>NC_140579.1:820301162-821501162 GCF_964204655.1 Triturus cristatus | reverse complement strand
CTCTTTCTGCTCCTCTCTTGCCTCATTCTGCACTTCTTTTGCCTCTTTCTGCACCTCTCTTGCCTCATTCTGCACTTCTTTTGCCTCTTTCTGCACCTCTCTTGCCTATGTCTGGACCTTACTGTTTTCATTCTGTACCTCTCTTCCTTCTTTCTACACCTCTCTTGCTTCTTTCTGCACTTCTCTTTCTTCTTTCGGTGCCTTTCTTCCTTTTTTCTGCATTTCTCTTGCTATTGCTGCTTTCTGCACCTTTCAACCTCTTTCTGTACTTCTCGTGCCTCATTCTGCACCTCTCTTGCCTCTTTATACACCTCACTCTTCTTTATATACCTCTCTTGCTTCTTACTGTGCTTCTCTTGCTTCTTTCTGCACCTTTCTTACTCTTTCTACACCTCTTACCTCTATTTGCATCTCTCTTGCCTCTTTCAGCAGCTCACTCTTCTTTCTACACATCTCATGCTTCTTTCTGCACCTCTCCTCTCCCTTTCTGCAGCTCACTCTTCTTTCTGCATCTCTCTTGCCTCTTTATGCACCTCTCTTGCCTCTTTTTGCACCTCGCTTGACACTTTCTACAGCTCACTCTCTTCTATCAGTACCTCTCTTTCTGCAACACTCTTATATCTTTCTGCACCTCTCTAGACTCATTCTGCACCTCTCTTGCCTATGTCTGGACCTTACTGTTTTCATTCTGTACCTCTCTTCCTTCTTTCTACACCTCTCTTGCTTCTTTCTGCACTTCTCTTGCTTCTTTCGGTGCCTTTCTTCCTTTTTTCTGCATTTCTCTTGCTATTGCTGCTTTCTGCACCTTTCAACCTCTTTCTGTACTTCTCGTGCCTCATTCTGCACCTCTCTTGCCTCTTTATACACCTCACTCTTTTTTATATACCTCTCTTGCTTCTTACTGTGCTTCTCTTGCTTCTTTCTGCACCTTTCTTACTCTTTCTACACCTCTTACCTCTATTTGCATCTCTCTTGCCTCTTTCAGCAGCTCACTCTTCTTTCTACACATCTCATGCTTCTTTCTGCACCTCTCCTCTCCCTTTCTGCAGCTCACTCTTCTTTCTGCATCTCTCTTGCCTCTTTATGCACCTCTCTTGCCTCTTTTTGCACCTCGCTTGACACTTTCTACAGCTCACTCTCTTCTATCAGTACCTCTCTTTCTGCAACACTCTTATATCTTTCTGTACCTCTCTAGACTCATTCTGTACCTCTCTTGCCTCTGTCTGCACCTCCCTTGCCTATCTGTACCTCTCTTGCCTTTCTACTCAACTCCTGCCTCTTTCTGCACCTCTCTTGCCTCATGCTTCACTTCTTTTGCCTCTTTCTGCACCACTCTTGCCTATTGCTGGACTTCTTTTGCCTCTTTCTGCACCTCTCTTGGCTATTTCTGCACTTCTATTGACCCTTTCTGCACCTCTCTTGCCTCTTTCTAGACCTCACTCTTTTCTTTCTGCACCTCTCTTCCTTCTTTCTACACCCCTCGTGCTTCTTTCTGCGCTTCTCTTGCTTCTTTCGGTGCCTTTCTTCCTTTTTCTGCATTTCTCTTGCTATTGCCTCTTTCCGCACCTTTCAACTTCTTTCTGCACTTCTCTTGCCTCATTCTGCACCTCTCTTGCCTCTTTCTGCACCTCTCTTGCTTCTTTCTGCAGCTCTCTCTTCTTTCTGTACCTCTCTTGCCTTTCTGTACCTCTCTTGCCTCTTTCTGCATCTCTCTTGCCTCTTTCTGCAGCTCACTCTCTTCTTTCTGCACCTCTCTTCCCTCTTACTGCAGCTCACTCTCTTTTGTCAGCACCTCTCTTGCCTATTTCTGTACCTCTCTTGCCTCTTTCTGTACCTCTCTTGCCTCTTTCTGCACCTCTCTTCTTTCTGCACCTCTATTGCCTCTTACTGTACCTCTCTTGCCTTTTTCTGCACCGCTCTTGCCTCTTTCTGTACCTCTCTTGCCTCTTTATGCACCTCTCTTGCCTCTTTATGCACCTCTCTTACCTCTTTCTGCACCTCGCTTGACACTTTATACAGCTCACTCTCTTCTATCAGTGCCTCTCTTGCCTCTTTCTGCAACACTCTTGCATCTTTCTGCACCTCTCTAGACTCTTTCTGTACCTCTCTTGCCTCTGACTGCACCTCCCTTGCCTGTCTGTACCTCTCTTGCCTTTCTACTCAACTCCTGCCTCTTTCTGCTCCTCTCTTGCCTCATTCTGCACTTCTTTTGCCTCTTTCTGCACCTCTCTTGCCTATGTCTGGACCTTACTGTTTTCATTCTGTACCTCTCTTCCTTCTTTCTACACCTCTCTTGCTTCTTTCTGCACTTCTCTTGCTTCTTTCGGTGCCTTTCTTCCTTTTTTCTGCATTTCTCTTGCTATTGCTGCTTTCTGCACCTTTCAACCTCTTTCTGTATTTCTCGTGCCTCATTCTGCACCTCTCTTGCCTCTTTATACACCTCACTCTTCTTTATATACCTCTCTTGCTTCTTACTGTGCTTCTCTTGCTTCTTTCTGCACCTTTCTTACTCTTTCTACACCTCTTACCTCTAGTTGCATCTCTCTTGCCTCTTTCAGCAGCTCACTCTTCTTTCTACACATCTCATGCTTCTTTCTGCACCTCTCCTCTCCCTTTCTGCAGCTCACTCTTCTTTCTGCATCTCTCTTGCCTCTTTATGCACCTCTCTTGCCTCTTTTTGCACCTCGCTTGACACTTTCTACAGCTCACTCTCTTCTATCAGTACCTCTCTTTCTGCAACACTCTTATATCTTTCTGCACCTCTCTAGACTCATTCTGTACCTTTCTTGCCTCTGTCTGCACCTCCCTTGCCTATCTGTACCTCTCTTGCCTTTCTACTCAACTCCTGCCTCTTTCTGCACCACTCTTGCCTATTTCTGCACTTCTTTTGCCTCTTTCTGCACCTCTCTTGGCTATTTCTGCACTTCTATTGACCCTTTATGCACCTCTCTTGCCTCTTTCTAGACCTCACTCTTTTCTTTCTGCACCTCTCTTCCTTCTTTCTACACCCCTCTTGCTTCTTTCTGCGCTTCTCTTGCTTCTTCCGGTGCCTTTCTTCCTTTTTCTGCATTTCTCTTGCTATTGCCTCTTTCCGCACCTTTCAACTTCTTTCTGCACTTCTCTTGCCTCATTCTGCACCTCTCTTGCCTCTTTCTGCACCTCTCTTGCTTCTTTCTGCAGCTCACTCTTCTTTCTGTACCTCTCTTGCCTTTCTGTACCTCTCTTGCCTCTTTCTGCATCTCTCTTGCCTCTTTCTGCAGCTCACTTTCTTCTTTCTGCACCTCTCTTCCCTCTTAGTGCAGCTCACTCTCTTTTGTCAGCTCCTCTCTTGCCTCTTTCTGTACCTCTCTTGCCTCTTTCTTCACCTCTCTTCTTTCTGCACCTCTATTGCCTCTTACTGTACCTCTCTTGCCTTTTTCTGCACCGCTCTTGCCTCTTTCTGTACCTCTCTTGCCTCTTTATGCACCTCTCTTGCCTCTTTATGCACCTCTCTTGCCTCTTTCTGCACCTCGCTTGACACTTTCTACAGCTCACTCTCTTCTATCAGTGCCTCTCTTGCCTCTTTCTGCAACACTCTTGCATCTTTCTGCACCTCTCTAGACTCTTTCTGTACCTCTCTTGCCTCTGACTGCACCTCCCTTGCCTGTCTGTACCTCTCTTGCCTTTCTACTCAACTCCTGCCTCTTTCTGCTCCTCTCTTGCCTCATTCTGCACTTCTTTTGCCTCTTTCTGCACCTCTCTTGCCTCATTCTGCACTTCTTTTGCCTCTTTCTGCACCTCTCTTGCCTATGTCTGGACCTTACTGTTTTCATTCTGTACCTCTCTTCCTTCTTTCTACACCTCTCTTGCTTCTTTCTGCACTTCTCTTTCTTCTTTCGGTGCCTTTCTTCCTTTTTTCTGCATTTCTCTTGCTATTGCTGCTTTCTGCACCTTTCAACCTCTTTCTGTACTTCTCGTGCCTCATTCTGCACCTCTCTTGCCTCTTTATACACCTCACTCTTCTTTATATACCTCTCTTGCTTCTTACTGTGCTTCTCTTGCTTCTTTCTGCACCTTTCTTACTCTTTCTACACCTCTTACCTCTATTTGCATCTCTCTTGCCTCTTTCAGCAGCTCACTCTTCTTTCTACACATCTCATGCTTCTTTCTGCACCTCTCCTCTCCCTTTCTGCAGCTCACTCTTCTTTCTGCATCTCTCTTGCCTCTTTATGCACCTCTCTTGCCTCTTTTTGCACCTCGCTTGACACTTTCTACAGCTCACTCTCTTCTATCAGTACCTCTCTTTCTGCAACACTCTTATATCTTTCTGTACCTCTCTAGACTCATTCTGTACCTCTCTTGCCTCTGTCTGCACCTCCCTTGCCTATCTGTACCTCTCTTGCCTTTCTACTCAACTCCTGCCTCTTTCTGCACCTCTCTTGCCTCATGCTTCACTTCTTTTGCCTCTTTCTGCACCACTCTTGCCTATTGCTGGACTTCTTTTGCCTCTTTCTGCACCTCTCTTGGCTATTTCTGCACTTCTATTGACCCTTTCTGCACCTCTCTTGCCTCTTTCTAGACCTCACTCTTTTCTTTCTGCACCTCTCTTCCTTCTTTCTACACCCCTCGTGCTTCTTTCTGCGCTTCTCTTGCTTCTTTCGGTGCCTTTCTTCCTTTTTCTGCATTTCTCTTGCTATTGCCTCTTTCCGCACCTTTCAACTTCTTTCTGCACTTCTCTTGCCTCATTCTGCACCTCTCTTGCCTCTTTCTGCACCTCTCTTGCTTCTTTCTGCAGCTCTCTCTTCTTTCTGTACCTCTCTTGCCTTTCTGTACCTCTCTTGCCTCTTTCTGCATCTCTCTTGCCTCTTTCTGCAGCTCACTCTCTTCTTTCTGCACCTCTCTTCCCTCTTACTGCAGCTCACTCTCTTTTGTCAGCACCTCTCTTGCCTATTTCTGTACCTCTCTTGCCTCTTTCTGTACCTCTCTTGCCTCTTTCTGCACCTCTCTTCTTTCTGCACCTCTATTGCCTCTTACTGTACCTCTCTTGCCTTTTTCTGCACCGCTCTTGCCTCTTTCTGTACCTCTCTTGCCTCTTTATGCACCTCTCTTGCCTCTTTATGCACCTCTCTTACCTCTTTCTGCACCTCGCTTGACACTTTATACAGCTCACTCTCTTCTATCAGTGCCTCTCTTGCCTCTTTCTGCAACACTCTTGCATCTTTCTGCACCTCTCTAGACTCTTTCTGTACCTCTCTTGCCTCTGACTGCACCTCCCTTGCCTGTCTGTACCTCTCTTGCCTTTCTACTCAACTCCTGCCTCTTTCTGCTCCTCTCTTGCCTCATTCTGCACTTCTTTTGCCTCTTTCTGCACCTCTCTTGCCTATGTCTGGACCTTACTGTTTTCATTCTGTACCTCTCTTCCTTCTTTCTACACCTCTCTTGCTTCTTTCTGCACTTCTCTTGCTTCTTTCGGTGCCTTTCTTCCTTTTTTCTGCATTTCTCTTGCTATTGCTGCTTTCTGCACCTTTCAACCTCTTTCTGTATTTCTCGTGCCTCATTCTGCACCTCTCTTGCCTCTTTATACACCTCACTCTTCTTTATATACCTCTCTTGCTTCTTACTGTGCTTCTCTTGCTTCTTTCTGCACCTTTCTTACTCTTTCTACACCTCTTACCTCTAGTTGCATCTCTCTTGCCTCTTTCAGCAGCTCACTCTTCTTTCTACACATCTCATGCTTCTTTCTGCACCTCTCCTCTCCCTTTCTGCAGCTCACTCTTCTTTCTGCATCTCTCTTGCCTCTTTATGCACCTCTCTTGCCTCTTTTTGCACCTCGCTTGACACTTTCTACAGCTCACTCTCTTCTATCAGTACCTCTCTTTCTGCAACACTCTTATATCTTTCTGCACCTCTCTAGACTCATTCTGTACCTTTCTTGCCTCTGTCTGCACCTCCCTTGCCTATCTGTACCTCTCTTGCCTTTCTACTCAACTCCTGCCTCTTTCTGCACCACTCTTGCCTATTTCTGCACTTCTTTTGCCTCTTTCTGCACCTCTCTTGGCTATTTCTGCACTTCTATTGACCCTTTATGCACCTCTCTTGCCTCTTTCTAGACCTCACTCTTTTCTTTCTGCACCTCTCTTCCTTCTTTCTACACCCCTCTTGCTTCTTTCTGCGCTTCTCTTGCTTCTTCCGGTGCCTTTCTTCCTTTTTCTGCATTTCTCTTGCTATTGCCTCTTTCCGCACCTTTCAACTTCTTTCTGCACTTCTCTTGCCTCATTCTGCACCTCTCTTGCCTCTTTCTGCACCTCTCTTGCTTCTTTCTGCAGCTCACTCTTCTTTCTGTACCTCTCTTGCCTTTCTGTACCTCTCTTGCCTCTTTCTGCATCTCTCTTGCCTCTTTCTGCAGCTCACTTTCTTCTTTCTGCACCTCTCTTCCCTCTTAGTGCAGCTCACTCTCTTTTGTCAGCTCCTCTCTTGCCTCTTTCTGTACCTCTCTTGCCTCTTTCTTCACCTCTCTTCTTTCTGCACCTCTATTGCCTCTTACTGTACCTCTCTTGCCTTTTTCTGCACCGCTCTTGCCTCTTTCTGTACCTCTCTTGCCTCTTTATGCACCTCTCTTGCCTCTTTATGCACCTCTCTTGCCTCTTTCTGCACCTCGCTTGACACTTTCTACAGCTCACTCTCTTCTATCAGTGCCTCTCTTGCCTCTTTCTGCAACACTCTTGCATCTTTCTGCACCTCTCTAGACTCTTTCTGTACCTCTCTTGCCTCTGACTGCACCTCCCTTGCCTGTCTGTACCTCTCTTGCCTTTCTACTCAACTCCTGCCTCTTTCTGCTCCTCTCTTGCCTCATTCTGCACTTCTTTTGCCTCTTTCTGCACCTCTCTTGCCTCATTCTGCACTTCTTTTGCCTCTTTCTGCACCTCTCTTGCCTATGTCTGGACCTTACTGTTTTCATTCTGTACCTCTCTTCCTTCTTTCTACACCTCTCTTGCTTCTTTCTGCACTTCTCTTTCTTCTTTCGGTGCCTTTCTTCCTTTTTTCTGCATTTCTCTTGCTATTGCTGCTTTCTGCACCTTTCAACCTCTTTCTGTACTTCTCGTGCCTCATTCTGCACCTCTCTTGCCTCTTTATACACCTCACTCTTCTTTATATACCTCTCTTGCTTCTTACTGTGCTTCTCTTGCTTCTTTCTGCACCTTTCTTACTCTTTCTACACCTCTTACCTCTATTTGCATCTCTCTTGCCTCTTTCAGCAGCTCACTCTTCTTTCTACACATCTCATGCTTCTTTCTGCACCTCTCCTCTCCCTTTCTGCAGCTCACTCTTCTTTCTGCATCTCTCTTGCCTCTTTATGCACCTCTCTTGCCTCTTTTTGCACCTCGCTTGACACTTTCTACAGCTCACTCTCTTCTATCAGTACCTCTCTTTCTGCAACACTCTTATATCTTTCTGCACCTCTCTAGACTCATTCTGCACCTCTCTTGCCTATGTCTGGACCTTACTGTTTTCATTCTGTACCTCTCTTCCTTCTTTCTACACCTCTCTTGCTTCTTTCTGCACTTCTCTTGCTTCTTTCGGTGCCTTTCTTCCTTTTTTCTGCATTTCTCTTGCTATTGCTGCTTTCTGCACCTTTCAACCTCTTTCTGTACTTCTCGTGCCTCATTCTGCACCTCTCTTGCCTCTTTATACACCTCACTCTTTTTTATATACCTCTCTTGCTTCTTACTGTGCTTCTCTTGCTTCTTTCTGCACCTTTCTTACTCTTTCTACACCTCTTACCTCTATTTGCATCTCTCTTGCCTCTTTCAGCAGCTCACTCTTCTTTCTACACATCTCATGCTTCTTTCTGCACCTCTCCTCTCCCTTTCTGCAGCTCACTCTTCTTTCTGCATCTCTCTTGCCTCTTTATGCACCTCTCTTGCCTCTTTTTGCACCTCGCTTGACACTTTCTACAGCTCACTCTCTTCTATCAGTACCTCTCTTTCTGCAACACTCTTATATCTTTCTGTACCTCTCTAGACTCATTCTGTACCTCTCTTGCCTCTGTCTGCACCTCCCTTGCCTATCTGTACCTCTCTTGCCTTTCTACTCAACTCCTGCCTCTTTCTGCACCTCTCTTGCCTCATGCTTCACTTCTTTTGCCTCTTTCTGCACCACTCTTGCCTATTGCTGGACTTCTTTTGCCTCTTTCTGCACCTCTCTTGGCTATTTCTGCACTTCTATTGACCCTTTCTGCACCTCTCTTGCCTCTTTCTAGACCTCACTCTTTTCTTTCTGCACCTCTCTTCCTTCTTTCTACACCCCTCGTGCTTCTTTCTGCGCTTCTCTTGCTTCTTTCGGTGCCTTTCTTCCTTTTTCTGCATTTCTCTTGCTATTGCCTCTTTCCGCACCTTTCAACTTCTTTCTGCACTTCTCTTGCCTCATTCTGCACCTCTCTTGCCTCTTTCTGCACCTCTCTTGCTTCTTTCTGCAGCTCTCTCTTCTTTCTGTACCTCTCTTGCCTTTCTGTACCTCTCTTGCCTCTTTCTGCATCTCTCTTGCCTCTTTCTGCAGCTCACTCTCTTCTTTCTGCACCTCTCTTCCCTCTTACTGCAGCTCACTCTCTTTTGTCAGCACCTCTCTTGCCTATTTCTGTACCTCTCTTGCCTCTTTCTGTACCTCTCTTGCCTCTTTCTGCACCTCTCTTCTTTCTGCACCTCTATTGCCTCTTACTGTACCTCTCTTGCCTTTTTCTGCACCGCTCTTGCCTCTTTCTGTACCTCTCTTGCCTCTTTATGCACCTCTCTTGCCTCTTTATGCACCTCTCTTACCTCTTTCTGCACCTCGCTTGACACTTTATACAGCTCACTCTCTTCTATCAGTGCCTCTCTTGCCTCTTTCTGCAACACTCTTGCATCTTTCTGCACCTCTCTAGACTCTTTCTGTACCTCTCTTGCCTCTGACTGCACCTCCCTTGCCTGTCTGTACCTCTCTTGCCTTTCTACTCAACTCCTGCCTCTTTCTGCTCCTCTCTTGCCTCATTCTGCACTTCTTTTGCCTCTTTCTGCACCTCTCTTGCCTATGTCTGGACCTTACTGTTTTCATTCTGTACCTCTCTTCCTTCTTTCTACACCTCTCTTGCTTCTTTCTGCACTTCTCTTGCTTCTTTCGGTGCCTTTCTTCCTTTTTTCTGCATTTCTCTTGCTATTGCTGCTTTCTGCACCTTTCAACCTCTTTCTGTATTTCTCGTGCCTCATTCTGCACCTCTCTTGCCTCTTTATACACCTCACTCTTCTTTATATACCTCTCTTGCTTCTTACTGTGCTTCTCTTGCTTCTTTCTGCACCTTTCTTACTCTTTCTACACCTCTTACCTCTAGTTGCATCTCTCTTGCCTCTTTCAGCAGCTCACTCTTCTTTCTACACATCTCATGCTTCTTTCTGCACCTCTCCTCTCCCTTTCTGCAGCTCACTCTTCTTTCTGCATCTCTCTTGCCTCTTTATGCACCTCTCTTGCCTCTTTTTGCACCTCGCTTGACACTTTCTACAGCTCACTCTCTTCTATCAGTACCTCTCTTTCTGCAACACTCTTATATCTTTCTGCACCTCTCTAGACTCATTCTGTACCTTTCTTGCCTCTGTCTGCACCTCCCTTGCCTATCTGTACCTCTCTTGCCTTTCTACTCAACTCCTGCCTCTTTCTGCACCACTCTTGCCTATTTCTGCACTTCTTTTGCCTCTTTCTGCACCTCTCTTGGCTATTTCTGCACTTCTATTGACCCTTTATGCACCTCTCTTGCCTCTTTCTAGACCTCACTCTTTTCTTTCTGCACCTCTCTTCCTTCTTTCTACACCCCTCTTGCTTCTTTCTGCGCTTCTCTTGCTTCTTCCGGTGCCTTTCTTCCTTTTTCTGCATTTCTCTTGCTATTGCCTCTTTCCGCACCTTTCAACTTCTTTCTGCACTTCTCTTGCCTCATTCTGCACCTCTCTTGCCTCTTTCTGCACCTCTCTTGCTTCTTTCTGCAGCTCACTCTTCTTTCTGTACCTCTCTTGCCTTTCTGTACCTCTCTTGCCTCTTTCTGCATCTCTCTTGCCTCTTTCTGCAGCTCACTTTCTTCTTTCTGCACCTCTCTTCCCTCTTAGTGCAGCTCACTCTCTTTTGTCAGCTCCTCTCTTGCCTCTTTCTGTACCTCTCTTGCCTCTTTCTTCACCTCTCTTCTTTCTGCACCTCTATTGCCTCTTACTGTACCTCTCTTGCCTTTTTCTGCACCGCTCTTGCCTCTTTCTGTACCTCTCTTGCCTCTTTATGCACCTCTCTTGCCTCTTTATGCACCTCTCTTGCCTCTTTCTGCACCTCGCTTGACACTTTCTACAGCTCACTCTCTTCTATCAGTGCCTCTCTTGCCTCTTTCTGCAACACTCTTGCATCTTTCTGCACCTCTCTAGACTCTTTCTGTACCTCTCTTGCCTCTGACTGCACCTCCCTTGCCTGTCTGTACCTCTCTTGCCTTTCTACTCAACTCCTGCCTCTTTCTGCTCCTCTCTTGCCTCATTCTGCACTTCTTTTGCCTCTTTCTGCACCTCTCTTGCCTCATTCTGCACTTCTTTTGCCTCTTTCTGCACCTCTCTTGCCTATGTCTGGACCTTACTGTTTTCATTCTGTACCTCTCTTCCTTCTTTCTACACCTCTCTTGCTTCTTTCTGCACTTCTCTTTCTTCTTTCGGTGCCTTTCTTCCTTTTTTCTGCATTTCTCTTGCTATTGCTGCTTTCTGCACCTTTCAACCTCTTTCTGTACTTCTCGTGCCTCATTCTGCACCTCTCTTGCCTCTTTATACACCTCACTCTTCTTTATATACCTCTCTTGCTTCTTACTGTGCTTCTCTTGCTTCTTTCTGCACCTTTCTTACTCTTTCTACACCTCTTACCTCTATTTGCATCTCTCTTGCCTCTTTCAGCAGCTCACTCTTCTTTCTACACATCTCATGCTTCTTTCTGCACCTCTCCTCTCCCTTTCTGCAGCTCACTCTTCTTTCTGCATCTCTCTTGCCTCTTTATGCACCTCTCTTGCCTCTTTTTGCACCTCGCTTGACACTTTCTACAGCTCACTCTCTTCTATCAGTACCTCTCTTTCTGCAACACTCTTATATCTTTCTGCACCTCTCTAGACTCATTCTGTACCTCTCTTGCCTCTGTCTGCACCTCCCTTGCCTATCTGTACCTCTCTTGCCTTTCTACTCAACTCCTGCCTCTTTCTGCACCTCTCTTGCCTCATGCTGCACTTCTTTTGCCTCTTTCTGCACCACTCTTGCCTATTGCTGGACTTCTTTTGCCTCTTTCTGCACCTCTCTTGGCTATTTCTGCACTTCTATTGACCCTTTCTGCACCTCTCTTGCCTCTTTCTAGACCTCACTCTTTTCTTTCTGCACCTCTCTTCCTTCTTTCTACACCCCTCGTGCTTCTTTCTGCGCTTCTCTTGCTTCTTTCGGTGCCTTTCTTCCTTTTTCTGCATTTCTCTTGCTATTGCCTCTTTCCGCACCTTTCAACTTCTTTCTGCACTTCTCTTGCCTCATTCTGCACCTCTCTTGCCTCTTTTTGCACCTCTCTTGCTTCTTTCTGCAGCTCACTCTTCTTTCTGTACCTCTCTTGCCTTTCTGTACCTCTCTTGCCTCTTTCTGCATCTCTCTTGCCTCTTTCTGCAGCTCACTCTCTTCTTTCTGCACCTCTCTTCCCTCTTACTGCAGCTCACTCTCTTTTGTCAGCACCTCTCTTGCCTCTTTCTGTACCTCTCTTGCCTCTTTCTGTACCTCTCTTGCCTCTTTCTGCACCTCTCTTCTTTCTGCACCTCTATTGCCTCTTACTGTACCTCTCTTGCCTTTTTCTGCACCACTCTTGCCTCTTTCTGTACCACTCTTGCCTCTTTATGCACCTCTCTTGCCTCTTTATGCACCTCTCTTGCCTCTTTCTGCACCTCGCTTGACACTTTCTACAGCTCACTCTCTTCTATCAGTGCCTCTCTTGCCTCTTTCTGCAACACTCTTGCATCTTTCTGCACCTCTCTAGACTCTTTCTGTACCTCTCTTTTGTCTTTGACTGCACCTCCCTTGCCTGTCTGTACCTCTCTTGCCTTTCTACTCAACTCCTGCCTCTTTCTGCTCCTCTCTTGCCTCATTCTGCACTTCTTTTGCCTCTTTCTGCACCTCTATTGCCTATGTCTGCACTTCTATTGCCTCTTTCTGTAGCTCTCTTGCCTCTTTCTGGACCTTACTGTTTTCTTTCTGTACCTCTCTTCCTTCTTTCTACACCTCTCTTGCTTCTTTCTGCACTTCTCTTGCTTCTTTCGGTGCCTTTCTTCCTTTTTTATGCATTTCTCTTGCTATTGCTGCTTTTTGCACCTTTCAACCTCTTTCTGTACTTCTCGTGCCTCATTCTGCACCTCTCTTGCCTCTTTATACACCTCACTCTTCTTTACATACCTCTCTTGCTTCTTACTGTGCTTCTCTTGCTTCTTTCTGTACTTTTCTTACTCTTTCTACACCTCTTACCTCTATTTGCATCTCTCTTGCCTCTTTCAGCAGCTCACTCTTCTTTCTGCACATCTCATGCTTCTTTCTGCACCTCTCCTCTCCCTTTCTGCAGCTCACTCTTCTTTCTGAATCTCTCTTGCCTCTTTATGCACCTCTCTTGCCTCTTTCTGCACCTCGCTTGACACTTTCTACAGCTCACTCTCTTCTATCAGTACCTCTCTTTCTGCAACACTCTTATATCTTTCTGCACCTCTCTAGACTCATTCTGTACCTCTCTTGCCTCTGTCTGCACCTCCCTTGCCTATCGGTACCTCTCTTGCCTTTCTACTCAACTCCTGCCTCTTTCTGCACCTCTCTTGCCTCATTCTGCACTTCTTTTGCCTCTTTCCGCACCTTTCAACTACTTTCTGCACTTCTCTTGCCTCACTCTGCACCTCGCTTGCCTCTTTCTGCACCTCTCTTGCTTCTTTCTGCAGCTCACTCTTCTTTCTGTACCTCTCTTGCCTTTCTGTACCACTCTTGCCTCTTTCTGCATCTCTCTTGCCTCTTTCTGCAGCTCACTCTCTTCTTTCTGCACCTCTCTTACTTCTTTCTGCACCTCTCTTCCCTCTTACTGCAGCTCACTTTCTTCTGTCAGCACCTCTCTTGCCTCTTTCTGTACCTCTCTTGCATCTTTCTGTACCTCTCTTGCCTCTTTCTGCACCTCTCTTCTTTCTGCACCTCTATTGCCTCTTACTGTACCTCTCTTGCCTTTTTCTGCACCGCTCTTGCCTCTTTCTGTACCTCCCTTGCCTCTTTCTGCAACGCTCTTGTTTCTTTCTGCACCTCTCTTGCTTCTTTCTGCATGTCTATTGCCTCTTTCTACACCTCTCTTGCCTCTTTCTGCACCTCTTTTCTTCTGCACCTCTTTTGCTTCTTTCTACACCTCTCTTGCTTCTTTCCCTCCGTTCTGCGCCTTTCTTCCTTTTTCTACATTTCTCTTGCTATTGCCTTTTTCTACACCTTTCTTCCTCTTTCTGCACTTCTGTTGCCTCTTTACGTGCCTCTTGCCTCTGTCTGCACATCTCTTGCCTCTTTTGACACCACGCTTTCCTCTTTCGACACCTCTCTTGCATCTTTCTGTCCCTCTCTTGCCTCTTTCTGCACCTCTCTTCTTTATGCACCTCTCTTGCTTCTTTCTGTGCTTCTATTGCTTCTTTCTGCACCTATCTTCCTCTTTCTGCACCTCTGTTGCCTCTTTTCGCGCCTCTTGCCTCTGTCTGCACATCTCTTGCTTCTTTTGATACCACACTTTCCTCTTTCGACACCTCTCCTGCCTCTTTCTGCATCTCTCTTGCCTTTAGCTGCATCTCTTGTCTTTCTATTCAACTCTTGCCTCTTTCTGCACCTCTCTTGCCTCTTTCTGCACCTCTCTTGCCTCTTTCTTCACCTCTCTTACCTCTTTCTGCAGCTCACTCTCTTCTTTCTGTATCTCTCTAGCTTCTTTCTGAAAATATCTTCTTTCTGCACCTCTTGCCTCTGTCTGCACCTCTCTTGCCTCTTTCTTCACCTCTCTTACCTCTTTCTGCAGCTCACTCTCTTCTTTCTGTATCTCTCTAGCTTCTTTCTGAAAATATCTTCTTTCTGTACCTCCCTTGCCTCTTTCTGCAACGCTCTTGTTTCTTTCTGCACCTCTTTTGCTTCTTTCTGCATGTCTATTGCCTGTTTCTACACCTCTCTTGCCTCTTTCTGCACCTCTTTTCTTCTGCACCTCTTTTGCTTCTTTCTACACCTCTCTTGCTTCTTTCCCTCCGTTCTGCGCCTTTCTTCCTTTTTCTACATTTCTCTTGCTATTGCCTTTTTCTACACCTTTCTTCCTCTTTCTGCACTTCTGTTGCCTCTTTACGTGCCTCTTGCCTCTGTCTGCACATCTCTTGCCTCTTTTGACACCACGCTTTCCTCTTTCGACACCTCTCTTGCATCTTTCTGTCCCTCTCTTGCCTCTTTCTGCACCTCTCTTCTTTATGCACCTCTCTTGCTTCTTTCTGTGCTTCTATTGCTTCTTTCTGCACCTATCTTCCTCTTTCTGCACCTCTGTTGCCTCTTTTCGCGCCTCTTGCCTCTGTCTGCACATCTCTTGCTTCTTTTGATACCACACTTTCCTCTTTCGACACCTCTCCTGCCTCTTTCTGCATCTCTCTTGCCTTTAGCTGCATCTCTTGTCTTTCTATTCAACTCTTGCCTCTTTCTGCACCTCTCTTGCCTCTTTCTGCACCTCTCTTGCCTCTTTCTTCACCTCTCTTACCTCTTTCTGCAGCTCACTCTCTTCTTTCTGTATCTCTCTAGCTTCTTTCTGAAAATATCTTCTTTCTGCACCTCTTGCCTCTGTCTGCACCTCTCTGTCCTCCTTCTGCTCTCCTTTTGCCTATTTATGCACTTCACTTGCCTCTTTATGCACCTTTGTTTCTTCTTTCTGTACCTCTCTTGCATATTTCTGCATCTCTCTTGCCGCTTTCTGAACATCTCTTGGTTCTTTAAGCTGCTCACTCTTTTCTTTCTGTACCTCTCTTGCCTCTTTTT
The DNA here is from genome assembly GCF_964204655.1 of Triturus cristatus. Lineage (NCBI taxonomy): Eukaryota > Metazoa > Chordata > Amphibia > Caudata > Salamandridae > Triturus > Triturus cristatus. The sequence continues at coordinate 821,486,118 of NC_140579.1, read as the reverse complement.
ATACCTCTCTTGCCTCTTTCTCCACCTCACTTGCCTCTTTCTGCACCTCTCGTCTTTCTGCACGTCTCTTGCATCTTTCTGCACCTCTGTTGCCTCTTTATGCACCTCTAATGCCTCTGTCTGCACTTCTCTTGCACCTTTCTTCATCTCTCTTGCCTCTTTCAGCAGCTCACTGTTCTTTCTGCACAACTCATGCCTCTTTCTGCACCTCTCCTCTCCCTTTCTGCAGCTCACTCTCCTTTCTGCACCTATCTTGCCTCTTTATGCACCTCTCTTGCCTCTTTCTGCACCTTGCTTGCCATGTTCTACAGCTCACTCTCTTCTATCAGCACCTCACTTACCTCTTTCTGCAACACTCTTGAATCTTTCTGCACCTCTCTAGACTCTTTCTCTACCTCTCTTGCCTCTGTCTGTACCTATCTTGCCTATCTGTACCTCTTTTGCCTTTCTACTCAACTCCTGCCTCTTTCTGCACCTCTCTTGCCTCATTCTGCACTTCTTTTGCATCTTTCTGCACCTCTCTTGCCTATTTCTGCACTTCTATTGCCTCTTTCTGCACCTCTCTTGCCTCTTTCTAGACCTCACTCTTTTCTTTCTGCACCTCACTTCCTTCTTTCTGCACCTCTCTTGCCTATTTCTCCAATTCTATTTCCTCTGTCTGCACCTCTCTTGCCTCTTTCTAGACCTCCCTCTTTTCTTTCTGCACCTCACTTCCTTCTTTCTACACCTCTCGTTCTTCTTTCTGCGCTTTTCTTGCTTCTTTCGGTGCCTTTCTTCCTTTTTCTGCATTTCTCTTGCTATTGCCTCTTTCTGCACCTTTCAACCTCTTTCTGCACTTCTCTTGCCTCATTCTGCACCTCTCTTGCCTCTTTCTGCACCTCACTCTTCTTTATATACCTCTCTTGCTTCTTTCTGCGCTTCTCTTGCATCTTTCTGCACCTTTCTTCCTCTTTCTACACCTCTTACCTCTATTTTCAACTCTCTTCCTTCTTTCTGCACCTCTCTTGCTTCTTTCTATAGCTCTCTTGTCTCTTTCTGCACCTCTTGCCTCTTTGTGCACCTCTTGCTTCTTTCTGAACCTTGCTTCTTTCTGCAGTTCACTCTTCTTTCTGCATCTATCTTGCCTCTTTCTGTACCTCTCTTGCCTCTTTCTGCACATTTCTTGCCTATTTCTCCACCTCTCTTGCTTCTTTCTGCAGCTCACTCTCTTCCGTCTGTACCTCTCTTGCCTTTATGTACCTCCCTTGCCTCTTTCTGCAGCTCACTCTCTTCATCTGTCAGCACCTCTCTTGCCTCTTTCTGTACCTCTCTTGCATATTTCTGCACCTCTCTTGCCTCTTTCTGCACCTCTCTTCTTTCTGTACCTCTCTTGCCTCTTTCTGTACCTCTCCTGCCTCTTTCTGTACCTCTCTTGCCTTTAGCTGCACCTCTCGTCTTTCTGTACCTCTCTTGCCTCTTTCTGTACCTCTCCTGCCTCTTTCTGCACCTCTCTTGCCTTTAGCTGCACGTCTCGTCTTTCTATTCAACTCTTGCCTCTTTCTGCACCTCTGTTGCCTCTTTCACCAGCACACTCTCTTCTTTCGGAATCTCTCTAGCCTCTTTCTGAAAATATCTTCTATCTGCACCTCTTGCCTCTTTGTGCACCTCTCTTGCCTCCTTCTGCTCTCCTCCTGCCTGTTTATGCACTACACATGTCTCTTTCTGCACCTTTGTTCCTCTTTTTGTACCTCTCTTGCCTCTTGCTGTACCTCTCTTCTACTTTTCTGCATCTCTTTTGCATCTTTCAGCAGATCACTCTTCTTTCTGCACATCTCATGCTTCATTCTGCACCTCTCCTCTCCCTTTCTGCAGCTCACCCTTCTTTCTACACCTCTCTTGCCTCTTTATCCACCTCGCTTGCCACTTTCTACAGCTCACTCTCGTCTATCAGTACCTCTCTTGCCTCATTCTGCAACACGCTTGTATCTTTCTGTACCTCTCTAGACTCTTTCTGCTCCTCTCTTGCCTCTGTCTGCACCTCCCTTGCCTATCTGTGCCTCTCTTGCCTTTCTACTCAACTCCTAGCTCTTTCTGCACCTCTCTTGCCCCATTCTGCACTTCTTTTGCCTCTTTCTGCACCTCTCTTGCCTATTTCTGAACTTCTGTTGCCTCTTTCTGCTCCTCTCTTGCCTCTTTCTGGACCTCACTCTTTGCTTTCTGCACCTCTCTTCCTTCTTTCTACACCTCTCTTGCTTCTTTCTGCGCTTCTCTTTCTTCTTTATGCACCTTTCTTCCTCTTTCTACACCTCTTACCTCTATTTGCAACTCTCTTGCCTCTTTCTGCACCTCTCTTCCCCCTTTCTGCTGCTCACTCTACTTTCTGCACCTCTCTTGCCTCTTTCTGCACCTCTCTTGCCTCTTTATGCACCTCTCTTGGTTCTTTCTGTGGTTCACTCTCTTCTTTCTGAAGCTCTCTTGCCTCTTCCTGCACCTCTCTTGCTTCTTTCTGCACCTCTCTTGGTTCTTTCTATAGCTCTCTTGTCTCTTTCTGCACTTCTCTTGCCTCTTTCTGCAGCTCACTCTTTCTGCACCTTTTGCCTCTTTCTGCACCTCTCTTGCTTCTTTCTGCAGCTCACTATTCTTTCTGCACCTCTCTTGCCTCTTTCTGTATCTCTCTTGCCTCCTTCTGCACCTCTCTTGCCTCTTTCTGCAGCTCACTCTCTTCTTTCTGCACCTGTCTTGCCTATTTCTGCACCTCTCTTGCCTCTTTCTGCTCTCCTCTTGCCTCTTTCTTCACTTGCCATTTTCTGTGCCTTTATTCCTCTCTTTGCACCTCTCTTGCTTCTTTCTGTACCTCTCTTGCATATTTCTGCATCTCTCTTGCAGCTTTCTGAACGCCTCTTGGTTCTTTCAGCTGCTCAGTCTTTTCTTTCTGTACCTCTCTTGCCTCTTTCTATACCTCTCTTGCCTCTTTCTCTACCTCACTTGCCTCTTTCTGCACCTCTCATCTTTCTGCACATCTCTTGCATCTTTATGCACCTCTCTTGCCTCTTTATGCACCTCTTTTGCCTCTGTCTGCCATTCTCTTGCTTCTTTCTGCAGCTCTCTTGCCTCTTTCTGCACCCCTCTTGCCTCTTTCTGTACCTCTCTTGCCTCTTTCTGCACCTCTCTTGCCTCTTTCTGCAGCTCACTCTCTTCTTTCTGCATCTCTCTAGCCTCTCTCTGAAAATATCTTCTTTCTGCACCTCTTGACTCTTTCTGCACCTCGTGTGCCTCCTTCTGCTCTCCACTTGCCTGTTTCTGCACTGAAGCTCTCTTGCCTCTTTCTGCACCTCTCTTGCTTCTTTCTGCACCTCTCTTTCTTCTTTCTATAGCTCTGTGGTCTCTTTCTGCACTTCTATTGCCTCTTTCTGCAGCTCTCTCTTTCTGCACCTCTTGCCTCTTTCTGTACCTCTTGCGTCTTTCTGCACATTGCTTCTTTCTGCAGCTAACTCTTCTTTCTGTACGTCTCTTGCCTCTTTCTGTACCTCTCTTGCCTCTTTCTGCACATTTCTTGTCTATTTCTCCACCTCTCTTGCTTCTTTCTGCAGCTCACTCTCTTCCATCTGTACCTCTCTTGCCTTTCTGTACCTCTCTTGTCTCTTTCTGCACTTCTCTTGCATCTTTCTGCATCTCTCTTGCTTCTTTCTTTAGCTCACTCTCTTCTTTATGCACCAACCTTGCCTCTTTTTGAACCTCTCTCCTCTTTCTGCAGCGTACTCTCTTCTGTCAGCACCTCTCTTACCTCTTTCTGTACCTCTCTTGCATCTTTCTGTCTGCACCACTCTTACCTCTTTCTGCACCTCTCTTCTTTCTGCACCTCTCTTGCCTCTTTCTGTACCTCTCCTGCCTCTTTCTGCACCTCTCTTGCCTTTAGCTGCACCTCTCGTCTTTCTATTCAACTCTTGCCTCTTTCTGCACCTCTCTTAACTCTTTCTGCACCTCTCTTGCCTCTTTCTGCACCTCTCTGGCCTCCTTCTCCAGCTCACTCTCTTCTTTCTGCATCTCTCTAGTCTCTTTCTGAAAATATCTTCTTTGTGCACCTCTTGCCTCTTTGTGCACCTCTCTTGCATCCTTCTGCTCTCCTCTTGCCTCTTTATGCACTTCACCTGCCTCTTTCTGCACCTTTGTTCCTCTTTTTGTACCTCTCTTGCCTCTTGCTGTACCTCTCTTGCAGCTTTCTGCATCTCTCTTCCCTCTTTCAGCAGCTCACTCTTCTTTCTGCACATCTCATGCTTCTTTCTGCACCTCTCCTCTCCCTTTCTGCAGCTCACTCTTCTTTCTGCACCTCTCTTGCCTCTTTATGCACTTCTCTTGCCTCTTTCTGCACCTCGCTTGACACTTTCTACAGCTCACTCTCTTCTATCAGTGCCTCTCTTGCCTCTTTCTGCAACACTCTTGTATCTTTCTGTACCTCTCTAGACACTTTCTGTACCTCTCTTGCCTCTGTATGCACCTCCCTTGCCTATCTGTACCTCTCTTGCCTTTCTACTCAACTCCTGCCTCTTTCTGCACCTCTCTTGCCTCATTATGCACTTCTTTTGCCTCTTTATGCACCTCTCTTGCCTATTTCTGCACTTCTATTGCCTCTTTCTGCACCTCTGTTGCCTCTTTCTGGACCTCACTCTTTACTTTCTGCACCTCTTTTCCTTCTTTCTACACCCCTCTTGCTTCTTTCGGCGCTTCTCTTGCTTCTTTCGGTGCCTTTCTTCCTTTTTCTGCATTTCTCTTGCTATTGCCTCTTTCTGCACCTTGCAACCTCTTTCTGTACTTCTCTTGCCTCATTCTGCACCTTTCTTGCCTCTTTCTGCACCTCAATCTTCTTTATACACCCCTCTTGCTTCTTTCTGCGCTTCTCTTGCTTCTTTCTGCACCTCTCTTACCTCTTTCTGCATCTCTCTTGCCTCTTTCTGCACCTCTCTTGGTTCATTCTGCAGATCACTCTCTTCTTTCTGAAGCTCTCTTGCCTCTTTCTGCACATCTCTTGCTAATTCCTGCACCTCTCTTGCTTCTTTCTATATCTCTCTTGTCTCTTTCTGCACTTCTCTTGCCTCTTTCTGCAGCTCTCTCTTTCTGCACCTCTTGCCTCTTTCTGTACCTCTTTTTGCTTCTTTCTCCACCATGCTTCTTTCTGCAGCTAACTCTTCTTTCTGCACCTCTCTTGCCTCTTTTTGTACCTCTCTTGCCTCTTTCTGCACATTTCTTGCCTATTTCTCCACCTCTCTTGCTTCTTTCTGCAGCTCACTCTCTTCCATCTGTACCTCTCTTGCCTTTCTGTACCTCTCTTGCCTCTTTCTGCACCTCTCTTGCATCTTTCTGCAGCTCTCTTGCTTCTTTCTTTAGCTCACTCTCTTCCTTCTCCACCTCCCTTGCCTCTTTTTGCACCTCCCTCCTCTTTCTGTAGCTCACTCTCTTCTGTCAGCACCTCTCTTACCTCTTTCTGTACCTCTCTTGCATCTTTCTGTCTGCACCTCTCTTGCCTCTTTCTGCACCTCTCTTCTTTCTGCACCTCTCTTGCCTCTTTCTGTACCTCTCCTGCCTCGTTCTGCACCTCTCTTGCCTTTAGCTGCACCTCTCGTCTTTCTATTCAACTCTTGCCTCTTTCTGCACCTCTCTTGCCTCTTTCTGCACCTCTCTTGCCTATTTATGCACCTCTCTTGCCTCCTTCTCCAGCTCACTCTCTTCTTTCTGCATCTCTCTAGTCTCTTTCTGAAAATATCTTCTTGCTGCATGTCTTGCCTCTTTTTGCACCTCTCTTGCCTCCTTCTGTTCTCCTCTTGCCTGTTTATGTACTTCACTTGCCTCTTTCTGCACCTTTGTTCCTCTTTGTGTACCTCTGTTGCCTCTTGCTGTACCTCTCTTGCACCTTTCTGCATCTCTCTTCCCTCTTTCAGCAGCTCACTCTTCTTTCTGCACATCTCATGCTTCTTTCTGCACCTCTCTTATATCTTTATGCACCTCTCTTGCATCTTTCTGCACCTCGCTCGCCACTTTCTACAGCTCACTCTCTTATATCAGCACCTCTCTTGCCTCTTTCTGCAACACTCTTGTATCTTTCTGCACCTCTCTAGACTCTTTCTGCTCCTCTATTGCCTCTGTCTGCACCTCCCTTGCCTATCTGTACCTTTCTTGCCTTTCTACTCAACTCCTAGCTCTTTTTGCACCTCTATTGCCTCATTCTGCACTTCTTTTGCCTCTTTCTGCACCTCTCTTGCCTATTTCTGTAATTCTATTGCCTCTTTCTGCACCTCTCTTGCTTCTTTCTGTGCTTCTCTTGCTTCTTTATGCACCTTTCTTCCTCTTTTTATGCCTCTTACCTCTATTTGCAACTCTCTTGCCTCTTTTTGCACGTCTCTTCCCCCTTTCTGCTGCTCTCTCTTCTTTCTGCACCTTTCTTGCCTCTTTCTGCACCTCTTGCCACTTTCAGCACCTCTCTTGCTTCTTTCTGCAGCTCACTCTTCTTTCTGCACCTCTCTTGCCTCTTTCTGTATCTCTCTTGCCTCTTTGTGCACCTCTCTTGCCTCTTTCTGCAGCTCACTCTCTTCTTTCTGTACCTGTCTTGCCTCTTTCTGCACCTCTCCTGATTCTTTCTGCTCTCCTCTTGCCTCTTTATTCACTTGTCTCTTTCTGTGCCTTTCTTCCTCTCTTTGCACCTCTCTTGCTTCTTTCTGTATCTCTCTTGCATATTTCTGCATCTCTCTTACCTCTTTCTGCAGCTCACACTCTTCTTTCTGCACCTCTCTTGCCTCTTTCTGCACCTTTCTTGCCACTTTCTGAATGTCTCTTGGTTCTTTCAGCTTCTCACTCTCTTCTTTTTGTACCTCTCTTGCATCTTTCTATACCTCTCTTGCCTCTTTCTCTACCTCACTTGCCTTTTTCTGCACCTTTCGTCTTTCTGCACCTCTCTTGCCTCTTTCTGTACCTCTGTTGCCTCTTTATGCACCTCTCTTGCCTCTTTCTGTACCTCTCTTCCTTCTTTCTGCACCTCTCTTGCCTCTTTCTGCAGCTCACTCTCTTCTTTCTGCACCACTCTTGCCTCTTGCTGCACCTTTCTTGCTGCTTTCTGAATGTCTCTTGGTTCTTTCAGCTGCTCACTCTCTTCTTTCTGTACCTCTTTTTCCTCTTTCTATATCTCTCTTGCCTCTTTCTCTACCCCACTTGCCTCTTTCTGCTCCTCTCTTCTTTCTGCACCTCTCTTGCCTCTTTCTGAACCTCTGTTACCTCTTTATGTACCTCTCTTGCCTCTGTCTGTACTTTTCTTGCTTGTTTCTGTAGCTCTCTTGCCTCTTTCTGCACCCCTCTTGCCAATTTCTGCACCTCTCTTGCCTCTTTTTGCACCTCTCTTGCTTCTTTCTGCATCTCTCTTGCTTCTTTCTATAGCTCTCTTGACTCTTTCTGCACTTCTCTTGCCTCTTTCTGCAGCTCACTATTTCTTCACCTCTTGCCTCGTTCTGCACCTCTTGCCTCTTTCTGTACCTCTCTTGCTTCTTTGTGCAGCTCACTCTTCTTTCTGCACCTCTCTTGACTCTTTCTGCACCTCTCTTGCCTCTTTCTGCAGCTCACTCTTTTCTTTCTGCACCTGTCCTGCCTCTTTCTGCACCTCTCTTGACTCTCTCTGCTCTCCTCTTGCCTCTTCTTCACTTGCCTCTTTCTGTGCCTTTCTTCCTCTCTTTGCACCTCTCTTGCCTCTTTCTGTACCTCTCTTGTATCTTTCTGCATCTCTCTTGCCTCTTTCTGCAGCTCACTCTTTCTGCACGTCCTGCCTCTTTCTGCACCTCTCTTGTCTCTCTCTGCTCTCCTCTTGCCTCTTTCTTCACTTGCCTCTTTCTGTGCCTTTCTTCTTCTCCTTGCACCTCTTTTGCCTCTTTCTGTACCTCTCTTGCATCTTTCTGCATCTCTCTTGCCTCCTTCTACAGCTCACTCTCTTCTTTCTGCACCTCTCTTTCCTCTTTCTGCACCTTTCTTGCCGCTTTCTGAATGTCTCTTGGTTCTTTCAGCTGCTCACTCTCTTCTTTCTGTACCTCTCTTGCCTCTTCCTATATCTCTCTTGCCTCTTTCTCTACCTCACTTGCCTCTTTCTGCACCTCTCTTCTTTCTGCACCTTTCTTGCCTCTTTCTGCACCTCTGTTACCTCATTATGCACCTTTCCTGCCTCTGTCTGCACTTCTCTTGCTTGTTTCTGCAGCTCTCTTGCCTCTTTCTGCACCTCTCTTGCCTCTTTCTGTACCTCTCTTCCTTCTTTCTGCACCTCTCTTGCCTCTTTCTGCAGCTCACTCTCTTCTTTCTGCACCACTCTTGCCTCTTTCTGCACCTTTCTTGCTGCTTTCTGAATGTCTCTTGGTTCTTTCAGCTGCTCACTCTCTTCTTTCTGTACCTCTTTTGCCTCTTTCTATATCTCTCTTGCCTCTTTCTCTACCCCACATGCCTCTTTCTGCTCCTCTCTTCTTTCTGCACCTCTCTTGCCTCTTTCTGAACCTCTGTTACCTCTTTATGTACCTCTCTTGCCTCTGTCTGTACTTTTCTTGCTTGTTTCTGCAGCTCTATTGCCTCTTTCTGCACCTCTCTTGGTTCTTTCTGCGGCTCACTCTCTTCTTTCTGAAGCTCTCTTGCCTCTTATTGCACCTCTCTTGCTTCTTTCTGCACCTCTCTTGCTTCTTTCTATAGCTCTCTTGACTATTTCTGCACTTCTCTTGCCTCTTTCTGCAGCTCACTCTTTCTGCACCTCTTGCTTCGTTCTGTACCTCTTGTCTCTTTCTGCACCCCTCTTGCTTCTTTCTGCACCTCTCTTGACTCTTTCTGCACCTCTCTTGCCTCTTTCTGCAGCTCACTCTTTTCTTTCTGCACTTGTCCTGCCTCTTTCTGCACCTCTCTTGACTCTCTCTGCTCTCCTCTTGCCTCTTCTTCACTTGCCTCTTTCTGTGCCTTTCTTCCTCTCTTTGCACCTCTCTTGCCTCTTTCTGTACCTCTCTTGTATCTTTCTGCATCTCTCTTGCCTCTTTCTGCAGCTCACTCTTTCTGCACGTCCTGCCTCTTTCTGCACCTCTCTTGACTCCCGCTGCTCTCCTCTTGCCTCTTTCTTCACTTGCCTCTTTCTGTGCCTTTCTTCTTCTCCTTGCACCTCTCTTGCCTCTTTCTGTACCTCTCTTGCATCTTTCTGCATCTCTCTTGCCTCTTTCTACAGCTCACTCTCTTCTTTCTGCACCTCTCTTTCCTCTTTCTGCACCTTTCTTGCCGCTTTCTGAATGTCTCTTGGTTCTTTCAGCTGCTCACTCTCTTCTTTCTGTACCTCTCTTGCCTCTTCCTATATCTCTCTTGCCTCTTTCTCTACCTCACTTGCCTCTTTCTGCACCTCTCTTCTTTCTGCACCTTTCTTGCCTCTTTCTGCACCTCTGTTACCTCATTATGCACCTTTCTTGCCTCTGTCTGCACTTCTCTTGCTTGTTTCTGCAGCTCTCTTGCCTCTTTCTGCACCTCTCTTGCCTCTTTCTGTACCTCTCTTCCTTCTTTCTGCACCTCTCTTGCCTCTTTCTGCAGCTCACTCTCTTCTTTCTGCACCAATCTTGCCTCTTTCTGCACCTTTCTTGCTGCTTTCTGCACGTCTCTTGGTTCTTTCAGCTGCTCACTCTCTTCTTTCTGTACCTCTTTTGCCTCTTTCTATATCTCTCTTGCCTCTTTCTCTACCCAACTTGCCTCTTTCTGCTCCTTTCTTCTTTCTGCACCTCTCTTGCCTCTTTCTGAACCTCTGTTACCTCTTTATGTACCTCTCTTGCCTCTGTCTGTACTTTTCTTGCTTGTTTCTGCAGCTCTCTTGCCTCTTTCTGCACCCCTCTTGCCGATTTCTGCACCTCTCTTGCCTCTTTTTGCACCTCTCTTGCTTCTTTCTGCATCTCTCTTGCTTCTTTCTGTAGCTCTCTTGACTCTTTCTGCACTTCTCTTGCCTCTTTCTGCAGCTCACTATTTCTTCACCTCTTGCCTCGTTCTGCACCTCTTGCCTCTTTCTGCACCTCTCTTGCTTCTTTGTGCAGCTCACTCTTCTTTCTGCACCTCACTTGCCTCTTTCTGCATCTCTCTTGCCTCTTTCTGCACCTCTCTTGCTTCTTTGTGCAGCTCACTCTTCTTTCTGCACCTCTCTTGCCTCTTTCTGCACCTCTCTTGCCTATTTATGCACCTCTCTTGCCTCCTTCTCCAGCTCACTCTCTTCTTTCTGCATCTCTCTAGTCTCTTTCTGAAAATATCTTCTTGCTGCATGTCTTGCCTCTTTGTGCACCTCTCTTGCCTCCTTCTGTTCTCCTCTTGCCTGTTTATGTACTTCACTTGCCTCTTTCTGCACCTTTGTTCCTCTTTGTGTACCTCTGTTGCCTCTTGCTGTACCTCTCTTGCACCTTTCTGCATCTCTCTTCCCTCTTTCAGCAGCTCACTCTTCTTTCTGCACATCTCATGCTTCTTTCTGCACCTCTCTTATATCTTTATGCACCTCTCTTGCATCTTTCTGCACCTCGCTCGCCACTTTCTACAGCTCACTCTCTTATATCAGCACCTCTCTTGCCTCTTTCTGCAACACTCTTGTATCTTTCTGCACCTCTCTAGACTCTTTCTGCTCCTCTATTGCCTCTGTCTGCACCTCCCTTGCCTATCTGTACCTTTCTTGCCTTTCTACTCAACTCCTAGCTCTTTTTGCACCTCTATTGCCTCATTCTGCACTTCTTTTACCTCTTTCTGCACCTCTCTTGCCTATTTCTGTAATTCTATTGCCTCTTTCTGCACCTCTCTTGCTTCTTTCTGCGCTTCTCTTGCTTCTTTATGCACCTTTCTTCCTCTTTTTATGCCTCTTACCTCTATTTGCAACTCTCTTGCCTCTTTTTGCACGTCTCTTCCCCCTTTCTGCTGCTCTCTCTTCTTTCTGCACCTTCTTGCCTCTTTCTGCACCTCTTGCCACTTTCAGCACCTCTCTTGCTTCTTTCTGCAGCTCACTCTTCTTTCTGCACCTCTCTTGCCTCTTTCTGTATCTCTCTTGCCTCTTTGTGCACCTCTCTTGCCTCTTTCTGCAGCTCACTCTCTTCTTTCTGTACCTGTCTTGCCTCTTTCTGCACCTCTCCTGATTCTTTCTGCTCTCCTCTTGCCTCTTTATTCACTTGTCTCTTTCTGTGCCTTTCTTCCTCTCTTTGCACCTCTCTTGCTTCTTTCTGTATCTCTCTTGCATATTTCTGCATCTCTCTTACCTCTTTCTGCAGCTCACACTCTTCTTTCTGCACCTCTCTTACCTCTTTCTGCACCTTTCTTGCCACTTTCTGAATGTCTCTTGGTTCTTTCAGCTTCTCACTCTCTTCTTTTTGTACCTCTCTTGCATCTTTCTATACCTCTCTTGCCTCTTTCTCTACCTCACTTGCCTTTTTCTGCACCTTTCGTCTTTCTGCACCTCTCTTGCCTCTTTCTGTACCTCTGTTGCCTCTTTATGCACCTCTCTTGCCTCTTTCTGTACCTCTCTTCCTTCTTTCTGCACCTCTCTTGCCTCTTTCTGCAGCTCACTCTCTTCTTTCTGCACCACTCTTGCCTCTTTCTGCACCTTTCTTGCTGCTTTCTGAATGTCTCTTGGTTCTTTCAGCTGCTCACTCTCTTCTTTCTGTACCTCTTTTTCCTCTTTCTATATCTCTCTTGCCTCTTTCTCTACCCCACTTGCCTCTTTCTGCTCCTCTCTTCTTTCTGCACCTCTCTTGCCTCTTTCTGAACCTCTGTTACCTCTTTATGTACCTCTCTTTCCTCTGTCTGTACTTTTCTTGCTTGTTTCTGCAGCTCTATTGCCTCTTTCTGCACCCCTCTTGCCAATTTCTGCTCCTCTCTTGCCTCTTTTTGCACCTCTCTTGCTTCTTTCTGCATCTCTCTTGCTTCTTTCTATAGCTCTCTTGACTCTTTCTGCACTTCCCTTGCCTCTTTCTGCAGCTCACTATTTCTTCACCTCTTGCCTCGTTCTGCACCTCTTGCCTCTTTCTGCACCTCTCTTGCTTCTTTGTGCAGCTCACTCTTCTTTCTGCACCTCACTTGCCTCTTTCTGTATCTCTCTTGCCTCTTTCTGCACCTCTCTTGCATCTTTCTGCAGCTCACTCTTTTCTTTCTGCACCTGTCCTGCCTGTTTCTGCACCTCTCTTGACTCTCTCTGCTCTCCTCTTGCCTCTTCTTCAATTGCCTCTTTCTGTGCCTTTCTTCCTCTCTTTGCACCTCTCTTGCCTCTTTCTGTACCTCTCTTGTATCTTTCTGCATCTCTCTTGCCTCTTTCTGCAGCTCACTCTTTCTGCACGTCCTGCGTCTTTCTGCACCTCTCTTGTCTCTCTCTGCTCTCCTCTTGCCTCTTTCTTCACTTGCCTCTTTCTGTGCCTTTCTTCTTCTCCTTGCACCTCTTTTGCCTCTTTCTGTACCTCTCTTGCATCTTTCTGCATCTCTCTTGCCTCCTTCTACAGCTCACTCTCTTCTTTCTGCACCTCTCTTTCCTCTTTCTGCACCTTTCTTGCCGCTTTCTGAATGTCTCTTGGTTCTTTCAGCTGCTCACTCTCTTTTTTCTGTACCTCTCTTGCCTCTTCCTATATCTCTCTTGCCTCTTTCTCTACCTCACTTGCCTCTTTCTGCACCTCTCTTCTTTCTGCACCTTTCTTGCCTCGTTCTGCACCTCTGTTACCTCATTATGCACCTTTCTTGCCTCTGTCTGCACTTCTCTTGCTTGTTTCTGCAGCTCTCTTGCCTCTTTCTGCACCTCTCTTGCCTCTTTCTGTACCTCTCTTCCTTCTTTCTGCACCTCTCTTGCCTCTTTCTGCAGCTCACTCTCTTCTTTCTGCACCACTCTTGCCTCTTTCTGCACCTTTCTTGCTGCTTTCTGAATGTCTCTTGGTTCTTTCAGCTGCTCACTCTCTTCTTTCTGTACCTCTTTTGCCTCTTTCTATATCTCTCTTGCCTCTTTCTCTACCCCACTTGCCTCTTTCTGCTCCTCTCTTCTTTCTGCACCTCTCTTGCCTCTTTCTGAACCTCTGTTACCTCTTTATGTACCTCTCTTGCCTCTGTCTGTACTTTTCTTGCTTGTTTCTGCAGCTCTATTGCCTCTTTCTGCACCTCTCTTGGTTCTTTCTGCGGCTCACTCTCTTCTTTCTGAAGCTCTCTTGCCTCTTATTGCACCTCTCTTGCTTCTTTCTGCACTTCTCTTGCCTCTTTCTGCAGCTCACTCTTTCTGCACCTCTTGCTTTGTTCTGCACCTCTTGTCTCTTTCTGCACCCCTCTTGCTTCTTTCTGCACCTGTCTTGACTCTTTCTGCACCTCTCTTGCCTCTTTCTGCAGCTCACTCTTTTCTTTCTGCACTTGTCCTGCCTCTTTCTGCACCTCTCTTGACTCTCTCTGCTCTCCTCTTGCCTCTTCTTCACTTGCCTCTTTCTGTGCCTTTCTTCCTCTCTTTGCACCTCTCTTGCCTCTTTCTGTACCTCTCTTGTATCTTTCTGCATCTCTCTTGCCTCTTTCTGCAGCTCACTCTTTCTGCACGTCCTGCCTCTTTCTGCACCTCTCTTGACTCCCGCTGCTCTCCTCTTGCCTCTTTCTTCACTTGCCTCTTTCTGTGGCTTTCTTCTTCTCCTTGCACCTCTCTTGCCTCTTTCTGTACCTCTCTTGCATCTTTCTGCATCTCTCTTGCCTCTTTCTACAGCTCACTCTCTTCTTTCTGCACCTCTCTTTCCTCTTTCTGCACCTTTCTTGCCGCTTTCTGAATGTCTCTTGGTTCTTTCAGCTGCTCACTCTCTTCTTTCTGTACCTCTCTTGCCTCTTCCTATATCTCTCTTGCCTCTTTCTCTACCTCACTTGCCTCTTTCTGCACCTCTCTTCTTTCTGCACCTTTCTTGCCTCTTTCTGCACCTCTGTTACCTCATTCTGCACCTTTCTTGCCTCTGTCTGCACTTCTCTTGCTTGTTTCCGCAGCTCTCTTGCCTCTTTCTGCACCTCTCTTGCCTCTTTCTGTACCTCTCTTCCTTCTTTCTGCACCTCTCTTGCCTCTTTCTGCAGCTCACTCTCTTCTTTCTGCACCACTCTTGCCTCTTTCTGCACCTTTCTTGCTGCTTTCTGCACGTCTCTTGGTTCTTTCAGCTGCTCACTCTCTTCTTTCTGTACCTCTTTTGCCTCTTTCTATATCTCTCTTGCCTCTTTCTCTACCCCACTTGCCTCTTTCTGCTCCTCTCTTCTTTCTGCACCTCTCTTGCCTCTTTCTGAACCTCTGTTACCTCTTTATGTACCTCTCTTGCCTCTGTCTGTACTTTTCTTGCTTGTTTCTGCAGCTCTCTTGCCTCTTTCTGCACCCCTCTTGCCGATTTCTGCACCTCTCTTGCCTCTTTTTGCACCTCTCTTGCTTCTTTCTGCATCTCTCTTGCTTCTTTCTATAGCTCTCTTGACTCTTTCTGCACTTCTCTTGCCTCTTTCTGCAGCTCACTATTTCTTCACCTCTTGCCTCGTTCTGCACCTCTTGCCTCTTTCTGCACCTCTCTTGCTTCTTTGTGCAGCTCACTCTTCTTTCTGCACCTCACTTGCCTCTTTCTGTATCTCTCTTGCCTCTTTCTGCACCTCTCTTGCATCTTTCTGCAGCTCACTCTTTTCTTTCTGCAGCTGTCCTGCCTCTTTCTGCAACTATCTTGAATCTTTCTGCTCTCCTCTTGCCTCTTACTTCACTTCCCTCTTTCTGTGCCTTTCTTCCTCTCTTTGCACCTCTCTTGCCCCTTTCTGTACCTCTCTTGCATCTTTCTGCATCTATCTTGCATCTTTCTGCACCTCGCTTGCCACTTTCTACAGCTCACTCTCTTTTATCAGCACCTCTCTTGCCTCTTTCTGCAACACTCTTGTATCTTTCTGCAACTCTGTAGACTCTTTCTGCTCCTCTATTGCCTCTGTCTGCACCTCCCTTGCCTATCTGTACCTTTCTTGCCTTTCTACTCAACTCCAAGCTCTTTTTGCCCCTCTCTTGCCTCATTCTGCACTTCTTTTGCCTCTTTCTGCACCTCTCTTGCTTCTTTCTGTGCTTCTCTTGCTTCTTTATGCACCCTTCTTCCTCTTTTTATGCCTCTTACCTCTATTTGCAACTCTCTTGCCTCTTTTTGCACCTCTTGCCACTTTCAGCACCTCTCTTGCTTCTTTCTGCAGCTCACTCTTCTTTCTGCACCTCTTTTGCCTCTTTCTGCACCTCTCTTGCCTCTTTCTGCAGCTCACTCTCTTCTTTCTGTACCTGTCTTGCCTCTTTCTGCACCTCTCCTCTTGCCTCTTTCTTCACTTGTCTCTTTCTGTGCCTTTCTTCCTCTCTTTGCACCTCTCTTGCTTCTTTCTGTATCTCTCTTCCATATTTCTGCATCTCTCTTACCTCTTTCTGCAGCTAACTCTCTTCTTTCTGCACCTCTCTTGCCTCTTTCTGCACCTTTCTTGCCACTTTCTGAATGTCTCTTGGTTCTTTCAGCTTCTCACTCTCTTCTTTCTGTACCTCTCTTGCATCTTTCTTTACCTCTCTTGCCTCTTTCTCTACCTCACTTGCCTTTTTCTGCACCTTTCTGCACCTTTTGTCTTTCTGCACCTCTCTTGCCTCTTTCTGTACCTCTCTTGCCTCTTTATGCACCTCTCTTGCCTCTGTCTGCACTTCTCTTGCTTCTTTCTGCAGCTCTCTTATCTCTTTCTGCAACTCTCTTTCCTCTTTCTGTACCTCTCGTGCCTCTTTCTGCACCTATCTTACCTCTTTCTGCAGCTCACTCTCTTCTTTCTGCATCTCTCTAGCCTCTTTCTAAAAATATCTTCTTTCTGCACCTCTCTTGCTTCCTTCTGCTCTCCTCTTGCCTGTTTCTGCACTTCACCTGCCTCTTTCTGTACCTTTGTTCCTCTTTCTGCACCTCTCTTGCCTCTTGCTGCACCTCTCTTGCACCTTTCTGCATCTCTCTTGCCTCTTTCAGCAGCTCACCCTTCTTTCTGCACATCCCATGCTTCTTTCTGCACCTCTCCTCTCCCTTTCTGCAGCTCACTTTTCTTTCTGCACCTCTCTTGCATCTTTATGAACCTCTCTTGCATCTTTCTGCAGCTGTCTTGTATCCTTCTGTACCTCTCTAGACTCTTTCTGCACCTCTTCTCTCTTCCTGTACCTCTCTTGCCTCTGTCTGCACCTCCCTTGCCTATCTGCACCTCTCTTGCCTTTCTACTCAACTCCTGCCTCTTTCTGCACCTCTCTTGCCTCGTTCTGCACTTCTTTTGCCACTTTCTGCACCTCTCTTGCCTATTTCTGCAGTTCTATTACCTCTTTCTGCACCTCTTTTACCTCTTTCTGGACCTCACTGTTTTCTTTCTGCACCTCTCTTCCTTCTTTCTACACCTCTCTTGCTTCTTTGTGCACTACTCTTGCTTCTTTCGGTGCCTTTCTTCCTTTTTCTGCAATTCTCTTCCTATTGCCTCTTTCTGCACCTTTCAACCTCTTTCTGCAATTCTCTTGCCTCATTCTGTACCTCGCTTGCCTCTTCCTGCACCTCACTCTCTTCTTTATATACCTCTCTTGCTTCTTTCTGCACTTCTCTTGCTTCTTTCTGCACCTTTCTTCATCTTTCTACACCTCTTACCTCTATTTGCAACTCTCTTGCCTCTTTCTGCACATCTCATGCCTGTTTCTGCACCTCTCTTCCCCCTTTCTGCTGATCACTCTCTTCTTTCTGAATCTCTCTTGACTCTTTCTGCACCTCTCTTGCTTCCTTCTGCACCTCTTGTTTCTTTCTTCAGCTCACACTCTTCTTTCTGTACCACTCTTGCCTTTTTCTGTGCCTCTCTTGCCTCTTTCTGCACCTCTCTTGCCTCTTTCTTCAACTAACTCTCTTCTTTCTGCACCTCTTTTGGCTCTCTCTGCACCTCTCTTGGTTCTTTCTGTGGCTCACTCTCTTCTATCTGTACATATCTTGCCTTTTCTGTACCTCTCTTGCTTCTTTCTGTACCTCTCTTGCCTCTTTCTGCACCTCGCATGCCTCTTTCTGCACCTCGCTTGCCTCTTTCTGCAGCTCACTCTTCTTCCTGCACCTGTCTTGCCTCTTTCTTTACCTCTCTTGCCTCTTTCTGTATCTTTCTTCTTCTTTCTGTACCTCTGTTAGAAAGGGTAGACGGACCGGGAGGGTCGGCCGGGGTCAGGAGGAGAGGTCTCCAGGGAGAGCCGTCTCCAGCGATCAAACAGACAAGTAACTTCCCCCCCCACAGACAGATACCACACACGGATAAGGTTCAGGGTTCTTTATAAGCACTTCTTAGGGTACGGTTGAATGGTACAAGGAGGTCTGGACTCAGGGGTCCCCTCGATTCAAGTCTCTCAAAGCAGGGTAAGGGGTAGCGGGACAGTCTGTCTACCAGTCAGGTAGTTTGGATGAGATGATGATTAGCTCACAATCCTCGAGCTTAGTTGGTACGGGCCGCGGCAGCGCCAGCAGGTCCCGGTGGAGATGGTCGGTACACGGTCCGCGGCAGCGCCAGCAGGTCCCAGTGGAGATGGTCGAGGTACGGTCCGCGGCAGCGCCAGCAGGTCCCAGTGGAGATGGTCGAGGTACGGTCCGCGGCAGCGCCAGCAGGTCCCGGTGAGGATGGTCGTTACAACGGGCCGCGGCAGCGCCAGCAGGTCCCGACGAGGATGGATGTTGTAGAAGGCCGCGGCAGCGCCAGCAGGCAGGACGATGGTTCACAAGAGCGGGCTACGGCAGCGCCAGTAGTCCGTCAAGGCTGAGTTCTCTCGGTGTCTCTCGACTCCAGGATACAACTGCCTTCCTGCTCCGGAGTTGCCCCAGTTATAGGGCAGCCGCCCTTTGATGTCCGGACCCTCGCACTTGGAGGTCGGAGGGCCCGGGATGAAGGTGTCCAGACACCCAGCAGGGGGTGGAGCCAGCGCCTGGGGGAGCTGGAGGCGATCGGCACCTGGCGGGGGAAGAGCTCTTGACACTTCGTCCTCCCATTGACCTGCCGAGTGGTCCGCTCACCTCCCGGGTGGATGGTGGTGCCGGGATGTCGGGGCCGGCCAGGCCCGGGGTTAGGGTCGGGGCTAGGCCACGCGGCCTCGTGGTGCAGGGCCCAAGATGGCGGCTTGAACCGGCCGGGGGAGCCGGTGGGGCTGGGCCCCGTGATGAGTAGAGGTCCGAGGGCAGAAGATCCGTCGTGAGACGGGGTACAGGTGCTTTTCGTGGGTTATGCCTGGTGGGCCGGAGCTCGGGCCCTGTCGTGCGGGGAGGGAGCAAGCCCTTCGTGTGGCCTGTCCAACATGCGTCCCCCCCAGCTGAAGGCGGGGAGAGTCACCCATCTCCTTGGGGACTCTCTTCGTCGAGGCGGAAAAAGCGGGACAGGCCATCCGCGTTGGCGTGGTCTTGGCCTGGTCGGTGCTCCACAGTGAAGTCCATTCCCTGCAGGGAAATGGACCAGCGCAAGAGTTTTGGGTTCTCCCCCCGCATCTGCATCAGCCACTGCAGGGGTCGATGGTCGGTTTGTACCCGGAAATGGGTACCGAAGAGATAGGGCCGGAGCTTTTTGAGGGCCCACACCACTGCGAAGGCCTCCCTCTCGATGGTGCTCCAGCGCTGTTCTCGGGCCAGGAGACGTCGACTGATGAAGGCCACCGGCTGGTCATGACCTTCGGGGTTTAACTGAGAAAGAACGGCTCCGATGCCGTGGTCGGAGGCGTCGGTCTGTACCACGAATTCCCGACTGTAATCGGGGGCCTGGAGCACAGGGGCGGTGCACAGGGCGGCCTTCAGCTTCTCGAAGGCCGCTTGACAATCGGGGGTCCAGTTAATCCGCTTTGGTTGGTTCTTGGACGTGAGACCCGTGAGGGGCCCCACGATGCTGCCGTAGTCCTTCACGAACCGCCGGTAATAGC
Organism: Triturus cristatus; assembly: GCF_964204655.1. NCBI lineage: Eukaryota > Metazoa > Chordata > Amphibia > Caudata > Salamandridae > Triturus > Triturus cristatus. The sequence continues at coordinate 821,467,223 of NC_140579.1, read as the reverse complement.
CGGTGAGCCCCAAGAAGGCTCGGACCTCGGTCTGGGTGACGGGGGGCTGCCAGGACTGCATGGTAGCAATCTTAAGCTGTAGCGGGGCCACCAGCCCGCTTCCCACTTGGTGCCCAAGGTAGGTCACAGACCCTTGGCCAATTTGGCACTTGCCGGCCTTAATTGTGAGGCCGGCCCGCTGGAGGGCCTGTAGGACCTCTTGGAGGTGACGGAGGTGGTCGGGCCAGTGGCGGCTGTATACAGCGATATCGTCCAGGTAGGCAGCGCTGAACTCTTCGAGCCCCGCCAAGACCTGGTTCACGAGGCGTTGAAACGTGGCGGGGGCATTCTTCATGCCGAAGGGCATGACCTTGAATTGGTAGTGGCCATCGGGGGTAGAGAAGGCTGACCGTTCCTGAGCCCTGGGTGTGAGGCCGATCTGCCAGTAGCCCGCCGTTAGGTCGAAGATACTGAGGTAGCGGGCGGCCCCCAGCCGGTCGATCAGCTCGTCTGCTCGGGGGATCGGATGAGCGTCGGTCCGGGTGACAGCGTTCAAGCCCCGGTAGTCGACGCAGAATCTCAGTTCAGGTGCGGTGCCGGGGGCAGCGGCTTTGGGGACCAATACAACCGGACTGGCCCAGGGACTGTCCGAGGGCTCGATGACCCCGATTGTGAGCATCTTGGCCACCTCCTCCTGTATGCAGGCCCGTACCCGATCTGGTACGCGGTAGGCCCGGTGTCGGACAGGGGGACTGTCCCCGGTGTCCACGTCGTGCAAACACCAAGGGGTGACCCCGGGGGTGAGGGAGAACAGGGTAGCAAACTGCAGCAGGAGGTTCCGGCAGCCCTGGCGTTGCTCCGAAGTAAGGGTGTCAGAGAGCCGGACCCCGTCCACGGAGCCATCATTCTCCTGAGTCTTCAGAAGATCCGGGAGGGGCTCGGAGTCCTCCTCTGCCCCACTGTCCGTAGCCATCAGGAGGCTGAGTTCTGAGCGCACAAAGTGTGGTTTGAGTCGGTTGGTGTGGAGGACCCGAAGGGGGTTCCGGGAGGTCCCCAGGTCGATGAGGTAAGTGACGGGGCTTTTGCGCTCGACCACTTTGAAGGGCCCCGTCCACTTATCTTGCAAGGCACATGGTTCGGTGGGGGACATCACCCATACTTGTTGTCCAGGCTCGAACTCAACCGAGGAGGCATTGTGATCATACCACTTCTTCATGTCCTCCTGGCTGGCCTCGAGGTTCGCCTTGGCCATCTCTCTGAAGCGCCGGGTCTGGTTGCGTAGGGCCAGGAGGTATTTGAAGACGTCTGGAGGGGTCTTTAGGGGGGCCATCTCCCAACCTTCTTTTACTAGGCTGAGGGGCCCTCGCACAGGGTGCCCGTACAGGAGTTCGAAAGGGCTAAAACCGAGGGACTTCTGGGGAACATCTCGGTAAGCGAAGAGGAGGCACGGGAGTAGTACATCCCACTGGCGACGGAGGGGCTCTTCCAATCCCCCAATCATCCCCTTGAGGGTGCGGTTAAAACGCTCCACTAGTCCGTTCCCTTGGGGGTGATAGGGGGTCGTGAATCTGTAGGTGACCCCGCATTGTTGCCAGAGGGACTTCATGTATTTGGATATAAAGTTCGTGCCTCGGTCGCTGACGACTTCTCGGGGGAAGCCTACCCGGGAGAAGATCCCCATTAGGGCCCGGCCAACCACCGGAGCTGTCACGGTCCGTAGGGGCACCGCCTCGGGGTAGCGGGTGGCATGGTCCACCAGTACTAAGATGAACCTGTGTCCTTGTGCCGTGCGGGGGTCCAGAGGCCCCACGATGTCTATCCCCACCCTTTCGAACGGGGTGGTGACCACAGGGAAGGGTTGCAGAGGGGCTTTCAGCTTCCGACCACTCTTCCCGCTGGCTTGGCATGTGGGGCAAGATCGGCAGTGGTTCAGGACGTCGTTCCTCATTTTCGGCCAGAAAAAGTGGGTCACTAGGCGGCTGTACGTTTTATCCTGGCCCAGGTGTCCAGCCAGGGGGACATCGTGGGCCAGGTTGAGCAGAAAGTCTCTGAAGCGGAGAGGTACCACCAGTACTCGACCGGCCCCCAGCTCGGCGATTCTTTGCTCGCTGTATAGCAGGTCGTTATCCCAGTAGACCCAGTGAGTTCCGGTGGAGTCCCCTGTGTTCTGGGCGCTGGCTTGTTGGCGGAGTCCCTCGAGGGAGGGACAGGTCTTTTGTTCCTGGCGGAACTGTTCTTGGGTGGGCCCCCCTTCTTGACGCCACTGAGCCAGGTCAGGAAGGTCCTGGGGTTGCGCGTCCCCTTCGGTCGTCGAGTCTGGGAGGCTGGCCTCGTCGTTGTCTTCTACTGGGGCGACTGGGGGCGGGGGTGCTGGCCATTCTGGTTCTTCTGATCGAGGGACGGCACGGGCGGCCATGGACCGGGTGGTTATGCAGGCCCAGTCCGGGAGGCCCAGCATCCCCAGGTGCTCTCTTCTCTCAACGGTGGCCCACGGGGAACTCTCGAGGTCATTCCCCAGGAGGCAGTCCACGGGGGCATCGTCCCGGACCGTCACCTTCAACAGGCCGGAGACCCCTCCCCATTCGAATGGGACGCAGGCCATTTGACACATACTTTCAGAGTTGTCTGCCGAGCGGACGGGGCAGAGAATGTTCGGCAGGATCTGCTCGGGCTTCACCAGGTGACAGCGGACGGCCGTCACACTGGCGCCTGTGTCACGCAAGGCCTCGGCTCGTTGTCCATTAATGGTCACCCACTGACCGTATTTCCTGGTGTTAGCGGGTAGGGGAGCCCGCGGGACCATGTCTCTTCCCCCTAAGCACGCCAGGACCATGGCGGCCGGTTCCCACTCTTGCTGGGCCGGCTCATACTCCTCTGGTTCCTCCAATGATCGCTCTTCCCCCAGGGCGGCGGCAGCTACCTGACGGGGCTTGGGTGTTTGGTTCTGCGGGCAGCTCGGGTCATTGGCGTAGTGGCCGACTCGCTGGCATCGGTGGCACGTGACGTTGGCTCGGACCCCAGGACGCCACGGGGGGTTGCCCCGACCGGCCGGAGCCGGGGTGCTGGCCACGGGTGTTGCGGGCAAGGCGTCTCTCCCTCGCCCCTGGCCCCCTCCTCCTCCCCGAGGACGGTGCTGGCCTTGGTTGTTTCTGTTCTGTTCGTGTGGCCCCCTCCGGCCCACTCGGGTGCTTTCCCATCGGTCAGCTTCGGCGGCGAGCTGCCGGGGGTCAGTCAGCTTACTGTCGAGGAGGTGCTGCCTGAGCTCGACAAAGCAGTTGTTTGACAGGTGCTCCCATACCATCAGGTTAAAGAGTTGTTCGTAGGTGGTGACCTGGCTCCCCTTTATCCAACCCTCGAAGGCACGGCTGAAATAGTTCACGTATTCTACCCAAGTTGTACCTGGGATCCGGGTGCAATCTCTGAACCTCTGGCGGTACATCTCGGGTGTGAGGCCGTAGCGGGTGAGGAGGGCAGCCTTCATGTGGTCGTAGGACGACATTTGGTGATCTGGGAGCTGCAGTAGGGCATCGCGACCCTCGTTGATAAACCTCCCCCAAAGTCCGGCTCCCCAATCACTCCGGTCGATCCGGTGGGAGGTCATGGCGATCTCGTAGGCTTTAAACCACTGTTGTATGTCGTCTTCTCGGACATACTCGCGGACAACATCCTTGGGGATGTGGACTTTTTTCTCGATTGGCCCCGGGGTGTGTGGTCGCTCAGGCACCCCCAGTTCCTTATTCTGTTTCCGAAGTTCTATTTCCGCTAGTTGGCGCTCGTGCTCGAGCGTTATTTCTTTCTCCTCCAGCTCTCTCTGTCTCTGCTTCTCTTCTCGTTCATCTCGGAGCCGCATGTGCTCGAGGTTGAGTTTCTGTTCAGCTAACTTGAGTTCCCCATCCATCTTGAGTCGTGCCATTTCCAACTCGTGCAATCTGGTTCTTTCTCTTTCTCGGATCTCCTCCTGCGAGAGGCCCGTTCCCCGCTCCTCGGGAGCCGTGGCGTTCCCCTCTGGTGTGATGCTGCTTTGGTCGGAGGGTCCGGCGACCCCAGTTTCTGTCCACGACTCTAGGGCATGTTTTAGATCATCCTTGGTACTCAGGCCGGTGGTAGCAATGCCAAGTTCTATGCAGAATTGTCTCAGTTCGCGGTGGTTGTATTCTTCTATTTTATCCATTTGGAATTTCTCGGTGGAGTTGCTATCTTTGGCTGACATTGTGTTTTTGTCGTGGGGTGAGCTACTCTCTGTACGATTACGCGTTGATTCGGATCGCGCCGCTGGCCACCAATGTTAGAAAGGGTAGACGGACCGGGAGGGTCGGCCGGGGTCAGGAGGAGAGGTCTCCAGGGAGAGCCGTCTCCAGCGATCGTACAGACAAGTAACTTCCCCCCCCACAGACAGATACCACACACGGATAAGGTTCAGGGTTCTTTATAAGCACTTCTTAGGGTACGGTTGAATGGTACAAGGAGGTCTGGACTCAGGGGTCCCCTCGATTCAAGTCTCTCAAAGCAGGGTAAGGGGTAGCGGGACAGTCTGTCTACCAGTCAGGTAGTTTGGATGAGATGATGATTAGCTCACAATCCTCGAGCTTAGTTGGTACGGGCCGCGGCAGCGCCAGCAGGTCCCGGTGGAGATGGTCGGTACACGGTCCGCGGCAGCGCCAGCAGGTCCCAGTGGAGATGGTCGAGGTACGGTCCGCGGCAGCGCCAGCAGGTCCCAGTGGAGATGGTCGAGGTACGGTCCGCGGCAGCGCCAGCAGGTCCCGGTGAGGATGGTCGTTACAACGGGCCGCGGCAGCGCCAGCAGGTCCCGACGAGGATGGATGTTGTAGAAGGCCGTGGCAGCGCCAGCAGGCAGGACGATGGTTCACAAGAGCGGGCTACGGCAGCGCCAGTAGTCCGTCAAGGCTGAGTTCTCTCGGTGTCTCTCGACTCCAGGATACAACTGCCTTCCTGCTCCGGAGTTGCCCCAGTTATAGGGCAGCCGCCCTTTGATGTCCGGACCCTCGCACTTGGAGGTCGGAGGGCCCCGGATGAAGGTGTCCAGATACCCAGCAGGGGGTGGAGCCAGCGCCTGGGGGAGCTGGAGGCGATCGGCACCTGGCGGGGGAAGAGCTCTTGACACTTCGTCCTCCCATTGACCTGCCAAGTGGTCCGCTCACCTCCCGGGTGGATGGTGGTGCCGGGATGTCGGGGCCGGCCAGGCCCGGGGTTAGGGTCGGGGCTAGGCCACGCGGCCTCGTGGTGCAGGGCCCAAGATGGCGGCTTGAACCGGCCGGGGGAGCCGGTGGGGCTGGGCCCCGTGATGAGTAGAGGTCCGAGGGCAGAAGATCCGTCGTGAGACGGGGTACAGGTGCTTTTCGTGGGTTATGCCTGGTGGGCCGGAGCTCGGGCCCTGTCGTGCGGGGAGGGAGCAAGCCCTTCGTGTGGCCTGTCCAACAACCTCTCTTGCCTCTTTGTGCATCTCTCTTGCCTCTTTCTGCACCTCTTGCCTCTTTGTGTACCTCTCTTGCCTCTGTCTGCACCTCCCTTGCTTATCTGTACTTCTCTTGCCTTTCTACTCCACTCCTGCTTCTTTCTGCACCTCTCTTGCCTATTTCTGGACCTCACTCTTGTCTTTCTGCACTTCTCTCCCTTCTTTCTACACCTCTCTTGCTTCTTTCTGCACTTCTCTTGCCTCTTATGCCACCTCTCTTGCTTCTTTCTGCACCTCTCTTGCTTCTTTCTATAGCTCTCTTCTCTTGCCTCTTTCTGCAGCTCACTCTTTCTGCACCTCTTGCTTTGTTCTGCACCTCTTGTCTCTTTCTGCACCTCTCTTGCTTCTTTCTGCAGCTCACTCTTCTTTCTGCACCTCTCTTGACTCTTTCTGCACCTCTCTTGCCTCTTTCTGCAGCTCACTCTTTTCTTTCTGCACCTGTCCTGCCTCTTTCTGCACCTCTCTTGACTCTCTCTGCTCTCCTCTTGCCTCTTCTTCACTTGCCTCTTTCTGTGCCTTTCTTCCTCTCTTTGCACCTCTATTGCCTCTTTCTGTACCTCTCTTGTATCTTTCTGCATCTCTCTTGCCTCTTTCTGCAGCTCACTCTTTCTGCACGTCCTGCCTCTTTCTGTACCTCTCTTGACTCTCTCTGCTCTCCTCTTGCCTCTTTCTTCACTTGCCTCTTTCTGTGCCTTTCTTCTTCTCCTTGCACCTCTCTTGCCTCTTTTTGTACCTCTCTTGCATCTTTCTGCATCTCTCTTGCCTCTTTCTACAGCTCACTCTCTTCTTTCTGCACCTCTCTTTCCTCTTTCTGCACCTTTCTTGCCACTTTCTGAATGTCTCTTGGTTCTTTCAGCTGCTCACTCTCTTCTTTCTGCACCTCTCTTGCCTCTTCCTATATCTCTCTTGCCTCTTTCTCTACCTCACTTGCCTCTTTCTGCACCTCTCTTCTTTCTTCACCTTTCTTGCCTCTTTCTGCACCTCTGTTACCTCTTTATGTACCTCTCTTGCCTCTGGCTGTACTTTTCTTGCTTGTTTCTGCAGCTCTCTTGCCTCTTTTTGCAACCCTCTTGCTGATTTCTGCACCTCTCTTGCCTCTTTCTGCACCTCTCTTGCTTCTTTCTGCATCTCTCTTGCTTCTTTCTATAGCTCTCTTGACTCTTTCTGCACTTCTCTTGCCTCTTTCTGCAGCTCACTATTTCTTCACCTCTTGCCTCGTTCTTCGCCTCTTGCCTCTTTCTGCACCTCTATTGCTTCTTTGTGCAGCTCACTCTTCTTTCTGCACCTCTCTTGCCTCTTTCTGTACCTCTCTTCCTTCTTTCTGCACCTCTCTTGCCTCTTTCAGAAGCTCACTCTTCTTTCTACACATCTCATGCTTCTTTCTGCACCTCTTCTGTCCCTTTTTGCAGCTCACTCTTCTTTCTGCACCTCTCTTGCATTTTTCTGCACCTCTCGTGCCTCTTTCTGCACCTCGCTTGCCACTTTCTACAGCTCACTCTCTTCTATCAGCACCTCTCTTGCCTCTTTCTGAAACTCTCTTGGATCTTTCTGCACCTCTCTAAACTCTTTCTACACCACTCCTACCTCTTTCTGCACCTCTTGCCTCTTTCTGTACCTCTCTTGCCTCTGTCTGCACCTCCCTTGCCTATCTGCACCTCTCTCGCCTTTCTACTCAACCTCTGCCTCTTTTTGCACCTCTCTTGCCTCATTCTGCGCTTATTTTGCCTCTTTCTGCACCTCTCTTGCCTATTTCTGCACTTCTATTGTCTCTTTCTGTGGTTCTCTTGCCTCTTTGTGGACCTCACTCTTTTCTTTCTGCACCTCTCTTCCTTCTTTCTACACCTCTCTTGCTTCTTTCTGCACTTCTCTTGCTTCTTGTGGTGCCATTCTTCCTTTTTCTGCATTTCTCTTGCTATTGCCTCTTTCTTCACATTTCAACCTCTTTCTGCACTTCTCTTGCCTCTTTCTGCACCTCTCTTGCCTCTTTCTGCACTCACTCTCTTCTTTATATACCTCTCTTGTTTCTTTCTGCGTCTCTTGCTTCTTTCTGCACCTTTCTTCCTCTTACTTCTATTTGCAACTCTCTTACCTCTTTTTACACACCTCTTGACTCTTTCTGCACCTCTCTTCCCCTTTCTGCTGCTCACTCTCTTCTTTCTGAAGCTCTCTTGCCTCTTTCTATAACTCTCTTGCTTCTTTCTGTACCTCTTGCTTCTTTCTGCAGCTCACCCTCTTCTTTCTGTACCACTCTTGCCTTTTTCTCTGCCTCTCTTGCTTCTTTCTGTACCTCTCTTGCTTCTTTCTATAGCTCTCTTGTCTCTTTCTGCACTTCTCTTGCCTCTTTCTGAAGCTCACTCTTTCTGCACCTATTGCCTCTTTCTGCACCTCTTGGCTTTTTCTGCACCTTGCTTCTTTCTGCAGCTCACTCTTCTTTCTGCACCTCTCTTGCCTCTTTCTGTATCTCTCTTGCCTCTTTCTGCACCTCTCTTGCCTCTCTGCAGCTCACTCTCTTCTTTCTGCACCTGTCGTGCCTCTTTCTGCACCTCTATTGCCTCTTTCTGCTCTCCTCTTGCCTCTTTCTTCACTTGCCTCTTTCTGTGCCTTTCTCCCTCTCTTTGTACCTCTCTTGCCTCTTTCTGTACCTCTCTTCCATCTTTCTGCATCTCTCTTGCCTCTTTCTGCAGGTCACTCTCTTATTTCTGCACCTTTCTTGCCTCTTTCTGCACCTTGCTTGCTGCTTTCTGAACTTCTCTTGGTTCTTTCAGCTGCTCACTCTCTTCTTTCTGCACCTCTCTTGCCTCTTTCTGCACCTCTCTTGCCTCTTTCTGCACCTCTCTTGCCTCTGTCTGCACCACTCTTGCCTCTTTCTGCACCCCTCGTGCCGATTTCTGCACCTCTCTTGCCTTTCTCTGCACCTCTCTTGGTTCTTTCTGCGTCTCACTCTCTTCTTTCTGAAGCTCTCTTGCCTCTTTATGCACCTCTCTTGCTTCTTTCTGCACTTCTCTTGCTTCTTTCTGTACCTTTGTTCCTCTTTCTGTGCCTCTCTTGCCTCTTGCTGCATCTCTCTTGCACCTTTCTGCATCTCTCTTGCCTCTTTCAGCAGCTCACTCTTCTTTTTCACATCTCATACTTCTTTTTGCACCTCTCCTCTCCCTTTCTGCAGCTCACTCTGCTTTCTGCACCTCTCTTCCATCTTTATGCACCTCTTTTGCCTCTGTCTGCACTTCTCTTGCTTCTTTCTGCAGCTCTCTTGCCTCTTTCTGCACCTCTGTTGCCTCTTTCTGAACCTCCCTTGCCTATCTGAACCTCTCTTGCCTTTCTACTCAACTCCTGCCTCTTTCTGCACCTCTCTTGCCTCATTCTGCACTTCTTTTGCCTCTTTTTGCACCTCTCTTGCCTATTTCTGCACTTCTATTGCATCTTTCTGCACCTCTCTTGCCACTTTCTAGACCTCACTATTTTCTTGTTGCACCTCTCTTCCTTCTTTCTACACCTCTCTTGCTTCTTTCTGTGCTGCTCTTGCTTCTTTCGGAGCCTTTCTTCCTTTTTCAGCATTTCTCTTGCTAGTGCCTCTTTCTGCACCTTTCAACATCTTTCTGCACTTCTCTTGCCACATTCTGCACCTCTCTTGCCTATTTCTGCACCTCACTCTTCTTTATATACCTCTCTTTCTGCACTTCTCTTGCTTCTTTCTGCACATTTCTTCCTCTTTCTATACCTCTTAACTCTATCTGCAACTCTCTTGCCTTTTTCTGCACCTCTCTTGCCTCTTTCTGCACCTCTCTTCCCTCTTTCTGCACCTCTCTTGCCTCTTTCTGCAGCTCACTCTCTTCTTTCTCCACCTGTCTTGCCTCTTTCTGCACATCTCTTGCCTCTTTCTGCTATCCTCTTGCCTCTTTCTTCACTTGCCTCTTTCTGTGCCTTTCTTCCTCTCTTTGCACCTCTCTTGCCCCTTTCTGTACCTCTCTTGCATCTTTCTGCATCTCTCTTGCCTCTTTCTGCACCTCACACTCTTCTTTCTGCACCTCTCTTACCTCTTTCTGTACCTCTCTTGCATCTTTCTGTCTGCATCTCTCTTGCCTCTTTTTGCACATCTCTTCTTTCTGCACCTCTCTTGCCTCTTTCTGTACCTCTCCTGCCTCTTTCTGTACCTCTCTTGCCTTTAGCTGCACCTCTCGTCTTTCTATTCAACTCTTGCCTCTTTCTGCACCTCTTTTGCCTCTTTCTGCACCTCTCTTGCCTCTTTCTGCACCTCTCTTGCCTCCTTCTCAAGCTCACTCTCTTCTTGCTGCATCTCTCTAGTCTCTTTCTGAAAATGTCTTCTTTCTGCACCTCTTGCCACTTTGTGCACCTCTCTTGCCTCCTTCTGCTCTCCTCTTGCCTGTTTATGCACTTCACTTGCCTCTTTCTGCACCTGTGTTGCCTCTTTCTGCACCTCTCGTACCTCGTTCTGCTCTCCTCTTTCCTCTTTCTTCACTTGCCTCTTTCTGTGCCTTTCTTCCTCTCTTTGCACCTTTCTTGCCGCTTTCTGAACTTCTCTTGGTTCTTTCAGCTGCTCACTCTCTTCTTTCTGTACCTCTCTTGCCTCTATCTATACCTCTCTTGACTCTTTCTCTACCCCACTTGCGTCTTTCTGCACCTCTCTTCTTTCTGCACCTCTCTTGCCTCTTTCTGCAACTCTGTTGCCTCTTTATGCACCTCTCTTGCCTCATTCTGCAGCTCACTCTTCTTTCTGCACATCTCATGCTTCTTTCTGCAGCTCTAGTGCCTCTTTCTGCACCTCTCTTACCTCTTTCTGTATCTCTCTTGCATCTTTCTGCAGCTCACTCTTCTTTTTGCACATCTCATGCTTCTTTCTGCACCTCTCCTCTCCCTTTCTGCAGCTCACTCTTCTTTCTGCACCTCTCTTGCATATTTATGTACCTCTCTTGCCTCCTTCTGCTCTCCTCTTGCCTGTTTCTGCACTTCACTTGCCTCTTTTTTTACCTTTGTTCCTCTTTATGCACCTCTCTTGCCTCTTGCTGCACCTCTCGCACCTTTCTGCATCTCTCTTGCCTCTTTCAGCAGCTCACTCTTCTTTCTGCACCTCTCTTGCATCTTTATGCATCTCTCTTCCCTCTTTCTGCACCTCTCTTGCCTATTTCTGCACTTCTATTGCCTCTTTCTGCACCTCTCTTGCCTCTTTCTAGACCTCACTCTTTTCTTTCTGCACCTCTCTTCCTTCTTTCTACACCTCTCTTGCTTCTTTCTACACTTCTCTTGCTTCTTTTTGTGCCTTTCTTCCCTTTTCTGCATTTCTCTTGCTATTGCCTCTTTCTGCACCTTTCAAAATCTTTCTGCACTTCTCTTGCAGGTAGTCCGGCCCCTAGAATCCGCTTAAAGGTAGGAGCTGTGTCCTAAGACTTCAGACATCCTGGAATCAACTTAACACTAAGAAGAAGACGGGAACTTCGACATTCTGCTGCACAGAAGACTGAAGGAATTCTCCCCTATGGTCAGGGAGTGACCATCTTGCTAACGCAAGCACCAACCAGCGAATAGACGTCTGCTTTGCCACCGCCTCCTGCCGGAGCCCGAGCCCAGAGACCAAAAAGAACTGGACCTCCAGACCTCTCACAGCACGATCCACAGTCCTTGCAAAGAAGGAACCCGTGGAGGCACGGAGACACGTGGAGCCAGCCATCTTGGAAGACACTCGACAAGCTGCAAGCGCGACAACAGAGGCTCCCTCCAAGTTGTGCTTTGGTTCATTAGAAGCCCAACACCCGAGCAGCATCTGCACCAAAGGTGAGCCCTCCAGCATCGCCACGATCTGCGTGGGGCCCCTCTGCACTTTGCAACTCGATGCGCCTGCTCGGTCCATGGCCCGTTGGCTAGTGGCCATTTTGGCGAACTATCTTGAAAACTACGATGCTGGTCTGGTTGCCCCAGACTGGCCCCTGCAGCCCTCCAAAGGAGCAGCCCCTCTGACCTTGCTGGTTAGAACCACCAGCTTTCTTCATTTCCTACTACTCCTGCTTTTGCCAAGGCTTGTTTGCTCCTTTTGAGTCGCTGACACCGCCGACAGCGAGAATCTGCATCGGACAGCTCGTGAACCGATTACTGGATGTCGTCAACCTTCAGGGACCACGTGGCTGCAGAGACAAGCTACTCCTCTTCACCTGTTTGCACCCGACATCGCCTGGTACCTACCTGGTGCCACGCCGGTCACTGGCTAGTGACTGTGAACACTGTCCCCTCTGCTTACAGGTCTTCTACAACTCCGATCCATCCTTGGATCATCCGCGTCTCTTCTGGTCCGACCGCCTGCAGCATCTTTGTCGTCAGGCTCCATTGAACAGATAGACGAAACCCGACGCACTTCGAGGCCTATGCACCCGCTTCCTGTGGGTGAGGTAAAGCTGGCACTCCGGTGCACAAGTGTAGAGTAACATCTCTAATGTCTAGGTTTGAAGTCTTGATTTCGTAGTCCAACCAGAAGACCCTTCTAGCAGTAACTTTTGAACTTTTACGCACCCATTGAAAACCTATGGGAGCCCGCGTGTAAATTTCCTCACTGCACACGCGACCCGTGGACCTCCTGGTCACTAACTGAAGTTAGCTCCTTGTAGGCCCAGCAATTCTAGAGGCCCTAGGCCTTTTCCCTTTCCTAGTCGTGGTACTTATACCACTATTTTAGTATATGGTTTGAGCGGCCACCAGGGCCTATCCATATAAAGTGCAACTTCTGTATATTGTGATACTTTCTTGTTTAACGATTTGTGCTCCTGTGTTCATAAAGAGTCTAGGGGATACTTTGAGTAATAAATACATATATATTTTATATATATATCTGTGTGGTGTCCTTTCATTGGTATAAAGGGGGGTAACATATGGTAAAACAGCCTGCTTAACACGCTTACACGAGTTTAGCCTCAAAGACTGCTTAGCCTACGCTACCACTAGGGCAGCTAGTCTGAAAAGGTTGACTTACAACCACACCATAAGGGTTGCTTGGCATGGTACAAGGTGGTCACTTTAACTAGTGAACATCATATACCAGGCCAACTTCTCACATTGGTGAGCAGCGGTTGGATTTGAGCTTGCTGTTTACCGTTGTAATCTCTTTGTTACCAATTGAAAGATCACACAGGTACCTGTAGGTACATATAAAACAAGATTAGTTATATACTTTGTAGGAAGGTGGATATCTGACTATGGTTACCCCCAAATTTTTGCCTAGTGTCTAGCTGGTTTTTCGACTTAGTTGGCCTGAGATCCTGCCATTCAGGATCTCAGTCTATCCGCTCTCTCTTTAAAATGGACTCCATGTACCCTAGGTACATACACAATTGGTAAGGATCACCTTGATGGACCCTGTACAGTGTACCCTAGGTACCCAGGGCATAGGTGTACCCTAGGCCTCCCAGGGGCTGCAGCATGTATTATGCCACCCCTGGTCTGGCCTTCCAATTTGACACAACTGGCTGATCACTCAGCTGGGGTAAGTTGGTGTATCCACCTCTTACTTAGGTGTAGTATACCTATACCTCACCTTAAATGGAACACATGTTAACCTATAAGTCACTCCTATGGCAGGCCTTAACAATCCTGAAGGCAGAGTGCTTGGTTTCATGTGAGATGGTGCTCTGGCATGAGCTGAGCCTGTCTGCAGTAGTCGGAACAACTTCCTTCTACCGTTTCCAGATATCGCCATACCATATACTCTTAAGTGCATTATGAACCTCGCGGTTAAATGCTATCTTTGGTTTGGCTTTATCAAAACATGTCGAGTAAGGTGTCATATGAATTGGAATATTAACCCTTCGCCAATTCTGGCGACAGGGTTAGCATTCCACCCTTCTAGAGGGACACGACATGTACAGTACCTGAAACCCGGGTAAAATCAGACATAGCCTCAGCTCCACAAAATGGACGCTGCCACCACAGACACAAGTCTGCCCTCCTGCTGCTGGGAGTCCTTCCAGCTTGGGAGACGTGGACAAAGGGTTTCATGCCAGGGACGGTGCGAGCACCACCCCAGACAGGATTTTGTGTATTGGTCAGGTAGGGCTTGAATAGAATCAGACATGCCTGAGGCTCACAAGGAGCCTCGGTGCATATGCCAGTTCAAACCGGTCCTGGGGCACACCAGCCCCGGACCTGGGGCGAGCTGGACAAAGGATTGGGGGTGTAACCACCCCCCTTCCTGGTCCCACCCTTAGGGAGGGACCTAGCAGGTATTCCGGCCCCTAGAATCCGCTTAAGGGTAGGAGCTGTGTCCTAAGACTTCAGACATCCTGGAATCAACTTAACTACAAGAAGAAGACAGGAACTTCGACGCTCTGCTGCACAGAGGACAGAAGGAATTCTCCCCTATGGTCAGGGAGTGACCATCTTGCTAACGCAAGCACCAACCAGTGAATCGACATCTGCTTTGCCGCCGCCTCCTGCCGGAGCCCGAGCCCAAAGACTGACAAGAGCTGGACCTCCAGACCTCTCACCACCCAAACCACAGTCCCTGCAAAGAAGGAACCCGTGGAGGCACCGAGACACGTAGAGCCAGCCATCTTGAAAAGACACTCGACAAGCTGCAAGCGCGACAACATAGGCTCCCTCCAAGTTGTGCTTTGGGTCCTGAGAAGCCCAACACCCGAGCAGCATCTGCACCAAAGGTGAGCCCTCCAGCATCTCCACGATCTGTGTGGGGCCCCTCTGCACTTTGCAACTCGACGCGCCTGCCCGGTCCCTGGCCCGTTGGCTAGTGGCCATTTTGGTGACTTATCTTGAAAACTACGACACTGGTCTGGTTGCACCAGACTGGCCCCTGCTGCCCTCCAAAGGAGCAGCCCCTCTGACCTTGCTGGTCAGAACCACCAGCTTTCTTCATTTCCTGCAACTCCTGCTTTTGCCAAGGCTTGTTTGCTTCTTTTGAGTCGCTGACACCGCCGACAGCGGGAGCCTGCGTGGGACAGCTCGTGAACCAACTCCTGGACGTCGTCGACCTTCAGGGACCACGTGGCTGCAGAGACAAGCTATACCTCTTCACCTGTTTGCACCCGACATCGCCTGGTACCTACCTGGTGCCACGCCGGACACTGGCTAGTGACTGTGAACACTGTCCCCTCTGCTTACAGGTCTTCTACAACTCCAATCCATCCTTGGATCCACCGCCTCTCTTCTGGACCGGCCGCCTGCAGCATCTTTGTCATCAGGCTCCATTGAACAGATAGACGAAACCCGACGCACTTCGAGACCTATGCACCCGCTTCCTGTGGGTGAGGTAAAGCTGGCACTCCGGTGCACAAGTGTAGAGTAACATCTCTAGTGTCTAGGTTTGAAGTCTTGAATTTGTAGTCCAACCAGAAGACCCTTATAGCAGTAACTTTTGAACTTTTACGCACCCAGTGAAAACCTATGGGAGCCCGCGTGTAACTTTCCTCACAGCACACGCGACCCGTGGACCTCCTGGTCACTAACTGAAGTTAGCTCCTTGTAGGCCCAGCGATTCTAGAGGCCCTAGGCCTTTTCCCTTTCCTAGTCGTGGTACTTATATCACTATTTTAGTATATGGTTCGAGCGGCCACCAGGGCCTATCCATATAAAGTGCAACTTCTGTATATTGTAATACTTTCTTGTTTAACGATTTGTGCTCCTGTGCTCATAAAGAGTCTAGGGGATACTTTGAGTAATAAATACATATATATTTTGAATATATATCTGTGTGGTGTCCTTTCATTGGTATAAAGAGGGGTTACATATGGTAAAACAGCCTGCTTAACACGCTTTAACGAGTTTAGCCTCAAAGACTGCTTAGCCTACGCTACCACTAGGGCAGCTAGTCCGAAAAGGTTGACTTACAACCACACCATAAGGGTTGCTTGGCATGGTACAAGGTGGTCACTTTAACTAGTGAACATCATATACCGGGCCAACTTCTCACATTGGTGGCAGCGGTGGGATTTGAGCTTGCTGTGTTTTACCTCTGTAATCTCTTAGTTACCAATTGAAAGATCACATAGGTACCTGTAGGTACATATAAAACAAGATTAGTTATATACTTAAATTCTACTGAACTTAGTTGTTGTAGAGCAAAGGGAGTAGCACACCCTGACTACAACTACTAGATAGGTTTAGTAGGAAAACCCAAGTGTAGGTAGTTGCAACACATCCACCCACACTTAAGAGCAATGGCTGGGGCAGAGGGGTCCAATATACCCATCTCTGTCGAGAGTGACGCCCAGAGGGCACCAACCATCTTTGCTACCCTAAACCAGAATGAGCTCAGGCAGTTGGCAAATATCAGGGGCCTTAAACAGCCCAGGAACCCTACCTCTGCTGAACTCAGAGAACTCTTACAAGCTGATGAAGATCAGAGAGCTCTCAAGAAAGCCTCCCAGTTAGACCCCTCAGGGACTGGAACAGGAGGCCCTCCTTCTGAAGATGCTACTGAAGTACCCCTTTCCAACAGTCGCCCCTTAGTTGAGAATCAGACTACAGATGATGAGGATCAGCATAGGGACAGGGATGACAAAGGGGGTGAGTCTGATAGTAGTAGTAGTTCTGATGGGAGAAATAGCCCAGTGCCAGGTGCTATACCTGGCTCAGCTAACTTAAGACTACTTGGGACTGACAATGGGTTCCCCCCATTGAATCTCCCTAGTGGACTTAACCAAGGGTTTGGGAGACAGAGGAATCACTCAGGTGACTCTAATGGCTCTCATGCCTCTAGAGGCTCTCAGGGTCACTCCAGAAGAAGGATGACCAGCCCTCAGAGGAGGGAGCATGAGGCCAGAATGAAGGAAGCCCAGCTGTGGATCAGGAGACAGGAGCTAGAAGTAGCCCTGATGGAAGAGAAACTGAGCAAGGCTAGGCAACCTAGAGAGAGTGGGTCTATACCCACTGGTGGCAGCATTGTCCCTAGGGACAAAGATAGGGTCTTTGACAATAGGAACCTGTCCAAGGTTGTGCCCCCCTACAAAAGTGGGGATGATATCCACAAGTGGATGACTGCTCTTGAGAGAGCCTGCAAAGTGCAGCAGGTTCCTGAAGACCAGTGGGCAGCAATCTTATGGCTCTCCTTTGAAGGTAGAGGCAGAGATAGACTCCTCACTGTTAGGGAGGAGGATGTCAGAAACTACAGAGCCCCAATTTTCACACACATAGCTATATTGTGTATAAAATCTTATTAAAGCATTGGCATCTATTACATCTAGATAAATCCCTAACTAAACACATCACTAAGAAACCAATGGCTGCCCACAGGAGGGGTACTACTCTACGCAACATCTTATGTCCCAGCTATTTGCCCCCCAAAGGTCAAATTATGACTTGGCTTCCAAACAAACCGAAGGGCTTTTATAAATGCTCACAATGCAATGTCTGTCCCTTCGCACTGAACAAACTAATGGACTTCAAATATAACACCCAAGTCAAATACACGGTACGTGAATTCATTAATTGTAATACCTGTTTTGTGGTATATTGCCTAGTTTGTATCTGTGGCCGTATCTATGTGGGCAGTACCCTACGTCCACTCAAAGAGCGGATACAAGAACATATCAGAGCAGTAAGGAACAACAATAGAGAGTATCCATTTGCGGTCCACTTTAACGATTCACACTCGCCAGAGAATATGAAAGATATCCGGTTTCATGGCATCACCCACACCAAAACACAACAAAGAGGGGGTGACCGAGTCCTGAGGCTTCGGAGAACGGAGACACAATGGATCATCAAACTAAGAGCGGTAGAACAGGGCCTAAACTTTGATAAGGAACTACATGTTTTCCTGTCTGAGTGACTACCTGTAGTGCTAGCTAAGGTTACAGATGGATTCTCTGCCCAAGAAAGTATACTAGAATATGTCTCTGTACTGTGGGCCCACAATCAAAAAGGTTACTGCAATGTGCAATGTGATCTCATGATGTATAATTATGTTTCAGTTAAAATGCGCCTAAGATGTTTCTTGCCCGTGCTGTTAAGAACTCGCATGATGTGGGTGGGCTTGCCCAATTCATTGAGTTTCCCACCCATACTCATGTATTGTGATGCATTGGAAGATTACCCGTAAATAGTCAATATTGTGACTACATGAACGATGACCACTGTTTTGTTCACCATTGGCAGCTTTCCCAAAAAGGCCCCATCAGAAAATTGTATAGGCATTGGAGAAGCTGCCTTGAATTAGTCAACACTGTTAGTATATGAACTGTGATAATTGCTTTGCTCTTTATCTACAGTATTCCGCAAATGGCCCTACTAAAACTGTATAGATGTTTATCAATAGAATGGCCTATTGAATTCTGAAACTAAAACGTATTGGGGTTTGACTTTGCTTACTTATGTCTTATGCCATGTTGTATTGGATGACCACCATAATTATTGAATACCGCTACCAAATGAATTGTAATGATTGCCCTGCTCTTTGTGTACAGCACTCCTCTAATGGTTATCTCGGAGAATGTATAGATACGTAAACAACAGACTTGACTATTGAATTCTCGAATCAAGGCGGATGGGGGTCTTTCTGCACTACCCTCCCAAACTTTGTGCACTTCCCTCTCCTTCTTCTTTTCTAAATTTATCTATGTACTGACATTTGAAGCGTATATATTGTTTGTACTATGAATTTTATGCACCACATCTTTGGGGTCTTAACTCTTTATACATTGGGTTAATAGCGACCTTACTATACGAATCACCAACAATTGAATGAATTTTTATAAATTTCCATATTCCAATATGGCGCACGCACTGAAAAACTATTACCCATTTTTAAATGTAAGTGTTTTTTCCTTTTCGCCTGATACAATGTAAGGAACACCTCACCTCTCTGTATTACCATTTTTTGGGGACACTCCATGTTCTAAAATATTGGGTCGGTGATAACCTTACCAAACGAATATCGTAAAAATTATTATTATTATTTTTTTTTTTTTCCAAATCTTTTCCTACTCCAACATTGCGCCCGCACCGACGAACATTAGTCCGTCTTTGAATGTATGTGCGTGTTCGCGCACTTGGCACAGTGCTAGCAATACTTCCGGTACGGAAAAGGTTCATAAACTAGACCTCGGGCGGTACTGCCTGTTGCAGGACGATAGGATTCCCAGGACAACAACTTTCCAAAATTGAAGGTATTTGCAGTGGGTAGTGTGGCGCATAGCGGGAGGTCTGTCCTTACGTACTATCGGCTGTCACAACCGCTAGCGAACTTATTCTGCTTGAAACGTCTTAAATGGTTTGCGTACTAATAAGAGTGACTAAGATGCATCACTCTTCTGTTCCTGTTTGATAAATGGCTCCAACCACTAATGTTAATATTTTAAGATTGGGGGCAAGTGTGGTGGATAACCTGGTGCGTGACGGGAGGTCCACGTTGATGGTTAATAGTAGGTACACCCACAAGCGTGGACCCTCTGCTCTAAACCTTGTTACTAGATAGTGCAGCACCAAGGTTGGCCAAGGATGTAGTACCTTTTTATCCATTTGCCAAACGGTTATAAATCTGCCTACACCAGTCTAACTTTGGACAAGCAATCTAAATGACTGCGATATATAATTTTCTAAACACTTTCCTTATATACTTTAGGACCTTATCATGGCTCCTTAAGCAGAATCCACGGGATATCTGAAGAATAGCAGAGCTTATTTAGCTTGCTGGTGACTGTGTAAGTGCTCTTTTTTAGTTTTAATTACTCTTTTTACTATTCCGTAATAGATATTGAATATGAGGTCACTCTTCTTTTAACTAAATTAGCTTTTTTGCTGTATGCATTTAATGTGCACACTCTCTGTTGTCCATAGACGTATTTCTACTTGGCTCAAATGACAAGAGACATTCATTACTTCTGGATCTAAGAACCGGTGTTCCTAAACTCTTATGTGCACGTAAGTCATACGTATACGATGCGCTTACGTTTTACAAGGCTTGACAATTCTTTAAATGATTCTCTAGGAACTACTTTACATTTGTTTTCTCTATCTGTCTTATATGCAGTCTTTGCCAAACCATACAACACCACGTCTGGTTTACGGGATCTCTATAATCAACAGAATTTTGGAGGTTGTAAACAGCCCCATCACAGCATAATATGTTTTATCACATACTTGAAGATAAATAAAGGTGAATTTTTGGCTTTTCGGCCATTGGCATAGGCAGTAGAATACCTAAGCTCTTTAATTGTTAATTAGACTGAATTATCTAATATTGCGAGGACTGCTGCGCTCTCTTTCCTTTTCTAGCCACGACTCTTGCAACTTTAGGAGCTAGTGGATATCTGGATTGATCGAATCACTCCCTGGGGACCTCGGAGATATATAGGGGATCGGGCCTACCATAGCCATTGCCAACATTTATGCAAACATCATATCTGAAGGTGATATAACAACATACAAGAATTTGATCTTTAATTCTCTTTTTCTTTCTTGGTCTCTTAATAATGGAGCCGTCTTTCTGTAACTCATTCAGGAAGTGAACACGGATTCATAGATTCTCTCTTTCTTTGACTGGTTTACCTACTTTTTCTTGCGTAGGTATGAACACTTTTCCGGTCAGTCTGACTGTGTCACTATTTGGAATGACTGTTTCTTCTAAATCTGGAGTTTGCTCTATGCTTCACATATTACTCCTTTTCTCTGCATGTCTTTATTATTCACTTTTTGGTTCACACACTAAGGGTGACATTGTATATAGGACTTGTTTTTAACTAGTCTTCTTGTCAATGATGTTCAGTGCTTTTTACAGTATTTGAATTTTTAAATTAAATTCATTTAAAGAAAATCTTTTTTCTATAAAGGACTGTTACAGCAGTTTGGGCATTAATTTCGGGACACTTCAATGTTTGCTTTACTATTACCTTACAGCCTTGAGGAAGTCACGGTGGTGACGAAACGCGCGTTGGCTGTTTCAGAGAGAACACTCTACGTGTCAAAACTTAGCATTCACAAGAACTGCAAGATTTGGGACATACATGATTACAAGGGAGATATTCTTCTCTGTCTGATGTTCTGTTCAATATTTGATGCAATATGCTAGATGAAGTGCTCTGTGTTTAAAAACCATTAAACTAAACTCACAGCATATATTTGTTGGTTTTCTGATATTCCCCATGTGAATTGGTTCTTCTCTCTATGACTTGGTACTTATAGTGTGTGTGATTAATTTCTAACGAATGTGTATTGTGTATAAATTAGTTGAAGAGTGCCGGGGTCTTCCCCTTTTGCTTCTATTACAGGCCATGTATGGCCTGTTTAATTGATATCCTTGGTAGTGGGATATCTGACCTCGATTGGCACCTTCCTTATATTGTGTTTCAGTTGGATATATCTATTGTATTGAACTGCCCCACTATCTGAATCAAATAGCTCAAGTGATTGTGCGACTCATTATCCACCACTACCTTGTGCATGGACTAGTCTCATAGTGTGGGAGTCTGCACTCAATTCTTCAGATTGCAGGGGGATACGACCAATAGAATACTATTACATCTATTGGTTCTACTCGGACAAAAATAGTTTCTGGGAATGGCGAATTTCAATGATGAGAGAGACCAATTGATTAGGGAATTGTTTACAGGGACTGTGGAACAAACACCAAACAACACAAAACTCCCAGAACAAGAGGGGTTGAAACTCAATTTCATTAGACTAGAAAGACTAAGGAAGCAAGAACTTTCCAGGTGGTCGGACTTAACGATATTAAAAAGATATATTGAAATCAAGCAGGTACCACGTGGGTTTAGAATTATAATTTTCCCCACCTTCGAAGATCTTGACCCAGACTTATTAAAGGAATGGGAAGAACTTATATGCTCATCATCATACAACATGATGGACATTTTCATCAGGCATGCGGAACGAAAAAGGAGTAAGTTGTTGGAGGAGATAGAAAAACTAGAGATAGAGATTAAAAATCTCAATCTGCAAGAAGCAACAGAAAAGAATTTCAAAATTTTGAAGGAGGTGTTAAGTGCACATCAGTTGTACATAAAGGACAAGAAAATGAGGTAGCTTAAGCGAGATGATAATGATTACAGAAACAACAGGGTGTTCATGTTTGCAAAGAAATTTGACGAAGTAAAGCAACCACCCATTGACAGAAACACCACACGGAATATACCAAGTGTGGTGGTTTCCAATAGTGGCTCCGATATCTCAAGCGTTACCAGTGAGGCCAGTCTGGGTGGGGATGTGGAGACTAGACTTAAGAGCCTTGCACAGGACAACACATCCTCCTCTTTTTTAGAGGAAATGACCAGGTACAGGAAGGGCACCAGACAAGGGTACAACAGACCAATCCCAAAAAAACAAGGAGGGGAAGAAAACGGACTAAACATGAGAGAAGGGGCAACGACCAGATCAGTCTCACGCAATCTGAAGAATTGAACAACGCAACAC
This sequence comes from Triturus cristatus, assembly GCF_964204655.1. Classification (NCBI taxonomy): domain Eukaryota; kingdom Metazoa; phylum Chordata; class Amphibia; order Caudata; family Salamandridae; genus Triturus; species Triturus cristatus. Next base: position 821,445,391 of record NC_140579.1, on the reverse strand, counting down.
ATTCACTGCCAGATAGCGCCGAAAGGGGTAATGCTGTACAACAAAATGTTACAATTGTCAATCTCTCTGATTGTGTACTCTCCGAATGTGACATAAGTGTACTAAGTAGAGGTCTCAACTTCTGCCCTACCTCATTGCCAGACTTCACACACATCCATATTGATCTTTTTAAGTTTGTGCGTCGTCTCAAACTGAAATTTTTTTTTTAAAACAAATGCACAGATGTACAATGTATTAAAACAACTGTTACTCCTAGCAATAAAACAATCAAGGAAATACAAGACTTGCATCTTCTGTTATCACTTGACGACTGCTCTGGGACACCGCCAACCATGTTAGACATCCTTGCAGATTTAGACATTGCTCCTAACTTGGACCTAGATAGTGGTCTTAAACCTAAATCTAAGTTCATACCACCCCTACCATCAGACAACCTGGTTGACACTTTTTACAAAGCTGTCACCTGTGACTTGCTTAAACTTGAGGACTCTTTTGTTCCAAATGATGTATTTCGTAAATCTAATCTAAGTAGAGGAGAAAGTGAAGCACTCAAATCTCTGGCAAATAAGACCGATATTGTCATAAAAGAAGCTGACAAGGGCGGGAATATAGTAATCATGCGAGAAGCAGAATACATTGGGGAGATTGAAAGACAACTTGCGGAAGGACTAGCATACATAGGTTTAACACACAACCCACTAGGTGAGATTACCACACTAATCAAGAAGAAGCTCACCTATCTACAGGAACAGGGTCTCATTTCAGACATCGAACACAAATACCTCTTTAATAGTTCGCCTAGGGCACCATGTATCTATGTCTTACCGAAAATTCACAAACCGGGGGGGTTCCCACAGGGTAGACCTATTATCTCTGGGCTAGGTTCACCTACTGAGCGAATATCAGAATTCATTGATGTCTACTTACAACCCCTAGTACATAACTTACCGTCATACCTCAGGGACACAGGAGATCTACTAAACAAGTTGGAGGACTTTGAATGGTCTAGTGAGTATACTTTCGTGACACTAGACGTCCGCTCTCTTTATACCAGTATACCACTGGAAAAGGGACTCAGTGTCCTAAATGAATGCCTAGGACAAAGGGATGCAACACTATATGAACATACAGAGATGCTCCTAGATTTAACCCGTCTAGTACTAGAAAACAATGTGTTCCTCCACTTAGGTAGTTGGTATAGACAAGCTGTGGGAGTCGCAATGGGCTCTAAATTTTCGCCGTCATATGCCAATCTGTATATGGGGAACTTCGAGCAGAGACACCTTTGGCGCGAAGGCCCCCCAGATGTGACTGAACACATCATTTATTGGTCCAAGTATATAGACGACATCTTTATGATATGGTCAGGGAATGAAAGAGATCTTCTGAAATTGGTGAATCATCTTAATGCCAATACGTACAATCTAAACTTTACACATAAGGCCCATCGAACCAGAATAGATTTCTTGGATGTAGTTCTGTATGTAGAAGGTAACAGGATTCTATCTAAACTCTATAGGAAGGAAACATCTTGCAATTCAGTTCTACATGCGAGCAGTGCACACCCTAGCTCACAGATTAATGCAATCCCTCTGGGAGAAATGACTAGGATCAGAAGAAACTGTTCAGACCCTCTAGTGTTTGCCTCGGAATTGAACCTCTTAGAGGAACGCTTTGTACAGAGAGGATACTCACAAAATGTTCTGAATAAGGCCAAAACGAAAATACTTAAGACCTCGAGAGAATCCCTGCTACACAACACGCATAGAAAGAAAGGGAAAATAAATGAAAAGCTTGCACTTGTGACCAATTTTCACACACATAGCAATGTTGTGTATAAAATCTTATTAAAGCATTGGCATCTATTACATCTAGATAAATCCCTAACTAAACACATCACTAAGAAACCAATGGTTCCCCACAGGAGGGGTACTACCCTACGTAACATCTTATGTCCCAGCTATTTGCCCCCCAAAGGTCAAATTATGACTTGGCTTCCAAACAAACCGAAGGGCTTTTATAAATGCTCACAATGCAATGTCTGTCCCTTCGCACTGAACAAACTAATGGACTTCAAATATAACACCCAAGTCAAATACACGGTACGTGAATTCATTAATTGTAATACCTGTTTTGTGGTATATTGCCTAGTTTGTATCTGTGGCCGTATCTATGTGGGCAGTACCCTACGTCCACTCAAAGAGCGGATACAAGAACATATCAGAGCAGTAAGGAACAACAATAGAGAGTATCCATTTGCGGTCCACTTTAACGATTCACACTCGCCAGAGAATATGAAAGATATCCGGTTTCATGGCATCACCCACACCAAAACACAACAAAGAGGGGGTGACCGAGTCCTGAGGCTTCGGAGAACGGAGACACAATGGATCATCAAACTAAGAGCGGTAGAACAGGGCCTAAACTTTGATAAGGAACTACATGTTTTCCTGTCTGAGTGACTACCTGTAGTGCTAGCTAAGGTTACAGATGGATTCTCTGCCCAAGAAAGTATACTAGAATATGTCTCTGTACTGTGGGCCCACAATCAAAAAGGTTACTGCAATGTGCAATGTGATCTCATGATGTATAATTATGTTTCAGTTAAAATGCGCCTAAGATGTTTCTTGCCCGTGCTGTTAAGAACTCGCATGATGTGGGTGGGCTTGCCCAATTCATTGAGTTTCCCACCCATACTCATGTATTGTGATGCATTGGAAGATTACCCGTAAATAGTCAATATTGTGACTACATGAACGATGACCACTGTTTTGTTCACCATTGGCAGCTTTCCCAAAAAGGCCCCATCAGAAAATTGTATAGGCATTGGAGAAGCTGCCTTGAATTAGTCAACACTGTTAGTATATGAACTGTGATAATTGCTTTGCTCTTTATCTACAGTATTCCGCAAATGGCCCTACTAAAACTGTATAGATGTTTATCAATAGAATGGCCTATTGAATTCTGAAACTAAAACGTATTGGGGTTTGACTTTGCTTACTTATGTCTTATGCCATGTTGTATTGGATGACCACCATAATTATTGAATTCCGCTACCAAATGAATTGTAATGATTGCCCTGCTCTTTGTGTACAGCACTCCTCTAATGGTTATCTCGGAGAATGTATAGATACGGAAACAACAGACTTGACTATTGAATTCTCGAATCAAGGTGGATGGGGGTCTTTCTGCACTACCCTCCCAAACTTTGTGCACTTCCCTCTCCTTCTTCTTTTCTAAATTTATCTATGTACTGACATTTGAAGCGTATATATTGTTTGTACTATGAATTTTATGCACCACATCTTTGGGGTCTTAACTCTTTATACATTGGGTTAATAGTGACCTTACTATACGAATCACCAACAATTGAATGAATTTTTATAAATTTCCATATTCCAATATGGCGCACGCACTGAAAAACTATTACCCATTTTTAAATGTAAGTGTTTTTTCCTTTTCGCTTGATACAATGTAAGGAACACCTCAACTCTCTGTATTACCATTTTTTGGGGACACTCCATGTTCTAAAATATTGGGTCGGTGATAACCTTACCAAACGAATATCGTAAAAATTATTATTATTATTATTTTTTTTTTCCAAATCTTTTCCTACTCCAACATGGCGCCCGCACCGACGAACATTAGTCCGTCTTTGAATGTATGTGCGTGTTCGCGCACTTGGCACAGTGCTAGCAATACTTCCAGTACTGAAAAGGTTCATAAACTAGACCTCGGGCGGTACTGCCTGTTGCAGGACGATAGGATTCCCAGGACGACAACTTTCCAAAATTGAAGGTATTTGCAGTGGGTAGTGTGGCGCATAGCGGGAGGTCTGTCCTTACGTACTATCGGCTGTCACAACCGCTAGCGAACTTATTCTGCTTGAAACGTCTTAAATGGTTTGCGTACTAATAAGAGTGACTAAGATGCATCACTCTTCTGTTCCTGTTTGATAAATGGCTCCAACCACTAATGTTAATATTTTAAGATTGGGGGCAAGTGTGGTGGATAACCTGGTGCGTGACGGGAGGTCCACGTTGATGGTTAATAGTAGGTACACCCACAAGCGTGGACCCTCTGCTCTAAACCTTGTTACTAGATAGTGCAGCACCAAGGTTGGCCAAGGATGTAGTACCTTTTTATCCATTTGCCAAACGGTTATAAATCTGCCTACACCAGTCTAACTTTGGACAAGCAATCTAAATGACTGCGATATATAATTTTCTAAACACTTTCCTTATATACTTTAGGACCTTATCATGGCTCCTTAAGCAGAATCCACGGGATATCTGAAGAATAGCAGAGCTCATTTAGCTTGCTGGTGACTGTGTAAGTGCTCTTTTTTAGTTTTAATTACTCTTTTTACTATTCCGTAATAGATATTGAATATGAGGTCACTCTTCTTTTAACTAAATTAGCTTTTTTGCTGTATGCATTTAATGTGCACACTCTCTGTTGTCCATAGACGTATTTCTACTTGGCTCAAATGACAAGAGACATTCATTACTTCTGGATCTAAGAACCGGTGTTCCTAAACTCTTATGTGCACGTAAGTCATACGTATACGATGCGCTTACGTTTTACAAGGCTTGACAATTCTTTAAATGATTCTCTAGGAACTACTTTACATTTGTTTTCTCTATCTGTCTTATATGCAGTCTTTGCCAAACCGTACAACACCACGTCTGGTTTACGGGATCTCTATAATCAACAGAATTTTGGAGGTTGTAAACGGCCCCATCACAGCATAATATGTTTTATCACATACTTGAAGATAAATAAAGGTGAATTTTTGGCTTTTCGGCCATTGGCATAGGCAGTAGAATACCTAAGCCCTTTAATTGTTAATTAGACTGATAGATCTAATATTGCGAGGACTGCTGCGCTCTCTTTCCTTTTCTAGCCACGACTCTTGCAACTTTAGGAGCTAGTGGATATCTGGATTGATCGAATCACTCCCTGGGGACCTCGGAGATATATAGGGGATCGGGCCTACCATAGCCATTGCCAACATTTATGCAAACATCATATCTGAAGGTGATATAACAACATACAAGAATTTGATCTTTTATTCTCTTTTTCTTTCTTGGTCTCTTAATAATGGAGCCGTCTTTCTGTAACTCATTCAGGAAGTGAACACGGATTCATAGATTCTCTCTTTCTTTGACTGGTTTACCTACTTTTTCTTGCGTAGGTATGAACACTTTTCCGGTCAGACTGACTGTGTCACTATTTGGAATGACTGTTTCTTCTAAATCTGGAGTTTGCTCTATGCTTCACATATTACTCCTTTTCTCTGCATGTCTTTATTATTCACTTTTTGGTTCACACACTAAGGGTGACATTGTATATAGGACTTGTTTTTAACTAGTCTTCTTGTCAATGACGTTCAGTGCTTTTTACAGTATTTGAATTTTTAAATTAAATTCATTTAAAGAAAATCTTTTTTCTATAAAGGACTGTTACAGCAGTTTGGGCATTAATTTCGGGACACTTCAATGTTTGCTTTACTATTACCTTACAGCCTTGAGGAAGTCACGGTGGTGACGAAACGCGCGTTGGCTGTTTCAGAGAGAACACTCTACGTGTCAAAACTTAGCATTCACAAGAACTGCAAGATTTGGGACATACATGATTACAAGGGAGATATTCTTCTCTGTCTGATGTTCTGTTCAATATTTGATGCAATATGCTAGATGAAGTGCTCTGTGTTTAAAAACCATTAAACTAAACTCACAGCATATATTTGTTGGTTTTCTGATATTCCCCATGTGAATTGGTTCTTCTCTCTATGACTTGGTACTTGTAGTGTGTGTGATTAATTTCTAACGAATGTGTATTGTGTATAAATTAGTTGAAGAGTGCCGGGGTCTTCCCCTTTTACTGAACAGTACAGGTTAATGTTCAGAGATACCCAGAAGGCACAGACTCAGGAATGGTCTGAATATGTTGAATGTGCCACTAAGGCTTTGGAGGGTTGGTTGCTGGGAAGTAAGGTTTCAGATTATACAGGATTGTACAATTTGATGATGAGAGAACAGATTTTAAGTAACTGTCAAAACCAGCTCCTCCATCAACACCTGGTAGACTCAGATTTGACCTCTCCCCAAGAATTGGGAAAGAGGGCAGATAAATGGGTCAGGACCAGGATCAGGCCTAAAAATCAGGGTGGTGACCAAAAGAAAGATACCACCAAACCTCAAGAGAAGGGTGGGGATAAAACAAAAGAGAAATCTTCCTCACGGCCCCAAAACTCCACACAGGGTGGTGGGTCCCAAGCTCCCTCCTCTACCACAGTTAAAAAGCCTTACTGCCATGAGTGTAAAACTCCTGGGCATTGGAAAACTGACAGCAGTTGCCCAAAGGCTAAAAACAAAACTGTTCCTCCAACTACTCCTGTCACACCACCTATTACTGTCAGCAGTAATCCCCCAGGTGGTGGGCGTGCCCCCAGAAATTTGGGTGGGTTTACTTGGGGAACACAGGGGGACCCTGGCTTAGCCAATTCCCCTACAGCAACTACTCTTGTCTGTGATGGTGGCATGGGGTTTGCCAACTTCACTGCCTGTCCCAACACTTTGAGTAGGTACAGACAGGAGCCCTACATCAATGGTAGAAAAGCTGAGGCCTACAGAGACACTGGAGCTAGCATCACTATGGTGGCCCATTGGCTAGTTCCCTCTGAGCAGCTTTTGCCTGGTTGCTCCTACCAGGCAACTAACATTGATGGCAAACAGAACAGTCATCCCATGGCAGAGGTGTGCCTCAGCTGGGGAGGTGTCACTGGCCCTAAAAGGGTGGCAGTGTCCCCAACCTTGCCTGTAGACTGCTTACTGGGGAATGACTTAGAACTCTCAGCTTGGGCTGGAGTTGAAAAAGACACCCATTCTAAAATGGTAGGCCTTTCACAAAAGGGTAGTGGGGTTGTGCCAGCCACAACCCCTGTCCAAGTAGATTTCCTCCCTGAAAAGGTTGGAAGGGCAGTGGTAGCCACAGCCCAGACAAAGACAGACTTCCCTTTAGAGACTGGCAGAGCTGTGACAGTCACAGCTCAAACCCAAACTGAGTGCCCCCCTGAAAAGGTTGGCAGGACTGTAATGGTCTCAGTCCATACTCAGACTGACATAGGTGTATTGAAGACTGAAACTATGGATCACTCCACACAAACAGAGAGTAGTGGGGAGGAAGAAAGTCTCCCTCTCCCCAGACATTAGGAAAAGGTCAGCCTCCTCAGGGATCTGACCCCACCCCTTGTGAAAGAACTGCCCCAGAGGTAGCCAGGCCTGGCCTGGCAAAGCCTCTGATGTCAGTGGACCTTTCCAAGGTGGGACCCAGTCTGGTGCAGGTAGCCTGCCTCTCTCTACCCTGCCTCAGTCAGCCTAGGGCTGCAGAGGTCAGGGAGGCCAGTGGCCCCCAAGAGGGCCCCTGTCCACAAGAACCCCCCATCAAAAGAATGAGGATTGCCTGGCTAGTAGCCCTAGCCAGGTGATGGTTAAACACATTCCTGAGGGATCCCCTTTACAGGTAGTTAGGGACCTCCCCCAGAGGGATTCTGTTGGGCACAGGCAAACCTGGGACCTTAGGGCCCCAAACCTGACCTGTCCCTCCAGGAAGCCCACAAAAGGGACCAAGCCTCCAGCTTCAGGTAGCCAGAGGCTGACCCTGAGAGCACAGTGCAACTCAGTTAAGGAAAGAAAGGCATCCATGGTGGAGGATGATTGGAGGAAGCGGAGGCCTCACTTTGAGGACACTCACTTCAGTACTCCATCTCAACACCAGCCTTTTACTTTGCAAAGACACACAAAAGGTAGAGATTCCCTATGGTGGAGACCCTATGATACCTTTAGGGTGAGGGATTGCTTAGTGGACCATGAGACAGGGGATAACCATGCCAGTGCTGGTTCTTCCTTATATGGCAACTTAGGCAATATAGGCTTACCTGGTCAAGGTCAGCCTTATCTCCCTTCGTTTGGGGGGGTTGTGAAGGCAGGTGGATATCTGACTATGGTTACCCCCAAATTTTTGCCTAGTGTCTAGCTGGTTTTTTGACTTAGTTGGCCTGAGATCCTGCCATTCAGGATCTCAGTCTATCTGCTCTCTCTTTAAAATGGACACCATGTACCCTAGGTACATACACAATTGGTAAGGATCACCTTATTGGACCCTGTACAGTGTACCCTAGGTACCCAGGGCATAGGTGTACCCTAGGCCTCCCAGGGGCTGCAGCATGTATTATGCCACCCCTGGTCTGGCCTTCCAATTTGACACAACTGGCTGATCACTCAGCTGGGGTAAGTTGGTGTATCCACCTCTTACTTAGGTGTAGTATACCTATACCTAACCTTAAATGAAACACATGTTAACCTATAAGTCACTCCTATGGCAGGCCTTAACAATCCTGAAGGCAGAGCGCTTGGTTTCATGTGAGATGGTGCTCTGGCATGAGCTGAGCCTGTCTGAAGTAGTCGGAACAACTTCCTTCTACCGTTTCCAGATATCGCCATACCATATACTCTTAAGTGCATTATGAACCTCGCGGTTAAATGCTATCTTTGGTTTGGCTTTATCAAAACATGTCGAGTAAGGTGTCATATGAATTGGAATATTAACCCTTCGCCAATTCTGGCGACAGGGTTAGCATTCCACCCTTCTAGAGGGACACGACATGTACTGTACCTGAAACCCGGGTAAAATCAGACATAGCCTCAGCTCCACAAAATGGACGCTGCCACCACAGACACAAGTCTGCCCTCCTGCTGCTGGGAGTCCTTCCAGCTTGGGAGACGTGGACAAAGGGTTTCATGCCAGGGGAGGTGCGAGCACCACCCCAGACAGGATTTTGTGTATTGGTCAGGTAGGGCTTGAATAGAATCAGACATGCCTGAGGCTCACAAGGAGCCTCGGTGCATATGCCAGTTCAAACCGGTCCTGGGGCACACCAGCCCCGGACCTGGGGCGAGCTGGACAAAGGATTGGGGGTGTAACCACCCCCCTTCCTGGTCCCACCCTTAGGGAGGGACCTAGCAGGTAGTCCGGCCCCTAGAATCCGCTTAAGGGTAGGAGCTGTGTCCTAAGACTTCAGACATCCTCAAATCAACTTAACTACAAGAAGAAGACAGGAACTTCGACGCTCTGCTGCACAGAGGACAGAAGGAATTCTCCCCTATGGTCAGGGAGTGACCATCTTGCTAACGCAAGCACCAACCAGCGAATCGACGTCTGCTTTGCCGCCGCCTCCTGCCGGAGCCCGAGCCCAGAAACCAACAAGAACTGGACCTCCAGACCTCTCACCACCCAATCGACAGTCCCTGCAAAGAAGGAACCCGTGGAGGCACCGAGACACGTGGAGCCAGCCATCTTGAAAAGACACTCGACAAGCTGCAAACGCAACAACAGAGGCTCCCTCCAAGTTGTGCTTTGGGTTGTGAGAAGCCCAACACCCGAGCAACATCTGCACCAAAGGTGAGCCCTCCAGCATCTCCACAATCTGCGTGGGGCCCCTCTGCACTCTGCAACTCGATGCGCCTGCCCGGTCCCTGGCCCGTTGGCTAGTGGCCATTTTGGCGACTTATCTTGAAAACTACGATGCTGGTCTGGTTGCCCCTGACTGGCCCCTGCTGCCCTCCAAAGGAGCAGCCCCTCTGACCTTGATGGTCAGAACCACCAGCTTTCTTCATTTCCTGTGACTCCTGCTTTTTCCAAGGCTTGTTTGCTTCCTTTGAGTCGCCGACACAGCCAACAGCGAGAGCCTGCATGGGACAGCTCGTGAACCAACTCCTGGACGTCTTCGACCTTCAGGGACCATGTGGCTGCAGAGACAAGCTACACCTCTTCACCTGTTTGCACCCGACATCGCCTGGTACCTACCTGGTGCCACGCCGGTCACTGGCTAGTGACTGTGAACACTGTCCCCTCTGCTTACAGGTCTTCTACAACTCTGATCCATCCTTGGATCCACCGCATCTCTTCTGGACCGGCCGCCTGCAGCATCTTTGTCATCAGGCTCCATTGAACAGATAGACGAAACCCGACGCACTTCGATACCTCTGCACCCGCTTCCTGTGGGTGAGGTAAATCTGGCACTCCGGTGCACAAGTGTAGAGTAACATCTCTAGTGTCTAGGTTTGAAGTCTTGAATTCGTAGTCCAACCAGAAGACCCTTCTAGCAGTAACTTTTGAACTTTTACGCACCCATTGAAAACCTATGGGAGCCCAAGTGTAACTTTCCTCACTGCACACGCGACCCGTGGACCTCCTGGTCACTAACTGAAGTTAGCTCCTTGTAGGCCCAGCGATTCTAGAGGCCCCAGGCCTTTTCCCTTTCCTAGTCATGGTACTTATACCACTATTTTAGTATATGGTTCGAGCGGCCACCAGGGCCTATCCATATAAAGTGCAACTTCTGTATATTGTAATACTTTCTTGTTTAAAGATTTGTGCTCCTGTGCTCATAAAGAGTCTAGGGGATACTTTGAGTAATAAATACATATATATTTTGAAAATATATCTGTGTGGTGTCCTTTCATTGGTATAAAGGGGGGTTACATATGGTAAAACAGCCCGCTTAACACGCTTTAACGAGTTTAGCCTCAAAGACTGCTTAGCCTACGCTACCACTAGGGCAGGTAGTCCGAAAAGGTTGACTTACAACCACACCATAAGGGTTGCTTGGCATGGTACAAGGTGGTCACTTTAACTAGTGAACATCATATACCAGGCCAACTTCTCACATTGGTGAGCAGCGGTTGGATTTGAGCTTGCTGTTTTTTACCGTTGTAATCTCTTTGTTACCAATTGAAAGATCACATAGGTACCTGTAGGTACATATAAAACAAGATTAGTTATATACTTAAGTTCTACTGAACTTAGTTGTTGTAGAGCAAAGGGAGTAGCACACCCTGACTACAACTACTAGATAGGTTTAGTAGAAAAACCCAAGTGTAGGTAGTTGCAACACATCCACCCACATCCAATGTACCCATCTCTGTCGAGAGTGACCCCCAGAGGGCACCATCCATCTTTGCTACCCTAAACCAGAATGAACTCAGGCAGTTGGCTACTTCCAGGGGCCTTAAACAGCCCAGGAACCCTACCTCTGCTGAACTCAGAGAACTCTTGCAAACTGATGAAGATCAGAGAGCTCTCAAGAAAGCCTCCCAGTTAGACCCCTCAGGGACTGGAACAGGAGGCCCTCCTTCTGAAGATGCTACTGAAGTACCCCTCTCTAATAGTCACCCCGTAGATGAGAATCAGACTACAGATCATGAGGATCAGCATAGGGACGAGAATGACAAAGGGGATGAGTCTGATAGTAGTAGTGATTCTGATGGGAGAAATAGCCCAGTGCCAGGTATTATACTTGGCCCAGCTAACTTAAGACTATTGGGGAATGACAATGGGTTCCCCCCATTGAGTTTCCCCAGTGGACTAAACCAGGGGTTTGGGAGACAGAGGAATCACTCAGGTGACTCTAATGCCTCTCATGCCTCTAGACGCTTTCAGGGTCAGTCCAGAAGAAGGATGACCAGCCCTCAGAGGAGGGAGCATGAGGCCAGAATGCAGGAAGCTCAGCTGAGGATCAGGAAACAGGAGCTAGAAGTAGCCCTGATGGAAGAGAAACTGAACAAGGCTAGGCAACCTAGAGAGAGTGGGCCTATACCCACTGGTGGCAGCATTGTCCCTAGGGTCAAAGATAGGGTCTTTGATAATAGGAACCTGTCCAAGGTTGTGCCCCCCTACAAAAGTGGGGATGATATCCACAAGTGGATGACTGCTCTTGAGAGAGCGTGCAAAGTACAGCAGGTTCCTGAGGACCAGTGGGCAGCAATCTTATGGCTCTCCTTTGAAGGTAGAGGCAGAGATAGACTCCTCACTGTTAGAGAGGAGGATGTCAGAAACTACAGAGCCCTGAAGAGTGTCCTTGTTGATGGGTTAGGCTTAACCACTGAGCAGTACAGGTTAATGTTCAGAGATACCCAGAAGGCACAGACTCAGGACTGGTCTGAATATGTTGAATGTGCCACTAAGGCTTTGGAGGGTTGGTTGCTGGGAAGTAAGGTTTCAGATTATACAGGATTGTACAATTTGATGATGAGAGAACAGATTTTAAATAACTGTCAAAACCAGCAACTGCATCAACACTTGGTTGACTCGGATTTGACCTCTCCCCAAGAATTGGGAAAGAAGGCAGACAAATGGGTCAGAACCAGGGTTAAGCAAAAGAACCAGAACCAGGGCCAAGGGGGTGATCAGAAGAAAACAGACCAAAAGGGTAATGACCAGAAATCCAAAGACCAGAAGTCTTCAACAGGGCCCCAAACTAGTACTAATGAGGGTGGGTCCCAACAATCTAAAGGAAAGAAGAAAGAAGGTTCAAAGAAACCCTGGTGCAAATCTTGCAAGAATACAACTCACTGGCCTAGTGATTGTAAGAAGGGTGGCACCCCCAACACTGTTGCCCCTAAGGCACCTGCTCCCAGTAGTACTGTTAGCAGTGTTGGTCCCCAGACAAAGGGTGTAGTGGGAATCACTATGGGAACTGAAGGAGATTCTGACTTAGACAGAACCCTTACACACGCAGTCTTGATCTGTGATGGGGACATGGATTTGTCCGTGACTGTGAGCCCCAGTAATCTGGGCAAGTACAGACAGACTCCATTGATAAATACAAAAGTGGCTCAAGCCTACAGGGACACATGTGCCAGTGTCACTATGGTCCTAGACAGTACATACCAGGTGAGAATTACCTGGTGACCAATGCCAGCAATACCACTACTTCCCATAGTGTGGCTATTGTTAACTTCTCATGGGGAGGGGTAACTCTGCCTCAAAAGGGTTGTGGTTAGTGCAGACCTCCCAGTAGAATGTTTGTTGGGCAATGACCTAGAGAGTTCTCTATGGTCAGAAGTGGAGTACAGGACACATGCAGAGATGTTAGGTATATCACCACATGTCCTTGCTGTGACCAGGTCACAGGCCAAAAAGTGCCTTACTGAACCTCAGGTCTTGGATCCTGGAACAATGGACCAAGCACCTACCAAGAAGAAGAACAGGATGGTTAAGGCTGTGCCTTCCCCCCTGCCTCCAAGTGATGATCAGTCTTCCCAGGAGGAGGATCTAGAGAACCCTGAAGGAACTGTCCCTGAAGAGTTTGAACCTGACCAGGTTGAGTTTCTGGGGACAGGGGGACCTTCCAGGGCTGACTTGGGGCAGGCTCAGTTATCCTGTCCATCTCTTGAACCCCTCAGACAGCTGGCTGCTGCTGAGGCTGCTGGGAATGCTCAAGGTACCCATAAAGTGTATTGGGATGATGGGCTCCTTTATTCATAGGCTAGAGACCCACAACCTGGAGCAACCAGGAGGTTGGTTATACCTCTGCAATTTAGGGGCTTCCTTCTTACCTTGGCCCATGATATTCCTCTAGCAGGACACTTAGGCCAGAACAAGACTTGGGACAGGCTTGTCCCTCACTTTCACTGGCCTCACATGAATGAAGATACCAAGGAGTTTTGTCGCTCCTCTGTGACCTGCCAAGCCAGTGGTAAATCAGGTGGCACAACAAAGGCCCCCCTAATACCACTACCTGTGGTGGGGGTTCCCTTTGAAAGAGTGGGGATTGATATTGTGGGTCCCATGGATACCCCACTGCATCTGGGCACAGATTTATTATACTGGTGGTAGTGAATCATGCCACCAGGTATCCAGAGGCAATTCCCCTTAGGACCACAACAGCTCCTGTTGTGGCCAGGGCCTTACTGGGAGTATTCTCCAGAGTGGGGTTTCCTAAGGAGGTAGTTTCTGACAGAGGTACCAACTTCATGTCAGGATACTTGACAGCTATGTGGAAGGAATGTGGTGTCAACTACAAGTTCACCACTCCTTATCACCCACAATGCAATGGGCTTGTTGAGAAATTCAACAAGACCCTAAAAGGTATGATCAAAGGATTACCTGAAAAGCTATCCTTCTACCCTGCCTTCTGTTTGCTTACAGAGAGGTCCCACAAAAAGGGGTTGGCTACAGCCCCTTTGAATTGTTGTTTGGGCACCCTGTAAGAGGCCCCCTATGTCTGGTAAGGGAAGGATGGGAGTTACCTCTCAAAAAGCCTAAGCAAGACATAGTGGACTATGTACTTGGTCTCTGCTCCAGGATGGCTGAGTATATGGAGAACGCATCCAAAAACCTTGAGGCAAGCCAGGCCTTACAGAAAGCTTGGCATGACCAAAAGGCTGTCTTGGTTGAGTTTCAGCCAGGACAGGAGGTATGGGTGTTGGAGCCAGGGGCCCCAGCAGCACTCCAAGAGAAATGGTCTGGACCCCATACAATCCTGGAAAAGAAGGGAGAGGTTACCTACTTGGTGGACCTAGGCACTCCCAGGAGTCCCCACAGGGTACTCCTTGTTAACAGGTTAAAAGCAAATGTTGACAGGGCAGACATGGGCTTGCTCATGGCCACAGATGAGGGACAGGTGGAAGAGAGTGACCCTCTCCCAGACCTGTTGTCTCAGAATCCTGAAGATGGTTCAGTTGAAGGAGTGACCCTTGGAGGCAACCTCACTGAGCATCAGCAAATTGAATGTAGACAGGTTCTACAATCATTTCAGCATATGTTCTCACTGATACCTAGTCAAACTGACTGGTGTACCCATGTGGTGGACACCGGTGACAGTCTTCCTGTGAAGAACAAACTTTACAGGCAACCTGACCATGTCAGGGACTGTATAAAGACTGAGGTACACAAGATGCTGGAGTTGGGTGTAATTGAGCCCTCAGAGAGCCCCTGGGCTAGCCCAGTGGTTCTGGTCCCCAAACCTCACACCAAAGATGGCAAGAGAGAGATGAGGTTCTGTGTGGATTACAGAGGACTCAATGCTGTCACTAGGACAGATGCACATCCTATTCCAAGGGCAGATGAGCTCATAGATAAACTGGCTTCTGCTAAGTTTTTGAGCACATTTGATTTGACAGCTGGCTATTGGCAAATCAGGTTAGCTGAGGAGTCTAAGGCCAAAACAGCATTTTCAACCCCAGGAGGGCACTGCCAATTTGTGGTGATGCCCTTTGGTCTGAAGAATGCACCTGCCACCTTCCAAAGGTTGGTGAATCAAGTCCTTACTGGGTTGGATGACTTTTGTGCAGCATATCTTGATGACATTGCTCTCTTTAGCTCCACCTGGGAGGATCACCTGATCCACCTGAAGAAGGTACTTGAGGCTCTGCAAAAGGCAGGCCTCACTATCAAGGCTACTAAGTGCCAGATAGGGCAGAGTAAGGTTGTGTACTTGTAGGTGGAGGCCAAGTTCAACCACTGGAGAGTAAGATACAATCCATCAAGGACTGGTCTCCTCCCACCACCCAGACTCAGGTCCGAGCTTTCTTGGGCTTGACTGGGTACTATAAGAAGTTTGTTAAGAACTATGGGTCCATTGTGACTCCTCTTAATGATCTGACATCCAAAAAGATGCCCAAAAAGGTTCAGTGGACAGTAAGCTGTCAAAAGGCATTTGATGACCTGAAGAAGGCCATGTGCTCTGCACCTATCCTGAAAAGTCCTGACTACTCCAAAGAGTTTATTGTCCAAACAGATGCTTCTGAGTTGGGTGTGGGAGCTGTGCTGTCACAACTTAATGTAGATGGTCAAGATCAACCCATTACTTTTATTAGCAGAAGGTTGACCCCCAGAGAGAAGAATTGGTCAGCTATTGAGAGGGAGGCCTTTGCTGTGGTGTGGGCCCTGAAGAAGCTGAGGCCATACTTGTTTGGCACTCACTTCAAGATTCAGACCAACCATAAGCCCCTCTTGTGGCTAAATCAGATGAAGGGTGAAAACCCCATACTGCTTAGGTGGTCCATTTCCCTACAGGGGATGGACCTTACAGTGGAGCATCGGCCAGGTACAGACCATGGGAATGCAGATGGTCTCTCCACTTAGGACATGAAGACGAGACTGGTCAAGGCTAGTTTAATGTCCCTGCGTTTGGGGGGGGGTTGTGTAGGAGAGTAGGATCTGCTATCCTATGGTCACCCCAAATTTTTGCTTTTTACTTCACTGGTTTTTGACACACTGAGGCTGTGGGCCTGCTAATCAGACCCCCAGCCTGCTGTTCACTCTGATAAATTGACACTATGCACTTTAGGTGCATAACCCATTGGAACTGGATCACCCTGTGAGCCCCTGTACCAGTGTACACTAGGTACCCAGGGCATTGGTGTATCTAAGGCCTACCAGGGGCTGAAGCATGTATTGTGCCACCCCTGGCCTGGCCTAGCAATTTGACACAACTGGCTGATCAATCAGCTGGGGTAAGTTGGTGTATCCACCTCTTACTTAGGTGTAGTATGCCTATACCTAACCTTAAATGGGACACATGTTAACCTATAAGTCACTCCTATGGCAGGCTTTGACAATCCTGAAGGCAGAATGCTTGGTTTCATGTGAGATGGTGCTCTGGCATGAGCTGAGCCCGTCTGCAGTAGTCGAAACCACTTCCTTCTACCGTTTCCAGATATCGCCATACCATATACTCTTAAGTGCATTATGAACCTCGCGGTTAAATGCTATCTTTGGTTTGGCTTTATCAAAACATGTCGAGTAAGGTGTCATACGAATTGGAATACTAACCCCTCGCCAATTCTGGTGACGGGGTTAGCATTCCACCCTCCTAGAGGGACACGACATGTACAGAACCTGAAACCCGGGTAAAATCAGACATAGCCTCAGCTCCACAAAATGGACGCTGCCACCACAGACACAAGTCTGCCCTCCTGCTGCTGGGAGTCCTTCCAGCTTGGGAGACGTGGACAAAGGGTTTCCTGCCAGGGGAGGTGCGAGCACAACCCCAGACAGGATTTTGTGTATTGGTCAGGTAGGGCTTGAAAAGAAACAGACATGCCTGAGGCTCACAAGGAGCCTCGGTGCATATGCCAGTTCAAACCGGTCCTGGGGCACACCAGCCCCAGACCTGGGGCGAGCTGGACAAAGGATTGGGGGTAACCACCCCCCTTCCTGATCCCACACTTAGGGAGGGACCTAGCAGGTAGTCCGGCCCCTAGAAGGCGCTTAAAGGTAGGAGCTGTGTCCTAAGACTTCAGACATCCTGGAATCAACTTGAAACTAAGAAGAAGACGGGAACTTCGACGTTCTGCTGCACAGAAGACTGAAGGAAATCTCCCCTATGGTCAGGGAGTGACCATCTTGCTAACGCAAGCACCATCCAGCAAATCGACGTCTGCTTTGCCACCGCCTCCCGCCAGAGCCCGAGCCCAGAGACCAACAAGAACTGGACCTCCAGACCTCTCACCGCACGATCCACAGTCCCTGCAAAGAAGGAACCCGTGGAGGCACCGAGACACGTGGAGCCAGCCATCTTGGAAGACACTCGACAAGCTGCAAGCACGACAACAGAGGCTCCCTCTGAGTTGTGCTTTGGGTCCTGAGAAGCCCACTATCCGAGCAGCATCTGCACCAAAGGTGAGCCCTCCAGCATCTCCACGAGCTGCGTGGGGCCCCTCTGCACTTTGCGACTTGACGCGCCTACCCGGTCCCTGGCCCGTTGGCTAGTGGCCATCTTGGCAAACCTTTTTGAAAACTATGACACTGGTCTGGTTGCTCCAGACTGGCCCCTGCTTCCCTCCAAAGGAGCAGCCCCTCTGACCTTGCTGGTCAGAGCTAACAGCTTTCTTCGATTCCTGCGACTCCTGCTTTTGCCAAGGCTTGTATGCTTCTTCTGAGTCGCCGACACCGCCGACAGCGAGAGCCTGCGTGGGACAGCTCGTGAACCGACTCCTGGACATCGTCAACCTTCAGGGACCACGTGGCTACAGAGACAAGCTACACCTCTTCACCTGTTTGCACCCGACATCGCCTGGTACCTACCTGGTGCCACGCCAGTCACTGGCTAGTGACTGTGAACACTGTCCCCTCTGCTTTCAGGTCTTCTACAACTCCGATCCACCCTTGGATCCAACGCAGCTCTTCTGGACCGACCGCCTGCAGCATCTTTGTCATCAGGCTCCATTGAACAGATAGACGAAACCCGACGCACTTCGAGCCCTATGCACCCGCTTACTGTGGATGAGGTAAAGCTGGCACTCCGGTGCACAAGTGTAGAGTAACATCTCTAGTGTCTAGGTTTGAAGTCTTGAATTCGTAGTCCAACCAGAAGACCCTTCTAGCAGTAACTTTTGAACAATTACGCACCCATTGAAAACCTATGGGAGCCCGCGTGTAACTTTCCTCACTGCACACGCGACCCGTGGACCTCCTGGTCACTAACTAAAGTTAGCTCCTTGTAGGCCCAGCGATTCTAGAGGCCCTAGGCCTTCTCCCTTTCCTGTTCGTGGTACTTATACCACTATTTTAGTATATGGTTTGAGCGGCCACCAGGGCCTATCCATATAAAGTGCAACTTCTGTATATTGTGATACTTTCTTGTTTAACGATTTGTGCTCCTGTGCTCATAAAGAGTCTAGGGGATACTTTGAGTAATAAATACATATATTTTGAATATATATCTGTGTGGTGTCCTTTCATTGGTATAAAGGGGGGTTACATATGGTAAAACAGCTTGCTTAACACGCCTACCACTAGGGCAGCTGGTCCAAAAAGGATGACTTACAACCACACCATAAGGGTTGCTTGGCATGGTACAAGGTTTAATTAGTGAACATCATATACCAGGCCAACTTCTCACAGCGAGCGATTGAGAGAGAGCAAGCGATTGAGAGAGAGAGAGCTATTGAGAGATATTGAGAGAGAGAGAATTGAGAGAGAGACAGATATTGAGAGAGAGCGAGCAATTGAGAGAGAGAGCGAGCGAGATTGAGAGCGAGAGCTTGAGATTGAGAGAGCGAGAGCTTGAGATTGAGAGAGCGAGATTGAGAGAGCGTGAGGTTGAGAGAGAGCGATTCAGAGCGCGAGATTGAGAGAGAGTGATTCAGAGTGCGAGATTGAGAGAGCGATTCAGAGCGCGAGATTGAGAGAGAGCGATTCAGAGCGCGAGATTGAGAGAGCGAGAGAGATTGAGAGAGCGAGAGATTGAGATCCCGCGAGATTGAGAGCGAGAGATTGAGAGAGCGAGAGATTGAGAGAGCGAGAGACAGAGAGAGCGCGAAAGATTGAGAGAGCGCGAGAGAGCGAACGATTGATAGAGAGAGCGAGCGATTGAGAGAGAGAGAGAGCGATTGAGAGAGAGAGAGAGCGATTGAGAGAGAGAGAGATTGAGAGAGAGAGCGAACGATTGAGAGAGAGAGAGCAATTGAGAGAGCGAGAGAGATTGAGAGAGCGAGAGAGATTGAGAGAGCGAGAGAGTTTTAGAGAGCGAGAGAGTTTGAGAGAGCGAGAGAGTTTAAGAGAGCGAGAGAGTTTGAGAGAGTGAGAAAGGTTGAGAGAGCGATAGAGATTGAGAGAGCGAGAGAGATTGAGAGAGCGAGAGAGATTGAGAGAGCAAGAGAGATTAAGAGAGCAAGAGCGAGCGAGCGAGATTGAGAGAGCGAGAGCGAGCGCGTGATTGAGATAGAGCGAGAGATTGATATAGAGCGAGCGATAGAGAGAGAGAGAGCGATAGATTGAGAGCGAGCAAGATTGAGCGAGAGAGAGCGAGATTGAGAGAGAGCGAGAGCGAGCGAGATTGAGAGCGAGAGCGTGAGATTGAGAGAGCGAGATTGAGAGAGATTGTGAGAGCACGAGATTGAGAGACAGCGATTCAGAGCGCGAGATTGAGAGAGCGATTCAGAGCGCGAGATTGAGAGAGAGCGATTCAGAGCGCGAGATTGAGAGAGAGAGCGATTCAGAGCGCGAGATTGAGAGAGCGATTCAGAGCACAAGATTGAGAGCGCGATTCAGAGCGCGAGATTGAGAGAGAGCGATTCAGAGCGCGAGATTGAGAGAGCGAGAGATTGAGAGAGCGAGAGAGATTGAGAGAAAGACATTGAGAGAAAGATTGAGAGAAAGAGATTGAGAGAAAGAGATTGAGAGCGAGAGCGCGAGATTTTAAGAGCGCGAGATTGAGAGCGAGAGCACGAGATTGAGAGCGAGTGATTGAGAGCAAGCGATTGAGAGCAAAATAGAGCGATTGAAAGCGCGAGAGAGAGCGGGAGAGAGCACGAGAGAGAGCGAGAGAGAGCGAGAGAGAGCGAGAGATTGAGAGAGTGAGAGATTGAGAGAGAGCGAGAGTGAGAGAGCGAGAGTGAGAGAGCGCGATTGAGAGCGAGATTGAGAGAGCGAGAGTGAGAGATTGAGAGTGAGAGAGCGATTGAGAGAAAGACATTGAGAGAAAGAGATTGAGAGAAAGAGAGATAGCGAGAGAGATTGTGAGAGAGAGATTGAGAGAGAGAGCAAGAGAGATTGAGAGAAAGACATTGAGAGAAAGATTGAGAGAAAGATTGAGAGCGCGAGATTGAGAGCGAGAGCGTGTGATTTTGAGAGCGCAAGATTGAGAGCGAGAGCGCGAGATTGAGAGCGAGTGATTTAGAGCAAGCGATTGAGAGCAAAATAGAGCGATTGAGAGCGAGAGAGCAAGAGAGCGCGAGAGAGCACGAGAGAGAGCGCGAGAGAGCAAGAGAGAGAGCGAGAGAGAGCACAAGAGAGAGCTTGAGAGAGCGAGAGAGCGCGAAAGATTGAGAGAGAGCGAGAGCTTGAGAGAGAGCGAGAGCTTGAGAGAGCAAGAGCTTGAGAGCGAGAGCTTGAGAGAGCGAGAGCTTGAGAGAGCGAGAGCGTGAGAGCGAGAGCTTGAGAGAGAGAGAGCGAGAGCTTGAGAGAGTGAGAGCGAGAGCTTGAGAGCGAGATATGAGAGAGAGTAAGAGAGATTGAGAGAGAGAGAGAGATTGAGAGAGTGAGAGATTGAGAGAGAGATTGAGAGCGAGCGCGAGAGATTGAGAGCGAGAGAGCGAGCGCGAGTGATTGAGAGTGAGAGATTGAGAGCGAGAGAATGAGAGATAGAGATTGAGAGCGGGAGATTGAGAGCGAGAGATTGAGAGCAAGAGATTGAGAGAGAGAGCAAGAGATTGAGAGAGAGAGAGATATTGAGAGAGCGAGAGAGATTGAGAGAGCAAGAGAGATTGAGAGAGAGCGAGAGAGAGCGAGCACGAGCGAGAACGAGCGGGAGAGCGATTCAGCAAGCGATTGAAAGCGAGCGCTTGAGCGAGCGCTTGAGAGCGAGCGCTTGAGCAAAAGCAAGCGATTGAGAGAGAGCGAGCGCGAGCGAGCGAGCGATTGAGAGAGAGCGAGAGATATTGAAAGAGCGAGTGAGAGATTGAGAGAGAGAGCGCAAGAGATTGAGAGAGCGAGCGCAAGAGATTGAGAGAGCGAGCGCGAGAGATTGAGAGAGAGAGCGCGAGACATTGAGAGAGAGCGCGAGAGATTGAGAGAGAGAGTGAGAGATTGAGAGAGAGAGTGCGAGAGATTGAGAGAGAGAGCGCGAGATTGAGAGTGAGAGAGCGAGCAGGCGATTGAGAGAGAGAGCGGGAGATTAAGAGAGAGAGCGGGAGATTGAGAGAGAGCGGGAGATTGAGAGAGAGAGCGGGAGATTGAGAGAGTGGGAGATTGAGAGCGAGAGATATTGAGAGAGCGAGAGCTTGAGAGAGAGTGATTGAGAGAGCGAGCGTGAACAACAGCAAACGCGCGCGAGAGAGAGAGAGCGCATAGAGAGAGCGCGCGAGATAGAGAGAGAGCAATTGAGAGCGAGCGATTGAGAGCGAGCGATTGAGAGCGAGCGCGCGAGTGAGCGAGAGAGAGAGTGAGAGCGTGAGATTGTGAGAAATTGAGAGCGCGAGATTGAGAGAGAGAGCGCGAGATTGAGAGAGAGAGCAAGCGAGAGATTGAGAAAGAGAGAGATTGAGTGAGAGAGATTGAGTGAGTGAGAGAGAGCGAGCGAGTGCGAGAGCGCCAGAGAGTGCGAGAGCACCAGAGATTCAGAGAGCGCGAGAGATTCAGAGAGTGCGAGAGATTCAGAGAGCGCGAAGGTTGAGAGAGAGAGCGAGCGAGATTGAGCGCGAGAGATTGAGAGCACGCGAGATTTAGAGCGAGAGTGAGCGGGAGATTGAGAGCGAACGAGCGCAAGAGAGAGTGAGAGAGAGCGCGAGAGAGCAAGAGAGAGTGAGAGAGAGCAAGAGAGAGCAAGAGAGAGCAAGAGATTAAGAAAGCGCGAGAGAGAGCGAGAGCACGAGAGAGATTGAAAGAGATTGAGAGAGAGATAGAGCAAGAGAGAGAGCGAGAGAGAGCGAGAGAGAGCGAGAGAGAGCGAGAGAAAGAGATTGAGAGAGCGAGATTGAGAATGAGAGCGCGAGATTGAGAGAGAGCGCGAGATTGAGAGAGAGAGCGCGAGATTGAGAGAGAGCGCGAGATTGAGAGACAGAGCGCGAGATTGAGAGAGAGAGCGAGATTGAGAGAGAGAGAGCGCGACAGAGAGCGCGAGATTGAGCGCGCAAGAGAGAGAGCACGAGAGAGAGAGCGCGATAGATTGAGAGAGCGAGAGCAAAAGAGAGCGAGAGAGATTGAGAGAGCGAGAGCAAAAGAGAGCGAGAGAGATTGAGAGAGCGAGAGCAAAGAGAGCGAACGATTGAGAGAGAGAGAGAGAGCGATTGAGAGAGAGCGAGCGATTGAGAGAGCGCGCGATTGAGAGAGAGAGGGTGAGAGATAGAGAGAGGGTGAGAGATAGAGAGAGGGCGAGAGATTGAGAGCGAGATTGAGAGAGCGAGAGATTGAGAGAGCGAGAGCAAGAGAGCGAGAGTGAGAGAGCGAGAGCAAGAGAGCGAGAGCGAGATTGAGAGAGCGAGATTGAGAGAGAGCGAGAACGCGAGATTGAGAGCAAGAGCACGAGAGTGAGAGCACGAGAGCGAGAGATTGAGAGAGAACGAGAGATTGAGAGAGAACGAGAGATTGAGAGCGAGAGAGAGTGATTGAGAGAAAGACATTGAGAGAAAGATTAAGAGAAAGAGAGATAGTGAGAGAGATTGTGAGAGATTGAGAGAGAGAGCAAGAGAGATTGAGAGAGAGAGCGAGAGATTGAGAGCGAGAGCGCGAGATTGAGAGCGAGAGCGCAAGATTTTGAGAACGCGAGATTGAGAGCGAGAGCGCGAGATTGAGAGCGAGTGATTGAGAACAAGCAATTGAGAGCAAAAGCGAGCGATTGAGAGCGAGCGAGCAAGAGAGAGAGCAAAAGAACGCGAGAGAGAGCGCGAAAGAGAGCGAGAGAGCGCGAGAGAGATTTAGAGAGAGCGAGAGCTTGAGAGAGAGCGAGAGCTTGAGAGAGCGAGAGCTTGATAGAGAGCGAGAGCTTGAGAGAGAGAAAGTGAGAGCTTGAGAGAGATAGCGAGAGATTGAGAGAGCGCAAGAGATTGAGAGAGAGCGCGAGAGATTGAGAGAGAGCGCGAGAGATTGAGAGAGAGAGCGAGAGATTGAGAGAGCATGAGAGATTGAGAGAGAGCGCGAGAGAGCGAACGATTGAGAGAGAGCAAGAGATTGAGAGAGAGAGAGCTATTGAGAGAGAGATATTGAGAGAGAGAGATATTGAGAGAGAGAGAGATATTGAGAGCGAGCAATTGAGAGAGAGAGCGAGTGAGATTGAGAGAGCGAGATTGAGAGAGCGCGAGATTGAGAAAGAGCGATTCAGAGCACGAGATTGAGAGAGAGTGATTCAGAGCGCGAGATTGAGAGAGCGATTCAGAACGCGAGATTGAGAGAGAGCGATTCAGAGCACGAGATTGAGAGAACGAGAGATTGAGAGAGCGAGAGAGATTGAGAGAGCGAGAGATTGAGTTCCCGCGAGATTGAGAGCAAGAGATTGAGAGAGCGAGAGATTGAGAGAGTGAGAGACAGAGAGAGCGCGAAAAATTGAGAGAGCGCGAGAGAGCGCGAGAGAGCGAACGATTGAGAGAGAGAGCGAGTGATTGAGAGAGAGAGAGAGAGCGATTGAGAGAGAGCGATTGAGAGAGAGAGCGAGCAATTGAGAGAGAGAGAGCAATTGAGAGAGCGAGAGAGATTGAGAGAGCGAGAGAGATTGAGAGAGCGAGAGAGTTTGAGAGAGCGCAAGAGATTGAGAGAGAGCGCGAGAGATTGAGAGAGAGAGCGAGAGATTGAGAGAGAGAGCGAGAGATTGAGAGAGCATGAGAGATTGAGAGAGAGCGCGAGAGAGCGAGCGATTGAGAGAGAGCAAGCGATTGAGAGAGAGAGAGCTATTGAGAGAGAGATATTGAGAGAGAGAGATATTGAGAGAGAGAGATATTGAGAGCGAGCAATTGAGAGAGAGAGAGAGCGAGATTGAGAGAGCGAGATTGAGAGAGCGCGAGATTGAGAAAGAGCGATTCAGAGCACGAGATTGAGAGAGAGTGATTCAGAGCGCGAGATTGAGAGAGCGATTCAGAGCGCGAGATTGAGAGAGAGCGATTCAGAGCACGAGATTGAGAAAACGAGAGATTGAGAGAGCGAGAGAGATTGAGAGAGCGAGAGATTGAGTTCCCGCGAGATTGAGAGCAAGAGATTGAGAGAGCGAGAGATTGAGAGAGTGAGAGACAGAGAGAGCGTGAAAAATTGAGAGAGCGCGAGAGAGCGAACGATTGAGAGAGAGAGCGAGTGATTGAGAGAGAGAGAGTGATTGAGAGAGAGCAATTGAGAGAGAGAGCGAGCAATTGAGAGAGAGAGAGCAATTGAGAGAGCGAGAGAGATTGAGAGAGCGAGAGAGATTGAGAGAGCGAGAGAGTTTGAGAGAGCAAGAGAGTTTGAGGGAGCGAGAGTTTGAGAGAGTTAGAGAGATTGAGAGAGCGAAAGAGATTGAGAGAGCAAGAGAGATTGAGAGAGCAAGAGAGATTGAGAGAGCAAGAGCGAGCGAGCGAGATTGAGAGAGCGAGCGAGAGCGCGAGATTGAGATAGAGCGAGCGATTGAGAGAGAGAGAGCGATAGATTGAGAGCGAGCGAGATTGAGCGAGAGCGAGCAAGATTGAGAGAGAGAGCGAGTGAGATTGAGAGAGAGCGAGAGCGAGCGAGATTGAGAGCGAGAGCACGAGATTGAGAGAGCGAGATTGAGAGAGATTGAGAGAGCGCGAGATTGAGAGAGAGAGATTCAGAGCGCGAGATTGAGAGAGAGTGATTCAGAGCGCGAGATTGAGAGAGAGCGATTCAGAGCGCGAGATTGAGAGAGAGAGCGATTCAGAGCATGAGATTGAGAGAGCAATTCAGAGCGCGAGATTGAGAGAGCGATTCAGAGCGCGAGATTGAGAGAGAGCGATTCAGAGAGCGAAATTGAGAGAGCGAGAGATTGAGAGAGCGAGAGATTGAGAGAGCGAGAGAGATTGAGAGAGCGAGAGAGATTGAGAGAGATTGAGAGAGCGAGAGAGAGCGATCTTGAGAGAGAGCGAGAGATTGAGAGCGAGATTGAGAGAGAGAGCGAGATTGAGAGAGAGCGCGAGATTGACAGAGAGCGCAAGAGATTGAGAGAGAGCCCGAGAGATTGAGAGAGAGCGCAAGAGATTGAGAGAGAGCGCAAGAGATTGAGAGTGTGAGAGCGCAAGAGAGCGAGCTATTGAGCGCGAGAGAGCGAGAGTGAGAGCGAGAGAGAGAGAGAGAGATTGAGAGAGAGAGAGAGATTGAGAGAGAGCGAGAGATCGAGAGAGCGAGAGAGAGAGAGACAGATTGAGAGAGAACGAGAGATTGAGAGAGAGCGAGAGATTGAGAGAGAGCGAGAGAATGAGAGAGAGCGAGCGAGAGATTGAGAGAGAGAGCGAGCAAGAGATTGAGAGAGAGAGAGAGCGAGAGATTAAGAAAGCGCGAGAGAGAGCGAGAGCGCGAGAGCGCGAGAGCGCGAGAGATTGAGAGAGCGCGAGAGAGATTGAGAGAGCGCGAGAGATGAGAGAGATTGAGAGAAAGAGAGAGAGCGAGAGAGCGAAAGAGAGCGAGAGAGCGAGATTGAGAACGAGAGCGCGAGATTGAGAGAGAGCGCGAGATTGAGAGAGCGTGAGATTGAGCGAGAGAGCGCGAGATTGAGAGAGAGAGCGCGAGATTGAGAGAGAGAGCGAGATTGAGAGAGAGAGAGCACAAGAGAGTGCGAGATTGAGCGCGCGAGAGAGAGAGCGAGAGAGAGCGCGAGAGATTGAGAGAGCGAGAGCAAGGGAGAGCGAGAGAGATTGAGAGAGCGAGAGCAAGAGAGAGCGAGCGATTGAGAGAGAGAGCGAGCGATTGAGAGAGGGAGCGAGCGATTGAGAGAGAGAGCGCGCGAATGAGAGAGCGCGCGATTGAGAGAGAAAGCACACGAGATAGAGAGTGTGCGAGATAGAGAGAGGGCGAGAGATAGAGAGAGGGCGAGAGATAAAGAGAGGGCGAGAGATAGAGAGGGCGAGAGATTGAGAGAGCGAGAGATTGAGAGAGCGAGAGTGAGAGAGCGAGAGAGCGAGATTGAGAGAGCGAGATTGAGAGCGAGCGAAAACACGAGATTGAGAGTGCGAGAGTGAGAGCGCGAGATTGAGAGAGAGAGCGAGTGATTGAGAGAGAGAGAGAGAGCGATTGAGAGAGAGCGATTGAGAGAGAGAGCGAGCAATTGAGAGAGAGAGAGCAATTGAGAGAGCGAGAGAGATTGAGAGAGCGAGAGAGATTGAGAGAGCAAGAGCACGAGAGTGAGAGCACGAGAGCGAGAGATTGAGAGAGAACGAGAGATTGAGAGAGAACGAGAGATTGAGAGCGAGAGAGAGTGATGGAGAGAAAGACATTGAGAGAAAGATTGAGAGAAAGAGAGATAGCGAGAGAGATTGTGAGAGATTGAGAGAGAGAGCAAGAGAGATTGAGAGGGAGAGCGAGAGATTGAGAGCGCGAGATTGAGAGCGAGAGCGCAAGATTTTGAGAACGCGAGATTGAGAGCGAGAGCGCGAGATTGAGAGCGAGTGATTGAGAGCAAGCGATTGAGAGCAAAAGCGAGCGATTGAGAGCGAGCGAGCAAGAGAGAGAGCAAAAGAGCGCGAGAGAGAGCGCGAGAGAGAGCGCGAAAGAGAGCGAGAGAGCGCGAGAGAGATTTAGAGAGAGCGAGAGCTTGAGAGAGAGCGAGAGCTTGAGAGAGCGAGAGCTTGATAGAGAGAGAGCGAGAGCTTGAGAGAGAGAGAGTGAGAGCTTGAGAGAGATAGCGAGAGATTGAGAGAGCGCAAGAGATTGAGAGAGAGCGCGAGAGATTGAGAGAGAGAGCGAGAGATTGAGAGAGCATGAGAGATTGAGAGAGAGCGCGAGAGAGCGAGCGATTGAGAGAGAGCAAGCGATTGAGAGAGAGAGAGCTACTGAGAGAGAGATAATGAGAGAGAGAGATATTGAGAGAGAGAGAGATTGAGAGCGAGCAATTGAGAGAGAGAGCGAGCGAGATTGAGAGAGCGAGATTGAGAGAGCGCGAGATTGAGAAAGAGCGATTCAGAGCACGAGATTGAGAGAGAGTGATTCAGAGCGCGAGATTGAGAGAGCGATTCAGAGCGCGAGATTGAGAGAGAGCGATTCAGAGCACGAGATTGAGAGAACGAGAGATTGAGAGAGTGAGAGACAGAGAGAGCGCGAAAAATTGAGAGAGCGCGAGAGAGCGCGAGAGAGCGAACGATTGAGAGAGAGAGCGAGTGATTGAGAGAGAGAGAGAGAGCGATTGAGAGAGAGCGATTGAGAGAGAGAGCGAGCAATTGAGAGAGAGAGAGCAATTGAGAGAGCGAGAGAGATTGAGAGAGCGAGAGAGTTTGAGAGAGCGAGAGAGTTTGAGGGAGCGAGAGTTTGAGAGAGTTAGAGAGATTGAGAGAGCGAGAGAGATTGAGAGAGCAAGAGAGATTGAGAGAGCAAGAGCGAGCGAGCGAGATTGAGAGAGCGAGCGAGAGCGCGAGATTGAGATAGAGCGAGCGATTGAGAGAGAGAGAGCGATAGATTGAGAGCGAGCGAGATTGAGCGAGAGCGAGCGAGATTGAGAGAGAGAGCGAGTGAGATTGAGAGAGAGCGAGAGCGAGTGAGATTGAGAGCGAGAGCGCGAGATTGAGAGAGCGAGATTGAGAGAGATTGAGAGAGCGCGAGATTGAGAGAGAGAGATTCAGAGCGCGAGATTGAGAGAGAGTGATTCAGAGCGCGAGATTGAGAGAGAGCGATTCAGAGCGCGAGATTGAGAGAGAGAGCGATTCAGAGCGTGAGATTGAGAGAGCGATTCAGAACGCGAGATTGAGAGAGCGATTCAGAGCGCGAGATTGAGAGAGAGCGATTCAGAGAGCGAAATTGAGAGAGCGAGAGATTGAGAGAGCGAGAGATTGAGAGAGCGAGAGAGATTGAGAGAGCGAGAGAGATTTGTGGTAAATTTAAATTACCTAGACTTAATTTATGCGGTAAAGTTCAATAAGAATAACTCAGTAAAAATAAGAGGCAGAATCCGTGGTATTTGAGGTTTTAAAAGGGGATTTATTCCTTACAAAGGAATTGGTTCGAACCAGGCAATCGGATTCCGTCACCACGAAGGTTCGGGAAGGGATCGAGCAATACTTTATTGACAGGTTGTCGTATATATAGTCAATGCATTACAGTAAAGGCAAATGCAGGAGGCGTAACAGCTGAGAAGAGAGATAAGAATACACATACGTAATGAAAAAGGCGTTACAATAGGCGTGTACTTAGAAACGTCATTATGAGGATGTCACAGGTGGGTGGATCCATAAGAGAATCCTGCAAAGTCAGCAGAAATACATGGCAGAGGTGCGCGCATGGCAGCATGACGTGTGATTGACGTGTAACTGGAGGGTGAAGGGGACTTGACATTTAGCCCTACATGAGGAGACAGAAGTCTGGGATGTCAGAACAACCTAATCCCAAATCATATCTAATATCTTGTGTTTTAGGAACTGTATTATCTGGAAGGAAAGGTCTCTCAGGCAGAGGCTATCCTATACTGACTTCTAGTGCGTGTATAAGCGTCTACGTGTCTACATGAGATGCGAGGGGGCATGGGCCTATCATGGTAACAGGATCTATGGGTTACTTGCACGGAGACAGTAAGGCCGGGCCCTTTGCTCTGTAGCTGGAAGGATGTTTACCTAAACTACTAGACAGGAATGTATTTCTCGAGGAGCGGAGCAGATAACTTGAAGGCTGAATACAGTCTTGGCAGGCAACAGGCCGGGCCAGGCACCGTTAGCCGCGCAGGAAGTAAGACAAAGGTCATGGATACAGATACAGGTCCAGGCTGGAGCATTCAGAGGCAGAAAGCAGGAATAGCTCGATGGCAGAATTCAGGGCCTAACTTGCCAGAGCTGAAAAACGTGAAAAGTACTCTATATAAAGACGGTGGCAAGGCATACTTAGGAACGGAATATTCGACCCATTCATGGTGGATCTGAAAGGGGACATGTTAACGTTGGACGCACATGTATTTGCGTCTTCATAGCTGGAAGTGGAGGGAACATACATGTACTTGTAGCATGTACATGGAGCCGTTGGGGTCTAAGATAGGGGACACAATTGATCATAAAAAATTCATATTTCCTCATTCCCTCCTTGTCCCCTACGGACCCTTCATGAGATATCGATCCTCAGGAATCCATCAATCTGTTCATGTAACATCATTTGTTCTTCTTTCTTCTTCCGGGATTTTGAATGAGAACTTGAGTGTGGAATACATGATGTGGCACACAGGCCGCAAATCGCTGGTCCACATTGTAGACACAGGCAGCAACTGAATACTATGAGAAGGGCAATACCTAGGAAGGATAGGACTTTCCATCCCCAGGCTGACAACATGCTCCAGAACCAACCGGACCACGTCCAGGTGCCTGGATTCTGGTGTATCTGACTTGCAATCTTATGAAGACGAGTTATGGCTTTATATACTGATGGCGCGTTTTCTGGAATGAAAACACAGCAACTCGATCCGATGACTCTACAGGCTCCGCCCCTATCGGCCAGGATGACGTCAAGGACAAGACGATTTTGGAGAACAACAATCCGCATCGCAGACTGCTCCTCTGTTAAGTTGCCTAGGGCAGAGGTGGTTTCATTCACTACTGCTTCAAGGGTTCTGGTTAATCTGCGTATCAGTTTACTATTAGAGACAACACCTATGTAGGGGAAGAGACCTTTATTGAAGTCTGTGTATTGCTCCCATGCCGTTTCAGTGTAGTCGACAATCGGGAGATCTCTCTGGGGTCTATTGTGTACTAGATGGGTGTTTCTATGATAATCAGGAGGGGCTAGGAAAACAGGTGGCAGAAGGAATGCAATGTAACAGGTACCATCCCAATCTAGAGGTAAACGTATATATGCGGTATGACCACAAACGAAGTAGGAATGACGGGAAGCTCTAAATGTAGACTTGCCTTGATCACTGAATTCGATCACAGTAGTACATTTACTATGACCCAAGTGTACTGTACCATTCTTTCTTACACATAATTCACCTTTGACTGGTAATACGGACATAGCAGGCAAGACTGGTGCGGCTTCGGATTCAACATTCAGAATCATGAGGTTAAGTGTAAAGTTACCTAATCCATATACTTCATTTTCTAGATCAGTTCCTGTCCTTTTGGGAAGTCCCTCCTTGTTAGGGTAGCAGGCTTTAAGCAAAACTAAGTTCAGGTTTCCCCATACCCAGCTGCTCTGGTAAACTACGGTATTTGAATCTAAAAAATTAATCAAACTAAACCATGCACCACAGGAACCGTTGTGTGTGAATGGATATGGGAAGAGGGGCAGAACTCTCTTGTATTTCTGGTAGGGAGGGAGTCGGCCACATATCCAACAATTTGTAGCGTTGTTGGCCTGATGGGAGTGATGTAACATACTAATGAATGTGTTATTGCGCAGCGCAAGTCTGTAGGGCAACTCATGTGGAGGTAATTCGCTAAAAGAGTGTTCGGCAGTAACATCGGAAGCAGAATGTGCACGCTTGAAAATAGGGTAGTATATGTGCAACAGTATACTTGCAGCAATAATCAGAAGATTTAGAAAAAACATAATCAATAATGTCACTATACAGTGACTATGAAGTAATTTACAATATGCACGTTTCTTGAGCTGTTTCTGTCTATCTTTCTCTCTGTTTCGGTCTAGAGGATACATGTCAGAGACTAATTTAACCGATTCACCTAGAAGAGGACTTAAACAATCAAATTGTCTGACTTGCTAGGCCTTAGTTTCAGTTTGTATTCTTGGGCAGCAGTTTTCTCGACCAGGGGGAGTTTTGAGTCAGTCTGTGGAGGAGGGTAGGGCTGAGAGTTCAAATCAGAAGGCAGTCCATGAAATTTCTTGATATGGCTCGAATGTAGCCAACCCTTGCGACCCTCAATCTTCACTGCTGTCCTCGTGGTCAGGAGTACTAATTTCGGCGTTTGCCAGCAAGGCTCCAGCGGGCTCCTCCTGTCGAAATTTCTTATGAAAACAAAGTCTCCGGGAACCACTTCATGGGGCTTCACCTCGGTATTGTCGGGAAAGGCTGCAGCTACCTGTGAACGGCAAGATTGTAGTGCAGACATCAAGGAAGCAAGGTAATCTGTCAGCATATTACAATCAACATCAGTGATTTTACGAGGTATAGGCGTCCCCCACATATTTGGTGTCCTACCGAAGACCACCTCGTACGGGGATAGCCCTGTTCGAGAATGTGCTATCATTCTCATGTAAAAGAGCGCAACTGGTAAAGCTACTATCCAGTCGACGCCTTTCTCTCTGCAGATTTTAGAAAGTCGTATTTTCAGAGTCTGATTATGACGCTCCACGAGACCTGCTGCCTCGGGATGCCGGACACAGTGGAATTTCCATTGATAGCCTAACAGGAGTGAAATGTGTTTCATTAGCTCGGATGAGAACGGCTGACCATTATCTGAGTACACGATACGGGGCAAACCATACCGTGGGAAGAATTCACGAACCAGCTGCTTGGCAGTGGTCGGGGCTGTGTAATCTGAGACTGGATATGCTTCTGTCCAATGGGAAAGTGCGCATACAACTACGAGGACATATTTGAATCCTCGACAACGTTCCATCTGGATATAATCCATCTGGAGGACTTCAAAAGGGTGATCGGGAGGTTGAAATCCACCTTGTTCTACAGGAACGCCTTTACCTGGGTTGAACTGACAACAAATCATGCAAGTACGCACTTTCTGTTTGGCTGCAGCTCGTAAGTGTTTATTAAACCAAATGTTTTGAATACTGTCTAACATAGCTTTCTCTCCTAGATGCGCTGGACTATGTATTGTGTTAATGATAACTTGAACCATGGAGTCGGGGAGAAACCATGTAGATTTTCCCTTCGTCATCCATCCCTGATCTGTTTGGATCCCTCCTAGTTCAGTCCATTTCTTGATTTCCTCTGGTGTAGCATGTGTCTGTATGTCGATTACATCAAGGGCGGGATCCTTTACTGTCATGCAGTGTGTCGATGTTGGAACTATTGTCTTTGTCAAGTCCGTTGCATGAGTCCGATTCTGTGCTGTTTGCTTAGCTGTTCGGTCTGCTAGGTCGTTACCCTGGGAAATGATATCGGTAATTTTTGTATGGGCCTTGCACTTCATGATGGATATTGAAGTAGGCAGATGTATTGCATCTAACAGAGCTTGAATGAGGGGACCGTGTTGAATGTTGGCACCGTGAGAAGTTAAATAACCTCTCTCTCGCCAAAGGACTCCGAAGTCGTGTACAACTCCGAATGCATAACGTGAATCTGTGTATATGTTGACTCTTTTATTTTTGGCTTGAATACAGGCTTGTGTCAGAGCGATGAGCTCTGCTGCTTGAGCTGACAAGGTGTCAATACAATTTGTTTCAATAACTTCGGTGTCTGTCGTGACTGCGTAAGCGGCCACTAACTCTCCTGTACTTGCTCTCATGCATGAACCATCCACATAAAGTGTCAGGTCTGGATCTGGTAATGGAATGTCTGTCAAGTCTTGTCTGGGTTTCGTCGTAATAGTAATGACTTCAATACAATCATGTGCCAATGGGTCTGTTCCACTTAATGGCAAAAGTGTGGCAGGATTTAATGTACTACAGCGTCTGATTTCTATGTGTGGCTGGAACAATGTTAATTCATAACCTGTCAGTCGTGCTATAGTCAAGTGCTGAGTCTGAGTTCGGTTTAAAAGAACTTCCACGGAGTGTGGAACTTGCACTATCAATTGATGTCCTAATACTATGGAATCGCTTTGTCTGATCGCTAAAGCTGTCGCTGCGACTGATTTCAGGCACGTAGGAAGAGCCTGGGCTACTGGATCTAATGTGCTAGAAAAGTAAGCACACGGCTTGTGTGAACTTGCTTGTTCCTGAGTGAGTACTGACAAGGCAGTACCTTCGCGTTCTGTAACAAAAAGTGTAAAAGGCTTACTGTAACATGGTGTCGCTAAAACAGGTGCTTGACATAAGGCTTTCTTTAAGTCTTCAAAAGCTTGTGCATGTTCCTGAGTACAAGGGAGGACAGTCGAAGTCGCTGCCTCCTGGGTTGTCAACTGAATGAGTGGCTTTACTAGAAATGCATATTGGGGAATCCATTGCCTACAGTATGAAGTGAGACCTATGAAGGCCCGCACCTCCTTTTGTGTCTTGGGTGGTGGCATGTTTACAATTAACTGGATGCGGTCAGGTGTGAGCTGTCTCCCCCCCTTGGACAGCAAGTGCCCAAGGTACACAACTTGCTGAACACAGAATTGCAGCTTCGAAGGGGACACCTTGTGCCCCTTGTCGGCCAGGAAATGTAAAACCGTCAGTGATGCTTTTTCACATTCGGGCTCGCTTCGGGCGGTGATCAGCAGATCATCGACATACTGAAGCAGGGCAGTGTTAACAGGCATGTGGATACTGTCAAGTTGTCTTTTCAGTGCTTGGCTATAGATGCTGGGGCTTTCTGTGAATCCTTGAGGTGCGCGTGCAAATTTGAAGCTTCGTCCATTTAAACAGAATCCGAACAAATATTGGCTTTCCGGATCGATTGGGACGCTAAAGAAGGCGTTCTTGAGGTCAATTACAGTAAAGAACGTTGCTTCTGAATCAATAGCTGTTAATAATGAAGAGATATCTGGAACCACGGGATACTGTGGTACAATGCATTTATTCAATTCGCGCAGATCAATAATTAATCGATAAACGGGGGGTGCTTCTGGATCAGTTCGTTTAAGAATTGGAATAATAGGAGAATTACATACATTGGAGTCGGTTTCCACAACCACTCCTTGTGCTATGAGCTCGTCAATGATTTGCAGCAAAGCCACTACAGCATCTGGAGGTAACTTGTATTGTCGAATTCGTGGTAATACCACTCCTGCTTTGAGTGTGACTCGATATGGTGTAATGTGCATACAACCTACATCAGTGGGGCCTTGTGCCCATAAATGTGCAGGGACATTCTGTAACCGGTGATCCATGTCTCTAAATACATAGTGACCTTTAAAGTCACGCAAAAATAATCGTACCCCTTCTGGGGAACAACATATTACAGCTCCTAGAGCTTTCAATGTCTTTATACCTAACAAGTTTTCTGGGCATGATTTTGTAAGCAATAAATCTGTAGTCCGTATCAATGGACCAACTGCAAGAGGAAGAGGTTGCGATACTTCGTTAACAATAGGCTTTCCTGAAAATCAAAGGGAAACATTCTGTGAGCCTGAGAGGGGTACCCCTGGAACCTCGTCGTGACTTATAGTTGTTCTGCTTGCCCCTGTATCAATTAAAAACTTTCTGTCCTTCCCTAATACTTGACTATGTACATAAGGACCCTCTTGATCTACAGGAACCTCAATAAGGGGTAAGCCAACCTCCCTCTCTAGGCTGTTTCATGTGTATCGCTGATAATCGGGATAGTCATTTTGTGCATACTGGTACATCTGTTGTGTCGTGTTCTGTGTTGCGACACTAGGCTGTGGTTGTGGTACCGCTACGGTCTGTTGTGAAGCTGGCATAGGCTGTACATTCTGAAGTACTTGTGGTTGGATCTGATCCTGTCTAGGTGGACGTGGTCTCTCCTTGGTTTTACCCGTAGAGATATTATGTTTCAGAACTGCACAATCGTTTATATAATGACCTGGCTGTTTACAATAGTTACATGTCCCTTTAACAGGAACCGCTGAATTACTGGACTGTGTCGCACCCTTTTTATGACTGTCAGCTGGAACTGACTGGGCGACGAGCATTTTCATTTTCGTGTCTTTCATACGTCTTTGTTCGTGTTCATGTTCTTCTCTAATTCTATTCTGATGGTACTGTAACATTTGTAACATTTGTGACGGGGTGTTAGCTTGCCAAGAGCTCTCTACTTTCAATACTCTGTTCTTAACCTGGGGCAAGGAAATCTCGACTAATTTTGTTACAAAAAGATGTGGATATGAATCGCTACTTGCTTTTAGGCCGCTATTAATACCAAAACATTTTTCAAATCGGGAATAAAATCACTAGTGTCTTCATCGAGTTTCTGTTTGCAGGCTGAGATTGCACCCCAGTCTTCCTTTTTCGTGGTTAATAAACGTGGCAATACTTGTACTAATAATCCTGGTAACGCTTTAGTTTTGTCCCCAAGCCCTAGGCCTGCAGTTCGGGCATTTTCTTCGTTTTCTAATGCTGTCCAATCAATCGTTTGCTCTCCCACCTCCCATTCTTTTTCTTTTAGTTTCTCGTAAATACCAGCAGGCAATAATACTTTTAATATTTTCATAATGTCAGGATAGGTATAATCACCCATGAGTAACATGTCTTTTATTTCACGGTGAAAACCTGCTGGATCTCTGTCATGGCTAGGCACTAACTTTTTCATTTCCAATAGTTCTATTTTAGTTATGGGCGTGTACACAAACACGCGTCTAAAAGTATTATCATCATTTCTAACTGGGTGCACTTCGCGTAAGGGATTCTGTCTGTCTATGTAATACATTTTTCTTTCCATGGAGGGAGCTGGATCAAGCTGTGGACACAGGAAGGCACTGTATCTGTGCCGATGTTCTAGAATTACTTTAATTAGATCGGTACCTAGACCTCTCCATTTATTCATGAGTAGTTCTATCAGTATATCAGGTAGGGGACCAGGATCGGAACGTTGACCTTTATACAATATAAGGAGATGTTGTATCATGTATATACCAGCTAAACGCTGTTCGTCTGGTGAAAAATTCAAAAACGTGTGTGCTAGCGTGTCATCACTATATTTATCAGAACTGTCAGCCCATTGTACTGCTGACCTGGCTAATTCTTGTTCGTCCATAGAATCGAGTACATGGTACCCCATTCGTTCTTGAAGTATTTTATCAGTAGCCTGAAATAAGTGTTCAGGGGTCTTTGGATTTGACATGGCTGCTTGAAACATTCTCTTACTTTCTGGACGTATCGGACGTATTGAATTATTAAAGGATCTTCCCTTACCTACATAAGCTATCATTTCTCTAGCTGGTAATTGTAATTGTCCTGTTGTCATTTCTAGTTGTTCCTCCTCCCCCGAGGACTCAGTCTTATCTGCATCTGTTTCTCGTTCAGGTCGTTCTCTTTCACATATTTGTTCTACTGTTTTTCGGATCCTTCGGTACATACTTTCTATACTATTCTGTTTATCATGTTTTCCGTCCGCTATATTCTGACCCCATTTGTTAAGTGCTTTCATTTCTTCCGGGTCTACACCTGGCCTATCTCTGTGTCTTATCAGGCAGTTTATGAAGAAGCGTAACAACAGTTTTTGCGTGTCCACTTTCTGGTATGCCATGGCCTCGCCAATACTTTCAGGACCTTGCCCTGTTTGGACAAAGTGATATATTTTGTCTAGATGATCAATCATTCCTGGTAGTATCATTAAATAATTCGCAACTCGTCGTAGACGTACTGATGATAGCATCATTCTGTCGTCTTTACCAGGTACTGGATCATATCTACAATCTGTAAGAGGCTCTTTAAATATGTCATAATTCGCTGTTTGAGGTGTACGTTGGTGTGCTAAATCCCTATAAGTCAATCGACGCGCTGATGGCGGCGTATGAAAACTTCCTGTCGCACCTCCTGAGGTGCTAGGTCCAAAAGGATTCGTTGGGTGTAAGGTGGGAAGAATAGATGCAGGAAGGAGTGAAGGAACGGGCGGAAGGTTTGCAACGGAAGGAGGAGTATGTTGCTGCGGAAGTGGGGGCAGATTATCTCGGGGTCGAGCGTCATTAGTAGGTGGTGTGCGTGGCGGCGGAGCATTAACATATTCGGGGGCTACATCGTCTAAATAGGAAGAAAGGAAAATGTCCTTTGCGGTCTTGGGGTGCAATTTAGTCGGAAGCAATGGAGGTGGCAGATCTTTCGGTACTTCCAGGGTGGCCTTAGGTAAACCCTCGGCCAGAAGAGGATACATACCATTCATAAGAGTGTTTCGTTGTCTGTCTACTTGTTCTGCTTTTGCTCGGATACCTTCCTCAATTAATACGTTTTCTCGGGCTTTGTCTGAATCTTCCCTACTTTTCTCTTCTTTTCTGAGTGCTTTCTCTGTGCGTCTATGCGATTCTTTACGCCATAATTCAATGGCATCTTTCTGTGACTGTCTGGCTTTCTTTTTCCATAATGCTTCTTCTACTCTCATGATGCAATCTGCATCCCATGTCCCAGTGGCGGGCCATCTCTGATTCTCTGCTAAATCCTTGGTGTAGTCCACCCACAAATCGAGATATAATACGGCATCTAGGCCATGTTTATGGTACATAAAGTACCCTGGAGTGTCCCTAGGTGGAATGGGAACGGCTTCCTCGAGTATCCCTTTTCTAGTTCTAATCTGTCTTAATTTTGAGAATAACGGCATCTTAAACCTTGCTACTTGATTCTTTCTCGGACTTGAACACAATTAAACACAGTACTGAAGATCGAACAATCACTCATACCACGACATTTAAAACATATTAAAACATTTTAAAACGAACAATAATAATTAGAATAAAACTAGCTAACTGCATAATACTAGATGTACTGCTAAACAGTACAGATACACTGCTAAAACAGTGCAGACCGGATCTGTGTACCCAAACCCGTCTTGACCGGCACAAACCAATGCGCACGTCTAGATGCGTCCCCAGCAACGGTACTCACCGGGAAGCACGGAACGGAACAGAAGGCCTCGGAAACTCTGGTCTGGACTAGACCAGACTGGACTCGACTCGACTCGTGACGTGGATACTTCGGAACTTCGGACCTGGTGGGCCTCTGTATACCTCGGATCTTGCTCTCTCAGCTAGGCTCTGGTCGGGATCCTCCGCACTCCTCACCGCCTCGTCTGGGTGTTGATCGCAGCCTCAGTCACCTCCGTTGGCCTGAGGGAGGTACAGGAAATCCTGCAGGTACGCGTAGTTGTCCGTCCGGCTGTGGCAGGAGACCAGGTCTGCAATGCACCTCCGGCGCGTGGGGTGGGGGAGGTGTCCCTATTCGGGCGCCAATTATGTGGTAAATTTAAATTACCTAGACTTAATTTATGCGGTAAAGTTCAATAAGAATAACTCAGTAAAAATAAGAGGCAGAATCCGTGGTATTTGAGGTTTTAAAAGGGGATTTATTCCTTACAAAGGAATTGGTTCGAACCAGGCAATCGGATTCCGTCACCACGAAGGTTCGGGAAGGGATCGAGCAATACTTTATTGACAGGTTGTCGTATATATAGTCAATGCATTACAGTAAAGGCAAATGCAGGAGGCGTAACAGCTGAGAAGAGAGATAAGAATACACATACGTAATGAAAAAGGCGTTACAATAGGCGTGTACTTAGAAACGTCATTATGAGGATGTCACAGGTGGGTGGATCCATAAGAGAATCCTGCAAAGTCAGCAGAAATACATGGCAGAGGTGCGCGCACGGCAGCATGACGTGTGATTGACGTGTAACTGGAGGGTGAAGGGGACTTGACATTTAGCCCTACATGAGGAGACAGAAGTCTGGGATGTCAGAACAACCTAATCCCAAATCATATCTAATATCTTGTGTTTTAGGAACTGTATTATCTGGAAGGAAAGGTCTCTCAGGCAGAGGCTATCCTATACTGACTTCTAGTGCGTGTATAAGCGTCTACGTGTCTACATGAGATGCGAGGGGGCATGGGCCTATCATGGTAACAGGATCTATGGGTTACTTGCACGGAGACAGTAAGGCCGGGCCCTTTGCTCTGTAGCTGGAAGGATGTTTACCTAAACTACTAGACAGGAATGTATTTCTCGAGGAGCGGAGCAGATAACTTGAAGGCTGAATACAGTCTTGGCAGGCAACAGGCCGGGCCAGGCACCGTTAGCCGCGCAGGAAGTAAGACAAAGGTCATGGATACAGATACAGGTCCAGGCTGGAGCATTCAGAGGCAGAAAGCAGGAATAGCTCGATGGCAGAATTCAGGGCCTAACTTGCCAGAGCTGAAAAACGTGAAAAGTACTCTATATAAAGACGGTGGCAAGGCATACTTAGGAACGGAATATTCGACCCATTCATGGTGGATCTGAAAGGGGACATGTTAACGTTGGACGCACATGTATTTGCGTCTTCATAGCTGGAAGTGGAGGGAACATACATGTACTTGTAGCATGTACATGGAGCCGTTGGGGTCTAAGATAGGGGACACAATTGATCATAAAAAATTCATATTTCCTCAGATTGAGAGAGCGAGAGAGAGTGAGAGAGAGCGAGAGAGAGCGAGAGAGAGCGATCTTGAGAAAGAGCGAGAGATTGAGAGCGAGATTGAGAGAGAGAGCGAGATTGAGAGAGAGCGCGAGATTGAGAGAGAGCGCAAGAGATTGAGAGAGAGCGCGAGAGATTGAAAGAGAGCACAAGAGATTGAGAGAGAGCGCAAGAGATTGAGAGAGAGCGCGAGAGCGCAAGAGAGCGAGCGAGAGAGCGAGAGAGAGAAAGAGAGATTGAGAGAGAGAGAGAGAGATTGAGAGAGAGCGAGAGATCGAGAGAGCGAGAGAGAGAGAGAGAGATTGAGAGAGAGCGAGAGATTGAGAGAGAGCGAGAGATTGAGAGAGAGCGAGAGAATGAGAGAGAGAGCGAGCGAGAGATTGAGAGAGAGAGCGAGCAAGAGATTGAGAGAGAGAGCGAGAGATTGAGAAAGCGCGAGAGAGAGCGAGAGCGCGAGAGCGCGAGAGATTGAGAGAGCGCGAGAGAGATTGAGAGAGCGCGAGAGATGAGAGAGATTGAGAGAGAGAGAGAGAGCGAGAGAGCGAAAGAGAGCGAGAGAGCGAGATTGAGAACGAGAGCGCGAGATTGAGAGAGAGCGCGAGATTGAGAGAGCGTGAGATTGAGCGAGAGAGCGCGAGATTGAGAGAGAGAGCGCGAGATTGAGAGAGAGAGCGAGATTGAGAGAGAGAGAGCGCGAGAGAGTGCGAGATTGAGCGCGCGAGAGAGAGAGCGAGAGAGAGCGCGAGAGATTGAGAGAGCGAGAGCAAGGGAGAGCGAGAGAGATTGAGAGAGCGAGAGCAAGAGAGAGAGAGCGATTGAGAGAGAGAGCGAGCGATTGAGAGAGGGAGCGAGCGATTGAGAGAGAGAGCGCGCGAATGAGAGAGCGCGCGATTGAGAGAGAGAGCACACGAGATAGAGAGAGAGTGTGCGAGATAAAGAGAGGGCGAGAGATAGAGAGAGGGCGAGAGATAGAGAGAGAGCGAGAGATTGAGAGAGAGCGAGAGAATGAGAGAGAGAGCGAGCGAGAGATTGAGAGAGAGAGCGAGCAAGAGATTGAGAGAGAGAGCGAGAGATTGAGAAAGCGCGAGAGAGAGCGAGAGCGCGAGAGCGCGAGAGATTGAGAGAGCGCGAGAGAGATTGAGAGAGCGCGAGAGATGAGAGAGATTGAGAGAGAGAGAGAGAGCGAGAGAGCGAAAGAGAGCGAGAGAGCGAGATTGAGAACGAGAGCGCGAGATTGAGAGAGAGCGCGAGATTGAGAGAGCGTGAGATTGAGCGAGAGAGCGCGAGATTGAGAGAGAGAGCGCGAGATTGAGAGAGAGAGCGAGATTGAGAGAGAGAGAGCGCGAGAGAGTGCGAGATTGAGCGCGCGAGAGAGAGAGCGAGAGAGAGCGCGAGAGATTGAGAGAGCGAGAGCAAGGGAGAGCGAGAGAGATTGAGAGAGCGAGAGCAAGAGAGAGAGAGCGATTGAGAGAGAGAGCGAGCGATTGAGAGAGGGAGCGAGCGATTGAGAGAGAGAGCGCGCGAATGAGAGAGCGCGCGATTGAGAGAGAGAGCACACGAGATAGAGAGAGAGTGTGCGAGATAAAGAGAGGGCGAGAGATAGAGAGAGGGCGAGAGATAGAGAGAGGGCGAGAGATAGAGAGGGCGAGAGATTGAGAGAGCGAGAGATTGAGAGAGCGAGAGTGAGAGAGCGAGAGAGCGAGATTGAGAGAGCGAGATTGAGAGCGAGCGAAAACACGAGATTGAGAGAGTGAGAGCGCGAGATTGAGAGAGAGCGCGAGAATGAGAGAGAACGAGAGATTGAGAGAAAGATTGAGAGAAAGAGATTGAGAGAAAGAGAGAGAGCAAGAGAGATTGAGAGAGAGAGCGTGAGATTGAGAGCAGGAGCGTGAGATTGAGAGCGAGAGCGCGAGATTTTGAGAGCGCGAGATTGAGAGCGAGAGCACAAGATTGAGAGCGAGTGATTGAGAGCAAGCGATTGAGAGCACAAGCGAGCGATTGAGAGCGAGCAAGCATGATAGAGAGAGAGAGAGAGAGCGCGAGAGAGATTGAGAGAGTGCGAGAGCTTGAGAGAGAGCGAGAGCTTGAGAGAGCGAGAGCTTGAGAGAGCAATAGCGAGAGATTGAGATAGAGCGCGACAGATTGAGAGAGAGTGCAAGAGATTGAGAGAGCGCGAGAGATTGAGAGAGCGCGAGAGATTGAGAAAGAGCGAGAGATTGAGAGAGAGCACGAGAGAGCATGAAAGCGCGAGAGAGCGAGCGATTGAGAGAGAGACCGAGCGATTGAGAGAGAGAGCAAGCGATTGAGAGAGAGAGCAAGCGATTGAGAGAGAGCTATTGAGATAGAGATATTGAGAGAGAGATATTGAGAGAGAGAGATATTGAGAGAGAGAGAGATATTGAGAGAGAGAGAGCAATTGAGAGAGAGAGCGAGCGAGATTGAGAGCGAGAGCGCGAGATTGAGAGAGCGAGATTGAGAGAGAGCGAGATTTAGAGAGCGATTCAGAGCGCGAGATTGAGAGAGAGTGATTCAGAGCGCGAGATTGAGAGAGCGATTCAGAGTGCGAGATTGAGAGAGAGCGATTCAGAGCGCGAGATTGAGAGAACGAGAGATTGAGAGAGCGAGAGAGATTGAGAGAGCGAGAGAGATTGAGAGAGCGAGAGATTGAGATCCCGCGAGATTGAGAGAGTAAAAGATTGAGAGAGCGCGAGAGAGCGAGCGATTGAGAGAGAGAGCGAGCGATTGAGAGAGAGAGCGAGCGATTGAGAGAGAGAGAGAGAGAGAGAGATTGAAGGAAAGAGAGAGAGAGATTGAGAGAGAGAGAGAGCAATTGAGAGACAGCGAGCAATTGAGAGAGAGCGAGAGATTGAGAGAGCAAGAGAGATTGAGAGAGCAAGAGAGACTGAGAGAGCAAGAGAGATTAAGAGAGCAAGAGAGATTGAGAGAGAGCGAGAGCGAGCGAGATTGAGAGAGCGAGACCGAGTGAGATTGAGAGAGCAAGAGCCAGCAAGATTGAGAGCGAGAG
The DNA here is from genome assembly GCF_964204655.1 of Triturus cristatus. Taxonomy (NCBI): domain Eukaryota; kingdom Metazoa; phylum Chordata; class Amphibia; order Caudata; family Salamandridae; genus Triturus; species Triturus cristatus. The sequence goes on along the minus strand of NC_140579.1, from coordinate 821,402,798 downwards.
CACGAGATTGAGAGCGAGAGATTGAGAGAGAGCGATTGAGAGAGAGCAAGCGAGATTGAGCGAGAGCGAGCGAGCTTGAGAGCGAGCTTGAGAGAGATTGAGAGCGAGAGCACGAGATTGAGAGAGAGCGAGATTGAGAAAAATTGAGAGAGTGCAAGATTGAGAGAGAGCGATTCAGAGCGTGAGATTCAGAGAGAGCGATTCAGAGCGCAAGATTGAGAGAGAGCGATTCAGAGCGCGAGATTGAGAGAGAGCGATTCAGAGCGCGAGATTGAGAGCGCGATTCAGAGAGCAATTCAGAGCGCTAGATTGAGAGAGCGATTCAGTGCACGAGATTGAGAGAGAGCGATTCAGAGCACGAGATTGAGAGAGCGAGAGATTGAGAGAGCGAGAGAGATTGAGAGAGCAAGAGAGATTGAGATCCCGCGAGATTGAGATCCCGCGAGATTGAGATCCCGCGAGATTGAGAGAGCAAGAGATTGAGAGAGCGAGAGATTGAGAGAGCGAGAGATTGAGAGAGCGAGAGAGATTGAGAGAGATTGAGAGAGAGAGAGAGATTGAGAGAGCGAGCTTGAGAGAGAGAGAGCTTGCGAGAGATTGAGAGCGAGATTGAGAGTGAGATAGAGAGAGAGCGAGATTGAGAGAGAGAGATTGAGAGAGAGCGCGAGATTGAGAGAGAGCACGAGATTGCGAGAGAGCGCGAGAGATTGAGAGAGAGCGCGAGAGATTGAGAGAGAGCACGAGAGGTTCAGAGAGAGCGCAAGAGATTGAGAGAGAGCGAGAGAGATTGAGAGCGAGAGAGATTGAGAGAGAGAGATTGAGAGAGAGCGAGAGAGAGCGAGAGATTGAGAGAGCGAGAGATTGAGAGAGAGCGAGAGAATGAGAGAGCGAGAGAGCGAGAGAGCGAGAGAGAGAGAGAGAGATTGAGAGAGAGAGCGAGAGATTGAGAGAGAGAGCGAGAGATTGAGAGAGAGCGAGAGAGCGAGAGCTTGAGAGAGAGCGAGAGCTTGAGAGAGAGCAAGAGCTTGAGAGAGAGCGAGAGATTGTGAGATTGAGAGAGCGAGAGCGAGCGAGATTGAGAGAGCGAGAGCGAGCGAGATTGAGAGAGCGATAGCGAGCGAGATTGAGAGAGCGATAGCGAGCGAGATTGAGAGAGCGAGAGAGATTGAGAGAGAGCAAGAGCGAGCGAGATTGAGAGAGCGAGAGAGAGCGAGCGAGATTGAGAGAGCGAGAGCGAGCGAGATTGAGAGAGAGCGAGAGCAAGCGAGATTGAGAGAGAGCGAGCGAGATTGAGAGAGCGAGCGAGCGAGATTGAGAGAGCGAGCGAGCGAGATTGAGAGAGCGAGAGCGAGCAAGCGAGATTGAGAGAGCGAGAGCGAGCGAGACTGAGAGAGCGAGAGCGAGCGAGATTGAGAGAGCGAGCAAGATTGAGAGAGCGAGACCGAGCGAGATTGAGAGAGCGAGAGCGAGTGAGATTGAGAGAGAGAGCGATTGAGAGAGAGAGAACGATTGAGAGAGAGCAATTGAGAGAGAGCAATTGAGAGAGAGCGTTTGAGAGAGAGATTGATAGATTGAGCGAGAGCGAGCGAGATTGAGCGAGAGCGAGCGAGATTGAGAGAGAGCGAGATTGAGAGAGATTGAGAGAGCGATTCAGAGCGCGAGATTGAGAGAGAGCGATTCAGAGCGCAAGATTGAGAGAGCGAGAGAGATTGAGAGAGCGAGAGAGATTGAGATCCCGCGAGATTGAGATCCCGCGAGGATCAGAGAGTGCATGAGGTTCAGAGAGCGCGAGAGGTTCAGAGAGCGCAAGAGGTTCAGAGAGCGCGAGAGGTTCAGAGAGCGCGAGCGATTGAGAGAGCGAGCGATTGAGAGCTTGAGAGAGAGAAATTGAGAGCGAGAGATTGAGAGATTGAGAGCGAGAGATTGAGAGAGAGCGCGAGAGGTTCAGAGAGAGCGCAAGAGATTGAGAGAGAGCGAGAGAGATTGAGAGAGAGAGAGATTGAGAGAGAGCGTGAGAGAGTGAGAGATTGAGAGAGCGAGAGATTGAGAGAGAGCGAGAGAATGAGAGAGCGAGAGAGCGAGAGAGCAAGAGAGCAAGAGAGCGAGAGAGCGAGAGAGAGAGCGAGAGATTGAGAGAGAGAGAGAGAGATTGAGAGAGAGCGAGAGATTGAGAGAGAGCGAGAGCTTGAGAGAGAGCGAGAGATTGTGAGATTGAGAGAGCGAGAGTGAGCGAGATTGAGAGAGCGAGAGCGAGCGAGATTGAGAGAGCGATAGCGAGCGAGATTGAGAGAGCGATAGCGAGCGAGATTGAGAGAGCGAAAGCGAGCGAGATTGAGAGAGAGCAAGAGCGAGCGATATTGAGAGAGCGAGAGGGAGCGAGCGAGATTGAGAGAGCGAAAGAGATTGAGAGCGAGAGTGCGAAATTGAGAGAGAGAGAGAGCGAGCAAGATTGAGAGAGCGAGAGCGAGCGAGATTGATAGAGAGCGAGAGCGAGCGAGATTGAGAGAGAGAGCGAGATTGAGAGAGAGAGCGAGCGAGATTGAGAGCAAGAGCGAGCAAGCAAGATTGAGAGAGTGAGAGCGAGCGAGATTGAGAGAGTGAAAGCGAGTGAGATTGAGAGAGCGAGCGAGATTGAGAGAGCGAGAGCGAGCGAGATTGAGAGAGCGAGAGCGAGCGAGATTGAGAGAGAGAGCGATTGAGAGAGAGAGAGAGCGATTGAGAGAGAGCAATTAAGAGAGAGCAATTGAGAGAGAGCGATTGAGAGAGAGTGATAGATTGAGAGAGAGCGCGAGATTGAGAGAGAGCGCGAGATTGAGAGAGAGCACGAGAGATTGAGAGAGAGCGCGAGAGGTTCAGAGAGAGCGCAAGAGATTGAGAGAGAGAGCGAGAGAGATTGAGAGCGAGAGAGATTGAGAGAGAGAGAGATTGAGAGAGAGCGAGAGAGAGCGAGAGATTGAGAGAGCGAGAGATTGAGAGAGAGCAAGAGAATGAGAGAGCGAGAGAGCGAGAGAGCAAGAGAGCGAGAGAGCGAGAGAGAGAGCGAGAGCGAGAGAATGAGAGAGCGAGAGAGCGAGAGAGCAAGAGAGCGAGAGAGCGAGAGAGAGAGCGAGAGATTGAGAGAGAGAGCGAGAGATTGAGAGAGAGAGCGAGAGATTGAGAGAGAGCGAGAGATTGAGAGAGAGCGAGATCGAGAGCTTGAGAGAGAGCGAGAGCTTGAGAGAGAGCAAGAGCTTGAGAGAGAGCGAGAGATTGTGAGATTGAGAGAGCAAGAGCGAGCGAGATTGAGAGAGCGAGAGCGAGCGAGATTGACAGAGCGATAGCGAGCGAGATTGAGAGAGCGAGAGCGAGCGAGATTGAGAGAGCAAGAGCGAGCGAGATTGAGAGAGCGAGAGCGAGCGAGATTGAGAGAGAGCGAGAGCGAGCGAGATTGAGAGAGAGCGAGCGAGATTGAGAGAGCGAGCGAGCGAGATTGAGAGAGCGAGAGCGAGCAAGCGAGGTTGAGAGAGCAAGAGCGAGCAAGACAGAGAGCGAGAGCGAGCGAGATTGAGAGAGCGAGCGAGATTGAGAGAGCGAGAGCGAGCGAGATTGAGAGAGCGAGAGCGAGTGAGATTGAGAGAGAGAGCGATTGAGAGAGAGAGAGAACGATTGAGAGAGAGCAATTGAGAGAGAGGAAATTGAGAGAGAGCGATTGAGAGAGAGAGTGATAAATTGAGCGAGAGCGAGCGAGATTGAGAGAGAGCGAGATTGAGAGAGATTGAGAGAGAGCGAGATTGAGAGAGCGATTCAGAGCGCGAGATTGCGAGAGAGCGATTTAGAGCGCAAGATTGCGAGAGAGATTGAGAGAGCGAGAGAGATTGAGATCCCGCGAGATTGAGATCCCGCGAGGATCAGAGAGTGCGTGAGGTTCAGAGAGTGCGAGAGGTTCAGAGAGCGCGAGAGGTTCAGAGAGCGCGAGAGGTTCAGAGAGCGCGAGCAATTGAGAGAGCGAGCGATTGAGATCTTGAGAGAGAAAAATTGAGAGCGAGAGATTGAGAGCGAGAGATTGAGAGAGAGCGCGAGAGGTTCAGAGAGAGCGCAAGAGATTGAGAGAGAGCGAGAGAGATTGAGAGAGAGCGAGAGAGATTGAGAGAGAGAGAGAGATTGAGAGAGAGCGAGAGAGAGCGAGAGATTGAGAGAGCAAGAGATTGAGAGAGAGCGAGAGAATGAGAGAGCGAGAGAGCGAGAGAGCAAGAGATCAAGAGAGCGAGAGAGAGAGAGAGATATTGAGAGAGAGAGCGAGAGATTGAGAGAGAGCGCGAGAGATTGAGAGAGAGCGAGAGATTGAGAGAGAGCGAGAGCTTGAGAGAGAGCGAGAGCTTAAGAGAGAGCGAGAGCTTGAGAGAGAGCAAGAGCTTGAGAGAGAGCGAGAGATTGTGAGATTGAGAGAGCGAGAGTGAGCGAGATTGAGAGAGCGAGAGCGAGCGAGATTGAGAGAGCGATAGCGAGCGAGATTGAGAGAGCGATAGCGAGCGAGATTGAGAGAGCGAAAGCGAGCGAGATTGAGAGAGAGCAAGAGCGAGCGAGATTGAGAGAGCGAGAGGGAGCGAGCGAGATTGAGAGAGCGAGAGAGATTGAGAGCGAGAGTGCGAGATTGAGAGAGAGAGAGCGAGCGAGATTGAGAGAGCGAGAGCGAGCGAGATTGATAGAGAGCGAGAGCGAGCGAGATTGAGAGAGAGAGAGCGAGATTGAGAGAGCGAGTGAGCGAGATTGAGAGAGCGAGAGCGAGCAAGCGAGATTGAGAGAGCGAGAGCGAGCGAGATTGAGAGAGTGAGAGTGAGCGAGATTGAGAGAGCGAGCGAGATTGAGAGAACGAGAGCGAGCGAGATTGAGAGAGCGAGAGCAAGCGAGATTGAGAGAGAGAGCGATTGAGAGAGAGAGAGAGAGAGCGATTGAGAGAGAGCAATTGAGAGAGAGCAATTGAGAGAGAGCGATTGAGAGAGAGAGTGATAGATTGAGTGAGAGCGAGCGAGATTGAGCGAGAGCGAGCGAGATTGAGAGAGAGCGAGATTGAGAGAGAGCGAGATTGAGAGAGCGATTCAGAGCGCGAGATTGAGAGAGAGCGATTCAGAGCGTGAGATTGAGAGAGCGAGAGAGATTGAGAGAGCGAGAGAGATTGACATCCCGCGAGATTGAGATCCCGCGAGATTGTGATCCCGCGAGGATCAGAGTGTGCGTGAGGTTCAGAGAGCGCGAGAGGTTCAGAGAGCGCGAGAGGTTCAGAGAGCACGAGAGGTTCAGAGAGCGTGAGCGATTGAGAGAGCGAGCAATTGAGAGCTTGAGAGAGAGAGAAATTGAGAGCGAGAGATTGAGAGCGCGAGCGAGCGCGAGCGAGCATGAGCGAGAGCGTTCCAGCAAGCGCTTGAAAGCAAGCGCTTGAGAGCGAGCGCTTGAGGGCAAGCGCTTGAGAGCTTGCGCTTGAGAGCAAGCGCTTGAGAGCAAGCAATTGAGAGCAAGCAATTGAGAGCAAGCTGAGAGCAAGCAATTGAGGGCAAGCAATTGAGAGCAAAATCAAGCGATTGAGAGCAAAAGCGAGCAATTGAGAGCAAAAGCGAGCGATTGAGAGAGAGCGAGCACAAGAGCTTGAGAGAGAGCGAGCGCGAGAGCTTGAGAGAGAGCGAGCGCAAGAGATTGAGAGAGCGCGAGAGATTGAGAGAGAGCGCAAGAGATTGAGAGAGAGCGCGAGAGATTGAGAGCGCGAGAGATTGAGAGAGCGCGAGAGATTGAGAGAGCGCGAGAGATTGAGAGAGAGATGAAGAGAGAGAGCGCAAGAGAGATTGAGAGAGAGCGCAAGAGATTGAGAGAGAGTGCAAGAGATTGAGAGAGAGTGCAAGAGATTGAGAGAGAGCGCGAGAGATTGAGAGAGAGAGAGATTGAGAGAGAGAGAGCGATTGAGAGAGAGCGAGCGAGCGCGAGAGCTCGAGAGAGAGCGAGCATGAGAGCTTGAGAGAGAGCGAGCGCGAGAGCTTGAGAGAGAGCGAGCGCGAGAGATTAAGACAGAGCGCAAGAGATTGAGAGAGAGCGCGAGAGATTGAGAGCGCGAGAGATTGAGAGAGCGTGAGAGATTGAGAGAGCGTGAGAGATTGAGAGAGAGATTGAGAGAGAGCGCAAGAGAGATTGAGAGAGAGCGCGAGAGATTGAGAGAGCACGAGAGATTGAGAGAGAGTGCAAGAGATTGAGAGAGAGCGTGAGAGATTGAGAGAGAGAGAGATTGAGAGAGAGCGAGAGATTGAGAGAGAGAGAGATTGAGAGTGAGAGATTGAGAGAGCGAGAGATTGAGAGAGCGAGAGATTCAGAGAGAGAGAGATTGAGAGAGCGAGAGATTGAGAGAGCGAGAGCTTTAGAGAGAGCGATTGAGAGAGAGAGAGCGAGCGAGAGATTGAGAGAGCAAGAGATTGAGAGAGCGAGAGATTGAGAGAGCGAGAGATTGAGAGAGCGAGAGATTGAGAGAGAGCGCGAGAGATTGAGAGAGCGAGAGATTGAGAGAGCGAGCGCAAGAGATTGAGAGAGAGCACAAGAGATTGAGAGAGAGTGTAGGAGAGTAGGGTCTGCTATCCTATGGTCACCCCAAATTTTTGATTACGAGAGCGAGCGAGATTGAGAGAGCGAGAGCGAGCGAGATTGAGAGCGAGTGCGATTGAGAGAGAGAGAGCGATTGAGAGAGAGAGCGATTGAGAGAGAGAGCGATTGAGAGAGAGCGTTTGAGAGAGAGAGAGAGCGATTGAGAGAGAGAGAAAGAGCGATTGAGAGAGAGAGCGATTGAGAGAGAGCGAGCGAGATTGAGCGAGAGCGAGCGAGATTGAGCGAGAGCGAGATTGAGAGAGAGCGAGCGGGATTGAGAGAGAGCGAGCGAGATTGAGAGCGAGCGAGATTGAGAGCGCGTGTAGGAGAGTAGGGTCTGCTATCCTATGGTCACCCCAAATTTTTGCTTTTTGCTTCACTGGTTTTTGACATATTGAGGCTGTGGGCCTGCTAATCAGACCCCCAGCCTGCTGTTCTCTCTACTAAATTGACACTATGCACTTTAGGTGCATAACCAATTGGAATTGGATCACCCTGTACCAGTGTACACTAGGTACCCAGGGCATTGGTGTATCTAAGGCCTACCAGGGGCTGAAGCATGTATTGTGCCACCCCTGGCCTGGCCTAGCAATTTGACACAACTGGCTGATCACTCAGCTGGGGTAAGTTGGTGTATCCACCTCTTACTTAGGTGTAGTATACCTATACCTAACCTTAAATGGAACACATGTTAACCTATAAGTCACTCCTATGGCAGGCCTTAACAATCCTGAAGGCAGAGTGCTTGGTTCCATGTGAGATGGTGCTCTGGCATGAGCTGAGCCTGTCTGCAGTGGTCGGAACAACTTCCTTCTACCGTTTCCAGATATCGCCATACCATATACTCTTAAGTGCATTATGAACCTCGCGGTTAAATGCTAACATTGGTTTGGCTTTATCAAAACATGTCGAGTAAGGTGTCATACGAATTGGAATACTAACCCCTCGCCAATTCTGGCGACGGGGTTAGCATTCCACCCTTCTAGAGGAACACGACATGTACAGATCCTGAAACCCGGGTAAAATCCGACATAGCCTCAGCTCCACAAAATGGACACTGCCACCAGAGACACAAGTCTGCCCTCCTGCTGCTGGGAGTCCTTCCAGCTTGGGAGACGTGGACAAAGGATTTCCTGCCAGGGGAGGTGCGAGCACCACCCCAGACAGGATTTTGTGTATTGGTCAGGTAAGGCTTGAATAGAATCAGACATGCCTGAGGCTCACAAGGAGCCTCGGTGCATATGCCAGTTCAAACCGGTCCTGGGGCACACCAGCCCCGGACCTGGGGCAAGCTGGACAACGGATTGGGGGTGTAACCACCCCCCTTCCTGGTCCCACCCTTAGGGAGGGACCTAGCAGGTAGTCCGGCCCCTAGAATCCGCTTAAAGGTAGGAGCTGTGTCCTAAGACTTCAGACATCCTGGAATCAACTTAACACTAAGAAGAAGACGAGAACTTCGACGTTCTGCTGCACAGAAGACTGAAGGAATTCTCCCCTATGGTCAGGGAGTGACCGTCTTGCTAACGCAAGCACCAACCAGCGAATCGATGTCTTCTTTGCTGCCGCCTCCTGCCGGAGCCCGAGCCCAGAGACCGACAAGAACTGGACCTCCAGACCTCTCACAACCCGATCCACAGTCCCTGCAAATAAGGAACCCGTGGAGGCACCGAGACACGTGGAGCCAGCCATCTTGGAAGACACTCGACAAGCTGCAAGCGTGACAACAGAGGCTCCCTCCAAGTTGTGCTTTGGGTCCTGAGAAGCCCAACACCCGAGCAGCATCTGCACCAAATGTGAGCCCTCCAGCATCTCCACGATCTGCTTGGGGCCCCTCTACACTTTGCAACTCGACGCGCCTGCCCGGTCCCTGGCCCGTTGGCTAGTGGCCATTTTGGCAAACTATCTTAAAAACTACGATGCTGGTCTGGTTGCCCCAGACTGGCCCCTGCTGCCCTCCAAAGGAGCAGCCCCTCTGACCTTGCTGGTCAGAACCACCAGCTTTCTTCATTTCCTGCGACTCCTGCTTTTTCCAAGGCTTGTTTGCCTCTTTTGAGTCACCGACACCGCCGACAGCGAGAGCCTGCGTGTGACAACTCGTGAACCGACTCCTGGACGTCGTCGACCTTCAGGGACCACGTGGCTGCAGAGACAAGCTACACCTCTTCACCTGTTTGCACCCGACATCGCCTGGTACCTACCTGGTGCCACGCCGGTCACTGGCTAGTGACTGTGAACACTGTCCCCTCTGCTTACAGGTCTTCTACAACTCCGATCCATCCTTGGATCCACCGCATCTCTTCTGGACCGACCGCCTGCAGCATCTTTGTCATCAGGCTCCATTGAACAGATAGACGAAACCCGACGCACTTCGAGACCTATGCACCCGCTTCCTGTGGGTGAGGTAAAGCTGGCACTCCGGTGCACAAGTGTAGAGTAACATCTCTAGTGTCTAGGTTTGAAGTCTTGAATTCGTAGTCCAACCAGAAGACCCTTCTAGCAGTAACTTTTTAACTTTTACGCACCCATTGAAAACCTATGGGAGCCCGCGTGTAACTTTCCTCACTGCACACGCGACCCGTGGACCTCCTGGTCACTAACTGAAGTTAGCTCCTTGTAGGCCCAGCGATTCTAGAGGCCGCAGGCCTTTTCCCTTTCCTAGTCGTGGTACTTATACCACTATTTTAGTATATGGTTCGAGCGGCCACCAGGGCCTATCCATATAAAGTGCAACTTCTATATATTGTGATACTTTCTTGTTTAACGATTTGTGCTCCTGTGCTCATAAAGAGTCTAAGGGATACTTTGAGTAATAAATACATATATATTTTGAATATATATCTGTGTGGTGTCCTTTCATTGGTATAAAGGGGGAGATCCTATTTCTCACAGAAACGTGGCTTAGACCAGAATCGGACTTCGACATTGTCCAGGCCCTACCTCATGGCCTTTCACTACAACATCTAGATCGAGCGAAGGGTAAGGGAGGAGGCATCGCGATCATTTATAACAACCAATTCAAATGTCGTCTGTACGACAGCCCTCTATCAAACTGTGAAAATGTCCATTTTCACATCCAGCTGTCCCCTCGCAACTCCCTTTCAGGAGTTCTCATATACCGCCCACCAGGGCCCTTAGGCCAATTTTGTAGCTCCCTATTAGAATTTTCAACTACTCTTCTGAGCACCTCGTCCAACATGATTATCCTAGGGGACCTCAACCTTCATTTTGATAAGGACGATGACGACACTGCAGCAGAACTACTGGCAGATTTAGCAACTCTTCAGCTCCAACTCCAGAATAACCATCCAACTCATAGGCATGGACACCTTCTTGACCCTATCATGCCCCGATCCCTTTGCCTTGGTCTGACCACCTACTTATCCCTTTCAGATGGGAAGTACCTAATATCACCCCCTCCAACAAGCCCTTTGCCGCTTCTATGCGCCCTTGGGCCAAACTAGATATCGTAAAATGGAAACAAGCTTTAGAACACCGTAAACCTATCCATGAATTAGACCCTACAAGAGCAGACATAAAGTTCTCCTCTTGGATCGAAAACTCCCTTAATACCATCCTCCCTAAAAAACCGCACCTTACCCTGCGTAAAAAAAACCCGGCCCCATGGTTTACACAGGAGACCCGCCAGCTAAAAAAGCTCTGTAAAAAAGCTGAAAGGGTGTGGCGGAAAGACTTTGATCCCGAACGCAAGAAAGACTACAGATTGTCCATTCTTGCGTACAAAAAAGCCTTGAAAAATGCACAAACCGTCTTTTTCCAAGAGAAAATTAGTGCGGCATCCTGCTCATCAAGGGAGACTTTTCAAATTGTTAAACAACTCTTAAAAACTCCAGATCCACCAGGATCTACTGACCCTTCAGATAACCAATGTGACAAATTGGCCGCTTTTTTTGATCAAAAAAATCAAAATATCTTACAAAAACTTCCCCCCCTTCTCAATATGGATCATTCTCCGGTAGCTACAGAACAGACCAATTCGCTTAACACGAGATTTGATTCATTCACCCTCATAACCCCCGACACTCTTGCGCCCATTCTCCAGTCACTCAAAAGTGGCTCCCCCTCAGACCCAGCCCCAGTAAAAATTTTAAAACTCACAACTCCGACTATCCTGGAACCATTGACAAATGTAATCAACGCCTCTCTGATCAACGGAACGGTTCCCTCCAGCTGGAAGAAGGCGAAGGTTAGGGCGCTACTAAAAAAAACAAACCTGGACCCTCTCAACCTTTCCAATTTCAGGCCAATTTCCCTCCTTCCATGCACTAGCAAGATAACAGAAAAGTTTATAAACTCGCAGTTATCTAATTATCTTGAGACCAACGAACTTCTCAAATCCTCACAGACAGGCTTCCGCCCGGGCCAGGGCACAGAAACCACGATGTTGACGGTGGTCGAGGAGGCCAGGAAGATCATGGATACAGGTAGATCAGTGGCAGTGATCCTCTTGGACCTAAGCGCGGCCTTCGACACGGTCAACCATCAGATCCTGGAACAGCGACTTAGCGATCTTGGGATTTCAGGCCTCGCCTTATCCTGGCTGAAATCATTCCTACAAAACCGCTCTTTCCAGGTTATAGAGGGTAACCATTCATCCAAAGAGACCCCTGTACGTTGTGGAGTGCCTCAGGGCTCTTCTCTGAGCCCTACGCTCTTCAACGTATATATGTCCCCCCTGGAACAAAGGGTTACCCCATACGGGATAAAACTCCTAACATACGCAGACGATACGCAGCTGGTGGTTTCCCTCACCCAGCAAAAAAATCCCAACATAGACCTCTACTCCTGCCTGACTGATATTGTTAGCTGGATGGACAGATCCCACTTAAAGCTTAACGGCGATAAGACAGAGATCTTGGTGTTGGGGAATCAAGCCCACTTCCGTACGGACTCCCTCTGGCCCCCATGCATCGGTAAACCTCCTACCCCCAAGCCCGAGATCAAAAGCCTTGGGCTATGGCTGGACAAAAATCTCACCATGCAAACCCAAGCAAGGAAAACTGCCGGAGTCTGCTTTGGCCTTCTGCGATCCACCCGAAAAATCCTACCGTTACTCCCTTTCCAATCAAGGAAACTTTTGATACAGGATCTTATTCTATCAAGACTGGACTACGGCAATGCACTCTACCTTGGTGCACCTCTAAAAGTTATCACCAAACTTCAGGTAGTTCAAAATGCCGCCGCCAGGATTCTGACCAACACTAGGAACCGTTGTTCAGCCAAACCAGCCATGCGAGCACTGCACTGGCTACCCATCATGGAGAGAGTGCAGTTCAAATCACTCTGCCTCACTCACAAAATTCTGAATGGCAAAGCCCCCCCATACTCAGAGATTTAGTAACCCCCTATAACACTTCCAGACCCCTTCGATCATCCAATTCTAATCTTACCAAACTACCTAAGATTTCTCGAGCACGATCAGGAGGTCGGCGCTTCTCTTACATTGCGTCCAAGATGTGGAATTCCCTCCCTCCCGATCTCCGTGCCCAACCCAATGTTCTAACATTTCGTAAATCCCTAAAAACTTGGCTGTTCCCATGAGCTTCTCTCCCTCTCTTTCCAACAGTATCTGTTCAGCGCTGGGACGCTCATGGGCAGCTATGCGCTTTAGAAATCCGATAACATTAACATTAACATATGGTAAAACAGCTTGCTTAACACGCTTAAACGAGTTTAGCCTCAAAGACTGCTTACCCTACGCTACCACTAGGGCAGCTAGTCCAAAAAGGCTGACTTACAACCACACCATATGGGTTGCTTGGCATGGTACAAGGTGGTCACTTTAACTAGTGAACATCATATACCAGGCCAACTTCTCACATTGGTGAGCAGCGGTTGGATTTGAGCTTGCTGTGTTTTACTGTTGTAATCTCTTTGTTACCAATTGAAAGATCACACAGGTACCTGTAGGTACATATAAAACAAGATTAGTTATATACTTAAGTTCTACTGAACTTAGTTGTTGTAGAGCAAAGGGAGTAGCACACCCTGACTACAACTACTAGATAGGTTTAGTAGGAAAACCGAAGTGTAGGTAGTTGAAATACATCCACCCACACTTAAGAGCAATGGCTGGGGCAGAGGGGTCCAATGTACCCATCTCTGTCGAGAGTGACCCCCAGAGGGCACCAACCATCTTTGCTATCCTAAACCAGAATGAGCTCAGGCAGTTGGCAAATATCAGGGGCCTTAAACAGCCCAGGAACCCTACCTCTGCTGAACTCAGAGAACTCTTACAAGCTGATGAAGATCAGAGAGCTCTCAAGAAAGCCTCCCAGTTAGACCCCTCAGGGACTGGAACAGGAGGCCCTCCTTCTGAAGATGCTACTGAAGTACCCCTTTCTAACAGTCACCCCTTAGTTCAGAATCAGACTACAGATGATGAGGATCAGCATAGGGACAGGGATGACAAAGGGGGTGAGTCTGATAGTAGTAGTAGTTCTGATGGGAGAAATAGCCCAGTGCCAGGTGCTATACCTGGCTCAGCTAACTTAAGACTACTTGGGACTGACAATGGGTTCACCCCATTGAATCTCCCTAGTGGACTTAACCAGGGGTTTGGGAGACAGAGGAATCACTCAGGTGACTCTAATGGCTCTCATGCCTCTAGAGGCTCTCAGGGTCACTCCAGATGAAGGATGACCAGCCCTCAGAGGAGGGAGCATGAGGCCAGAATGAAGGAAGCCCAGCTGAGGATCAGGAAACAGGAGCTAGAAGTAGCCCTGATGGAAGAGAAACTGAGCAAGGCTAGGCAACCTTGAGAGGGTGGGTCTATACCCACTGGTGGCAGCATTGTCCCTAGGGACAAAGATAGGGTCTTTGATAATAGGAACCTGTCCAAGGTTGTGCCCCCCTACAAAAGTGGGGATGATATCCACAAGTGGATGACTGCTCTTGAGAGAGCCTGCAAAGTGCAGCAGGTTCCTGAAGACCAGTGGGAAGCAATCTTATGGCTCTCCTTTGAAGGTATAGGCAGAGATAGACTCCTCACTGTTAGAGAGGAGGATGTCAGAAACTACAGAGGCCTGAAGAGTGTCCTGGTTGATGGGTTAGGCTTAACCACTGAACAGTACAGGTTAATGTTCAGAGATACCCAGAAGACACAGACTCAGGACTGGTCTGAATACATTGAATGTGCCACTAAGGCTTTGGAGGGTTGGTTGCTGGGAAGTAAGGTGTCTGATTATACAGGATTGTACAATTTGATGATGAGAGAACAGATTTTAAATAACTGTCAAAACCAGCAACTGCATAAACACTTGCAGATCTGACCTCTCCCCAAGAATTGGCAGAAGGTTGACCCCCAGAGAGAAGAATTGGTCAGCTATTGAGAGGGAGGCCTTTGCTGTGGTGTGGGCCTTGAAGAAGCTGAGGCCATACTTGTTTGGCACTCACTTCAAGATTCAGACCGACCATAAGCCCCTCTTGTGGCTAAATCAGATGAAGGGTGAAAACCCCAAACTGCTTAGGTGGTCCATTTCCCTACAGGGGATGGACTTTACAGTGGAGCACCGGCCAGGTACAGACCATGGGAATGCAGATGGTCTCTCCAGGTACTTCCACTTAGGACATGAAGACGAGACTGGTCAAGGCTAGTTTAATGTCCCTGCGTTTGGGGGGGGGGGTGTGTAGGAGAGTAGGGTCTGCTATCCTATGGTCACCCCAAATTTTTGCTTTTTGCTTCACTGGTTTTTGACATACTGAGGCTGTGGGCCTGCTAATCAGACCCCCAGCCTGCTGTTCTCTCTACTAAATTGACACTATGCACTTTAGGTGCATAACCAATTGGAACTGGATCACCCTGGGAGCCCCTGTACCAGTGTACACTAGGTACCCAGGGCATTGGTGTATCTAAGGCCTACCAGGGGCTGAAGCATGTATTGTGCCACCCCTGGCCTGGCCTAACAATTTGACACAACTGGCTGATCACTCAGCTGGGGTAAGTTGGTGTATCCACCTCTTACTTAGGTGTAGTATACCTATACCTAACCTTAAATGGGACACATGTTAACCTATAAGTCACTCCTATGGCAGGCCTTAACAATCCTGAAGGCAGAGTGCTCGGTTTCATGTGAAATGGTGCTCTGGCATGAGCTGAGCCTGTCTGCAGTGGTCGGAACAACTTCCTTCTACCGTTTCCAGATATCACCATACCATATACTCTTAAGTGCATTATGAACCTCGCGGTTAAATGCTATCTTTGGGTTGGCTTTATCAAAACATGTCGAGTAAGGTGTCATACGAATTGGAATACTAACCCCTCGCCAATTCTGGCAACGGGGTTAGCATTCCACCCTTCTAAAGGGTCACAACATGTACAGTGCCTGAAACCCGGGTAAAATCAGACATAGCCTCAGCTCCACAAAATGGACGCTGCCACCACAGACACAAGTCTGCCCTCCTGCTGCTGGGAGTCCTTCCAGCTTGGGAGACGTGGACAAAGGGTTTCCTGCCAGGGGAGGTGCGTACACCACCCCAGACAGGATTTTGTGTATTGGTCAGGTAGGGCTTGAATAGAATCAGACATGCCTGAGGCTCACAAGGAGCCTCGGTGCATATGCCAGTTCAAACCGGTCCTGGGGCACACCAGCCCCGGACCTGGGGCGAGCTGGACAAAGGATTGGGGGCGTAACCACCCCCCTTCCTGGTCCCACCCTTATGGAGGGACCTAGCAGGTAGTCCGGCCCCTAGAATCCGCTTAAAGGTAGGAGCTGTGTCCTAAGACTTCAGACATCCTGGAATCAACTTAACACTAAGAAGAAGACAGGAACTTCAACGCTCTGCTGCACAGAGGACAGAAGGAATTCTCCCCTATGGTCAGGGAGTGACCATCTTGCTAACGCAAGCACCAAGCAGCGAATCGACGTCTGCTTTGCCGCCGCCTCCTGCCGGAGCCCGAGCCCAGAGACCAACAAGAACTGGACCTCCAGACCTCTCACCACCCGATCCACAGTCCCTGCAAAGAAGGAACCCATGGAGGCACCGAGACACGTGGAGGCAGCCATCTTGAAAAGACACCCAACAAGCTGCAAGCGCAACAACAGAGGCTCCCTCCAAGTTGTGCTTTGGATCCTGAGAAGCCCAACACCTGAGCAGCATCTGCACCAAAGGTGAGCCCTCCAGCATCTCCACGATCTGCGTGGGGACCCTCTGCACTTTGCAACTCGACGCGCCTGTCCGGTCCCTGGCCCATTGGCTAGTGGCCATTTTGGCGACTTATCTTGAAAACTATGATGCTGGTCTGGTTGCCCCAGACTGGCCCCGGCTGCCCTCCAAAGGAGCAGCCCCTCTGACCTTGCTGGTCAGAACCATCAGCTTTCTTCATTTCTTACGACTCCTGCTTTTGCCAAGGCTTGTTTGCTTCCTTCAAGTCGCCCACACCGCCGACAGTGAGAGCCTGCGTGGGACAGCTCGTGAACCGACTCCTGGACATCGTCAACCTTCAGGGACCACGTGGCTGCGGAGACAAGCTACACCTCTTCACCTGTTTGCACCCGACATCGCTTGGTACCTACCTGGTGCCACGCCGGTCACTGGCTAGTGACTGTGAACACTGTCCCCTCTGCTTACAGGTCTTCTACAACTCCAATCCACCCTTGGATCCACCGCATCTCTTCTGGACCGACCGCCTGCAGCATCTTTGTCGTCAGGCTCCATTGAACAGATAGACGAAACCCGACGCACTTCGAGACCTATGCACCCGCTTCCTGTGGGTGAGGTAAAGCTGGCACTCCGGTGCACAAGTGTAGAGTAACATCTCTAATGTCTAGGTTTGAAGTCTTGATTTGGTAGTCCAACCAGAAGACCCTTCTAGCAGTAACTTTTGAACTTTTACGCACCCATTGAAAACCTATGGGAGCCCGCGTGTAACTTTCCTCACTGCACACGCGACCCGTGGACCTCCTGGTCACCAACTGAAGTTAGCTCCTTGTAGGCCCAGCGATTCTAGAGGCCCTAGGCCTTTTCCCTTTCCTGTTCGTGGTACTTGTACCACTATTTTAGTATATGGTTTGAGCGGCCACCAGGGCCTATCCATATAAAGTGCAACTTCTGTATATTGTGATACTTTCTTGTTTAACGATTTGTGCTCCTGTGCTCATAAAGAGTCTAGGGGATACTTTGAGTAATAAATACATATATATTTTGAATATATATCTGTGTGGTGTCCTTTCATTGGTATAGAAGGGGGTTACATATGGTAAAACAGCTTGCTTTACATGCCTAAACGAGTTTAGCCTCAAAGACTGCTTAGCCTACGCTACCACTAGGGCAGCTGGTCCGAAAAGGTTGACTTACAACCACACCATAAGGGTTGCTTGGCATGGTACAAAGTGGTCACTTTAATTAGTGAACATCATATACCAGGCCAACTTCTCACATTGGTGAGCAGCGGTTGGATTTGAGCTTGCTGTGTTTTACCGTTGTAATCTCTTTGTTACCAATTGAAAGATCACATAGGTACCTGTAGGTACATATAAAACAAGATTAGTTATATACTTAAGTTCTACTGAACTTAGTTGTTGTAGAGCAAAGGGAGTAGCACACCCTGACTACAACTGCTAGATAGGTTTAGTAGGAAAACCCAAGTGTAGGTAGTTGCAACACATCCACCCACACTTAAGAGCAATGGCTGGGGCAGAGGGGTCCAATGTACCCATCTCTGTCGAGAGTGACCCCCAGAGGGCACCAACCATCTTTGCTACCCTAAACTAGAATGAGCTCAGGCAGTTGGCAAATATCAGGGGCCTTAAACAGCCCAGGAACCCTACCTCTGCTGAACTCAGAGAACTCTTACAAGCTGATGAAGATCAGAGAGCTCTCAAGAAAGCCTCCCAGTTAGACCCCCCAGGGACTGGAACAGGAGGCCCTCCTTCTGAAGATGCTACTGAAGTACCCCTTTCTAACAGTCAAACCTTAGTTGAGAATCAGACTACAGATGATGAGGATCAGTATAGGGGCAGGGATGACAAAGGGGGTGAGTCTGATAGTAGTAGTAGTTCTGATGAGAGAAATAGCCCAGTGCCAGGTGCTATACCTGGCTCAGCTAACTTAAGACTACTTGGGACTGACAATGGGTTAACCCCATTGGATCTCCCTAGTGGACTTAACCAGTGGGTTGGGAGACAGAGGAATCACTCAGGTGACTCTAATGCCTCTCATGCCTCTAGAGGCTCTCAAGGTCACTCCAGAAGAAGGATGACCAGCCCTCAGAGGAGGGAACATGAGGCCAGAATGAAGGAAGCCCAGCTGAGGATCAGGAGACAGGAGCTAGAAGTAGCCCTGATGGAAGAGAAACTGAGCAAGGCTAGGCAACCTAGAGAGAGTGGGTCTATACCCACTGGTGGCAGCATTGTCCCTAGGGACAAAGATAGGGTCTTTGACAATAGGAACCTGTCCAAGGTTGTGCCCCCCTACAAAAGTGGGGATGATATCCACAAGTGGATGACTGCTCTTGAGAGAGCCTGCAAAGTGCAGCAGGTTCCTGAAGACCAGTGGGCAGCAATCTTATGGCTCTCCTTTGAAGGTAGAGGCAGAGATAGACTCCTCACTGTTAGAGAGGAGGATGTCAGAAACTACAGAGCCCTGAAGAGTGTCCTGGTTGATGGGTTAGGCTTAACCACTGAACAGTACAAGTTAATGTTCAGAGATACCCAGAAGACACAGACTCAGGACTGGTCTGAATACATTGAATGTGACACTAAGACTTTGGAGGGTTGGTTGCTGGGAAGTAAGGTATCTGATTATACAGGATTGTACAATTTGATGATGAGAGAACAGATTTTAAATAACTGTCAAAACCAGCAACTGCATCAACACTTGGTTGACTCAGATCTGACCTCTCCCCAAGAATTGGGAAAGAAGGCAGACAAATGGGTCAGAACCAGGGTTAAGCAAAAGAACCAGAACCAGGGCCAAGGGGGTGATCAGAAGAAAACAGACCAAAAGGGTGGAGATCAGAAATCCAAAGACCAGAAGTCTTCAACAGGGCACCAAACTAGTACTAATGAGGGTGGGTCCCAACAACCTAAAGGGAAGAAGAAAGAAGGTCCAAAGAAACCCTGGTGCAAATCTTGCAAGAATACAACTCACTGGACTAGTGATTGTAAGAAGGGTGGAGCCCCCAACACTGTAGCCCCTAAGGCACCTGCTCCCAGTACTACTGTTAGCAGTGTTGGTCCCCAGACAAAGGGTGTATTGGGAATCACTATGGGAACTGAAGGAGATTCTGACTTAGACAGAACCCTTACACATGCAGTGTGAGAAGTTGGCCTGGTATATGATGTTCACTAGTTAAAGTGACCACCTTGTCCCATGCCAAGCAACCCTTATGGTGTGGTTGTACGTCAACCTTTTCGGACTAGCTGCCCTAGTGGTAGCGTAGGCTAAGCAGTCTTTGAGGCTAAACACTTTAAAGCGTGTTAAGCAGGCTGTTTTACCATATGTAACCCCCCTTTATACCAATGAAAGGACACCACACAGATATATATTTAAAATATATATGTATTTATTACTCAAAGTATCCCCTAGACTCTTTATGAGCACAGGAGCACAAAACGTTAAACAAGAAAGTATCACAATATACAGAAGTTGCACTTTATATGGATAGGCCCTGGTGGCCGCTCGAACCATATACTAAAATAGTGGTATAAGTACCATGACTAGGAAAGGGAAAATGCCTAGGGCCTCTAGAATCGCTGGGCCTACAAGGAGCTAACGTTAGTTAGTGACCAGGAGGTCCACGGGTCGCGTGTGCAGTGAGGAAAGTTACACGCGGGCTCCCATAGGTTTTCAATGGGTGCGTAAAAGTTCAAAAGTTACTTCTAAAAGGGTCTTCTGGTTGAACTATGAAATCAAGACTTCAGATCTAGACATTAGAGATGTTACTCTACACTTGTGCACCGGAGTGCCAGCTTTACCTCACCCACAGGAAGCGGGTGCATAGGTCTCGAAGTGCGTCGGGTTTCGTCTATCTGTTCAATGGAGCCTGGTGACAAAGATGCTGCAGGCGGCCGGTCCAGAAGAGATGCGGTGGATCCAAGGGTGGATCGGAGTTGTAGAAGACCTGTAAGCAGAGGGGACAGTGTTCACAGTCACTAGCCAGTGACCGGCGTGGCACCAGGTAGGTACCAGGCGATGTCGGGTGCAAACAGGTGAAGAGGTGCAGCTTGTCTCTGCAGCCACGTGGTCCCTGAAGGTCGACGACGTCCAGGAGTCAGTTCACGAGCTGTCCCACGCAGGCTCTCGCTGTCGGCGGTGTCGGCGACTCAAAGGAGGCAAACAAGCCTTGGCAAAAGCAGGAGTCGAGGAAATGAAGAAAGCTGATGGTTCTGACCAGCAAGGTCAGAGGGGCTGCTCCTTTGGAGGGCAGCAGGGGCCAGTCTGGGGCAACCAGACCAGTGTCGTAGTTTTCAAGATAAGTCACCAAAATGGCCACTAGCCAACAGGCCAGGGACCGGGCAGGGGCGTCGAGATGCAAAGTGCAGAGGGGCCCCACGCAGATCGTGGAGATGCTGGAGGGCTCACCTTTGGTGCAGATGCTGCTCGGATGTTGGGCTTCTCAGGACCCAAAGCACAACTTGGAGGGAGCCTCTGTTGTCGCGCTTGCAGCTTGTCAAGTGTCTTTTCAAGGTGGCTGGCTCCACATGTCTCGGTGTCTCCACGGGTTCTGTGGTACTTTAAAACATGGAACCACATTGGAGGCAGGCCCCTACCCTGCCAACTTTGGTATTTAACAAACCGCAAATGACAAATGCGGTATGTACAAGTGTTTTTGTCATGTTTAGCCAATGAATTCACCGTATATATATATATAATACTACATATTGAACCCTCGGGTTCCATGTTAGAACAGTAGCCATTTTTGTGATTGCCCTCACATAGGCCATGATTAGGCCTAAAGGACACGTACACCTTCTGTGACTTCTCTATGACCTGGGCAGCTTGGCTCTGCTGCCCCAGGTCAGTCCGGTCTCACGAGCTCCCCGTCCCCTGGCCACCTGTGATTAGCATCAGGGCTTGACACACCATAAAGCCTTTTCATCTCACACGAGCCTCCAGCTAATCTCTTTCACACCTGACTGTTCCTGCTTTATGGCTTGTTTTCACAAACAGGAGATGCTCATGTTTATTGGGGCCTATCGATATCTGATGTGGGATCTGAGCCTTGCTGGGTAAATAATTGTGGGCTGGTTGAACAGGAATGTGGGATTGTCAACATGACTCTGCCTGTTCTTTGAAGTAAAATATGTGAATGACCAACTGCAAGAGAAGGGCGGTGTTGCCCAGATTCTGTATAAAAAGAAGACTGGTTTTTGTTCTGCAGACTGCCTCATTCAGTTGCTAAGGCTTGTGTGCGACGTAGTCTCACTCATTTGAGTTTAATAAAGATGTCTTTTTCATATTTCATCTTCTTCTGCCAAGTTCTTTGTTACATTACCATGAGAGCGTCTTTTATAATACTACAGCAACAGGATAACCCGAAGTCATAGGGTGCTATCCCTGGCACCGCTGGGGACCTAAAATCCCCGGTACTTCAGTTCCTTCTTTGAAGGGACTGTGGATCGGGCTGTGAGAGGTCTGGAGGTCTAGTTCTTGTCGGTCTCTGGGCTCGGGCTCCGGCAGGAAGCGGCGGCAAAGCAGAAGTCGATTCGCTGGTTGGTGCTTGCGTTAGCAAGATGGTCACTTCCTGACCATAGGGGAGAATTCCTTCTGTCCTCTGTGCGGCAGAGCGTTGAAGTTCCCGTCTTCTTCTTAGTGTTAAGTTGATTCCAGGATGTCTGAAGTCTTAGGACACAGCTCCTACCTTTAAGCGGATTCTAGGGGCTGGACTACCTGCTAGGTCCCTCCCTAAGGGTGGGACCAGGAAGGGGGGTGGTTACACCCCCGATCCTTTGTCCAGCTCGCCCCAGGTCCGGGGCTGGTGTGCCCCAGGGCCGGTTTGAACTGGCATATGCACCGAGGCTCCTTGTGAGCCTCAGGCATGTCTGATTCTATTCAAGCCCTACCTGACCAATACACAAAATCCTGTCTGGGGTGGTGCACGCACCTCCCCTGGCAGGAAACCCTTTGTCCACGTCTCCCAAGCTGGAAGGACTCCCAGCAGCAGGAGGGCAGACTTGTGTCTGTGGTGGCAGCGTCCATTTTGTGGAGCTGAGGCTATGTCTGATTTTACCCGGGTTTCAGGTACTGTACATGTCGTGTCCCTCTAGAAGGGTGGAATGCTAACCCCGTCGCCAGAATTGGCGAGGGGTTAGTATTCCAATTCGTATGACACCTTACTCGACATGTTTTGATAAAGCCAAACCAAAGATAGCATTTAACCGCGAGGTTCATAATGCACTTAAGGGTATATGGTATGGCGATATCTGGAAACGGTAGAAGGAAGTTGTTCCGACCACTGCAGACAGGCTCAGCTCCTGCCAGAGCACCATCTCACATGGAACCAAGCACTCTGCCTTCAGGATTGTTAAGGCCTGCCATAGGAGTGACTTATAGGTTACCATGTGTTCCATTTAAGGTTAGGTATAGGTATACTAGACCTAAGTAAGAGGTGGTTACACCAACTTACCCCAGCTGAGTGATCAGCCAGTTGTGTCAAACTGTTAGGCCAGGCCAGGGGTGGCACAATACATGCTTCAGCCCCTGGTAGGCCTTAGATACACCAATGCCATGGGTACCTAGTGTACACTGGTACAGGGGCTCACAGGGTGATCCAATTCCAATTGGTTATGCACCTAGAGTGCATAGTGTCAATTTAGTAGAGAGAACAGCAGGCTGGGGGTCTGATTAGCAGGCCCACAGCTTCAATATGTCAAAAACCAGTAAAGCAAAAAGCAAAAATTTGGGGTTACCATAGGATAGCAGACCCTACTCTCCTACACAACCCCCCCCCCCCCAAACGCAGGGACATTAAACTAGCCTTGACCAGTCTTGTCTTCATGTCCTAAGTGGAAGTACCTGGAGAGACCATCTGCATTCCCATGGTCTGTACCTGGCCGGTGCTCCACTGTAAAGTCCATCCCCTGTAGGGAAATGGACCACCTAAGCAGTTTGGGGTTTTCACCCTTCATCTGATTTAGCCACAAGAGGGGCTTATGGTCGGTCTGAATCTTGAAGTGAGTGCCAAACAAGTATGGCCTCAGCTTCTTCAGGGCCCACACCACAGCAAAGGCCTTCCTCTCAATAGCTGACCAATTCTTCTCTCTGGGGGTCAACCTTCTGCTAATAAAAGCAATGGGTTGGTCTTGACCATCTACATTAAGTTGTTACAGCACAGCTCCCACACCCAGCTCCGAAGCATCTGTTTGGACAATAAACTCTTTGGAGTAGTCAGGACTGTTCAGGATAGGTGCAGAGCACATGGCCTTCTTCAGGTCATCAAATGCCTTTTGACAGCTTACTGTCCACTGAACCTTTTTGGGCATCTTCTTGGATGTCAGATCATTAAGAGGAGTCACAATGGACCCATAGTTCTTAACAAACTTCCTGTAGTACCCAGTCAAGCCCAAGAAAGCTCGAACTTGAGTCTGGGTGGTTGGAGGAGACCAGTCCTTGATGGATTGTATCTTACTCTCCAGTGGTTGAACTTGGCCTCCACCTACAAGGTGGCCCAAATACACAACCTTACTCTGCCCTATCTGGCACTTAGTAGCCTTGATAGTGAGGCCTGCCTTTTGCAGAGCCTCAAGTACCTTCTTCAGGTGGATCAGGTGATCCTCCCAGGTGGAGCTAAAGACAGCAATGTCATCAAGATATGCTGCACAAAAGTCATCCAGCCCAGTAAGGACTTGATTCACCAACCTTTGGAAGGTGGCAGGTGCATTCTTCAGACCAAAGGGCATCACCAAAAATTGGTGGTGTCCTCCTGGGGTTGAAAATGCTGTTTTGGCCTTAGACTCCTCAGCTAACCTGATTTGCCAATAGCCAGCTGTCAAATCAAATGTGCTCAAAAACTTAGCAGAAGCCAGTTTATCTATGAGCTCATCTGCCCTTGGAATAGGATGTGCATCTGTCCTAGTGACAGCATTGAGTCCTCTGTAATCCACACAGAACCTCATCTCTCTCTTGCCATCTTTGGTGTGAGGTTTGGGGACCAGAACCACTGGGCTAGGCCAGGGGCTCTCTGAGGGTTCAATGACACCCAGTTCCAGCATTTTGTGTACCTCAGCCTTTATACAGTCCCTGACATGGTCAGGTTGCCTGTAAAGTTTGTTCTTTACAGGAAGACTGTCACCAGTGTCCACCACATGGGTACACCAGTCAGTTTGACTAGGTATCAGTGAGAACATATGCTGAAATGATTGTAGAACCTGTCTACATTCAATCTGCTGATGCTCAGTGAGGTTGCCTCCAAGGGTCACTCCTTCAACTGAACCATCTTCAGGGTTCTGAGACAACAAGTCTGGGAGAGGGTCACTCTCTTCCTCCTGTCCCTCATCTGTAGCCATGAGCAAGCCCATGTCTGCCCTGAAAAAAAAAATTTAAAAAAATAAATACAAAAAAGAGGAATTTCTTTTGTACACTGCAGGATTTATAATATATTGGCTTTTCCTATTTTTTCTACTCTTCTTCTTCTTCTTTTTTTCTTCACACCTTGAGGGTGTAAATATATCAGCAAAGATAGGTCAGGATAGGACAGGAGCTCAGTAAGAGTGCTATCTACTGGTTTATCCAGATAGATAAAACAAGGGTTTTCCATGGGGTGGGGGGAGGTTTGGGGGGGCACGAGGGGTTGGTGCAAGTTAAAATTTTTTAAAAAGTCCTCTTTTTTTGCCCAGTGTTATCTTTCACTGGTATGGAGAATCATAGTTTTGCAGGGGAAAGGTAGTACTGTTAGTAGAGGTAGAGGTTTTTTTTTTTGTGACCATGAGGTGAACACCTGGCTGGGGAGTGGAATTTGCTGTTATGGATAAGTTTAGAGTTCTTTCATGGAACATTAATGGCTTGCGCTCCAGTCCAAGAAAATGGAAGATTATGCAGTATCTTCGAGATTTCGATGCTCAAATACTTATATTACAAGAAACTCATCTTACAGAAAAAGAGATTCTTTCTTTAGTTAAGAAAAATAGATGGGTTGATTTCTGCGTATCTACCACACAAAACTCTAATACTAGAGGTGTTGTAATTATTTTTAAAAAATCATTAAAAGCAAGGCTAGTTGACAAACTTACTGACTCTAGTGGGAGGTGGCTTATTGTTTCGGTAATTATAGCTGGGGTCCGAGTTACCATAGTAGGTTACTATGGGCCTAACCAGGATGACCCATCAGTTCTAGGTACTGTGTTCTCCCATCTGCTTCTTTATCCAGAACTGATTATCCTGGCTGGAGATTTTAATGTGGTCTTGGACCCTCTTCTCGATAAATCTTCATCTAACAGACCTATATCTCCATCTAAAACTAGGTCTTTTTTACTTGATAAAATGAAGGAGTTTGGATATGTGGATATATGGAGACTTAAGTCTGGTCTAAGACAGGGCGTCTCATTTCGTAATTATAAATATCAACATCAGTCAAGGATAGACTTAGCATTGGTCAGTCAGGAACTAGTTAAACTGGTACAAAAGGTTTATTATCTTCCCTTTCATCTCTCTGACCATGCTGCTCTATGCCTTGAATTTGCTGAGTTGTCAGAGACCACAGTTAGAACTTGGTCATTCGACCGCTCATTCCTCAATGCTCCAGACAATATCTCTTTTTTAAGAACCGAATCACAGTATTTTTTTGATAACAATACTGGCTCAGCTTCCTCCGGTTTTGTATGGGACGCGTTCAAGGCTTTTTTGCGGGGGCTAATTACTAACAAGGTCTCGTATAAAAGAAAAATTTATAGAGACACGGTCACCTCGTTGGAAGCTGATATGGCTAAGGTGCAGGAGAATATTCTGCTACATTCTGCCGCTCCACCAGAGATATTGGAAGACTGGCAAAATAAATTATCTGCATTAAAGGGGGAACTGAGCTCCATCTTGAATTTACGAGTTCTTCAGAGATGGGAGGCCGGTAAGATGGCCCATTTTGAATATGGAGAAAGTGCAGGAAAGCTTTTCGCTTGGAAAGCGAAAACAGATCATATTAGAACTAATATAGATCAAATTTCAGTAGAAGGTACGGTCCATTCAGCGGATAAGGATATCAGAAATGCCTTTCGTGATTATTTTGAGAACATATATCACGAGGATAAGAGCATTGATGCACAACAAGTCGAGGACTGGCTGAATGGAGTATCTCTTCCTTCTCTTTCTTCTGTTCAGAAAAATGCCTTGGATAGACCTATCACAAAAGAAGAGGTAACTGGAGCTATCTTGGGTAGTAAGAAGGGTAAGGCATCAGGTCCGGATGGCCTCCCTTCGGAGGTTTATCAGGTTTTATTACCAGCAATAGTTCCCTTTTTAACCCAGTTGTTTAATCAGATTTTCTTGGAGGGAGTGCACCCTCCCTGTCATGATCTCGTCCGCTTCCTCGCTCCCGACGGCCGGAAGCGAGGCCTTCCACGGGACGAGACTCCTCTCCTCTACTGGCGTCTCACTGAGTAGCGATCTAGTGGCTGTGATCGACTCGGCCACTGTCATTGGCCGTCCCCCACTTCCGGCGGATTGTGTACTTTAAGCCGACGGACGCCCACGCCGGTGCTTCGGATACATTTCACGGAGCTTCGCCGGATACGCAGGAGCGTAGCGAAGGCTCTAACAGCAACCAGACCTTCCGTCTGGACCGCGCATGGGCGCCTACAGCTGCTGTTCACCGAGACTCGGGTAGAGTCTCCATCGCCTTTTCTGTTCCCACTCGTAGCGCAGGAGCGCAATCTTCCTTGCTTCTCCACGGCTCGTGCGACGGCACGGAGTCGCCCTTACTTTGCCCCTCCTTCACTAGCGCTGGTGTGCTTCCCCCTTGAGCACCCACGACTTGTGCGACGGCACGGAGTCACCCTTACTTTGCCCCTCCTTCACTAGCGCAGGTGCGCTGCCACGCCAGGCTACCCACGAGCTTCCCCCCTTGGACCGATTCCTGGTACCCATAAGCACACAGCGCAGGAGCGTATGCTTCCGCCACGCTGACACCCTCTCTCGCCTCCCACCCTGAAGCGCTTGCCGACTGGTCTCATCTTTCCTGTGCAGGAGCGCCACCTTCAGGTAACACTTGCAGTGAACGATAACCAGGGGGTTAGTGTTTGCGTACCTGTGCCTCTGTTTTCCTTTCCTGGAAACCGCGCTTACCACTCTCCTCTCTGTCCTGATTAGGTGGGATTCACGCCCGACCCAAGACCCCGGTTGTTCACGAGAGACGCCCCATCCCGACACACCACCCTCACCTGCTTCGTGGCAGCCTCCCCCAGCTCCCTCTCTGTCCTGGTTAGTGCACTCGGTCCTTCCAGGAGGAAAAGGGTCCAGGAGGGGGTTGTCCTTGTCATCCCTGTGGGATCTCTCCACAACAGTAAGGTAAGAATTGTGGGGACCGGACAGAATCCGAAGCCCACGTATATATATCCCACCCGGGTAACATGGACAACCCTGACATCACCTTGCAGGACATAGCTGCCATGTTGGTTAGCATCCAAGCCGAGAATCGTAGTCTGCGACACGACATGACCACCCTACAAGGGCAAATAGGTGCGGGGAACGTAGGACCCTGGGGTCCCTCTTCAGCACGCCCCCGACAAGAAGGAATACTAAGGCCTCCTATGTTCAACCCAGGGGGCTCCCCACCATCAGTCTCGACTACTTCCGCACCCATTCAGGTCATAGCTCAACCCACCGCCCAGCTAGCCGCACCAGAACGATTCTATGGGGAGAGCGCGAAATACAGTATATTCCTGAACCAATGCCATCTACACTTCATGGCCAGAGCATCGGCCTTTCCCGATGACGCCTCCAAGGTCGCGTTCATCCTATCGTATTTGGGAGGTGACGCCGCGCAGTGGTCTATTCCATTGGTAGAGAATGACGAACCACTCTTATACAACTTTCCGGTGTTTAAGGAAACCATGCGTCGTATGTTTGCCCGTCATACGTTTGTGCAAGCGGCGGACAATGAACTACTCAATCTAAAACAAGGCAACACCGACCTACTCCACTACATCACCACCTTCAACCGTCTAGTAGTGGAAGCCCATTGGCCAGAAAACAAACAAGTATCAGTGTTCTATAGGGGCCTACGTGAAGAATTAAAAGACCACATTTCACAAATGACCGACCCACCAGAAGAGATAGGCCCATTCATAGACATGGTGGTAAAACAGAATTATCGCCTACAAGAGCGGAAGACAGAAAAAACCAAAGGAGGAGAGGTCAGAGTCCCTGTGTTTAGAGACTTACCAAAACCCCGGGATACTCCTGAGCCTATGCAGATCGGGGGTATCCGTGCCCCCTTGACAAAAGACGAAAAGGAAAAAAGACGGAAGCAGAATCTATGCCTCTACTGTGGCAAAAGCGGCCATTTCGTGCGGGAGTGTCCTGCAAAACCCCGCCAACCCCGAGAGAGGACCTCGGCAGTTCTCCCGATCACCCGAGGAGACGGGTTGGGAAACGGGACATCCCAGTAGTGAACGGGGTCGGTCTACTGGGACTGTTGGCTGAAGAAAAACAGACCCCAAACCTTTGTGCCAACCACCATCACATGGGCTTACCGGTTGTCTTACACTCATCAATAGGCCCATCATGGCACGTTGTAGCCTTGATTGACTCAGGAGCAACCGGAAACTTCATCGATGCCCAGTACATGGCGGGCCTGGGCATGCAAAAACGAACCAAAAGCAGGCCCGAAACGGTGAAGGCAGTGGACGGCACGGATTTGACCTCAGGGCTAATCCGCTACCAAACCGAAGATCTGGTAATGGTGCTAGAAAACCAGCACACAGCGAACATCGCCTTTGACATCATTGATGCTCCTCAATTTCGGCTCATATTGGGCCTTCCATGGCTGATTCAGCACAATCCCCTGATTCATTGGGCGACTGGCAAAACAGTGTTGGACTCGGTCCATTGTATCCGCTATTGCTACCCCCCGGAGAAGAAAGCCATACCGAGAGAGATCCAGGCCTGCGCTCTACCACGGGAAGGAATGGGACTGATAACACACCAGAAAGTCCCCAAGGAATACCAAGACCTGGCACCCGTTTTTGACGAACAAGGGGCGAACACCCTACCCCCACATCGTCACTTCGACTGCCGCATCGATTTAATACCGGGATCCACGCTCCCTTGCAGCCGTGTTTACTCCCTCACGGAGAAGGAAAACGAACATCTTCGTGCCTATCTCGATCAGTACCTACAGAACGGGTTCATACGCCACTCCAAGTCTCCTGTCTCTTCCCCTCTCTTCTTCGTGGCGAAGAAAGAAGGTGATCTGCGCACATGCATAGACTTTCGGGCGATGAACGCCATAACCATTAAGAACAGGTACCCCTTACCGTTAATACCCGACCTACTGGATCAAGTAAAGGATGCGGCCATCTATACTAAGCTGGATCTACGTGGGGCATACCACCTTGTCCGAGTCCGTGAAGGGGATGAGTGGAAAACCGCCTTCCGAACACGATATGGATTGTTCGAGTACCGAGTCATGCCCTTCGGACTCTGCAACGCCCCAACCGGCTTTCAATTTTTCATTGATGAGGTGCTAAGGGAATTCATCGACAAATGCTGCATCGTGTATATCGATGATATACTGATTTACTCCGCAGACATGAAGGAGCACCGTCAACATGTGCGGGCGATACTCCAGCAACTACAGCAACATGGGCTATACGTGAAACTAGAAAAGAGCGTATTCCACACCACAACCGTGGAATTTCTGGGACACATCCTCACACCAGAAGGCGTACAAATGGACTCCAGGAAAGTCGACGCCATATTACAGTGGCCATCCCCAAGCTCCGTGAAACAAGTCCAAAGGTTCCTTGGATTCGCGAATTACTATCGCCGTTTTATTTCAGGCTTTTCCCGGATTGTTACCCCCATTACCTGTTTATTGCAAAAAGGGACACGTTTCCAATGGAACACCGGAGCGGAAAGAGCCTTTCAGGACCTAAAAAACAGGTTCACCTCAGCTCCGATACTAAAGCATCCTGATCCCAACCGCCCCTTTATTGTGGAGGCCGATGCCTCACAGAACGCCGTAGGGGGTGTCTTATCACAAAAAGACAGCAACACCAATCTACTCCACCCCATAGCCTACTATTCCAGGAAGCTTCAACCAGCTGAATGCAACTATTCCATCGGAGATAAAGAGCTCTTGGCCATAAAAACGGCGTTTGAGGAATGGCGACACTACTTAAAAGACGCTAAACACCCAGTCACAATATTCACCGACCATAGAAACCTACGGTTCCTTCGATCAGCCAGAGCCCTAACAGCAAGACAGCTACGATGGACGTTGTTCTTCAACGAATACGATTTCCAGATCACCTACCGTCCCGGGAGGGAGAATGCCAAGGCTGACGCCTTGTCCAGACTGGAGGAAACCGAAGACCAGGCACCCACCTCAGACCCAGTACCTGTCATTCCCAGCCGATGTTTCCAGGGGACGGTGACCTCGTCCTCCTTCTTATCCCAGCTGCACCATGATTTACAACAAAGAAGTCCTACTGATTGGATCGGAAACATCCAAGACCTTACAGAGCGAGATGGATTCCTGTTGAAAGAAGGACGGTATTATTTACCTCTACCTACCCACCAACAACAAGCTCTGGTTCAATGCCACGATCACCCCCTCTCCGGTCATCCTGGATACCAGAAGACCAAAGACCTGCTACAACGACACTTCTGGTGGCCTTCCCTGAACCAGGACACACAGGCCTACATAGATCGCTGCACCGTCTGCACACAAGGAAAGACGACCTCCCAACCCATAGTAGGACTATTGCGTCCCATTCCTGTTCCCCCATGCCCATGGCACACGGTCTCGATGGACTTCGTAGTGGAACTTCCTAAAACCACTAAGGGATACACGACTATACTAACCATCGTAGACCATCTAACCAAAATGGCACATTTCGTACCACTGCAACGCCTTCCTTCAGCCGCGGAATTGGCAAACATATTTATGCAGAACGTGATACGGCTTCATGGAATCCCGTCAGTACTGATAACAGACCGTGGAACTCAGTTCGTGTCCAGGTTCTGGACGGAAGTCTGCTCTCTTCTGCACATGGAAGCCCGTTTGTCATCCTCCTATCATCCCCAAACAGATGGACAGGCGGAACGCACAAATCGTACCATGGAACAATACCTCCGTTGCTTGCTGCTTTCCTTGGACTCAGAATGGTCCAATGTATTGTGGATGGTGGAATACGCGTATAACAATAACAAACACACCGCCATCGGGGTGTCCCCATTCTTTTGTCTCCAAGGGTACCATCCCAGAACGTCCCCCTGGGAAGAGACACGGACCTGTGGTGTACCTACCATACAGGAGCATCATGCCTTCCTCCGTACCATATGGCAGCAAGCCCGATTTGAGCTAGCCAAAGCCAAAGAAACGTACAAACAACATGCAGATAAACACAGACAACAAGAACCCACCTACGCTGTGGGGGACAGGGTATGGGTGTCCATCAAGAACCTTAACACACAAGGGCCCAAGAAACTGTTGCCCCGTTATATAGGTCCCTATCCCATAACCCGGGTTATCAACCCAGTGGCCATGAGGCTGTCACTGCCTTCTCACATGAAAGCACATCCCG
Organism: Triturus cristatus; assembly: GCF_964204655.1. NCBI lineage: Eukaryota > Metazoa > Chordata > Amphibia > Caudata > Salamandridae > Triturus > Triturus cristatus. The sequence goes on along the minus strand of NC_140579.1, from coordinate 821,371,503 downwards.
TCTTTCATGTCTCACTTTTACGTCCTGCCCATCCTGACTGCTTGATAGCGGAGCCCCCTCCTCCAGTTCCTGTGGAAGACCACGTGGAATACGAGGTATGGCCCATCCTTGACTCCCGTAGAACTAGAGGGAAACTCTATTACCTGGTGGATTGGAAGGGGTATGGTCCTGAAGAACGCTCCTGGGAACCCCTTTCACATGTCCGTAACGCCCCTACCCTAGTTCGCGCCTTCCACGCTCGGCAACCCCTGAAACCCCGTCCTGCTATCCCTCTTTGACAACCGGGTAGGACTGTTTTAGGGGTGGGTGCTGTCATGATCTCGTCCGCTTCCTCGCTCCCGACGGCCGGAAGCGAGGCCTTCCACGGGACGAGACTCCTCCCCTCTACTGGGGTCTCACTGAGTAGCGGTCTAGTGGCTGTGATCGACTCGGCCACTGTCATTGGCCGTCCCCCACTTCCGGCGGATTGTGTACTTTAAGCCGACGGACGCCCACGCCGGTGCTTCGGATACATTCCACGGAGCTTCGCCGGATACGCAGGAGCGTAGCGAAGGCTCTAACAGCAACCAGACCTTCCGTCTGGACCGCGCATGGGCGCCTACAGCTGCTGTTCACCGAGACTCGGGTAGAGTCTCCATCGCCTTTTCTGTTCCCACTCGTAGCGCAGGAGCGCTATCTTCCTTGCTTCTCCACGGCTTGTGCGACGGCACGGAGTCGCCCTTACTTTGCCCCTCCTTCACTAGCGCTGGTGCGCTTCCCCCTTGAGCACCCACGACTTGTGCGACGGCACGGAGTCACCCTTACTTTGCCCCTCCTTCACTAGCGCAGGTGCGCTGCCACGCCAGGTTACCCACGAGCTTCCCCCCTTGGACCGATTCCTGGTACCCATAAGCACACAGCGCAGGAGCGTATGCTTCCGCCACGCTGACACCCTCTCTCGCCTCCCACCCTGAAGCGCTTGCCGACTGGTCTCATCTTTCCTGCGCAGGAGCGCCACCTTCAGGTAACACTTGCAGTGAGCGATAACCAGGGGGTTAGTGTTTGCGTACCTGTGCCTCTGTTTTCCTTTCCTGGAAACCGCGCTTACCACTCTCCTCTCTGTCCTGATTAGGTGGGATTCACGCCCAACCCAAGACCCCGGTTGTTCACGAGAGACGCCCCATCCCGACACACCACCCTCACCTGCTTCGTGGCAGCCTCCCCCAGCTCCCTCTCTGTCCTGGTTAGTGCACTCGGTCCTTCCAGGAGGAAAAGGGTCCAGGAGGGGGTTGTCCTTGTCATCCCTGTGGGATCTCTCCACAACAGTAAGGTAAGAATTGTGGGGACTGGACACTCCCTCATCTTGGAATGATGCCTCTATTACGTTGTTATTAAAGCCTGGTAAACAGGCTGATAGTTGTGGGTCATATAGACCAATTTCCATCCTAAACTCAGATTATAAGCTTTTTACATCTGTCCTGGCCAAAAGACTGGGGGTGGTGGCACCTTGTATTTTACATCAGGATCAGCGAGGTTTTGTGAAGGGTCGCCAGCTCTTTGAGCTGACTTATGATCTGATGGGTGCTATCGATATGGCGACCGCGGATTCCTTGCCTTTAGCTGTCATCACGTTGGATGCCACTAAGGCCTTCGACATGGTGAATTGGACATTCCTGTCGGGGGTCTTGGTGAAGTTTAACATTAGGGAGGCTTTCCGTGGAGTGGTCAGTTTGCTGTATCGGAACCCTACAGCTTCCTTGTTGGTCAATGGGGAGTTGTCAGACCCCTTTAATATAACCCGGGGTACCAGACAGGGCTGCCCACTCTCCCCTCTCCTATTTGATCTATACATCGAGCCCTTTGCCCAACGACTGAGGGATGATGTGGATATCAAGCCTTTTATCTATAGGGGATGGGAGAGGAAGGTAGCCCTGTATGCAGATGACATTCTCATCTTTTCCTCCGATCTGTGTACAGCACTACCTGCGGTCATTGCACAGGCTAATGACTATGGTGGGATGTCAGGATACCAGATTAATGCATCTAAAACAGAGATGATGACATGGAATGAGGCTGAGCCAGTGGCAGGGGTCCAGCCAAATTGTTCCATGCGGTATCTCGGACTTACTATCGTTAGGGACATAGATAAAATCGTACCGCTGAACCTAGATATAGTCATGAGAGATTGTAGAAGGCTTGTGAGGTCGTGGTCTCTGCTCTCCCTTTCCATCTTGGGTAGAGCTAATTTGGTGAAAATGTTTATTTTGCCCAAGATTTCTTTTCTGTTTAATACTATCCCGTTGTATTTTGAACCTTCTATTCTACAAAAGTTGCAAGGTCTTATTAGTTCTTTTATTTGGAACGAGCGTATACCTCGGATAGCATGGAAAAAGATTAGGCGCCGTAGAGAAAAGGGGGGACTAGCAGCACCCGATTTACAACTATATGCTTGGGCTTTCCAACTTTCCCATGCTAGGATGCTGCTTAAGATGCCGATTAACGTGGTTATAGGAAGCATGTTTGCTGCATTATTGAGAGGAGGGGGTGTAGACCAGCAGGGTTTTCTGTTTAAATTTGGGAATCCTAAGTTTTTTAAAAAGATTAAGTTGAAGATTTTGTTGGGTTTTATAAAAACATGGGTCAAACTAAGAGGTGCAATAAAGGTGGGCTATTTTTCAGGTAGGTCACCATTATGGAACTCTCCCGGTTCCCCGGCATGGCTTCTTGATAGTCTGGCAACACCTTTGAGAGAGGCTGGTCTGGAAATTTGGGGAGATCTCTTTTTTGATGGAGTTTTGCTATCTTGGGATCACCTATTGGCTAGAGTGGGGTCGGGTCTCTCTAAATTCAAATATTTACAGATGGCAAGTTGGGCCCGTACTCAGAGCTCTGCCAAGGGTAGATTTCAAATAGGTGGTGAGAGTAGTATAGTGACCCTGATGATGGACAGACCTCCTGCACCTAAAGAGATTTCGTTCTGGTATAACTTGTTACTAGATGAGGTTGATGGGGAGTTCGTCTTACCTGAGACGTTGTGGATTTCCTCTTTCCCCGGGATAGATCTTGAGAACATTTGGTATTCCTCCTTTAAAATCTTATGGGATACAGTGAAGCCATCGTGGTTGCGTAGGAATCACCTTTTTACGCTACACAGGGCTTATTATTCCCCACAAAGGTTATCCAAATTTTCTACTGAATCCACTGTGGCATGCCCTAAGTGCGGATTGTTAGAAGCTTCTGATTTACATATGTTTTTTGACTGCCCATTGGTGTTACCTTATTGGGACGCTATCAGCTCTTTGTTGACAACATCAGTGGGGCATCCAATTGCAATCAACATCTTGCTTGTAATTTTTGGAACATCATTGGAAATTCAAGGTCCTGTTAAAATACTCTTGTTTTATTGTATCCTACTTGCAAGAAGAGAGATCTGCAGGAAATGGAAGGATCCACTGCCACCCACCTTGATAGACTGGCGTTCATCAGTGCTGCGAACGTCAAAAATGGACTTAGTAAGACCCGGTAACCCCGAAAAACGACATTTTTGGCACCTTCTGAATTGGTCCTAGGTGTGTGTTGGGGTTTTTTTTTTTTTTTTCCCCATCGTCCGATGATTAACGCTGCTTGGTCTGCTCTCCCTCCTAGATATGGATATACTCAGAGTACAGTTTTCATAAACCGATCATGGGTATTCAATAGCAGCAACATTGCCCCTGTATGGATCAAGCTCGCGGTGCATCCTCTGGAGAGTTGTTTGAATAACACGGAGTGCTGGCCTTGCCTGTGATAGCACTACCAGTTTACCTGTGACAGTGTATTTTACCTTTCTCTTCTCTCCTAGAGCTTCTATGCGACTTTCCAAGGGCAAAATGAGGACAAAAAAAAAATAAAAATTGGTAGTGTCCTCCTGGGGTTGAAAATGCTGTTTTGGCCTTAGACTCCTCAGCTAACCTGATTTGCCAATAGCCAGCTGTCAAATCAAATGTGCTCAAAAACTTAGCAGAAGCCATTTTATCTATGAGCTCATCTGCCCTTGGAATAGGATGTGCATCTGTCCTAGTGACAGCATGGAGTCCTCTGTAATCCACACAGAACCTCATCTCTCTCTTGCAATCTTTGGTGTGAGGTTTGGGGACCAGAACCACTGGGCTAGCCCAGGGGCTCTCTGTGGGTTCAATGACACCCAGTTCCAGCATTTTGTGTACCTCAGCCTTTATACAGTCCCTGACATGGTCAGGTTGCCTATAAAGTTTGTTCTTTACAGGAAGACTGTCACCAGTGTCCACCACATGGGTACACCAGTCAGTTTGACTAGGTATCAGTGAAAACATATGCTGAAATGATTGTAGAACCTGTCTACATTCAATCTGCTGATGCTCAGTGAGGTTGCCTCCAAGGGTCACTCCTTCAACTGAACCATCTTCAGGGTTCTGAGACAACAGGTCTGGGAGAGGGTCACTCTCTTCCTCCTGTCCCTCATCTGTAGCCATGAGCAAGCCCATGTCTGCCCTGTCAACATATGCTTTTAACCTGTTAACATGGAGTACGCTTTGGGGACTCCTGGGAGTGCCTAGGTCCACCAAGTAGGTAACCTCTCCCTTCTTTTCCAGGATTGTATGGGGTCCAGACCATTTGTCTTGGAGTGCTGCTGGGGCCACTGGCTCCATCACCCATACCTTCTGTCCTGGCTGAAACTCAACCAAGACAGCCTTTTGGTCATGCCAAGCTTTCTGTAAGGCCTGGCTTGCCTCAAGGTTTTTGGATGCCTTCTCCATATAGTCAGCCATCCTGGAGCGGAGACCAAGTACATAGTCCACTATGTCTTGCTTAGGCTTTTTGAGAGGTAACTCCCAGCCTTCCCTCACCAGACATAGGGGGCCTCTTACAGGGTGCCCAAACAACAATTCAAAGGGGCTGTAGCCAACTCCTTTTTGTGGGACCTCTCTGTAAGCAAACAGAAGGCAGGGTAGAAGGATGTCCCATCTTCGCCTGAGCTTTTCAGGTAATCTTTTGATCATACCCTTTAAGGTCTTGTTGAAGCTCTCAACAAGCCCATTGCATTGTGGGTGATAAGGGGTGGTGAACTTGTAGTTGACACCACATTCCTTCCACATAGCTGTCAAGTATCCTGACATGAAGTTGGTACCTCTGTCACAAACCACCTCCTTAGGAAACCCCACTCTGGAGAATACTCCCAGCAGGGCCCTGGCCACAACAGGAGCTGTAGTGGTCCTAAGGGGAATTGCCTCTGGATACCTGGTGGCATGATCCACTACCACCAGTATAAACCTGTGCCCAGATGCAGTGGGAGGATTCATGGGACCCACTATATCTATTCCCACTCTTTCAAAGGGAACCCCCACCACAGGTAGTGGTATTAGGGGGGCCTTTGTTGTGCCACCTGATTTGCCACTGGCTTGGCAGGTCACACAGGAGCGACAAAACTCCTTGGTATCTTCATTCATGTGAGGCCAGTGAAAGTGAGGGACAAGCCTGTCCCAAGTCTTGTTCTGGCCTAAGTGTCCTGCTAGAGGAATATCATGGGCCAAGGTGAGAAGGAAGCCCCTAAATTGCAGAGGTATAACCAACCTCCTGGTTGCACCAGGTTTTGGGTCTCTAGCCTCTGAATAAAGGAGCCCATCATCCCAATACACTTTATGGGTACCTTGAGCATTCCCAGCAGCCCCAGCAGCAGCCAGCTGTCTGAGGGGTTCAAGAGATGGACAGGATAACTGAGCCTGCCCCAAGTCAGCCCTGGAAGGCCCCCCTGTCCCCAGAAACTCAACCTGGTCAGGTTCAAGCTCTTCAGGGACAGTTCCTTCAGGGTTCTCTAGATCATCCTCCTGGGAAGACTGATCATCACTTGGAGGCAGGGGGGAAGGCACAGCCTTAACCCTCCTGTTCTTCTTCTTGGTAGGTGCTTGGTCCATTGTTCCAGGATCCAAGATCTGTGGTTCAGTAAGGCACTTTTTGGCCTGTGACCTGGTCACAGCAAGGACATGTGGTGATATACCTAACATCTCTGCATGTGTCCTGTACTCCACTTCTGACCATAGAGAACTCTCTAGGTCATTGCCCAACAAACATTCTACTGGGAGGTCTGCACTAACCACAACCCTTTTGAGGCCAGTTACCCCTCCCCATGAGAAGTTAACAATAGCCACACTATGAGAAGTAGTGGCATTGCTGGCATTGGTCACCAGGTAATTCTCACCTGGTATGTACTGTCCAGGGTCCACAAAGCCTGGTGTCACCATAGTGACACTGGCACATGTGTCCCTGTAGGCTTGAGTCACTTTTGCATTTATTAAAGGAGTCTGCCTGTACTTGCCCAGGTTACTGGGGATCACAGTCAGGGACAAATCCATGTCCCCATCACAGATCAAGACTGCCTGTGTAAGGGTTCTGTCTAAGTCAGAATCTCCTTCAGTTCCCATAGTGATTCCCACTACACCCTTTGTCTGGGGACCAACACTGCTAACAGTAGTACTGGGAGCAGGTGCCTTAGGGGCAACAGTGTTGGGGGCTCCACCGTTCTTACAATCACTAGTCCAGTGAGTTGTATTCTTGCAAGATTTGCACCAGGGATTCTTTGGACCTTCTTTCTTCTTCCCTTTAGGTTGTTGGGACCCACCCTCGTTAGTACTAGTTTGGGGCCCTGTTGAAGACTTCTGGTCTTTGGATTTCTGATCTCCACCCTTTTGGTCTGTTTTCTTCTGATCACCCCCTTGGCCCTGGTTCTGGTTCTTTTGCTTAACTCTGGTTCTGACCCATTTGTCTGCCTTCTTTCCCAATTCTTGGGGAGAGGTCAGATCTGAGTCAACCAAGTGTTGATGCAGTTGCTGGTTTTGACAGTTATTTAAAATCTGTTCTCTCATCATCAAATTGTACAATCCTGTATAATCAGACACCTTACTTCCCAGCAACCAACCCTCCAAAGCCTTAGTGGCACATTCAATGTATTCAGACCAGTCCTGAGTCTGTGTCTTCTGGGTATCTCTGAACATTAACCTGTACTGTTCAGTGGTTAAGCCTAACCCATCAACCAGGACACTCTTCAGGGCTCTGTAGTTTCTGACATCCTCCTCCCTAACAGTGAGGAGTCTATCTCTGCCTCTACCTTCAAAGGAGAGCCATAAGATTGCTGCCCACTGGTCTTCAGGAACCTGCTGCACTTTGCAGGCTCTCTCAAGAGCAGTCATCCACTTGTGGATATCATCCCCACTTTTGTAGGGGGGCACAACCTTGGACAGGTTCCTATTATCAAAGACCCTATCTTTGTCCCTAGGGACAATGCTGCCACCAGTGGGTACAGACCCACTCTCTCTAGGTTGCCTAGCCTTGCTCAGTTTCTCTTCCATCAGGGCTACTTCTAGCTCCTGTCTCCTGATCCTCAGCTGGGCTTCCTTCATTCTGGCCTCATGCTCCCTCCTCTGAGGGCTGGTCATCCTTCTTCTGGAGTGACCCTGAGAGCCTCTAGAGGCATGAGAGCCATTAGAGTCACCTCAGTGATTCCTCTGTCTCCCAAACCCCTGGTTAAGTCCACTAGGGAGATTCAATGGGGGAAACCCATTGTCAGTCCCAAGTAGTCTTAAGTTAGCTGAGCCAGGTATAGCACCTGGCACTGGGCTATTTCTCCCATCAGAACTACTACTACTATCAGACTCACCCCCTTTGTCATCCCTGTCCCTATGCTGATCCTCATCATCTGTAGTCTGATTCTCAACTAAGGTTCGACTGTTAGGAAGGGGTACTTCAGTAGCATCTTCAGAAGGGGGGCCTCCTGTTCCAGTCCCTGAGGGGTCTAACTGGGAGGCTTTCTTGAGAGCTCTCTGATCTTCATCAGCTTGTAAGAGTTCTCTGAGTTCAGCAGAGGTAGTGTTCCTGGGCTGTTTAAGGCCCCTGATATTTGCCAACTGCCTGAGCTCATTTTGGTTTAGGGTAGCAAAGATGGTTGGTGCCCTCTGGGGGTCACTCTCGACAGAGATGGGTACATTGGACCCCTCTGCCCCAGCCATTGCTCTTCAGTGTGGGTGGATGTGTTGCAACTACCTACACTTGGGTTTTCCTACTAAACCTATCTAGTAGTTGTAGTCAGGGTGTGCTACTCCCTTTGCTCTACAACAACTAAGTTCAGTAGAACTTAAGTATATAACTAATCTTGTTTTATATGTACCTACAGGTACCTATGTGATCTTTCAATTGGTAACAAAGAGATTACAACGGTAAAACACAGCAAGCTCAAATCCAACCGCTGCTCACCAATGTGAGAAGTTGGCCTGGTATATGATGTTCACTAGTTAAAGTGACCACCCTGTACCATGCCAAGCAACCCTTATGGTGTGGTTGTAAGTCAACCTTTTCGGACTAGCTGCCCTAGTGGTAGCGTAGGCTAAGCAGTCTTTGAGGCTAAACATCGTTAAAGCGTGTTAAGCAGGCGGTTTTACCATATGTAACCCCCCCTTATACCAATGAAAGGACACCACACAGATATATATTCAAAATATATATGTATTTATTACTCAAAGTATCCCCTAGACTCTTTATGAGCACAGGAGCACAAATCGTTAAACAAGAAAGTATTACAATATACAGAAGTTGCACTTTATATGGATAGGCCCTGGTGGCCGCTCGAACCATATACTAAAATAGTGGTATAAGTACCACGACAAGGAAAGGGAAAAGGCCTAGGGCCTCTAGAATCGCTGGGCCTACAAGGAGCTAACTTCAGTTAGTGACCAGGAGGTCCACGGGTCGCGTGTGCAGTGAGGAAAGTTACACGCGGGCTCCCATAGGTTTTCAATGGGTGCGTAAAAGTTCAAAAGTTACTGCTAAAAGGGTCTTCTGGTTGAACTACGAAATCAAGACTTCAGATCTAAACATTAGAGATGTCACTCTACACTTGTGCACCGGAGTGCCAGCTTTACCTCACCCATAGGAAGCGGGTGCATAGGTCTCGAAGTGCGTCGGGTTTCGTCTATCTGTTCAATGGAGCCTGGCGACAAAGATGCTGCAGGCGGCCGGTCCAGAAGAGATGCGGTGGATCCAAGGGTGGATCGGAGTTGTAGAAGACCTGTAAGCAGAGGGGACAGTGTTCACAGTCACTAGCCAGTGACCGGCGTGGCACAAGGTAGGTACCAGGCGATGTCAGGTGCAAACAGGTGAAGAGGTGCAGTTTGTCTCTGCAGCCACGTGGTCCCTGAAGGTCGACGATGTCCAGGAGTCGGTTCACGAGCTGTCCCACGCAGGCTCTCACTGTCGGCGGTGTCGGCGAATCAAAGGAGGCAAACAAGCCTTGGCAAAAGCAGGAGTCATAGGAAATGAAGAAAGCTGATGGTTCTGACCAGCAAGGTCAGAGGGGCTGCTCCTTTGAAGGGCAGCAGGGGCCAGTCTGGGCAACCAGACCAGCATCGTAGTTTTCAAGATAAGGCACCAAAATGGCCACTAGCCAACGGGCCAGGGACCGGGCAGGCGCGTCGAGATGCAAAGTGCAGAGGGGCCCCACGCAGATCGTGGAGATGCTGGAGGGCTCACCTTTGGTGCAGATGCTGCTCGGATGTTGGGCTTCTCAGGACCCAAAGCACAACTTGGAGGGAGCCTCTGTTGTCGCGCTTGCAGCTTGTCGAGTGTCTTCCAAGATGGCTGGCTCCACGTGTCTCGGTGCCTCCACGGGTTCCTTCTTTGCAGGGACTGTGGATCGGGCTGTGAGAGGTCTGGAGGTCCAGTTCTTGTCAGTCTCTGGGCTCGGGCTCCGGCAGGAGGCGGCGGCAAAGCAGATGTCAAATTGCTGGTTGGTGCTTGCGTTAGCAAGATGGTCACTCCCTGACCATAGGGGAGTATTCCTTCTGTCTTCTGTGCAGCAGAACGTTGAAGTTCCCGTCTTCTTCTTAGTGTTAAGTTGATTCCAGGATGTCTGAAGTCTTAGGACACAGCTCCTACCTTTAAGCGGATTCTAGGGGCCGGACTACCTGCTAGGTCCCTCCCTAAGGGTGGGACCAGGAAGGGGGGTGGTTACACCCCCAATCCTTTGTCCAGCTCGCCCCAGGTCCGGGGCTGGTGTGCCCCAGGACCGGTTTGAACTGGCATATGCACCGAGGCTCCTTGTGAGCCTCAGGCATGTCTGATTCTATTCAAGCCCTACCTGACCAATACACAAAATCCTATCTGGGGTGGTGCTCGCACCTCCCCTGGCAGGAAACCCTTTGTCCACGTCTCCCAAGCTGGAAGGACTCCCAGCAGCAGGAGGGCAGACTTGTGTCTGTGGTGGCAGCGTCCATTTTGTGGAGCTGAGGCTATGTCTGATTTTACCCGGGTTTCAGGTTCTGTACATGTCGTGTCCCTCTAGAAGGGTGGAATGCTAACCCCATCGACAGAATTGGCGAGGGGTTAGTATTCCAATTCGTATGACACCTTACTCGACATGTTTTGATAAAGCCAAACCAAAAATAGCATTTAACCGCGGGGTTCATAATGCACTTAAGAGTAGATGGTATGGCGATATCTGGAAACGGTAGAAGGAAGTTGTTCCAACTACTGCAGACAGGCTCAGGTCATGCCAGAGCACCATCTCACATGAAACCAAGCACTCTGCCTTCAGGATTGTTAAGGCCTGCCATAGGAGTGACTTATAGGTTAACATGTGTCCCATTTAATGTTAGGTATAGGTATACTACACCTAAGTAAGAGGTGGATACACCAACTTACCCCAGCTGAGTGATCAGCCAGTTGTGTCAAATTGTTAGGCCAGGCCAGGGGTGGCACAATACATGCTTCAGCCCCTGGTAGGCCTTAGATACACCAATGCCCTGGGTACTTAGTGTACACTGGTACAGGGGCTCACAGGGTGATCCAATTCCGATTGGTTATGCACCTAGAGTGCATAGTGTCAATTTAGTAGAGAGAACAGCAGGCAGGGGGTCTGATTAGCAGGCCCACAGCCTCAATATGTCAAAAACCAGTGAAGCAAAAAGCAAACATTTGGGGTGACCATAGGATAGCAGACCCTACTCTCCTACACCAGGTCACAGGCCAAAAAGTGCCTTACTGAACCTCAGGTCTTGGATCCTGGAACAATGGACCAAGCACCTACCAAGAAGAAGAACAGGAGGGTTAAGGCTGTGCCTTCCCCCCTGCCTCCAAGTGATGATCAGTCTTCCCAGGAGGATGATCTAGAGAACCCTGAAGGAACTGTCCCTGAAGAGCTTGAACCTGACCAGGTTGAGTTTCTGGGGACAGGGGGACCTTCCAGGGCTGACTTGGGGCAGGCTCAGTTATCCTGTCCATCTCTTGAACCCCTCAGACAGCTGGCTGCTGCTGAGGCTGCTGGGAATGCTCAAGGTACCCATAAAGTGTATTGGGATGATGGGCTCCTTTATTCAGAGGCTAGAGACCCAAAACCTGGTGCAACCAGGAGGTTGGTTATACCTCTGCAATTTAGGGGCTTCCTTCTTACCTTGGCCCATGATATTCCTCTAGCAGGACACTAAGGCCAGAACAAGACTTGGGACAGGCTTGTCCCTCACTTTCACTGGCCTCACATGAATGAAGATACCAAGGAGTTTTGTTGCTCCTGTGTGACCTGCCAAGCCAGTGGCAAATCAGGTGGCACAACAAAGGCCCCCCTAATACCACTACCTGTGGTGGGGGTCCCCTTTGAAAGAGTGGGAATAGATATAGTGGTTCCCATGGATCCCCCCACTGTATCTGGGCACAGATTTATACTGGTGGTAGTGGATCATGCCACCAGGTATCCAGAGGCAATTCCCCTTAGGACCACAACAGCTCCTCTTGTGGCCAGGGCTTTGCTGGGAGTATTCTCCAGAGTGGGGTTTCCTAAGGAGGTAGTTTCTGACAGAGGTACCAACTTCATGTCAGGATACTTGACAGCTATGTGGAAGGAATGTGGTGTCAACTACAAGTTCACCACTCCTTATCACCCACAATGCAATGGGCTTGTTGAGAGATTCAACAAGACCCTAAAGGGTATGATCAAAGGATTACCTGAAAAGCTCAGGCAAAGATGGGACATCCTTCTACCCTGCCTTCTGTTTGCTTACAGAGAGGTCCCACAAAAAGGAGTTGGCTACAGCCCCTTTGAATTGTTGTTTGGGCACCCTGTAAGAGGCCCCCTATGTCTGGTGAGGGAAGGATTGGAGTTACCTCTCAAAAAGCCTAAGCAAGACATAGTGGACTATGTACTTGGTCTCCGCTCCAGGATGGCTGAGTACATGGAGAAGGCATCCAAAAACCTTGAGGCAAGCCAGGCCTTACAGAAAGCTTGGCATGACCAAAAGACTGTCTTGGTGGAGTTTCAGCCAGGACAGAAGGTATGGGTGTTGGAGCCAGTGGCCCCAGCAGCACTCCAAGACAAATGGTCTGGACCCCATACAATCCTGGAAAAGAAGGGAGAGGTTACCTACTTGGTGGACCTAGGCACTCCCAGGAGTCCCCACAGGGTACTCCATGTTAACAGGTTAAAAGCATATGTTGACAGGGCAGACATGGGCTTGCTCATGGCTACAGATGAGGGACAGGAGGAAGAGAGTGACCCTCTCCCAGACCTGTTGTCTCAGAACCCTGAAGATGGTTCAGTTGAAGGAGTGACCCTTGGAGGCAACCTCACTGAGCATCAGCAAATTGAATGTAGACAGGTTCTACAATCATTTCAGCATATGTTCTCACTGATACCTAGTCAAACTGACTGGTGTACCCATGTGGTGGACACTGGTGACAGTCTTCCTGTGAAGAAAAAACTTTACAGGCAACCTGACCATGTCAGTGACTGTATAAAGGCTGAGGTACACAAAATGCTGGAACTGGGTGTCATTGAGCCCTCAGAGAGCCCCTGGGCTAGCCCAGTGGTTCTGGTCCCCAAACCTCACACCAAAGATGGCAAGAGAGAGATGAGGTTCTGCGTGGATTACAGAGGACTCAATGCTGTCACTAGGACAGACGCACATCCTATTCCAAGGGCAGATGAGCTCATAGATAAACTGGCTTCTGCTAAGTTTTTGAGCACATTTGATTTGACAGCTGGCTATTGGCAAATCAGGTTAGCTGAGAAGTCTAAGGCCAAAACAGCATTTTCAACCCTAGGAGGGCACTACCAATTTTTATTGATGCCCTTTGGTCTGAAGAATGCACCTGCCACCTTCCAAAGGTTGGTGAATCAAGTCCTTACTGGGTTGGATGACTTTTGTGCAGCATATCTTGATGACATTGCTGTCTTTAGCTCCACCTGGGAGGATCACCTGATCCACCTGAAGAAGGTACTTGAGGCTCTGCAAAAGGCAGGCCTCGCTATCAAGGCTACTAAGTGCCAGATAGGGCAGAGTAAGGTTGTGTATTTGGGCCACCTTGTAGGTGGAGGCCAAGTTCAACCACTGGAGAGTAAGATACAATCCATCAAGGACTGGTCTCCTCCAACCACCCAGACTCAAGTCCGAGCTTTCTTGGGCTTGACTGGGTACTACAGGAAGTTTGTTAAACTATCGGTCCATGGTGACTCCTCTTAATGATCTGACATCCAAGAAGATGCCCAAAAAGGTTCAGTGGACAGTAAGCTGTCAAAAGGCATTTGATGACCTAAAGAAGGCCATGTGATCTGCACCTATCCTGAAAAGTCCTGACTACTCCAAAGAGTTTATTGTCCAAACAGATGCTTCTGAGTTGGGTGTGGGAGCTGTGCTGTCACAACTTAATGTTGATGGTCAAGACCAACCCATTGCTTTTATTACCAGAAGGTTGACCCCCAGAGAGAAGAATTGGTCAGCTATTGAGAAGGAGGCCTTTGCTGTGGTGTGGGCCGTGAAGAAGCTGAGGCCATACTTGTTTGGCACTCACTTCAAGATTCAGACCGACCATAAGCCCCTCTTGTGGCTAAATCAGATGAAGGGTGAAAACCCCAAACTGCTTAGGTGGTCCATTTCCCTACAGGGGATGGACTTTACAGTGGGGCACCGGCCAGGTACAGACCATGGGAATGCAGATGGTCTCTCCAGGTACTTCCACTTAGGACATGAAGACGAGACTGGTCAAGGCTAGTTTAATGTCCCTGCGTTTGGGGGGGGGGTTGTGTAGGAGAGTAGGGTCTGCTATCCTATCCTACAGATGTCTGATCTGTTGCAGCGCCATGAAACCGCTGGTGAAAGTGCGCTATATAAATATTTTAAAACTCAAACTCAAACCCCAAATTTTTGCTTTTTGCTTCACTGGTTTTTGACATACTGAGGCTGTGGGCCTGCTAACCAGACCCCCAGCCTGCTGTTCTCTCTACTAAATTGACAATATGCACTTTAGGTGCATAACCAATTGGAATTGGATCCCCCTGTGAGCCCCTGTACCAGTGTACACTAGGTACCCAGGGCATTGGTGTGTCTAAGGCCTACCAGGGGCTGAAGCATGCATTGTGCCACCCCTGGCCTGGCCTAACAATTTGACACAACTGGCTGATCACTTAGCTGGGGTAAGTTGGTGTATCCACCTCGTACTTAGGTGTAGTATACCTATACCTAACCTTAAATGGGACACATGTTAACCTATAAGTCACTCCTATGGCAGGCCTTAACAATCCTGAAGGCAGAGTGCTTGGTTTCATGTGAGATGGTGCTCTGGCATGAGCTGAGCCTGTCTGCAGTGGTCGGAACAACTTCCTTCTACCGTTTCCAGATATCGCCATACCATATACTCTGAAGTGCATTATGAACCTCGCGGTTAAATGCTATCTTTGGTTTGGCTTTATCAAAACATGTCGAGTAAGGTGTCATACGAATTGGAATACTAACCCCTCGCCAATTCTGGCGACGGGGTTAGCATTCCACCATTCTAGACGGACACGACATGTACAGAACCTGAAACCCGGGTAAAATCAGACATAGCCTCAGCTCCACAAAATGGACGCTGCCACCACCGACACAAGTCTGCCCTCCTGCTGCTGGGAGTCCTTCCAGCTTGGGAGATGTGGACAAAGGGTTTCCTGCCAGGGGAGGTGCGAGCACCACCCCAGACAGGATTTTGTGTATTGGTCAGGTAGGGCTTGAATAGAATCAGACATGCCTGAGGCTCACAAGGAGCCTCGGTGCATATGTCAGTTCAAACCGGTCCTGGGGCACACCAGCCCCGGACCTGGGGCGAGCTGGACAAAGGATTGGGGGTGTAACCACCCCCCTTTCTGGTCCCACCCTTAGGGAGGGACTTAGCAGGTAGTCCGGCCCCTAGAATCCGCTTAAAGGTAGGAGCTGTGTCCTAAGACTTCACACATCCTGGAATCAACTTAACACTAAGAAGAAGACGGGAACTTCGACATTCTGCTGCACAGAAGACTGAAGGAATTCTCCCCTATGGTCAGGGAGTGACCATCTTGCTAACGCAAGCACCAACCAGTGAATCGACGTCTGCTTTGCTGCCGCCTCCCACCGGAGCCCGAGCCCAGAGACCGACAAGAGTTAGACCTCCAGACCTCTCACCGCTTGGCATGGTACAAGGTGGTCACTTTAACTAGTGAACATCATATACCAGGCCAACTTCTTACAGAGAGCGAGAGAGATTGAGAGAGCGAGAGAGTTTGAGAGAGCGAGAGAGAGCAAGAGAGCAAGAGAGATTGAGAGAGCGAGAGAGATTGAGAGAGCAAGAAAGATTGAGAGAGCAAGAGAGATTGAGAGAGCAAGAGCGAGCGAGCGAGATTGAGAGAGCGAGAGCGAGCGAGAGCGCGAGATTGAGATAGAGCGAGAGATTTAGAGAGAGAGAGCGATAGATTGAGAGCGAGCGAGATTGAGCGAGAGCGAGCGAGATTGAGAGAGAGAGCAAGCGAGCGAGATTGAGAGAGAGCGAGAGTGAGCGAGATTGAGAGCGAGAGCGCGAGATTGAGAGAGCAAGATTGAGAGATATTGAAAGAGCGCAAGATTGAGAGAGAGCGATTCAGAGCGCGAGATTGAGAGAGAGCGATTCAGAGTGCGAGATTGAGAGAGAGAGCGATTAAGAGCACGAGATTGAGAGAGCGATTCAGAGCGCGAGATTAAGAGAGCAATTCAGAGCGCGAGATTGAGAGAGAGTGATTCAGAGCGCGAGATTGAGAGAGAGCGATTCAGAGCGCGAGATTGAGAGAGCGAGAGATTGAGAGAGCGAGAGAGATTGAGAGTGCGAGAGATTGAGATCCCGCGAGATTGCGAGAACGAGAGATTGAGAGAGCGAGAGATTGAGAGAGCGAGAGAGATTGAGAGAGCGAGAGAGATTGAGAGAGCGAGAGAGAGCGAGATTGAGAGAGAGAGCGAGATTGAGAGAGAGAGCGAGATTGAGAGAGATAGCGCGAGAGAGCGCGAGATTGAGCGCGCAAGAGAGAGCAAGAGAGAGCGCGAGAGATTGAGAGAGCGAGAACAAGAGAGAGCGAGAGAGATTGAGAGAGCGAGAGCAAAAGAGAGTGAGCGATTGAGAGAGAGAGCGATTGAGAGAGATAGCGAGCGATTGAGAGAGAGAGCGCGCGAATGAGAGAGCGCGCGATTGAGAGAGAGAGCGCGCAAGATAGAGAGAGAGAGTGTGCGAGATAGAGAGAGAGAGTGCGCGAGATAGAGAGAGGGCGAGAGATAGAGAGAGGGCGAGAGATGGAGAGAGGCCGAGAGATGGAGAGAGGGCGAGAGATAGAGAGAGGGCGAGAGATTGAGAGGGAGAGAGATTGCGAGAGCGAGAGAGCGAGATTGAGAGAGCGAGATTGGGAGCGAGCGAGAACACGAGATTGAGAGCGCGAGAGTGGGAGCGCGAGAGTGAGAGCACGAGAGCGCGAGATTGAGAGAGAGCGCGAGATTGAGAGAGAACGAGAGATTGAGAGCGAGAGAGAGTGATTGAGAGAAAGAGATTGAGAGAAAGATTGAGAGAAAGAGAGATAGCGAGAGAGATTGAGAGAGAGAGCAAGAGAGATTGAGAGAGAGAGAGCACGAGAGTGAGAGCAAGAGCGCGAGATTGAGAGCGAGAGCGTGAGATTTTGAGAGCGCGAGATTGAGAGCGAGAGCACGAGATTGAGAGCGAGTGATTGAGAGCAAGCGATTGAGAGCAAAAGCGATCGATTGAGAGCGAGCGAGCAAGAGAGCGTGATAGAGAGAGCGAGAGAGAGTGCGAGAGAGATTGAGAGAGCGCAAGAGCTTGAGAGAGAGCGAGAGCTTGAGAGAGCGAGAGCTAGAGAGAGAGAGAGCTTGAGAGAGCGAGAGCGAGAGATTGAGATAGAGCGCGACAGATTGAGAGAGAGCGCGAGAGATTGAGAGAGCACGAGAGATTGAGAGAGCGCGAGAGATTGAGAGAGAGCGAGAGATTGAGAGAGAGCGCAAGAGAGGACGAGAGTGTGAGAGAGCGAGCGATTGAGAGAGAGAGCTATTGAGAGAGAGAGCGATCGATTGAGAGAAAGAGAGAGAGATTGAGAGCGAGATTGAGAGAGCGAGATTGAGAGAGCGCGAGATTGAGAGAGCGATTCAGAGCGCGAGATTGAGAGAGAGTGATTCAGAGTGCGAGATTGAGAGAGAGCGCTTCAGAGCGTGAGATTGAGAGAGAGCGAGATTGAGAGAGCGATTCAGAGCGCGAGATTGAGAGAGAGTGATTCAGAGCGCAAGATTGAGAGAGAGCGATTCAGAGAGCGAGATTGAGAGAACGAGAGAGATTGAGAGAGCGAGAGATTGAGATCCCGCGAGATTGAGAGAGCGAAAGATTCAGAGAGCGCGAGAAAGCGCGAGAGAGTGCGAGAGAGCGAGCGATTGAGAGAGAGAGCGAGCGATTGAGAGAGAGAGAGAGCGATTGAGAGAGCGAGAGAATGAGAGAGAGAGAGAGCAATTGAGAGAGAGAGAGCAATTGAGAGAGCGAGAGAGATTGAGAGAGTGAGAGAGATTGAGAGAGCGAGAGAGATTGAGAGAGCGAAAGAGATTGAGAGCAAGAGAGATTGAGAGAGAGCGAGAGTGAGCGAGATTGAGAGAGCGAGACCAAGCGAGATTGAGAGAGCGAGCGAGATTGAGAGCAAAAGCACAAGATTGAGAGCGAGAGATTGAGAGAGAGAGAGCGATTGAGAGAGAGAGAGAGAGCGATTGAGAGAGAGAGAGAGAGCGATTGAGAGAGCGAGCGATTGAGAGAGAGAGAGCGATAGATTGAGAGAGAGAGAGCGAGATTGAGCGAGAGCTAGCGAGATTGAGAGAGAGCGAGCGAGCTTGAGAGCGAGCTTGAGAGAGAGTGAGAGCGAGCGAGATTGAGAGCGAGAGCGTGAGATTGAGAGAGAGCGATTCAGAGCGCGAGATTGAGAGAGAGCGATTCAGAGCGTGAGATTGAGAGAGAGCGATTCAGACTGCGAGATTGAGAGAGAGCGATTCAGAGCGCGAGATTGAGAGAGCGATTCAGAGCGCGAGATTGAGAGAGCGATTCAGAGCGCGAGATTGAGAGAGCGATTCAGAGCGCGAGATTGAGAGAGCGAGAGAGATTGAGAGAGCGAGAGAGATTGAGAGGGCGCGAGAAATTGAGAGAGAGCGAGACATTGAGAGAGAGCGCGAGAGAGCACGAGAGAGCAAGCGATTGAGAGAGAGAGAGAGCGATTGAGAGAGAGAGCAAGCGATTGAGAGAGAGAGAGATATTAAGAGAGAGCTATTGAGAAAGAGAGATATTGAGAGAGAGAGATATTGAGAGAGAGCGAGCAATTGAGAGAGAGAGAGCGAGATTGAGAGCGAGAGCGCGAGATTGAGAGAGCGAGATTGAGAGAGCGCGAGATTGAGAGAGCGATTCAGAGCGCGAGATTGAGAGAGAGTGATTCAGAGCGCGAGATTGAGAGAGCGATTCAGAGCGCGAGATTGAGAGAGAGCGATTCAGAGCACGAGATTGAGAGATCGAGAGATTGAGAGAGCGAGAGAGATTTAGAGAGCGAGAGATTGAGATCCCACGAGATTGAGAGAGCGAAAGATTGAGAGAGCGTGAGAGAGCGAGCGATTGAGAGAGAGAGCGATTGAGAGAGAGAGAGAGAGCGATTGAGAGAGAGAGATTGAGAGAGAGAGAGAGATTGAGAGAGCGAGCAATTGAGAGAGAGAGAGCAATTGAGAGAGTGAGAGAGATTGAGAGAGCGAGAGAGATTGAGAGAGCGAGAGAGATTGAGAGAGCAAGAGAGATTGAGAGAGAGCGAGAGCGAGCGAGATTGAGAGAGTGAGACCGAGCGAGATTGAGAGAGCGAGAGCGAGCGAGATTGAGAGCGAGAGATAGAGAGAGAGAGAGAGAGAGAGCGATTGAGAGAGAGAGAGCGATTGAGAGAGAGAGAGAGAGCGATTGAGAGAGAGAGAGCGATTGAGAGAGAGAGAGAGAGAGATTGAGAGCGAGATTGAGAGAGCGATATTGAGAGCGCGAGATTGAGAGAGAGCGATTCAGAGTGCGAGATTGAGAGAGAAAGATTCAGAGCGCGAGATTGAGAGAGCGATTCAGAGCGCGAGATTGAGAGAGAGCGATTCAGAGCGCGAGATTGAGAGAACGAGAGATTAAGAGAGCGAGAGAAATTGAGAGAGCGAGAGAGATTGAGAGAGCGAGAGATTGAGAGAGCGAGAGAGATTGAGAGAGCGAGAGAGATTGAGAGAGCGAAAGAGATTGAGAGCAAGAGAGATTGAGAGAGAGCGAGCGAGATTGAGAGAGCGAGACCGAGCGAGATTGAGAGAGCGAGAGCGAGCGAGATTGAGAGCGAGAGCGCGAGATTGAGAGCGAGAGATTGAGAGAGAGAGAGCGATTGAGAGAGAGAGAGAGAGCGATTGAGAGAGAGAGCGATTGAGAGAGAGCGATTGAGAGAGAGAGCGATAGATTGAGAGAGAGAGAGCGAGATTGAGCGAGAGCAAGCGAGATTGAGAGAGAGCGAGCGAGCTTGAGAGCGAGCTTGAGAGAGAGTGAGAGCGAGCAAGATTGAGAGCGCGAGATTGAGAGAGAGCGAGATTGAGAGAGATTGAGAGAGCGCAAGATTGAGAGAGAGCGATTCAGAGCACGAAATTGAGAGACAGCGATTCAGAGCGCGAGATTGAGAGAGATCGATTCATATCGCGAGATTGAGAGAGAGCGATTCAGAGCGCGAGATTGAGAGAGCAATTCAGAGCGCGAGATTGAGAGAGCGATTCAGAGAGCGAGATTGAGATAGAGCGATTCAGAGCGCGAGATTTAGAGAGCGAGAGAGCGAGAGAGATTGAGAGAGCGAGAGAGATTGAGATCCTGCGAGATTGAGATCCCGCGACACTGAGAACCCGCGAGATTGAGAACCCGCGAGATTGAGAGAGCGAGAGATTGAGAGAGCGAGAGATTGAGAGAGCGAGAGATTGAGAGAGCGAGAGATTGAGAAAGCGAGAGAGATTGAGAGAGATTGAGAGAGAGCGAGAGAGATTGAGAGAGAGAGAGATATTGAGAGAGCGAGCTTGAGAGAGAGAGAGCTTGAGATAGAGAGAGAGATTGAGAGCGAGATTGAGAGCGAGATTGAGAGAGAGCGAGATTGAGAGAGAGCGATTGAGAGAGAGAGCGAGATTGAGAGAGAGAGCAAGATTGAGAGCGCGAGATTGAGATAGAGCACGAGATTGAGAGAGCACGAGAGATTGAGAGAGAGCGCGAGAGGTTCAGAGATAGCGCGAGAGATTGAGAGAGAGAGAGAGAGATTGAAAGAGAGCGAGATAGATTCAGAGAGAGCGAGAGATTGAGAGAGAGAGAGAGATTGAGAGAGAGCAAGAGATTGAGAGAGAGCGAGAGATTGACAGAGAGCGAGAGATTGACAGAGAGCGAGAGATTGAAAGAGAGCGAGAGAGAGCGAGAGATTGAGAGCGAGAGATTGAGAGAGAGCGAGAGAATGAGAGAGCGAGAGAGCGAGAGAGAGAGCGAGAGATTGAGAGAGAGCGAGAGAATGAGAGAGAAAGCAAGAGATTGAGAGAGAGAGCAAGAGCGAGAGATTGAGAGCGAGAGATTGAGAGAGAGCGAGAGAGAGGGCGAGAGAGAGAGAGCGAGAGAGCGAGAGCAAGAGAGCGAGAGAGCGAGAGCGAGAGAGCGAGAGCAAGAGAGCGAGAGCGAGAGAGCGAGAGCGAGATTGAGAGAGCGAGAGTGAGAGAGCGAGAGTGAGAGATTGAGAGAGATTGAGAGTGAGAGAGCGCGATTGAGAAAGACATTGAGAGAAAGATTGAGAGAAAGAGATTGAGAGAAAGAGAGATAGCGAGAGAGATTGTGAGAGAGAGATTGAGAGAGTAAGAGAGAATAAGAGAGAGCAAGAGAGATTGAGAGAGAGAGCAAGAGATTGAGAGCGAGAGATTGAGAGTGAGCGCGAGATTGAGAGTGAGATTGAGAGCGAGAGATTGAGAGCGAGAGATTGAGAGAGCAAGAGATTGAGAGAGAGAGCAAGAGAGAGCGAGAGAGAGAGCGCGAGAGAGAGAGCGTGAGAAAGAGCGAGAGAGAGAGAGCGAGAGAGAGAGCGAGAGAAAGAGATTGAGAACGAGCACGCGAGAGAGAGAGCACGAGAGAGAGCGCGAGAGAGAGAGCGCGAGAGAGAGAGCGCGAGAGAAAGAGCGCGAGAGAGAGAGCGCGAGAGAGCGTGAGAGAGAGAGCGCGAGAGATTGAGAGTGCGAGAGATTGAGACAGCGAGCGATTGAGAGAGCGAGCGATTGAGAGCTTGAGAGAGAGAGAAATTGAGAGAGCGAGAGAGATTGTCATGATCCCGCGCGCTAAGGTGCTACTCCACGAAGAACGGGACTCCGATTCCCAGGCGGCGCAGCGCTTACCCGCAGCACGTGACATCCCGCAACCCCCGGAAGCGGATAAAGAGCGTGACGACCTGGGAGGCGGGGCCAATGATTCCCGTCGCTCTGTTCCTGATCAACGGCTCCGCAGCTACCAACGGATCGCCTCGTTCTCCTCAGCTCCTGAGTTCCTGACCCGCCTTGACTCACTGGAGGAAATCCCGAGTATCCGTTTGGGCGCGCCTTGGCTCTACCATCGGCAATGAAAGAGGTGAGTGCTTAGACGAGGACCGTCTCCACAACGCCCTCGGTCTTCCAGGCCGTGCCGCCTCCCTCTCACCTTTCTTCCCGGATTCCCCCTGAGGTCAGCACGGCTGTGCGGACCACTCCGCGCAGTGACTACACCCCAGTCAGAGGGACTTACCTGCCAACCCGGCGCTCCTCCGCCCCAGGATTCCGGGCGTGGAGTAGCAGCGCCGGCCTCACTGCCCACCGACTGCTCCAGAGACTACCCGCTCACCCTGTACTTTCCCATGAGGTAACGGGACGGTGCAAGAGGTGAGCCCTTCAGCCTACTCGGCGCTACTCCGCCCCAGGATTCCGGGCGTGTAGTAGCAGCGCCAGCCTCACTGGCCACCGGCTGCTCCAGAAACTACCCGCTCACTCCGTACTTTCCCGTGAGGTAACGGGACGGTGCGAGAGGTGAGCCCTTCAGCCTACTCAGCGCTCCTCCGCCCCAGGATTTCCGAGTGTAGAGTTGCAGCGCCTATTATACTCGTCACCGGCTCCTCTGGTGTCTTTCAGCTCTCTCCTCGCTTCCCCGTGACGTAACGGGAGGGTTCGTGAGGAGAACGCCCTAACCCTAACGACTCACTACCTCCCTGACTCTCCGCCCAGTGAATTCAACTGGGCCTAGGCATCGTCTCACACAGAGATACAGACAGGGGGAGGAAGGAGCATCAGGTACGGGAAAAGTCAGGCTAGGGGTGGTGTCTTGGGAAGGGGAGCGAGCAAGCATTTGGCTAACCCATCTACTTGTCTCTTTCAGGTCTCTCTCCCCGCGGTTCCTATCCTTCCTTCCCTCACCCACCTGTCTTCTGAGTCCGCAAGTATTACACTTATAACGGACTGGGGACGGATGGGCGGTGGACCCCTACATAGCATCGGTGTCATCCCGAGGATAGGATCCAAGGAGACCGTGACAGAGATTGAGAGAGCGAGCGAGCACGAGCGAGCGAGCATGAGCGAGAGCGATCCAGCAAGCGATTGAAAGCGAGCGCTTGAGAGCGAGTGCTTGAGAGAAAGCGCTTGAGAGCAAGCGCTTGAGAGCAAGCAATTGAGAGCAAGCAATTGAGAGCAAGCAATTGAGAGCAAGCAATTGAGAGCAAAAGCGAGTGATTGAGAGCAAAAGTGAAAGCGAGTGATTGAGAGCAAAAGCGAGCGATTGAGAGCAAAAGTGAGCGATTGAGAGCAAAAGCGAGCGATTGAGAGAGAGAGAGAGATTGAGAGAGAGCGAGAGATTTAGAGAGAGAGAGAGCACGATTGAGAGAGAGAGAGAGAGAGAGATTGAGAGAGAGAGAGATTGAGAGCGTGAGATTGAGAGAGCGAGAGATTGAGAGAGCGAGAGCTTTAGAGAGAGAGCAATTGAGAGAGAGCGAGCGCGAGCGAGAGATTGAGAGAGCGAGAGATTGAGAGAGCGAGAGATTGAGAGAGCGAGAGATTGAGACCGCGAGAGATTGAGAGCTCAAGAGATTGAGAGAGCGAGCGCAAGAGATTAATAGAGCGAGCGCAAGAGATTGAGAGAGAGCGCAAGAGATTGAGAGAGAGCGCGAGAGATTGAAAGAGAGTGCGAGAGATTGAGAGAGAGCGCGAGAGATTGAGAGAGAGCGCGAGAGATTGAGAGAGAGCGAGAGAGATTGAGAGAGCACGCAAAAGATTGAGGGGGAGCGCGAGAGAGCGTGAGAGAGCGAGCGATTGAGAGAGAGAACGAGCGATTGAGAGAGAGAGAGCAATTGAGAGAGAGCGAGCGATTGAGAGAGAGAGATATTGAGAGAGAGAGAGATATTGAGAGAGAGATATTTAGAGAGAGAGAGCAATTGAGAGAGAGAGAGTGAGATTGAGAGCGAGAACGCGAGATTGAGAGAGAGAGATTCAGAGCGCGAAATTGAGAGAGAGCGATTCAGAGCGCGAGATTGAGAGAGCAATTCAGAGCGCGAGATTGAGAGAGAGCGATTCAGAGCGCGAGATTGAGAGAACGAGAGATTGAGAGAGCGAGAGAGATTGAGAGATCGAGAGAGATTGAGAGAGCGAGCGATTGAGATCCCGCGAGATTGAGAGAGCACGAGATTGAGAGAGCGAGCGATTGAGAGAGAGAGAGAGAGCAATTGAGAGAGCGAGAGAGATTGAAAGAGCGAGAGAGATTGAGAGAGCGAGAGAGATTGAGAGAGCGAGAGAGATTGAGAGAGCGAGAGAGATTGCGAGAGAGATTTTGAGAGCGAGAGAGATTGAGAGAGAGCGAGAGAGATTGAGAGAGAGAGAGATTGAGAGAGAGCGAGAGATTGAGAGAGCGAGAGATTGAGAGCGAGAGAGATTGAGAGCGAGAGCAAGATTGAGAGAGCAAGATTGAGAGAGAACGAGATTGAGAGAGAGAGCGAGATTGAGAGAGAGCGAGAGAGAGAGCGAGATTGAGAGAGAGCGAGATTGAGAGAGAGAGCGAGATTGAGAGACAGCGCGAGATTGAGAGAGAGCGCGAGATTGAGAGAGAGCGCGAGAGATTGAGAGAGAGCACGAGAGATTGAGAGAGACCGTGAGAGATTGAGAGAGAGCGCAAGATTGAGAGAGAGCGAGAGATTGAGAGAGAGCGAGAGATTGAGAGAGAGCAAGAGATTGAGAGAGAGCGAGATTGAGCGCGAGAGCGCGAGATTGAGAGCGAGTGATTGAGAGCAAGCGATTGAGAGCAAAATAGAGCGATTGAGAGCGAGAGAGCAAGAGAGCGCGAGAGAGCATGAGAGAGAGCGCGAGAGAGAGCGCGAGAGAGCGAGAGAGAGCGAGAGAGAGCGAGAGAGAGTGAGAGAGAGCGAGAGAGAGCGAGAGAGAGCGAGAGAGAGCAAGAGATTGAGAGCGAGAGCGAGATTGAGAGAGCGAGATTGAGAGAGAGCGAGATTGAGAGAGAGCGAGATTGAGAGACAGCGTGAGATTGAGAGACAGCGTGAGATTGAGAGAGCGCGAGAGATTGAGAGAGAGTGCGAGAGATTGAGAGAGAGCGTGAGAGATTGAGAGAGAGCGCGAGATTGAGAGAGAGGGAGAGATTGAGAGAGAGCGAGAGATCGAGAGCGAGAGAGCGAGAGATTGAGAGAGCGAGAGAGCACGAGTAATTGAGAGAGAGCGAGAGATTGAGAGAGAGAGAGTGAGATTGAGCGAGAGCTAGCGAGATTGAGAGAGAGCGAGCGAGCTTGAGAGCGAGCTTGAGAGAGAGTGAGAGTGAGCGAGATTGAGAGCGAGAGCGTGAGATTGAGAGAGAGCGATTCAGAGCGTGAGATTGAGAGAGAGCGATTCAGAGCGTGAGATTGAGAGAGAGCGATTCAGACTGCGAGATTGAGAGAGAGCGATTCAGAGCGCGAGATTGAGAGAGCGATTCAGAGCGCGAGATTGAGAGAGCGATTCAGAGCGCGAGATTGAGAGAGCGATTCAGAGCGCGAGATTGAGAGAGCGAGAGAGATTGAGAGAGCGAGAGAGATTGAGAGGGCGCGAGAAATTGAGAGAGAGCGAGACATTGAGAGAGAGCGCGAGAGAGCACGAGAGAGCAAGCGATTGAGAGAGAGAGCGAGCGATTGAGAGAGAGAGCAAGCGATTGAGAGAGAGAGAGATATTGAGAGAGAGTTATTGAGAGAGAGAGATATTGAGAGAGAGAGATATTGAGAGAGAGAGAGCAATTGAGAGAGAGAGAGCGAGATTGAGAGCGAGAGCGCGAGATTGAGAGAGCGAGATTGAGAGAGCGCGAGATTGAGAGAGCGATTCAGAGCGCGAGATTGAGAGAGAGTGATTCAGAGCGCGAGATTGAGAGAGCGAATTTCAGAGCGCGAGATTGAGAGAGAGCGATTCAGAGCACGAGATTGAGAGATCGAGAGATTGAGAGAGCGAGAGAGATTGAGAGAGCGAGAGATTGAGATCCCACGAGATTGAGAGAGCGAAAGATTGAGAGAGCGTGAGAGAGCGAGCGATTGAGAGAGAGAGCGATTGAGAGAGAGAGAGAGAGCGATTGAGAGAGAGAGATTGAGAGAGAGAGAGAGATTGAGAGAGCGAGCAATTGAGAGAGAGAGAGCAATTGAGAGAGTGAGAGAGATTGAGAGAGCGAGAGAGATTGAGAGAGCGAGAGAGATTGAGAGAGCAAGAGAGATTGAGAGAGCAAGAGAGATTGAGAGAGAGCGAGAGCAAGCGAGATTGAGAGAGTGAGACCGAGCGAGATTGAGAGAGCGAGAGCGAGCGAGATTGAGAGCGAGAGATAGAGAGAGAGAGAGAGCGATTGAGAGAGAGAGAGAGCGATTGAGAGAGAGAGAGAGAGCGATTGAGAGAGAGAGAGCGATTGAGAGAGAGAGAACGATTGAGAGAGAGAGAGAGAGAGATTGAGAGCGAGATTGAGAGAGCGATATTGAGAGCGCGAGATTGAGAGAGAGCGATTCAGAGTGCGAGATTGAGAGAGAAAGATTCAGAGCGCGAGATTGAGAGAGCGATTCAGAGCGCGAGATTGAGAGAGAGCGATTCAGAGCGCGAGATTGAGAGAACGAGAGATTAAGAGAGCGAGAGAAATTGAGAGAGCGAGAGAGATTGAGAGAGCGAGAGATTGAGAGAGCGAGAGAGATTGAGAGAGCGAGAGAGATTGAGAGAGCGAAAGAGATTGAGAGCAAGAGAGATTGAGAGAGAGCGAGCAAGATTGAGAGAGCGAGACCGAGCGAGATTGAGAGAGCGAGAGCGAGCGAGATTGAGAGCGAGAGCGCGAGATTGAGAGCGAGAGATTGAGAGAGAGAGAGCGATTGAGAGAGAGAGAGAGCGATTGAGAGAGAGAGCGATTGAGAGAGAGCGATTGAGAGAGAGAGCGATAGATTGAGAGAGAGCGAGCGAGATTGAGCGAGAGCAAGCGAGATTGAGAGAGAGCGAGCGAGCTTGAGAGCGAGCTTGAGAGAGAGTGAGAGCGAGCGAAGTTGAGAGCGAGAGCGCGAGATTGAGAGAGAGCGAGATTGAGAGAGATTGAGAGAGCGCAAGATTGAGAGAGAGCGATTCAGAGCGCGAAATTGAGAGAGAGCGATTCAGAGCGCGAGATTGAGAGAGATCGATTCATAGCGCGAGATTGAGAGAGAGCGATTCAGAGCGCGAGATTGAGAGAGCAATTCAGAGCGCGAGATTGAGAGAGCGATTCAGAGAGCGAGATTGAGATAGAGCGATTCAGAGCGCGAGATTTAGAGAGCGAGAGATCGAGAGAGCGAGAGAGATTGAGAGAGCGAGAGAGATTGAGATCCTGCGAGATTGAGATCCCGCGACACTGAGAACCCGCGAGATTGAGAACCCGCGAGATTGAGAGAGCGAGAGATTGAGAGAGCGAGAGATTGAGAGAGCGAGAGATTGAGAGAGCGAGAGATTGAGAAAGCGAGAGAGATTGAGAGAGATTGAGAGAGAGCGAGAGAGATTGAGAGAGAGAGAGATATTGAGAGAGCGAGCTTGAGAGAGAGCGAGCTTGAGAGAGAGCGAGAGATTGAGAGCGAGATTGAGAGCGAGATTGAGAGAGCGAGATTGAGAGAGAGCGATTGAGAGAGAGAGCGAGATTGAGAGAGAGAGCAAGATTGAGAGTGCGAGATTGAGATAGAGCACGAGATTGAGAGAGCACGAGAGATTGAGAGAGAGCGCGAGAGGTTCAGAGATAGCGCGAGAGATTGAGAGAGAGAGAGAGAGATTGAAAGAGAGCGAGATAGATTCAGAGAGAGCGAGAGATTGAGAGAGAGAGAGAGAGATTGAGAGAGAGCAAGAGATTGAGAGAGAGCGAGAGATTGACAGAGAGCGAGAGATTGAAAGAGAGCGAGAGAGAGCGAGAGATTGAGAGCGAGAGATTGAGAGAGAGCGAGAGAATGAGAGAGCGAGAGAGCGAGAGAGAGAGCGAGAGATTGAGAGAGAGCGAGAGATTGAGAGAGAAAGCAAGAGATTGAGAGAGAGAGAGCGAGAGCGAGAGCAAGAGAGCGAGAGAGCGAGAGCGAGAGAGCGAGAGCAAGAGAGCGAGAGCGAGAGAGCGAGAGCAAGAGAGCGAGAGCAAGAGAGCGAGAGCAAGAGAGCGAGAGCGAGATTGAGAGAGCGAGAGTGAGAGATTGAGAGAGATTGAGAGTGAGAGCGCGATTGAGAAAGACATTGAGAGAAAGATTGAGAGAAAGAGATTGAGAGAAAGAGAGATAGCGAGAGAGATTGTGAGAGAGAGATTGAGAGAGTAAGAGAGAATAAGAGAGAGCAAGAGAGATTGAGAGAGAGAGCAAGAGATTGAGAGCGAGAGATTGAGAGTGAGCGCGAGATTGAGAGCGAGATTGAGAGCGAGAGATTGAGAGCGAGAGATTGAGAGAGCAAGAGATTGAGAGAGAGAGCGAGAGAGAGCGAGAGAGAGAGCGCGAGAGAGAGAGCGTGAGAAAGAGCGAGAGAGAGAGAGCGAGAGAGAGAACGAGAGAAAGAGATTGAGAACGAGCACGCGAGAGAGAGAGCACGAGAGAGAGCGCGAGAGAGAGAGCGCGAGAGAGAGAGCGCGAGAGAAAGAGCGCGAGAGAGAGCGCGAGAGAGCGTGAGAGAGAGAGCGCGAGAGATTGAGAGCGCGAGAGATTGAGACAGCGAGCGATTGAGAGAGCGAGCGATTGAGAGCTTGAGAGAGAGAGAAATTGAGAGAGCGAGAGAGATTGTCATGATCCCGCGCACTAAGGTGCTACTCCACGAAGAACGGGACTCCGATTCCCAGGCGGCGCAGCGCTTACCCGCAGCACGTGACATCCCGCAACCCCCGGAAGCGGATAAAGAGCGTGACGACCTGGGAGGCGGGGCCAATGATTCCCGTCGCTCTGTTCCTGATCAACGGCTCCGCAGCTACCAACGGATCGCCTCGTTCTCCTCAGCTCCTGAGTTCCTGACCCGCCTTGACTCACTGGAGGAAATCCCGAGTATCCGTTTGGGCGCGCCTTGGCTCTACCATCGGCAATGAAAGAGGTGAGTGCTTAGACGAGGACCGTCTCCACAACGCCCTCGGTCTTCCAGGCCGTGCCGCCTCCCTCTCACCTTTCTTCCCGGATTCCCCCTGAGGTCAGCACGGCTGTGCGGACCACTCCGCGCAGTGACTACACCCCAGTCAGAGGGACTTACCTGCCAACCCGGCGCTCCTCCGCCCCAGGATTCCGGGCGTGGAGTAGCAGCGCCGGCCTCACTGCCCACCGACTGCTCCAGAGACTACCCGCTCACCCTGTACTTTCCCATGAGGTAACGGGACGGTGCAAGAGGTGAGCCCTTCAGCCTACTCGGCGCTCCTCCGCCCCAGGATTCTGGGCGTGTAGTAGCAGCGCCAGCCTCACTGGCCACCGGCTGCTCCAGAAACTACCCGCTCACTCCGTACTTTCCCGTGAGGTAACGGGACGGTGCGAGAGGTGAGCCCTTCAGCCTACTCAGCGCTCCTCCGCCCCAGGATTTCCGAGTGTAGAGTTACAGCGCCTATTATACTCGTCACCGGCTCCTCTGGTGTCTTTCAGCTCTCTCCTCGCTTCCCCGTGACGTAACGGGAGGGTTCGTGAGGAGAACGCCCTAACCCTAACGACTCACTACCTCCCTGACTCTCCGCCCAGTGAATTCAACTGGGCCTAGGCATCGTCTCACACAGAGATACAGACAGGGGGAGGAAGGAGCATCAGGTACGGGAAAAGTCAGGCTAGGGGTGGTGTCTTGGGAAGGGGAGCGAGCAAGCATTTGGCTAACCCATCTACTTGTCTCTTTCAGGTCTCTCTCCCCGCGGTTCCTATCCTTCCTTCCCCCACCCACCTGTCTTCTGAGTCCGCAAGTATTACACTTATACCGGACTGGGGACGGATGGGCGGTGGACCCCTACATAGCATCGGTGTCATCCCGAGGATAGGATCCAAGGAGACCGTGACAGAGATTGAGAGAGCGAGCGAGCACGAGCGAGCGAGCATGAGCGAGCGAGCATGAGCGAGAGCGATCCAGCAAGCGATTGAAAGCGAGCGCTTGAGAGCGAGTGCTTGAGAGAAAGCGCTTGAGAGCAAGCGCTTGAGAGCAAGCAATTGAGAGCAAGCAATTGAGAGCAAGCAATTGAGAGCAAGCAATTGAGAGCAAAAGCGAGTGATTGAGAGCAAAAGTGAAAGCGAGTGATTGAGAGCAAAAGCGAGCGATTGAGAGCAAAAGTGAGCGATTGAGAGCAAAAGCGAGCGATTGAGAGAGAGAGAGAGATTGAGAGAGAGCGAGAGATTTAGAGAGAGAGAGAGCACGATTGAGAGAGAGAGAGAGAGAGAGATTGAGAGAGAGAGAGATTGAGAGCGTGAGATTGAGAGAGCGAGAGATTGAGAGAGCGAGAGCTTTAGAGAGAGAGCAATTGAGAGAGAGAGAGCGCGAGCGAGAGATTGAGAGAGCGAGAGATTGAGAGAGCGAGAGATTGAGAGAGTGAGAGATTGAGACCGCGAGAGATTGAGAGCTCAAGAGATTGAGAGAGCGAGCGCAAGAGATTAAGAGAGCGAGCGCAAGAGATTGAGAGAGAGCGCAAAAGATTGAGAGAGAGCGCGAGAGATTGAGAGAGAGTGCGAGAGATTGAGAGAGAGCGCGAGAGATTGAGAGAGAGCGCGAGAGATTGAGAGAGAGCGAGAGAGATTGAGAGAGCGCGCAAAAGATTGAGGGGGAGCGCGAGAGAGCGTGAGAGAGCGAGCGATTGAGAGAGAGAACGAGCGATTGAGAGAGAGAGAGCAATTGAGAGAGAGCGAGCGATTGAGAGAGAGAGATATTGAGAGAGAGAGAGATATTGAGAGAGAGATATTGAGAGAGAGAGAGCAATTGAGAGAGAGAGAGCGAGATTGAGAGCGAGAACGCGAGATTGAGAGAGAGAGATTCAGAGCGCGAAATTGAGAGAGAGCGATTCAGAGCGCGAGATTGAGAGAGCAATTCAGAGCGCGAGATTGAGAGAGAGCGATTCAGAGCGCGAGATTGAGAGAACGAGAGATTGAGAGAGCGAGAGAGATTGAGAGATCGAGAGAGATTGAGAGAGCGAGCGATTGAGATTCCGCGAGATTGAGAGAGCACGAGATTGAGAGAGCGAGCGATTGAGAGAGAGAGAGAGCAATTGAGAGAGCGAGAGAGATTGAAAGAGCGAGAGAGATTGATAGAGCGAGAGAGATTGAGAGAGCGAGAGACATTGAGAAAGCGAGAGAGATTGCGAGAGAGATTTTGAGAGCGAGAGAGATTTTGAGAGCGAGAGAGATTGAGAGAGAGCGAGAGAGATTGAGAGAGAGAGATTGAGAGAGAGCGAGAGATTGAGAGAGCGAGAGATTGAGAGCGAGAGAGATTGAGAGCGAGAGCAAGATTGAGAGAGCAAGATTGAGAGAGAACGAGATTGAGAGAGAGAGCGAGATTGAGAGAGAGCGAGAGAGAGAGCGAGATTGAGAGAGAGCGAGATTGAGAGAGAGAGCGAGATTGAGAGACTGCGCGAGATTGAGAGAGAGCGCGAGATTGAGAGAGAGCGCGAGAGATTGAGAGAGAGCGCGAGAGATTGAGAGAGACCGTGAGAGATTTAGAGAGAGCGCAAGATTGAGAGAGAGCGAGAGATTGAGAGAGAGCGAGAGATTGAGAGAGAGCAAGAGATTGAGAGAGAGCGAGATTGAGCGCGAGAGCGCGAGATTGAGAGCGAGTGATTGAGAGCAAAATAGAGCGATTGAGAGTGAGAGAGCAAGAGAGCGCGAGAGAGCACGAGAGAGAGCGCGAGAGAGAGCGCGAGAGAGCGAGAGAGAGCGAGAGAGAGCGAGAGAGAGTGAGAGAGAGCGAGAGAGAGCGAGAGAGAGCGAGAGAGAGCAAGAGATTGAGAGCGAGAGCGAGATTGAGAGAGCGAGATTGAGAGAGAGCGAGATTGAGAGAGCGTGATTGAGAGAGAGCGAGATTGAGAGAGAGAGCGAGATTGAGAGAGAGCGAGATAGAGAGAGAGCGAGATTGAGAGACAGCGTGAGATTGAGAGACAGCGTGAGATTGAGAGAGCGCGAGAGATTGAGAGAGAGTGCGAGAGATTGAGAGAGAGCGTGAGAGATTGAGAGAGAGCGCGAGATTGAGAGAGAGATTGAGAGAGAGCGAGAGATCGAGAGCGAGAGATTGAGAGAGCGAGAGAGCGCGAGTAATTGAGAGAGAGCGAGAGATTGAGAGAGAGCGAGAGTGAGAGAGCGAGTTCCTGACCCGCCTTGACTCACTGGAGGAAATCCCGAGTATCCGTTTGGGCGCGCCTTGGCTCTACCATCGGCAATGAAAGAGGTGAGTGCTTAGACGAGGACCGTCTCCACAACGCCCTCGGTCTTCCAGGCCGTGCCGCCTCCCTCTCACCTTTCTTCCCGGATTCCCCCTGAGGTCAGCGCGGCTGTGCGGACCGCTCCGCGCAGTGACTACACCCCAGTCAGAGGGACTTACCTGCCAACCCGGCGCTCCTCCGCCCCAGGATTCCGGGCGGAGCGAGAGCGATCCAGCAAGCGATTGAAAGTGAGTGCTTGAGAGCGAGTGCTTGAGAGAAAGCGCTTGAGAGCAAGCGCTTGAGAGCAAGCAATTGAGAGCAAGCAATTGAGAGCAAAAGCGAGTGATTGAGAGCAAAAGCGAAAGCGAGTGATTGAGAGCAAAAGCGAGCGATTGAGAGCAAAAGCGAGCGATTGAGAGAGAGAGAGAGATTGAGAGCGCGAGAGATTTAGAGAGAGAGAGAGCACGATTGAGAGAGAGAGAGAGAGAGAGATTGAGAGAGAGAGAGATTGAGAGCGTGAGATTGAGAGAGCGAGAGATTGAGAGAGCGAGAGCTTTAGAGAGAGAGCAATTGAGAGAGAGCGAGCGCGAGCGAGAGATTGAGAGAGCGAGAGATTGAGAGAGCGAGAGATTGAGAGAGCGAGAGATTGAGAGAGCGAGAGATTGAGACCGCGAGAGATTGAGAGCTCAAGAGATTGAGAGAGCGAGCGCAAGAGATTAAAAGAGCGAGCGCAAGAGATTAAGAGAGCGAGCGCAAGAGATTGAGAGAGAGCGCGAGAGATTGAGAGAGAGTGTGAGAGATTGAGAGAGAGCGCGAGAGATTGAGAGAGAGTGCGAGAGATTGAGAGAGAGCGAGAGAGATTGAGAGAGCGCGCAAAAGATTGAGGGGGAGCGCGAGAGAGCGTGAGAAAGCGAGCGATTGAGAGAGAGAGAGAGCGATTGAGAGAGAGAGAGCAATTGAGAGAGAGAGAGCGATTGAGAGAGAGAGATATTGAGAGAGAGAGAGATATTGAGAGAGAGAGAGAGCAATTGAGAGAGAGAGAGCGAGATTGAGAGTGAGAACGCGAGATTGAGAGAGAGAGATTCAGAGTGCGAGATTGAGAGAGAGAGATTCAGAGCGCGAAATTGAGAGAGAGCGATTCAGAGCGCGAGATTGAGAGAGCGATTCAGAGCGCGAGATTGAGAGTGAGCGATTCAGAGCGCGAGATTGAGAGAACAAGAGATTGAGAGAGCGAGAGAGATTGAGAGATCGAGAGAGATTGAGAGAGCGAGCGATTGAGATCCCGCAAGATTGAGAGAGCACGAGATTGAGAGAGCGAGCGATTGAGAGAGAGAGCGAGCAATTGAGAGAGCGAGAGAGATTGAGAGAGCGAGAGAGATTGAGAGAGCGAGAGAGATTGCGAGAGAGATTTTGAGAGCGAGAGAGATTTTGAGAGCGAGATAGATTGAGAGAGAGCGAGAGAGATTGAGAGAGAGAGAGATTGAGAGAGAGCGAGAGATTGAGAGAGTGAGAGAGATTGAGAGCGAGAGCGAGATTGAGAGAGCGAGATTGAGAGAGAATGAGATTGAGAGAGAGAGCGAGATTGAGAGAGAGCGAGAGAGAGAGCGAGATTGAGAGAGAGCGAGATTGAGAGAGAGAGCGAGATTGAGAGACAGCGCGAGATTGAGAGAGAGCGCGAGATTGAGAGAGAGCGCGAGAGATTGAGAGAGAGCGCGAGAGATTGAGAGAGACCGTGAGAGATTGAGAGAGAGCGCAAGATTAAGAGAGAGCGAGAGATTAAGAGAGAGCGAGAGATTGAGCGAGAGCAAGAGATTGAGAGAGAGCGAGAGATTGAGAGCGAGAGAGCGAGAGAGCGAGAGATTGAGAGATAGCGAGATTGAGCGCAAGAGCGCGAGATTGAGAGTGACTGATTGAGAGCAAGCGATTGAGAGCAAAATAGAGCGATTGAGAGCGAGAGAGCAAGAGAGCGCGAGAGAGCACGAGAGAGAGCGCGAGAGAGAGCAAGAGAGAGCGAGAGAGAGCAAGAGAGAGCGAGAGAGAGCAAGAGATTGAGAGCGAGAGCGAGATTGAGAGAGCGAGATTGAGAGAGAGCGAGATTGAGAGAGAGAGCGAGATTGAGAGAGAGCGAGATTGAGAGAGAGCGAGATTGAGAGACAGCGTGAGATTGAGAGAGCGCGAGAGATTGAGAGAGAGCGCGAGAGATTGAGAGAGAGCGCGAGAGATTGAGAGAGAGCGCGAGATTGAGAGAGAGAGAGAGATTGAGAGAGAGCGAGATATCGAGAGCGAGAGAGCGAGAGATTGAGAGAGCGAGAGAGCGCGAGTGATTGAGAGAGAGCAAGAGATTGAGAGAGAGCGAGAGTGAGAGAGCGAGATTGAGAGAGAGCGAGAGCTTGAGAGAGCGAGAGCGAGAGCTTGAGAGAGCGACAGTTTGAGAGAGAGAGAGCGAGCGCTTGAGAGCGAGAGATGAGAGAGAGCGAGAGAGATTGAGAGAGAGCGAGAGAGATTGAGAGAGTGAGAGTGAGAGATTGAGAGAGAGATTCAGAGCGAGCGTGAGAGATTGAGAGCGAGAGAGCGATCGCGAGAGATTGAGAGCGAGAGATTGAGCGAGAGATTGAGAGAGCAAGAGATTGAGAGAGCAATAGATTGAGAGAGATTGAGAGCGAGAGAGCGAGCACGAGAGAGCGAGCACGAGAGATTGAGAGCGAGAGATTGAGATCAAGAGATTGAGAGCGAGAGATTGAGAGCGAGAGATTGAGAGCGAGAGATTGAGAGAGCGAGAGATATTGAGAGAGCGAGATATTGAGTGAGCGAGAGAGATTGAGTGAGCAAGAGAGATTGAGAGAGAACGAGCATGGGCGAGAACGAGCGAGAGAGTGATTCAGCAAGCGATTGAAAGCGAGCGCTTGAGCGAGTGCTTGAGAGCGAGCACTTGAGCAAAAGCAAGCGATTGAGAGAGCAAGAGATTGAGAGAGAGCGATAGAGATTGAGAGAGCAAGCGCGAGAGATTGAGAGAGCGAGCGCAAGAGATTGAGAGAGAGATTGAGAGAGCGAGAGATTGAGAGAGCGAGAGCTTTAGAGAGCGGGAGCTTTAGAGAGAGCGAGCGCGAGCGAGAGTTTGAGAGAGCGAGAGATTGATTGAGTGAGAGATTGAGAGAGCGAGAGAGATTGAGAGAGCGAGCTAGATTGAGAGAGCGAGCGCAAGTGATTGAGAGAGCGAGCGCAAGAGATTGAGAGAGCGAGCGCAAGAGATTGAGAGAGAGCGCGAGAGATTGAGCGAGAGCGCGGGAGATTGAGAGAGAGCGCGAGTGATTGAGAGAGTGCGAGAGATTGAGAGAGCGCGAGAGATTGAGAGAGATTGAGAGAGAGCGAGAGAGATTGAGCGAGAGCGAGCGAGATTGAGAGCGAGCTTGAGAGAGAGGGAGAGCGAGCGAGATTGAGAGCATGAGCGCAAGATTGAGAGAGAGCGAGATTGAGAGAGATTGATAGAGCGCGAGATTGAGAGAGAGCGATTCAGAGCGCGAGATTGAGAGAGAGCGATTCAGAGCGCGGGATTGAGAGAGATCGATTCATAGCGCGAGATTGAGAGAGAGCGATTCAGAGCGCGAGATTGAGAGAGCGATTCAGAGCGCGAGATTGAGAGAGCGATTCAGAGAGCGAGATTGAGATAGAGCGATTCAGTCCCAGTCAGAGGGACTTACCTGCCAACCCGGCGCTCCTCCGCCCCAGGATTCCGGGCGTGGAGTAGCAGCGCCGGCCTCACTGGCCACCGACTGCTCCACAGACTACCCGCTCACTCCATACTTTCCCGTGAGGTAACGGGACGGTGCGAGAGGTGAGCCCTTCAGCCTACTCGGCGCTCCTCCGCCCCAGGATTCCGGGCGTGTAGTAGCAGCGCCGGCCTCACTAGCCACCGGCTGCTCCAGAAACTACCCGCTCACTCCGTACTTTCCCGTGAGGTAACGGGACGGTGCGAGAGGTGAGCCCTTCAGCCTACTCGGCGCTCCTCCGCCCCAGGATTTCCAGGCGTAGAGTTGCAGCGCCTATTATACTCGCCACCGGCTTCTCTGGTGTCTTACAGCTCTCTCCTCGCTTCCCCGTGACGTAACGGGAGGGTTCGTGAGGAGAACGCCCTAACCCTAACGACTCACTACCTCCCTGACTCTCCGCCCAGTGAATTCAACTGGGCCTAGGCATCGTCTCACACAGACATCCAGACAGGGGGAGGAAGGAGCATCAGGCACGGGAAAAGTCAAGCTAGGGGTGGTGTCTTGGGAAGGGGAGTGAGCAAGCATTTGGCTAACCCATATACTTGTCTCTTTCAGGTCTCTCTCCCCGCGGTTCCTATCCTTCCTTCCCTCACCCACCTGTCTTCTGAGTCCGCGGGTATTACATTTATACCGGACTGGGGACGGATGGGTGGTGGACCCCTACATAGCATCGGCGTCATCCCGAGGAGAGGATCCAAGGAGACCATGACAGAGATTGAGAGAGCGAGCGAGCACGAGCGAGCGAGCATGAGCGAGAGCGATCCAGCAAGCGATTGAAAGCGAGCGCTTGAGAGCAAGCGCTTGAGAGCAAGCGCTTGAGAGCAAGCAATTGAGAGCAAGCAATTGAGAGCAAAAGCGAGTGATTGAGAGCAAAAGCGAAAGCGAGTGATTGAGAGCAAAAGCGAGCGATTGAGAGCAAAAGTGAGCGATTGAGAGCAAAAGCGAGCGATTGAGAGCAAAAGCGAGCGATAGAGAGAGAGAGAGAGATTGAGAGAGCGAGAGATTGAGAGAGAGCGAGAGATTTAGAGAGAGAGAGCGCGCGATTGAGAGAGAGAGAGAGAGAGATTGAGAGAGCGAGAGATTGAGAGCGAGAGATTGAGAGAGAGCGATTGAGAGAGAGCCAGCGCGAGCGAGAGATTGAGAGAGCAAGAGATTGAGAGAGCGAGAGATTGAGAGAGTGAGAGATTGAGAGAGCGAGAGATTGAGAGAGCGAGAGATTGAGACCATGAGAGATTGAGAGCTCAAGAGATTGAGAGAGCGAGCGCAAGAGATTAAGAGAGCGAGCACAAGAGATTGAGAGAGAGCGCAAGAGATTGAGAGAGAGCGCGAGAGATTGAGAGAGAGTGCGAGAGATTGAGAGAGAGCGCGAGAGATTGAGAGAGAGCGCGAGAGATTGAGAGAGAGCGCGAGAGATTCAGAGACCGCGCCAAAGATTGAGGGGGAGTGCGAGAGAGCGTGAGAGAGCGAGCGATTGAGAGAGAGAGCGATTGAGAAAGAGAGATATTGAGAGAGAGAGAGATATTGAGAGAGAGATATTGAGAGAGAGCAATTGAGAAAGAGAGAGCGAGATTGAGAGCGAGAGCGCGAGATTGAGAGAGCGAGATTGAGAGTGCGAGATTGAGAGAGAGCGATTCAGAGCACGAGATTGAGAGAGAACAATTCAGAGCGCGAGATTGAGAGAGCGATTCAGAGCACGAGATTGAGAGAGCGCGAGATTGAGAGAACGAGAGATTGAGAGATTGAGAGAGATTGAGAGAGCGAGAGAGATTGAGAGAGCGAGCGATTGAGATCCCGCGAGATTGAGAGAGCGCGAGATTGAGAGAGCGAGCGATTGAGAGAGAGAGAGAGCAATTGAGAGAGCGAGAGAGATTGAGAGAGCGAGAGAGATTGAGAGAGCGAGAGAGATTGCGAGAGAGATTTTGAGAGCGAGAGAGATTTTGAGAGCGAGAGAGATTGAGAGAGAGCGAGAGAGATTGAGAGAGAGAGAGATTGAGAGCGAGATTGAGAGCGAGAGCGAGAGCGAGATTGAGAGAGCGAGATTGAGAGAGAGCGAGATTGAGAGAGAGAGCGAGATTGAGAGAGAGCGAGAGAGAGAGCGAGATTGAGAGAGAGCGAGATTGAGAGAGAGAGCGAGATTGAGAGACAGCACGAGATTGAGAGAGAGCGCGAGATTGAGAGAGAGCGTGAGAGATTGAGAGAGAGCGTGAGAGATTGAGAGAGAGCGCGAGATTGAGAGAGAGCGAGAGATTGAGAGAGAGCGAGAGATTGAGAGAGAGCGAGAGATTGAGAGCGAGAGAGCGAGAGATTGAGAGAGATTGAGAGAGCGAGAGAGCGCGAGTGAATGAGAGAGAGCGAGAGATTGAGAGAGAGCGAGAGTGAGAGAGCGAGATTGAGAGCGAGAGCGAGATTGACAGAGCGAGAGTGAGAGATTGAGAGTGAGAGAGAGATTGAGAGATAGACATTGAGAGAAAGATTGAGAGAAAGAGATTGAGAGCGCGAGATTTTGAGAGTGCGAGATTGAGCGCGAGAGCGCGAGATTGAGAGCGAGTGATTGAGAGCAAGCGATTGAGAGCAAAATAGAGCGATTGAGATCGAGAGAGCAAGAGAGCGCGAGAGAGCATGAGAGAGAGCGTGAGAGAGAGCGAGAGAGAGCGAGAGATTGAGAGCGAGAGATTGAGAGCGAGAGATTGAGAGCGAGAGCGAGATTGAGAGAGCGAGATTGAGAGAGAGCGAGATTGAGAGAGAGAGCGAGATTGAGAGAGAGCGAGATTGAGAGAGAGCGAGATTGAGAGAGAGCGAGATTGAGAGACAGCGCGAGATTGAGAAAGAGCGCAAGAGATTGAGAGAGAGCACGAGAGATTGAGAGAGAGCGCGAGAGATTGAGAGAGAGCGCGAGATTGAGAGAGAGCGAGAGATTGAGAGAGAGCGAGAGAGCGAGAGCGAGAGAGCGAGAGATTGAGAGAGCGAGAGAGCGTGAGTGATTGAGAGAGAGCGAGAGATTGAGAGAGAGCGAGAGTGAGAGAGCACGAGAGCTTGAGAGAGCGAGAGCTTGAGAGCGAGAGCTTGAGAGAGCGAGAGCTTGAGAGAGCGAGACCTTGAGAGAGAGAGCGAGAGATGAGAGAGAGCGAGAGAGATTGAGAGAGAGCGAGAGAGATTGAGAGAGTGAGAGTGAGAGATTGAGAGAGAGATTGAGAGTGAGCGTGAGAGATTGAGAGCAAGAGAGCGAGCATGAGAGATTGAGAGTGAGAGATTGAGAGCGAGAGATTGAGAGAGCAAGAGATTGAGAGAGCGAAAGGGAGATTGAGAGCGAGAGAGCGAGCACGAGAGAGAGAGCGCGAGAGATTGAGAGCAAGAGATTGAGAGCAAGAGATTGAGAGCAAGAGATTGAGAGAGCGAGAGTGAGAGATTGAGTGAGCGAGAGAGATTGAGAGAGAACGAGCACGGGCGAGAACGAGCGAGAGAGCGATTCAGTAAGCAATTGAAAGCGAGCGCTTGAGCGAGCGCTTAAGAGCGAGCACTTGAGCAAAAGCAAGCGATTGAGAGAGAGCGAGCGCGAGCGAGCGATTGAGAAAGCAAGAGATTGAGAGAGAGCGAGAGAGATTGAGAGAGCAAGCGCGAGAGATTGAGAGAGCGAGCGCAAGAGATTGAGAGAGAAAGAGATTGAGAGAGCGAGAGATTGAGAGAGCGAGAGCTTTAGAGAGCGAGCGCTTTAGAGAGAGCGAGCGCGAGCGAGAGATTGAGAGAGCGAGAGATTGAGAGAGCGAGAGAGATTGAGAGAGCGAGAGAGATTGAGAGAGCGAGCGCAAGAGATTGAGAGAGCGAGCGCAAGAGATTGAGAGAGCGAGCGCAAGAGAGAGAGCGAGCGCAAGATATTAAGAGAGAGAGCGTGAGAGATTGAGAGAGAGCGCGAGAGATTGAGCGAGAGCGCGATAGATTGAGAGAGAGCGCAAGAGTTTGAGAGAGCACGAGTGTGAGAAGTTGGCCTGGTATATGATGTTCACTAGTTAAAGTGACCACCTTGTACCATGCCAAGCAACCCTTATGGTGTGGTTGTAAGTCAACCTTTTCGGACCAGCTGCCCTAGTGGTAGCGTAGGCTAAGCAGTCTTTCAGGCTAAACTCGTTTAGGCATGTAAAGCAAGCTGTTTTACCAAATTTAACCCCCTTTTATACCAATGAAAGGACACCACACAGATATATATTCAAAATATATATGTATTTATTACTCAAAGTATCCCCTAGACTCTTTATGAGCACAGGAGCACAAATCGATAAACAAGGAAGTATCACAATATACAGAAGTTGCACTTTATATGGATAGGCCCTGGTGGCCGCTCGAACCATATACTAAAATAGTGGTATAAGTACCACGACTAGGAAAGGGAAAAGGCCTAGGGCCTCTAGAATCGCTGGGCCTACAAGGAGCTAACTTCAGTTAGTGACCAGGATGTCCACGGGTCGCGTGTGCAGTGAGGAAAGTTACACGCGGGCTCCCATAGGTTTTCAATGGGTGCGTAAAAGTTCAAAAGTTACTGCTAGAAGGGTCTTCTGGTTGAACTACGAAATCAAGACTTCAAACCTAGACATTAGAGATGTTACTCTACACTTGTGCACCGGAGTGCCAGCTTTACCTCACCCACAGGAAGCGGGTGCCTAGGTCTCGAAGTGCGTCGGGTTTCGTCTATCTGTTCAATGGAGCCTGATGACAAAGATGCTGCAGGCGGTCGGTCCAGAAGAGATGCGGTGGATCCAAGGGTGGATCGGAAGTGTAGAAGACCTGTAAGCAGAGGGGACAGTGTTCACAGTCACTAGCCAGTGACCGGCGTGGCACCAGGTAGGTACCAGGTGATGTCGGGTGCCAACAGGTGAAGAGGTATAGCTTGTCTCTGCAGCCACGTGGTCCCTGAAGGTCGACGACGTCCAGGAGTCAGTTCACGAGCTGTACCACGCAATCTCTCGCTGTCGGCAGTGTCGGCGACTCAAAAGAAGCAAACAAGCCTTGGCAAAAGCAGGAGTCGCAGGAATCAAAGAAAGCTGTTTACTCTGACCAGCAAGGTCAGAGGGGCTGCTCTTTTGGAGGGAAGCAGGGGCCAGTCAGGAGCAACCAGACCAGCATTGTAGTTTTTCAAGATGATCGCCAAGATGGCCACTAGCCAACAGGCCAGGGACCGGGCAGGCGCGTCAAGTCGCAAAGTGCAGAGGGGCCCCACGCAGATCGTGGAGATGCTGGAAGGCTCACCTTTGGTGCAGATGCTGCTCGGATGTTGGGCTTCTCAGGACCCAAAGCACAACTTGGAGGGAGCCTCTGTTGTCGTGCTTGCAGCTTGTCGAGTGTCTTCCAAGATGGCTGGCTCCACGTGTCTCGGTGCCTCCACGGGTTCCTTCTTTGCAGGGACTGTGGATCGGGCTGTAAGAGGTCTGGAGGTCCAGTTCTTGTTGGTCTCTGGGCTCGGGCTCCAGCGGGAGGCGGCAGCAAAACAGACGTCGAATTGCTGGTTGGTGCTTGCGTTAGCAAGATGGTCACTCCCTGACCATAGGGGAGAATTCCTTCTGTCTTCTGTGCAGCAGAACGTCGAAGTTCCTGTCTTCTTCTTAGTGTTAAGTTGATTCCAGGATGTCTGAAGTCTTAGGACACAGCTCCTACCTTTAAGCGGATTCTAGGGGCCGGACTACCTGCTAGGTCCCTCCCTGAAGGTTGGGACCAGGAAGGGGGGTGATTACACCCCCAATCCTTTGTCCAGCTCGCCCCAGGTCCGGGGCTGGTGTGCCCCAGGACCGGTTTGAACTGGCATATGCACCGAGGCTCCTTGTGAGCCTCAGGCATGTCTGATTCTATTCAAGCCCTACCTGACCAATACACAAAATCCCGTCTGGGGTGGTGCTCGCACCTCCCCTGGCAGGAAACCCTTTGTCCACATCTCCCAAGCTGGAAGGACTCCCAGCAGCAGGAGGGCAGACTTGTGTCTGTGGTGGCAGCGTCCATTTTGTGGAGCTGAGGCTATGTCTGATTTTACCCGGGTTTCAGGTTCTGTACATGTCGTGTCCCTCTAGAAGGGTGGAATGCTAACCCCGTCACCGGAAATGGCGAGGGGTTAGTATTCCAATTCGTATGACACCTTACTCGACATGTTTTGATAAAGCCAAACCAAAGATAGCATTTAACCGCGAGGTTCATAATGCACTTAAGAGTACATGGTATGGCGATATCTGGAAACGGTAGAAGGAAGTTGTTCCGACTACTGAAGACAGGCTCAGCTCATGCCAGAGCACCATCTCACATGAAACCAAGCACTCTGCCTCCAGGATTGTTAAGGTCTGCCATAGGAGTGACTTATAGGTTAACATGTGTCCCATTTAAGGTTAGGTATAGGTATACTACACCTAAGTAAGAGGTGGATACACCAACTTACCCCAGCTGAGTGATCAGCCAGTTGTGTCAAATTGTTAGGCCAGGCCAGGGGTGGCACAATACATGCTTCAGCCCCTGGTAGGCCTTAGATACACCAATGCCCTGGGTACCTAGTGTACACTGGTACATGGGCTCACAGGGTGATCCAATTCCGATTGGTTATGCACCTAGAGTGCATAGTGTCAATTTAGTAGAGAGAACAGCAGGCTGGGGGTCTGATTAGCAGGCCCACAGCCTCAATATGTCAAAAACCAGTGAAGCAAAAAGCAAAAATTTGGGGTGACCATAGAATAGCAGACCCTACTCTCCTCCACAACCCCCCCCCCCCAAACGCAGGGACATTAAACTACCCTTGACCAGTCTCGTCTTCATGTCCTAAGTGGAAGTACCTGGAGAGACCATCTGCATTC
The DNA here is from genome assembly GCF_964204655.1 of Triturus cristatus. Taxonomy (NCBI): domain Eukaryota; kingdom Metazoa; phylum Chordata; class Amphibia; order Caudata; family Salamandridae; genus Triturus; species Triturus cristatus. The sequence continues at coordinate 821,328,755 of NC_140579.1, read as the reverse complement.
CCATGGTCTGTACCTGGCCGGTGCTCCACTGTAAAGTCCATCCCCTGTAGGGAAATGGACCACCTAAGCAGTTTGGGGTTTTCACCCTTCATCTGATTTAGCCACAAGAGGGGCTTATGGTCTGTCTGAATCTTGAAATGAGTGCCAAACAAGTATGGCCTCAGCTTCTTCAGGGCCCACACCACAGCAAAGGCCTCCCTCTCAATAGCTGACCAATTCTTCTCTCTGGGGGTCAACCTTCTGCTAATAAAAGCAATGGGTTGGTCTTGACCATCTACATTAAGTTGTGACAGCACAGCTCCCACACCCAACTCAGAAGCATCTGTTTGGACAATAAACTCTTTGGAGTAGTCAGGACTTTTCAGGATAGGTGCAGAGCACATGGCCTTCTTCAGGTCATCAAATGCCTTTTGACAGCTTACTGTCCACTGAACCTTTTTGGGCATCTTCTTGAATGTCAGATCATTAAGAGGAGTCACAATGGACCCATAGTTCTTAACAAACTTCCTGTAGTACCCAGTCAAGCCCAAGAAAGCTCGAACTTGAGTCTGGGTGGTTGGAGGAGACCAGTCCTTGATGGATTGTATCTTACTCTCCAGTGGTTGAACTTGGCCTCCACCTACAAGGTGGCCCAAATACACAACCTTACTCTGCCCTATCTGGCACTTAGTAGCCTTGATAGTGAGGCCTGCCTTTTGCAGAGCCTCAAGTACCTTCTTCAGGTGGATCAGGTGATCCTCCCAGGTGGAGCTAAAGACAGCAATGTCATCAAGATATGCTGCACAAACGTCATCCAACCCAGTAAGGACTTGATTCACCAACCTTTGGAAGGTGGCAGGTACATCATTCAGACCAAAGGGCATCACCAAAAATTGGTAGTGTCCTCCTGGGGTTGAAAATGCTGTTTTGGCCTTAGACTCCTCAGCTAACCTGATTTGCCAATAGCCAGCTGTCAAATCAAATGTGCTCAAAAACTTAGCAGAAGCCAGTTTATCTATGAGCTCATCTGCCCTTGGAATAGGATGTGCATCTGTCCTAGTGACAGCATTGAGTCCTCTGTAATCCACACAGAACCTCATCTCTCTCTTGCCATCTTTGGTGTGAGGTTTGGGGACCAGAACCACTGGGCTAGCCCAGGGGCTCTCTGAGAGCTCAATGACACCCAGTTCCAGCATTTTGTGTACCTCAGCCTTTATACAGTCCCTGACATGGTCAGGTTGCCTGTAAAGTTTGTTCTTTACAGAAAGACTGTCACCAGTGTCCACCACATGGGTACACCAGTCAGTTTGACTAGGTATCAGTGAGAACGTATGCTGAAATGATTGTAGAACCTGTCTACATTCAATCTGCTGATGCTCAGTGAGGTTGCCTACAAGGGTCACTCCTTCAACTGAACCATCTTCAGGGTTCTGAGACAACAGGTCTGGGAGAGGGTCACTCTCTTCCTCCTGTCCCTCAACTGTAGCCATGAGCAAGCCAATGTCTGCCCTGTCAACATATGCTTTTAACCTGTTAACATGGAGTTGGTGCTTGCGTTAGCAAGATGGTCACTCCCTGACCATAGGGGAGAATTCCTTCTGTCTTCTGTGCAGCAGAACGTCGAAGTTCCCGTCTTCTTCTTAGTGTTAAGTTGATTCCAGGATGTCTGAAGTCTTAGGACACAGCTCCTACCTTTAAGCAGATTCTAGGGGCCGGACTACCTGCTAGGTCCCTCCCTGAAGGTTGGGACAAGGAAGGGGGGTGATTACACCCCCAATCCTTTGTCCAGCTCGCCCCAGGTCCGGGGCTGGTGTGCCCCAGGACCGGTTTGAACTGGCATATGCACCGAGGCTCCTTGTGAGCCTCAGGCATGTCTGAATCTATTCAAACCCTACCTGACCAATACACAAAATCCCGTCTGGGGTGGTGCTCACACCTCCCCTGGCAGGAAACCCTTTGTCCACATCTCCCAAGCTGGAAGGACTCCCAGCAGCAGGAGGGCAGACTTGTGTCTGTGGTGGCAGCGTCCATTTTGTGGAGCTGAGGCTATGTCTGATTTTACCCGGGTTTCAGGTTCTGTACATGTCGTGTCCCTCTAGAAGGGTGGAATGCTAACCCCGTCGCCGGAAATGGCGAAGGGTTAGTATTCCAATTCGTATGACACCTTACTCGACATGTTTTGATAAAGCCAAACCAAAGATAGCATTTAACCGCGAGGTTCATAATGCACTTAAGAGTATATGGTATGGCGATATCTGGAAATGGTAGAAGGAAGTTGTTCCGACTACTGAAGACAGGCTCAGCTCATGCCAGAGCACCATCTTACATGAAACCAAGCACTCTGCCTCCAGGATTGTTAAGGCCTGCCATAGGAGTGACTTATAGGTTAACATGTGTCCCATTTAAGGTTAGGTATAGGTATACTACACCTAAGTAAGAGGTGGATACACCAACTTACCCCAGCTGAGTGATCAGCCAGTTGTGTCAAATTGTTAGGCCAGGCCAGGGGTGGCACAATACATGCTTCAGCCCCTGGTAGGCCTTAGATACACCAATGCCCTGGGTACCTAGTGTACACTGGTACATGGACTCACAGGGTGATCCAATTCCGATTGGTTATGCACCTAGAGTGCATAGTGTCAATTTAGTAGAGAGAACAGCAGGCTGGGGGTCTGATTAGCAGGCCCACAGCCTCAATATGTCAAAAACCAGTGAAGCAAAAAGCAAAAATTTGGGGTGACCATAGGATAGCAGACCCTACTCTCCTACACAACCCCCCCCCCCAAACGCAGGGACATTAAACTAGCCTTGACCAGTCTCGTCTTCATGTCCTAAGTGGAAGTACCTGGAGAGACCATCTGCATTCCCATGGTCTGTACCTGGCCGGTGCTCCACTGTAAAGTCCATCCCCTGTAGGGAAATGGACCGGTATAAAGATAGAATATCGACGGGAAAATATCGACTAGCATTAATATCGTGGTAAGAATATCGTCTGTGAAAAATATCGTAATAGAAAATATCTTTGTAAAAAATATCGTTTCTTGAGAATGACAAAAATATCGTCAAGAAAAAATATCGATGAACAGAATATCGTTGATCAAAATGTCGTTTCATATAATATCGACAGAAAAATATAAGTTGTTATAAAATTTATAAAAAAATATGTATTATGTTTTTAAAAAACTTACAAAACTCCTACTAGTAATAATATGTGTTAAAAAATATTTTCTACAAAAGAATTGTTAAAATTTTAGTAGCGGGTTATTGGTATTATAGGGGATAAGGGTGGGTAGTAATTTAAAATTTGGTTTTTACAAAATTTCTAAAATATAAAAATATTAGAAAATAATTAAGAAATCGAAATTTTAATTAGAAATTTCGATTTGTTCACAAAATTAAATTTGTAATAAAATTTTAAAATTCCCCAAAAAATTTTTAGGAGCGGGTTATTGGTATTATATGGGATAAGGGTGGGTAGTAATTTAAAATTTGGTTTTTACAAAATTTCTAAAATATAAAAATATTAGAAAATAATTAAGAAATCGAAATTTTAATGAAGAAATTTCGAATTGTTCACCAAATTAAATTTGTAATTAAATTTTAAACTTCCCCAAAAAATTTTTAGGAGCGGGTTTTTGGTATTATAGGGGATTAGGGTGGGTAGTAATTTAAAAATGTCGTGTTTTAAAAGTGTAGAAAATATTAATAAATTAGAAATTTATCATGAAATCAAAATTTTACTTCGAAATTTTAAATTTTACATGAAATTTAATTTTTAATATTAATAAAAAATATTAAATTGATATTGAAGAAGCGTTATTTTGGTATTATAGGGTAATAGGGTATAAAAAATAATTTAGATAGAAAAATTTATATTGTTTACTAACCTGCACATTTCCTGACTTATGTTGGATTGGAGTTAGAATAGTAATTTGTTATGGTTTACTATCCAGCACTTTCCCTGACTTATGTTGGATTGGAATTAGAATAGTAATTTATTATGGTTTACTATCCAGCACTCTCCCTGACTTATGTTATGTTTGGAGTTAGAATAGTAATTTATTATGGTTTACTATCCAGCACTCTCCCTGACTTATGTTATGTTTGGAGTTAGAATAGTAATTTTTTATGGTTTACTATCCAGCACTTTCCCTGACTTATGTTGGATTGGAGTTAGAATAGTAATTTATTATGGTTTACTATCCAGCACTCTCCCTGACTTATGTTATGTTTGGAGTTAGAATAGTAATTTATTATGGTTTACTATCCAGCACTTTCTCTGACTTATGTTGGATTGGAGTTTGAATAGTAATTTATTATGGTTTACTATCCAGCACTCTCTCTGACTTATGTTATGTTTGGAGTTAGAATAGTAATTTATTATGGTTTACTATCCAGCACTTTCCCTGACTTATGTTGGATTGGAGTTTGAATAGTAATTTATTATGGTTTACTATCCAGCACTCTCTCTGACTTATGTTGGATTGGAGTTTGAATAGTAATTTATTATGGTTTACTATCCAGCACTTTCCCTGAGTTATGTTATGTTTGGAGTTAGAATAGTAATTTATTATGGTTTACTATCCAGCACTTTCCCTGACTTATGTTATGTTTGGAGTTAGAATAGTAATTTATTATGGTTTACTATCCAGCACTTTCCCTGACTTATGTTGGATTGGACTTTGAATAGTAAATTATTATGGTTTACAATCCAGCACTTTCCCTGATTTATGTTGGATTGGAGTTAGAATAGTAAATTAATATGCTTTACAATCCAGCACTTTCCCTGACTTATGTTGGATTGGAGTTAGAATAGTAATTTATTATGGTTTACTATCCAGCACTCTCCCTGACTTATGTTATGTTTGGAGTTAGAATAGTAATTTATTATGGTTTACTATCCAGCACTTTCCCTGACTTATGTTGGATTGGAGTTAGAATAGTAATTTATTATGGTTTACTATCCAGCACTTTCCCTGAGTTATGTTATGTTTGGAGTTAGAATAGTAATTTATTATGGTTTACTATCCAGCATTTTCCCTGACTTATGTTGGATTGGAGTTAGAATAGTAAATTATTATGGTTTACAATCCAGCACTTTCCCTGACTTATGTTGGATTGGAGTTAGATTAGTAAATTATTATGGTTTACAATCCAGCACTTTCCTTGACTTATGTTTTGTTTGGAGTTAGAATAGTTAATTATAATGGTTTACTATCCACCATTTACCCTGACTTACGTAGGATTGGAGTTAGAATAGTTAATTATTATGGTTTATTATCCAGCATTATCTATTTACAATTTTTAATAAGAATAATATATGTCATGTTGTAATATTCATTTCAACAATATAAATTAAAAACATTTTATAACATTTTTACATACATATGACAAGTTTCTAAATTAAGAAATAACAATTTTTAGATCTTTTCTTTTATTCATAGTTTAAATTGTTACTGCAAAGATTTTGAACATTTTATAAAACATTTAATATAATTTTTGTTAACAAATTATATTGCAGTTTTGTACATAAATACAGTTTCAATTATGCATACATTAGTATATTAAATTTTTATATTTTTTATAAAAATTTAATATATTACATATTTTTTATGACATTGATTTTATCACGATATGTACATAACATAAATTTACATTTTTTAACATCTGAGAAAAATATTTAACAATGAAAAACATTTTTTAATATACAATAAACAATTAATATATAATTCTATTGAACATATTAATGTATATTTTACAATATTCATTTGTTTTTTAAGAATAAAAAGTAAATTATTACTAAACATGGTAAATTTATATTTAAAGGATGGATTTAGCTATTAGGTCTAAGTATGCTAGACCTTCTATACTTGGGTACAGTCTAGTTTTTTGCTGGAGATATTCGTACATATTTAATGTTTGTTTACTTAGTTTAGGGCCAATTTTAGAAAGGGATTGCTCTATTCTGAGTTCTTGGTAGCTTTGTTCTTTTTTAATGCTTTGGATTAGTTTGTGAAGTGTTGGTTGACTTCTTCCTAAAGTGGCTTGGAAGGCATTATGCCACCCTTCAACTGCGTTGTTAGTTTTAGCTTTCTGTGCTATTGTACTAGCATACACATTCCACCATGGAATTTGAAATTTAGGTTGTCTACCGTGGCCTGAACGATGTAATCTTCCAACCCAGGTATCTTCAAAATAGTCCAAGAAGGGAGTTAGTATTTTCTCATTGGTGCGGTAGAAAGGGCTGTCAATTAATAAATTGTAGTAGTTAGCTACTTCTGTTGTTGGTACATATGCCAATGCAATCAACTTTTTTATTTGATAAGCAAAGTGACTGTTTGTACAATATTCAATGCTTAAGGTAGATTTTTGTAAGTGCCTCCATATACTTTGGTTGTAGTGATAATAACAACCTTGTATTGAGGTATGGGGATATATCTTAAGGATAGCTTGAATCATGGCTATTTCAAAGTCAATTATAATTCTTTGAGTATAGTAATTATCTGTTAATTCTTTGATCTTTGTTAAAAGTTCAACGTAGGTAGTATTTGTTTTGTTTGGCAGCAGAGTATAAATTAGAGGGATATTTGTATCTTGGTATTCCCCATGGATGGTGTAAAGTTGATAGAAAGGTTTGGGACAAACTTTAAAAGTCCCGTCCATCATCCATGTTTCACATGATTTAAGTTTTTGCAAATTACTATTAGTAGCAAAAAGTAAAACTCGTTTGTCATGACTCTGGTTGTCATACATTAGGAATTTATCCTCATTATGTGTAATGGTATATTCAGGATATATTTTTATATCCTTAAAACTTTCTGGCGTTGGTGGAGTTGGATCTGAAGCACGTTTAGTTTTTGAAATTAATCTTTTTAAGTTGGGAATAGAAGGTAGCTGTCCTGTCACATGTTCTGGCACTTTGCTTAAAACATTTTTCAAAATACTAGTGCTTGTTTCTTGTGATCCTTTACTAGAATCTTTCAATGTTTCCAGTGCTTCTCTAACTTCCACTTCTGTTACATTTGGTGGGTGGTTATGCTCACGTACATTTACCACATTGTTATCAACAGTTGTTGCTCTACCATAGCATGCACTTGAGTAATATTTGCTACATTTCCAATGGGTCTTTTTTGCTTTTACTCTTTCTTGGGTGTAGGTGTAACCCATGTAGTTCAGCATTAGTTTCCCTTTTTGCGAAGTAATGAAAGTAGCTCCAGTTGCCATGTCTAAGGTAGATCTGTGGAAAATATATATATGTATTTTTAAGAACATTGAAGACGATTTACAGAGATGTGTATAAGAGCAGGAAAAAGCGTGAACATATACTTACTATGTGGCTTCACTGGTAATTCTTTTATTCTTATTTCTCTTTCTGAATTTTCTTATTTTTAAGTTCTGTAGTAGTGTTAAAGAATAATTGAAAGACATGATTTAGTGTTATAGGTGTTTGATTTTACTTTCAGAATTGTTATACATACAGTGACTATACTTACTTGATGTAGTAGAAGATGTTGGTAGTGTAGTTGTAGATAGGTAAATAATTTTGTAGAGTCTGTGGAAAAAATAATCATTGTGTTACTTATAGTATTTGGATGATAGTAGTTGTTAACATATGAAGTAAATAGTACATTTACTTAGCAAGTTTAAATAATTTTTATCAGCTATCTAAGTAGACATGGATAAGGTAGTTTATAAATGTTTTTACATCTAATTTTTTGGTCGTTGTTGATAAGTTCAACATGTTTTGTTTTCACTCTAAAGAAGACCAGTTTTTAAATTAGGGAGTTTATCTACTTTTTGCTAAGTTCGAATGAAAAAAGCAATGGGATTTTACTTACTTGAAGTGTAGTATGACGTTTTGTAGTTGTAGTCGTAGGTTTGTATTCTCTTCTCTCAGCAAGGTAACCGTTTTTCTCCAAGTTTGTGCCAAAAATGGTAAATTACGTTAAGTGTGTAATTGTTTTTATATTAGTGAGTTAATTAATGGTAGGTTTTGATTGGTTCAATTAGTGAAATTTCAAAATCATTGGTCGAGAACGTAATTTCGAATTAGAAAACCGTTATTTTCGTAAGAGTTTGTTGCATCACTATTTGTTTGTTAAAGTACATTGTAAAAAGTTTTATATGTGCTTTTTTGTTTTATATGTAAATAGTTTATATGTAGAAAATAATGAAATGTGTTTCGCATTTAGGCCATCGGAGTGTATGATAGTATCAGTAAATGTAATTTTTTTTAACATATATTATATATTTTTATATCAATAAGTATTAGGAAAACTAAATAATTATATGTGTGAATAGTTTTGTAAAGTAAAATAGTAAAAACAAGTGAGTAAAATAAAAGAATCGTGCATATCGAGTTGGTAATAAAAAGACGATATTTTTTGTATATTTCTATAAGCAGATAGGTCGTCGATGTTAGTGTAGTCGATATAAATGTCTAAGGTAATGATATTTAAAATAAAGTCGATAATGTAGTAGTCGATATTTATGTTGTAGATATTAGTGTGAACGATATTAGGGTTGTCGATAAAAAAAAAATCGATATTTGTGTGAATTCTTGTTTAAGTATAGGATGACGATATTAATGTAAGCGATATTTTAGTGACGATATTTATTTCTGACGATATTTATGTTAACGATATTCCATCATGGAACCAATGGACCACCTAAGCAGTTTGGGGTTTTCACCCTTCATCTGATTTAGCCACAAGAGGGGCTTATGGTCCGTCTGAATCTTGAAATGAGTGCCAAACAAGTATGGCCTCAGCTTCTTCAGGGCCCACACCACAGCAAAGGCCTCCCTCTCAATAGCTGACCAATTCTTCTCTCTGGGGGTCAACCTTCTGCTAATAAAAGCAATGGGTTGGTCTTGACCATCTACATTAAGTTGTGACAGCACAGCTCCCACACCCAACTCAGAAGCATCTGTTTGGACAATAAACTCTTTGGAGTAGTCAGGACTTTTCAGGATAGGTGCAGAGCACATGGCCTTCTTCAGGTCATCAAATGCCTTTTGACAGCTTACTGTCCACTGAACCTTTTTGGGCATCTTCTTGGATCTGTACATCAAAGAGAAGGGGGGGGGACCGGGAGCTAGTTATGGTCCAGTGTCTGTGCTCCGTGTTATATCTATAATACTCAAATGGAGACACTGTTCCTAAAGAGGGAAGGGGCAAAAGAGACCAGTTCGGAAAGAGATAAGAAAGAGGAAAGGCCTAGGCTAGTATTAGGCCCAAACAAGTTTAGATCAGGAGGGAGGGCATACCCTAGTTTCTCTTGTTGCCCTCACACACCCCGAAGGATGTCATGCTTCATCATTGGGCGTTTGCTCCTCGTCGGGCCAGCGCTGCAATGCCCTACGGGTCCCCCGAAGGGTCACTTTAGCGGAGATCTTTTAGAGAAAACGCCATTTGGTGCATGCGGGTGTGTGGTTTGGGTCCTAATAAAAAGATATGTGGTGATGGGGTGTGTCAGTGACGAGGTAGCCTAAAAATGTCTAAGGGTTGCTGAAAAAATAAGGTTTAATGTAAATAGCACCCTTGACATACTAAAAAACCCGTAGGTTGGGTGTTACCTTATTGGAAATAATGTGCCATTAGGTAACTAGTGTGTGGTCATGTGGTCGACATGTTTCGCGCCCCAATGGTCCAAAAAAGGATCCTTGGCGCTTCCTCAGGACCAAAAAAGAATAATAGTGAATGTGGACTGAGGGATACTACCCACAGTTACTATCCGGGCGTACAGGTCAAGATAGTGCTGCTCTCTGTGTGAGAGTCAAGTCGCTCCAGGATAAAAGCCTAAAAACGGGGAGAATAATGCTCCATAGATTAGGGGACGAGCGTACACACCTTCTAGTGAGTTTAGCTCCGGCGTGGCCTCTTAACCACCTACCCCAGTCGTCCTCCTATCTGGAATGGATATTTTAGTGACGATATTTATTTCTGACGATATTTATGTTAACGATATTCCATCATGGAACCAATGGACCACCTAAGCAGTTTGGGGTTTTCACCCTTCATCTGATTTAGCCACAAGAGGGGCTTATGGTCCGTCTGAATCTTGAAATGAGTGCCAAACAAGTATGGCCTCAGCTTCTTCAGGGCCCACACCACAGCAAAGGCCTCCCTCTCAATAGCTGACCAATTCTTCTCTCTGGGGGTCAACCTTCTGCTAATAAAAGCAATGGGTTGGTCTTGACCATCTACATTAAGTTGTGACAGCACAGCTCCCACACCCAACTCAGAAGCATCTGTTTGGACAATAAACTCTTTGGAGTAGTCAGGACTTTTCAGGATAGGTGCAGAGCACATGGCCTTCTTCAGGTCTTCAAATGCCTTTTGACAGCTTACTGTCCACTGAACCTTTTTGGGCATCTTCTTGGATGTCAGATCATTAAGAGGAGTCACAATGGACCCATAGTTCTTAACAAACTTCCTGTAGTACCCAGTCAAGCCCAAGAAAGCTCGAACTTGAGTCTGGGTGGTTGGAGGAGACCAGTCCTTGATGGATTGTATCTTACTCTCCAGTGGTTGAACTTGGCCTCCACCTACAAGGTGGCCCAAATACACAACCTTACTCTGCCCTATCTGGCACTTAGTAGCCTTGATAGTGAGGCCTGCCTTTTGCAGAGCCTCAAGTACCTTCTTCAGGTGGATCAGGTGATCCTCCCAGGTGGAGCTAAAGACAGCAATGTCATCAAGATATGCTGCACAAACGTCATCCAACCCAGTAAGGACTTGATTCACCAACCTTTGGAAGGTGGCAGGTGCATTCTTCAGACCAAAGGGCATCACCAAAAATTGGTAGTGTCCTCCTGGGGTTGAAAATGCTGTTTTGGCCTTAGACTTCTCAGCTAACCTGATTTGCCAATAGCCAGCTGTCAAATCAAATGTGCTCAAAAACTTAGCAGAAGCCAGTTTATCTATGAGCTCATCTGCCCTTGGAATAGGATGTGCATCTGTCCTAGTGACAGCATTGAGTCCTCTGTAATCCACACAGAACCTCATCTCTCTCTTGCCATCTTTGGTGTGAGGTTTGGGGACCAGAACCACTGGGCTAGCCCAGGGGCTCTCTGAGAGCTCAATGACACCCAGTTCCAGCATTTTGTGTACCTCAGCCTTTATACAGTCCCTGACATGGTCAGGTTGCCTGTAAAGTTTGTTCTTTACAGAAAGACTGTCACCAGTGTCCACCACATGGGTACACCAGTCAGTTTGACTAGGTATCAGTGAGAACGTATGCTGAAATGATTGTAGAACCTGTCTACATTCAATCTGCTGATGCTCAGTGAGGTTGCCTCCAAGGGTCACTCCTTCAACTGAACCATCTTCAGGGTTCTGAGACAACAGGTCTGGGAGAGGGTCACTCTCTTCCTCCTGTCCCTCAACTGTAGCCATGAGCAAGCCCATGTCTGCCCTGTCAACATATGCTTTTAACCTGTTAACATGGAGTACCCTGTGGGGACTCCTGGGAGTGCCTAGGTCCACCAAGTAGGTAACCTCTCCCTTCTTTTCCAGGATTATATGGGGTCCAGACCATTTGTCTTGGAGTGCTGCTGGAGCCACTGGCTCCAACACCCATACCTGCTGTCTTGGCTGAAACTCAACCAAGACAGCCTTTTGGTCATGCCAAGATTTCTGTAAGGCCTGGCTTGCCTCAAGGTTTTTTGGATGCCTTCTCCATGTACTCAGCCATCCTGGAGCGGAGACCAAGTACATAGTCCACTAGGTCTTGTTTAGGCTTTTTGAAAGGTAACTCCCATCCTTCCCTCACCAGACATAGGGGGCCTCTTACAGGGTGCCCAAACAACAATTCAAAGGGGCTGTAGCCAACTCCTTTTTGGGGGACCTCTCTGTAAGCAAACAGAAGGCAGGGTAAAAGGATGTCCCATCTTCGCCTGAGCTTTTCAGGTAATCCTTTGATCATACCCTTTAGGGTCTTGTTGAATCTCTCAACAAGCCCATTGCATTGTGGGTGATAAGGGGTGGTGAACTTGTAGTTGACACCACATTCCTTCCACATAGCTGTCAAGTATCCTGACATGAAGTTGGTACCTCTGTCAGAAACCACGTCCTTAGGAAACCCCACTCTGGAGAATACTCCCAGTAGGGCCCTGGCCACAACAGGAGCTGTTGTGGTCCTAAGGGGAATTGCCTCTGGATACCTGGTGGCATGATCCACTCCCACCAGTATAAATCTGTGCCCAGATGCAGTGGGGGGATCCATGGGACCCACTATATCTATTCCCACTCTTTCAAAGGGGACCCCCACCACAGGTAGTGGTATTAGGGGGGCCTTTGTTGTGCCACCTGATTTGCCACTGGCTTGGCAGGTCACACAGGAGCGACAAAACTCCTTGGTATCTTCATTCATGTGAGGCCAGTGAAAGTGAGGGACAAGCCTGTCCCAAGTCTTGTTCTGGCCTAAGTGTCCTGCTAGAGGAGTATCATGGGCCAAGGTAAGCAGGAAACCCCTAAATTGCAGCGGTATGACCAACCTCCTGGTTGCACCAGGTTTTGGGTCTCTAGCCTCTGAATAAAGGAGCCCATCATCCCAATACACTTTATGGGTACCTTGAGCATTCCCAGCAGCCTCAGCAGCTGCCAGCTGTCTGAGGGGTTCAAGAGATGGACAGGATAACTGAGCCTGCCCCAAGTCAGCCCTGGAAGGTGAGGTTCCGTGAAAACTGAACCCATGTTTCTGAGCTAATGGTACCGTGACGATCCTGGCATTAGCGAATTGCAAATAATGAGTCTAATATAAAGCAAGCGTTTTCGCAACGCTGCACTGAAGGATTCGTCATGTATTACTGATTCTTGGGCTCGAACCTACGGGTTCCATTTCGTGCACGACGTCCATTTTGTATCATTGCCCTCACATAGTCAGTGAATGAGCGATGTCCGAACAATGACCCTGATTAGGTAACCTCGAGGGCACGTAGTCCCCAGTGCGCGTTCTGCCGACTTCTGCATGACTTGGCGAAAGCTTACCCTGTCGCCTGAGGCGGACCCTGCCGTACTGGTTTTCTGTCCTGTCCTGCCTGAGCCAAGCTACTGACCCTGACACAATAGACCACGCTTCTTTTATTAGCCTACGAATATGTCTTATCTGACTCTTCTATTTTCTGCATCTGTTCCTGCTTTTCCCTTTAGCCTTTTATGATGAGGAGGTGACCAATTTTATTATGGGGCGGTCCGGCCTTTCAATAGAGGGATGTCAGAAACATGTGATTGAAGGCCAGACACCTGGAGATGGGAATGTGATATTGTGTGATCTTATTGTTTGAAATACAGAAACGGGAATAATTGTAAACTTGCAGGAATGTTTGCCGAAGCAGAATATTCAGTATTTAAGGAGCGACCTGCTTTGTACAAATCGAGCAGTCTCCTTAGAATCTATCTTGCATGATACTTCTGTGACTTCTGTTCCTGACTGCAGTCATTAAAGACGATCTTTTGACGCCAGAGGAAGAACCCCGTGTCTCTGTTTGTTAAGTACGCCAAAACAGGTGAACCCCGAAGGTTTCAGGTGTTGTCCCCTGGCACCGCTGGGTCTTAGAAATTGCCCAGTCCTTCAGTTGGCGCCCAACGTGGGGCGACATCGAGCGGTTCCGGTCCAAGCCTGAAGATTGTGAGGAGCTTCGTGTGAAATTTCCGAGGGAGGTGCACCCCACTGCATCGATCCATGTATGTCGCATAAGTGGTCCGAAGGTCTTTTTCCGCGAAGGTTCCCGCTTCCAGATGGCTGCAAAGGACTGGCGCCCTGACTGTCGACCTGTTTTGGAGCCTGGTGTAGACGATAGACGGGTCTTCCTGGTGACGTCATTGATCTTTCAGTTAAGTATACGTGGGTCGCTCCCAGTCCTTAGGTTTAACTCGAGTTCTTTGGTCCTTAGTTTTGGTTTGCATGGTTCCATTGCATTTGGTTTAGTTCGGTCCTTAGGATTATTTGGTAGCTGCAGTTCCCAAAAACCGAGGGTCTCGTACATTTACGAGTGTATCGATCGAGATAGCCCCTTGAAGTTTGAAACTCGGTTAGTGAGCGAAAATGCCTAACCGTAGTCTTGGTTTCTTGTCTTGTCTTGACTGTTGCAACAAGGATTCCCTATTGGAGGACTCTTGTCCGATACCTCCGGTTGGAACTCCGACTTATGAGCTCTATTCGAAGCATGGTGTGGGCCCTATCACGTATAACGAGGTATGGGTCCGCTATACGAGGAAAGATGGTGTTCTCAGATGGCCATTACATGGTAGTTTTGAAACTGCAATTTTGGATAATTTGGAGGCGAAGTTATTTAAGAAGAAAGCCCGGCCGGCGATGTTTGACTCCTTTCATCTATGGCGCCAAGAAGCCAAGCAGAAAGAAATCAAACAGGCTAAAAAGGATAAGCGAGAAAAAGGTGTCTCGATTATGCAAGCTGCTAGGCAGTTTAAGGAAGATGAAGAAGAGAAAGCGACCGAGATTTTCACTAGACAACATAGCATGGCAATTGATAAGTGCTACCCTGTTTTGCCATCATGTCCCGATAAGCCAAAAGAGGACCCCGAAAAGGATCCTCTGATGTCTTATTTACTGAAGTCACCACCTCCTTATGTACACAGCGCTACAGCCCTTTTTGTTCCCCCTGCTGTACAACTGGCTGCTGATCAGCCCGTGGTAGTTCTTCCCCCACCTCCTGTTCCTCAGCAAGGTTATGTTCCTCCGGCACCCCCTCTTCCTGGGTTGCCTTTTTCGTCTTTAACTGCTACACCTCACCTTACTACGCCTGTCACTCCTGTTTCTGTTACCCCTTTTGCTCCTTCGCTTTCGCTGAATGCTGTTTCTCCCGCCCTTATGTCTACTTCACCTTCCGCTCGAAGGCGAATAACCGACATTGTCCCTAGTTTTCTGTCTCCTCTTTTTGGGTCGCTAATTGCGCCCGTCGTTTCTGACTCCATGCAGAGACGTAGCCAGCTCCCTGAGTCTAGGGAACGAGCATTATTAGATTCGATGGCTCATAGATGGATTTTGAAACCCGATAGGTATAGTTGTCGTATAGTTTACGATACATTTTCCCAGTGGAATGAACCGACTCAGAGATATGTGTTTGAGGAGATGTGTAAGTTGTTGCGAGACGAATGGGACAACGACGAATTAGACTCAGCCCCTGCTGAAATGCTCGAACTCCAGAGTCAATTTGCGAAAGGTATGATTGTGGGCTCTGATGCTAGACATGCGTTGGAACGGCTTCTTGCCTATAGGTCTGTATTACCGTCTAGAGTTTTGTTTGCGAATGATTCCTCGGCAAAGAAGACGTTAGGACAGTATCCTATGAGAGAGGTTCCGCCAGTATGGCGTGATGCAGTACAGGCTGATGCAGGGAGAGGTATTGCGGCCGCTCTGGCACATTTTCAGAGAGTTTGGACACATGTCCCATGGAAAAGGTCTGAAGTACTAGCATTAAAACAGACTTTGCCAGACCCACGTAAGAATCCCGCTGGTTACTATAAAGAATTGTCCCAGACAGTAGACGCCTGTATTATGAACATTGCAGATACTGAGATGTTGTTTGGCAATGTAGTGCCACAACCGGTATGGGCGAAAATCCGCCATGAGGATCATCCGAACGAGTTAGGTGGTATCTGGACTGCTATTTTAGCGGCAGATGCTCTCCAAGTAGGAGGTGCAAAACCTGAACCCCTAGTAGCGGAGTTACCAGGTAGGATAGTTAATCTAATGAAGACGCTGATGGCAGCGTTGAGAGTAAACTGGGATAAATTGTCGGCCTGTAAGCAGAAGAAGGATGAAAGTGTGTCCGACATTTTCACGCGATTTGAGGAGACTTTTGTGGACCACAGCGGCCAAGATATGAGTTCAGAGGGAGGCCAGAGACTATTTGTTGATAAGTTCGTGTTTAACTTGCTGCCTGACCTGTGCAACAAGTTGAAAGACTCAGAAAGTGCTTGGGCTGTCTCTTCAACAGCTCAGATTCTAGCCACAGCCCAATATTACGAGAATAGAGATAAGGAAGAAAAAGAACGTGTAGAGAGGAAAACGAAGGACCTGAAGACTAAGGTGTTGTTGCAGCAGGCGTATCCGCCTCGCTCGAATCAGAACGATTCACAGCAACGTACGCAATTTCAGCAACAGATACCGTTTCCGAGAGTACAACTGAGACCGGAGTACCTCGTTTCTAGGCCATTGTTAGGATTGAATCAATGTGCATACTGCAAGGAAGAGGGTCATTATAAGAACGAGTGCCCTGCTCTGCGACAGCGTATGAATGGTGTGCCAGTTCAGAGAGGTCGTGGTTTCCAACAAATCTCTAGAGGTAGAGGACGTGGTGTCACGCCTTCTCAGAATGAGCGTTCTCTTCCATCACAAAGTTCTCTTAATTGTTTTGACCAATCGAAGGTGCAATCTGATAGATCTCCGCAGTACCATGTAGATGACTACTATGTCGAGGGCGAGAGTACTGCGTATAATGACTGCTAGGATAGCCATGGACAAAGAGAGGGAGTAGTGTCAGTTCCAGTTGATCAGAGTGGGCCTTACGTTTCAGTAGCTTTATGAAGTGTGGTTGAGCCTTTTCTGTTGGATACTGGTGCGGCAAAAAGTTCAATCAAACATTCTAAACTCCCTGGCGCACCCTTGTCTGGCTTAATTAATGTCTCAGTGGGATTCTCTGGCGCCCCTGTTCGTAATCCAGTCTCTAGTCCTTTGTCCCTTTCAATTGGACCATGTAAGTTAGAAGCACCGTTGATTTTGACTACTGGCTGTGGTGAGAACTTGCTGGGTTTGGACCTGTTGAAACGATTGTATGCAACATTGCATTGTTCCCCATCGGGAGTACAACTTACATTGGGCAGGAAAGTGATCTCTCCTATGTATGTGGCGACAGATAGGCTTCCACAAGAATTGCGTTCGCTCCCCGAATCTCTTTGGGCTACGGGTCCTAATGATGTGGGTCTTCTGGAAATTCCCCCATATGTTGTTTAGCTCAGACCGAATGTCAGGTTACCGCGAATTCCGCAGTATCGAATTTCGAGCGATGGTGAACGAGCACTCTTAGCGATTATCCACGATTTGATCCAGAAGGGTGTGATCAAAGAAACACGAGGTAACGTGTGTAATAGTCCTGTTTTGCCGATTTTGAAACGTACCGATTCTTCCCAACCTCCTGTGTATCGTTTCGTAATTGATCTTAGAGAAGTAAACAAGATTGTGGTTCCGCAGTTTCCTGTGGTTCCCGATATCACAGCTTTATTGACATTGATTCCTGCTTCAGCTACCTGGTTTTCGGTGATTGACTTGAAGAATGCCTTCTTTAGCATCCCGATAGCAGAAGAGAGTAGGGACATTTTTGGTTTCTCCTTGGGTGGTCGTAGCTTCAGATTCAAGCGCGCACCTCAAGGTTATTGTGAAAGTCCTTCGATATATAGTCAGGCTCTGAAAAGTCAGCGTGATACCTTTGTATTGCCTGTCGGGGCTGCTTTGATCCAGTACGTAGATGATCTTTTAGTGGCTGCTGATGACAAGACAACTTGCAAAGCAGCTACGATATCTTTGCTACAGCATTTGTCCAATTTACATCACAAGGTGTCACCTTCTACGCTGCAATATTGTCGCCAAGAGGTAACCTATTTAGGTCATCTCTTGTCAAAGGAGGGAAGAAGGTTGACCCCAGAACGAATTAGAGCAATTGCTCAAATGACTGTGCCAAACACTCAAAGAGAAGTACGTGCCTTTTTGGGTATCACATCATACTGCAGACAATGGATCCCAAATTTTTCGTTGTTAGCAAAGCCTTTGTTAGCTCTCACGTGCAAAGATGTTTCGAATCCTCTGCCATGGTCTGATGACTGCCAGAAGAGTTTTTCTGAGCTACGCGATGCGTTGTGTTCAGCTCCTGTGTTGGGTACCCCCGACTACAGTAAACCATTTACACTATACGTTCATGAACGAGAGGGTTGCGCGTTGAGCGTGTTGACACAACAATTTGGTGATAAACAGCGTCCGTGTCCGTATTTTTCTTCAACCTTAGATCCAGTAGCAAGAGCATTGCCGAGTTGCCTTAGAGCGACAGCGGCAGCTGCTGTGTCTATTCGACAGTCTGCTGGTCTGGTCATGAATAATATGTTAGTGGTAATGGTTCCACATGCAGTAGATACTTTATTGAACAGAACAAAAACTCAACATCTCACGAGTGCTAGGTTGTCAGGCTATGAGCTGACACTCTTGGCAAGTCGTATTCAGATTAAGAGATGTAATGTGTTGAACCAAGCCACATTGTTGCCGACTACTGTAGAATCGAGTGATTCAGAACCACATGATTGTTATTTGCGAACTGAAGAAGAAACGAAGGGTCGGATCGATTTGAAAGATACCCCGTTGTCAGATCCGGATGGTACTTTGTATGTGGATGGTTCGTGCTTTAAGTTGTCGAACGGTGATGTGACTGCCGCGTATGCTGTGACGACATTGAGTACGGTTGTTGAGACTGCGAGAGTAAGTCAGAATTGGCACAAGCTGCAGAGTTAATTGCGCTGACGAGAGCGTGCGTTTTGGCCGTGGGAAAGAGAGTGAACGTCTTTACCGATAGCCAGTATGCGTTTGGTGTTGCACATAGTTTTGGACGATTATGGAGAGAGAGAGGATTTTTGACGTCCCACGGGACAAAAATACAGCATGGACAATTGGTGAATGAGCTTCTGGAGTCACTTACTTTGCCAAAGCAAGTTGCGATTGTGAAGTGTAGTGCTCATCGGAAGGTCACGGATGATGTTGGTCGTGGTAATGCATTTGCAGATGAGATTGCGAAAAAGACGGCAAAGAACATGACGAGTCGAATGTATGTTGCAAGTTCTGCAAGATGGGTTACGGATGCTGGAATGTGTGAAGACACGATTGAGAGTGTGAAGTCAATTCAGAATGAGGCTACTGAGAGTGAGAAGAATGTGTGGAAAGACAGTACGGGTAAATTGGATTCGACTGGTTGTTGGATCGATCTGTCAGAACATCAAAGATGGATGTTACCTGATGCGTATGTGCTTGCAGTAGTTACAATGGCACATGGAATGGCACACATTAGTGTGAAAGGAATTTGCAAGTTATTGGCCCCGGTATGGAAGAATGATGGAATTTCTAAGTGTGCGGAGAGGGTGGTTAAGAATTGCATGGTGTGCCTGATGCATAATCCTGGCAAGGGAACTCCAACTCCAGCTGGTCATTTTGCTCCCCCGACTTGTCCCTTTGAGGTTATCCAATTAGACTTCATTCATATGGAAAGGTGTAACAACCTTAAGTATGTCCTTGTTGTAGTTTGTGCATTTTCACGATGGATTGAAGCCTACCCCTTGAAGGATAATACAGCCCTGTCCACAGCCAAAGTCCTTCTCAAAGAGTTTTTCCCTAGGTTTGGCATGCCACGGATTGTATGGTCGGATAACGGAAGTGAGTTTGTGGGAAAGGTCATGAAGAGCGTGTGTGTGGGTTTGGGGATTAGACAGAAGTTCCATAGTGCAAATCACCCACAGTCCGCAGGTCTTGTTGAGGGTTATAACGGGACTCTGAAATTGAAGTTAGCCAAGATCCAAACGACCACTGGGTTGTCATGGCCAGATGCATTGCCTCTGGCTCTTCTATCCACTAGGGCGACTGTTCACTCTCGAATAGGGCTTAGCCCGTATGAAATTGTGTTTGGTCGTCCTGCGAACGTTTGGGGAGTCCCTAGACCTAAAGAATTCACCCAGCTCGAATATCCCAGGTTGATCGATTACCTTTATGACTTGACTGCTAAACTAAGTGCCATTCATCAACAGGTTTTTGAGGCTCTGCTAAAGCCAACAGAGGGACCAGGACACAAGTTACAGCCCGGCGATTTCGTGGTCGTAAAGAACTTTGGGAAATCAAGAAGCTTGGAGCCAAGATATATCGGACCGTTCCAGGTCCTGTTGTCAACACGAACTGCTGTTCGATTGGCTGGAAGAAAGCATTGGGTACACGCTGCCCATACGAAACGTGTACCGCTTCCTTTACCGTATGACAAATGGATTAGACAGGGAATTGGCAATTCTGAGACAGAGTGTGTTCCTAGGCTTGTCCCGTTCAGCGATGCACAATTTAAAGGTCTTGAGTCTGCTAACCTGAAGAACACTGCTGCTTCACCTGGAACTGTGCCTTTGCCCCTGGATTCGAACAATACTCCATTCAAACATTCACCTGAACAATTGAACACTGTTTCGCCATCTGGTCCCTTGTTCGAAGAACAGACACAACCTGGAAGACATTGTTACTCTTTACGCTCCCATTCCAAGGACTAATAAAGTGAATACCCTTTCGTGTTTTCCTTTGCCCCCTCTGCCCTGACAACTCATCTTTGGACAATTGTATTCTCCTCAGCCAGGAAGTTTGCTGTGTGCGTTGTTTTTTTTGTTTTTTTATATATTTAGAACCGGCCATCCGGGTTCACCGTAGGGCCGTGACGTGTGCCTAGTTTTGATTTGCAGGTTACCAGACGCTAGGTCGGTTCCCCCGGTTGGTCTTTGGGAACTCCCAAGGCTAACGGACGCATTTCCAAACAGGTACAAACCAACCGCCACGGACGGCTCGAGTAGAGGATGGAGCTTCCTGCGCTGCGAGGTGTTAATACTATCATTGAGCGTAAAGTGAAATTGCATGAAATACTGCACAACAAATGTTTCCTGATCCAGTGTGCCCTAATGTTTTTGATTGTCTTGGTAACTCTGATGGGTGGAATTGTCTTTGGTGCCCAGTTAATTTTTGTACCTACTAAGTCTACAGTGCCTCCTCACGTTTCCTTTCCTGTTACGACTGCTTCTTCACACTCTTTCCACCTTTTACCTGAACACGAACAAGCGAGACGTCCTGAGTTCGTGAACAATTCGTTTATTCAACTCCTGCACCAACACCAACTAGTGATGAATATGACTAATTGCTGGGTATGTGGTTTAATGCCGCATACCGCCGATAAAGGTATCCCGTATCTAGTTCTGCCTTTTAGTTATAATGGGTCATCGTGGGCATTCCAGACTATGTTCCTCTTTGCGCTTGAGACCTATTCCCCGCGACCACCACGCTCCACAAGATATAGCTCTAGCAATAAAGCCTTGGTAAGAGGAGTTGCCGATATGAGTAGAGATATCGATGCATATTCTTCCATTCATAAGGACGAGTTGCGAGCTTATGTGGGTTGGAATGCGACTGGGTATAGCATTAGTCTGGGTGAGAAACAGCGCAAGAGCTCGTCTCCGATTTGGGTCGTACCACACTTAGGTCGTTTTTGTTTGCAAGGCAATGGTCAGAATACGAGAGCTCAGCTAGGGAAGAGTGACTGTACTGAAACGTACGTTTTTCCATCACAGTCTTCTCCTGCGTTTTTGGCTGCCAAGGGTACATACTTTGTCTGTTATGACCGAGCATACACATGGTTGCCCCCAGATTTTTCGGGAACATGTTATGTTGCTAACTTACTGCCGCCTACATTTACGGCTGCCCCTGATTATCACAAGGCCAGAATTGTGAGGGGCATTGTTAGTCAGGAAGACACTGCGGGTCAGGAAGTGGGAGACTTCCTCAAGGGTTTTCTGCCGTTTTGGGGACCTATGGTTAATAGTAGGAACCTGAGACAACTGACTCGTGTAGTTGAATCCACTGTTAATGTAACGGCTGGTGCCCTTGGTAACTTGACGGCTGAGCTTCAAGCGGATCGCCTTAAGACGTTGCAGAACCGTATGGTTCTAGATGTGGTACTTGCAGATCGAGGTGGAGTGTGTAAAGTGATCCGATCGAGTTGCTGTGTTTTCATTCCGGATAATGCTCCGACAGTTTATGAGGCCATTTCCAAGTTGCATAAGATCTCTGATTCTATACATATGGATGAAGGGGAGTGGTCGCTAACTGGATGGTTTTGGAACCTATTATCTGCGTGGGGATGGAGGGTTCTGATGATCATTGGGGCTGCTTTAGCTCTCCTTTTCGTGCTGTCTCTGTGTCCAGTGTGGTCCTTCCTTATGTGGTTTTTGCGCCACAACGTGTGTAAGAAGGCCACCTGTTACTAGAGAGGTATTGATGGAAAGGATGATGCTTCAGCAACATCTCAGTGATTTGATGAAAATAGGTATCGACTCGGATATCGATTAGTGCTTGCCTATGTAAGGGCAAAAGGAGGGTCTGAGGTTCCGTGAAAACTGAACCCATGTTTCTGAGCTAATGGTACCGTGACGATCCTAGCATTAGCGAATTGCAAATAATGAGTCTAATATAAAGCAAGTGTTTTCGCAACGCTGCACTGAAGGATTCGTCATGTATTACTGATTCTTGTGCTCGAACCTACGGGTTCCATTTCGTGCACGACGTCCATTTTTTATCATTGCCCTCACATAGTCAGTGAATGAGCGATGTCCGAACAATGACCCTGATTAGGTAACCTCGAGGGCACGTAGTCCCTAGTGCGCATTCTGCCGACTTCTGCATGACTTGGCTAAAGCTGACCCGGTCGCCTGAGGCGGACCCTGCCGTACTGGTTTTCTGTCCTGTCCTGTCTGAGCCGAGCTACTGACCCTGACACAATAGACCATGCTTCTTTTATTAGCCTACGAATAAGTCACCCCTTAGTTGAGAATCAGACTACAGATGATGAGGATGAGGGTCCCAACAATCTAAAGGGAAGAAGAAAGAAGGTCCAAAGAAACCCTGGTGCAAATCTTGCAAGAATACAACTCACTGGACTAGTGATTGTGAGAAGGGTGGAGCCCCCAACACTGTTGCCCCTAAGGCACCTGCTCCCAGTAGTACTGTTAGCAGTGTTGGTCCCCAGACAAAGGGTGTAGTGGGAATCACTATGGGAACTGAAGGAGATTCTGACTTAGACAGAACCCTTACACAGGCAGTCTTGATCTGTGATGGGGACATGGATTTGTCCCTGACTGTGAGCCCCAGTAATCTGGGCAAGTACAGACAGACTCCATTGAATAATACAAAGGTGGCTCAAGCCTACAGGGACACATGTGCCAGTGTCACTATGGTGACACCAGGCTTTGTGGATCCTGGACAGTACATACCAGGTGAGAATTACCTAGTGACCAATGCCAGCAATACCACTACTTCTCATAGTGTGGCTATTGTTAACTTCTCATGGGGAGGGGTAACTGGCCTCAAAAGGGTTGTGGTTAGTGCAGACCTCCCAGTAGAATGTTTGTTGGGCAATGACCTAGAGAGTTCTCTATGGTCAGAAGTGGAGTACAAGACTCATGCAGAGATGTTAGGTATATCATCACATGTCCTTGCTGTGACCAGGTCACAGGCCAAAAAGTGCCTTACTGAACCTCAGGTCTTGGATCCTGGAACAATGGACCAAGCACCTACCAAGAAGAAGAACAGGAGGGTTAAGGCTGTGCCTTCCCCTGCCTCCAAGTGATGATCAGTCTTCCCAGGAGGATGATCTAGAGAACCCTGAAGGAACTGTCCCTGAAGAGCTTGAACCTGACCAGGTTGAGTTTCTGGGGACAGGGGGACCTTCCAGGGCTGACTTGGGGCAGGCTCAGTTATCCTGTCCATCTCTTGAACCCCTCAGACAGCTGGCTGCTGCTGAGGCTGCTGGGAATGCTCAAGGTACCCATAAAGTGTATTGGGATGATGGGCTCCTTTATTCAGAGGCTAGAGGCCCAAAACCTGGTGCAACCAGGAGGTTGGTTATACCTCTGCAATTTAGGGGCTTCCTTCTTACCTTGGCCCATGATATTCCTCTAGCAGGACACTAAGGCCAGAACAAAACTTGGGACAGGCTTGTCCCTCACTTTCACTGGCCTCACATGAATGAAGATACCAAGGAGATTTGTCGCTCCTGTGTGACCTGCCAAGCCAGTGGCAAATCAGGTGGCACAACAAAGGCCCCCCTAATACCACTACCTGTGGTGGGGGTCCCCTTTGAAAGAGTGGGAATAGATATAGTGGGTCCCATGGATCCCCCCACTGCACCTGGGCACAGATTTATACTGGTGGTAGTGGATCATGCCACCAGGTATCCAGAGGCAATTCCCCTTAGGACCACAACAGCTCCTGTTGTGGCCAGGGCCTTACTGGGAGTATTCTCCAGAGTGGGGTTTCCTAAGGAGGTAGTTTCTGACAGAGGTACCAACTTCATGTCAGGATACTTGACAGCTATGTGGAAGGAATGTGGTGTCAACTACAAGTTCACCACTCCTTATCACCCACAATGCAATGGGCTTGTTGAGAGATTCAACAAGACCCTAAAGGGTATGATCAAAGGATTACCTGAAAAGCTCAGGCGAAGATGGGACATCCTTCTACCCTGCCTTCTGTTTGCTTACAGAGAGGTCCCACAAAAAGGAGTTGGCTACAGCCCCTTTGAATTGTTGTTTGGGCACCCTGTAAGAGGCCCCCTATGTCTGGTGAGGGAAGGATGGGAGTTACCTCTCAAAAAGCCTAAGCAAGACATAGTGGACTATGTACTCCAAGACAAATGGTCTGGACCCCATACAATCCTGGAAAAGAAGGGAGAGGTTACCTACTTGGTAGACCTAGGCACTCCCAGGAGTCCCCACAGGGTACTCCATGTTAACAGGTTAAAAGCATATGTTGACAGGGCAGACATGGGCTTGCTCATGGCTACAGATGAGGGACAGGAGGAAGAGAGTGACCCTCTCCCAGACCTGTTGTCTCAGAACCCTGAAGATGGTTCAGTTGAAGGAGTGACCCTTGGAGGCAACCTCACTGAGCATCAGCAAATTGAATGTAGACAAGTTCTACAATCATTTCAGCATATGTTCTCACGGATACCTAGTCAAACTGACTGGTGTACCCATGTGGTGGACACCGGTGATAGTCTTCCTGTGAAGAACAAACTTTACTGACAACCTGACCATGTCAGGGACTGTATAAAGGATGAGGTACACAAAATGCTGGAACTGGGTGTCATTGAGCCCTCAGAGAGCCCCTGGGCTAGCCCAGTGGTTCTGGTCCCCAAACCTCCCACCAAAGATGGCAAGAGAGAGATGAGGTTCTGTGTGGATTACAGAGGACTTAATGCTGTCACTAGGACAGATGCACATCCTATTCCAAGGGCAGATGAGCTCATAGATAAACTGGCTTCTGCTAAGTTTTTGAGCACATTTGATTTGACAGCTGGCTATTGGCAAATCAGGTTAGCTGAGGAGTCCAAGGCCAAAACAGCATTTTCAACCCCAGGAGGGCACTACCAATTTTTGGTGATGCCCTTTGGTCTGAAGAATGCACCTGCCACCTTCCAAAGGCTGGTGAATCAAGTCCTTACTGGGTTGGATGACTTTTGTGCAGCATATATTGATAACATTGCTGTCTTTAGCTCCACCTGGGAGGATCACCTGATCCACCTGAAGAAGGTACTTGAGGCTCTGCAAAAGGCAGGCCTCACTATCAAGGCTACTAAGTGCCAGATAGGGCAGAGTAAGGTTGTGTATTTGGGCCACCTTGTAGGTGGAGGCCAAGTTCAACCACTGGAGAGTAAGATACAATCCATCAAGGACTGGTCTCCTCCCACCACCCAGACTCAAGTCCGAGCTTTCTTGGGCTTGACTGGGTACTACAGGAAGTTTGTTAAGAACTATGGGTCCATTGTGACTCCTCTTAATGATCTGACATCCAAAAAGATGCCCAAAAAGGTCCAGTGGACAGTAAGCTGTCAAAAGGCATTTGATGACCTGAAGAAGGCCATGTGCTCTGCACCTATCCTGAAAAGTCCTGACTACTCCAAAGAGTTTATTGTCCAAACAGATGCTTCTGAGTTGGGTGTGGGAGCTGTGCTGTCACAACTTAATGTAGATGGTCAAGACCAACCCATTGCTTTTATTAGCAGAAGGTTGACCCCCAGAGAGAAGAATTGTTTGGCACTCACTTCAAGATTCAGACCGACCATAAGCCCCTCTTGTGGCTAAATCAGATGAAGGGTGAAAACCCCAAACTGCTTAGGTGGTCCATTTCCCTACAGGGGATGGACTTTACAGTGGAGCACCAGCCAGGTACAGACCATGGGAATGCAGATGGTCTCTCCAGGTACTTCCACTTAGGACATGAAGACGAGACTGGTCAAGGCTAGTTTAATGTCCCTGCGTTTGGGGCGGGTTATGTAGGAGAGTAGGGTCTGCTATCCTATGGTCACCCCAAATTTTTGCTTTTTGCTTCACTGGTTTTTGACATACTGAGGCTGTGGGCCTGCTAATCAGACCCCCAGCCTGCTGTTCTCTCTACTAAATTGACACTATGCACTTTAGGTGCATAACCAATTTGAAATGGATCACCCTGTGAGCCCCTGTACCAGTGTACACTAGGTACCCAGGGCATTGGTGCATCTAAGGCCTACCAGGGGCTGAAGCATGTGTGGACAAAGCGTTTCCTGCCAGGGAAGGTGCGAGCACCACCCCAGACAGGATTTTGTGTATTGGTCAGGTAGGGCTTGAATAGAATCAGACATGCCTGAGGCTCACAAGGAGCCTCGGTGCATATGCCAGTTCAAACCGGTCCTGGGGCACACCAGCCCCAGACCTGGGGCGAGCTGGACAAAGGATTGGGGGTGTAACCACCCCCCTTCCTGGTCCCATCCTTAGGGAGGGATCTAGCAGGTAGTCTTTGAGGCTAAACTCGTTAAAGCGTGTTAAGCAGGCTGTTTTACCATATGTAACCCCCCTTTATACCAATGAAAGGACACCACGGGTTCCTTCTTTGCAGGGACTGTGGATCGGGCTGTGAGAGGTCTGGAGGTCCAGTTCTTGTCGGGCTCTGGGCTCGGGCTCCGGCAGGAGGCGGCGGCAAAGCAGGCATCGATTTGCTGGATGGTGCTTGCGTTAGCAAGATGGTCACTCCCTGACCATAGGGGAGATTTCCTTCAGTCTTCTGTGCAGCAGAGCGTCGAAGTTCTTGTCTTCTTCTTAGTGTTAAGTTGATTCCAGGATGTCTGAAGTCTTATGACACAGCTCCTACCTTTA
The DNA here is from genome assembly GCF_964204655.1 of Triturus cristatus. Classification (NCBI taxonomy): domain Eukaryota; kingdom Metazoa; phylum Chordata; class Amphibia; order Caudata; family Salamandridae; genus Triturus; species Triturus cristatus. The sequence continues at coordinate 821,301,795 of NC_140579.1, read as the reverse complement.
AGCGGATTCTAGGGGCCGGACTACCTGCTAGGTCCCTCACTAAGGGTGGGACCAGGAAGGGGGGTGGTTACACCCCCAATCCTTTGTCCAGCTCACCCCAGGTCCGGGGCTGGTGTGCCCCAGGACCGGTTTGAACTGGCATATGCACCGAGGCTTCTTGTGAGCCTCAGGCATGTCTGTTTCTATTCAAGCCCTACCTGACCAATACACAAAATCCTGTCTGGGGTGGTGCTCGCACCTCCCCTGGCAGGAAACCCTTTGTCCACGTCTCCCAAGCTGGAAGGACTCCCAGCAGCAGGAGGGCAGACTTGTGTCTGTGGTGGCAGCGTCCATTTTGTGGAGCTGAGGCTATGTCTGATTTGACCCGGGTTTCAGAATTGGCGAGGGGTTAGTATTCCAATTCATATGACACCTTACTCGACATGTTTTGATAAAGCCAAACCAAAGTTAGCATTTAACCGCGAGGTTCATAATGCACTTAAGAGTATATGGTATGGCGATATCTGGAAACGGTAGAAGGAAGTTGTTCCGACCACTGCAGACAGGCTCAGCTCATGCCAGAGCACCATCTCACATGGAACCAAGCACTCTGCCTTCAGGATTGTTAAGGCCTGCCATAGGAGTGACTTATAGGTTAACATGTGTCCCATTTAAGGTTAGGTATAGGTATACTACACCTAAGTAAGAGGTGGTTACACCAACTTACCCCAGCTGAGTGATCAGCCAGTTGTGTCAAATTGCTAGGCCAGGCCAGGGGTGGCACAATACATGCTTCAGCCCCTGGTAGGCCTTAGATACACCAATGCCCTGGGTACCTAGTGTACACTGGACCAGGGGCTCACAGGGTGATCCAATTCCAATTGGTTATGCACCTATAGTGCATAGTGTCAATTTAGTAGAGAGAACAGCAGGCTGGGGGTCTGATTAGCAGGCCCACAGCCTCAATATGTCAAAAACCAGTGAAGCAAAAAGCAAAAATTTGGGGTGACCATAGGATAGCAGACCCTACTCTCCTACACAACCCCCCCCCCAAACGCAGGGACATTAAACTAGCCTTGACCAGTCTCGTCTTCATGTCCTAAGTGGAAGTACCTGGAGAGACCATCTGCATTCCCATGGTCTGTACCTGGCCGGTGCTCCACTGTAACGTCCATCCCCTGTAGGGAAATGGACCACCTAAGCAGTTTGGGGTTTTCACCCTTCATCTGATTTAGCCACAAGAGGGGCTTATGGTCGGTCTGAATCTTGAAGTGAGTGCTAAACAAGTATGGCCTCAACTTCTTCAGGGCCCACACCACAGCAAAGGCCTCCCTCTCAATAGCTGACCAATTCTTCTCTCTGGGGGTCAACCTTCTGCTAATAAAAGCAATGGGTTGGTCTTGACCATCTACATTAAGTTGTGACAGCACAGCTCCCACACCCAACTCAGAAGCATCTGTTTGGACAATAAACTCTTTGGAGTAGTCAGGACTTTTCAGGATAGGTGCAGAGCACATGGCCTTCTTCAGGTCATCAAATGCCTTTTGACAGCTTACTGTCCACTGAACCTTTTTGGGCATCTTCTTGGATGTCATATCATTAAGAGGAGTCACAATGGACCCATAGTTCTTAACAAACTTCCTGTAGTACCCAGTCAAGCCCAAGAAAGCTCGAACTTGAGTCTGGGTGGTTGGAGGGGACCAGTCCTTGATGGATTGTATCTTACTCTCCAGTGGTTGAACTTGGCCTCCACCTACAAGGTGGCCCAAGTACACAACCTTACTCTGCCCTATCTGGCACTTAGTAGCCTTGATAGTGAGGCCTGCCTTTTGCAGAGCCTCAAGTACCTTCTTCAGGTGGATCAGGTGATCCTCCCAGGTGGAGCTAAAGACAGCAATGTCATCAAGATATGCTGCACAAAAGTCATCCAACCCAGTAAGGACTTGATTCACCAACCTTTGGAAGGTGGCAGGTGCATTCTTCAGACCAAAGGGCATCACCAAAAATTGGAAGTGTCCTCCTGGGGTTGAAAATGCTGTTTTGGCCTTAGACTCCTCAGCTAACCTGATTTGCCAATAGCCAGCTGTCAAATCAAATGTGCTCAAAAACTTAGCAGAAGCCAGTTTATCTATGAGCTCATCTGCTCTTGGAATAGGATGTGTATCTGTCCTAGTGACAGCATTGCGTCCTCTGTAATCCACACAGAACCTCATCTCTCTCTTGCCATCTTTGGTGTGAGGTTTGGGGACCAGAACCACTGGGCTAGCCCAGGGGCTCTCTGAGGGTTCAATGACACCCAGTTCCAGCATTTTGTGTACCTCAGCCTTTATACAGTCCCTGACATGGTCAGGTTGCCTGTAAAGTTTGTTCTTTACAGGAAGACTGTCACCAGTGTCCACCACATGGGTACACCAGTCAGTTTGACTAGGTATCAGTGAAAACATATGTTGAAATGATTGTAGAACCTGTCTACATTCAATCTGCTGATGCTCAGTGAGGTTGCCTCCAAGGGTCACTCCTTCAACTGAACCATCTTCAGGGTTCTGAGACAACAAGTCTGGGAGAGGGTCACTCTCTTCCTCCTGTCCCTCATCTGTAGCCATGAGCAAGCCCATGTCTGCCCTGTCAACATATGCTTTTAACCTGTTAACATGGAGTACCCTGTGGGGGCTCCTGGGAGTTCCTAGGTCCACCAAGTAGGTAACCTCTCCCTTCTTTTCCAGGGTTGTATGGGGTCAAGACCATTTGTCTTGGAGTGCTGCTGGGGCCACTGGCTCCAACACCTATACCTTCTGTCCTGGCTGAAGCTCAACCAAGACAGCCTTTTGGTCATGCCAAGCTTTCTGTAAGGCCTGGCTTGCCTCAAGGTCTTTGGATGCCTTCTCCATATACTCAGCCATCCTGGAGCGGAGACCAAGTACATAGTCCGCTATGTCTTGTTTAGGCTTTTTGAGAGGTAACTCCCATCCTTCCCTCACCAGACATAGGGGGCCTCTTACAGGGTGCCAAAAAAACAATTCAAAGGGGCTGTAGCCAACTCCTTTTTGTGGGACCTCTCTGTAAGCAAACAGAAGGCAGGGTAGAAGGATGTCCCATCTTCGCCTGAGCTTTTCAGGTAATCCTTTGATCATACCCTTTAGGGTCTTGTTGAATCTCTCAACAAGCCCATTGCATTGTGGGTGATAAGGGGTGGTGAACTTGTAGTTGACACCACATTCCTTCCACATAGCTGTCAAGTATCCTGACATGAAGTTGGTACCTCTGTCAGAAACCACCTCCTTAGGAAACCCCACTCTGGAGAATACTCCCAGCAGGGCCCTGGCCACAACAGGATCTGTAGTGGGCCTAAGGGGAATTGCCTCAGGATACCTGGTGGCATGATCTACTACCACCAGTATAAATCTGTGCCCAGATGCAGTGGGAGGATCCATGGGACCCACTATATCTATTCCCACTCTTTCAAAGGGGACCCCCACCACAGGTAGTGGTATTAGGGGTGCCTTTGTTGTGCCACTGTCGCGATCCTCTGTGGATTCTGTGGGGGCGAGTGAAGCACAAGGGTTCCACCTCCCGACGTCCCCGGCTCTGAATATAAACACAGAGTACCCGGGCAATCAGGCGAGGGACAGGGAATTAGGAAGGGAACAGCGGGGAATGGGATACCTGCAACATAAGGAAATTATAATACACAATACAATAATACTGGGCAACCTACTCTCATTAGGTCTCACTACTTATCTCCCCAATGTGTCACCTCATACATAACCACACACTAACAACCTGGCCGGAAAACGCCACCCGTTACAACAAACGGCCTCCTCCTTTTATCATAGACACCCTAGATAGGTATAGCCCTCTTAGTTCTGAACCCCTTGACCTGAGACTCATCAGAGGTGCTTATCACCCGGAATAATAGTGAATCGCTTCTACACTACAACGTCTCAGCGACTAAAGTCTCGTAAAGATACCCTAGTTCAGCATTAGTAGAGGTACAGTCACGCACACCCCACCAACCGAGGCTAGTGGTATAGTATGATTCCGAGATTGTTCCGCTCAATGCAGCCCCTCCTTAGAGCGAATCTACCTGACAGATGGCAGGCTGCGGCTCCAGAGTCGAGTGACAACACTCCGGTTTCCCCGGTCGGGTAGGACGCTTCCGCTCCTACTGCCGCTTCGGTCCGAGGCTCAGAACCCAATCCCGGTCTCCTGGAACGCGGCGGCGCTTACGTCAGCGTCCCGCGAGCAAGGAAGGCTCCTCTTCCTTCGGCAATCCGTAAATGGGGAAACGCTGCGACGCTAACGTCAGCGTCCCGCGAGCGAAGAGTGCTCCTCTTCCTGTGGCAATCCTGGGCTGTAGAAAACGCGGCAACGCATACTTCAGCGTCCCGCGCTGGCGAGCTTCAGCGGTTCTTCGCTTCGTTCAGTCTCCACCGACTGAAAACAAGTGAACAGTATTACGCGCTCCGATTGGTCCTCTTCTCCCATACTAAATAGCTGCGGCCACGCCCTCTTGCCGCCAAGCATCCTGGGAGTTGTGGTTTGGTTGTAATTTCGGTAGGCGCACTGGATCAGCGCCTGACAGTATGCCCCCCTCCCGCGCGCCTCCTAGACCCAGGCTTGGCCGGGAAACGGGCATGGAACAAACGCACCGCGGACGGGGCGTGCACGTCCGCAGACGGAACCCAGGAATCCTCCTCAGCGGTGTACCCTTTCCAGGCAATGAGGTACCACAACGACCCCTCCGGAACCGGGAATCCAGCACCTTACGCACTTCGTATTCCAAATGACCATCCCGGTACACCGGCGGGGCGGCCACCCTCCGAGCCCCCAGCGCCGGTTTCAGCAGGCTGCAGTGGAACACCGGATGGATGCGCAAAGAGGCTGGTAACGCCAACCTGTATGCCACGGCCCCCACGCGACGCACCACCGGATATGGACCTATGAACCGAGGATGGAAGATGCTGCGTAGCTTGAACCGAAGGTTCTTTGTGGACAACCACACCCGATCGCCCGGTTGATATCAGGGTCCGTCCTGCCGATGTTGGTCCGCCCAAGTCTTGTACAAGCCTTTGGCTTGCTCCAGGTTCATCTTCAGGCGTACATGCAGGTCACCCAACTCCTGTAAACGAGCCGCAATAGCAGGCTGATCGCAGACGTCCGCGGGGAAGGATAAAGGGAGCACCTTGGCATGATATCCGTAGTTAGCCCGAAAGGGAGATTCCTTGGTGGAGCTGTGCCACGCATTGTTGTAAGAGAGTTCGGCCAACCATAGAAGCGACACCCACGACGAACTTGCTTCCTTAGCATAGCACCGGAGGTACGTCTTCAGCGTTTGATTCAGACGTTCGGTCTGACCATCCGTCTGTGGGTGGAAACTTGTGGATGTGGCCGCTTCCACTTGTAGTGCCCTACACCATGTCCTCCAAAACCTAGCAACAAACTGCGGGCCTCTGTCCGAAACTATCACTGCTGGAAATCCATGCAATCGTACCACATGAGACAACAACAACTGGGCTGTTTGGCTGGCCGAGGGTAGATTCTTGCACGGGATGAAATGTCCCATTTTGGTGAGACTGTCCACTACCACCATGATCGCATTACATCCCTGATCTAGTGGCAGGCCCACTACAAAGTCCATGCTTATGTTTTGCCAGGGCCCCGCTGGAGTCGGCAGAGGAACCAGCTTGCCCTTAGCCTTTGAGTGATCTCCTTTCGCCCGAGCGCATACTGTGCACTGCTGTATCCAAAGACGGATGTCTTGGTCCATGTGTTCCCACCAGAAGTGTCGGTGCATCAGGTGCTGTGTTTTCGTACACCCGGGGTGTCCCGCTATCTGTGACTCATGGCACCATACAAAGGCCTGCCGTCGCAGCTCCTCCGAAGGCACGAACAGACGAGTCCGATAAAAGGGCAATCCCCCTTTTATGCGCCTGTCTGTCTCCTGTTCCTCCCATCGGAGCCAGTCCATCAAGGTGCAGTGGTTTCTTATGGAGTCCAGAAACGAGTCTGCCCGCACCACGCATATCACCTTCTCTGGGGGTATGATGGCCTTGATGACTTCAGAGCGGTGTTCCAGTCCCCCCTCTTGTCGTGATAGCGAATCCGCTTTTCTGTTCTCCGACCCAGGTCGGTACGTAATGATGAACTCGAAGCCGGCAAAAAACAGCATCCAGCGCATTTGCCTTTGTGTGAGATGCCGTCATTCGCATGTTTAACACTACGTGTGATTCTGAAGCGACCGACTCTATAACGGCCAAGGAAGGCAACCGCAGAACACGAGGTTCGGATGTCTTCTCAAGAACGTCTGAATTCAGCCCCCCTGAGGGTAACTCCTGCAACGAGGCTACAGCCACCTTCTTTGCACCGACATACCCACTCTTCTTGGGCTTAACAGGACACTCACGAACATAATGGCCTTTCTTCCCGCAATACATGCAGAGGCCGGCTAGTCGGCGATTTTCTCTCTCTGTCTTAGACAACGGGGCCCTGATCGCACCCACCTCCATGGGTTCTGCCTGAGATTCCGGGGATGCCCCAGGGGTCTTGGGTCCCCTCTCCGTTTTATCTATGTGGCCGTAAACCCTCTCTCCCTTCCGGTCGGCTAATCTGTGGTCTAACCTTAACGTGAGATTCATCAAGTCTGGGTACGTCGTAGGCTGCGGATCGATCTGCGCCAGTACGTCCTTCATATCATCACGTAAGCCCTGATAATACAGGGACATACGCTTTTCCTCTGGCCACGCCGTCTCGGCTATGAGACGGTTGAACTGGGTCAGGTACGTAACCAGATCATGTTTGCCTTGTCTGAGTTCCAACAACTCTCTGTCCGCTGAAAACGTGGTGGCCCTTCTGTCAAACACTCGCTCAAATTCGCCCCTAAAGGCGTTCCAGTCGGATAACAGGGGATCATCGTATTTGACCAGAGGAACTGCCCAATTGGCAGCGTCCCCCGTCATATAAGATATCGCAAATGCCACACGCGAATGATTGGTGGAAAAAGAAGCGGGTTTGCATGAAAAATGTAAAGCTATTTGAGTTAGGAAGGTTTGGATCTTATGGGGGTCACCCGAGAACCTCTCCGGACTCGCCAGGGGTATGGGTGGTGACACATTCACCTGTATAGGTGATAATGACTGCGGGGTGTCAAATGGGTTGCGCCCCTGTCGTTCTACCCTCTCCTTCAGTGCGGCTGTTTCTATCTTTGAGGCCGCCAATTCCTGTTGGACCAACAGGAGGGCTTGGAAGACATCGTCTAGGGAGGCCATGCTTGTGCTGGACTCGAACCCACAGGATTATTTTCTTGGGCGCGTAATTCTGTCGCGATCCTCTGTGGATTCTGTGGGGGCGAGTGAAGCACAAGGGTTCCACCTCCCGACGTCCCCGGCTCTGAATATAAACACAGAGTACCAGGGCAATCAGGCGAGGGACAGGGAATTAGGAAGGGAACAGCGGGGAATGGGATACCTGCAACATAAGGAAATTATAATACACAATACAATAATACTGGGCAACCTACTCTCATTAGGTCTCACTACTAATCTCCCCAATGTGTCACCTCATACATAACCACACACTAACAACCTGGCCGGAAAACACCACCGTTACAACAAACGGCCTCCTCCTTTCATCATAGACACCCTAGATAGGTATAGCCCTCTTAGTTCTGAACCCCTTGACCTGAGACTCATCAGAGGTGCTTATCACCCGGAATAATAGTGAATCGCTTCTACACTACAACGTCTCAGCGACTAAAGTCTCGTAAAGATACCCTAGTTCAGCATTAGTAGAGGTACAGTCACGCACACCCCACCAACCGAGGCTAGTGGTATAGTATGATTCCCAGATTGTTCCGCTCAATGCAGCCCCTCCTTAGAGCGAATCTACCTGACAGATGGCAGGCTGCGGCTCCAGAGTCGAGTGACAACACTCCGGTTTCCCCGGTCGGGTAGGACGCTTCCGCTCCTACTGCCGCTTCGGTCCGAACCCAATCCCGGTCTCCTGGAACGCGGCGGCGCTTACGTCAGCGTCCCGCGAGCAAGGAAGGCTCCTCTTCCTTCGGCAATCCGTAAATGGGGAAACGCGGCGACGCTAACGTCAGCGTCCCGCGAGCGAAGAGTGCTCCTCTTCCTGTGGCAATCCTGGGCTGTAGAAAACGCGGCAATGCATACTTCAGCGTCCCGCGCTGGCGAGCTTCAGCGGTTCTTCGCTTCGTTCGGTCTCCACCGACTGAAAACAAGTGAACAGTATTACGCGCTCCGATTGGTCCTCTTCTCCCATACTAAATAGCTGCAGCCACGCCCTCTTGCCGCCAAGCATCCTGGGAGTTGTGGTTTGGTTGTAATTTCGGTAGGCGCACTGGATCAGCGCCTGACAGCCACCTGATTTGCCACTGGCTTGGCAGGTCACACAGGAGCGACAAAACTCCTTGGTATCTTCATTCATGTGAGGCCAGTGAAAGTGAGGGACAAGCCTGTCCCAAGTCTTGTTCTGGCCTAAGTGTCCTGCTAGAGGAATATCATGGGCCAAGGTAAGAAGGAAGCCCCTAAATTGCAGAGGTATAACCAACTTCCTGGTTGCACCAGGTTTTGGGTCTCTAGCCTCTGAATAAAGGAGCCCATCATCCCAATACACTTTATGGGTACCTTGAGCATTCCCAGCAGCCTCAGCAGCAGCCAGCTGTCTGAGGGGTTCAAGAGATGGACAGGATAACTGAGCCTGCCCCAAGTCAGCCCTGGAAGGTCCCCCTCTCCCCAGAAACTCAACCTGGTCAGGTTCAAGCTCTTCAGGGACCATTCCTTCAGGGTTCTTTAGATCATCCTCCTGGGAAGACTGATCATCACTTGGAGGTAGGGGGGGAAGGCACAGCCTTAACCCTCCTGTTCTTCTTCTTGGTAGGTGCTTGGTCCATTGTTCCAGGATCCAAGACCTGTGGTTCAGTAAGGCACTTTTTGGTCTGTGACCTGGTCACAGCAAGGACATTTTGTGATATACCTAACATCTCTGCATGTGTCCTGTACTCCACTTCTGACCATAGAGAACTCTCTACGTCATTGCCCAACAAACATTCTACTGGGAGGTCTGCACTAACCACAACCCTTTTGAGGCCAGTTACCCCTCCCCATGAGAAGTTAACAATAGCCACACTATGAGAAGTAGTGGCATTGCTGGCATTGGTCACCAGGTAATTCTCACCTGGTATGTACTGTCCAGGATCCACAAAGCCTGGTGTCACCATAGTGACACTGGCACATGTGTCCCTGTAGGCTTGAGCCACTTTTGCATTTATTAAAGGAGTCTGTCTGTACTTGGCCAGGTTACTGGGGCTCACAGTCAGGCACAAATCCATGTCCCCATCACAGATCAAGACTGCCTGTGTAAGGGTTCTGTCTAAGTCAGAATCTCCTTCAGTTCCCATAGTGATTCCCACTACACCCTTTGTCTGGGGACCAACACTGCTAACAGTAGTACTGGGAGCAGGTGCCTTAGGGGCAACAGTGTAGGGGGCTCCACCCTTCTTACAATCACTAGTCCAGTGAGTTGTATTCTTGCAAGATTTGCACCAGGGTTTCTTTGGACCTTCTTTCTTCTTCCCTTTAGGTTGTTGGGACCCACCCTCGTTAGTACTAGTTTGGGGCCCTGTTGAAGACTTCTGGTCTTTGGATTTCTGATCTCCACCCTTTTGGTCTGTTTCCTTCTGATCACCCCCTTGGCCCTGGTTCTGGTTCTTTTGCTTAACCCTGGTTCTGACCCATGTGTCTGCCTTCTTTCCCAATTCTTGGGGAGAGGTCAGATCTGAGTCAACCAAGTGTTGATGCAGTTGCTGGTTTTGACAGTTATTTAAAATCTGTTCTCTCATCATCAAATTGTACAATCCCGTATAATCAGATACCTTACTTCCCAGCAACCAACCCTCCAAAGCCTTAGTGGCACATTCAATGTATTCAGACCAGTCCTGAGTCTGTGTCTTCTGGGTATCTCTGAACATTAACCTATACTGTTCAGTGGTTAAGCCTAACCCATCAACCAGGACACTCTTCAGGGCTCTGTAGTTTCTGACATCCTCCTCCCTCACAGTGAGGAGTCTATCTCTGCCTCTACCTTCAAAGGAGAGCCATAAGATTGCTGCCCACTGGTCTTCAGGAACCTGCTGCACTTTGCAGGCTCTCTCAAGAGCAGTCATCCACTTGTGGATATCATCCCCACTTTTGTAGGGGGGCACAACCTTGGACAGGTTCCTATTGTCAAAGACCCTATCTTTGTCCCTAGGGACAATGCTGCCACCAGTGGGTATAGACCCACTCTCTCTAGGTTGCCTAGCCTTGCTCAGTTTCTCTTCCATCAGGGCTACTTCTCGCTCCTGTCTCCTGATCCTCAGCTGGGCTTCCTTCATTCTGGCCTCATGCTCCCTCCTCTGAGGGCTGGTCATCCTTCTTCTGGAGTGACCTTGAGAGCCTCTAGAGGCATGAGAGGCATTAGAGTCACCTGAGTGAATTCTCTGTCTCCCAAACCCCTGGTTAAGTCCACTAGGGAGATCCAATGGGGTGAACCCATTATCAGTCCCAAGTAGCCTTAAGTTAGCTGAGCCAGGTATAGCACCTGGCACTGGGCTATCTCTCCCATCTGAACTACTACTACTGTCAGACTCACCCCCTTTGTCATCCCTGTCCCTATTGTGGTAAATAAAAATTCCTTTACCGGGACTGAATTTGATACATAATCATAATAAAATAGCTCAGTAAAATGAGAGGCAGAATCCGTGATATCAGAGTTTCGGAATGGGCTTTATTCCAATAAACGATTATAATCGGATGCTTCGAGTTCCATCACCACGGGGTTCAGGAAGTGAAGTACATACTTTATTGACAAGAAGTAACTTTTATAGTACATACGTTATAATGGAGCAAATACAGTAGGCGTAATAATTGATAAGGAACTTGACGTGGTACCTGCGTAACCGAAAAATGGGTGTTTACAAGGAGTAAAAAGACACATGATTGGTTATGATATCATGCATAGGTGGATCTATAAGATAATACTTGACATAGATGCGCGCGCAGCAGCATGACGTGTAATTGACGTGTAACTAGGGGGTGAAGGGAACTTGACGTTAGCTCTACATGTGGAGACGAAAAGTCTGGGGGTCAGATCAACCTAATCCCAAATCATATCTAACATCCTATGTTTAAAGAACTATGTTATCCATAAAGAAGGACTCTCGGGCAGAATCTATTCTATACTGACTGTGCGTGTGTGTACAAGCGTCTAAGTGTCTACACTGAATGCGAGGGGATGGGAATATTCCATGGTGACAGGGCTATGAATTACTTGCATGAGGGCAGAGAAGCCGGGCCTCTTACTTGGTAACTGGAAGAATGTTTACTTAAGCTACTAGGCAGGAATGCATCGGCTGAGGGGGAAGCAGATAATTCGAAGGTGAAATACAGCTCTTGGCAGAGAATAGGCTGATGTCAAGCTTCGTGGGCCGCGCAGAGAATGAGACAGAGTTCATGGTCACAGATGCAGGCTCAGACTGGAGCTTTCAGAGGCAGAAGGCAAAAGGAGTTTGATGACAGAATCAGGGCCTACTTGCCTTGGACTGTAAAATGGCATAAGTGAACCATATAAAGCCGGTGGCCTTTCATATTTAGAAATGGAATATCCGACATATTCATGGCGGATCTGACAGAGGACATGTTGACGGTGGACGCACATGTATTTGCGTCTTCATAACTGGAACTGGAGGGAACATACATGTACTTGTGACATGCACATAGAACCGTTGGGGTCCAAGATAGGGGACATAACTGACCAGGAAAATCCACATTTCCACATTCCCTCCTTGTCCCCCTACTTGCCCTTCAAGAGATATCGATCTTCATCAATCCATCGATCTGTTCATATAGCATCATTTGTTCTTCTTTCTTCTTCCGGGATCTTGAATGAAAATCCTGATGTGGAATGCACGATGTGGCACACAGACCACAAATTGCTGGTCCACATTGTAGACATAGACAGCAACTGAATAGTATGAGAAGGCCAATACCTAGGAAGGATAAAACTCTCCATCCCCAGGCTGATACCACATTCCAAAACCAACTGGACCAAGTCCAAGTGCCTGGGTTCTGGTGTATCTGGCTTACAATCTTATGAAGGCGAGTGATGGCTTTATATACAGATGGCGAATTTTCTGGTATGAATACGCAGCAACTTGATCCGATGACCCTACAAGCTCCGCCCCTATCAGCCAGGATGACGTCAAGGACAAGACGATTTTGAAGCACAACAATCCGCATAGCAGACTGCTCTTCTGTTAAATTGCCTAAGGCGGAAATAGTCTCATTCACTACTGCTTCAAGGGTTCTGGTTAATCTACGTATCAGCTTACTATTAGTAACGGTACCTATATAGGGAAAGATGCCTTTATTAAAATCTACATACTTGTCCCATGCCGTCTCAGTGTAATCGACAATGGGGAGATCTCTCCGCTTTCTGTTGTGTACTAAATGAATATTTCTGTAGTAATCAGGAGGAGCTAGAAAAACAGGTGGCAAAAGGAATGCAATGTAGCAGGTACCATCCCAATCTGGAGGTAGACGCATATATGCAGTCTGACCACATATAAAGTAGGAGTGGCGAGAAGCTCTAAATGAAGATTTTCCTTGATCACTGAATTCTACCATAGTAGTGCATTTACTATGGCCCATATGTATGGAACCAACCTTTCTTACACATAATTCACCCTTCGCTGGGAATACTGACATGGTAGGCAAGACTAGTTCAACTTCGGATACGACATTTAGAATCATGAGATTAGGTGTAAAATTACCTAATCCATATACTTCATTTTCTAGATCAGTTCCTGTTCTTTTGGGGCGACCCTCCTTGTCAGGGTAGCAGACCTTGAGTAAGACTAGGTTCAGGTTTCCCCATATCCAATGATCTTGGTAAACTGCTGTGTCTGAGTCTATGGAATTGATTAAACTAAACCATGCTCCACAGGAGCCATTATGTGTGAATGGATGTGGAAAGAAAGGCAGGACTCCTTCATAATTCTGATAGGGAGGGAGTCGGCCACACACCCAACAATTGGTGGCATTACTAGTCTGATGGGAATGATGTAACATACTAATGAATGTGTTATTGCGCAGCGCAAGTCTATAAGATAATTCATGCGGAGGTAAGTCACTAAAAGAATGTTCAGTAGTAACATTATAAGCATGTCTAGAAATAGGGTAATATATGTGCAACAACATACTTGTAATAATTATTAAAAGACTCAATAAAAACAAAATTAATAATGTCACTATGCAGTGGCTACGCAGTGATTTACAATACGCCTGTCGTTGCAACATTTTCCGGGTATTTTCTCTACTCAGGTCCAAGGGATACATGTCAGAGACAATTCAACCGCTTCACCTTGGAGAGGACTTAAACAATCAAATTGCTCGACTGTTTGGGCCTAAGCTTTAGTTTATAGTTCTTAGAGTCATTTTGTTCAACAAAAGGAAGTTCTGAATCAGTCTGTGAGGGAGTGCAGGGCACAATGTCTATATCCGAGGGTAGTCCATGAAATTTTTTGACGTGGCTTGAATGAATCCAGCCCTTACGGCCCTCGATCTTCACGGCTGTCCTCGTGGTCAACAGGACCAACTTGGGTGCTTTCCACCTGGGCTCCAGCTGGGTCTTTCGGTCGAAATTCCTCACAAAGACAAGATTACCCGGAACAACGTCATGGGGTTTCACCTCAGTGTTGTCGGGAAAGGCTGCAGCTACCTGTGAACGAGAAGATTGTAGTGCAGACATCAAGGAAGCCAAGTAATCTGTCAGCATATTACAGTCAATATCAGTTATTTTGCGTGGTATGGGCGTCCCCCACATATTCGGTGGTCTACCGAAGATCACCTCATACGGGGATAGCCCTGTTCGAGAGTGTGCTACCATTCTCATGTAAAAGAGTGCAACTGGTAACGCTACTACCCAGTCGACACCTTTCTCTCTGCATATTTTGGACATTCTAATTTTCAGTATCTGGTTATGTCTTTCTACGAGACCTGCTGCCTCGGGATGTCGGACACAGTGGAATTTCCACTGATATCCTAACAGAAGTGAAACGTGTTTCATTAATTCGGATGAGAACGGCTGGCCGTTATCTGAGTAAACAGCACGTGGTAAACCGTATCGTGGGAAGAATTCTCGAACCAACTGTTTGGCAGTAGTCGGGGCAGTGTAATCTGAAACCGGGTATGCCTCCGTCCAACGGGACAGAGCGCAGACAACTACAAGAACATATTTGAATCCTCGACATCGTTCCATCTGGATATAGTCCATCTGGAGTACTTCAAAAGGATGGTTAGGAGTATGAAATCCACCCTGTTCTACGGGAACGCTTTTTCCTGGGTTAAACTGACAACAGATCATACAGGTACGGACCTTTTGTTTTGCTGCTGCTCGTAAATGTTTATTGAACCAAATGTGTTGAATGCTGTCTAGCATAGCTTTTTCTCCTAGATGCGCTGGACTATGTATAGTGTTTATTATAACTTGGACCATTGAGTCAGGAAGGAACCATACAGACTTTTCCTTCATCATCCATCCTTGGTCCGTTTGGATCCCCCCTAATTCAGTCCATTTCTTTATTTCATCTGGTGTAGCATGTGTCTGTATGTCAATTACGTCAAGAGTAGGATCTTTAACTGTCATGCAATGTGTCGGGACTATTGTCTTTGTCACGTCGGGGATTTGAGTTTGAGCAGTCTGTTTAGCTGTTCTGTCGGCTAGATCATTGCCTTGAGAAATGATATCAGTAACCTTCGTATGAGCCTTACATTTCATGATTGATATTGCAGTGGGTAAATGTATTGCATCTAATAAGGCATGAATGAGGGGTCCGTGCTGAATGTGGGCACCGTGGGAAGTTAAATAACCTCTCTCTCGCCACAGCACGCCGAAGTCGTGTACAACTCCGAATGCATAACGTGAGTCAGTGTATATGTTGACTTTTTTATTCGTGGCTTGAATACAGGCTTGTGTCAGAGCGATGAGCTCTGCTGCTTGAGCTGACAAAATATTTATACGATTAGTTTCAATGACTTCAGTATCTGTTGTGACTGCGTAAGCGGCCACTAACTCTCCTGTACTTGTTCTCATGCACGAACCGTCTACATACAATGTCAGGTCTGGGTCTGATAATGGGACATCGGTTAAGTCTTGTCTGGGTTTCGTTGTTATCGTAATAACTTCAATACAGTCATGGGCTAGTGGGTCTGTTCCTATTACAGGTAGAAGTGTGGCAGGATTCAATGTGTTACAGCGTCTGATTTCTATATGTGGCTGAAACAATGTAAGCTCATATCCTGTAAGTCTGGCTATGGTCAAGTGTTGTGTTTGCGTTCTATTCACAAGAACCTCTACTGCGTGTGGTACTTGAACTGTCAATGGATGTCCTAACACTATGGCATCGCTTTGTCTGATTGCTAAAGCTGTTGCTGCTACTGATTTTAGGCACGCAGGCAGAGCCTGAGCTACGGGATCTAATGTACTAGAAAAATAAGCACATGGTTTGTGTGCTCCGGCTTGTTCCTGTGTGAGTACTGACAAGGCAGCACCTTCGCGTTCTGTAACAAAGAGTGTAAACTGTTTTCTGTAACATGGCGTTGCTAAAACGGGTGCTTGACATAGAGCTTTCTTTAAGCTTTCAAAAGCTTGTGTGTGTTCCTGAGTCCAAGGGAGAACAGTCGATGTGGCTGCCTCCTGTGTTGTCAACTGAATGAGTGGTTTTGCTAGAAATGCATACTGAGGGATCCACTGTCTACAATATGAAGTGAGGCCTATGAAAGCCCGCACCTCCTTCTGTGTCTTGGGTATTGACATGTTAGCAATTAACTGAATGCGGTCGGGTGTAAGCTGCCTTCCCTCCTTGGACAGCGAGTGACCAAGGTAAACAACTCGCTGGACACAGAATTGCAGCTTAGAAGGGGACACCTTGTGCCCCTTTTCGGCTAGGAATTGTAAAACTGTCAGTGATGCTTTTTCACATTCAGGTTCGCTTCTTGCGGTGATCAGCAGATCATCGACGTATTGAAGCAGAGCGGTGTTAACTGGCATGTGGATACTGTCAAGTTCTCGTTTCAGTGCTTGGCTATAGATGCTGGGGCTTTCTGTAAATCCTTGAGGTGCGCGTGAGAATTTAAAGCTACGCCCATTTAAACTGAATCCGAACAAATATTGACTTTCCGGGTCTATTGGGACGCTGAAAAAGGCATTTTTGAGATCAATTACAGTAAAGAATGTTGCTTCGGAATCAATAGCTGTCAATAATGACGAGATATCTGGGACCACAGGGAATTGTGGCACAATGCATTTGTTTAACTCGCGCAGATCAATAACCAATCGATATACTGGCGGGGCTGTAGGATCTGTTCGTTTAAGAATCGGAATTATCGGTGAATTACATACATTGGAGTCTGTTTCTACAACTACTCCTTGGGCAATTAGCTCGTCAATGATTTGTAGTAAAGCCACTACAGCATCTGGTGGTAACTTGTATTGTCGCATTCGTGGTAGCACCACTCCTGTCTTGAGTGTGACTCGATATGGTGTAATATTCATGCAACCAACATCAGTAGGGCCTTGTGCCCATAGATGTGTAGGTAGAGTCTGTAGTCGGGGATCCATGTCTCTAGATACATAGTGACCTTTATTAATTTATAGGTATTTGGAAATTCCTGTTATTATCTGGACATATCGGACGTATTGAGTCAATATGACATCTAATCTGATCCCTATGACAAGATCTTCCTCTACCTACATAGGCTATGGTGTCCAACTGTCCTGCGGGTGGTCCTGACCCTTCTTCCTCGCTTTGTTCGAACTCGTCGGTCTGTAATCTCTCTTCGTGTATCCGTTCTATTTCTTTACGGATCTTTCGGCACATGGCTATTATACAATTTTGCTTATCGTGTCTTCCTTCTGATATATTCTGGCTCCATTTTGTAAGAATATGCATTGCATCCGGGTCTACCCCCGGTCGGTCTTGATTTCTGATCACACAGTTTATGAGGAAACGTAGCAGTTCCCCCTGTATCTCTACTTTCTGGAATTCCATAGCTTTGTTAATACATTCTGGATCTCGCCCTGTTTGAACAAAATGATATATTTTATCTAGATGCGCAGTCATTCCTGGTAACCTCGCTAAATACCCTGCGGCTCGTCTGATACGTAATGATGCCAGGACCATTTCGTCCTCTTTACCGACCACCGGGTCATATCTACAATCTATAAGAAGTTCCTTAAGCGCACGTTCACTTACGAATTTGGGTGTACGTGAATGCGCTGACTCTTGAAAAACAAGTTTATTTATTCTAGGTGGCGTAAAAGTATTGCTAGCACCTCCCGTGGCCCCATCTGGGGCGTCGGGTGTGAAAGGATTCGTCGAACGTGACACAGCAACTATAGGTGTGGACACCACTGTAGAATCGACTGTGGAGACAGATGCGGAAACAGATGTGCTTGCCGAAGCTAGTGTCGGGACTTGCTGTTGCACAGGGACAGATACCTGATCCTGACGTTGAACCCCCCCGCCAGACGGTCTATGTGGTGCGGGGTTAGCATACTCGGGAGCTGCGTCATCTAGGTATGAGGAAAGAAAAACATCTTCGGCGGTTCTGGGATGTCCCTTAGGATGTACCTTAATTGGAAATAATGGGGGTGGCAAGTCTTTCGGTATCTCTGGAGTAGCCTTAGGTAATCCTTCGGCTAGAAGAGGATACATACCATTCATAAGGGCATTTCTTTGTCTATCTACTTGTTCCGATTTCACTCGGATACCTTCCTCAATTAATAGATTTTCTTGAACTTTATTTGAACTTTCTTTACTCTTCTCTTCCTGTCTACGTGCTTTTTCTGTTCGTCTATGTGATTCTTTACGCCATAATTCAACGGCGTCTTTCTGTGACTGTCTGACTTTTCTTTTCCACAATTCTTCCTCGACTTTCATGATGCACTCTGCATCCCAGGTTCCCGCTGTGGGCCACCTCTGACTTTCCGGCAATCCCTTGGTATAATCTACCCATAAATCAAGAAATAATATAGCGTCTAAGCCATGTTTGTGATACATAAAGTGCCCTGGAGTATCCCTAGGAGGAATAGGGACGGCTTCTTCGAGAACCCCTTTTCTGGTAGTGATCTGTCTTAATTTCGAAAAGAGCGGCATATTGACAACTGACCGTATACTTGATTTTGACCTGATACTTGAATTTGAACAGACTTAATACAATAAACACGATAATGAACAGTCATTCATACCACGATATACAGAACATACTTAAACATTTTAAACATTTAACATTAAACCTTTAACTGAAACAACACTGATGATCGTCTGCATAACTAAATCACCATGCTTAATTCTTGACACTTACTAGATACTTCGGAATACTTGATATACTGCTAAACAGTACAGATACACTGCTAAAACAGTGCAGACCGGATTTGTGTACCCAAACCCGTCTTGACCGGCACAACCTATGTGCACGTCAGAAATGCCTCCCCAGCAATGGTACTCACCGGGTAGCTTCGGAAACGGAAGGCCTCAGTAACTTGAACTTGAACCGGACTGGACTCGACTCGACTCGACTCGTCGGACACTGGGCTTGACTTCGGACTGGTGGGTCTCTGTATACCTCGGATCTTGCTCTCTCAGCTAGGCTCTGGTCGGGATACTTCGCACTTCTCACCGCCTCGTCTGGGTGTTGATCGCAGTCTCAGTCGCCCCCGCTTGACCGGAGGGAGATACAGGAAATCCTGCTGGTACGCGTTATTGTCCGTCCAGCTGTGGCAGGAGACCGGGCCTACAACTCACCGCCGGCGCGTGAGATGAGAAAGTGTCCCTGTTCGGGCGCCATCATGTGGTAAATAAAAATTCCTTTACCGGGACTGAATTTGATACATAATCATAATAAAATAGCTCAGTAAAATGAGAGGCAGAATCCGTGATATCAGAGTTTCGGAATGGGCTTTATTCCAATAAACGATTATAATCGGATGCTTCGAGTTCCATCACCACGGGGTTCAGGAAGTGAAGTACATACTTTATTGACAAGAAGTAACTTTTATAGTACATACGTTATAATGGAGCAAATACAGTAGGCGTAATAATTGATAAGGAACTTGACGTGGTACCTGCGTAACCGAAAAATGGGTGTTTACAAGGAGTAAAAAGACACATGATTGGTTATGATATCATGCATAGGTGGATCTATAAGATAATACTTGACATAGATGCGCGCGCAGCAGCATGACGTGTAATTGACGTGTAACTAGGGGGTGAAGGGAACTTGACGTTAGCTCTACATGTGGAGACGAAAAGTCTGGGGGTCAGATCAACCTAATCCCAAATCATATCTAACATCCTATGTTTAAAGAACTATGTTATCCATAAAGAAGGACTCTCGGGCAGAATCTATTCTATACTGACTGTGCGTGTGTGTACAAGCGTCTAAGTGTCTACACTGAATGCGAGGGGATGGGAATATTCCATGGTGACAGGGCTATGAATTACTTGCATGAGGGCAGAGAAGCCGGGCCTCTTACTTGGTAACTGGAAGAATGTTTACTTAAGCTACTAGGCAGGAATGCATCGGCTGAGGGGGAAGCAGATAATTCGAAGGTGAAATACAGCTCTTGGCAGAGAATAGGCTGATGTCAAGCTTCGTGGGCCGCGCAGAGAATGAGACAGAGTTCATGGTCACAGATGCAGGCTCAGACTAGAGCTTTCAGAGGCAGAAGGCAAAAGGAGTTTGATGACAGAATCAGGGCCTACTTGCCTTGGACTGTAAAATGGCATAAGTGAACCATATAAAGCCGGTGGCCTTTCATATTTAGAAATGGAATATCCGACATATTCATGGCGGATCTGACAGAGGACATGTTGACGGTGGACGCACATGTATTTGCGTCTTCATAACTGGAACTGGAGGGAACATACATGTACTTGTGACATGCACATAGAACCGTTGGGGTCCAAGATAGGGGACATAACTGACCAGGAAAATCCACATTTCCACACTATGCTGATTCTCATCATCTGTAGTCAGATTCTCAACTAAGGTTCGACTGTTAGAAAGGGGTACTTCAGTGGCATCTTCAGAAGGAGGGTCTCCTGTTCCAGTCCCTGAGGGGTCTAACTGGGAGGCTTTCTTGAGAGCTCTCTGATCTTCATCAGCTTGTAAGAGTTCTCTGAGTTCAGCAGAGGTAGGGTTCCTGGGCTGTTTAAGGCCCCTGATATTTGCCAACTGCCTGAGCTCATTCTGGTTTAGGGTAGCAAAGATGGTTGGTGCCCTCTGGGGGTCATTCTCGACAGAGATGGGTACATTGGACCCCTCTGCCCCAGCCATTGCTCTTAAGTGTGGGTGGATGTGTTGCAACTACCTACACTTGGGCTTTCCTACTAAACCTATCTAGTAGTTACAACAATTAGCAGTGTGCGACCATTTGGATTTAGCTATCTAGTAGTTGTAGTCAGGGTGTGCTACTCCCTTTGCTCTACAACAACTAAGTTCAGTAGAACTTAAGTATATCTAATCTTGTTTTATATGTACCTACAGGTACCTATGTGATCTTTCAATTGGTAACAAAGAGATTACAACGGTAAAACACAGTAAGCTCAAATACAACCGCTGCTCACCAATGTGAGAAGTTGGCCTGGTATATGATGTTCACTAGTTAAAGTGACCACCTTGTACCATGCCAAGCAACCCTTATGGTGTGGTTGTAAGTCAACCTTTTTGGACTAGCTGCCCTAGTGGTAGCGTAGGCTAAGCAGTCTTTGAGGCTAAACTCGTTAAAGCGTGTTAAGCAGGCTGTTTTATCATATGTAACCGCCCTTTATACCAATGAAAGGACACCACACAGATATATATTCAAAATATATATGTATTTATTACTCAAAGTATCCCCTAGACTCTTTATGAGCACAGGAGCACAAATCGTTAAACAAGAAAGTATTACAATATACAGAAGTTGCACTTTATATGGATGGGCCCTGGTGGCCACTCAAACCATATACTAAAATAGTGGTATAAGTACCACGACTAGGAAAGGGAAAAGGCCTAGGGCCTCTAGAATCGCTGGGCCTACAAGGAGCTAACTTCAGTTAGTGACCAGGAGGTCCACGGGTCGCGTGTGCAGTGAGGAAAGTTACACGCGGGCTCCCATAGGTTTTCAATGGGTGCGTAAAAGTTCAAAAGTTACTGCTAGAAGGGTCTTCTGGATGGACTACGAACTTAAGACTTAAAACACAGACACTAGAGATGTTTCTCTACACTTGGGCACCGGAGTGCCAGCTTTACCTCACCCACAGGAAGCGGGTGCATAGGTCTCGAAGTGCGTCGGGTTTCGTCTATCTGTTCAATGGAGCCTGGTGACAAAGATGCTGCAGGCGGCCGGTCCAGAAGAGATGCGGTGGATCCAAGGGTGGATCGGAGTTGTAGAAGACCTGAAAGCAGAGGGGACAGTGTTCACAGTCACTAGCCAGTGACCGGCGTGGCACCAGGTAGGTACCAGGCGATGTCGGGTGCAAACAGGTGAAGAGGTGTAGCTTGTCTCCGCAGCCACGTGGTCCCTGAAGGTCGACGACGTCCAGGAGTCGGTTCTCGAGCTCTCCCACTCAGGCTCTCGCTGTCGGCGGTGTCGGCGACTCGAAGGAACCAAACAAGCCTTGGCAAAAGCAGGAGTCGTAGGAAATGAAGAAAGCTGATGTTCTGACCAGCAAGGTCAGAGGGGCTGCTCCTTTGAAGGGCAGCAGGGGCCAGTCTGGAGCAACCAGACCAGCATCATAGTTTTCAAGTTAGGTCGCCAAGATGGCCACTAGCCAACGGGCCATGGTCCGGTTAGGCGCGTCGAGTTGCAAAGTGCAGAGGGGCCCCACGCAGATCGTGGAGATGCTGGAGGGCTCACCTTTGGTGCAGATGCTGCTCGGATGTTGGGCTTCTCAGGTCCCAAAGCACAACTTGGAGGGAGCCTCTGTTGTCGCGCTTGCAGCTTGTCGTGGGTCTTTCAAGATGGCTGGCTCCACGTGTCTCGGTGCCTCCACGGGTTCCTTCTTTGCAGGGACTGTGGATCAGGCTCTGAGAGGTCTGGAGGTCCAGTTCTGGTCAGGCTCTGGGCTCGGACTCCAGCAGGAGGCGGCGGCAAAGCAGACGTCGAGTAGCTGGTTGGTGCTTGCGTTAGCAAGATGGTCACTCCCTGACCATAGGGGAGATTTCCTTCTGTGCAGCAGAGTGTCGAAGTTCCCGTCTTCTTCTTTGTAAGTTGATTCCAGGATGTCTGAAGTCTTAGGACACAGCTCCTACCTTTAAGCGGATTCTAGGGGCCGGACTACCTGCTAGGTCCCTCCCTAAGGGTGGGACCAGGAAGGGGGGTGGTTACACCCCCAATCCTTTGTCCAGCTCGCCCCAGGTCCAGGGCTGGTGTGCCCCAGGACCGGTTTGAACTGGAATATGCACCGAGGCTCCTTGTGAGCCTCAGGCATGTCTGTTTCTATTCAAGCCCTACCTGACCAATACACAAAATCCTGTCTGGGGTGGTGCTCGCACCTCCCCTGGCAGGAAACCCTTTGTCCACGTCTCCCAAGCTGGAAGGACTCCCAGCAGCAGGAGGGCAGACTTGTGTCTGTGGTGGCAGCGTCCATTTTGTGGAGCTGAGGCTATGCCTGATTTTACCTGGATTTCAGGTGCTGTACATGTCGTGTCCCTCTAGAAGGGTGGAATGCTAACCCCGTCGCCAGAATTGGCGAGGGGTTAGTATTCCAATTCGTATGACACCTTACTCGACATGTTTTGATAAAGCCAAACCAAAGTTAGCATTTAACCGCGAGGTTCATAATGCACTTAAGAGTATATGGTATGGCGATATATGGAAACGGTAGAAGGAAGTTGTTCCGACCACTGCAGACCGGCTCAGCTCATGCCAGAGCACCATCTCACATGGAACCAAGCACTCTGCCTTCAGGATTGTTAAGGCCTGCCAAAGGAGTGACTTATAGGTTAACATGTGTCCCATTTAAGGTTAGGTATAGGTATACTACACCTAAGTAAGAGGTGGTTACACCAACTTACCCCAGCTGAGTGATCAGCCAGTTGTGTCAAATTGCTAGGCCAGGCCAGGGGTGGCACAATACATGCTTCAGCCCCTGGTAGGCCTTAGATACACCAATGCCCTGGGTACCTAGTGTACACTGGTACAGGGGCTCACAGGGTGATCCAATTCCAATTGGTTATGCACCTATAGTGCATAGTGTCAATTTAGTAGAGAGAACAGCAGGCTGGGGGTCTGATTAGCAGGCCCACATCCTCAATATGTCAAAAACCAGTGAAGCAAAAAGCAAAAATTTGGGGTGACCATAGGATAGCAGACCCTACTCTCCTACAGCGAGTGATTGAGAGAGAGCGAGAGATTGAGAGAGAGCGAGAGTGAGAGAGCGAGAGTGAGAGCGAGAGCGAGATTGAGAGAGCGAGAGTGAGAGATTGAGAGAGCGATTGAGAGAAAGACATTGAGAGAAAGACATAGAGAGAAAGAGAGATAGCGAGAGAGATTGTGAGAGATTGTGAGAGAGAGAGCAAGAGAGATTGAGAGAAAGACATTGAGAGAAAGATTGAGAGAAAGATTGAGAGCGCGAGATTGAGAGTGAGAGCGCGAGATTGAGAGCGAGTGATTGAGAGCAAGTGATTGAGAGCAAAATAGAGCGATTGAGAGAGAGAGAGCAAGAGAGCGCGAGAGAGCACAAGAGAGAGCGCGAGAGCGAGAGAGAGAGAGAGAGAGAGAGATTGAGAGAGCGAGATTGAGAGAGAGAGCGAGATTGAGAGAGAGCGAGATTGAGAGACAGCACGAGATTGAGAGAGAGCGCGAGATTGAGAGAGAGCGCAAGAGATTGAGAGAGAGCGCGAGAGATTGAGAGAGAGCGCGAGAGATTGAGAGAGAGCGCGAGATTGAGAGAGAGCGAGAGATTGAGAGAGAGCGAGAGATTGAGAGCGAGAGATTGAGAGAGCGAGAGCGTGAGTGATTGAGAGAGAGCGAGAGATTGAGAGAGAGCGAGAGTGAGAGAGCGAGAGTGAGAGAGTGAGAGAGAAATAGAGCTTGAGAGAGAGCGAGAGCTTGCGAGAGCTTGAGAGCGAGAGCTTGAGAGAGCGAGAGATTGAGAGAGCGAGAGCTTGAGAGAGCGAGAGCTTGAGAGAGCGAGAGCTTGAGAGAGAGAGAGAGCTTGAGAGAGAGAGAGCGAGAGCTTGAGAGCGAGAGATGAGAGAGAGCGAGAGAGATTGAAAGAGAGCGAGAGAGATTGAGAGAGAGATTGAGAGCGAGCGCGAGAGATTGAGAGCGAGAGAGCGAGCGCGAGAGATTGAGAGCGAGAGATTGAGAGCGAGAGATTGAGAGAGATTGAGAGAGAGAGCAAGAGATTGAGAGCGAGAGATTGAGAGAGAGCAAGAGATTGAGAGAGCGAGAGATATTGAGAGAGCGAGAGATTGAGTGAGCGAGAGAGATTGAGAGAGAGCGAGCACGAGCACGAACGAGCGAGAGAGCGATTCAGCAAGCGATTGAAAGCGAGCGCTTGAGCAAAAGCAAGCGATTGAGAGAGAACGCGAGCGAGCGAGCGATTGAGAGAGCAAGAGATTGAGAGAGAGAGAGATTGAGAGAGCGAGTACGAGTGATTGAGAGAGCGAGAGCAAGAGATTGAGAGAGAGAGAGAGAGATTGAGAGAGCGAGAGATTGAGAAAATGAGAGCTTTAGAGAGCAGGAGCTTTAGAGAGAGCGAGTGCGAGTGAGGGATTGAGAGAGCAAGAGATTGAGAGAGCGAGAGATTGAGAGAGCGAGAGATTGAGAGAGCGAGAGATTGAGAGCGAGCGTGAGAGAGCGAGCGCAAGAGATTGAGAGAGCGAGCGCAAGAGATTGAGAGCGAGCGCAAGAGATTGAGAGCGAGCGCAAGAGATTGAGAGAGCGAGCGCAAGAGATTAAGAGAGAGAGCGCGAGAGATTGAGAGAGAGCGTGAGAGATTGAGAGAGCGCGAGAGATTGAGAGAGAGCGCGAGAGATTGAGAGAGAGCGTGAAAGATTGAGAGCGCGAGAGAGAGAGCGATTGAGAGAGAGAGCTATTGAGAGAGAGAGCTATTGAGAAAGAGAGATATTGAGAGAGAGATATTGAGAGAGAGAGAGCAATTGAGAGAGAGAGAGAGCGAGATTGAGAGCGAGAGCGCAAGATTGAGAGAGCGAGATTGAGAGAGATTGAGAGAGCGCAGGACTGATAGAGAGCGATTCAGAGCGCGAGATTGAGAGAGAGCGATTCAGAGCGCGAGATTGAGAGAACGAGAGATTAAGAGAGCGAGAGAGATTGAGAGAGCGAGAGAGATTGAGAGACTGAGCAATTGAGATCCCGCGAGATTGAGAGAGCGAGAGATTGAGAGAGCGAGAGATTGAGAGAGAGAGAGCGATTCAGAGAGTGAGCGAGCAATTGAGAGAGCGAGAGATTGAGAGAGCGATAGATTGAGAGAGCGAGAGAGATTGAGAGAGCGAGAGAGATTGAGAGAGCGAGAGAGAATGAGAGAGCGAGAGAGATTGAGAGAGCGAGAGAGATTGAGAGAGCGAGTGGTTGAGATCCCGCGAGATTGAGAGAGCGAGAGATTGAGAGAGCGAGAGATTGAGAGAGCGAGAGATTGAGAGAGCGAGAGAGATTGAGAGAGCGAGAGAGCTTGAGAGAGAGCGAGAGCTTGAGAGAGAGCGAGAGCTTGAGAGAGAGCAAGAGCTTGAGAGAGAGCAAGAGCTTGAGAGAGCGAGAGATTGAGAGAGCGAGAGATTGAGAGAGTGAGAGATTGAGAGAGAGCGAGATTGAGCGAGTGAGAGCGAGCAAGATTGAGAGAGCGAGCAAGATTGAGAGAGCGAGAACGAGCGAGATTGAGAGAGCGAGAGCGAGCGAGATTGAGAGAGAGCGTGAGCGAGATTGAGAGAGAGAGCGAGCGAGATTAAGAGAGCGAGAGCGAGTGAGTGAGATTGAGAGAGCAAGAGAGATTGAAAGCGCGAGACTGAGAGAGCGAGAGCGAGCGAGATTGAGAGAGAGCGAGAGCGAGCGAGACTGAGAGAGAGCAAGAGCGAGCGAGATTGAGAGAGAGCAAGAGCGAGCGAGATTGAGAGAGCGAGCGAGATTCAGAGAGCGAGAGCGAGCGAGATTGAGAGAGCGAGCGAGATTGAGAAAGCGAGAGCGAGCGAGATTGAGAGAAAGCGATTGAGAGAGTGAGCGATTGAGAGAGAGAGCGATTGAGAGAGAGAGCGATTGAGAGAGAGAGCGATAGATTGAGCGAGAGAGAGCGATTGATTGAGCGAGAGCGAGCGAGATTGAGAGAGAGCGAGAACGAGCAAGATTGAGAGCGAGAGTGAGCGAGATTGAGAGTGAGCGCGAGCGAGTTTGAGAACGAGAGCGAGATTGAGAGAGAGCGAGATTCAGAGCGCGAGATTGAGAGAGCGATTCAGAGCACGAGATTGAGAGCGATTCAGAGAACGAGATTGAGAGAGAGCAATTCAGAGCGCGAGATTGAGAGATTGAGAGAGCGAGAGAGATTGAGAGAGCGAGCGATTGAGATCCCGCGAGATTGAGAGAGTGATAGATTGAGAGAGCGAGAGATTGAGAGAGCGAGAGATTGAGAGAGCGAGAGAGATTGAGAGAGCGAGAGAGATTGAGAGAGCGAGAGAGCTTGAGAGAGAGCGAGAGCTTGAGAGAGAGCGAGAGATTGAGAGATTGAGAGAGTGAGAGATTGAGAGAGAGCAAGATTGAGAGAGCGAGAGAGATTGAGAGAGCGAGAGCGAGCGAGATTGAGAGAGCGAGCGAGATTGAGAGAGCAAGAGCGAGCGAGATTGAGAGACAGCGCGAGCAAGATTGAGAGAGAGCGTGAGTGAGATTGAGAGAGAGCGAGAGCAAGCGAGATTGAGAGAGCGAGCGAGCGAGATTGAGAGAGCGAGAGAGATTGAGAGCGAGAGCGCGAGATTGAGAGAGCGAGAGGGAGCGAGATTGAGAGAGAGCGAGAGGGAGCTAGACTGAGAGAGAGCGAGAGGGAGCGAGACTGAGAGAGAGCAAGAGCGAGCGAGATTGAGAGAGAGCGAGAGCGAGTGAGATTGAGAGAGCGAGAGCGAGCGAGCGAGATTGAGAGATCGAGAGCGAGCGAGAATGAGAGAAAGCGATTGAGAGAGAGAGCGATTGAGAGAGAGAGCGATTGAGAGAGCGATTGAGAGAGAGAGCGATAGATTGAGCGGGTGCGAGCGAGATTGAGAGAGAGCGAGAGCGAGCGAGATTGAGAGCGAGAGCGAGCGAGATTGAGAGCGAGAGCGAGATTGAGAGCGCGAGATTGAGAGAGCGATTCAGAGCGTGAGATTGAGAGAGCGATTCAGAGCACGAAATTGAGAGAGAGCGATTCAGAGCGCGAGATTGAGAGAGCGAGAGAGATTGAGAGAGCGAGAGAGATTGAGATCCCGCGAGATTGATATCCCGCCAGATTGAGAGCACGAGAGGTTCAGAGAGCGCGAGAGGTTCAGAGAGCGTGAGAGGTTCAGAGAGAGCGAGAGATTGAAAGAGCGCGAGAGATTGAGAGAGCGCGAGAGATTGAGAGAGCGCGAGAGATTGAGAGCGCGAGAGATTGAGAGAGCGAGAGATTGAGAGAGAGAGCGATTGAGAGCTTGAGAGAGAGAGAAATTGAGAGAGCAAGAGAGATTGAGAGAGTGAGCGAGCACGAGCGAGCGAGCATGAGTGATCCAGCAAGCGATTGAAAGCGAGCGCTTGAGAGCGAGTGCTTGAGAGCAAGCGCTTGAGAGCTAGCAATTGAGAGCAAGCAATTGAGAGCAAGCAATTGAGAGCAAAAACGAGTGATTGAGAGCAAAAGCGAGTGATTGAGAGCAAAAGCGAGCGATTGAGAGCAAAAGCGAGCGATTGAGAGAGAGAGAGATTGAGAGAGAGTGAGAGATTGAGAGAGAGAGAGAGAGCGAGAGATTGAGAGAGAGAGAGAGAGAGAGAGAGATTGAGAGAGAGAGAGAGATTGAGAGAGCGAGAGATTGAGAGAGCGAGAGCTTTAGAGAGCGAGAGCTTTAGAGAGAGCGAGCGCGAGCAAGAGATTGAGAGAGCAAGAGATTGAGAGAGCGAGAGATTGAGAGAGCGAGAGATTGAGAGACCGAGAGATTGAGAGAGCGAGAGAGATTGAGAGAGCGAGAGATATTGAGAGAGCGAGAGAGATTGAGAGAGCGAGCGCAAGAGATTGAGAGAGCGAGTGCAAGAGATTGAGAGAGCGAGCGCAAGCGATTGAGAGAGCGAGCGCAAGAGATTAAGAGAGAGAGCGCCAGAGATTGAGCGAGAGCGCGAGAGATTGAGAGAGAGCGCAAGAGATTGAGAGAGAGCACGAGAGATTGAGAGAGAGCACAAGAGATTGAGAGAGCACGAGAGATTGAGAGAGCACGAGAGATTGAGAGAGAGCGCGAGAGATTTAGAGAGAGCGCAAAAGATTGAGAGCGCGAGAGAGCGAGCGATTGAGAGAGAGAGCTATTGAGAGAGAGAGCTATTGAGAGAGAGAGATATTAAGAGAGAGATATTGAGAGAGAGATATTGGGAGAGAGAGAGCAATTGAGAGAGAGAGCGATCGAGATTGAGAGCGAGAGCGCGAGATTGAGAGAGCGAGATTGAGAGAGATTGAGAGAGCACGAGATTGAGAGAGAGCGATTCAGAGCGCTAGATTGAGAGAGAGCGATTCAGAGCGCGAGATTGAGAGAGCGATTCAGAGCGCGAGATTGAGAGAGAACGATTCAGAGCGTGAGATTGAGAGAACGAGAGATTGAGAGAGCGAGAGAGATTGAGAGAGCGAGAGAGATTGAGAGAGCGAGCGATTGAGATCCCGCGAGATTGAGATCCCGCGATATTGAGAGAGCGAGAGATTGAGAGAGCGAGAGATTGAGAGAGAGAGAGCGATTGAGAGAGAGAGCAAGCAATTGAGAGAGCAAGAGAGATTGAGAGAGCGAGAGAGTGAGAGAGATTGAGAGAGCGAGATTGAGAGAGCGAGAGCTTGAGAGAGAGCGAGAGCTTGAGAGAGAGCGAGAGCTTGAGAGAGAGCGAGAGAGCGAGATTGAGAGAGCGAGAGCGAGCGAGGTTGAGAGAGCGAGCGAGATTGAGAGAGCGAGCGAGCGAGATTGAGAGAGCGAGAGAGATTGAGAGCGAGAGCGCGAGATTGAGAGAGCGAGCGAGATTGAGAGAGAGCGAGCACGAGCGAGATTGAGAGAGAGCGAGAGCGAGCGAGATTGAGAGAGCGAGAGAGAGCGAGATTGAGAGAGCGAGAGCGAGCGAGATTGAGAGAGCGAGACCGAGCGAGATTGAGAGAGAGCAAGCACGAGCGAGATTGAGAGAGAGCGAGAGCGAGTGAGATTGAGAGAGCGAGATTGAGAGAGCGAGAGCGAGCGAGATTGAGAGAGCGAGACCGAGCGAGATTGAGAGAGCGAGAGTGAGCGAGATTGAGAGCAAGAGATTGAGAGAGAGAGAGCGATTGAGGGAGAGAGAGAGAGAGCGATTGAGAGAGAGCGATAGATTGAGAGAGAGAGAGTGAGATTGAGCGAGAGCGAGCGAGATTTAGAGAGAGAGAGCGAGCTTGAGAGCGAGCTTGAGAGAGAGTGAGAGCGAGCGAGATTGAGAGCGAGAACGCGAGATTGAGAGAGAGCGAGATTGAGAGAGCGCGAGATTGAGAGAGAGCGATTCAGAGCGTGAGATTGAGAGAGAGCGATTCAGAGCGCGAGATTGAGAGAGAGCGATTCAGAGCATGAGATTGAGAGAGAGAGCCATTCAGAGCGCCAGATTGAGAGAGCGATTCAGAGCGTGAGATTGAGAGAGCGATTTAGAGCGCGAGATTGAGAAAGAGCGATTCAGAGCACGAGATTGAGAGAGAGAGAGATTCAGAGCGCGAGAGAGATTAAAAGAGAGAGATTGAGATCCCGCGAGATTGAGAGAGCGAGAGATTGAGAGCGAGAGATTGAGAGAGTGAGAGAGATTGAGAGAGTGAGAGAGAGCGAGAGAGAGCGAGCTTGAGAGAGAGCGAGAGATTGAGAGCGAGATTGAGAGAGAGAGAGAGATTGAGAGAGAGAGAGAGATTGAGAGAGAGCGCGGGAGATTGAGAGAGAGCGCGAGAGATTAAGAGAGAGCGTGAGAGATTGAGAGAGAGCGCGAGAGATTGAGAGAGAGCGAGATATTGAGGGATTGAGAGAGAGAGAGAGATTGAGAGAGAGCGAGAGATTGAGAGGGAGAGCGAGCGAGAGATTGAGAGAGCGAGCGAGAGATTGAGAGAGAGAGCGAGAGAGAGATTGAGAAAGTGCGAGAGAGAGCGAGAGCGCGAGAGAGAGAGCGCAAGAGATTGAGAGAGCGCGAGAGAGATTGAGAGAGCGCAAGAGATGAGAGAGATTGAGAGAGAGATAGAGCGCGAGAGCGAGAGAAAGAGATTGAGAGAGCGAGATTGAGAACAAGAGCGCGAGATTGAGAGAGAGATTGAGAGAGAGAGCGCGAGTGTAGGAGAGTAGGGTCTGCTATCCTATGGTCACCCCAAATTTTTGCTTTTTGCTTCACTAGTTTTTGACATATTGAGGCTGTGGGCCTGCTAATCAGACCCCCAGCCTGCTGTTCTCTCTACTAAATTGACACTATGCACTTTAGGTGCATAACCAATTGGAATTGGATCACCCTGTGAGCCCCTGTACCAGTGTACACTAGGTACCCAGGGCATTGGTGTATCTAAGGCCTACCAGGGTCTGAAGCATGTATTGTGCCACCCCTGGCCTGGCCTAGCAATTTGACACAACTGGCTGATCACTCAGCTGGGGTAAGTTGGTGTATCCACCTCTTACTTAGGTGTAGTATACCTATACCTAACCTTAAATGGGACACATGTTAACCTATAAGTCACTCCTATGGCAGGCCTTAACAATCCTGAAGGCAGAGTGCTTGGTTTCATGTGAGATGGTGCTCTGGCATGAGCTGAGCCTGTCTGCAGTAGTCGGAACAACTTCCTTCTACCGTTTCCATATATCGCCATACCATATACTCTTAAGTGCATTATGAACCTCGCGGTTAAATGCTATCTTTGGTTTGGCTTTATCAAAACATGTCGAGTAAGGTGTCATACGAATTGGAATACTAACCCCTCGCCAATTCTGGCGATGGGGTTAGCATTCCACCCTTCTAGAGGGACACGACATATACAGAGCCTGAAACCCGGGTAAAATCAGACATAGCCTCAGCTCCACAAAATGGACGCTGCCACCACAGACACAAGTCTGCCCTCCTGCTGCTGGGAGTCCTACCAGCTTGGGAGACGTGGACAAAGGGTTTCCTGCAAGGGGAGGTGCGAGCACCACCCCAGACAGGATTTTGTGTATTGGTCAGGTAGGGCTTGAATAGAATCAGACATGCCTGAGGCT
This sequence comes from Triturus cristatus, assembly GCF_964204655.1. Classification (NCBI taxonomy): domain Eukaryota; kingdom Metazoa; phylum Chordata; class Amphibia; order Caudata; family Salamandridae; genus Triturus; species Triturus cristatus. The sequence continues at coordinate 821,270,347 of NC_140579.1, read as the reverse complement.
CACAAGGAGCCTCGGTGCATATGTGTGAGAAGTTGGCCTGGTATATGATGTTCACCAGTTAAAGTGACCACCTTGTACCATGCCAAGCAACCGTTATGGTGTGGTTGTAAGTCAACCTTTTCAGACTAGCTGCCCTAGTGGTAGCGTAGGCTAAGCAGTCTTTGAGGCTAAACTCGTTAAAGCGTGTTAAGCAAGGTGTTTTACCATATGTAACCCCCTTTTATACCAATGAAAGGACACCACACAGATATATATTCAAAATATATATGTATTTATTACTCAAAGTATCCCCTAGACTCTTTATGAGCACAGGAGCACAAATCGTTAAACAAGAAAGTATTACAATATACAGAAGTTGCACTTTATATGGATGGGCCCTGGTGGCCACTCAAACCATATACTAAAATAGTGGTATAAGTACCACGAACCGGAAAGGGAAAAGGCCTAGGGCCTCTAGAATCGCTGGGCCTACAAGGAGCTAACGTTAGTTAGTGACCAGGAGGTCCACGGGTCGCGTGTGCAGTGAGGAAAGTTACACGCGGGCTCCCATAGGTTTTCAATGGGTGCGTAAAAGTTCAAAAGTTACTGCTAGAAGGGTCTTCTGGATGGACTACGAACTTAAGACTTAAAACACAGACACTAGAGATGTTTCTCTACACTTGGGCACTGGAGTGCCAGCTTTACCTCACCCACAGGAAGCGGGTGCATAGGTCTCGAAGTGCGTCGGGTTTCGTCTATCTGTTCAATGGAGCCTGACGACAAAGATGCTGCAGGCGACCGGTCCAGAAGAGATGCGGTGGATCCAAGGGTGGATCGGAGTTGTAGAAGACCTGAAAGCAGAGGGGACAGTGTTCACAGTCACTAGCCAGTGACCGGCGTGGCACCAGGTAGGTACCAGGCGATGTCGGGTGCAAACAGGTGATGAGGTGTAGCTTGTCTCTGCAGATGTCGTCTGAAGGTCGACGACATCCAGGAGTCGGTTCACGAGTAGTCCCATGCAGGCTCTCGCTGTCGGCGGTGTCGGCGACTCAAAGGAAGCGAACAAGCCTTGGCAAAAGCAGAAGTCGTGAAGAATGAAGAAAGCTGATTACTCTGACCAGCAAGGTCAGAGGAGCGGCTCCTTTGGAGGGGAGCAAGGGCCAGTCTGGAGCAACCAGACCAGCATCGTAGATTTCAAGGTTCGTTGCCAAAATAGCCACTAGCCAACGGGCCAGGGACCGGGCAGGCGTGTCGAGTTGCAAAGTGCAGAGGGGCCCCACGCAGATCGTGGAGATGCTGAAGGGCTCACCTTTGGTGCAGATGCTGCTCGGATGTTGGGCTTCTCAGGACCCAAAGCACAACTCAGAGGGAGCCTCTGTTGTCGCGCTTGCAGCTTGTCGTGGGTCTTTCAAGATGGCTGGCTCCACGTGTCTCGGTGCCTCCACGGGTTCCTTCTTTTTAGGGACTGTGGATCGGGCGGTGAGAGGTCTGGAGGTCCAGGTCTTGTCGGGCTCTGGGCTCGGGCTCCGGCAGGAGGCGGTGGCAAAGCAGATGTCGAGTAGCTGGTTGGTGCCTGCGTTAGCAAGATGGTCACTCCCTGACCATAGGGGAGATTTCCTTCCGTCTTCTGTGCAGCAGAGCATCGAAGTTCCCGTCTGGCCCTTGCTCCCCTCCAAAGGAGCAGCCCCTCTGACCTTGCTGGTCAGAGTAATCAGCTTTCTTCATTCTTCATGACTTCTGCTTTTGCCAAGGCTTGTTTGCTTCCTTTGAGTCGCCGACACTGCCAACAGCGAGAGCCTGCGTGGGACAGTTCGTGAACCGAATCCTGGACGTCGTCGACCTTCAGGGACCACGTGGCTGCAGAGACAAGCTACACCTCATCACATGTTTGCACCCGACATCGCCTGGTACCTACCTGGTGCCACGCCGGTCACTGGCTAGTGACTGTGAACACTGTCCCCTCTGCTTTCCCGTCTTCGCCAACTCCGATCCACCATTGGATCCACCGCATCTCTTCTGGACCGGCCGCCTGCAGCATCTTTGTCACCAGGCTCCATTGAACAGATAGACGAAACCCGACGCACTTCGAGACCTATGCACCCGCTTCCTGTGGGTGAGGTAAAGCTGGCACTCCAGTGCACAAGTGTAGAGTAACATCTCTAATGCCTAGATCTGAAGTCTTGATTTCGTAGTTCAACCAGAAGACCCTTTTAGCAGTAAATTTTGAACTTTTACGCACCCATTGAAAACCTATGGGAGCCCGCGTGTAACTTTCCTCACTGCACATGCGACCCGTGGACCTCCTGGTCACTAACTGAGGTTAGCTCCTTGTAGGCCCAGCGATTCTAGAAGCCCTAGGCCTTTTCCCTTTCCTGTTCGTGGTACTTATACCACTATTTTAGTATATGGTTTGAGTGGCCACCAGGGCCCATCCATATAAAGTGCAACTTCTGTATATTGTAATACTTTCTTGTTTAACGATTTGTGCTCCTGTGCTCATAAAGAGTCTAGGGGATACTTTGAGTAATAAATACATATATATTTTGAATATATATCTGTGTGGTGTCCTTTCATTGGTATAAAAGGGGGTTACATATGGTAAAACAGCTTGCTTAACACGCTTTAACGAGTTTAGCCTCAAAGACTGCTTAGCCTACGCTACCACTAGGGCAGCTAGTCCGAAAAGGTTGACTTACAACCACACCATAAGGGTTGCTTGGCATGGTACAAGGTGGTCACTTTAACTAGTGAACATCATATACCAGGCCAACTTCTCACAGCGAGAGATTGAGAGAGAGAGAGAGATTGAGAGAGAGCGAGAGCACAATTGAGAGAGAGAGAGAGATTGAGAGAGCGCGAGATTGAGAGAGCGAGAGATTGAGAGAGCGAGAGATTGAGAGAGCGAGAGATTGAGAGAGTGAGAGATTGAGAGCGTGAGAGATTGAGAGCGTGAGAGATTGAGAGCGCAAGAGATTGAGAGAGCGAGTGTAAGAGATTGAGAGAGTGAGCGCAAGAGATTAAGAGAGCGAGCGCGAGAGATTGAGAGAGAGCGCAAGAGATTGAGAGAGAGCGCGAGAGATTGAGAGAGAGCGCGAGAGATTGAGAGAGAGCGCGAGATATTGAGAGAGAGCGCGAGAGATTGAGAGAGAGCGCAAGAGATTGAGAGGGAGCGCGAGAGATTGAGAGAGAGCACGAGAGATTGAGAGAGAGCGCGAGAGATTGAGAGAGAGCACAAGAGATTGAGAGAGAGCGCAAGAGATTGAGAGAGAGCACAAGAGATTGAGAGAGAGCGCGAGAGATTGAGAGAGCGCGAAAGATTGAGGGGGAGCGCGAGAGAGCGTGAGAGAGCGAGCGATTGAGAGAGAGAGAGAGAGCAATTGAGAGAGAGCGAGAGCGAGCGAGATTGAGAGAGCGAGAGCGAGCGAGATTGAGAGCGAGAGCGATTGAGAGAGAGAGAGCGATTGAGAGAGAGAGCTATTGAGAGAGAGAGAGAGAGAGAGCTATTGAGAGAGAGAGAGATATTGAGAGAGAGAGATATATTGAGAGAGAGAGCAATTGAGAGAGAGAGAGTGAGATTGAGAGCGAGAGCACGAAATTGAGAGAGCAAGATTGAGAGCGTGAGATTGAGAGAGAGCGATTCAGAGCGCGAGATTGAGAGAGAGCGATTCAGAGCGCGAGATTGAGAGAGCGATTCAGAGCGCGAGATTGAGAGAGAGCGATTCAGAGTGCGAGATTGAGAGAACGAGAGATTGAGAGAGCGAGAGAGATTGAGAGAGCGAGCGATTGAGATCCTGCGAGATTGAGAGAGCAAGAGATTGAGAGAGCGAGCGATTGAGAGAGAGAGTGAGAGAGATTGAGAGAGCGCGAGAGATTGAGAGAGGGAGAGAGATTGAGAGAGCGCGAGAGATTGAGAGCGAGAGAGATTGAGAGCGAGAGAGATTGAGAGCGAGAGAGATAGAGAGCGAGAGAGCGCGAGAGATTGAGAGAGCGAGAGAGATTGAGAGAGCGCGACAGATTGAGAGAGCGAGAGAGATTGAGAGAGCGAGAGAGATTTTGAGAGCGAGAGAGATTGAGAGAGCGAGAGAGATTGAGAGAGCGAGAGAGATTGAGAGAGAGCGAGAGAGAGATTGAGAGAGAGCGAGAGATTGAGAGAGAGCGAGAGATTGAGAGCAAGATTGAGAGAGCGAGATTGAGAGAGAGCGAGATTGAGAGAGAGCAAGATTGAGAGAGAGAGCGAGATTGAGAGAGAGAGAGAGAGATTGAGAGACAGCTAGAGATTGAGAGAAAGCGTGAGAGATGGAGGGAGCGCGAGAGATTGAGAGAGAACGCGAGAGATTGAGAGAGAGCGCGAGATTGAGAGAGAGCGCGAGATCGAGAGAGAGCGAGATTGAGAGAGAGCGAGAGATTGAGAGCGAGAGAGCGATAGAGCGAGAGATTGAGAGCGATTGAGAGAGCGAGAGAGCGCGATTGATTGAGAGAGAGCGAGAGATTGAGAAAGAGCGAGAGTGAGAGAGCAGGAGTGAGAGAGCGAGAGTGAGAGAGCGTGATTGAGAGCGAGATTGAGAGAGCGAGAGTGAGAGATTGAGAGTGAGAGATTGAGAGTGAGAGAGCGATTGAGAGAAAGACATTGAGAGAAAGACAGAGAAAGAGAGATAGCGAGAGAGATTGTTAGAGAGATTGTGAGAGAGAGAGCAAGAGAGATTGAGAGAAAGACATTGAGAGAAATATTGAGAGAAAGAGATTGAGAGGGCGAGATTGAGAGCGAGAGCGCGAGATTTTGAGAGCGCGAGATTGAGAGCGAGAGCGCGAGATTGAGAGCGAGTGATTGAGAGCAAGCGATTGAGAGCAAAATAGAGCGATTGAGAGCGCGAGAGCAAGAGAGCACGAGAGAGAGCGCGAGAGAGCGCAAGAGAGCGCGAGAGAGAGCGAGAGAGAGCGAGAGAGAGCGAGAGAGAGCGAGAGATTGAGAGCGAGAGCGAGATTGAGAGAGCGAGAGCGAGAGAGCGAGATTGAGAGAGAGCGAGATTGAGAGAGAGAGCGAGAGATTGAGAGAGAGCGAGAGAGCGAGAGATTGAGAGAGAGCGAGAGAGCGAGAGATTGAGAGAGAGCGAGAGATTGAGAGAGATTGAGAGAGCGATAGAGCGCGAGTGATTGAGAGAGAGCGAGAGATTGAGAGAGAGCGAGAGATTGAGAGAGAGCGAGAGATTGAGAGAGCGAGAGAGTGAGAGAGCGAGATTGAGAGCGAGATTGAGCGAGCGAGAGTAAGAGATTGAGAGTGAGAGAGCGATTGAGAGAAAGACATTGAGAGAAAGAGATTGAGAGAAAGAGAGATAGCGAGAGAGATAGCGAGAGAGATTGTGAGAGAGAGAGATTGAGAGAGAGAACAAGAGAGATTGAGAGAAAGACATTGAGAGAAAGATTGAGAGAAAGAGATTGAGAGCGCGAGATTGAGAGCGAGAGCGCAAGATTATGAGAGCGCGAGATTGAGAGTGCGAGATTGAGAGCGAGTGATTGAGAGCAAGCGATTGAGAGCAAAATGGAGCGATTGAGAGCGAGAGAGCAAGAGAGCGCAAGAGAGCACGAGAGAGAGCGCGAGATTGCGCGAGAGAGCACGAGAGAGCACGAGAGAGCGCAAGAGAGAGCGAGAGAGAGCGAGAGATTGAGAGAGAGCGAGAGCTTGAGAGAGAGAGAGAGCTTGAGAGCGAGCTTGAGAGAGCGAGAGCTTGAGAGAGAGAGAGCGAGAGCTTGAGAGCGAGAGATGAGAGAGAGCGAGAGAGATTGAGAGAGAGAGAGCGCGAGAGATTGAGAGCGACAGAGCGAGCGCGAGAGATTGAGAGCGACAGAGCGAGCACGAGAGATTGAGAGCTAGACATTGAGAGCAAGAGATTGAGAGCGAGAGATTGAGAGAGCAAGATTGAGAGAGAGAGCGAGATTGAGAGAGAGAGCGAGATTGAGAGACAGCTAGAGATTGAGAGAGAGCGCGAGAGATTGAGAGGGAACGCGAGAGATTGAGAGAGAGCGCGAGATTGAGAGAGAGCGCGAGATTGAGAGAGAGCACGAGATTGAGAGAGAGCGAGAGATTGAGAGAGAGCGAGAGATTGAGAGAGAGCGAGAGATTGAAAGCGAGAGAGCGATAGAGCGAGAGATTGAGAGCGATTGAGAAAGCGAGAGAGCGCGATTGATTGAGAAGAGCGAGAGATTGAGAAAGAGCGAGAGTGAGAGTGAGAGAGCGAGATTGAGAGCGAGATTGAGAGAGCGAGAGTGAGAGATTGAGAGTGAGAGAGCGATTGAGAGAAAGACATTGAGAGAAAGATTGAGAGAAAGAGAGATAGCGAGAGAGATTGTTAGAGAGATTGTGAGAGAGAGAGCAAGAGAGATTGAGAGAAAGACATTGAGAGAAATATTGAGAGAAAGAGATTGAGAGGGCGAGATTGAGAGCGAGTGCGCAAGATTTTGAGAGCGCAAGATTGAGAGCGAGAGCGCGAGATTTAGAGCGAGTGATTGAGAGCAAGCGATTGAGAGCAAAATAGAGCGATTGAGAGCGAGAGAGCAAGAGAGCACGAGAGAGAGCGCGAGAGAGCGCAAGACAGCGAGAGAGACCGAGAGAGAGCGAGAGAGAGCGAGAGAAAGCAAGAGAGAGAGAGCGAGAGATTGAGAGCGAGAGCGAGATTGAGAGAGCGAGATTGAGAGAGAGCGAGAGATTGAGAGAGAGCGAGAGAGAGAGAGATTGAGAGAGAGCGAGAGAGCGAGATTGAGAGCGAGATTGAGCGAGCGAGAGTGAGAGTGAGAGAGCGAGATTGAGAGCGAGATTGAGAGAGCGAGAGTGAGAGATTGAGAGTGAGAGAGCGATTGAAAGAAAGACATTGAGAGAAAGCGACTGAGAGAAAGAGAGATAGCGAGAGAGATTGTTAGAGAGATTGTGAGAGAGAGAGCAAGAGAGATTGAGAGAAAGACATTGAGAGAAAGATTGAGAGAAAGAGATTGAGAGCGCGAGATTGAGAGCGAGAGCGCAAGATTATGAGAGCGTGAGATTGAGAGCGCGAGATTGAGAGCGAGTGATTGAGAGCAAGCGATTGAGAGCAAAATGGAGCGATTGAGAGCGAGAGAGCAAGAGAGCGCAAGAGAGCGCGTGAGAGAGCGCGAGAGAGAGCACGAGAGAGAGCACGAGAGAGAGCGAGAGAGAGCGAGAGAGAGCGAGAGAGAGCGAGAGATTGAGAGAGAGGGAGAGCTTGAGAGAGAGCGAGAGCTTGAGAGAGAGCGAGAGCTTGAGAGCGAGAGCTTGAGAGAGCGAGAGCTTGAGAGAGAGAGAAAGCTTGAGAGAGAGAGAGAGAGAGAGAGAGCTTGAGAGAGAGAGAGCGAGAGCTTGAGAGCAAGAGATGAGAGAGAGCGAGAGAGATTGAGAGAGAGCGAGAGAGATTGAGAGCGACATTGAGAGCGAGCGCGAGAGATTGAGAGCGACAGAGCGAGCGCGAGAGATTGAGAGCGAGACATTGAGAGCAAGAGATTGAGAGCGAGAGATTGAGAGAGCAAGAGATTTAGAGAGCGAAAGAGAGATTGAGAGCAAGAGAGCGAGCGCGAGAGCGAGCGCGAGAGAGCGAGCGCGAGAGAGTGAGCGCGAGAGAGCGAGCGCGAGAGAGCGAGCGCGAGAGATTGAGAGCGAGAGATTGAGAGTGAGAGATTGAGAGCGAGAGATTGAGAGCGAGAGATATTGAGAGAGCGAGAGATTGAGTGAACGAGAGAGATAAAGAGAGATTGAGAGAGAGCGAGCACGAGCGAGAACGAGCGAGAGAGCAATTCAGCAAGCAATTGAAAGCGAGCGCTTGAGCGAGCGCTTGAGAGTGAGCGCTTGAGCAAAAGCAAGCGATTGAGAGAGAGAGAGCGATTGAGAGAGCAAGAGATTGAGAGAGAGATTGAGAGAGCGAGCACGAGAGATTGAGAGAGCGAGCGCAAGAGATTGAGAGAGCGAGCGCAAGAGATTGAGAGAGAGAGCGCGAGAGATTGAGAGAGAGCACGAGAGATTAAGAGAGAGAGCACGAGATTGAGAGTGAGAGAGCGAGCAGGCGATTGAGAGAGAGAGCGGGAGATTGAGAGAGAGTGGGAGATTGAGAGAGCGCGCAAAAGATTCAGAGAGCGCGAGAGATTCAGAGAGCGTGAGAGATTCAGAGAGCACGAGAGATTGAGAGAGCGCAAGAGATTGAGAGCGCAAGAGATTGAGAGAGCGAGTTTGAGAGCGAGAGATTGAGAGAGCGAGAGATTGAGAGAGCGAGCGATTGAGAGCTTGAGAGAGAGAGAAACTGAGAGAGCGAGAGAGATTGAGCGAGCGAGCACGAGCAAGCGAGCATGAGCGATCCAGCAAGCGATTGAGAGCGAGCGCTTGAGAGCAAGCAATTGAGAGCAAGCAATTGAGAGCAAGCAATTGAGAGCAAGCAATTGAGAGCAAAAGCGAGTGATTGAGAGCAAAAGTGAGCGATTGAGAGCAAAAGCGAGCGATTGAGAGAGAGAGAGAGATTGAGAGAGAGCAAGAGATTGAGAGAGAGAGTGAGAGAGAGATTGAGAGAGAGAGAGAGAGCGAGAGCTTTAGAGAGCGAGAGCTTTAGAGAGAGCGAGCGAGAGATTGAGAGAGCAAGAGATTGAGAGAGCGAGAGATTGAGAGAGCGAGAGATTGAGAGAGCGAGAGATTGAGAGAGCGAGAGATTGAGAGAGCGAGAGATTGAGCGATTGAGAGAGCGAGCGCAAGAGATTGAGAGAGAGCGCGAGAGATTGAGAGAGAGTGCGAGAGATTGAGCGAGAGCGCGAGAGATTGAGAGAGAGTGCAAGAGATTGAGAGAGAGTGCAAGAGATTGAGAGAGAGCGCGACAGATTGACAGAGCACGCGAGAGATTGAGAGAGAGTGCGAGAGATTGAGAGAGAGCGCGAGAGATTGAGAGAGAGCGCAAGAGATTGAGAGAGAGCGAGAGAGATTGAGAGAGCGCGCAAAAGATTGAGGGGGAGCGCGAGAGAGCGTGAGAGAGCGAGCGATTGAGAGAGAGAACGAGCGATTGAGAGAGAGAGAGCAATTGAGAGAGAGCGAGAGCTTTAGAGAGCGAGAGCTTTAGAGAGAGCGAGCGAGAGATTGAGAGAGCGAGAGATTGAGAGAGCGAGATTGAGAGAGCGAGAGATTGAGAGAGCGAGAGATTGAGAGAGCGAGCGCAAGAGATCGAGAGAGCGAGCGCAAGAGATTGAGAGAGAGCGCGAGAGATGAGAGAGAGTGCGAGAGATTGAGCGAGAGCGCGAGAGATTGAGAGAGAGTGCAAGAGATTGAGAGAGAGCGCGACAGATTGACAGAGCGCGCGAAAGATTGAGGGGGAGCGCGAGAGAGCGTGAGAGAGCGAGCGATTGAGAGAGAGAGCGATTGAGAGAGAGAGCTATTGAGAGAGAGAGCTATTGAGAGAGAGAGATATTGAGAGAGAGAGAGATATTGAGAGAGAGATATTAAGAGAGAGAGAGCAATTGAGAGAGAGAGAGAGAGCGAGATTGAGAGCAGGAGCGCCAGATTGAGAGAGCGAGATTGAGAGCGCGAGATTGAGAGAGAGCCATTCAGAGCGCGAGATTGAGAGAGAGCGATTCAGAGCGCGAGATTTAGAGAGCAATTCAGAGCGCGAGATTGAGAGAGAGCGATTCAGAGCGCGAAATTGAGAGAACGAAAGATTGAGAGAGCGAGAGAGATTGAGAGAGCGAGAGAGAAAATTTTGAGAACGAGCGATTGGGATCCCGCAAGATTGAGAGAGCGCGAGATTGAGAGAGCGAGCGATTTAGAGAGAGAGCGAGCAATTGAGAGAGCGAGAGAGATTGAGAGAGCAAGAGAGATTGAGAGAGCGAGAGTGATTGCATAATAGATTTTGAGAGCGAGAGAGATTTTGAGAGCGAGAGAGATTGAGAGAGAGCGAGAGAGATTGAGAGAGAGAGAGATTAAGAGAGAGCGAGAGATTGAGAGCGAGATTGAGAGCGATAGTGAGATTGAGAGAGCGAGATTGAGAGAGAGCGAGATTGAGAGAGAGAGCGAGATTGAGAGAGAGAGAGATTGGGAGAGAGGGCGAGATTGAGAGAGACCAAGATTGAGAGCGAGAGCGAGATTGAGAGACAGCGCGAGATTGAGAGAGAGCACGAGCGAATGAGAGAGAGCGCGAGAGATTGAGAGAGAGCGCGAGAGATTGAGAGAGAGTGCGAGATTGAGAGAGAGCGAGAGATTGAGAGAGAGCAAGAGATTGAGAGAGAGCAAGAGATTGAGAGAGAGCGAGAGATTGAGAGAGAGCGAGAGATTGAGAGCGAGAGAGCAAGAGATTGAGAGAGATTGGGAGAGCGAGAGAGCGCGAGTGATTGAGAGAGTGAGAGATTGAGAGCGAGAGAGCGAGAGAGCAAGCGATTGAGAGAGATTGAGAGAGCGAGAGAGCGCGAGTGATTGAGAGAGAGCGAGAGATTGAGAGCGAGAGCGAGATTGAGAGAGCGAGATTGAGAGAGAGCGAGATTGAGAGAGAGAGCGAGATTGAGAGAGAGCGAGAGATTGAGAGAGAGCGAGAGAGCGAGAGAGCGAGAGATTGAGAGAGAGCGAGAGAGCGAGATTGAGAGCAAGATTGAGCGAGCGAGAGTGAGAGATTGAGAGTGAGAGAGCGATTGAAAGAAAGACATTGAAAGAAAGCGATTGAGAGAAAGAGAGATAGCGAGAGAGATTGTGAGAGAGAGAGATTGAGAGAGAGAGCAAGAGAGATTGAGAGAAAGACATTGAGAGAAAGATTGAGAGAAAGAGATTGAGAGCGCGAGATTGAGAGCGAGAGCGCAAGATTATGAGAGCGCGAGATTGAGAGCGCGAGATTGAGAGCGAGTGATTGAGAGCAAGCGATTGAGAGCAAAATGGAGCGATTGAGAGCGAGAGAGCAAGAGAGCGCAAGAGAGCGCGAGAGAGAGCGTGAGAGAGAGCACGAGAGAGAGCGCGAGAGAGAGCGAGAGAGAGCGAGAGAGAGCGAGAGCGAGCGAGAGAGAGCGAGAGAGAGCGAGAGAGAGCGAGAGAGAGCGAGAGAGCGAGAGCTTGAGAGAGAGCGAGAGCTTGAGAGAGAGCGAGAGCTTGAGAGCGAGAGCTTGAGAGAGCGAGAGCTTGAGAGAGAGAGAGAGAGAGCTTGAGAGAGAGAGAGCGAGAGCTTGAGAGAGAGAGAGCGAGAGCTTGAGAGCAAGAGATGAGAGAGAGCGAGAGAGATTGAGAGAGAGCGAGAGAGATTGAGAGCGACATTGAGAGCGAGCGCGAGAGATTGAGAGCGACAGAGCGAGCACGAGAGATTGAGAGCGAGACATTGAGAGCAAGAGATTGAGAGCGAGAGATTGAGAGAGCAAGAGATTTAGAGAGCGAAAGAGAGATTGAGAGCGAGAGAGCGAGCGCGAGAAAGCGAGCGTGAGAGATTGAGAGCGAGAGATTGAGCGAGAGATTGAGAGCGAGAGATTGAGAGCGAGAGATTGAGAGCGAGAGATTGAGTGAGAGAGCAAGAGATTGAGAGAGCGAGAGATATTGAGAGAGCGAGAGATTGAGTGAACGAGAGAGATAAAGAGAGATTGAGGGAGAGCGAGCACGAGCGAGAACGAGCGAGAGAGCGATTCAGCAAGCGATTGAAAGCAAGCGCTTGAGCGAGCGCTTGAGAGTGTGAGAGCTTGAGAGAGAGAGAGCGAGAGCTTGAGAGCGAGAGATGAGAGAGAGCGAGAGATGAGAGAGAGCGAGAGAGATTGAGAGCGACATTGAGAGCGAGCGCTAGAGATTGAGAGCAAGAGATTGAGAGCAAGAGATTGAGAGCAAGAGATTGAGAGAGCAAGATTGAGAGAGAGAGCGAGATTGAGAGAGAGAGCGAGATTGAGAGACAGCTAGAGATTGAGAGAGAGCACGAGAGATTGAGAGGGAGCGCGAGAGATTGAGAGAGAACGCGAGAGATTGAGAGAGAGCGCGAGATTGAGAGAGAGCGCGAGATTGAGAGAGAGCGAGAGATTGAGAGAGAGAGAGAGATTGAGAGCGAGAGAGCGAGAGAGCGAGAGATTGAGAGCAATTGAGAGAGCGAGAGAGCGCGATTGATTGAGAAGAGCGAGAGATTGAGAAAAGCGAGAGTGAGAGAGCGAGAGTGAGAGAGCGAGAGTGAGAGAGCGAGATTGAGAGCGAGATTGAGAGAGCGAGAGTGAGAGATTGAGAGTGAGAGATTGAGAGTGAGAGAGCGATTGAGAGAAAGACATTGAGAGAAAGATTGAGAGAAAGAGAGATAGTGAGAGAGATTGTTAGAGAGATTGTGAGAGAGAGAGCAAGAGAGATTGAGAGAAAGACATTGAGAGAAATATTGAGAGAAAGAGATTGAGAGGGCGAGATTGAGAGCGAGTGATTGAGAGCAAGCGATTGAGAGCAAAATGGAGCGATTGAGAGCGAGAGAGCAAGAGAGCGCAAGAGAGCACGAGAGAGAGCGTGAGAGAGCGCGAGAGAGAGCACGAGAGAGCACAAGAGAGAGCGAGAGAGAGCGAGAGAGAGCGAGAGAGAGCGAGAGAGCGAGAGCTTGAGAGAGAGCGAGAGCTTGAGAGAGAGCGAGAGCGAGAGCTTGAGAGAGAGCGAGAGCTTGAGAGTGTTAGACGGACCGGGAGGGTCGGCCGAGGACAAGGGGAGAGGTCTCCGGGGAGAGCCGTCTCCAGCGATCGTACAGACGAGTAACTTCCCCCCCACAGATGTACACCACACAAAGATAGGTTTTAACGTTATTTATAAGCAATCTTTAGGTACGATAGAATGGTACAAGGAGGTCAGGACACAGGGGTCCCCTCGATTCTAGTCTCTTGGTTGGGAAAGGGGGTAGCGGGACAGTCTTGTTACCAATCTGGTAGATGCGATGAAATGATGGATAGCTCACAATCCTCGAGCTCGGTGTTCTAGTTGGACGGGCCGCGGCAGCGCCAGCAGGTCCCGGTAAAGGTGGTCGTTACACGGTCCGCGGCAGCACCAGCAGGTCCCGATGAAGGTGGAGGTTACAACGGGCCGTGGCAGTGCCAGCAGGTCCCAACGAAGGTGGTAGTTACAACGGTCCGCGGCAGCGCCAGCAGGTCCCAATGAAGGTGGTAGGTACAATGGTCCGCGGCAGCGCCAGCAGGTCCCGACGAGGATGGAGGATGCAGAAGGCCGCGGCAGCGCCAGCAGGCAGAGTGATAGTTCACAAGGCAGGGCTATGGCAGCGCCGGTAGTCCGTCAAGGATGAGTTCTTCTCGGTGTCTCTCGACTCCAGGATACAACTGCCTTCCTGCTCTGGAGCTGCCCCAGTTATAGGTCTGGCGCCCTTTGATGTTCGGCCCCTCGCACTTGGAGGCCGGGAGGTCCGGGGTGAGGGAGTCCAGACACCCAGCAGGGGGGTGGAGCCAGCGCCCGGGGGAGCTGGGGGGGTGATCGGCACCTGGCGGGGGAGAGCCATCGACACTTCTTTCTCCCATCGACCTGCCAAGTGGTCCGTTCACCTCCTGGGTGGATGGTGGTGCCGGGATGTCGGGGCCTGGCCAGGCCCAGGGTTAGGGTCGAGCTGAGGCCATGCGGCCTCGTGGTGCAGTGTCAAAGATGGCAGCCGGGCCGGGCGAGGAAGCCGGTAGTGGTTCGGCCCCATGATACAGAGATGTCCGGGGGCAGGAGTCCCGTATGACATGGGGTGCGGGTTGTTTCTGTGGGTAACACCTGGGGGGCCGGGGCTCGGGCCCTGTCATGCGGGGAGGGAGCAAGCCCTTCATGTGGCCTGTCCAACATGCGTCCCCCCCAGCTGAAGGCGGGGAGAGTCACTCATCCTCTTGGGGACTCTCCTCGTCGAGGCAGAAAAAGCGTGACAGGCCATCTGCGTTGGCGTGGTCTTGGCCCGGGCGATGTTCCACAGTGAAGTCCATCCCCTGCAGGGAGATGGACCAACGCAATAGTTTGGGGTTTTCCCCCCGCATCTGCATTAGCCACTGCAGGGGTCGATGATCTGTTTGCACCCGGAAGTGGGTACCGAAGAGATAGGGCCGGAGCTTTTTGAGGGCCCACACCACTGCGAAGGCCTCCCTCTCGATGGTGCTCCATCGCTGTTCTCGGGCCAGGAGGCGTCTGCTGATGAAGGCCACCGGTTGGTCAAGTCCCTCGGAGTTCAGCTGGGAGAGGACCGCCCCGATGCCATGGTCGGAGGCATCTCTCTGTACGATGAATTCCCGACTGTAGTCGGGGGCCTGGAGCACCGGGGCAGTGCACATGGCGGCTTTCAGCTTCTCGAAGGCCGCTTGACAGTCGGGGGTCCAGTTGATCTTCTTCGGGTGGTTTTTGGATGTGAGTCCCGTGAGGGGCCCCACAATGCTGCCATAGTCCCTCACGAACCGCCGGTAGTAGCCGGTGAGCCCCAAGAAGGCTCGGACCTTGGTCTGCGTGACTGGGGGCTGCCAGGACTGGATGGCAGCGATTTTGAGTTGCAGAGGGGCCACCAGACCGCTTCCCACCTGGTGTCCGAGATAGGTCACGGACCCCTGACCAATTTGGCACTTGCTGGCCTTGATTGTGAGGCCGGCCCGTTGGAGGGCCTGCAGGACCTCTCGGAGGTGGTGGAGGTGGTCGGACCAGTGGCGGCTGTACACAGCGATATCGTCCAGGTAGGCGGCGCTGAACTCCTCAAGCCCCGCCAAGACCTGGTTCACTAGTCGCTGAAAAGTAGCTGGGGCATTCTTCATGCCGAAGGGCATAACTTTGAAGTGGTAGTGGCCATCGGGGGTAGAAAATGCGGATCGTTCTTGGGCCCGGGGTGTGAGACCAATCTGCCAGTAGCCCGCTGTCAGGTCGAAGATGCTGAGGTAGCGGGCAGCCCCCATGCGGTCGATTAGTTCATCCACTCGGGGGATGGGATGAGCGTCGGTTCTGGTAACAGCATTCAAGCCCCGATAGTCGACGCAGAATCGGAGCTCAGGAGTGGTGCCGGGGGCAGCTGCTTTGGGGACCAGCACGACCAGGCTGGCCCAGGGGCTGTCCGAGGGCTCAATGACCCCGAGCGTGAGCATCTTTGATACCTCCTCTTGGATGCAGGCCCGTACCCGATCTGGTACGCGGTACGCCCGGTGTCTGATAGGGGGACTGTCCCCAGTGTCCACGTCATGCAAGCACCAGGGGGTGACCCCTGGGGTGAGGGAAAACAAGGTAGCAAACTGCAGCAGGAGGTCCCGGCAGCCTTGGCGCTGTTCCGGGGTGAAGGCGTCGGAGAGCCGGACCCCGTCCACGGAACCATCTTTTTCACGAGTCTTCAGGAGATCAGGGAGAGGCTCGGAGTCTTCTTCTGCTCCACTGTCTGTAGCCATCAGGAGGCTGAGCTCCGAGCGCACAAAGTGGGGTTTGAGTCTGTTGGTGTGGAGGACCCGGAGGGGGTTCCGTGGAGATTCCATATCGATGAGATAGGTGACGGGGCTCTTGCGTTCGACCACTTTGAAGGGCCCCGTCCACTTGTCCTGCAAGGCACATGGTTCGGTGGGGGACATCACCCACACTTGTTGGCCAGGTTCGAATTCGATGGAGGAGGCATTTTGATCGTACCATTTTTTCATGTCCTCCTGACTGGCCTCAAGGTTCGCTTTTGCCATCTCTCGGAATCGCCTGGTCTGATTGCGTAGGGTCAGGAGGTACTTGAAGACGTCTGGAGGGGTCTTTAGGGGGGCCATCTCCCAACCTTCTTTGACTAGGCTGAGGGGCCCTCGCACCGGGTGCCCGTACAAGAGTTCGAAAGGGCTAAAGCCGAGGGACTTCTGGGGAACTTCTCGATAGGCGAAGAGGAGGCACGGAAGTAGTACATCCCACTGGCGACAGAGGGGTTCTTCCAACCCCCCAATCATTCCCTTGAGCGTGCGGTTGAACCGCTCGACTAGTCCGTTTCCTTGAGGGTGATAGGGGGTCGTGAATCGGTAGGTGACCCCGCACTGTTGCCAGAGGGACTTAATGTACTTTGAAATAAAGTTTGTGCCTCTGTCGCTGACGACTTCTCGGGGGAAGCCCACCCGGGAGAAGATCCCCATTAAGGCCCGGCCGACCACCGGGGCTGTTACAGTTCGCAGGGGTACAGCCTCGGGGTAGCGGGTGGCGTGGTCCACCAGTACCAGGATGAACCGATGTCCTTGTGCTGTACGGGGGTCCAGGGGCCCCACAATGTCTATCCCCACCCTCTCGAATGGGGTGGCGACAACTGGGAAGGGCTGCAGAGGTGCTTTGAGTTTGCGGCCGCTCTTCCCGCTGGCCTGGCACGTGGGGCAGGACCGGCAGTGGTTGAGGACGTCGTTTCTCATTTTTGGCCAGAAAAAGTGGGTCACCAGGCGACTGCAGGTTTTGTCCTGGCCCAGGTGTCCAGCCAGAGGGACATCGTGGGCCAAATTTAACAGGAAGTCTCTAAAACGGAGGGGCACCACCAGCACTCGACTGGCCCCTAACTCCGCGATTCTCTGTTCACTGTACAATAGTTCGTTGTCCCAATAGATCCAATGGGCTCCGGTGGTGTCCCCTGCGCTCTGGGCGAGGGCTTGCTGGCGGAGTCCCTCGAGGGAGGGACAGGTCTTCTGTTCTTGACGGAACTGTTCCTGGGTGGGCCCCCCTTCTTGACGCCACTGAGCCAGGTTGGGAAGGTCCTGGGGCTGAGCGAGCCCTTCGGGGGTTTGCTCTGGGGGGTCGGTATGGTCGGTGTCCTCTACTGGAGCGATCGGGGGAGGAGGTGCTGGCCATTCTGGTTCTTCTGGTCGGGGGATGGCACGGGCGGCCATGGACCGGGTGGTTACGCACGCCCAGTCCGGGAGGCCCAACATCCCCAGGTGCTCTCTTCTTTCTACGGCGGCCCACGGGGAACTCTCAAGATCATTCCCCAGGAGACAGTCCACGGGGCCATCATCTCGGACCGTCACCTTCAACATGCCGGAGACTCCTCCCCATTCAAAGGGGACGCAGGCCATCCGACATAGACTCTCCGAATTGTCGGCTGAACGGACGGGGCAGAGAATGTTCGGCAGGATCTGCTCTGGTTTTACCAGGTGACAGCGGACGGCCGTCACACTGGCCCCCGTGTCACGTAGTGCCTTGGCCCGGCGTCCATTAATGTTCACCCACTGACTATATTTCCTGGTGTTGGCGGGTAGGGGAGCCCGCGGGACCATGTCTCTTCCCCCTAGGCACGCTAGAACCATCGCGGCCGGTTCCCACTCTTGTTGACCCTGCTCGTATTCTTCCTGTTCATCGGAGATTTGTTCTCCCCCCAGGGCGGCGGCAGCTACCTGGCGGGGTCTCGGGGTTTGGTTCTGTGGACAGTTCGGGTCATTGGCGTAGTGGCCGACTCGCTGGCATCGGTGGCACGTGACATTGGCTCGGAGCCCCGCGCGCATCGGGGGGTTGCCCCGGCTGGCCGGGGGCGGGGTGCTGGCAGCGGGAGCGGCCGGGATGGTGTCTCTTCCTCGTCCCTGGCCTCCTCCTCCTCCTCGGGGACGGTGCTGATCTTGGTTGTTCCGGTTCTGTTCGTGCGGCCCTCTCCGGCCCACTCGGGTGCTTTCCCAACGGTCAGCTTCGGCGGCGAGTTGCCGTGGGTCAGTCAATTTACTGTCGAGGAGGTGCTGCCTGAGCTCGACGAAGCAGTTGTTAGAGAGGTGCTCCCATACCATGAGATTAAAAAGTTGCTCGTAGGTCGTTACGTGGCTTCCCTTGATCCAACCCTCGAAGGCTCGGCTGAAATAGTTGACATATTCCACCCAAGTTGTACCCGGATCCGGGTGCAGTCTCGGAACCTCTGGCGGTACATTTCGGGTGTGAGCCCATATCGGGTGAGGAGGGCAGCCTTCATGTGGTCATAGGATGACATCAGGTGGTCTGGGAGCTGTAACAGGGCATCGCGGCCTTCGTTGACGAACCTCCCCCATAGACCGGCTCCCCAGTCACTTCGATCGATCCGGTGGGAGGTCATGGCGATCTCGTAGGCCTTGAACCACTGTTGTATGTCGTCTTCTCGGACATACTCTCGAACGACATCCTTGGGGATGTGGACTTTCTTTTCTGTCGCTCCCGGGGTGCGTGGTCGCTCGGGCACCTCCAGTTCTTTGTTCTGCTTCCGTAGGTCTATCTCTGCCAGTTTGCGCTCGTGTTCGTATGCTAATCTCTTTTCTTCGAGCTCTCTCTGCCTCTGTTTTTCTTCCCGTTCTTCTCGGAGCCGCAGATGCTCTAGGTTCAGTTTTTGTTCGGCTAATTTTAGTTCACCGTCCATTTTGAGCCGTGCCATTTCTAACTCATGTAGTCTGTTTTTTTCTCTCTCTTGGATCTCTTCCTGCGAGAGGCCCGTTCTTCGCTCTTCGGGAGCCGTGGTGTTCCTCTCTGCTGCTGTAATGTTTTGGTCCGGGGATCTGGCGGCCCCGGTTTCTGCCCACGACTCAATGGCGTGCTTGAAATCGTCTTTGGTACTCAGGCCGGTGGTAGCAATGCCTAGTTCAATGCAGAATTGTTTCAATTCACGATGGCTGTACTCTTCCAATTGCTCCATCTGGAATTTCTCGGTGGATCCGCTCTCTTTGGTTGACATCGTGGTTTTGTCGTGGGGTGAGCTACTCTCTGTACGATTACGCGTTGATTCGGATCGCGCCGCTGGCCACCAATGTTAGACGGACCGGGAGGGTCGGCCGAGGACAAGGGGAGAGGTCTCCGGGGAGAGCCGTCTCCAGCGATCGTACAGACGAGTAACTTCCCCCCCACAGATGTACACCACACAAAGATAGGTTTTAACGTTATTTATAAGCAATCTTTAGGTACGATAGAATGGTACAAGGAGGTCAGGACTCAGGGGTCCCCTTGATTCTAGTCTCTTGGTTGGGAAAGGGGGTAGCGGGACAGTCTTGTTACCAATCTGGTAGATGCGATGAAATGATGGATAGCTCACAATCCTCGAGCTCGGTGTTCTAGTTGGACGGGCCGCGGCAGCGCCAGCAGGTCCCGGTGAAGGTGGTCGTTACACGGTCTGCGGCAGCGCCAGCAGGTCCCGATGAAGGTGGAGGTTACAACGGGCCGCGGCAGCGCCAGCAGGTCCCAACGAAGGTGGTAGGTACAACGGTCCGCGGCAGCGCCAGCAGGTCCCGACGAGGATGGAGGATGCAGAAGGCCGCGGCAGCGCCAGCAGGCAGAGTGATAGTTCACAAGGCAGGGCTACGGCAGCGCCGGTAGTCCGTCAAGGATGAGTTCTTCTCGGTGTCTCTCGACTCCAGGATACAACTGCCTTCCTGCTCTGGAGCTGCCCCAGTTATAGGTCTGGCGCCCTTTGATGTTCGGCCCCTCGCACTTGGAGGCCGGGAGGTCCGGGGTGAGGGAGTCCAGACACCCAGCAGGGGGGTGGAGCCAGCGCCCGGGGGAGCTGGGGGGGCAATCGGCACCTGGCGGGGGAGAGCCATCGACACTTCTTTCTCCCATCGACCTGCCAAGTGCTCCGTTCACCTCCTGGGTGGATGGTGGTGCCGGGATGTCGGGGCCTGGCCAGGCCCAGGGTTAGGGTCGAGCTGAGGCCACGCGGCCTCGTGGTGCAGTGTCAAAGATGGCGGCCGGGCCGGGCGAGGAAGCCGGTAGTGGTTCGGCCCCATGGTACAGAGATGTCCGGGGGCAGGAGTCCCGTATGACACGGGGTGCGGGTTGTTTCTGTGGGTAACACCTGGGGGGCCGGGGCTCGGGCCCTGTCATGTGGGGAGGGAGCAAGCCCTTCATGTGGCCTGTCCAACAGAGAGAGAGAGAGCGAGAGCTTGAGAGAGAGAGAGCGAGAGCTTGAGAGCGAGAGATGAGAGAGAGCGAGAGAGATTGAGAGAGATTGTGAGCGACATTGAGAGCGAGCGCGAGAGATTGAGAGCAACAGAGTGAGCGCGAGAGATTGAGAGCGAGACATTGAGAGCAAGAGATTGAGAGCGAGAGATTGAGAGAGCAAGAGATTCAGAGAGCGAAAGAGAGATTGAGAGCGAGGGAGCGAGCGCGAGAGAGCGAGCGCGAGAGAGCGAGCGCGAGAGAGCGAGCGCGAGAGATTGAGAGCGAGAGATTGAAAGCGAGAGATTGAGAGCGAGAGATTGAGTGAGAGAGCAAGAGATTGAGAGAGCAAGAGATTGAGAGAGCGAGAGATATTGAGAGAGCGAGAGATTGAGTGAACGAGAGAGATAAAGAGAGATTGAGAGTGAGCGAGCACGAGCGAGAACGAGCGAGAGAGCGATTCAGCAAGCAATTGAAAGCGAGCGCTTGAGCGAGCGCTTGAGAGTGAGCGCTTGAGCAAAAGCAAGCGATTGAGAGAGAGCGAGCGATTGAGAGAGCAAGAGATTGAGAGAGAGCGAGAGAGATTGAGAGAGCGAGCGCGAGAGATTGAGAGAGCGAGCGCAAGAGATTGAGAGAGCGAGCGCAAGAGATTGAGAGAGAGAGCGCGAGAGATTGAGAGAGAGCACGAGAGATTAAGAGAGAGAGCGCGAGATTGAGAGTGAGAGAGAGAGATTGAGAGTGAGAGAGAGCGGGAGATTGAGAGAGAGTGGGAGATTGAGAGAGCGCGCAAGAGATTCAGAGAGCGCGAGAGATTCAGAGAGCGTGAGAGATTCAGAGAGCACGAGAGATTGAGAGAGCCCAAGAGATTGAGAGCGCAAGAGATTGAGAGAGCGAGTTTGAGAGTGAGAGATTGAGAGAGCGAGAGATTGAGAGAGCGAGCGATTGAGAGCTTGAGAGAGAGAGAAATTGAGAGAGCGAGAGAGATTGAGCGAGCGAGCACGAGCAAGCGAGCATGAGCGATCCAGCAAGCGATTGAGAGCGAGCGCTTGAGAGCAAGCAATTGAGAGCAAGCAATTTAGAGCAAGCAATTGAGAGCAAGCAATTGAGAGCAAGCAATTGAGAGCAAGCAATTGAGAGCAAAAGCGAGTGATTGAGAGCAAAAGTGAGCGATTGAGAGCAAAAGCGAGCGATTGAGAGAGAGCGAGAGATTGAGAGAGAGCAAGAGATTGAGAGAGAGAGTGAGAGAGAGATTGAGAGAGAGAGAGAGATTGAGAGAGAGATTGAGAGAGCGAGAGATTGAGAGAGCGAGAGCTTTAGAGAGCGAGAGCTTTAGAGAGAGCGAGCGAGAGATTGAGAGAGCGAGAGATTGAGAGAGCGAGATTGAGAGAGCGAGAGATTGAGAGAGCGAGAGATTGAGAGAGCGAGCGCAAGAGATCGAGAGAGCGAGCGCAAGAGATTGAGAGAGAGCGCGAGAGATGAGAGAGAGTGCGAGAGATTGAGCGAGAGCGCGAGAGATTGAGAGAGAGTGCAAGAGATTGAGAGAGAGCGCGACAGATTGACAGAGCGCGCGAAAGATTGAGGGGGAGCGTGAGAGAGCGTGAGAGAGCGAGCGATTGAGAGAGCGATTGAAAGAGAGAGCTATTGAGAGAGAGAGCTATTGAGAGAGAGAGCTATTGAGAGAGAGAGCTATTGAGAGAGAGATATTGAGAGAGAGAGAGATATTGAGAGAGAGAGAAATATTGAGAGAGAGAGATATTGAGAGAGAGATATTAAGAGAGAGAGAGCAATTGAGAGAGAGAGAGCGAGATTGAGAGCAGGAGCGCCAGATTGAGAGAGCGAGATTGAGAGCGCGAGATTGAGAGAGAGCCATTCAGAGCGCGAGATTGAGAGAGAGCGATTCAGAGCGCGAGATTTAGAGAGCAATTCAGAGCGCGAGATTGAGAGAGAGCGATTCAGAGCGCGAAATTGAGAGAACGAGAGATTGAGAGAGCGAGAGAGATTGAGAGAGCGAGAGAGATTGAGAGAACGAGCGATTGGGATCCCGCAAGATTGAGAGAGCGCGAGATTGAGAGAGCGAGCGATTGAGAGAGAGAGCGAGCAATTGAGAGAGCGAGAGAGATTGAGAGAGCAAGAGAGATTGAGAGAGCGAGAGTGATTGCAAAATAGATTTTGAGAGCGAGAGAGATTTTGAGAGCGAGAGAGATTGAGAGAGAGCGAGAGAGATTGAGAGAGAGAGAGAGAGATTGAGAGAGAGCGAGAGATTGAGAGCGAGATTCAGAGCGATAGTGAGATTGAGAGAGCGAGATTGAGAGAGAGCGAGATTGAGAGAGAGAGCGAGATTGAGAGAGAGAGAGATTGAGAGAGAGGGCGAGATTGAGAGAGACCAAGATTGAGAGCGAGAGCGAGATTGAGAGACAGCGCGAGATTGAGAGAGAGCGCGAGCGATTGAGAGAGAGCGCGAGAGATTGAGAGAGAGCGGGAGAGATTGAGAGAGAGCGCGAGATTGAGAGAGAGCGCGAGATTGAGAGAGAGCGCGAGATTGAGAGAGAGCAAGAGATTGAGAGAGAGCAAGAGATTGAGAGAGAGCGAGAGATTGAGAGAGAGCGAGAGATTGAGAGCGAGAGAGCAAGAGATTGAGAGAGATTGGGAGAGCGAGAGAGCGCGAGTGATTGAGAGAGTGAGAGATTGAGAGCGAGAGAGCAAGAGATTGAGAGAGATTGAGAGAGCGAGAGAGCGCGAGTGATTGAGAGAGAGCGAGAGATTGAGAGAGAGCGAGGGTGAGAGAGTGAGAGTGAGAGAGCGAGTTTGAGAGCGAGAGCGAGATTGAGAGAGCGAGAGTGAGAGATTGAGAGTGAGAGAGCGATTGAGAAAGACATTGAGAGAAAGAGATTGAGAGCGCGAGATTGAGAGCGAGAGCTTGAGAGAGCGAGAGCTTGAGAGAGCGAGAGCTTGAGAGAGAGCGAGAGCTTGAGATCAAGAGATGAGAGAGCGAGAGAGATTGAGAGAGAGCGAGAGAGATTGAGAACGAGATTGAGAGCGAGCGCGAGAGATTGAGAGCAAGAGAGCGAGCGCGAGAGATTGAGAGCGAGAGATTGAGAGCGAGAGATTGAGAGCGAGAGATTGAAAGCGAGAGATTGAGAGAGCAAGAGATTGAGAGAGCGAAAGGGAGATTGAGAGCGAGAGAGCGAGCGCGAGAGAGCGAGCGCGAGAGATTGAGAGCGAGACATTGAGAGCGAGAGATTGAGCAAGAGATTGAGAGCGAGAGATTGAGAGCGAGAGATTGAGAGAGAGCAAGAGATTGAGATAGTTAGAGATATTGAGAGAGCGAGAGATTGAGTGAGCAAGCGAGATTGAGAGAGAGCGAGCACGAGCGAGAACGAGCGAGAGAGCGATTCAGCAAGCGATTGAAAGCGAGCGCTTGAGCAAGCGCTTGAGAGCGAGCGCTTGAGCAAAAGCAAGCGATTGAGAGAGAGAGAGCAATTGAGAGAGCAAGAGATTGAGAGAGAGCGAGAGAGATTGAGAGAGCGAGCGGGAGACATTGAGAGAGCGAGCGCAAGAGATTGAGAGAGCGAGCGCAAGAGATTGAGAGAGCGAGCACAAGAGATTGAGAGAGAGAGCGCGAGAGATTGAGAGAGAGAGCGTGAGATTGAGAGTGAGAGAGCGAGCAGGCGATTGAGAGAGAGAGCAGGAGATTTAGAGAGAGTGGGAGATTGAGAGAGAGTGCGAGAGATTCAGAGAGCGCGAGAGATTCAGGGAGCACGAGAGATTCAGAGAGCGCGAGAGATTCAGAGAGCGCGAGAGATTCAGAGAGCGCGAGAGATTCAGAGAGCGCGAGAGATTGAGAGCGCGAGAGATTGAGAGAACGAGTTCGAGAGAGCGAGAGATTGAGAGAGCGAGAGATTGAGAGAGCGAGCGATTGGGAGAGCGATCGATTGGGAGAGCGAGCGATTGAGAGCTTGAGAGAGAGAGAAATTGAGAGAGTAAGAGAGATTGAGCGAGAGAGCACGAGCGAGCATAAGCGATCCAGCAAGCGATTGAAAGCCAGCACTTGAGAGCGAGCGCTTGAGAGCAAGCGCTTGAGAGCAAGCAATTGAGAGCAAGCAATTGAGAGCAAAAGCGAGTGATTGAGAGCAAAAGTGAGCGATTGAGCGCAAAAGCGAGCGATTGAGAGGAAAAGCGAGCGATTGAGAGAGAGAGAGAGATTAAAAGATAGCGAGAGATTGAGAGAGAGAGAGCGATTGAGAGAGAGAGATTGAGAGAGAGAGAGATTGAGAGAGCGAGAGCTTTAGAGAGCGAGAGCTTTAGAGAGAGCGAGCGAGCGAGAGATTGAGAGAGCAAGAGATTGAGAGAGCGAGAGATTGAGAGAGCGAGAGATTGAGAGAGCGAGAGATTGAGAGAGCTAGAGATTGAGAGAGCGAGTGCAAGAGATTGAGAGAGCGAGCGCAAGAGATTGAGAGAGCGAGCGCAAGAGATTGAGAGAGCAGGGCGAGAGATTAAGAGAGAGAGCGCGAGAGATTGAGAGAGAGCGCGAGAGATTGAGCAAGAGCATGAGAGATTGAGAGAGAGCGCGAGAGATTGAGAGAGAGCGCGAGAGATTGAGAGAGAGCGCGAGAGATTTAGAGAGCGATCGATTGAGAGAGAGAGCTATTGAGAGAGAGAGTGATTGAGAGAGAGAGAGATATTGAGAGAGAGAGAGCAATTGAGAGAGAGAGAGAGCGAGATTGAGAGCGAGAGCGCGAGATTGAGAGAGTAAGATTGAGAGAGATTGAGAGAGCGTGAGATTGAGAGAGAGCGACTCAGCGCGCGAGATTGAGAGAGCGATTCAGAGCGCGAGATTGAGATAGAGATTAAGAGCGTGAGATTGAGAGAGAGCGATTCAGAGCGCGAGATTGAGAGAACGAGAGATTGAGAGAGCGAGAGAGATTGAGAGAGAGCGAGTGATTGAGAGAGTGCAAGCAATTGAGAGAGCGAGAGAGATTGAGAGAGCGAGAGAGATTGAGAGAGCGAGAGAGATTGAGTGTTTGAGAGAGATTGAGAGAGCGAGAGAGATTGAGAGGGCGAGAGCTTGAGAGAGAGAGAGAGCTTGAGAGAGAGCGAGAGCTTGAGAGAGAGCAAGAGCTTGAGAGAGAGCGAGAGATTGAGAGATTGAGAGAGCGATAGATTGAGCAAGAGCAAGCGAGATTGAGCGAGAGCGAGCGAGATTGAGTGAGCAAGATTGAGCGAGAGCGAGAGAGATTGAGAGCGAGAGTGAGATTGAGAGAGATTGAGAGAGAGCGATTCAGAGCGCGAGATTGAGAGAGCGATTCAGAGCGTGAGATTGAGAGAGAGCGATTCAGAGCGTGAGATTGAGAGAGAGCGATTCAGAGCGCGAGATTGAGAGAGCGAGAGAGATTGAGAGAGCGAGAGAGATTGAGATCCCGCAAGATTGAGATCCCACGAGATTGAGATCCCGTGAGGTTCAGAGAGCGCGAGAGGTTCAGAGAGTGCGAGAGGTTCAGAGAGCGCGAGAGGTTCAGAGAGCGCGAGAGGTTCAGAGAGCGCAAGAGGTTCAGAGAGCGCGAGAGGTTCAGAGAGCGCGAGAGGTTCAGAGAGCACGAGAGGTTCAGAGAGTGCGAGAGGTTCAGAGAGTGTGAGAGATTGAGAGAGCGAGCGATTGAGAGAGCGAGCGATTGAGAGCTTGAGAGAGAGAGAGAAATTGAGAGCGAGAGATTGAGAGATTGAGAGCGATAGTGAGATTGAGAGAGCGAGATTGAGAGAGATTGAGAGAGAGGGCGAGATTGAGAGAGAGCGAGATTGAGAGAGAGCGGGATTGAGAGAGACCAAGATTGAGAGCGAGAGCGAGATTGAGAGACAGCGCGAGATTGAGAGAGAGCGCGAGATTGAGAGAGAGCGCGAGCGATTGAGAGAGAGAGCGAGAGATTGAGAGAGAGCGCGAGATTGAGAGAGAGCGAGAGATTGAGAGAGAGCAAGAGATTGAGAGAGAGCGAGAGATTGAGAGAGAGAGAGAGATTGAGAGCGAGAGAGCAAGAGATTAAGAGAGATTGAGAGAGCGAGAGAGCGCGAGTGATTGAGAGAGAGCTGTCATGCCCCGCGGTTAGGACCGGCAGACGGTCCAGTATATAAGGACTCTACGCGTGCTTGAACGCACTTAGCGTTCTAGCCTGGAATCCTGTTCCGTCCTAGTTAGTGTAGCCTGACTTCCGGTTATTTGAATTCCTGTTCCGGGAGTCCTTTCTTGGTGTTCGAGTGTTTCGCGGCTACGTCCCGCGTCCCTGGCGTTCTCTAGGAGACGCTGCTTAATCCGTGCTAAGTTCTACTCACTTCAAGGCGGTTTTTAGTACCGCTTCGATTTCGCCGTGTTGATGTCTACATTTACGGTCAGAGTCATAGCGTGAAGTGTGAGTGTAAACTTTCCTTTTTCTTTATGTAACCATCCTCAGTGTTACATTCACTCCTTGGTGGTGGCGTGTGGTGTGCGTAGCATTGTACCCCATTGTGCTCAGGCTCCGTTCTTCCTGCCCATTCCCGAAGACTCCCTAGTCCCCTTTTAGTTGGCCCCCTCTATCCGCTCCCTCAATACAGCGGAATTCCTATAGTCCCATATTCAAAGTATTGAGAGGTACAGTCATTCCCCTGGAGTCCCCCCAGCCTCTTTGTCACAAGTGAACGATTACTTTCACCGGCGTTTTTGCTCACAGTGTGGGCCAAGCCCCTTCCAAATCCTCTCTGCTTTTCACTAAGCGAGGATCATCCGAGGCCGGTGAACGGCATAGCAACGGAGGGGGAGCACTCACGTGGACCACGGTATTGCTTGGCCGGTGTGTGACAGAGACACGGTAACAGCGTTGTGCGCTACTTTTTCTTTATCAATAAAGCATACCCTTGAGCGGGCGGGAGGTAACATTTGTTGTTCTGCTCTAATTTTCAGCCCTTTTATCTACTCCTGTATGGCCTACATGTTACATGGCCCTTTATTGAAGAATCAGGGTTGCTGGGTGTTAGCAAAGGGTGAGTTAGTTGTAAGACGAATTTAACTGTTATCGTGCGTGGGACAGGGCCTGAATTCAGTGCTTTGTGTTACACAGGATACTGGCCTGTATTTTCCATGGTTCGTACTCCTTCCACGGTTTCTACCCCCAGACTGGAATCAACATCCTCCATAGGAAAGAACATAACCGAGAGGTAGGATTACAGAATCAGCAAAGTTGATATTCGTAGGGAACCTTATGTGAATGGTTATATAATCAAACTTTCTTTACAGCAGGGAAGAGCCTCATCCCGAGTTCGCCTCAGCCACAACCTTGACGTCACACCCTCCTTCCCTTGTTTTGTTGCCCTGTTTTCCCCTAGCGCGTCATCCGTTCTCTAGTGTTTGATAGAGACGGAGAACCGTAGGGGAAGACTGAGACTTCTCTTCACGTTCCTGACGCTCCTGCAGATCAACCTACGGATCTTTACAAGAGCGAGAGATTGAGAGAGAGCGAGAGTGAGAGCGAGATTGAGAGCGAGATTGAGAGAGCGAGAGTGAGAGATTGAGAGTGAGAGAGCGATTGAGAGAAAGACATTGAGAGAAAGAGATTGAGAGCGCGAGATTGAGAGCGCGAGATTGAGAGCGAGAGCTTGAGAGAGCGAGAGCTTGAGAGAGCGAGAGCTTGAGAGAGAGAGAGCGAGAGCTTGAGATGTAGAGATGAGAGAGCGAGAGAGATTGAGATAGAGCGAGAGAGATTGAGAGCGAGATTGAGAGCGAGCGCGAGAGATTGAGAGCGAGAGAGCAAGCGCGAGAGATTGAGAGCGAGAGATTGAGAGCGAGAGATTGAGAGCGAGAGATTGAGAGCGAGAGATTGAGAGAGCAAGAGATTGAGAGAGCGAAAGAGAGCTTGAGAGCGAGAGAGCGAGCGCGAGAGAGCGAGCGCGAGAGATTGAGAGCAAGAGATTGAGCGAGAGATTGAGAGCGAGAGATTGAGAGCGAGAGATTGAGAGCAAGAGATTGAGAGCAAGAGCAAGAGATTGGATAGTGAGAGATATTGAGAGAGCAAGAGATTGAGTGAGCGAGAGAGATTGAGAGAAAGCGAGCACGAGCGAGAACGAGCGAGAGAGCGATTCAGCAAGCGATTGAAAGCGAGCGATTGAGCAAGCGCTTGAGAGCGAGCGCTTGAGCAAAAGCAAGCGATTGAGAGAGAGCGAGCGATTGAGAGAGCAAGAGATTGAGAGAGAGCGAGCGCGAGAGATTGAGAGAGTGAGCGCAAGAGATTGAGAGAGCGAGTGCAAGAGATTGAGAGAGCGAGCGCAAGAGATTGAGAGAGAGAGCGCGAGAGATTGAGAGAGAGATTGAGAGAGAGAGCCCGAGATTGAGAGTGAGAGAGCGAGCAGGCGATTGAGAGAGAGAGCGGGAGATTCAGAGAGAGTGGGAGATTGAGAGAGAGCACGAGAGATTCAGAGAGCGCGAGAGATTCAGGGAGTGCGAGAGATTGAGAGAGCGAGTTTGAGAGAGCGAGAGATTGAGAGAGCGAGCGATTGAAAGAGCGAGCGATTGAGAGCTTGAGAGAGAAATTGAGAGAGTGAGAGAGATTGAGCGAGAGAGCACGAGCGAGCGAGCATGAGCGATCCAGCAAGCGATTGAAAGCGAGCGCTTGAGAGCAAGAACTTGAGAGCAAGCAATTGAGAGCAAGCAATTGAGAGCAAGCAATTGAGAGCAAAAGCGAGTGATTGAGAGCAAAAGTGAGCGATTGAGAGCAAAAGCAAGCGATTGAGAGGAAAAGCGAGCGATTGAGAGAGAGCGAGAGATTAAAAGATAACGAGAGATTGAGAGAGAGAGAGATTGAGAGAGAGAGAGATTGAGAGAGCGAGAGATTGAGAGAGCAAGAGATTGAGAGAGCGAGAGATTGAGAGCGAGAGATTGAGAGAGCTAGAGATTGAGAGAGCGAGCGCAAGAGATTGAGAGAGCGAGCGCAAGAGATTGAGAGAGCGAGCGCAAGAGATTGAGAGAGCAGGGCGAGAGATTAACAGAGAGAGAGCGAGAGATTGAGCGAGAGCACGAGAGATTGAGTGAGAGCGCGATTCAGAGCATGAGATTGAGAGAGAGCGATTCAGAGCGCGAGATTGAGAGAACGAGAGATTGAGAGAGCGAGAGAGATTGAGAGAGAGAGCGATTGAGATCCCGCGGGATTGAGAGAGCGAGAGATTGAGAGAGCGAGAGATTGAGAGAGCGAGAGAGATTGAGAGAGCGAGAGCTTGAGAGAGAGCGAGAGCGAGAGCTTGAGAGAGAGCAAGAGCTTGAGAGAGAGCGAGTGATTGAGAGATTGAGAGAGCGATAGATTGAGCAAGAGCAAGCGAGATTGAGCGAGAGCAAGCGAGATTGAGCGAGAGCGAGCGAGATTGAGCGAGCAAGATTGAGAGAGAGTGAGAGTGAGCGAAATTGAGAGTGAGAGCGAGCGAGATTGAGAGCGAGAGTGAGATTGAGAGAGATTGAGAGAGAGCGAGATTGAGAGAGATTGAGAGACAGCGATTCAGAGCGCGAGATTGAGATAGCGATTCAGAGTGTGAGATTGAGAGAGAGCGATTCAGAGCGCGAGATTGAGAGAGCGAGAGAGATTGAGAGAGCGAGAGAGATTGAGATCCCGCGAGATTGAGATCCCGCGAGGTTCAGAGAGCGCGAGAGGTTCAGAGAGCGCGAGAGGTTCAGAGAGCACGAGAGGTTCAGAGAGCGCGAGAGGTTCAGAGAGCGCGAGAGATTGAGAGAGCGAGCGATTGAGAGAGCGAGCGATTGAGAGCTTGAGAGAGAGAGAAATTGAGAGCGAGAGATTGAGAGATTGAGAGTGACCGAGACCGAGCAGGCACGAGCGAGCGAGCATGAGCGAGAGCGATCCAGCAAGCGCTTGAAAGCGAGCGCTTGAGAGCGAGCGCTTGAGAGCAAGAGCTTGAGAGCAAGCGCTTGAGAGCAAGCAATTGAGAGCAAGCAATTGAGAGCAAGCAATTGAGAGCAAGCAATTGAGCAAAAGCGAGCGATTGAGAGCAAAAGCGAGCGATTGAAAGCAAAAGCGAGCGATTGAGAGCAAAAGCGAGTGATTGAGCGAGAGCGAGCGAGCGCGAGAGCTTGAGAGAGCGAGCGCGAGAGCTTGAGAGAGAGCGAGCGCGAGAGATTGAGAGAGAGCGAGCGCGAGAGATTGAGAGAGCGAGAGATTGAGAGAGCTCAAGAGATTGAGAGAGCGCAAGAGATTGAGAGAGAGCGCAAGAGATTGAGAGAGAGCACGAGAGATTGAGAGAGCGCGAGAGATTGAGAGAGAGCGAGAGAGATTGAGAGAGAGCGAGAGAGATTGAGAGAGAGCAAGAGAGATTGAGAGAGAGCGCGAGAGATTGAGAGCGTGAGAGATTGAGAGAGCGCGAGAGATTGAGAGAGGGTGAGAGATTGAGAGAGAGAGCGAGAGAGCGCGAGAGATTGAGAGAGAGAGCGAGAAAGATTGAGAGAGAGATTGAGAGAGAGAGCGCGAGAGATTGAGAGAGAGAGAGAGATTGAGAGAGAGCGAGAGATTGAGAGAGAGAGCGCGATTGAGAGAGAGAGCGCGATTGAGAGAGAGAGATTGAGAGTGAGAGATTGAGAGAGCGAGAGATTGAGAGAGCGAGAGATTGAGAGAGCGAGAGATTGACAGAGCGAGAGCTTTAGAGAGAGAGCGATTGAGAGAGAGAGAGCGAGCACGAGTGAGAGATTGAGAGAGCAAGAGCTTTAGAGAGAGAACGATTGAGAGAGAGCGAGCGAGCGCGAGCGAGAGATTAAGAGAGCGAGAGATTGAGAGAGAGAGAGATGGAGAGAGTGAGAGAGCGAGAGATTGAGAGAGAGCGCGAGAGATTGAGAGAGCGAGAGATTGAGAGAGCGAGAGATTGAGAGAGCGAGCGCAAGAGATTGAGAGAGAGCGCGAGAGATTGAGAGAGAGCGCGAGAGATATTGAGAGCGCGAGAGATTGAGAGAGCGTGAGAGATTGAGAGAGCGCGAGAGATTGAGAGAGCGCGAGAGATTGAGAGCACGAGAGATTGAGAGACAGCGCGAGAGATTGAGAGACAGCGCGAGAGATTGAGAGACAGCGCGAGAGAGCGCGAGAGCTCGCAATTGAGAGAGAGAGAGCGATTGAGAGAGAGCGAGCGATTAAGAGAGATAGTGAGCGATTGAGAGAGAGAGAGCTATTGAGAGAGAGAGAGATATTGAGAGAGAGAGATATTGAGAGAGCGAGAGCTTGAGAGAGAGTGAGAGCTTGAGAGAGAGTGAGAGCTTGAGAGAGAGCAAGAGCTTTAGAGAGAGCGAGAGATTGAGAGATTGAGAGAGCGATAGATTGAGCAAGAGCAAGCGAGATTGAGCGAGAGCGAGCGAGATTGAGCGAGCAAGATTGAGAGAGAGCGAGAGAGAGCGAAATTGAGAGTGAGAGCGAGCGAGATTGAGAGCGAGAGTGAGATTGAGAGAGATTGAGAGAGATTGAGAGAGAGCGAGATTGAGAGAGATTGAGAGAGCGCGAGATTGAGAGAGTGATTCAGAGCTCGAGATTGAGAGAGCGATTCAGAGCATGAGATTGAGAGAGAGCGATTCAGAGCGCGAGATTGAGAGAGCGAGAGAGATTGAGAGAGCGAGAGAGATTGAGATATCGCAAGATTGAGATCCCGTGAGATTGAGATCCCGCGAGGTTCAGAGAGTGTGAGAGGTTTAGAGAGTGCGAGAGGTTCAGAGAGCGCGAGAGGTTCAGAGAGCGCGAGAGGTTCAGAGAGCGCGAGAGGTTCAGAGAGTGAGCGATTGAGAGAGCGAGCGATTGAGAGCTTGAGAGAGAAATTGAGAGCGAGAGATTGAGAGCGACCGAGAGCGAGCAAGCACGAGCGAGCGAGCATGAGCGAGAGCGATCCAGCAAGCGCTTGAAAGCGAGCGCTTGAGAGCGAGCGCTTGAGAGCAAGAGCTTGAGAGCAAGCGCTTGAGAGCAAGCAATTGAGAGCAAGCAATTGAGAGCAAGCAATTGAGCAAAAGCGAGTGATTGAGAGCAAAAGCGAGCAATTGAGAGCAAAAGCGAGCAATTGAGAGCAAAATCGAACGATTGAGAGCAAAAGCGAGCGATTGAGCGAGAGCGAGCGCGAGAGCTTGAGAGAGAGCGAGCGCGAGAGCTTGAGAGAGAGCGAGCGTGAGAGCGTGAGAGATTGAGAGAGCGAGAGATTGAGAGAGCGCAAGAGATTGAGAGAGCGCAAGAGATTTAGAGAGAGCGCGAGAGATTGAGAGAGAGCACGAGAGATTGAGAGAGCGCGAGAGATTGAGAGAGAGCGCGAAAGATTGAGAGAGAGCACGAGAGATTGAGAGAGAGCGCGAGAGATTGAGAGAGAGCGCGAGAGAGATTGAGAGCGTGAGAGATTGAGAGAGTGCGAGAGATTGAGAGAGCGCGAGAGATTGAGAGAGAGAGCGAGAGAGCGCGAGAGAGATTGAGAGAGAGCGCAAGAGAGATTGAGAGAGAGATTGAGAGAGAGAGCGCGAGAGATTGAAAGAGAGAGAGAGATTGAGAGAGAGCGAGAGATTGAGAGAGAGAGCGCGATTGAGAGAGAGAGAGAGATTGAGAGTGAGAGATTAAGAGAGCGAGAGATTGAGAGAGCAAGAGATTGAGAGCGAGAGCTTTGGAGAGAGAGCGATTGAGAGAGAGAGAGCGAGCACGAGCGAGAGATTGAGAGAGAGAGAGATTGAGAGAGCGAGAGCTTTAGAGAGAGAGCGATTGAGAGAGAGCGAGCGAGCGCGAGCGAGAGATTGAGAGAGCGAGAGATTGAGAGAGATGGAGAGAGCGAGAGATGGAGAGAGCAAGAGATTGAGTGAGCGAGAGATTGAGAGAGAGTGAGCGATTGAGAGAGAGAGTGAGCGATTGAGAGAGAGAGCGAGTGTTGGAAAGGCGTTCGCCGGAGGGGGGTTCGATGCCCGTCTTGCCCACCCCTTTGACCCACCTCTCCCACGTAGGCCGAACTAGGCGCGCACACCCTGATATACACTACGAACAGAGTAACACCACACGTATTCTTTGTAGGATGATAGGTTCTTTTATCGATGCTTTACAATGGATCTTTAGGATCCAAGATGCAAGTAGTACAGCAGTGGCACACAGTACCACAAATCGGTCATGGGGAATGGGGGTAGCGGGACAGTCTCTCAAGATAGTGTCTCTGCGAAATACCCTGCGGATAGCTCACAATCCTCGAGCTGGAGGGTGTTGATTCTCTGGGCGATCTCTTACCGAGTCGTCCTCAAGGGGAGCGCCGCGAGTCTCTCAGCAGGCACAGGTGGTCGGAGTTCGGGAGCCGCGATTCCGTCAGCAAGGCTCAGATGGTTCAATAGCTGGGGGCCGCGAGTCACTCAGCAGGCCCAGGTGGTTCAGTGCTCGGGAGCCGCGACCTCGTCAGCAGGGCTCAGATGGTTCAATAGCAGGAGGCCGCGAGTCACTCAGCAGGCCCAGGTGACTTCAGCGTTCAGGAGCCGCGACAGCGTCAGCAGGCTCGGATGGTTCCAGGTCTTCTCTGCCTTTGTTTCTCCGGCACCCCTTGTTATACTCCGCTTGTTCTTTGAAGTCCGGGGTCCTCGCAGAGGGGGGACTGGGGTGACGGAGGGGGTTCGGCGGGATTTCCTGCCGCTCACTTCTTTGGTCTTTTCAGGTGGGTCTGGGAGGGACCCCAGACGCTCGGCAGGGGAGGCGCCTGCTCCCCAGGGGCCTGGTGGCCGATCGAGTCTTCCCGGGGAAGGCGACCCGAGGTGTGACTGAGCTGGCGCCTTTGGGTCTGGCTCGAGGGTTCCCGCTCCCTCGGTCGGACATGCGTGGTAGGGTGTCGAGTCTGTCAGGGCTCTGGCCGGCCCTCGGATCTGGGTGGCTGGGGCGGCCGGAGTCGGAGATGTCGTGTCTTGAGGGTGGTTGCAGGTTGGCTGGATGATTGGGAGGGCAACGCCGTGAGGGCGGTCTCACAGCGAGCGATTGAGAGGGAGAGAGAGCAATTGAGAGAGAGAGAGAGCGATTGAGAGAGAGAGAGCTATTGAGAGAGAGAGAGATATTGAGAGAGAGAGATATTGAGAGAGAGAGATATTGAGAGATAGAGAGCAATTGAGAGAGAGAGAGAGCGAGATTGAGAGTGAGAGCGCGAGATTGAGAGAGCACGAGATTGAGAGAGAGCGATTCAGAGCGCGAGATTGAGAGAGCGATTCAGAGCGCGAGATTGAGAGAATGAGTGATTGAGAGAGCGAGAGAAATTGAGAGAGCGAGAGAGATTGAGAGAGCGAGAGATTGAGATCCCGCGAGATTGAGAGAGCGAGAGATTTAGAGAGAGAGAGCGATTGAGAGAGAGAGCAAGCAATTGAGAGAGTGAGAGAGATTGAGAGAGCGAGAGCGATTGAGAGAGCGAGAGAGATTGAGAGAGCTTGAGAGTGAGCGAGGGCTTGAGAGAGAGCGAGAGCTTGAGAGAGAGCGAGAGATTGAGAGAGTGAGAGATTGAGAGAGAGCGAGCGAGATTGAGAGAGCGAGAGCGAGCTTGAGAGAGAGAGAGCGAGATTGAGAGAGAGCAAGAGCAAGCGAGATTGAGAGAGAGCGCGAGAGATTGAGAGAGAGCACGAGAGATTGAGAGAGAGAGCGTGAGAGATTGAGAGAGAGAGCGCGAGCAGGCGATTGAGAGAGGGAGCGGGAGATTAAGAAAGAGAGCGGGAGATTGAGAGAGAGCAGGAGATTTTGAGAGAGAGCGGGAGATTGAGAGAGCGGGAGATTGAGAGAGCGGGAGATTGAGAGCGAGAGATATTAAGAGAGCGAGAGCTTGAGAGAGAGAGATTGAGGGAGCAAGCGCGCGCGAGAGATTGAGAGAGCGAGAGATTGAGAGAGCACGAGAGATTGAGAGAGCACAAGAGATTGAGAGAGAGCGCGAGAGATTGAGAGCAAAAGCGAGTGATTGAGAGCAAAAGTGAGCGATTGAGAGCAAAAGGGAGCGATTGAGAGAGAGCGAGAGATTAAAAGATAGCGAGAGATTGAGATTGAGAGAGAGAGATTGAGAGAGAGAGAGATTGAGAGAGCGAGAGATTGAGAGAGCGAGCGCAAGAGATTGAGAGAACGAGCGCAAGAGCTTGAGCGAGAGCGCGAGAGATTGAGAGAGAGCGCGAGAGATTGAGAGAGAGCACGAGAGATTGAGAGAGAGCGCAAGAGATTGAGAGAGAGCGCGAAAGATTGAGAGAGCGAGCGATTGAGAGAGAGAGCTATTGAGAGAGAGAGCTATTGAGAGAGAGAGAGATATTGAGAGAGAGAGAGCAATTGAGAGCAAGAGCGAGCGAGATTGAGAGTGAGAGCGCAAGATTGAGAGAGGGAGATTGAGAGAGATTGAGAGAGCGTGAGATTGAGAGAGAGCGACTCAGAGCGCGAGATTGAGAGAGAGCGATTCAGAGCGCGAGATTGAGACAGCGATTCAGAGCGTGAGATTGAGAGAGAGCGATTCAGAGCGCGAGATTGAGAGAACGAGAGATTGAGAGAGCGAGAGAGATTGAGAGAGCGAGAGATTGAGAGAGAGAGAGCGATTGAGAGAGAGAGAGCAATTGAGAGAGCGAGAGAGAGCGAGAGATTGAGAGAGCGAGAGAGATTGAGTGAGCGAGAGAGATTGAGAGAGCGAGAGAGATTTAGAGAGCGAGAGCTTGAGAAAGAGAGAGAGCTTGAGAGAGAGCAAGAGCTTGAGAGAGAGCGCGAGATTGAGAGATTGAGAGAGCGATAGATTGAGCAAGAGCAAGCGAGATTGAGCGAGAGCGAGCGAGATTGAGCGACCAAGATTGAGAGAGAGCGAGAGCGAGCGAAATTGAGAGTGAGAGCGAGTAAAATTGAGGGCAAGAGTGAGATTGAGAGAGATTGAGAGAGAGCGATTCAGAGCGCGAGATTGAGAGAGCGATTCAGAGCACGAGATTGAGAGAGAGCGATTCAGAGCGCGAGATTGAGAGAGCGAGAGAGATTGAGAGAGCGAGAGAGATTGAGATCCCGCAAGATTGAGATCCCGCGAGATTGAGATCCCGCGAGGTTCAGAGAGCGCAAGAGGTTCAGAGAGTACGAGAGGTTCAGAGAGCGCGAGAGGTTCAGAGAGCGCGAGCGGTTCAGAGAGCGCGAGCGGTTCAGAGAGCGTGAGAGACTGAGAGAGCGAGCGATTGAGAGAGCAAGCGATTGAGAGCTTGAGAGAGAGGGAAATTGAGAGCGAGAGATTGAGAGATTGAGAGCGACCGAAAGCGAGCAAGCACGAGCGAGCATGAGCGAGAGCGATCCAGCAAGCGCTTGAGAGCGAGCGCTTGAGAGCAAGAGCTTGAGAGCAAGCGCTTGAGAGCAAGCGCTTGAGAGCAAGCAATTGAGAGCAAGCAATTGAGCAAAAGCGAGCGATTGAGAGCAAAAGCGAGCGATTGAGAGCAAAATCGAGCGATTGAGAGCAAAAGCATGCAATTGAGCGAGAGCGAGCGAGCGCGAGACCTTGAGAGAGAGTGAGCGCGAGAGATTGAGAGAGAGAGAGCGTGAGAGATTGAGAAAGTGAGAGATTGAGAGAGCTCGAGAGATTGAGAGAGCGCAAGAGATTGAGAGAGAGCGCGAGAGATTGAGAGAGAGCACAAGAGATTGAGAGAGCGCGAGAGATTGAGAGAGAGCGCGAGAGATTGAGAGAGAGCGAGAGAGATTGAGAAAGAGCGCGAGAGATTGAGAGCGTGAGAGATTGAGAGAGTGCGAGAGATTGAGAGAGGGCGAGAGATTGAGAGAGAGAGAGCGAGAGAGCGCGAGAGAGATTGAGAGCGTGAGAAAGATTGAGAGAGAGAGAGATTGAGAGAGAGCGAGAGATTGAGAGAGAGAGCGCGATTGAGAGAGAGAGCGTGATTGAGAGAGAGAGAGAGATTGAGAGTGAGAGATTGAGAGAGCGAGAGATTGAGAGAGCGAGAGATTGAGAGAGCGAGAGCTTTAGAGAGAGAGCGATTGAGAGAGAGGGAGCGAGCACGAGCAAGAGATTGAGAGAGTGAGAGCTTTAGAGAGAGAACGATTGAGAGAGAGCGAGCGAGCGCGAGCGAGAGATTGAGAGAGCGAGAGATTGAGAGAGCGAGAGATGGAGAGAGCGAGAGAGCGAGAGATTGAGAGAGAGCGCGAGAGATTGAGAGAGCGAGAGATTGAGAGAGCGAGCGCAAGAGATTGAGAGAGAGCACGAGAGATTGAGAGAGAGCGCGAGAGATTGAGAGAGCGCAAGAGATTGAGAGCACAAGAGATTGAGAGAGCGCGAGAGATTGAGAGCGCGAGAGATTGAGAGACAGCGCGAGAGATTGAGAGACAGCGCGAGAGATTGAGAGACCGCGCGAGAGAGCGTGAGAGCTCGCAATTGAGAGGGAGAGCGATTGAGAGAGAGCGAGCGATTGAGAGAGATAGTGAGTGATTGAGAGAGAGAGAGCGATTGAGAGAGAGAGCGATTGAGAGAGAGAGCGAGCGATTGAGAGGGAGCTATTAAGAGAGAGAGAGATATTGAGAGAGAGAGATATTGAGAGAGCGAGAGCTTGAGAGAGAGCGAGAGCTTGAGAGAGAGAGAGAGCTTGAGAGAGAGCGAGAGCTTGAGAGAGAGCGAGAGATTGAGAGATTGAGAGAGCGAGAGATTGACGAAGAGCAAGCGAGATTGAGCGAGAGCGAACGAGATTGAGCGAGCAAGATTGAGAGAGAGCGAGAGCGAGCGAAATTGAGAGTGAGAGCGAGCGAGATTGAGAGCGAGAGTGAGATTGAGAGAGATTGAGAGAGTGCGAGATTGAGAGAGATTGAGAGAGAGCGATTCAGAGCGTGAGATTGAGAGAGCGATTCAGAGCGTGAGATTGAGAGAGAGCGATTCAGAGCGCGAGATTGAGAGAGCGAGAGAGATTGAGAGAGCAAGAGAGATTGAGATCCCGCAAGATTGAGATCCCGCGAGATTGAGATCCAGCAAGGTTCAGAGAGTGTGAGAGGTTCAGAGAGTGCGAGAGGTTCAGAGAGTGCGAGAGGTTCAGAGAGCACGAGAGGTTCAGAGAGCGCGAGAGGTTCAGAGAGCGCGAGAGGTTCAGAGAGCGTGAGAGATTGAGAGAGTGAGCGATTGAGAGAGCGAGCGATTGAGAGCGAGAGATTGAGAGATTGAGAGCGACCGAGAGCGATCCAGCAGGCGCTTGAAAGCGAGCGCTTGAGAGCGAGCGCTTGAGAGCAAGAGCTTGAGAGCAAGCGCTTGAGAGCAAGCGCTTGAGAGCAAGCAATTGAGAGCAAGCACTTGAGCAAAAGCGAGCGATTGAGAGCAAAAGCGAGAGATTGAGAGCAAAATCGAGCGATTGAGAGCAAAAGCGAGCGAGAGAGCGAGAGCGAGCGAGCGCGAGATCTTGAGAGAGAGAGAGCGCGAGAGCTTGAGAGAGAGCGAGCGCGAGAGCTTGAGAGAGAGCGAGCGCGAGAGCTTGAGAGAGAGTGAGCGCGAGAGAGCGCGAGAGATTGAGAGAGCGCAAGAGATTGAGAGAGAGTGCGAGAGATTGAGAGAGAGCACGAGAGATTGAGAGAGCATGAGAGATTGAGAGAGAGCGCGAGAGATTGAGAGAGAGCAAGAGAGATTGAGAGAGAGCAAGAGAGATTGAGAGAGAGCGCGAGAGATTGAGAGCGTGAGAGATTGAGAGAGTGCGAGAAATTGAGAGCGCGAGAGAGATTGAGAGAGAGCGCGAGAGAGATTGAGAGAGAGAGAGATTGAGAGAGAGAGAGCAGGAGATTGAGAGAGCGAGAGATTGAGAGAGCAAGAGCTTTAGAGAGAGAGCGATTGAGAGAGAGAGAGAGCGAGCGCGAGATTGAGAGAGCGAGAGATTGAGAGAGCGAGAGATGCAGAGAGCGAGAGATTGAGAGAGCGAGAGATGGAGAGAGCGAGAGATGGAGAGAGTGAGAGATGGAGAGAGCGAGAGATTGAGAGAGAGCGCGAGAGATTGAGAGAGCGAGAGATTGAGAGAGCGAGCGCAAGAGATTTAGAGAGAGCGCGAGAGATTGAGAGAGAGCACGAGAGATTGAGAGAGTGCGCGAGATTGAGAGCGCGAGAGATTGAGAGAGCGCAAGAGATTGAGAGCGCGAGAGATTGAGAGACAGCGCAAGAGATTGAGAGACAGCGCGAGAGAGCGCAAGAGCGCGCAATTGAGAGAGAGAGAGCGATTGAGAGAGAGTGAGCGATTGAGAGAGAGAGAGAGCGATTGAGAGAGAGAGCGAGCGATTGAGAGAGAGAAAGCGATTGAGAGAGAGAGAGAGCGATTGAGAGAGAGAGCTATTGAGAGAGAGAGATATTGAGAACGAGAGATATTGAGAGAGAGAGAGATATTGAGAGAGAGAGAGATATTGAGAGAGAGAGAGCAATTGAGAGAGAGAGAGAGCGATATTGAGAGCGAGAGCGCGAGATTGAGAGAGCGATTCAGAGCGCGAGATTGAGAGAATGAGAGATTGAGAGAGCGAGAGAAAGTGAGAGAGCGAGAGAGATTGAGAGAGCGAGAGATTGAGATCCCACGAGATTGAGAAAGCGAGAGATTGAGAGAGCAAGAGATTGAGAGATAGAGAGCGATTGAGAGAGAGAGCAAGCAATTGAGAGAGCGAGAGAGATTGAGAGAGCAAGAGAGATTGAGAGAGCGAGAGCTTGAGAGCGAGCTAGAGCTTGAGAGAGAGCGAGGGCTTGAGAGAGAGCGAGAGCTTGAGAGAGAGCGAGAGATTTAGAGAGAGAGAGATTGAGAGAGAGTGAGAGATTGAGAGAGAGCGAGCGAGATTGAGAGAGCGAGAGCGAGCTTGAGAGAGAGCGAGCGACATTGAGAGAGAGCAAGAGCGAGCGAGATTGAGAGAGAGCGCAAGAGATTGAGAGAGAGCGCGAGAGATTGAGAGAGAGAGCGCGAGAGATTGAGAGAGAGAGCGCGAGATTGAGAGTGAGAGAGCGAGCAGGCGATTGAGAGAGGGAGCGGGAGATTAAGAAAGAGAGCGGGAGATTAAGAAAGAGAGCGGGAGATTGAGAGAGAGTGGGAGATTGAGAGAGAGAGCGGGAGATTGAGAGAGCGGGAGATTGAGAGAGCAGGAGATTGAGAGCAAGAGATATTGAGAGAGCAAGAGCTTGAGAGAGAGAGATTGAGAGAGCAAGCACGCGCGAGAGATTGAGAGAGCGAGAGATTGAGAGAGCACGAGAGATTGAGAGAGCGCAAGAGATTGAGAGAGAGCGCGAGAGATTGAGAGCAAAAGCGAGTGATTGAGAGCAAAAGTGAGCGATTGAGAGCAAAAGTGAGCGATTGAGAGGAAAAGCGAGCGATTGAGAGAGAGCGAGAGATTAAAAGATAGCGAGAGATTGAGAGAGAGAGAGAGATTGAGAGAGCGAGAGATTGAGAGAGCGAGAGCTTTAGAGAGCGAGAGCTTTAGAGAGAGCGAGCGCGAGCGAGAGATTGAGAGAGCAAGAGATTGAGAGAGCGAGAGATTGAGAGAGCAAGAGATATTGAGAACGAGAGATATTGAGAGAGAGATATTGAGAGAGAGAGAAATATTGAGAGAGAGAGAGCAATTGAGAGAGAGAGAGAGCGATATTGAGAGCGAGAGCGCGAGATTGAGAGAGCGATTCAGAGCGCGAGATTGAGAGAATGAGAGATTGAGAGAGCGAGAGAAAGTGAGAGAGCGAGAGAGATTGAGAGAGCGAGAGATTGAGATCCCGCGAGATTGAGAAAGCGAGAGATTGAGAGAGCAAGAGATTGAGAGATAGAGAGCGATTGAGAGAGAGAGCAAGCAATTGAGAGAGCGAGAGAGATTGAGAGAGCAAGAGAGATTGAGAGAGCGAGAGCTTGAGAGAGAGCGAGAGCTTGAGAGAGAGCGAGAGATTTAGAGAGAGAGAGATTGAGAGAGAGTGAGAGATTGAGAGAGAGCGAGCGAGATTGAGAGAGCGAGAGCGAGCTTGAGAGAGAGCGAGCGACATTGAGAGAGAGCAAGAGCGAGCGAGATTGAGAGAGAGCGCAAGAGATTGAGAGAGAGCGCGAGAGATTGAGAGAGAGAGCGCGAGAGATTGAGAGAGAGAGCGCGAGATTGAGAGTGAGAGAGCGAGCAGGCGATTGAGAGAGGGAGCGGGAGATTAAGAAAGAGAGCGGGAGATTAAGAAAGAGAGCGGGAGATTGAGAGAGAGCGGGAGATTGAGAGAGAGAGCGGGAGATTGAGAGAGCGGGAGATTGAGAGAGCAGGAGATTGAGAGCAAGAGATATTGAGAGAGCAAGAGCTTGAGAGAGAGAGATTGAGAGAGCAAGCACGCGCGAGAGATTGAGAGAGCGAGAGATTGAGAGAGCACGAGAGATTGAGAGAGCGCAAGAGATTGAGAGAGAGCGCGAGAGATTGAGAGCAAAAGCGAGTGATTGAGAGCAAAAGTGAGCGATTGAGAGCAAAAGCGAGCGATTGAGAGGAAAAGCGAGCGATTGAGAGAGAGCGAGAGATTAAAAGATAGCGAGAGATTGAGAGAGAGAGAGAGATTGAGAGAGCAAGAGATTGAGAGAGCGAGAGCTTTAGAGAGCGAGAGCTTTAGAGAGAGCGAGCGCGAGCGAGAGATTGAGAGAGCAAGAGATTGAGAGAGCGAGAGATTGAGAGAGCGAGAGATTGAGAGAGCGAGCGCAAGAGATTGAGACAACGAGCGCAAGAGATTGAGAGAACGAGCGCAAGAGATTGAGAGAGCGCGCGCAAGAGATTGAGAGAGCGAGCGCAAGAGATTGAGAGAGCAGGGCGAGAGCTTGAGCGAGAGCGCGAGAGATTGAGAGAGAGCACGAGAGATTGAGAGAGAGCGCGAGAGATTGAGAGAGAGCGCGAGAGATTGAGAAAGCGAGCGTGTTAGACCTGGCACCTTGGCGTGAGTCTCCCTTCCTCTTTTTGTCGCTGTGCCTCATGTGATTTTATGGTGTTGGCCGCTCAGCGCGCTGTGCCACTGCCAACCAGTGTCGCGGTGCGAGTGCTCCCTTGTAAATTGTATATGTTGGTTGGATTCCATGATTGGATTGTTTGATTTACTATCAGACCCCAGTAAAGTGCGCCAGGAGCGCCAGGGCATGTAAATGCAAACACCGCTGGTGGGCTTGCAGCACTGGTTGTGCCACCCACAGAAGCGGCCGGTAAAATATGTCTAAGGTCTGCCATCGCAGAACCTGCGTGCAGTCTGGTACTGACATGCTGACTGGCAAGTGCCCACACTTGCCGGTCCCTAAAACCTTCCCTTAGCTGCATGTTAGTCACCCCTCTGGTAGGCCCACGGGCAGGGTGCGTTGTAAGCCTAAGGTAGGACAAGCCTGGATGCGTGGCATGTCCTAGTAGTGAATGACCGCCATCTTGTTGTTCACTACTGCAAGGCTACCCTGTTCTCATAGGCCAGTATGGGCGGCCTGGTTTGTTACACCCTATGATCCTAACCGACCCAGGGAACATGGTAGAAGATCGAGTTTAGTATGCCTGAACTCGGAATAATAAGGTACATCTTTTCGCAAGGTTTATTTTAATATTCCGGGTTTGCAAATGCCGCTTTTAGAAAGTTGGCCTTTGCTTGCCTAAACATTTCAGCCCGCCTCTGCGTGATGTGTATCTGATGTCTGGCTGGTATGAGTGACAGGGCTGGGGGAACCCAGATGGGCAGGGCTAGGTAGCCTGGTGATGAATAGGACGATCGACAGGTAGATGGGTGGGAGGAGTGCTCCTAGGCTCTGAATAGGACAGTGCTCTGCTACCTCAATGCCGGCTCCGCCCCCTGTGGAGCGTCTGATGACTCTGCCCTGCACTCTGAAAGAAGAAGCCTGCATCGCGTAAACAAAGTGCTCAGAATCCGGACTGGACTAGGCAAGGGCCCCCCTGGCCTGGGAGAACAAAAGATTTGCTGTATAAATGGAGGAGCCCTGCTCCTAAGAAACTAGATCCGCTTTTGACCAAGAAGAATCTCTGCCTGAGGAGGAGGCACCGGGAAAGCTGTAGGAGGAAGACTGTCCCTATCCTGGGGGATTGGCCTGCAGTGGTGACCTTGCTGCCAAAGGGGAGAAGAGAAACTGTTGCTGAAGACTTTGCTTTATTTTTTTACTTTCAAGACTTGTGCTTTTCCAAAACGATCTCCAAGGGCTTGGAACTGAGCTTGCCCCCTGAACTGAGCCCCAGGACCATTGGGCTCTACCTGATCTTCACTCGCCTGCCGCTGGACTGTGGTGTCCTTTCCCTCGCCGGAGCTGTGACCCTCGTGCCCCAGTCCCTCCCTGAGCCGTGACCAGGACTGCTTAGCTGCCCCCGCCTTGGGAAGAGCCTCGCTCGATCGGAGCCGCTCCCCCTACGCTGTGCTGGGCTGCCCCTGTCACCTCGCTCGCTGGAGGCCCGCTGCGCACCTTCACCCTCCCGCCGGAATCGGCGTTTGTGAGCATCTCCAAGCCTCAGACGGCCCGGACGTATCTGCGTGCCCGGCTGCCCCGCTTTGTTCACCCGCCACCTGCAACACCCCGCTCTTGTCGTGAGCCTGAAGATCAGACCACCATCGTGAAGTGTTGGAGCCCCGGACGCCGCCTCGCTCTTCTGCCGAAGAGCCGCTGAAATCCCGCACCCACCTTCGCGTCAAGAAACAAGGTACTGTACTTACGAACTCGACCGCGAACTCGCATCGGATCCAGGGTCCGCAACGTTCTGATTTCCCTGTCATCTGCCGTGTGCTTCCCGGGCGCCGCCTCAGCACGAAGTGCGCTGAGGCCCACAGTTACCTTGTGCCCGCCTAAAGACCATTCCGTAACAAAGAGACTTTACCGTATTTCCAAGAGTTGTGGCCCCATCAGTTCAACGTTACTGGGCCTTGTATTTGAATCTGCTGAATCTACATAAAAGCTTATTTTGATATACTTCCTGATTGGTGTCCGTTTGTGGTGCATGCAAGGGGTTTACTGTATGTGTAATTGCATTTGCTTAACCGTGTATGCCTGAGACTTAGCCTAGACTGCTCACGCCACGCACCTAGAGGGTGAGCAGGGGTTATTCTGGGGAGTCATCCTTCGCCCTGACAAGAAGTAAAGGGTCCCTGCTTGTTGTGGGTTCACACCTGCGTCAACCAGAGCCCCCTCATTTCTAACATAGCGATTGAGAGAGAGAGCTATTGAGAGAGAGAGCTATTGAGAGAGAGAGAGAGATATTGAGAGAGAGAGAGCAATTGAGAGCAAGAGCGAGCGAGAGCGTGAGATTGAGAGAGCGAGATTGAGAGAGATTGAGAGAGCGTGAGATTGAGAGAGAGCGATTCAGAGCGCGAGATTGAGACAGCGATTCAGAGCGTGAGATTGAGAGAGAGCAATTCAGAGCGCGAGATTGAGAGAACGAGAGATTGAGAGAGCGAGAGAGATTGAGAGAGAGAGCGATTGAGATCCCGCGAGATTGAGAGAGCGAGAGATTGAGAGAGCGAGAGATTGAGAGAGCGAGAGATTGAGAGAGCGAGAGCGATTGAGAGAAAGCGAGCAATTGAGAGAGCGAGAGAGAGCGAGAGAGATTGAGAGAGCGAGAGAGATTGAGTGAGCGAGAGAGATTGAGAG
This sequence comes from Triturus cristatus, assembly GCF_964204655.1. NCBI lineage: Eukaryota > Metazoa > Chordata > Amphibia > Caudata > Salamandridae > Triturus > Triturus cristatus. The sequence continues at coordinate 821,226,074 of NC_140579.1, read as the reverse complement.
AGCGAGAGAGATTGAGAGAGCGAGAGCTTGAGAGAGAGCGAGAGCTTGAGAGAGAGCGAGAGCTTGAGAGAGAGCAAGAGCTTGAGAGAGAGCGCGAGATTGAGAGATTAAGAGAGCGATAGATTGAGCAAGAGCAAGCGAGATTGAGCGAGAGCGAGCGAGATTGAGCGAGCAAGATTGAGAGAGAGCGAGCGAAATTGAGAGTAAGAGCGAGTGAGATTGAGAGCAAGAGTGAGATTGAGAGAGATTGAGAGAGAGCGATTCAGAGCGCGAGATTGAGAGAGCGATTCAGAGCGTGAGATTGAGAGAGAGCGATTCAGAGTGCGAGATTGAGAGAGCGAGAGAGATTGAGATCCCGCAAGATTGAGATCCCGCGAGATTGAGATCCCGCGAGGTTCAGAGAGCGCGAGAGGTTCAGAGAGTGCGAGAGGTTCAGAGAGTGCGAGAGGTTCAGAGAGCGCGAGAGGTTCAGAGAGCACGAGAGGTTCAGAGAGCGCGAGAGGTTCAGAGAGCGTGAGAGGTTCAGAGAGCGTGAGAGGTTCAGAGAGCGTGAGAGATTGAGAGAGCGAGCGATTGAGAGAGCGAGCGATTGAGAGCTTGAGAGAGAGAGAAATTGAGAGCGACCGAGAGCGAGCAAGCACGAGCGAGCATGAGCGAGAGCGATCCAGCAAGCGCTTGAGAGCGAGCGCTTGAGAGCAAGAGCTTGAGAGCAAGCACTTGAGAGCAAGCGCTTGAGAGCAAGCACTTGAGAGCAAGCGCTTGAGAGCAAGCAATTGAGAGCAAGCAATTGAGCAAAAGCGAGCGATTGAGAGCAAAAGCGAGCGATTGAACGAGAGCGAGCGAGCGCGATAGCTTGAGAGAGAGCAAGCGCGAGAGCTTGAGAGAGAGCGAGCGCGAGAGAGCGAGTGCGAGAGAGCGAGCGCAAGAGATTGAGAGAGCGAGAGATTGAGAGAGCTCGAGAGATTGAGAGAGCGCAAGAGATTGAGAGAGAGCGCGAGAGATTGAGAGAGAGCGCGAGAGATTGTGAGAGCGCGAGAGATTGAGAGAGAGAGCGAGAGATTGAGAGAGAGCGAGAGAGATTGAGATTGAGCGAGAGAGATTGAGAGCGTGAGAGATTGAGAGAGCGCGAGAGATTGAGAGAGGGCGAGAGATTGAGAGAGAGAGAGAGAGCGCGAGAGAGATTGAGAGAGAGCGCGAGAAAGATTGAGAGAGAGAGAGATTGAGAGAGAGAGCGCGAGAGATTGAGAGAGAGCGAGAGATTGAGAGAGAGCGAGAGATTGAGAGAGAGCGCGATTGAGAGAGAGAGCGCGATTGAGAGAGAGAGATTGAGAGTGAGAGATTGAGAGAGCTAGAGATTGAAAGAGCGAGAGATTGAGAGAGCGAGAGATTGAGAGAGCGAGAGCTTTAGAGAGAGAGCGATTGAGAGAGAGCGAGCGAGCACGAGCGAGAGATTAAGAGAGCGAGAGATTGAGAGAGCGAGAGATGGAGAGAGCGAGAGAGCGAGAGATTGAGAGAGAGCGCGAGAGATTGAGAGAGCGAGAGATTGAGAGACAGCACGAGAGATTGAGACAGCGCGAGAGAGCGCGGGAGCTCGCAATTGAGAGAGAGAGAGCGATTGAGAGAGAGAGAGCGATTGAGAGAGAGAGTGAGCGATTGAGAGAGAGAGAGCGATTGAGAGAGAGAGAGAGCGATTGAGAGAGAGAGTTAGCGATTGAGAGAGAGAGAGCTATTGAGAGAGAGAGAGATATTGAGAGAGAGATATATTGAGAGAGAGAGATATTGAGAGAGCGAGAGCTTGAGAGAGAGCGAGAGCTTGAGAGAGAGCGAGAGCTTGAGAGAGAGCGAGAGCTTGAGAGAGAGCAAGAGCTTGAGAGAGAGCGAGAGATTGAGAGATTGAGAGAGTGATAGATTGAGCAAGAGCAAGCGAGATTGAGCGAGAGCGAGCGAGATTGAGCAAGCAAGATTGAGAGAGAGCGAGAGCGAGCGAAATTGAGAGTGAGAGCCAGCGAGATTGAGAGCGAGAGTGAGATTGAGAGAGATTGAGAGAGAGCGAGATTGAGAGAGATTGAGAGAGAGCGATTCAGAGCGCGAGATTGAGAGAGCGATTCAGAGCGTGAGATTGAGAGAGAGCGATTCAGAGCACGAGATTGAGAGAGCGAGAGAGATTGAGAGCGAGAGAGATTGAGATCCCGCGAGATTGAGATCCCGCGAGATTGAGATCCCGCGAGGTTCAGAGAGCGTGAGAGGTTCAGAGAGTGCGAGAGGTTCAGAGCGCGCGAGAGGTTCAGAGAGCGTGAGAGGTTCAGAGAGCGCGAGAGGTTCAGAGAGCGCGAGAGGTTCAGAGAGCGCGAGAGGTTCAGAGAGCATGAGAGATTGAGAGAGTGAGCGATTGAGAGAGCGAGCGATTGAGAGCTTGAGAGAGAGAGAAATTGAGAGCGAGAGATTGCGAGATTGAGAGCGACCGAGAGCGAGCAAGCACGAGCGAGCATGAGTGAGAGCGATCCAGCAAGTGCTTGAAAGCGAGCGCTTGAGAGCGAGCGCTTGAGAGCAAGAGCTTGAGAGCAAGCGCTTGAGAGCAAGCGCTTGAGAGCAAGCAATTGAGAGCAAGCAATTGAGAGCAAGCAATTGAGCAAAAGCGCGCGATTGAGAGCAAAAGCGAGCGATTGAGAGCAAAATCGAGCGATTGAGAGCAAAAGCGAGCGCGAGAGCTTGAGAGAGAGCGAGCGCGAGAGCTTGAGAGAGAGCGAGCGCGAGAGATTGAGAGAGAGAGAGCGCGAGAGATTGAGAGAGAGAGAGATTGAGAGAGCGCGAGAGATTGAGAGAGTGCAAGAGATTGAGAGAGAGCGCGAGAGATTGAGAGAGAGCGCGAGAGATTGAGAGAGAGCACGAGAGATTGAGAGAGAGCATGAGAGATTGAGAGCGTGAGAGATTAAGAGAGTGCGAGAGATTGAGAGAGCGCGAGAGATTGAGAGAGAGAGCGAGAGAGCGCGAGAGAGATTGAGAGAGAGCGCGAGAGAGATTGAGACAGAGAGAGAGATTGAGAGAGAGAGCGCGAGAGATTGAGAGAGAGCGAGAGATTGAGAGAGAGCGAGAGATTGAGAGAGAGAGCGCGATTGAGAGAGAGAGATTGAGAGTGAGAGATTAAGAGAGCGAGAGATTGAGAGCGAGAGCTTTAGAGAGAGAGCGAGCGAGCACAAGCGAGAGATTGAGAGAGCTAGAGATTGAGAGAGCGAGAGCTTTAGAGAGAGAGCGATTGAGAGAGAGCGAGCGCGAGCGAGAGATTGAGAGAGCGAGAGATTGAGAGAGCGAGAGATGGAGAGAGCGAGAGATGGAGAGAGCGAGAGATGGAGAGAGCGAGAGATGGAGAGAGCGAGAGATTGAGAGAGAGCGAGAGAGATTGAGAGAGCGAGAGAGCTTGAGAGAGAGCGAGAGCTTGAGAGAGAGAGAGAGCTTGAGAGAGAGCGAGAGCTTGAGAGAGAGAGAGAGATTGAGAGAGCGAGAGATTGAGAGAGAGCGCGAGAGATTGAGAGAGCGAGAGATTGAGAGAGCGAGCGCAAGAGATTGAGAGAGAGCGCGAGAGATTGAGAGAGCGCGCGAGATTGAGAGCGCGAGAGATTGAGAGAGCGCGAGAGATTGAGAGACAGCACGAGAGATTGAGAGACAGCGCGAGAGATTGAGAGACAGCGCGAGAGAGTGCGAGAGCGCACAATTGAGAGAGAGAGAGAGGGATTGAGAGAGAGCGAGCGATTGAGAGAGAGTGAGCGATTGAGAGAGAGAGAGATTGAGAGCTTCAGCTGGCGCGGTGACTGTGGCGGACATCTTGGGTGGGGCGCGAGTGCGGAGAGCGTTCTAGCGGTCTAGTTTACTGGCTGAGCAGGACTATAAGTTTGTTGGGAGCGCGAGCGCGCAGACTTGAAGTTTTCTCCTGAGGCGGAAGCCGGGAGACTTAGCTGTAATTTTAAAAATCTTGTTTACCCCACTGTATAATATTGTACACTGTGCTTTTACCTGCATTTCTTGGCCTGTCAGATCTTGCGTGCTGGACCGTGGCCTTTTTTCACCCTTGCTGAGCACCGTTGTCGGGATCCTCGCCGCTTCGGCTGGCGCGGTGACTGTGGCGGACATCTTGGGTGGGGCGCGAGTGCGGAGAGCGTTCTAGCAGTCTAGTTTACTGGCTGAGCAGGACTATAAGTCTGCATGCCAGCGCGCGTGCGCAGCGGGCGCGCCGCCAGCGTGCCGAAGGCGCGCTAAAGGCAAGCCCGTCCGTGCCAGTTCGGGACCAGGGTCCATGACCCCTGCCCCCCGGTCTCACCAAATAAAGCCCTACAGCGCTGATGATCTATTAAAGTTACGCGACCTCAGGAACACAGACTGCCTGCACTCTTTACACGTCTTAGATCTCCCCGAGACCTGCCCTCTATGTAATCATGTGTTCCACAGTTCCTTGTCTCCCCCTATCAAACAAGATTTCAAGCTGCTGCTCCTAAACTGTAGATCTCTACCGAAGCACAAGATCGAAATCAAGCTGCTGTTGGAGGAATATAGACCCGACATATGCTTCTTGACAGAAACCTGGCTGACGCCACACTCTGACCCAGATATCGTATCTGCATTACCACTGGGTTTTCAGATTCTACGCAAGGATCGATTGACTGGGAGAGGAGGCGGCCTGGCAATTGTTTACAAGGAACAATATTCCTGTAGAAGTATGACCAGTGTTATTCCCGATTGTGAAAGCCTTGCCTTCAGTATCAACCTTTCCCACAATACTTGCTTTTCGGGCACCCTGGTCTATAGGCCCCCGGGCCCCTTGAGTCAGTTCCACAAGGCCTCGCCTTCGATCCTAGCTGAAGATGTCACTACATTTTCAAACTACACAATGTTGGGTGACCTTAATCTTCATTTCGATACTGCTCACGACCACATCGCTACTGAGCTGTTGAATGACCTAGCGGCTCTTCAATTGGAGCAGCTGGTTGATTCTGCCACTCATGCTAAGGGCCACTCGCTGGATCCTGTGTTCAGCAACTGCCCTGACCTTAAGGCTGAACCCCCTATTGCTCTGCCATGGACAGATCACCTGCTTGTCCCTCTTTTGTGGTCTACCTATACCTCTCCCCGGGCTATTCACCAGGAAAAGAATTTCAGGAACTGGGCAAAACTCTCTGCAATATCAAGCAAGCTCAAATCCAACCGCTGCTCACCAATGTGAGAAGTTGGCCTGGTATATGATGTTCACCAGTTAAAGTGACCACCTTGTACCATGCCAAGCAACCCTTATGGTGTGGTTGTAAGTCAACCTTTTCGGACTAGCTGCCCTAGTGGTAGCGTAGGCTAAGCAGTCTTTGAGGCTAAACTCGTTAAAGCGTGTTAAGCAAGCTGTTTTACCATATGTAACCCCCCTTTATACCAATGAAAGGACACCACACAGATATATATTCAAAATATATATGTATTTATTACTCAAAGTATCCCCTAGACTCTTTATGAGCACAGGAGCACAAATCGTTAAACAAGAAAGTATCACAATATACAGAAGTTGCACTTTATATGGATGGGCCCTGGTGGCCACTCAAACCATATACTAAAATAGTGGTATAAGTACCACGTCTAGGAAAGGAACAAGGCCTAGGGCCTTTAGAATCGCTGGGCCTACAAGGAGCTAACTTCAGTTAGTGACCAGGAGGTCCACGGGTCGCGTGTCCAGTGAGGAAAGTTACACGCGGGCTCCCATAGGTTTTCAATGGGTGCGTAAAAGTTCAAAAGTTACTGCAAAAAGGCTCTTCTGGTTGAACTACGAAATCAAGACTTCAGATCTAGACATTAGAGATGTTACTCTACACTTGTGCACCGGAGTGCCAGCTTTACCTCACCCACAGGAAGCGGGTGCATAGGTCTCGAAGTGCGTCGAGTTTCGTCTATCTGTTCAATGGAGCCTGGTGACAAAGATGCTGCAGGCGGCCGGTCCAGAAGAGATGCGGTGGATCCAAGGGTGGATCAGAGTTGTAGAAGACCTGTAAGCAGAGGGGACAGTGTTCACAGTCACTAGCCAGTGACCGGCGTGGCACCAGGTAGGTACCAGGCGATGTCGGGTGCAAACAGGTGAACAGGTGTAGCTTGTCTCCGCAGCCACGTGGTCCCTGAAGGTCGACAATGTCCAGGAGTCGGTTCACGAGCTGCCCCATGCAGGCTCTCGCTGGCGGCAGTGTTGTCGACTCGAAGGAAGCAAACAAGCCTTGGCAAAAGCAGGAGTTGCAGGAATTGAAGAAAGCGGTTTACTCTGACCAGCAATGTCAGAGGGGCTGCTCCTTTGGAGGGAAGCAGGGGCCCGTCTGGAGCAACAAGACCAGCATCATAGTTTTCAAAGTTAATTGCCAAAATGGCCACTAGCCAACGGGCCAGGGACCGGGCAGGCGCATCAAGATGCAAAGTGCAGAGGGGCCCCACGCAGATCGTGGAGATGCTGGAGGACTCACCTTTGGTGCAGATGCTGCTCGGATGTTGGGCTTCTCAGGACCCAAAGCACAACTTGGAGGGAGCCTCTGTTGTTGCGCATGCAGCTTGTCGAGTGTCTTTTCAAGATGGCTGGCTCCACGTGTCTCGGTGCCTCCACGGGTTCCTTCTTTGCAGGGACTGTGGATTGGGCTGCGAGAGGTCTGGAGGTCCAGGTCTTGTTGGTCTCTGGGCTCGGACTCCGGCAGGAGGCGGCAGCAAAGCAGACATCGAGTTGCTGGATGGTGCTTGCGTTAGCAAGATGGTCACTCCCTGACCATAGGGGAGATTTCCTTCTGTCCTCTGTGCAGCAGAGCGTCGAAGTTCCCGTCTTCTTCTTAGTGTTAAGTTGATTCCAGGATGTCTGAAGTCTTAGGACACAGCTCCTACCTTTAAGCGGATTCTAGGGGCCGGACTACCTGCTAGGTCCCTCCCTAAGGGTGGGACCAGGAAGGGGGGTGGTTACACCCCCAATCCTTTGTCCAGCTCACCCCAGGTCTGGGGCTGGCGTGCCCCAGGACCGGTTTGAACTGGCATATGCACCGAGGCTTCTTGTGAGCCTCAGGCATGTCTGATTCTATTCAAGCCCTACCTGACCAATACACAAAATCCTGTCTGGGGTGGTGCTCGCAACTCCCCTGGCAGGAAACCCTTTGTCCACGTCTCCCAAGCTGGAAGGACTCCCAGCAGCAGGAGGGCAGACTTGTGTCTGTGGTGGCAGCGTCCATTTTGTGGAGCTGAGGCTAGGTCTGATTTTACCCGGGTTTCAGGTACTGTACATGTCGTGTCCCTCTAGAAGGGTGGAATGATAACCCGTCACCAGAATTGGCGAGGGGTTAGTATTCCAATTTGTATGACACCTTACTCGACATGTTTTGATAAAGCCAAACCAAAGATAGCATTTAACCGCGAGGTTCATAATGCACTTAAGAGTATATGGTATGGCGATATCTGGAAACGGTAGAAGGAAGTTGTTCCGACCACTGCAGACAGGCTCAGCTCATGCCAGAGCACCATCTCACATGGAACCAAGCACTCTGCCTTCAGGATTGTTAAGGCCTGCCATAGGAGTGACTTATAGGTTAACATGTGTCCCATTTAAGGTTAGGTATAGGTATACTACACCTAAGTAAGAGGTGGTTACACCAACTTACCCCAGCTGAGTGATCAGCCAGTTGTGTCACATTGCTAGGCCAGGCCAGGGGTGGCACAATACATGCTTCAGCCCCTGGTAGGCCTTAGATGCACCAATGCCCTGGGTACCTAGTGTACACTGGTACAGGGGCTCAAGGGTGATCCAATTCCAATTGGTTATGCACCTATAGTGCATAGTGTTAATTTAGTAGAGAGAACAGCAGGCTGGGGGTCTGATTAGCAGGCCCACAGTCTAAATATGTCAAAAACCAGTGAAGCAAAAAGCACAAATTTGGGGTGACCATAGGATAGCAGACCCTACTCTCCTACAGTCCCTGACTGTGAGCCCCAGTAACCTGGGCAAGTACAGACAGACTCCTTTAATAAATGCAAAAGTGGCTCAAGCCTACAGGGACACATGTGCCAGTGTCACTATGGTGACACCAGGCTTTGTGGACCCTGGACAGTACATACCAGGTGAGAATTACCTAGTGACCAATGCCAGCAATGCCACTACTTCTCATAGTGTGGCTATTGTTAACTTCTCATGGGGAGGGGTAACTGGCCTCAAAAGGGTTGCGGTTAGTGCAGACCTCCCAGTAGAATGTTTGTTGGGCAATGGCCTAGAGAGTTCTCTATGGTCAGAAGTGGAGTACAGGACTCATGCAGAGATGTTAGGTATATCACCACATGTCCTTGCTGTGACCAGGTCACAGGCCAAAAAGTGCCTTACTGAACCACAGGTCTTGGATCCTGGAACAATGGACCAAGCACCTACCAAGAAGAAAACAGGAGGGTTAAGGCTGTGCCTTCCCCCCTGCCTCCAAGTGATGATCAGTCTTCCCAGGAGGATGATCTAGAGAACCCTGAGGGAACTATCCCTGAAGAGCTTGAACCTGACCAGGTTGAGTTTCTGGGGACAGGGGAACCCTCTAGGGCTGACTTGGGGCAGGCTCAGTTATCCTGTCCATCTCTTGAACCCCTCAGACAGCTGGCTGCTGCTGAGGCTGCTGGGAATGCTCAAGGTACCCATGAAGTGTATTGGGATGATGGGCTCCTTCATTCAGAGGCTAGAGACCCAAAACCTGGTGCAACCAGGAGGTTGGTTATACCTCTGCAATTTAGGGGCTTCCTTCTTACCTTGGCTCATGATATTCCTCTAGCAGGACACTTAGGCCAGAACAAGACTTGGGACAGGCTTGTCCCTCACTTTCACTGGCCTCACATGAATGAAGATACCAAGGAGTTTTGTCGCTCCTGTGTGACCTGCCAAGCCAGTGGCAAATCAGGTGGCACAACAAAGGCCCCCCTAATACCACTACCTGTGGTGGGGGTTCCCTTTGAAAGAGTGGGGATAGATATAGTGGGTCCCATGGATCCCCCCACTGCATCTGGGCACAGATTTATACTGGTGGTAGTGGATCATGCCACCAGGTATCCAGAGGCAATTCCCCTTAGGAACACAACAGCTCCTGTTGTGGCCAGGGCCATGCTGGGAGTATTCTCCAGAGTGGGGTTTCCTAAGGAGGTGGTTTCTGACAGAGGTACCAACTTCATGTCAGGATACTTGACAGCTATGTGGAAGGAATGTGGTGTCAACTACAAGTTCACCACCCCTTATCACCCACAATGCAATGGGCTTGTTGAGAGATTCAACAAGACCCTAAAGGGTATGATCAAAGGATTACCTGAAAAGCTCAGGCAAAGATGGGACATCCTTCTACCCTGCCTTCTGTTTGCTTACAGAGAGGTCCCACAAAAAGGAGTTGGCTACAGCCCATTTGAATTGTTGTTTGGGCACCCTGTAAGAGGCCCCCTATGTCTGGTGAGGGAAGGATAGGAGTTACCTCTCAAAAAGCCTAAACAAGACATAGTGGACTATGTACTTGGTCTCCGCTCCAGGATGGCTGAGTACATGGAGAAGGCATCCAAAAACCTTGAGGCAAGCCAGGCCTTACAGAAAGCTTGGCATGACCAAAAGGCTGTCTTGGTTGAGTTTCAGCCAGGACAGAAGGTATGGGCGTTGGAGCCAGTGGCCCCAGCAGCACTCCAAGACAAATGGTCTGGACCCCATACAATCCTGGAAAAGAAGGGAGAGGTTACCTACTTGGTGGACCTAGGCACTCCCAGGAGTCCCCACAGGGTACTCCATGTTAACAGGTTAAAAGCATATGTTGACAGGGCAGACATGGGCTTGCTCATGGCTACAGATGAGGGACAGGAGGAAGAGAGTGACCCTCTCCCAGACCTGTTGTCTCAGAACCCTGAAGATGGTTCAGTTGAAGGAGTGACCCTTGGAGGCAACCTCACTGAGCATCAGCAAATTGAATGTAGACAAGTTCTACAATCATTTCAGCATATGTTCTCACTGATACCTAGTCAAACTGACTGGTGTACCCATGTGGTGGACACCGGTGACAGTTTTCCTGTGAAGAACAAACTTTACAGACAACCTGACCATGTCAGGGACTGTATAAAGGCTGAGGTACACAAAATGCTGGAACTGGGTGTCATTGAGCCCTCAGAGAGCCCCTGGGCTAGCCCAGTGGTTCTGGTCCCCAAACCTCACACCAAAGATGACAAGAGAGAGATGAGGTTCTGTGTGGATTACAGCGGACTCAATGCTGTCACTAGGACAGATGCACATCCTATTCCAAGGGCAGATGAGCTCATAGATAAACTGGCTTCTGCTAAGTTTTTGAGCACATTTAATTTGACAGCTGGCTATTGGCAAATCAGGTTAGCTGAGGAGTCTAAGGCCAAAACAGCATTTTCAATCCCAGGAGGACACTACCAATTTTTGGTGCTGCCCTTTGGTCTGAAGAATGCACCTGCCACCTTCCAAAGGTTGGTGAATCAAGTCCTTACTGGGTTGGATGACTTTTGTGCAGCATATCTTGATGACATTGCTATCTTTAGCTCCACCTGGGAGGATCACCTGATCCACCTGAAGAAGGTACTTGAGGCTCTGCAAAAGGCAGGCCTCACTATCAGGGCTACTAAGTGCCAGATAGGGCAGAGTAAGGTTGTGTATTTGGGCCACCTTGTAGGTGGAGGCCAAGTTCAACCACTGGAGAGTAAGATACAATCCATCAAGGACTGGTCTCCTCCAACCACCCAGACTCAAGTTCGAGCTTTCTTGTGCTTGACTGGGTACTACAGGAAGTTTGTTAAGAACTATGGGTCCATTGTGACTCCTCTTAATGATCTGACATCCAAGATGCCCAAAAAGGTTCAGTGGACAGTAAGCTGTCAAAAGGCATTTGATGACCTGAAGAAGGCCATGTGCTCTGCACCTATCCTGAAAAGTCCTGACTACTCCAAATAGTTTACTGTCCAAACAGATGCTTCTGAGTTGGGTGTGGGAGCTGTGCTGTCACAACTTAATGTAGATGGTCAAGACCAACCCATTGCTTTTATTAGCAGAAGGTTGACCCCCAGAGAGAAAAATTGGTCAGCTATTGAGAGGGAGGCCTTTGCTGTGGTGTGGGCCCTGAAGAAGCTGAGGTCATACTTGTTTGGCACTCACTTCAAGATTCAGACCGACCATAAGCCCCTCTTGTGGCTAAATCAGATGAAGGGTGAAAACCCCAAACTGCTTAGGTGGTCCATTTCCCTACAGGGGATGGACTTTACAGTGGAGCACCGGCCAGGTACAGACCATGGGAATGCAGATGGTCTCTCCAGGTACTTCCACTTAGGACATGAAGACGAGACTGGTCAAGGCTAGTTTAATGTCCCTGCGTTTGGGGGGGGGGGTTGTGTAGGAGAGTAGGGTCTGCTATCCTATGGTCACCCCAAATTTTTGCTTTTTGCTTCACTGGTTTTTGACATATTGAGGCTGTGGGCCTGCTAATCAGACCCCCAGCCTGCTGTTCTCTCTACTAAATTGACACTATGCACTCCAGGTGCATAACCAATTGGAATTGGATCACCCTGTGAGCCCCTGTACCAGTGTACACTAGGTACCCAGGGCATTGGTGTATCTAAGGCCTACCAGGGGCTGAAGCATGTATTGTGCCACCCCTGGCCTGGCCTGGCCTAGCAATTTGACACAACTGGCTGATCACTCAGCTGGGGTAAGTTGGTGTAACCACCTCCTACTTAGGTGTAGTATACCTATACCTAACCTTAAATGGGACACATGTTAACCTATAAGTCACTCCTATGGCAGGCCTTAACAATCTCAATCTCGCGCTCTCGCTCGCTCTCGCTCTCTCAATCTCGCTCGCTCGCTCTTGCTCTCTCAATCTCTCTTGCTCTCTCAATCTCTCTCGCTCTCTCAATCTCTCTCACTCTCTCAAACTCTCTCACTCTCTCAAACTCTCTCACTCTCTCAAACTCTCTCGCTCTCTCTCACTCTCTCAATCTCTCTCGCTCTCTCAATCTCTCTCGCTCTCTCAATCTCTCAATTGCTCTCTCTCTCTCAATTGCTCTCTCTCTCAATCGCTCGCTCTCTCTCTCAATCGCTCGCTCTCTCTCTCAATCGCTCTCTCTCTCGCCCTCTCGCGCTCTCTCAATCTTTCGCGCTCTCTCTGTCTCTCGCTCTCTCAATCACTCGCTCTCTCAATCTCTCGCTTTCAATCTCGCGGGATCTCAATCTCTCGCTCTCTCAATCTCGCGCGCTCTCTCAATCTCTCGTTCTCTCAATCTCGTGCTCTGAATCGCTCTCTCTCAATCTCGTGCTCTGAATCGCTCTCTCAATCTCGCGCTCTGAATCACTCTCTCTCAATCTCGCGCTCTGAATTGCTCTCTCTCAATCTCGCTCGCTCTCTCTCTCAATATCTCTCTCTCTCTCAATATCTCTCTCTCTCTCAATAGCTTGCTCTCTCTCAATCGCTCGCTCTCTATCGCGTTCAATCGCTCACTCTCTCTCGCACTTTCTCTCAATCTCGCGCGCTCTCTCTCAATCTCTCGCGCTCTCTCTCAATCTCTCGCGCTCTCTCTCAATGTCTCGCGCTCTCTCAATCTTTCGCTATCTCTCTCAAGCTCTCGCTCTCTCTCTCTCAAGCTCTCGCTCTCTCTCAAGCTCTCGCTCTCTCTCAAGCTCTCGCTCTCTCTCAATCTCTCTCTCGTGTGCTCTCTCGCTCTCTCTCACGCTCTCTCTCGCACTCTTTTGCTCTCTCTCTTGCTCGCTCGCTCTCTATCACTCGCTTTTGCTCTCAATCGCTTGCTCTCAATCACTCGCTCTCAATCTCGCGCTCTCAAAATCTCGCGCTCTCGCTCTCAATCTCGCGCTCTCAATCTCTCGCTCTCTCTCTCAATCTCTCTTGCTCTCTCTCACAATCTCTCACAATCTCTCTCGCTATCTCTCTTTCTCTCAATCTTTCTCTCAATGTCTGTCTCTCAATCACTCTCTCTCACTCTCAATCTCTCGTTCTCTCTCAATCTCTCGTTCTCTCTCAATCTCTCGTTCTCTCTCAATCTCTCGCTCTCGTGCTCTCACTCTCGTGCTCTCGCTCTCAATCTTGCGTTCTCGTTCTCTCTCAATCTCGCTCTCGCTCTCTCGCTCTCTCACTCTCTTGCTCTTGCTCTCTCAATCTCTCGCTCTCTCAATCTCACTCTCAATCTCTCGCCCTCTCTCTATCTCTCGCCCTCTCTCTATCTCTCGCCCTCTCTCTCTCAATCGCGCGCTCTCTCTCTCAATCGCTCGCTCTCTCAATCGCTCGCTCTCTCTCTCAATCGCTCGCTCTCTCTCTCAATCGCTCGCTCTCTCTCTCAATCGCTCGCTCTCTTTGCTCTCGCTCTCTCAATCTCTCTCGCTCTCTTTTGCTCTCGCTCTCTCAATCTCTCTCGCTCTCTTTTGCTCTCGCTCTCTCAATCTCTCGTGCTCTCTCTCGCGCTCTCTCTCTCGCGCGCTCAATCTCGCGCTCTCCCTCGTGCTCTGTCTCTCTCAATCTCGCGCTCTCTCTCTCTCAATCTCGCGCTCTCTCTCGCTCTCTCTCGCTCTCTCTCTCTCTCAATCTCTCTCAATCTCTCTTGCGCTCTCTTAATCTCTTGCTCTCTCTTGCTCTCTCTTGCTCTCTCTTGCTCTCTCTCGCTCTCTCTCGCGCTGGCTCTCGTTCGCTCTCAATCTCTCGCTCGCTCTCGCTCTCAATCTCGTGCGCTCACAATCTCTGGCGCTCAATCTTGCTCTCTCTCTCTCTCAACCTCGCCGCTCTCTGAATCTCTCACGCTCTCTGAATCTCTCGCGCTCTCTGAATCTCTCGCGCTCTCTGAATCTCTGGCGCTCTCTGAATCTCTGGCGCTCTCGCACTCGCTCGCTCTCTCACGCGCTCACTCTCTCTCACTCACTCAATCTCTCTCACTCAATCTCTCTCTTTCTAAATCTCTTGCTCGCTCTCTCTCTCAATCTCGCGCTCTCTCTCAATCTCGCTCTCTCAATCTCTCTCAATCTCACGCTCTCGCTCTCTCTCACGCTCTCGCTCTCTCTCGCTCACTCGCTCTCAATCGCTCGCTCTCAATCGCTCGCTCTCAATCTCGGGCGCTCTCTCTCTGCGCTCTCTCTCTCTCTCTCTCGCATTCCCTGTCGCTCGCGCTCGCTCTCTCAAGCTGTTGCTCTCTCAATATCTCTCGCTCTCAATCTCCGGCTCTCTCAATCTCCAGCTCTCTCAATCTCCTGCTCTCTCTCTCTCAATCTCCCGCTCTCTCTCTCAATCGCCTGCTCGCTCTCTCACTCTCAATCTCACGCTCTCTCTCTCAATCTCTCGCGCTCTCTCTCTCAATCTCTCGCGCTCTCTCTCAATCTCTCGCGCTCTCTCTCAATCTCTCGCGCTCTCTCAATCTCTCGCGCTCGCTCTCTCAATCTCTTGCGCTCGCTCTCTCAATCTCTGGCGCTCGCTCTCTCAATCTCTCAATCTCTCGCGCTCGCTCTCTCAATCTCTCACTCGCTCTCTAAATCTCTCTCGCTCTCTCTCAATCTCTTGCTCTCTCAATCGCTCGCTCGCGCTCACTATCTCTCAATCGCTTGCTTTTGCTCAAGCGATCGCTCTCAAGCGCTCGCTTTCAATCGCTTGCTGAATCGCTCTCTCGCTCGTTCTCGCTCGTGCTTGCTCTTTCTCAATCTCTCTCAATCTCTCTCGCTCACTCAATCTCTCACTCTCTCAATATCTCTCGCTCTCTCAATCTCCCGCTCTCTCTCTCAATCGCCTGCTCACTCTCACTCTCAATCTCGCGCTCTCTCTCTCAATCTCGCGCTCTCTCTCTCAATCTCTCGCGCTCTCTCTCTCAATCTCTCGCGCTCTCTCTCAATCTCTCGCGCTCTCTCTCTCAATCTCTCGCTCTCTCAATCTCTCGCGCTCGCTCTCTCAATCTCGCACTCGCTCTCTCAATCTCTCTCGCTCTCTCTCAATCTCTTGCTCTCTCAATCGCTCGCTCGCGCTCGCTCGCGCTCACTATCTCTCAATCGCTTGCTTTTGCTTAAGCGCTCGCTCTCAAGCGCTCGCTTTCAATCGCTTGCTGAATCGCTCTCTCGCTCGTTCTCGCTCGTGCTTGCTCTCTCTCAATCTCTCTCAATCTCTCTCGCTCACTCAATCTCTCGCTCTCTCAATATCTCTCGCTCTCTCAATCTCTCGCTCTCTATCTCTCGCTCTCAATCTCTCGCTCTCAATCTCTCGCTCTCAATCTCTCGCTCTCAATCTCTTGCTCTCAATCTCTCGCTCTCAATCTCTCACTCTCGCTCTCTCGCTCTCAATCTCCCTTTCGCTCTCTCAATCTCTTGCTTTCTCAATCTCTCGCTCTCAATCTCTCGCTCTCAATCTCTCGCTCTCAATCTCTCGCTCTCTCAATCTCTCGCGCTCTCTCAATCTCTCGCGCTATCTCTCAATCTCTCGCGCTCGCTCAGAATCTCTCTCGCTCTCTCAATCTCTCTCGCTCTCTCAATATCTCCCGCTCTCTCAATCTCCCACTCTCTCAATCTCCCACTCTCTCAATCTCCCACTCTCTCAATCTCCCACTCTCTCAATCTCCCACTCTCTCAATCTCCCACTCTCTCAATCTCCCACTCTCTCAATCTCCCACTCTCTCTCTCAATCTCCCACTCTCTCTCTCAATCTCCCGCTCTCTCTCAATCTCCCGCTCTCTCTCTCAATCTCCCGCTCTCTCTCTCAATCGCCTGCTCGCTCTCTCACTCTCAATCTCACGCTCTCTCTCAATCTCTTGCGCTCTCTCTCTCAATCTCTTGCGCTCTCTCTCAATCTCTCACGCTCTCTCTCAATCTCTCGCGCTCTCTCTCTCAATCTCTCGCGCTCGCTCTCTCAATCTCTTGCGCTCGCTCTCTCAATCGCTTGCGCTCGCTCTCTCAATCTCTCACTCACTCTCTCAATCTCTCACTCACTCTCTCAATCTCTCTCGCTCTCTCAATCTCTCACTCACTCTCTCAATCTCTCACTTGCTCTCTCAATCTCTCTCGCTCTCTCTCAATCTCTTGCTCTCTCAATCTCTTGCGCTCGCTCTCTCAATCTCTCACTCACTCTCTCAATCTCTCTCGCTCTCTGTGAGAAGTTGGCCTGGTATATGATGTTCACTAGTTAAAGTGACCACCTTGTACCATGCCAAACAACCGTTATGGTGTGGTTGTAAGTCAACCTTTTCGGACTAGCTGCCCTAGTGGTAGCGTAGGCTAAGCAGTCTTTGAGGCTAAACTCGTTAAAGCGTGTTAAGCAGGCTGTTTTACCATATGTAACCCCCTTTATACCAATGAAAGGACACCACACAGATATATATTCAAAATATATATGTATTTATTACTCAAAGTATCCCCTAGACTCTTTATGAGCACAGGAGCACAAATCGTTGTACAAGAAAGTATCACAATATACAGAAGTTGCACTTTATATGGATAGGCCCTGGTGGCCGCTCGAACCATATACTAAAATAGTGGTATAAGTACCACGACTAGGAAAGGGAAAAGGCCTAGGGCCTCTAGAATCGCTGGGCCTACACGGAGCTAACGTTAGTTAGTGACCAGGAGGTCCACGGGTCGCGTGCGCAGTGAGGAAAGTTACACGCGGGCTCCCATAGGTTTTCAATGGGTGCGTAAAAGTTCAAAAGTTACTGCAAAAAGGGTCTTCTGGTTGAACTACGAAATCAAGACTTCAAATCTAGACATTAGAGATGTTACTCTACACTTGTGCACCGAAGTGCCAGCTTTACCTCACCCACAGGAAGCGGGTGAATAGGTCTCGAAGTGCCTCGGGTTTCGTCTATCGGTTCAATGGAGCCTGGTGACAAAGATGCTGCAGGCGGCCGGTCCAGAAGAGATGCGGTGGATCGGAGTTGTAGAAGACCTGTAAGCAGAGGGGACAGTGTTCACATTCACTAGCCAGTGACCGGCGTGGCACCAGGTAGGTACCAGGCGATGTCGGGTGCAAACAGGTGAAGAGGTGAAGCTTGTCTCTGCAACCACGTGGTCCCTGAAGATCGACGACGTCCAGGAGTCGGTTCACGAGCTGTCCCATGCAGGCATTCGCTGTTGGCGGTGTCAACTACTCGATGGAAGCAAACAAGCCTTGGCAAAAGCAGGAGTAATAAGGAATGAAGAAAGCTGTTTACTCTGACCAGCAAGGTCAGAGGGGCTGCTCCTTTGGAGGGAAGCAGGGGCCAGTCTGGGGCAACCAGACCAGCATCGTAGTTTTCAAGATAGTTCACCAAAATGGCCACTAGCCAACGGGCCAGGGACCGGGCAGGCGCGTCGAGTTGCAATGTGCAGAGGGGCCCCACGCAGATCGTAGAGATGCTGGAGGGCTCACCTTTGGTGCAGATGCTGCTCAGGTGTTGGGCTTCTCAGGACCCAAAGCACAACTTGGAGGGAGCCTCTGTTGTCGCGCTTGCAGCTTGTCGAGTGTCTTTTCAAGATGGCTGGCTCCACGTGTCTCGGTGCCTCCAACGGGTTCCTTCTTTGCAGGGACTGTGGATCGGGCGGTGAGAGGTCTGGAGGTCCAGTTCTTGTTGGTCTCTGGGCTCGGGCTCTGGCAGGAGGTGGCGGCAAAGCAGACGTCGATTCGCTGGTTGGTCCTTGCGTTAGCAAGATGGCCACTCCCTGACCATAGGGGAGAATTCCTTCTGTCCTCTGTGCAGCAGAGCGTCGAAGTTCCCATCTTCTTCTTAGTGTTAAGTTGATTCCAGGATGTCTGAAGTCTTAGGACACAGCTCCTACCTTTAAGCGGATTCTAGGGGCCGGACTACCTGCTAGGTCCCTCCCTAAGGGTGGGACCAGGAAGGGGGGTGGTTACACCCCCAATCCTTTGTCCAGCTCGCCCCAGGACCGGTTTGAACTGGCATATGCACCGAGGCTCCTTGTGAGCCTCAGGCATGTCTGATTCTATTCAAGCCCTACCTGACCAATACACAAAATCCTGTCTGGGGTGGTGCTCCCACCTCCCCTGGCAGGAAACCCTTTGTCCACGTCTCCCAAGCTGGAAGGACTCCCAGCAGCAGGAGGGCAGACTTGTGTCGGTGGTGGCAGCGTCCATTTTGTGGAGCTGAGGCTATGTCTGATTTTACCCGGGTTTCAGGTACTGTACATGTCGTGTCCCTCTAGAAGGGTGGAATGCTAACCCCGTCGCCAGAATTGGCGAGGGGTTAGTATTCCAATTCGTATGACACCTTACTCGACATGTTTTGATAAAGCCAAACCAAAGTTAGCATTTAACCGCGAGGTTCATAATGCACTTAAGAGTATATGGTATGACGATATCTGGAAACGGTAGAAGGAGGTTGTTCCGACCACTGCAGACAGGCTCAGCTCATGCCAGAGCACCATCTCACATGAAACCAAGCACTCTGCCTTCAGGATTGTTAAGGCCTGCCATAGGAGTGACTTATAGGTTAACATGTGTCCCATTTAAGGTTAGGTATAGGTATACTACACCTTAGTAAGAGGTGGGTACACCAACTTACCCCAGCTGAGTGATCAGCCAGTTGTGTCAAATTGGAAGGCCAGACCAGGGGTGGCATAATACATGCTGCAGCCCCTGGGAGGCCTAGGGTACACCTATGCCCTGGATACCTAGGGTACACTGTACAGGGTCCAATAAGGTGATCCTTACCAATTGTGTATGTACCTAGGGTACATGGAGTCCATTTTAAAGAGAGAGCAGATAGACTGAGATCCTGAATGGCAGGATCTCAGGCCAACTAAGTCGAAAAACCAGCTAGACACTAGGCAAAAAGTTGGGGGTAACCATAGTCAGATATCCACCTTCCTACACTCTCTCTCAATCTCTTGCTCTCTCAATCGCTCGCTCGCTCGCGCTCGCTCTCAATCGCTTGCTTTTGCTCAAGCGCTCGCTCTCAAGCGCTCGCTCAAGCGCTCACTTTCAATCGCTTGCTGAATCGCTCTCTTGCTCGTTCTCGCTCGTGCTCTCTCTCTCTCAATCTCTCTCGCTCACTCAATCTCTCGCTCTCTCAATATCTCTCGCTCTCTCAATCTCTTGCTCTCGCTCTCAATCTCTCGCTCTCAATCTCTCGCTCTCAATCTCTCTCTCTCAATCTCTCGCGCTCGCTCTCTCTCAATCGCTTGCTTTTGCTCAAGCGCTCGCTCTCAAGCGCTCGCTCTCAAGCGCTCGCTCAAGCGCTCGCTTTCAATCACTTGCTGAATCGCTCTCTCGGTCGTTCTCGCTCGTGCTCTCTCTCTCTCAATCTCTCTCGCTCACTCAATCTCTCGCTCTCTCAATATCTCTCGCTCTCTCAATATCTCTCGCTCTCTCAATCTCTCGCTCTCAATCTCTCGCTCTCAATCTCTCGCGCTCACTCTCTCGCTCTCGCTCTCTCGCTCTCAATCTCCCTTTCGCTCTCTCAATCTCTTGCTCTCTCAATCTCTTGCTCTCAGTCTCTCACTCTCAATCTCTCTCTCTCTCAATCTCTCACGCTCGCTCTCTCGCTCTCAATCTCTCACTCTCACAAGCTCTCGCTCTCTCGCAAGCTCTTGCTCTCAAGCTCTTGCTCTCTCAAGCTCTCGCTCTCTCTCAAGCTCTCGCTC
This sequence comes from Triturus cristatus, assembly GCF_964204655.1. Taxonomy (NCBI): domain Eukaryota; kingdom Metazoa; phylum Chordata; class Amphibia; order Caudata; family Salamandridae; genus Triturus; species Triturus cristatus. The sequence goes on along the minus strand of NC_140579.1, from coordinate 821,206,468 downwards.
TCTCTCAAGCTCTCGCTCTCTCTCAATCTCTCTCAATCTCTCGCTGTCTCTCAAGCTCTCGCTCTCTCTCAATCTCTCGCTTTCTCTCAAGCTCTCGCTCTCAAGCTCTCGCTCTCTCAAGCTCTCGCTCTCTCAAGCTCTCGCTCTCTCTCAAGCTCTCGCTCTCTCTCAAGCTCTCGCTCTCTCTCAAGCTCTCGCTCTCTCAATCTCTCGCGCTCTCTCGCTCTCTCTCGTGCTCTCTCGCGCTCTCTCTCGTGCTCTCTTGCTCCCTCGCTCTCAATCGCTCTATTTTGCTCTCAATCGCTTGCTCTAAATCACTCGCTCTCAATCTCACGCTCTCAATCTTGCGCTCTCAAAATCTCTCGCTCTCGCTCTCAATCTCGCGCTCTCAATCTCATTCTCTCAATCTTTCTCTCAATGTCTTTCTCTCAATCTCTCTTGCTCTCTCTCTCAATCTCTCTCTCTCACAATCTCTCTCACAATCTCTCTCGCTATCTCTCTTTCTCTCAATCTCTTTCTCTCAATGTCTTTCTCTCAATCGCTCTCTCACTCTCAATCTCTCACTCTCGCTCTCTCAATCTCGCTCTCGCTCTCACTCTCGCTCTCTCACTCTCGCTCTCTTTCAATCTCTCGCTCTCTCAATCTCTCGCTCTCTCGCGCTCTCTCTCTCAATCTCGCTCTCTCTCTCAATCTCGCGCTCTCTCTCAATCTCGCGCTCTCTCTCTCAATCTCGCGCTCTCTCTCTCAATCTCACGCTCTCTCTCTCAATCTCGCGCTCTCTCTCAATCTCGCGCTCTCGTTCTCAATCTCGCTCTCTCGTTCTCAATCTCGCTCTCTCTCACTCTCTCGCTCTATCTCTCTTTCAATCTCTCTCATCTCTCGCGCTCTCGCGCTCTCGCTCTCTCTCGCACTTTCTCAATCTCTCGCTCGCTCTCTCTCTGAATCTCTCGCTCGCTCTCTCTCTCAATCTCTCGCGCTCACTCTCTCGCTCTCGCTCTCTCGCTCTCAATCTCCCTTTCGCTCTCTCAATCTCTTGCTCTCTCAATCTCTTGCTCTCAGTCTCTCGCTCTCAATCTCTCTCTCTCTCAATCTCTCACGCTCGCTCTCTCGCTCTCAATCTCTCACTCTCACAAGCTCTCGCTCTCTCGCAAGCTCTTGCTCTCAAGCTCTTGCTCTCTCAAGCTCTCGCTCTCTCTCAAGCTCTCTCTCAAGCTCTCGCTCTCTCTCAATCTCTCTCAATCTCTCGCTGTCTCTCAAGCTCTCGCTCTCTCTCAATCTCTCGCTTTCTCTCAAGCTCTCGCTCTCAAGCTCTCGCTCTCTCAAGCTCTCGCTCTCTCAAGCTCTCGCTCTCTCTCAAGCTCTCGCTCTCTCTCAAGCTCTCGCTCTCTCTCAAGCTCTCGCTCTCTCAATCTCTCGCGCTCTCTCGCTCTCTCTCGTGCTCTCTCGCGCTCTCTCTCGTGCTCTCTTGCTCCCTCGCTCTCAATCGCTCTATTTTGCTCTCAATCGCTTGCTCTAAATCACTCGCTCTCAATCTCACGCTCTCAATCTTGCGCTCTCAAAATCTCTCGCTCTCGCTCTCAATCTCGCGCTCTCAATCTCATTCTCTCAATCTTTCTCTCAATGTCTTTCTCTCAATCTCTCTTGCTCTCTCTCTCAATCTCTCTCTCTCACAATCTCTCTCACAATCTCTCTCGCTATCTCTCTTTCTCTCAATCTCTTTCTCTCAATGTCTTTCTCTCAATCGCTCTCTCACTCTCAATCTCTCACTCTCGCTCTCTCAATCTCGCTCTCGCTCTCACTCTCGCTCTCTCACTCTCGCTCTCTTTCAATCTCTCGCTCTCTCAATCTCTCGCTCTCTCGCGCTCTCCCTCTCAATCTCGCTCTCTCTCTCAATCTCGCGCTCTCTCTCAATCTCGCGCTCTCTCTCTCAATCTCGCGCTCTCTCTCTCAATCTCACGCTCTCTCTCTCAATCTCGCGCTCTCTCTCAATCTCGCGCTCTCGTTCTCAATCTCGCTCTCTCGTTCTCAATCTCGCTCTCTCTCACTCTCTCGCTCTATCTCTCTTTCAATCTCTCTCATCTCTCGCGCTCTCGCGCTCTCGCTCTCTCTCGCACTTTCTCAATCTCTCGCTCGCTCTCTCTCTGAATCTCTCGCTCGCTCTCTCTCTCAATCTCTCGCTCTCTCTCAATCTCTCGCTCTCTCTCAATCTCTCGCTGTAGGAGAGTAGAGTCTGCTATCCTATGGTCACCCCAAATTTTTGCTTTTTGCTTCACTGGTTTTGACATATTGAGGCTGTGGGCCTGCTAATCAGGCCCCCAGCCTGCTGTTCTCTCTACTAAATTGACACTATGCACTATAGGTGCATAACCAATTGGAATTGGATCACCCTGTGAGCCCCAGTACCAGTGTACACTAGATAACCAGGGCATTGGTGTATCTAAGGCCTACCAGGGGCTGAAGCATGTATTATGCCACCCCTGGCCTGGCCTAACAATTTGACACAACTGGCTGATCACTCAGCTGGGGTAAGTTGGTGTAACCACCTCTTACTTAGGTGTAGTATACCTATACCTAACCTTAAATGGGACACATGTTAACCTATAAGTCACTCCTATGGCAGGCCTTAACAATCCTGAAGGCAGAGTGCGTGGTTCCATGTGAGATGGTGCTCTGGCATGAGCTGAGCCTGTCTGCAGTGGTCGGAACAACTTCCTTCTACCGTTTCCAGATATCGCCATACCATATACTCTGAAGTGCATTATGAACCTCGCGGTTAAATGCTATCTTTGGTTTGGCTTTATCAAAACATGTCGAGTAAGGTGTCATACGAATTGGAATACTAACCCCTCGCCAATTCTGGCGACGGGGTTAGCATTCCACCCTTCTAGAGGGACACGACATGTACAGAACCTGAAACCCGGATAAAATCAGACATAGCCTCAGCTCCACAAAATGGATGCTGCCACCACAGACACAAGTCTGCCCTCCTGCTGCTGGGAGTCCTTCCAGCTTGGGAGATGTGGACAAAGGGTTTCCTGCAAGGGGAGGTGTGAGCACCACCCCAGACAGGATTTTGTGTATTGGTCAGGTAGGGCTGAATAGAATCAGACATGCCTGAGGCTCACAAGGAGCCTCGGTGCATATGCCAGTTCAAACCGGTCCTGGGGCACACCAGCCCCGGACCTGGGGCGAGCTGGACAAAGGATTGGGGGTGCAACCACCCCCCTTCCTGGTCCCACCCTTAGAGAGGGACCTAGCAGGTAGTCCGGCCCCTAGAATCCGCTTAAAGGTAGGAGCTGTGTCCTAAGACTTCAGACATCCTGGAATCAACTTACTACAAAGAAGAAGACGGGAACTTCAATGCTCTGCTGCACAGAGGACAGAAGGAAATCTCCCCTATGGTCAGGGAGTGACCATCTTCCTAGCGCAAGCACCAACCAGCTACTCGACGTCTGCTTTGCCGCCGTCTCCTGCCGGAGCCCGAGCCCAGAGCAGGACAAGACCTGGACCTCCAGACCTCTCACCACCCGATCCACAGTCCCTGAAAAGAAGGAACCCATGGAGGCACCGAGACACGTGGAGCCAGCCATCTTGAAAGACCCACGACAAGCTGCATGCGCGACAACAGAGGCTCCCTCCAAGTTGTACTTTGGGTTCTGAGAAGCCCAACATCCGAGCAGCATCTGCACCAAAGGTGAGCCCTCCAGCATCTCCACGATCTGCATGGGGCCCCTCTGCACTTTGCATCTCGCTGCACCTGCCCGGTCCCTGGCCCGTTGGCTAGTGGCCATTTTGGTGACTAACTTTGAAAACTACGATGCTGGTCTGGTGGCTCCAGACTGGCCCCTGCTTCCCTCCAAAGAAGCAGCCCCTCTGACCTTGCTGGTCCGAGTAAACAGCTTACTTCGTTTTCCATGACTCCTGCTTTTGCCAAGGCTTGTTTGCTTCCTTCCAGTCGACGACACCGCCGTCAGCGAGAGCCTGCGTGGGACAGCTCGTGAACCGGCTCCTGGATGTCGTCGACCTTCAGGGACCACGTGGCTGCAGAGACAAGCTACACCTCTTCACCTGTTTGCACCCGACATCGCCTGGTACCTACCTGGTGCCACGCCGGTCACTGGCTAGTGACTGTGAACACTGTCCCCTCTGCTTTCAGGTCTTCTACAACTCCGATCCACTCTTGGATCCACCGCATCTCTTCTGGACCGGCCGCATGCAGCATCTTTGTCATCAGGCTCCATTGAACAGATAGACGAAACCCGACGCACTTCGAGACCTATGCACCCGCTTCCTGTGGGTGAGGTAAAGCTGGCACTCCGGTGCCCAACTGTAGAGAAACATCTCTAGTGTCTGTGTTTTAAGTCTTAAGTTCGTAGTCCATCCAGAAGACCCTTCTAGCAGTAACATTTGAACTTTTACGCACCCATTGAAAACCTATGGGAGCCCGCGTGTAACTTTCCTCACTGCACACGCGACCCGTGGACCTCCTGGTCACTAACTAAAGTTAGCTCCTTGTAGGCCCAGCGATTCTAGAGGCCCTAGGCCTTTTCCCTTTCCTGTTCGTGGTACTTATACCACTATTTTAGTATATGGTTTGAGTGGCCACCAGGGCCCATCCATATAAAGTGCAACTTCTGTATATTGTAATACTTTCTTGTTTAACAATTTGTGCTCCTGTGCTCATAAAGAGTCTAGGGGATACTTTGAGTAATAAATACATATATATTTTGAATATATATCTGTGTGGTGTCCTTTCATTGGTATAAAGCGGGGTTACATATGGTAAAACAGCCTGCTTAACATGCTTTAACGAGTTTAGCCTCAAAGACTGCTTAGCCTACGCTACCACTAGGGCAGCTAGTCCGAAAAGGTTGACTTACAACCACACCATAAGGGTTGCTTGGCATGGTACAAGGTGGTCACTTTAACTAGTGAACATCATATACCAGGCCAACTTCTCACATTGGTGAGCAGCGGTTGGATTTGAGCTTGCTGTGTTTTACCGTTGTAATCTCTTTGTTACCAATTGAAAGATCACATAGGTACCTGTAGGTACATATAAAACAAGATTAGTTATATACTTAAGTTCTACTGAACTTAGTTGTTGTAGAGCAAAGGGAGTAGCACACCCTGACTACAACTACTAGATAGGTTTAGTAGGAAAACCCAAGTGTAGGTAGTTGCAACACATCCACCCACACTTAAGAGCAATGGCTGGGGCAGAGGGGTCCAATGTACCCATCTCTGTCGAGAGTGACCCCCAGAGGGCACCAACCATCTTTGCTACCCTAAACCAAAATGAGCTCAGGCAGTTGGCAAATATCAGGGGCCTTAAACAGCCCAGGAACCCTACCTCTGCTGAACTCAGAGAACTCTTACAAGCTGATGAAGATCAGAGAGCTCTCAAGAAAGCCTCCCAGTTAGGCCCCTCAGGGACTGGAAAAGGAGGCCCCCCTTCTGAAGATGCCACTGAAGTACCCCTTCCTAACAGTCGAACCTTAGTTGAGAATCAGACTACAGATGATGAGGATCGGCATAGGGACAGGGATGACAAAGGGGGAGAGTCTGATAGTAGTAGTAGTTCTGATGGGAGAAATAGCCCAGTGCCAGGTGCTATACCTGGCTCAGCTAACTTAAGACTACTTGGGACTGACAATGGGTTCACCCCATTGGATCTCCCTAGTGGACTTAACCAGGGGTTTGGGAGACAGATGAATCACTCAGGTGACTCTAATGCCTCTCATGCCTCTAGAGGCTCTCAAGGTCACTCCAGAAGAAGGATGACCAGCCCTCAGAGGAGGGAACATGAGGCCAGAATGAAGGAAGCCCAGCTGAGGATCAGGAGACAGGAGCTAGAAGTAGCCCTGATGGAAGAGAAACTGAGCAAGGCTAGGCAACCTAGAGAGAGTGGATCTATACCCACTGGTGGCAGCATTGTCCCTAGGGAGAAAGATAGGGTCTTTGATAATAGGGCCCTGTCCAAGGTTGTGCCCCCCTACAAAAGTGGGAATGATATCCACAAGTGGATGACTGCTCTTGAGAGAGCCTGCAAAGTGCAGCAGGTTCCTGAAGACCAGTGGGCAGCAATCTTATGGCTCTCCTTTGAAGGTAGAGGCATAGATAGACTCCTCACTGTTAGAGAGGAGGATGTCAGAAACTACAGAGCCCTGAAGAGTGTCCTGGTTGATGGGTTAGGCTTAACCACTGAACAGTGCAGGTTAATGTTCAGAGATACCCAGAAGACACAGACTCAGGACTGGTCTGAATACATTGAATGTGCCACTAAGGCTTTGGAGGGTTGGTTGCTGGGAAGTAAGGTATCTGATTATACAGGATTGTACAATTTGATGATGAGAGAACAGATTTTAAATAACTGTCAAAACCAGCAACTGCATCAACACTTGGTTGACTCAGATCTGACCTCTCCCCAAGAATTGGGAAAGAAGGCAGACAAATGGGTCAGAACCAGGGTTAAGCAAAAGAACCAGAACCAGGGCCAAGGGGGTGATCAGAAGAAAACAGACCAAAAGGGTGGAGATCAGTAATCCAAAGACCAGAAGTCTTCAACAGGGCCCCAAACTAGTACTAATGAGGGTGGGTCCCAACAACCTAAAGGGAAGAAGAAAGAAGGTCCAAAGAAACCCTGGTGCAAATCTTGCAAGAATACAACTCACTGGACTAGTGATTGTAAAAAGGGTGGAGCCCCCAACACTGTAGCCCCTAAGGCACCTGCTCCCAGTACTACTGTTAGCAGTGTTGGTCGCCAGACAAGGGGTGTAGTGGGAATCACTATGGGAACTGAAGGAGATTCTGACTTAGACAGAACCCTTACACAGGCAGTCTTGATCTGTGATGGGGACATGGATTTGTCCCTGACTGTGAGCCCCAGTAACCTGGGCAAGTACAGACAGACTCCTTTAATAAATGCAAAAGTGGCTCAAGCCTACAGGGACACATGTGCCAGTGTCACTATGGTGACACCAGGCTTTGTGGACCCTGGACAGTACATACCAGGTGAGAATTACCTGGTGACCAATGCCAGCAATGCCACTACTTCTCATAGTGTGGCTATTTTTAACTTCTCATGGGGAGGGGTAACTGGCCTCAAAAGGGTTGTGGTTAGTGCAGACCTCCCAGTAGAATGTTTGTTGGGCAATGACCTAGAAAGTTCTCTATGGTCAGAAGTGGAGTACAGGACACATGCAGAGATGTTAGGTATATCACCACATGTCCTTGCTGTGACCAGGTCACAGGCCAAAAAGTGCCTTACTGAACCACAGGTCTTGGATCCTGGAACAATGGACCAAGCACCTACCAAGAAGAAGAACAGGAGGGTTAAGGCTGTGCCTTCCCCCCTGCCTCCAAGTGATGATCAGTCTTCCCAGGAGGATGATCTAGAGAACCCTGAAGGAACTGTCCCTGAAGAGCTTGAACCTGACCAGGTTGAGTTTCTGGGGACAGGGGGACCTTCCAGGGCTGACTTGGGGCAGGCTCAGTTATCCTGTCCCTCTCTTGAACCCCTCAGACAGCTGGCTGCTGCTGAGGCTGCTGGAAATGCTCAAGGTACCCATAAAGTGTATTGGGGTGATGGGCTCCTTTATTCAGAGGCTAGAGACCCAAAACCTGGTGCAACCAGGAGGTTGGTCATACCTCTGCAATTTAGGGGCTTCCTTCTCACCTTGGCCCATGATATTCCTCTAGCAGGACACTTAGGCCAGAACAAGACTTGGGACAGGCTTGTCCCTCACTTTCACTGGCCTCACATGAATGAAGATACCAAGGAGTTTTGTCGCTCCTGTGTGACCTGCCAAGCCAGTGGCAAATCAGGTGGCACAACAAAGGCCCCCCTAATACCACTACCTGTGGTGGGGGTTCCCTTTGAAAGAGTGGGAATAGATATAGTGGGTCCCATGGATCCTCCCACTGCATCTGGGCACAGATTTATACTGGTGGTAGTGGATCATGCCACCAGGTATCCAGAGGCAATTCCCCTTAGAACCACTACAGCTCCTGTTGTGGCCAGGGCCCTGCTGGGAGTATTCTCCAGAGTGGGGTTTCCTAAGGAGGTGGTTTCTGACAGAGGTACCAACTTCATGTCAGGATACTTGACAGCTATGTGGAAGGAATGTGGTGTCAACTACAAGTTCACCACCCCTTATCACCCACAATGCAATGGGCTTGTTTAGAGATTCAACAAGACCCTAAAGGGTATGATCAAAGGATTACCTGAAAAGCTCAGGCGAAGATGGGACATCCTTCTATCCTGCCTTCTGTTTGCTTACAGAGAGGTCCCACAAAAAGGAGTTGACTACAGCCCCTTTGAATTGTTTTTTGGGCACCCTGGAAGAGGCCCCCTATGTCTGGTGAGGGAAGGATGGGAGTTACCTCTCAAAAAGCCTAAACAAGACATAGTGGACTATGTACTTGGTCTCCGCTCCAGGATGGCTGAGTACATGGAGAAGGCATCCAAAAACCTTGAGGCAAGCCAGGCGTTACAGAAAGCTTGGCATGACCAAAAGGCTGTCTTGGTTGAGTTTCAGCCAGGACAGAAGGTATGGGTGTTGGAGCCAGTGGCTCCAGCAGCACTCCAAGACAAATGGTCTGGACCCCATACAATCCTGGAAAAGAAGGGAGAGGTTACCTACTTGGTGGACCTAGGCACTCCCAGGAGTCCCCACAGGGTACTCCATGTTAACAGGTTAAAAGCATATGTTGACAGGGCAGACATGGGCTTGCTCATGGCTACAGATGAGGGACAGGAGGAAGAGAGTGACCCTCTCCCAGACCTGTTGTCTCAGAACCCTGAAAATGGTTCAGTTGAAGGAGTGACCCTTGGAGGCAACCTCACTGAGCATCAGCAGATTGAATGTAGACAGGTTCTACAATCATTTCAGCATATGTTCTCACTGATACCTAGTCAAACTGACTGGTGTACCCATGTGGTGGACACTGGTGACAGTCTTCCTGTAAAGAACAAACTTTACAGGCAATCTGACCATGTCAGGGACTGTATAAAGGCTGAGGTACACAAAATGCTGGAACTGGGTGTCATTGAGCCCTCAGAGAGCCCCTGGGCTAGCCCAGTGGTTCTGGTCCCAAAACCTCACACCAAAGATGGCAAGAGAGAGATGAGGTTCTGTGTGGATTACAGAGGACTCAATGCTGTCACTAGGACAGATGCACATCCTATTCCAAGGGCAGATGAGCTCATAGATAAACTGGCTTCTGCTAAGTTTTTGAGCACATTTGATTTGAGAGCTGGCTATTGGCAAATCAGGTTAGCTGAGGAGTCTTAAGCCAAAACAGCATTTTCAACCCCAGGAGGACACTACCAATTTTTGGTGATGCCCTTTGGTCTGAAGAATGCACCTGCCACCTTCCAAAGGTTGGTGAATCAAGTCCTTACTGGGTTGGATGACTTTTGTGCAGCATATCTTGATGACATTGCTGTCTTTAGCTCCACCTGGAAGGATCACCTGATCCACCTGAAGAAGGTACTTGAGGCTCTGCAAAAGGCAGGCCTCACTATCAAGGCTACTAAGTGCCAGATAGGGCAGAGTAAGGTTGTGTATTTGGGCCACCTTGTAGGTGGAGGCCAAGTTCAACCACTGGAGAGTAAGATACAATCCATCAAGGACTGGTCTCCTCCAACCACCCAGACTCAAGTTCGAGCTTTCTTGGGCTTGACTGGGTACTACAGGAAGTTTGTTAAGAACTATGGGTTAATTGTGACTCCTCTTAATGATCTGACATCCAAGAAGATGCCCAAAAAGGTTCAGTGGACAGTGAGCTGTCAAAAGGCATTTGATGACCTGAAGAAGGCCATGTGCTCTGCACCTATCCTGAAAAGTCCTGACTACTCCAAAGAGTTTATTGTCCAAACAGATGCTTCTAAGTTGGGTGTGGGAGCTGTGCTGTCACAACTTAATGTAGATGGTCAAGACCAACCCATTGCTTTTATTAGCAGAAGGTTGACCCCCAGAGAGAAGAATTGGTCAGCTATTGAGAGGGAGGCCTTTCCTGTGGTGTGGGCCCTGAAGAAGCTGAGGCCATACTTGTTTGGCACTCACTTCAAGATTCAGACCGACCATAAGCCCCTCTTGTGGCTAAATCAGATGAAGGGTGAAAACCCCAAACTGCTTAGGTGGTCCATTTCCCTACAGGGGATGGACTTTACAGTGGAGCACCGGCCAGGTACAGACCATGGGAATGCAGATGGTCTCTCCAGGTACTTCCACTTAGGACATGAAGACGAGACTGGTCAAGGCTAGTTTAATGTCCCTGCGTTTGGGGGGGGGGGTTGTGTAGGAGAGTAGGGTCTGCTATCCTATGGTCACCCCAAATTTTTGCTTTTTGCTTCACTGGTTTTTGACATACTGAGGCTGTGGGCCTGCTAATCAGACCCCCAGCCTGCTGTTCTCTCTACTAAATTGACACTATGCACTTTAGGTGCATAACCAATTGGAACTGGATCACCCTGTGAGCCCCTGTACCAGTGTACACTAGGTACCCAGGGCATTGGTGTATCTAAGGCCTACCAGAGGCTGAAGCATGTATTGTGCCACCCCTGGCCTGGCCTAACAATTTGACACAACTGGCTGATCACTCAGCTGGGGTAAGTTGGTGTATCCACCTCTTACTTAGGTGTAGTATACCTATACCTAACCTTAAATGGGACACATGTTAACCTATAAGTCACTCCTATGGCAGGCCTTAACAATCCTGAAGGCAGAGTGCTCGGTTTCATGTGAGATGGTGCTCTGGCATGAGCTTAGCCTGTCTGCAGTGGTCAGAACAACTTCCTTCTACCGTTTCCAGATATCGCCATACCATATACTCTTAAGTGCATTATGAACCTCGCGGTTAAATGCTATCTTTGGGTTGGCTTTATCAAAACATGTCGAGTAAGGTGTCATACGAATTGGAATACTAACCCCTCGCCAATTCTGGCGACGGGGTTAGCATTCCACCCTTCTAGAGGGACACGACATGTACAGATCCTGAAACCCGGGTAAAATCAGACATAGCCTCAGCTCCACAAAATGGACGCTGCCACCACAGACACAAGTCTGCCCTCCTGCTGCTGGGAGTCCTTCCAGCTTGGGAGACGTGGACAAAGGGTTTCCTGCCAGGGGAGGTGTGTGCACCACCGCAGACAGGATTTTGTGTATTGGTCAGGTAGGGCTTGAATAGAATCAGACATGCCTGAGGCTCACAAGGAGCCTCGGTGCATATGCCAGTTCAAACCGGTCCTGGGGCACACCAGCCCCAGACCTGGGGCGAGCTGAACAAAGGATTGGGGGTGTAACCACCCTCCTTCCTGGTCCCACCCTTAGGGAGGGACCTAGCAGGTAGTCCGGCCCCTAGAATCCGCTTAAAGGTAGGAGCTGTGTCCTAAGACTTCAGACATCCTGGAATCAACTTAACACTAAGAAGAAGATGGGAACTTCGATGCTCTGCTGCGCAGAGGACAGAAGGAATTCTCCCCTATGGTCAGGGAGTGACCATCTTGCTAACGCAAGCACCAACCAGCGAATCGACGTCTGCTTTGCTGCCGCCTCCTGCCGCAGCCCGAGCCCAGAGACCGACAAGAACTGGACCTCGCGACCTCTCACCGCCCGATCCATAGTCCCTGCAAAGAAGAAACCCGTGGAGGCACCGAGACACGTGGAGCCAGCCATCTTGAAAAGACACCCGAGTTGTGCTTTGGGTCTTGAGAAGCCCAACACCCGAGCAGCATCTGGACCAAAGGTGAGGCCTCCAGCATCTCCACGATCTGCGTGGGGCCCCTCTGCATGTTGCAACTCGACGCGCCTGCCCGGTCCCTGGCCCGTTGGCTAGTGGCCATTTTGGCGACTTATCTTGAAAACTACGACACTGGTCTGGTTGCCCCAGACTGGCCCCGGCTGCCCTCCAAAGGAGCAGCCTCTCTGACCTTGCTGGTCAGAACCATCAGCTTTCTTCATTTCTTACGACTCCTGCTTTTGACAAGGCTTGTTTGCTTCCTTCGAGTCGCTGACACCGCCGACAGCGAGAGCCTGCGTGGGACAGCTCGTGAACCGACTCCTGGACGTCGTCGACCTTCAGGGACCACGTGGCTGCGGAGACAAGCTACACCTCTTCACCTGTTTGCACCCGACATCGCATAGGGACAAGGATGACAAGGGGGATGAGTCTGACAGTAGTAGCAATTCTGATGGGAGAAATAGCCCAGTGCCAGGTGCTATACCTGGCTCAGCTAACTTAAGACTATTTGGCACTGACAATGGGTTCCCCCCATTGAATCTCCCTAGTGGACTTAACCAGGGGTTTGGGAGACAGAGGAATCACTCAGGTGACTCTAATGCTTCTCATGCCTCTAGAGGCTCTCAGGGTCACTCCAGAAGAAGGATGACCAGCCCTCAGAGGAGGGAGCATGAGGCCAGAATGCAGGAAGCCCAGCTGAGGATCAGGAAGCAGGAGCTAGAAGTAGCCCTGATGGAAGAGAAACGGAGCAAGGCTAGGCAACCTAGAGAGAGTGGGTCTATACCCACTGGTGGCAGCATTGTCCCTAGGGACAAAGATAGGGTCTTTGACAATAGGAACCTGTCCAAGGTTGTGCCCCCCTACAAAAGTGGGGATGATATCCACAAGTGGATGACTGCTCTTGAGAGAGCCTGCAAAGTGCAGCAGGTTCCTGAAGACCAGTGGGCAGCAATCTTATGGCTCTCCTTTGAAGGTAGAGGCAGAGATAGACTCCTCACTGTTAGGGAGGAGGATGTCAGAAACTACAGAGCCCTGAAGAGTGTCCTGGTTGATGGGTTAGGCTTAACCACTGAACAGTACAGGTTAATGTTCAGAGATACCCAGAAGACACAGACTCAGGACTGGTCTGAATACATTGAATGTGCCACTAAGGTTTTGGAGGGTTGTGTGAGAAGTTGGCCTGGTATATGATGTTCACTAGTTAAAGTGACCACCTTGTACCATGCCAAGCAGCCCTTATGGTGTGGTTGTAAGTCAACCTTTTTGGACTAGCTGCCCTAGTAGTAGCGTAGGCTAAGCAGTCTTTGAGGCTAAACTCGTTTAAGCGTGTTAAGCAAGCTGTTTTACCATATGTAACCCCCCTTTATACCAATGAAAGGACACCACACAGATATATATTCAAAAGATATATGTATTTATTACTCAAAGTATCCCCTAGACTCTTTATGAGCACAGGAGCACAAATCGTTAAACAAGAAAGTATCACAATATACAGAAGTTGCACTTTATATGGATAGGCCCTGGTGGCCGCTCAAACCATATACTAAAATAGTGGTATAAGTACCACGAATAGGAAAGGGAAAAGGCCTAGGACCTCTAGAATCGCTGGGCCTAAGAGGAGCTAACTTTAGTTAGTGACCAGGAGGTCCACGGGTCGTGTGTGCAGTGAGGAAAGTTACACGCGGGCTCCCATAGGTTTTCAATGGGTGCGTAAAAGTTCAAAAATTACTGCTAGAAGGGTTTTCTGGTTGGACTACGAAATCAAGACTTCAAACCTAGACATTAGAGATGTTACTCTACACTTGGCACCAGAGTGCCAGCTTTACCTCACCCACAGGAAGCGGGTGCCTAGGTCTCGAAGTGCGTCGGGTTTCGTCTATCTGTCCAATGGAGACTGATGACAAAGATGCTGCAGGCGGTCGGTCCAGAAGAGATGCGGTGGATCCAAGGATGGATCGGAGTTGTAGAAGACCTGTAAGCAGAGGGGACAGTATTCACAGTCACTAGCCAGTGACCGGCGTGGCACCAGGTAGGTACCAGGCGATGTCGGGCGCAAACAGGTGAAGAGGTGTAGCTTGTCTCTGCAGCCACGTGGTCCCTGAAGGTCGACGATATCCAGGAGTCGGTTCACGAGCTGTCCCACGCAGGCTCTCACTGTCGGCAGTGTCGGCGACTCAAAAGGAGCAAACAAGCCTTGGCAAAAGCAGGAGTCGTAGGAATTGAAGAAAGATGTTTACTCTGTCCAGCAAGGTCAGAGGGGCTGCTCCTTTGGAGGGAAGCAGGGGCCAGTCTGGAGACACCAGACCAGCCTCATAGTTTTTCAAGATGGTCGCCAAGGTGGCCACTAGCCAACGGGCCAGGGACCGGGCAGGCGCGTCGAGTTGCAAAGTGCAGAGGGGCCCCACGCAGATCGTGGAGATACTGGAGGGCTTACCTTTGGTGCAGATGCTGCTCGAATGTTGGGCTTCTCAGGACCCAAAGCACAACTTGGAGGGAGCCTCTGTTGTCGCGCTTGCAGCTTGTCGAGTGTCTTCCAAGATGGCTGGCTCCACATGTCTTGGTGCCTCCACGGGTTCCTTCTTTGCAGGGACTGTGGATCGGGCTGTGAGAGGTCTGGAGGTCCAGTTCTTGTCGGTCTCTGGGCTCAGCTCCGGTGGGAGGTGACGGCAAAGCAGACGTCGATTCGCTGGTTGGTGCTTGCGTTAGCAAGATGGTCACTCCCTGACCATAGGGGAGATTTCCTTCAGTCTTCTGTGCAGCAGAACATTGAAGTTCCCGTCTTCTTCTTAGTTTCAAGTTGATTCCAGGATGTCTGAAGTCTTAGGACACAGCTCCTACCTTTAAGCGGATTCTAGGGGCCGGACTACCTGCTAGGTCCCTCCCTAAGGGTGGGACCAGGAAGGGGGGTGGTTACACCCCCAATCCTTTGTCCAGCTTGCCCCAGGTCCGGGGCTGGTGTGCCCCAGGACCGGTTTGAACTGGCATATGCACCGAGGCTCCTTGTGAGCCTCAGGCATGTCTGATTCTATTCAAGCCCTACCTGACCAATACACAAAATCCTGTCTGGGGTGGTGCTCGCACCTCCCCTGGCAGGAAACCCTTTGTCCACGTCTCCCGAGCTGGAAGGACTCCCAGCAGCAGGAGGGCAGACTTGTGTCTGTGGTGGCAGCGTCCATTTTGTGGAGCTGAGGCTATGTCTGATTTTACCCGGGTTTCAGGATCTGTACATGTCGTGTCCCTCTAGAAGGGTGGAATGCTAACCCCGTTGCCAGAATTGGCGAGGGGTTAGTATTCCAATTCGTATGACACCTTACTCGACATGTTTTGATAAAGCCAAACCAAAGATAGCATTTAACCGCATTGTTCATAATGCACTTAAGGGTATATGGTATGGCGATATCTGGAAACGGTAGAAGGAAGTTGTTCCAACCACTGCAGACAGGCTCAGCTCATGCCAGAGCACCATCTCACATGAAACCAAGCACTCTGCCTTCAGGATTGTTAAGGCCTGCCATAGGAGTGACTTATAGGTTAACATGTGTCCCATTTAAGGTTAGGTATAGGTATACTACACCTAAGTAAGAGGTGGATACACCAACTTACCCCAGCTGAGTGATCAGCCAGTTGTGTCAAATTGTTAGGCCAGGCCAGGGGTGGCACAATACATGCCTCAGCCCCCGGTAGGCCTTAGATACACCAATGCCCTTGGTACCTAGTGTACACTGGTACAGGGGCTCACAGGGTGATCCAATTCCAATTGGTTATGCACCTAAAGTGCATAGTGTCAATTTAGTAGAGAGAACAGCAGGCTGGGGGTCTGATTAGCAGGCCCACAGCCTCAGTATGTCAAAAACCAGTGAAGCAAAAAGCAAAAATTTGGGGTGACCATAGGATAGCAGACCCTACTCTCCTACACTCTCGCTCGCTCTCGCTCTCAATCTCGCGTGCTCTCAATCTCTCGCGCTCAATCTCGCTCGCTTTCTCTCTCAACCTCATGCTCTCAATCTCTTTCTCTCAATGTCTTTCTCTCAATCGCTCTTGCTCTCTCTCTCAAGCTCTCTCTCACAATCTCTCTCGCTATCTCTCTTTCTCTCAATCTCTTTCTCTCAATGTCTTTGTCTCAATCGCTCTCTCACTCTCAATCTCTCAATCTCGCTCTCAACCTCGCTCTCTCACTCTCGCTTTCTCACTCTCTCTCTCTCTCAATCTCTCGCTCTCTCAATCGCTCTCACTCTCTGAATCTCTCGCGCTCTCTGAATCTCTCGTGCTCTCGCACTCTAAGGCGCTCTCGCACTCGCTCGCTCTCTCACACGCTCGCTCTCTCTCTCAATCTCTCTCTTTCTCAATCTCTCGCTCGCTCTCTCTCTCAATCTCGCGCTGTCTCTCAATCTCGCTCTCTCTCTCAATCTTGCTCTCTCTCAATCTCGCTCTCTTTCTCAATCTCGCTCTCTCTCAATCTCACTCTCTCAATCTCGCTCTTGCTCTCAATCTCTCGCTCTCTCTCAAGCTCTCGCTCTCTCTCAATCTCTCTCGCTCTCAAAATCTCTCTCGCCCTCTCAATCTCTCTCGCTCTCAATCTCTCGCTCTCATAATCTCTCGCTCTCTCAATCTCGCCTGATCTCAGTCTCGCAGGATCTCAATCTCGCGGGATCTCAATCTCTCTCTCCATCAATCTCTCGCTCTCTCAAACTCGTGCTCTGAATCGCTCTCTCTCTCAATCTCGCGCTCTGAATCGCTCTCTCTCAATCTCGCGCTCTGAATCGCTCTCTCTCAATCTCGCGCTCTCTCAATCTCTCTCAATCTCGCTCTCTCTCAATCTCGCTCGCTCGCTCTCAATCTCGCTCGCTCGCTCTCTCAATCTCGCTCGCTCTCGCTCTCTCAATCTCGCTCGCTCTCGCTCTCTCTCAATCTCGCGCTCTCGCTCTCTCAATCTCGCTCTCGCTCTCTCAATCTCGCTCTCGCTCTCTCAATCTCGCTCTCGCTCTCTCAATCTCGCTCGCTCGCTTTCACTCTCTCTCAATCTCGTTCGCTCCTACTCTCTCTCAATCTCGCTCTCTCTCTCTCAATCTCGCTCGCTCTCTCTAAATCTCCCAAACTCTCGCTCTCTCTCAATCTCTCAAGCTCTCGCTCTCTCTCAAGCTCTCGCTCTCTCTCAAGCTCTCGCTCTCTCAATCTCTCTCGCTCTCTCAATCTCTCTCGCTCTCTCAATTGCTCTCTCTCTCACAATCGCTCTCTCTCTCTCAATCTCTCGCTCTCTCAATCTCTCGCTCTCTCAATCTCGCGGGATCTCAATCTCTCGCTCTCTCAATCTCTCGTTCTCTCCATCTCGCGCTCTGAATCGCTCTCTCAATCTCGCGCTCTGAATCGCTCTCTCAATCTTGCGCTCTGAATCGCTCTCTCTCAATCTTGCGCTCTCTCAATCTCGCGCTCTCGCTCTCTCTCTCAATTGCTCTCTCTCTCTCTCAATATCTCTCTCTCAATATCTCTCCCTCAATATCTCTCCCTCTCTCAATCGCTCGCTCTCTCTCTCAATCGCTCGCTCTCTCTCTCAATCGCTCGCTCTCTCTCTCAATCTTTCACGCTCTCTCTCAATCTTTCGCGCTCTCTCTCAATCTCTCGTGCTCTCTCTCAATCTCTCTCTCTCAATATCTCTCTCTCTCTCAATCGCTAGCTCTCTCAATCGCGCGCTCTCTCGCGCTCTCTCGCGCAGTCTCTCAATCTCTCTCGCTCTCTCTCAATCTTTCGCGCTCTCTCTCAATCTCTCGCGCTCTCTCTCAATCTCTCGTGCTCTCAATCTCTCGCTCTCTCACAATCTCTCGCGCTCTCTCTCAATCTCTTGCGCTCTCTCTCAATCTCTTGCGCTTGCTCTCTCAATCTCTTGCGCTGCTCTCTCAATCTCTTGCGCTCGCTCTCTCAATCTCTTGCGCTGCTCTCTCAATCTCTTGCGCTCGCTCTCTCAATCTCTCGCTCTCTCAATCTCTCGCTTGCGTTCGCTCGCTCTCTCCCAATCGCTCTCTCTCTAAAGCTCTCGCTCTCTCAATCTCTCTCTCTCTCTCAATCGCGCTCGCTCTCTCAATCTCTTGCTCTCTCTCAATCTCTCTCTCTCTCAATCTCTCGCTCTCTCTCAATCTCTCGCTCTCTCTCAATCTCTCGCTCTCTCAATCTCTCTCGCGCTCTCTCTCAATCTCTCTCACGCTCTCGCTCTCTCTCTCAATCTCTCACTCTCTCTCTCAATCTCTCGCACTCTCTAAATCTCTCGCGCTCTCTCTCAATCTCTCGCGCTCTCTCTCAATCTCTCGCGCTCTCTCTCAATCTCTCGCGCTCTCTCTCAATCTCTCTCACGCTCTCGCTCTCTCTCTCAATCTCTCACTCTCTCTCTCAATCTCTCGCACTCTCTCAATCTCTCGCTCTCTCTCAATCTCTCGCTCTCTCAATCTCTCTCGCGCTCTCTCTCAATATCTCTCACGCTCTCGCTCTCTCTCTCAATCTCTCACTCTCTCTCTCAATCTCTCGCACTCTCTAAATCTCTCGTGCTCTCTCTCAATCTCTCACGCTCTCTCACAATCTCTCACGCTCTCTCTCAATCTCTTGCGCTCTCTCTCAATCTCTCGCGCTCTCTCTCAATCTCTCACTCTCTCTCTCAATCTCTTGTGCTCTCTCAATCTCTCGCGCTCTCAATCTCTCGCGCTCTCTCTCAATCTCTCGCGCTCTCTCTCAATCTCTCTCAATCTCTCGCGCTCTCTCAATCTCTCGCGCTCTCTCTCAATCTCTCGCGCTCTCTCTCAATCTCTCACGCTCTCTCTCAATCTCTCACGCTCTCTCTCAATCTCTCGCGCTCTCTCAATCTCTTGCGCTCTCTCAATCTCTCGATCTCTCAATCTCTCACGCTCGCTCTCTCAATCTCTCTCTCCCTCATTCTCTCTCGCGCTCTCTCTCAATCTCTCTCATGCTCTCGCTCTCTCTCTCAATCTCTCGCACTCTCTCAATCTCTTGTGCTCTCTCAATCTCTCGCGCTCTCAATCTCTCGCGCTCTCTCTCAATCTCTCGCGCTCTCTCTCAATCTCTCTCAATCTCTCGCGCTCTCTCTCAATCTCTCGCGCTCTCTCTCAATCTCTAACGCTCTCTCTCAATCTCTCACGCTCTCTCTCAATCTCTCGCGCTCTCTCTCAATCTCTCGCGCTCTCTCTCAATCTCTCGCGCTCTCTCAATCTCTCGCTCTCTCTCAATCTCTTGCGCTCACTCTCTCTCAATCTCTTGCGCTCGCTCTCTCTCAAGCTCTCGCACTCGCTCTCTCTCAAGCTCTCACGCTCGCTCGCTCTCTCTCAATCGCTCGCTTTTGCTCTCAATCGCTCACTTTTTCTCTCAATCGCTCGCTTTTGCTCTCAATTGCTTGCTCTCAATTGCTTGCTCAAGCGCTTGCTCTCAAGCGCTTGCTCTCAAGCGCTCGCTTTCAAGCGCTTGCTGGATCGCTCTCGCTCATGCTCGCTCGCTCTAAATCTCTCAATCTCTCGCTCTCAATTTCTCTCTCTCTCAAGCTCTCAATCTCTCGTGCTCTCTGAACCTCTCGTGCTCTCTGAACCTCTCGTGCTCTCTGAACCTCGCGCGCTCTCTGAACCTCGCGCGCTCTCTGAACCTCGCGCGCTCTCTGAACCTCGCGCGCTCTCTGAACCTCGCGCGCTCTCTGAACCTCGCGGGATCTCAATCTCTCTCGCTCTCTCAATCTCTCTCGCTCTCTCAATCTCGCGCTCTGAATCGCTCTCTCTCAATCTCACGGTCTGAATCGCTCTCTCAATCTCGCGCTCTCTCAATCTCGCTCGCTCTCTCAATCTCTCGCTCTCTCAATCTCGCGGGATCTCAACCGCTCGCTCTCTCAATCTCTCTCGCTCTCTCAATCTCTCGTTCTCTCAATCTCGCGCTCTGAATCGCTCTCTCTCAATCTCGTGCTCTGAATCGCTCTCTCAATCTCGCGCTCTGAATCGCTCTCTCTCAATCTCACGCTCTCTCAATCTCGCTCTCTCAATCTCATGCTCTCGCTCTCAATCTCGCTCGCTCTCTCTCTCAATTGCTCGCTCTCTCTCAACATCTCTCTCTCAATCTCGCGCTGTCTCTCAATCTCGCTCTCTCTCTCAATCTTGCTCTCTCTCAATCTCGCTCTCTTTCTCAATCTCGCTCTCTCTCAATCTCACTCTCTCTCAATCTCGCTCTTGCTCTCAATCTCTCGCTCTCAAGCTCTCGCTCTCTCTCAATCTCTCTCGCTCTCAAAATCTCTCTCGCCCTCTCAATCTCTCTCGCTCTCAATCTCTCGCTCTCATAATCTCTCGCTCTCTCAATCTCGCCTGATCTCAGTCTCGCGGGATCTCAATCTCGCGGGATCTCAATCTCTCTCTCTATCTCTCGCTCTCTCAAACTCGTGCTCTGAATCGCTCTCTCTCTCAATCTCGCGCTCTGAATCGCTCTCTCTCAATCTCGCGCTCTGAATCGCTCTCTCTCAATCTCGCGCTCTCTCAATCTCTCTCAATCTCGCTCTCTCTCAATCTCGCTCGCTCGCTCTCAATCTCGCTCGCTCGCTCTCAATCTCGCTCTCTCTCGCTCTCTCAATCTCGCTCGCTCTCGCTCTCTCAATCTCGCTCGCTCTCGCTTTCTCAATCTCGCTCGCTCTCGCTCTCTCTCAATCTCGCGCTCTCGCTCTCAATCTCGCTCTCGCTCTCTCAATCTCGCTCTCGCTCTCTCAATCTCGCTCTCGCTCTCTCAATCTCGCTCGCTCGCTTTCACTCTCTCTCAATCTCGTTCGCTCCTACTCTCTCTCAATCTCGCTCTCTCTCTCTCAATCTCGCTCGCTCTCTCTAAATCTCCCAAACTCTCGCTCTCTCTCAATCTCTCAAGCTCTCGCTCTCTCTCAAGCTCTCGCTCTCTCTCAAGCTCTCGCTCTCTCAATCTCTCTCGCTCTCTCAATCTCTCTCGCTCTCTCAATTGCTCTCTCTTTCACAATCGCTCTTTCTCTCTCAATCTCTCGCTCTCTCAATCTCTCGCTCTCTCAATCTCTCGCTCTCTCAATCTCGCGGGATCTCAATCTCTCGCTCTCTCAATCTCTCGTTCTCTCAATCTCGCGCTCTGAATCGCTCTCTCAATCTCGCGCTCTGAATCGCTCTCTCAATCTTGCGCTCTGAATCGCTCTCTCTCAATCTTGCGCTCTCTCAATCTCGCGCTCTCGCTCTCTCAATTGCTCACTCTCTCTCTCAATATCTCTCTCTCAATTTCTCTCCCTCAATATCTCTCCCTCTCTCAATCGCTCGCTCTCTCTCTCAATCGCTCGCTCTCTCTCTCAATCGCTCGCTCTCTCTCTCAATCTTTCGTGCTCTCTCTCAATCTTTCGCGCTCTCTCTCAATCTCTCGTGCTCTCTCTCAATCTCTCTCTCTCAATATCTCTCTCTCTCTCAATCGCTAGCTCTCTCAATCGCGCGCTCTCTCGCGCTCTCTCGCGCAGTCTCTCAATCTCTCTCGCTCTCTCTCAATCTTTCGCACTCTCTCTCAATCTCTCGTGCTCTCAATCTCTCGCTCTCTCTCAATCTCTCGCGCTCTCTCTCAATCTCTTGCGCTTGCTCTCTCAATCTCTTGCGCTTGCTCTCTCAATCTCTTGCGCTGCTCTCTCAATCTCTTGCGCTCGCTCTCTCAATCTCTTGCGCTGCTCTCTCAATCTCTTGCGCTCGCTCTCTCAATCTCTCGCTTGCGTTCGCTCGCTCTCTCCCAATCGCTCTCTCTCTAAAGCTCTCGCTCTCTCAATCTCTCTCTCTCTCTCAATCGCGCTCGCTCTCTCAATCTCTCGCTCTCTCTCAATCTCTCTCTCTCTCAATCTCTCCCTCTCTCTCAATCTCTCGATCTCTCTCAATCTCTCTCTCTCTCTCAATCTCTCGCTCTCTCAATCTCTCTCGCGCTCTCTCTCAATCTCTCTCACGCTCTCGCTCTCTCTCTCAATCTCTCACTCTCTCTCTCAATCTCTCGCACTCTCTCAATCTCTCGCGCTCTCTCTCAATCTCTCGCTCTCTCTCTCAATCTCTCGCGCTCTCTCTCAATCTCTCGCGCTCTCTCTCAATCTCTCGCTCTCTCTCTCAATCTCTCACTCTCTCTCTCAATCTCTCGCACTCTCTCAATCTCTCGCGCTCTCTCTCAATCTCTCGCGCTCTCTCTCAATCTCTCGCGCTCTCTCTCAATCTCTCACTCTCTCTCTCAATCTCTTGTGCTCTCTCAATCTCTCGCGCTCTCAATCTCTCACGCTCTCTCTCAATCTCTCGCGCTCTCTCTCAATCTCTCTCAATCTCTCACGCTCTCTCTCAATCTCTCGCGCTCTCTCAATCTCTCGCGCTCTCTCAATCTCTCGCGCTCTCTCTCAATCTCTCGCGCTCTCTCTCAATCTCTCACGCTCTCTCTCAATCTCTCGCGCTCTCTCAATCTCTTGCGCTCTCTCAATCTCTTGCGCTCTCTCAATCTCTCGATCTCTCAATCTCTCACGCTCGCTCTCTCAATCTCTCTCTCCCTCAATCTCTCTCGCGCTCTCTCTCAATCTCTCTCATGCTCTCGCTCTCTCTCTCAATCTCTCGCACTCTCTCAATCTCTTGTGCTCTCTCAATCTCTCGCGCTCTCAATCTCTCGCGCTCTCTCTCAATCTCTCGCGCTCTCTCTCAATCTCTCTCAATCTCTCGCGCTCTCTCTCAATCTCTCGCGCTCTCTCTCAATCTCTCACGCTCTCTCTCAATCTCTCACGCTCTCTCTCAATCTCTCACGCTCTCTCTCAATCTCTCGCGCTCTCTCTCAATCTCTCGCGCTCTCTCAATCTCTCGTTCTCTCTCAATCTCTTGCGCTCGCTCTCTCTCAATCTCTTGCGCTCGCTCTCTCTCAAGCTCTCGCACTCGCTCTCTCTCAAGCTCTTACACTCGCTCGCTCTCTCTCAATCGCTCGCTTTTGCTCTCAATCGCTCACTTTTTCTCTCAATCGCTCGCTTTTGCTCTCAATTGCTTGCTCTCAATTGCTTGCTCAAGCGCTTGCTCTCAAGCGCTTGCTCTCAAGCGCTCGCTTTCAAGCGCTTGCTGGATCGCTCTCGCTCATGCTCGCTCGCTCTAAATCTCTCAATCTCTCGCTCTCAATTTCTCTCTCTCTCAAGCTCTCAATCTCTCGTGCTCTCTGAACCTCTCGTGCTCTCTGAACCTCTCGCGCTCTCTGAACCTCGCGCGCTCTCTGAACCTCGCGCGCTCTCTGAACTTCGCGCGCTCTCTGAACCTCGCGGGATCTCAATCTCTCTCGCTCTCTCAATCTCGCGCTCTGAATCGCTCTCTCTCAATCTCACGGTCTGAATCGCTCTCTCAATCTCGCGCTCTCTCAATCTCGCTCGCTCTCTCAATCTCTCGCTCTCTCAATCTCGCGGGATCTCAACCACTCGCTCTCTCAATCTCTCTCGCTCTCTCAATCTCTCGTTCTCTCAATCTCGCGCTCTGAATCGCTCTCTCTCAATCTCGTGCTCTGAATCGCTCTCTCAATCTCGCGCTCTGAATCGCTCTCTCTCAATCTCACGCTCTCTCAATCTCGCTCTCTCAATCTCGTGCTCTCGCTCTCAATCTCGCTCGCTCTCTCTCTCAATTGCTCGCTCTCTCTCAACATCTCTCTCTCAATATCTCTCTCTCTCTCAATAGCTCTCTCTCTCAATAGCTCTCTCTCTCAATCGCTCGCTCTCTCGCGCTCTCAATCTTTCGTGCTCTCTCTCAATCTCTCACGCTCTCTCTCAATCTCTCGCGCTCTTTCTCAATCTCTCGCGCTCGCTCTCTCAATCTCTCGCGCTCGCTCTCTCAATCTCTCGCTCTCTCAATCTCTCACTCTCTCAATCTCTCACTCTCTCAATCTCTTGCTCTCTCAATCTCTCGCTCGCGCTCTCTCTCTCTCAATCTCTCGCTCTCTCAATCTCTCTCTCTCTCTCAATCTCTCTCTCTCTCTCGCTCTCTCTCTCGCTCTCTCTCTCAATCTCTCAATCTCTCGCTCTCTCTCAATCTCTCGCTCTCTCTCAATCGCTTGCTTTTGCTCTCAATCGCTCACTTTTGCTTTCAATCACTCGCTTTTGCTCTCAATTGCTTGCTCTCAATTGCTTGCTCTCAATTGCTTGCTCTCAAGTGCTTGCTCTCAAGCGCTCGCTCTCAAGCGCTCGCTTTCAATCGCTTGCTGGATCACTCATGCTCACTCGCTCGTGTTCGCTCGCTCAATCTCTCTCGCTCTCTCAATTTCTCTCTCTCTCAAGCTCTCAATCGCTTGCTCTCTCAATCGCTCGCTCTCTCAAACTCGCTCTCTCAATCTCTCACGCTCTCTCAATCTCTCGCGCTCTCTCAATCTCTCGTGCTCTCTCTCAATCTCCCACTCTCTCTCAATCTCCCACTCTCTCTCTCAATCTCTCGCTCTCTCTCAATCTCTCGCTCTCTCTCAATCTCTCGCGCTCTCTCAATCTCTCGCGCTCTCTCAATCTCTCGCGCTCTCTCAATCTCTCGTGCTCTCTCTCAATCTCCCACTCTCTCTCAATCTCCCACTCTCTCTCTCAATCTCTCGCTCTCTCTCAATCTCTCGCTCTCTCTCAATCTCTCGCGCTCTCTCAATCTCTCGCGCTCTCTCTCTCAATCTCTCTCTCTCAATCTCTCTCGCGCTCTCTCGCTCTCTCAATCTCTTGCACTCTCTCAATCTCTTGTGCTTTCTCAATCTCTTGTGCTCTCTCAATCTCTTGTGCTCTCTCAATCTCTCGCTCTCTCTCAATCTCTCACGCTCTCAGGCAGGCTCAGCTCATGCCAGAGCACCATCTCACATGAAACCAAGCACTCTGCCTTCAGGATTGTTAAGGCCTGCCATAGGAGTGACTTATAGGTTAACATGTGTCCCATTTAAGTTTAGGTATAGGTATACTACACCTAAGTAAGAGGTGGATACACCAACTTATCCCAGCTGAGTGATCAGCCAGTTGTGTCAAATTGTTAGGCCAGGCCAGGGGTGGCACAATACATGCATCAGCCCCCGGTAGGCCTTAGATACACCAATGCCCTGGGTACCTAGTGTACACTGGTACAGGGGCTCACAGGGTGATCCAATTCCAATTGGTTATGCACCTAAAGTGCATAGTGTCAATTTAGTAGAGAGAACAGCAGGCTGGGGGTCTGATTAGCAGGCCCACAGCCTCAGTATGTCAAAAACCAGTGAAGCAAAAAGCAAAAATTTGGGGTGACCATAGGATAGCAGACCCTACTCTCCTACACTCTCGCTCGCTCTTGCTCTCAATCTCGCGTGCTCTCAATCTCTCGCGCTCAATCTCGCTCGCTCTCTCTCTCAACCTCATGCTCTCAATCTCTTTCTCTCAATGTCTTTCTCTCAATCGCTCTTGCTCTCTCTCTCAAGCTCTCTCTCACAATCTCTCTCGCTATCTCTCTTTCTCTCAATCTTTCTCTCAATGTCTTTGTCTCAATCTCTCTCTCACTCTCAATCTCTCAATCTCGCTCTCAACCTCACTCTCTCACTCTCGCTTTCTCACTCTCTCTCGCTCTCAATCTCTCGCTCTCTCAATCTCTCTCACTCTCTGAATCTCTCGCGCTCTCTGAATCTCTCGCGCTCTCGCACTCACTCGCTCTCTCACATGCTCGCTCTCTCTCTCAATCTCTCTCTTTCTCAATCTCTCGCTCGCTCTCTCTCTCAATCTCGCGCTGTCTCTCAATCTCGCTCTCTCTCTCAATCTCGCTCTCTCTCAATCTCACTCTCTCAATCTCGCTCTTGCTCTCAATCTCTCGCTCTCTCTCAAGCTCTCGCTCTCTCTCAATCTCTCTCTCTCTCAATCTCTCTCGCTCTCTCTCAATCTCTCTCGCTCTCAAAATCTCTCTCGCTCTCAAAATCTCTCTCGCTCTCTCAATCTCTCTCGCTCTCAATCTCTCGCTCTCATAATCTCTCGCTCTCTCAATCTCGTGGGATCTCAATCTCGCGGGATCTCAATCTCGCGGGATCTCAATCTCTATCTCTATCAATCTCTCGCTCTCTCAAACTCGTGCTCTGAATCGCTCTCTCTCAATCTCACGCTCTGAATCGCTCTCTCTCAATCTCGCGCTCTGAATCGCTCTCTCTCAATATCGCGCTCTCTCAATCTCTCTCAATCTCGCTATCTCTCAATCTCGCTCGCTCGCTCTCAATCTCGCTCGCTCGCTCTCAATCTCGCTCGCTCTCTCAATCTCGCTCGCTCTCGCTCTCTCAATCTCGCTCGCTCTCGCTCTCTCAATCTCGCTCGCTCTCGCTCTCTCTCAATCTCACGCTCTCGCTCTCAATCTCGCTCTCGCTCTCTCAATCTCGCTCTCGCTCTCTCAATCTCGCTCGCTCGCTTTCGCTCTCTCTCAATCTCGTTCGCTCTTGCTCTCTCTCAATCTCGCTCTCTCTCTCTCAATCTCGCTCGCTCTCTCTCAATCTCCCAAACTCTCGCTCTCTCTCAATCTCTCAAGCTCTCGCTCTCTCTCAAGCTCTCGCTCTCTCTCAAGCTCTCGCTCTCTCAATCTCTCTCGCTCTCTCAATCTCTCTTGCTCTCTCAATCTCTCTTGCTCTCTCAATTGCTCTCTCTCTCACAATCGCTCTCTCTCTCTCTCAATCGCTCTTTCTCTCTCAATCTCTCGCTCTCTCAATCTCTCGCTCTCTCAATCTCGCGGATCTCAATCTCTCGGTCTCTCAATCTCTCGTTCTCTCAATCTCGCGCTCTGAATCGCTCTCTCAATCTCGCGCTCTGAATCGCTCTCTCAATCTTGCGCTCTGAATCGCTCTCTCTCAATCTTGCGCTCTCTCAATCTTGCGCTCTCTCAATCTCGCGCTCTCGTTCTCTCTCTCAATTGCTCTCTCTCTCTCAATATCTCTCTCTCAATATCTCTCCCTCAATATCTCTCCCTCTCTCAATCGCTCGCTCTCTCTCTCAATCGCTCGCTCTCTCTCTCAATCGCTTGTTCTCTCTCTCAATAGCTCTCTCTCTCAATCGCTCGCTCTCTCGCGCTCTCAATCTTTCGTGCTCTCTCTCAATCTCTCACGCTCTCTCTCAATCTCTCGCGCTCTTTCTCAATCTCTCGCGCTCGCTCTCTCAATCTCTCGCGCTCGCTCTCTCAATCTCTCGCTCTCTCAATCTCTCACTCTCTCAATCTCTCACTCTCTCAATCTCTTGCTCTCTCAATCTCTCGCTCGCGCTCTCTCTCTCTCAATCTCTCGCTCTCTCAATCTCTCTCTCTCTCTCAATCTCTCTCTCTCTCTCGCTCTCTCTCTCGCTCTCTCTCTCAATCTCTCAATCTCTCGCTCTCTCTCAATCTCTCGCTCTCTCTCAATCGCTTGCTTTTGCTCTCAATCGCTCACTTTTGCTTTCAATCACTCGCTTTTGCTCTCAATTGCTTGCTCTCAATTGCTTGCTCTCAATTGCTTGCTCTCAAGTGCTTGCTCTCAAGCGCTCGCTCTCAAGCGCTCGCTTTCAATCGCTTGCTGGATCACTCATGCTCACTCGCTCGTGTTCGCTCGCTCAATCTCTCTCGCTCTCTCAATTTCTCTCTCTCTCAAGCTCTCAATCGCTTGCTCTCTCAATCGCTCGCTCTCTCAAACTCGCTCTCTCAATCTCTCACGCTCTCTCAATCTCTCGCGCTCTCTCAATCTCTCGTGCTCTCTCTCAATCTCCCACTCTCTCTCAATCTCCCACTCTCTCTCTCAATCTCTCGCTCTCTCTCAATCTCTCGCTCTCTCTCAATCTCTCGCGCTCTCTCAATCTCTCGCGCTCTCTCAATCTCTCGCGCTCTCTCAATCTCTCGTGCTCTCTCTCAATCTCCCACTCTCTCTCAATCTCCCACTCTCTCTCTCAATCTCTCGCTCTCTCTCAATCTCTCGCTCTCTCTCAATCTCTCGCGCTCTCTCAATCTCTCGCGCTCTCTCTCTCAATCTCTCTCTCTCAATCTCTCTCGCGCTCTCTCGCTCTCTCAATCTCTTGCACTCTCTCAATCTCTTGTGCTCTCTCAATCTCTTGTGCTCTCTCAATCTCTTGTGCTCTCTCAATCTCTCGCTCTCTCTCAATCTCTCACGCTCTCAGGCAGGCTCAGCTCATGCCAGAGCACCATCTCACATGAAACCAAGCACTCTGCCTTCAGGATTGTTAAGGCCTGCCATAGGAGTGACTTATAGGTTAACATGTGTCCCATTTAAGTTTAGGTATAGGTATACTACACCTAAGTAAGAGGTGGATACACCAACTTATCCCAGCTGAGTGATCAGCCAGTTGTGTCAAATTGTTAGGCCAGGCCAGGGGTGGCACAATACATGCATCAGCCCCCGGTAGGCCTTAGATACACCAATGCCCTGGGTACCTAGTGTACACTGGTACAGGGGCTCACAGGGTGATCCAATTCCAATTGGTTATGCACCTAAAGTGCATAGTGTCAATTTAGTAGAGAGAACAGCAGGCTGGGGGTCTGATTAGCAGGCCCACAGCCTCAGAATGTCAAAAACCAGTGAAGCAAAAAGCAAAAATTTGGGGTGACCATAGGATAGCAGACCCTACTCTCCTACACTCTCGCTCGCTCTTGCTCTCAATCTCGCGTGCTCTCAATCTCTCGCGCTCAATCTCGCTCGCTCTCTCTCTCAACCTCATGCTCTCAATCTCTTT
Source organism: Triturus cristatus (assembly GCF_964204655.1). Taxonomy (NCBI): domain Eukaryota; kingdom Metazoa; phylum Chordata; class Amphibia; order Caudata; family Salamandridae; genus Triturus; species Triturus cristatus. The sequence goes on along the minus strand of NC_140579.1, from coordinate 821,178,051 downwards.
CTCTCAATGTCTTTCTCTCAATCGCTCTTGCTCTCTCTCTCAAGCTCTCTCTCACAATCTCTCTCGCTATCTCTCTTTCTCTCAATCTTTCTCTCAATGTCTTTGTCTCAATCTCTCTCTCACTCTCAATCTCTCAATCTCGCTCTCAACCTCACTCTCTCACTCTCGCTTTCTCACTCTCTCTCGCTCTCAATCTCTCGCTCTCTCAATCTCTCTCACTCTCTGAATCTCTCGCGCTCTCTGAATCTCTCGCGCTCTCGCACTCACTCGCTCTCTCACATGCTCGCTCTCTCTCTCAATCTCTCTCTTTCTCAATCTCTCGCTCGCTCTCTCTCTCAATCTCGCGCTGTCTCTCAATCTCGCTCTCTCTCTCAATCTCGCTCTCTCTCAATCTCACTCTCTCAATCTCGCTCTTGCTCTCAATCTCTCGCTCTCTCTCAAGCTCTCGCTCTCTCTCAATCTCTCTCTCTCTCAATCTCTCTCGCTCTCTCTCAATCTCTCTCGCTCTCAAAATCTCTCTCGCTCTCAAAATCTCTCTCGCTCTCTCAATCTCTCTCGCTCTCAATCTCTCGCTCTCATAATCTCTCGCTCTCTCAATCTCGTGGGATCTCAATCTCGCGGGATCTCAATCTCGCGGGATCTCAATCTCTATCTCTATCAATCTCTCGCTCTCTCAAACTCGTGCTCTGAATCGCTCTCTCTCAATCTCACGCTCTGAATCGCTCTCTCTCAATCTCGCGCTCTGAATCGCTCTCTCTCAATATCGCGCTCTCTCAATCTCTCTCAATCTCGCTATCTCTCAATCTCGCTCGCTCGCTCTCAATCTCGCTCGCTCGCTCTCAATCTCGCTCGCTCTCTCAATCTCGCTCGCTCTCGCTCTCTCAATCTCGCTCGCTCTCGCTCTCTCAATCTCGCTCGCTCTCGCTCTCTCTCAATCTCACGCTCTCGCTCTCAATCTCGCTCTCGCTCTCTCAATCTCGCTCTCGCTCTCTCAATCTCGCTCGCTCGCTTTCGCTCTCTCTCAATCTCGTTCGCTCTTGCTCTCTCTCAATCTCGCTCTCTCTCTCTCAATCTCGCTCGCTCTCTCTCAATCTCCCAAACTCTCGCTCTCTCTCAATCTCTCAAGCTCTCGCTCTCTCTCAAGCTCTCGCTCTCTCTCAAGCTCTCGCTCTCTCAATCTCTCTCGCTCTCTCAATCTCTCTTGCTCTCTCAATCTCTCTTGCTCTCTCAATTGCTCTCTCTCTCACAATCGCTCTCTCTCTCTCTCAATCGCTCTTTCTCTCTCAATCTCTCGCTCTCTCAATCTCTCGCTCTCTCAATCTCGCGGATCTCAATCTCTCGCTCTCTCAATCTCTCGTTCTCTCAATCTCGCGCTCTGAATCGCTCTCTCAATCTCGCGCTCTGAATCGCTCTCTCAATCTTGCGCTCTGAATCGCTCTCTCTCAATCTTGCGCTCTCTCAATCTTGCGCTCTCTCAATCTCGCGCTCTCGTTCTCTCTCTCAATTGCTCTCTCTCTCTCAATATCTCTCTCTCAATATCTCTCCCTCAATATCTCTCCCTCTCTCAATCGCTCGCTCTCTCTCTCAATCGCTCGCTCTCTCTCTCAATCGCTTGCTCTCTCTCTCAATCGCTCGCTCTCTCTCTCAATCTTTCGCGCTCTCTCTCAATCTTTCGCGCTCTCTCTCAATCTCTCGCGCTCTCTCTCAATCTCTCTCTCTCAATATCTCTCTCTCTCTCAATCGCTAGCTCTCTCTCTCAATCGCGCGCTCTCTCGCGCTCTCTCGCGCAGTCTCTCAATCTCTCGCGCTCTCTCTCAATCTTTCGCGCTCTCTCTCAATCTTTCGCGCTCTCTCTCAATCTCTCGCGCACTCTCTCAATCTCTCATGCTCTCAATCTCTCGCTCTCTCTCAATCTCTTGCGCTCTCTCTCAATCTCTTGCGCTCTCTCTCAAACTCTTGCGCTCGCTCTCTCAATCTCTTGCGCTTGCTCTCTCAATCTCTCAATCTCTCGCTCTCTCAATCTCTTGCTTGCGTTCGCTCGCTCTCTCCCAATCGCTTTCTCTCTAAAGCTCTTGCTCTCTCAATCTCTCTCTCTCTCAATCTCTCGCTCTCTCAATCTCTCGCTCTCTCTCAATCGCGCTCGCTCTCTCAATCTCTCGCTCTCTCTCAATCTCTCTCTCTCTCAATCTCTCGCTCTCTCTCAATCTCTCGCTCTCTCAATCTCTCTCGCGCTCTCTCTCAATCTCTTTTGCGCTCTCTCGCTCTCTCTCTCAATCTCTTGCGCTCTCTCAATCTCTCGCGCTCTCTCTCAATCTCTCTCTCTCTCAATCTCTCTCGCGCTCTCTCAATCTCTCTCACGCTCTCGCTCTCTCTCTCTCAATCTCTCGCTCTCTCTCTCAATCTCTCGCACTCTCTCAATCTCTCGTGCTCTCTCTCAATCTCTCATGCTCTCTCTCAATCTCTTGCGCCCTCTCTCAATGTCTCGCGCTCTCTCTCAATCTCTCGCGCTCTCTCTCAATCTCTCGCGCTCTCTCTCAATCTCTCACGCTCTCTCTCTCAATCTCTCGCGCTCTCTCAATCTCTCGCGCTCTCTCAATCTCTCGATCTCTCTCAATCTCTCGATCTCAATCTCTCACGCTCGCTCTCTCAATCTCTCTCTCCCTCAATCTCTCTCACGCTCTCTCTCAATCTCTCTCATGCTCTCGCTCTCTCTCTCAATCTCTCGCACTCTCTCAATCTCTTGTGCTCTCTCAATCTCTCGCGCTCTCAATCTCTCGCGCTCTCTCTCAATCTCTCACGCTCTCTCTCAATCTCTCTCAATCTCTCGCGCTCTCTCTCAATCTCTCGCGCTCTCTCTCAATCTCTCACGCTCTCTCTCAATCTCTCGCGCTCTCAATCTCTTGCTCTCTCTCTCAATCTCTCGCGCTCTCTCTCAATCTCTCGCGCTCTCTCAATGTCTCGCTCTCTCTCAATCTCTCGAGCTCGCTCTCTCTCAAGCTCTCGCGTTCGCTCTCTCTCAAGCTCTCACGCTCGCTCGCTCTCTCTCAATCGCTCGCTTTTGCTCTCAATCGCTCACTTTTTCTCTCAATCGCTCGCTTTTGCTCTCAATTGCTTGCTCTCAATTGCTTGCTCAAGTGCTTGCTCTCAAGCGCTTGCTCTCAAGCGCTTGCTCTCAAGCGCTTGCTTTCAAGCGCTTGCTGGATCGCTCTAACTCATGCTCGCTCGCTCGCTCTAAATCTCTCAATCTCTCGCTCTCAATTTCTCTCTCTCTCAAGCTCTCAATCGCTCGCTCTCTCAATCTCTCGTGCTCTCTGAACCTCTCGTGCTCTCTGAACCTCTCGTGCTCTCTGAACCTCTCGTGCTCTCTGAACCTCTCGTGCTCTCTGAACCTCTCGTGCTCTCTGAACCTCTCGTGCTCTCTGAACCTCTCGCGCTCTCTGAACCTCACGCGCTCTCTGAACCTCTCGCGCTCTCTGAACCTCGCGCGCTCTCTGAACCTCACGCGCTCTCAATCTCTCTCGCTCTCTCAATCTCTCTCGCTCTCTCAATCTCGCGCTCTGAATCGCTCTCTCAATCTCGCGCTCTCTCAATCTCGCTCGCTCTCTCGTGCTCTCTCTCAATCTCTCGTGCTCTCTCTCAATCTCTCGTGCTCTCTCTCAATCTCTCACGCTCTCTCTCAATCTCTCGCGCTCTCTCTCAATCTCTCGCGCTCTCTCTCAATCTCTCGCGCTCTCTCTCAATCTCTCGCGCTCTCTCTCAATCTCTCGCTCTCTCTCTCAATCTCTCGCGCTCGCTCTCTCTCAATCTCTCGCGCTCGCTCTCTCTCAAGCTCTCGCGTTCGCTCTCTCTCAAGCTCTCACGCTCGCTCTCTCTCTCTCAATCGCTCGCTTTTGCTCTCAATCGCTCACTTTTTCTCTCAATTGCTCGCTTTTGCTCTCAATTGCTTGCTCTCAATTGCTTGCTCTCAATTGCTTGCTCAAGCGCTTGCTCTCAAGCGCTTGCTCTCAAGCGCTTGCTCTCAAGCGCTTGCTGGATCGCTCTCACTCATGCTCGCTCGCTCGCTCGCTCTAAATCTCTCAATCTCTCGCTCTCAATTTCTCTCTCTCTCAAGCTCTCAATCGCTCGCTCTCTCAATCTCTCGTGCTCTCTGAACCTCTCGTGCTCTCTGAACCTCTCGTGCTCTCTGAACCTCTCGTGCTCTCTGAACCTCGCGCGCTCTCTGAACCTCGCGCGCTCTCTGAACCTCGCGCGCTCTCTGAACCTCGCGCGCTCTCTGAACCTCGCGCGCTCTCTGGACCTCGCGCGCTCTCTGAACCTCGCGGGATCTCAATCTCTCTCGCTCTCTCAATCTCTCTCGCTCTCTCAATCTCTCTCGCTCTCTCAATCTCGCGCTCTGAATCGCTCTCTCTCAATCTCGCGCTCTGAATCGCTCTCTCTCAATCTCGCGCTCTCTCAATCTCGCTCGCTCTCTCAATCTCTCACTCTCTCAATCTCGCGGGATCTCAACCGCTCGCTCTCTCAATCTCTCTCGCTCTCTCAATCTCTCGTTCTCTCAATCTCGCGCTCTGAATCGCTCTCTCTCAATCTCGTGCTCTGAATCGCTCTCTCCATCTCGTGCTCTGAATCGCTCTCTCCATCTCGCGCTCTGAATCGCTCTCAATCTCACGCTCTCTCAATCTCGCTCTCTCAATCTCGTGCTCTCGCTCTCAATCTCGCTCGCTCTCTCTCTCAATTGCTCGCTCTCTTAACATCTCTCTCTCAATATCTCTCTCTCTCTCTCAATAGCTCTCTCTCTCAATAGCTCTCTCTCTCAATCGCTCGCTCTCTCGCGCTCTCAATCTTTCGTGCTCTCTCTCAATCTCTCGCGCTCTCTCTCAATCTCTCGCGCTCTCTCTCAATCTCTCGCGCTCGCTCTCTCAATCTCTCGCGCTCGCTCTCTCAATCTCTTGTGCTCGCTCTCTCAATCTCTTGCGCTCGCTCTCTCAATCTCTTGCGCTCGCTCTCTCAATCTCTCGCTCTCTCAATCTCTCGCTCTCTCACTCTCTCAATCTCTCACTCTCTCAATCTCTCGCTCTCTCAATCTCTTGCTTTCTCAATCTCTCGCTCGCGCTCGCGCTCGCTCTCTCTAAATCTATCGCTCTCTAAAGCTCTCTCTCTCTCAATCTCTCGCTCTCTCAATCTCTCTCTCTCTCAATCTCTCTCTCTCTCAATCTCTCTCTCTCTCTCTCAATCTCTCTCTCTCTCTCGCTCTCTCTCAATCTCTCAATCTCTCGCTCTCTCTCAATCGCTCGCTTTTGCTCTCAATCGCTCGCTTTTGCTTTCAATCACTCGCTTTTGCTCTCAATTGCTTGCTCTCAATTGCTTGCTCTCAATTGCTTGCTCTCAAGTGCTTGCTCTCAAGCGCTCGCTCTCAAGCGCTCGCTCTCAAGCGCTCGCTCTCAAGCGCTCGCTTTCAATCGCTTGCTGGATCACTCATGCTCACTCGCTCGTGTTCGCTCGCTCAATCTCTCTCGCTCTCTCAATTTCTCTCTCTCTCAAGCTCTCAATCGCTTGCTCTCTCAATCGCTCGCTCTCTCAATCTCTTGCTCTCTCAAACTCGCTCTCTCAATCTCTCGCGCTCTCTCAATCTCTCGCGCTCTCTCAATCTCTCGTGCTCTCTCTCAATCTCCCACTCTCTCTCAATCTCCCACTCTCTCTCAATCTCCCACTCTCTCTCAATCTCTCGCTCTCTCTCAATCTCTCGCTCTCTCTCAATCTCTCGCGCTCTCTCAATCTCTCGTGCTCTCTCTCTCAATCTCTCTCTCTCAATCTCTCTCGCGCTCTCTCGCTCTCTCAATCTCTTGCGCTCTCTCAATCTCTCGCTCTCTCTCAATCTCTCGTGCTCTCTCTCTCAATCTCTCTCTCTCTCAATCTCTCTCGCGCTCTCTCTCAATCTCTCTCACGCTCTCGCTCTCTCTCTCAATCTCTCGCACTCTCTCAATCTCTTGTGCTCTCTCAATCTCTCGCTCTCTCTCAATCTCTCGCGCTCTCTCTCAATCTCTCGCGCTCTCTCTCAATCTCTCGTGCTCTCTCTCAATCTCTCACGCTCTCTCACAATCTCTCACGCTCTCTCTCAATCTCTCACGCTCTCTCTCAATCTCTCACGCTCGCTCTCAATCTCTCGCGCGCTCTCAATCTCTCTCTCTCTCTTTCAATCTCTCGTGCTCTCTCAATCTCTCTCGCTCTCTTTCAATCTCTCGCGCTCTCAATCTCTCGCGCTCGCTCTCAATCTCTCGCGCGCTCTCAATCTCTCTCGCTCTCTTTCAATCTCTCGCGCTCTCTCAATCTCTCTCGCTCTCTTTCAATCTCGCGCTCTCTCTCAATCTCTCGCGCTCTCTCTATCTCTCGCGCTCTCTCTCAATCTCTCGCGCTCGCTCTCTCAATCTCTCGCGCTTGCTCTCTCAATCTCTTGCGCTCGCTCTCTCAATCTCTTGCACTCGCTCTCTCAATCTCTCGCTCTCTCAATCTCTCGCTCTCTCAATCTCTTGCTCTCTCAATCTTTCGCTCTCTCAATCTCTCACTCTCTCAATCTCTCACTCTCTCAATCTCTCACTCTCTCAATCTCTTGCTCTCTCAATCTCTCGCTCGCGCTCGCTCTCTCTAAAGCTCTCGCAAGCTCTCGCTCTCTCAATCTCTCGCTCTCTCAATCTCTCTCTCTCTCAATCTCTAACTCTCTCAATCTCTCTCTCTCTCAATCTCTCTCTCTCTCACATTCTCAATCTCTCTCTCTCTCTCAATCTCTCTCTCTCTCAATCTCTCTCTCTCTCAATCTCTCTCTCTCTCTCAATCTCTCTCTCTCTTTCGCTCTCTCTCTCAATCTCTCGCTCTCTCTCAATCTCTCGCTCTCTCTCAATCGCTCGCTTTTGCTCTCAATCGCTCGCTTTTGCTTTCAATCACTCACTTTTGCTCTCAATTGCTTGCTCTCAATTGCTTGCTCTCAAGTGCTTGCTCTCAAGCGCTCGCTCTCAAGCGCTCGCTTTCAATCGCTTGCTGGATCGCTCATGCTCACTCGCTCGTGTTCGCTCGCTCAATCTCTCTCGCTCTCTCAATTTCTCTCTCTCTCAAGCTCTCAATCGCTCGCTCTCTCAATCGCTCGCTCTCTCAATCTCTCGCTCTCTCAAACTCGCTCTCTCAATCTCTCGCGCTCTCTCAATCTCTCGCGCTCTCTCAATCTCTCGCACTCTCTCAATCTCTACTGCTCTCTCTCAATCTCTCGTGCTCTCTCTCAATCTCCCGCTCTCTCTCTCAATCTTCCGCTCTCTCTCTCAATCTCTCGCTCTCTCTCAATCTCTCGCTCTCTCTCAATCTCTCGCGCTCTCTCAATCTCTCGCGCTCTCTCAATCTCTCGTGCTCTCTCAATCTCTCGTGCTCTCTCAATCTCTCTCTCTCTCAATCTCTCTCGCGCTCTTTCTCAATCTCTCACGCTCTCTCGCTCTCTCAATCTCTTGTGCTCTCTCAATCTCTCTTTCTCTCTCAATCTCTCTCGCGCTCTCTCTCAATCTCTCTCACGCTCTCTCTCTCAATCTCTCGCGCTCTCTCAATCTCTTGTGCTCTCTCAATCTCTCGCGCTCTCAATCTCTCGCGCTCTCTCTCAATCTCTCGCGCTCTCTCTCAATCTCTCACGCTCTCTCTCAATCTCTCACGCTCTCTCTCAATCTCTCGCTCTCTCAATCTCGCGGGATCTCAACCGCTCGCTCTCTCAATCTCTCTCGCTCTCTCAATCTCTCGTTCTCTCAATCTTGCGCTCTGAATCGCTCTCTCTCAATCTTGTGCTCTGAATCGCTCTCTCCATCTCGCGCTCTGAATCGCTCTCTCTCAATCTCACGCTCTCTCAATCTCGCTCTCTCAATCTCGTGCTCTCGCTCTCAATCTCGCTCGCTCTCTCTCTCAATTGCTCGCTCTCTCTCAACATCTCTCTCTCAATATCTCTCTCTCTCTCAATAGCTCTCTCTCTCAATAGCTCTCTCTCTCAATCGCTCGCTCTCTCGCGCTCTCAATCTTTCGTGCTCTCTCTCAATCTCTCGTGCTCTCTCTCAATCTCTCGTGCTCTCTCTCAATCTCTCGCGCTCGCTCTCTCAATCTCTCGCGCTCGCTCTCTCAATCTCTTGTGCTCGCTCTCTCAATCTCTTGCGCTCGCTCTCTCAATCTCTCGCTCTCTCAATCTCTCACTCTCTCAATCTCTCACTCTCTCAATCTCTTGCTCTCTCAATCTCTCGCTCGCGCTCGCTCTCTCTAAATCTCTCGCTCTCTAAAGCTCTCTCTCTCTCAATCTCTCGCTCTCTCAATCTCTCTCTCTCTCAATCTCTCTCTCTCTCAATCTCTCTCTCTCTCTCAATCTCTCTCTCTCTCTCGCTCTCTCTCTCAATTTCTCAATCTCTCGCTCTCTCTCAATCTCTCGCTCTCTCTCAATCGCTCGCTTTTGCTCTCAATCGCTCGCTTTTGCTTTCAATCACTCGCTTTTGCTCTCAATTGCTTGCTCTCAATTGCTTGCTCTCAATTGCTTGCTCTCAAGTGCTTGCTCTCAAGCGCTCGCTCTCAAGCGCTCGCTTTCAATCGCTTGCTGGATCACTCATGCTCACTCGCTCATGTTCGCTCGCTCAATCTCTCTCACTCTCTCAATTTCTCTCTCTCTCAAGCTCTCAATCGCTTGCTCTCTCAATCGCTCGCTCTCTCAATCTCTCGCTCTCTCAAACTCGCTCTCTCAATCTCTCGCGCTCTCTCAATCTCTCGCGCTCTCTCAATCTCTTGTGCTCTCTCTCAATCTCCCACTTCTCTCAATCTCCCACTCTCTCTCTCAATCTCTCGCTCTCTCTCAATCTCTCGCTCTCTCTCAATCTCTCGCTCTCTCTCAATCTCTCGCGCTCTCTCAATCTCTCGCGCTCTCTCTCTCAATCTCTCTCTCTCAATCTCTCTCGCGCTCTCTCGCTCTCTCAATCTCTTGCGCTCTCTCAATCTCTCGCTCTCTCTCAATCTCTCGTGCTCTCTCTCAATCTCTCTCTCTCTCAATCTCTCTCGCGCTCTCTCTCAATCTCTCTCACGCTCTCGCTCTCTCTCTCAATATATCGCACTCTCTCAATCTCTTGTGCTCTCTCAATCTCTCGCTCTCTCTCAATCTCTCGCGCTCTCGCTCAATCTCTCGTGCTCTCTCTCAATCTCTCACGCTCTCTCGCAATCTCTCACGCTCTCTCTCAATCTCTCACGCTCTCTCTCAATCTCTCACGCTCGCTCTCAATCTCTCGCGCGCTCTCAATCTCTCTCGCTCTCTTTCAATCTCTCGCGCTCTCTCAATCTCTCTCGCTCTCTTTCAATCTCTCGCGCTCTCTCTCAATCTCTCTCGCTCTCTTTCAATCTCTCGCGCTCTCTCTCAATCTCTCACGCTCTCTCACAATCTCTCACGCTCTCTCTCAATCTCTCACGCTCTCTCTCAATCTCTCACGCTCGCTCTCAATCTCTCGCGCGCTCTCAATCTCTCTCGCTCTCTTTCAATCTCTCGCGCGCTCTCAATCTCTCTCGCTCTCTTTCAATCTCTCGCGCTCTCTCAATCTCTCTCGCTCTCTTTCAATCTCTCGCGCTCTCTCTCAATCTCTCGCGCTCTCTCTCAATCTCTTGCGCTCTCTCTCAATCTCTCGCGCTCTCTCTCAATCTCTCGCGCTTGCTCTCTCAATCTCTCGCGCTCGCTCTCTCAATCTCTTGCGCTCGCTCTCTCAATCTCTTGCACTCGCTCTCTCAATCTCTCGCTCTCTCAATCTCTCGCGCTCTCAATCTCTCGCTCTCTCAATCTCTCGCTCTCTCAATCTTTCGCTCTCTCAATCTCTCACTCTCTCAATCTCTCACTCTCTCAATCTCTCACTCTCTCAATCTCTCTCTCTCTCAATCTCTAACTCTCTCAATCTCTCTCTCTCTCAATCTCTCTCTCTCTCAATCTCTCTCTCTCTCTCACTCTCTCAATCTCTCTCTCTCTCTCTCAATCTCTCTCTCTCTCAATCTCTCTCTCAATCTCTCTCTCTCTCTCAATCTCTCTCTCTCTTTCGCTCTCTCTCTCAATCTCTCGCTCTCTCTCAATCTCTCGCTCTCTCTCAATCGCTCGCTTTTGCTCTCAATCGCTCGCTTTTGCTTTCAATCACTCGCTTTTGCTCTCAATTGCTTGCTCTCAATTGCTAGCTCTCAAGTGCTTGCTCTCAAGCGCTCGCTCTCAAGCGCTTGCTTTCAATCGCTTGCTGGATCGCTCATGCTCACTCGCTTGTGTTCGCTCGCTCAATCTCTCTCGCTCTCTCAATTTCTCTCTCTCTCAAGCTCTCAATCGCTCGCTCTCTCAATCGCTCGCTCTCTCAATCTCTCGCTCTCTCAAACTCGCTCTCTCAATCCCTCGCGCTCTCTCAATCTCTCGCGCTCTCTCAATCTCTCGCACTCTCTCAATCTCTCGTGCTCTCTCAATCTCTCACGCTCTCTCAATCTCTCGTGCTCTCTCTCAATCTCTCGTGCTCTCTCTCAATCTCCCGCTCTCTCTCTCAATCTCCCGCTCTCTCTCTCAATCTCTCGCTCTCTCTCAATCTCTCGCTCTCTCTCAATCTCTCGCTGTCTCTCAATCTCTCGCGCTCTCTCAATCTCTCGCGCTCTCTCAATCTCTCGCGCTCTCTCAATCTCTCTCTCTCTCAATCTCTCTCGCGCTCTCTCTCAATCTCTCTCACGCTCTCTCGCTCTCTCAATCTCTTGTGCTCTCTCAATCTCTCTCTCTCTCTCAATCTCTCGTGCTCTCTCTCTCAATCTCTCTTTCTCTCTCAATCTCTCTCGCGCTCTCTCTCAATCTCTCTCACGCTCTCTCTCTCAATCTCTCGCGCTCTCTCAATCTCTTGTGCTCTCTCAATCTCTCGCGCTCTCAATCTCTCGCGCTCTCTCTCAATCTCTTGCGCTCTTTCTCAATCTCTCGCACTCTCTCTCAATCTCTCACGCTCTCTCAATCTTGTGCTCTGAATCGCTCTCTCCATCTCGCGCTCTGAATCGCTCTCTCTCAATCTCACGCTCTCTCAATCTCGCTCTCTCAATCTCGTGCTCTCGCTCTCAATCTCGCTCCCTCTCTCTCAATTGCTCGCTCTCTCTCAACATCTCTCTCTCAATATCTCTCTCTCTCTCAATAGCTCTCTCTCTCAATAGCTCTCTCTCTCAATCGCTCGCTCTCTCGCGCTCTCAATCTTTCGTGCTCTCTCTCAATCTCTGGCGCTCTCTCTCAATCTCTCGTGCTCTCTCTCAATCTCTCGCGCTCGCTCTCTCAATCTCTCGCGCTCGCTCTCTCAATCTCTTGTGCTCGCTCTCTCAATCTCTTGCGCTCGCTCTCTCAATCTCTCGCTCTCTCAATCTCTCGCTCTCTCAATCTCTCGCTCTCTCAATCTCTCACTCTCTCAATCTCTCACTCTCTCAATCTCTCACTCTCTCAATCTCTCGCTCTCTCAATCTCTCGCTCTCTCAATCTCTCACTCTCTCAATCTCTCACTCTCTCAATCTCTTGCTCTCTCAATCTCTCGCTCGCGCTCGCTCTCTCTAAATCTCTCGCTCTCTAAAGCTCTCTCTCTCTCAATCTCTCGCTCTCTCAATATCTCTCTCTCTCAATCTCTCTCTCTCTCTCTCTCAATCTCTCTCTCTCTCTCGCTCTCTCAATCTCTCGCTCTCTCTCAATCTCTCGCTCTCTCTCAATCGCTCGCTTTTGCTTTCAATCACTCGCTTTTGCTCTCAATTGCTTGCTCTCAATTGCTTGCTCTCAATTGCTTGCTCTCAAGTGCTTGCTCTCAAGCGCTCGCTCTCAAGCGCTCGCTCTCAAGCGCTTGCTGGATCACTCATGCTCACTCGCTCGTGTTCGCTCGCTCAATCTCTCTCGCTCTCTCAATTTCTCTCTCTCTCAAGCTCTCAATCGCTTGCTCTCTCAATCGCTCGCTCTCTCAATCTCTCGCTCTCTCAAACTCGCTCTCTCAATCTCTCGTGCTCTCTCAATCTCTCGCGCTCTCTCAATCTCTCGCGCTCTCTCAATCTCTCGTGCTCTCTCTCAATCTCCCACTCTCTCTCAATCTCCCACTCTCTCTCTCAATCTCTCGCTCTCTCTCAATCTCTCGCTCTCTCTCAATCTCTCGCGCTCTCTCAATCTCTCGCGCTCTCTCTCTCAATCTCTCTCTCTCAATCTCTCTCGCGCTCTCTCGCTCTCTCAATCTCTTGCGCTCTCTCAATCTCTCGCTCTCTCTCAATCTCTCGTGCTCTCAATCTCTCTCTCTCTCAATCTCTCGCGCTCTCTCTCAATCTCTCCCACGCTCTCGCTCTCACTCTCAATCTCGTGCTCTCAAAATCTCGTGCTCTCGCTCTCAATCTCTTTCTCTCAATCTTTCTCTCAATCTCTTTCTCTCAATCTCTCTTGCTCTCTCTCTCAATCTCTCTCTCTCACAATCTCTCTCACAATCTCTCTCGCTATCTCTCTTTCTCTCAATCTCTTTCTCTCAATGTCTTTCTCTCAATCGCTCTCTCACTCTCAATCTCGCTCTCGCTCTCACTCTCGCTCGCTCACACTCGCTCTCTCACTCTCGCTCTTTCTTAATCTCTCGCTCTCTCTTAATCACTCGCGCTCTCTCGCTCTCTCAATCTCTCGCTCTCTCGCTGTCAATCTCTCGCTCTCTCTCAATCTCTTGCCCTCTCTCAATCTTGCGCTCTCTCTCAATCTCTTGTGCTCTCTCTTAATCTCTCGCTCTCTCTCTCAATCTCTCGCGCTCTCAATCTCTCGCTCTCTCTCAATCTCGCGCTGTCTCTCAATCTCGCTCTCTCTCTCCCTCTCTCTCAATCTCGCTCTCTCTCAATCTCGCTCTCTCTCTCAGTCTCGCTCTCTCTCTCAGTCTCGCTCTCTCTCAATCTCGCTCTTGCTCTCAATCTCTCTCTCTCTCGCTCTCTCTCGCGCTCTCTCGTGCTCTCTCGCGCTCTCTCGTGCTCTCTCGCGCTCTCTCGCGCTCTCTCACGCTCTCGCTCTCAATCGCTCTATTTTGCTCTCAATCGCTTGCTCTCAATCACTCGCTCTCTCACTCTCGCTCTCTCTCAATCACTTGCGCTCTCTCGCGCTCTCTCACGCTCTCGCTCTCAATCTCTCACTCTCTCTCAATCTCGGGCTCTCTCTCAATCTCTCACGCTCTCTCTCAATCTCTCGCGCTCTCTCTCAATCTCTCGCGCTCTCTCTCAATCTCTCGTGCTCTCTCTCGTGCTCTCGCTCTCTCTGGGTCTCTCTCGCGCTCTCTCTCGTGCTCTCTTGCTCTCTATCGCTCTATTTTGCTCTCAATCGCTTGCTCTCAATCACTCGCTCTCAATCTCGTGCTCTCGCTCTCAATCTCACGCTCTCAAAATCTCGCGCTCTCGCTCTCAATCTCGCACTCTCAATCTCGCACTCTTAATCTTTCTCTCAATGTCTTTCTCTCAATCTCTCTTGCTCTCTCTCTCACAATCTCTCTCACAATCTCTCTCGCTATCTCTCTTTCTCTCAATGTCTTTCTCTCAATAGTTCTCTCACTCTCAATCTCTCACTCTCAATCTCTCAATCTCGCTCTCAATCTCGCTCTTTCTCAATCTCTCGCTCTCTCTCAATCACTCGCGCTCTCTCGCTCTCTCAATCTCTCTCAATCTCTCGCTCTCAATCTCTCTCTCTCTCTCAATCTCTCGCTCTCTCTCAATCTCGCGCTCTCTCTCAATCTCGCGCTCTCTCTCAATCTCGCGCGCTCTATCAATCTCGCGCGCTCTATCAATCTCGCGCTCTCTCTCAATCTCGCGCTCTCTCTCAATCTCGCGCTCTCTCTCAATCTCTCGCGCTCTCTCTCAATCTCTCGCGCTCTCTCTCAATCTCGCTCTCTCTCTTTCTCGCTCTTTCTCAATCTCTCGCTCTCTCTCAATCCTTCGCGCTCTCTCGCTCTCTCAATCTCTCTCAATCTCTCGCTCTCAATCTCTCTCTCTCTCTCAATCTCTCGCTCTCTCAATATCTCTCAATCTCTCGCTCTCAATCTCTCGCACTCTCTCAATCTCTCTCTCTCTCTCAATCTCTCGCTCTCTCTCAATCTCGCGCTCTCTCTCAATCTCGCGCTCTCTCTCAATCTCTCGCGCTCTCTCTCAATCTTTCGCGCTCTCTCTCAATCTCTCGCGCTCTCAATCTCGCTCTCTCTCTCAATCTCGCTCTCTCTCAATCTCGCTCTCTCAATCTCGCTCTTGCTCTCAATCTCGCTCTCAATCTCTCGCTCTCTCTCAATCTCTCGCTCTCAATCTCTCTCGCTCTCTCTCAATCTCTCTCGCTCTCTCAATCTCTCGCGCTCTCTCAATCTCTCGCGCTCTCTCAATCTCTCGTGCTCTCTCAATCTCTCGTGCTCTCAATCTCTCTTTCTCAATCTCTCACGCTCTCTCAATCTCTCTCGCTCTCAATCTCTCTCGCTCTCTCAATCTCTCTCGCTCTCTCAATCTCTCTCGCTCTCTCAATTTCTCTCGCTCTCAAAATCTCTCTCGCTCTCAAAATCTCTCTCGCTCTCAAAATCTCTCTCGCTCTCTCAATCTCTTGCGCTCTCAATCTCTCTCGCTCTCTCAATCTCTCTCGCTCTCTCAATCTCTCTCGCTCTCTCAATCTCTCGCTTTCTCAATTGCTCTCTCTCTCTCTCAATCGCTCGCTCTCTCAATCTCTCGCTCTCTCAATCTCGCGGGATCTCAATCGCTCGCTCTCTCAATCTCTCTCGCTCTCTCAATCTCTCTCGCGCTCTGAATCGCTCTCTCAATCTCGCGCTCTGAATCACTCTCTCAATCTCGTGCTCTGAATCGCTCTCTCTCAATCTGGCGCTCTGAATTGCTCTCTCTCAATCTCGCTCTCTCTTTCTCAGTTGCTCGCTCTCTCTCTCTCAATATCTCTCTCTCAATATCTCTCTCTCTCTCAATAGTTCTCTCTCTCTCAATCGCTCTCTCTCTCTCAATCGCTCTCTCTCTCAATCACTCTCTCTCTCAATCGCTCGCTCTCTCACGCTCGCTCTCTCACGCTCTCTTGCGCTCCCCCTCAAACTATCGCGCTCTCTCTCAATCTCTCGCGCTCTCTCTCAATCTCTCGCGCTCGCTCTCTTAATCTCTCACGCTCGCTCTCTTAATCTCTTGCGCTCGCTCTCTTAATCTCTTGCGCTCGCTCTCTAAAGCTCTCGCTCTCTCAATCTCTCACTCTCTCAATCTCTCGCTCTCTCAATCTCTCGCTCTCTCAATCTCTCACTCTCTCAATCTCTCTCTCTCTCTCTCAATTGCGCAATCGCTCTCTCTCAATCTCTCGCTCTCTCTCAATCTCTCTCTCTCTCTCAATCGCTCACTTTTGCTCTCAATCGCTCGCTTTTGCTCTCAATCGCTCACTTTTGCTCTCAATCACTCGCTTTTGCTCTCAATTGCTTGCTCTCAATTGCTTGCTCTCAATTGCTTGCTCTCAATTGCTTGCTCTCAAGCGCTTGCTCTCAAGCGCTCGCTCTCAAGCGCTCACTTTCAATCGCTTGCTGGATCGCTCTCGCTCATGCTCGCTCGCTCATGCTCGCTCGTGCTCGCTCGCTCTCTCAATCTCTGTCACGGTCTCCTTGGATCCTCTCCTCGGGATGACGCCGATGCTATGTAGGGGTCCACCGCCCATCCGTCCCCAGTCCGGTATAAGTGTAATACCCGCAGACTCAGAAGACAGGTGGGTGAGGGAAGGAAGGATAGGAACCGCGGGGAGAGAGACCTGAAAGAGACAAGTAGATGGGTTAGCCAAATGCTTGCTCGCTCCCCTTCCCAAGACACCACCCCTAGCCTGACTTTTCCCGTACCTGATGCTCCTTCCTCCCCCTGTCTGGATCTCTGTGTGAGACGATGCCTAGGCCCAGTTGAATTCACTGGGCGGAGAGTCAGGGAGGTAGTGAGTCGTTAGGGTTAGGGCGTTCTTCTCACGAACCCTCCCGTTACGTCACGGGGAAGCGAGGAGAGAGCTGAAAGACACCAGAGGAGCCGGTGACGAGTATAATAGGCGCTGCAACTCTACGCCCGGAAATCCTGGGGCGGAGGAGCGCCGAGTAGGCTGAAGGGCTCACCTCTCGCACCGTCCCGTTACCTCACAGGAAAGTACGGAGTGAGCGGGTAGTTTCTGGAGCAGCCGGTGGCCAGTGAGGCCGGCGCTGCTACTCCACGCCTGGAATCCTGGGGCGGAGGAGCGCCGAGTAGGCTGAAGGGCTCACCTCTCGCACCGTCCCGTTACCTCACGGGAAAGTACGGAGTGAGCGGGTAGTCTCTGGAGCAGTCGGTGGCCAGTGAGGCCGGAGCTGCTACTCCACACCCGGAATCCTGTGGCGGAGGAGCGCCGGGTTGGCAGGTAAGTCCCTCTGACTGGGGTGTAGTCACTGCGCAGAGCGGTCCGCACAGCCGCGCTGACCTCAGGGGGAATCCGGGAAGAAAGGTGAGAGGGAGGCGGCATGGCCTGGAAGACCGAGGGCATTGTGGAGACGGTCCTCGTCTAAGCACTCACCTCTTTCATTGCTGATGGTAGAGCCAAGGCGGGTCAAGAACTCAGGAGCTGAGGAGAACGAGGCGATCCATTGGTAGCTGCGGAGCCGTTGATCATGAACAGAGCGACGGGAATCATTGGCCCCGCCTCCCAGGTCGTCACGCTCTCTATACACTTCCGGGGGTCGCGGGATGTCACGTGCTGCGGGTAAGCGCTGCGCCGCCTGGGAATCGGAGTCCCGTTCTTCGTGGAGTAGCGCCGTAGCGCGCGGGATCATGACAATCTCTCTTGCTCTCTCAATTTCTCTCTCTCTCAAGCTCTCAATCGCTCACTCTCTCAATCGCTCGTTCTCTCAATCTCTTGCGCTCTCAATCTCTCGCGCTCTCTCAATCTCTCGCGCTCTCTGAATCTCTTGCTCTCTGAATCTCTCGCGCTCTCTCTCGTGCTCTCTCTCTTGTGCTCTCTCTCTCGCGCTCTCTCTCTCACGCACTCTCTCTCACGCACTCTCTCTCACGCACTCTCTCTCGCACGCTCGTTCTCAATCTCTTTCTCTCGCTCTCTCGCTCTCTCTCTCGCTCGCTCTCTCGCTCGCTCTCTCTCTCGTTCTCTCTCGCTCTCTCTCGCAATATCTTGCTCTCTCAATCTCTAGCTCTCAATCTCTCGCTCTCAATCTCTCGCTCTCAATCTCTCGCTCTCAATCTCGCGCTCACTCTCAATCTCTCGCTCTCAATCTCTCTCTCTCTCTCTCAATCTCTCTTGCTCTCTCTCAATCTCTCTTGCTCTCTCAATCCCTCTCTGACAATCTCTCTCGCTATCTCTCTTTCTCTCAATCTCTTTCTCTCAATCTTTCTCTCAATGTCTTTCTCTCAATCGCTCTCTCTCGCTCTCTCAATCTCGCTCTCTATCTTGCTCTCTCTCTTAATCGCTCTCTCTCAATCTCGCTCTCTCTCAAGCTCTCTCTCTCTCAAGCTCGCTCTCTCAATCTCTCGCTCTCTCAATCCTGCGGGATCTCAATCTCGCGGATCTCAATCTCGTGGGATCTCTCTCTCAATCTCTTTTGCTCTCTCAATCTCTCGCTCTCTCAATCTCGCACTCTGAATCACTCTCTCTCAATCTCGCTCTCTGAATCGCTCTCTCAATCTCGCGCTCTGAATCGCTCTCTCAATCTCGCGCTCTGAATCGCTCTCTCTCAATCTCGCGCTGTGAATTGCTCTCTCTCAATCTCGCGCTCTGAATCGCTCTCTCTCAATCTCGTGCTCTGAATCGCTCTCTCTCAATCTCGCGCTCTGAATCGCTCTCTCTCTCAATCTCGCGCTCTCTCAATCTCTCTCAATCTCGCTCTCTCTCAATCCCTCGCGCTTTCAATCTCTCCCGCTCTCTGAATCTCTCGCGCTCTGTCAATCTCTCACGCTCTCTCAATCTCTCGCACTCTCTCAATCTCTCGCTCTCTCTCAATCTCTCACGCTCTCTCAATCTCTCGCGCTCTCTCAATCTCTCGCGCTCTCTCAATCTCGCGCTCTCTGAATCTCTCGCGCTCTCTCTCTCGCGCTCTCTGAATCTCTCGCGCTCTCTCTCTCGCGCTCTCTCTCTCACGCTCTCTCTCGCTCTCTCTCTCTCTCTCGCGCTCTCTTGCTCTCTCAATCTCTCTCTCTCACAATCTCTCTCGCTATCTCTCTTTCTCTCAATCTCTTTCTCTCAATCTTTCTCTCAATGTCCTTCTCTCAATCGCTCTCTCTCACTCTCAATCTCTCGCTCTCTCTCAATCTCTCACTCTCTCGCTCTCGCTCTCTCGCTCTCGCTCTCTTGCTCTCGCTCTCTCAATCTCGCTCTCGCTCTCTCTCAATCTCTCGCTCTCTCATTCTCTCGCTCTCTCATTCTCTCGCTCTCTCTCAATCTCTCGCTCTCTCTCAATCTCTCGCTCTCTCTCAATCTCTCGCTCTCTCTCAATCTCTCGCTCTCTCTCGCTCTCTCTCAATCTCTCAATCTCTCTCGCTCTCTCAATCTCTCGTGCTCTCTCTGAACCTCTCGCGCTCTCTCTCAATCTCTCGCGCTCTCTCTAAATCTTGCTTTCTCTCTCAATCGCTCTCAATCTCGCTCTCTCTCAATCTCGCTCTCTCATTCTCACTCTCTCTTAATCTCGCTCTCTCTCTCAATCTCGCTCTCTCTCTCAATCTCGCGCTCTCTCTCAATCTCGCTCTCTCTCAATCTCTCGCTCTCTCTCAATCTCTCGCTCTCTCTCAATCTCTCGCTCTCTCAATCTCTCTCTCTCTCAATCTCTCGCTCTCTATCTCAATCTCTCTCTCTCTCAATCTCGCTCTCTCTCTCAATCTCGCTCTCTCTCTCAATCTCGCTCTCCCTCAATCTCGCTCTCCATCAATCTCGCTCTCCCTCAATCTCGCTCTCTCTCAATCTCGCTCTCTCTCAATCTCGTTCTCTCTCAATCTCGCTCTCTCTCTCAATCTCGCTCTCTCTCTCAATCTCGCTCTCTCTCTCAATCTCGCTCTCTCTCTCAATCTCGCTCTCTCTCAATCTCGCTCTCAATCAATCTCGCTCTCAATCAATCTCGCTCTCTCTCTCAATCTCGCTCTCTCTCTCAATCTCACTCTCTCAATCTTGCTCTCGCTCTCAATCTCTCGCTCTCTCTCAATTTCTCGCTCTCTCTCAATCTCTCTCGCTCTCTCAATCTCTCTCGCTCTCTCAATCTCTCTCGCTCTCTCAATCTCTCGCTCTCTCAATCTATCGCTCTCTCAATCTCTCGCTCGCTCAATCTCGCGGGATCTCAATCTCTCTCTCTCTCTAATAAACTCTCGCTCTCTCAAACTCGTGCTCTGAATCGCTCTCTCTCAATCTCGCGCTCTGAATCGCTCTCTCTCAATCTCGCGCTCTGAATCACTCTCTCTCAATCTCGCGCTCTCTCAATCTCGCTCAATCTCGCTCTCTCTCAATCTCGTGCTCTCGCTCTCAATCTCGCGCTCTCGCTCTCTCTCAATCTCGCTCGCTCGCTCTCAATCTCTCTCTCTCTCTCGCTCTCTCAATCTCGCTCGCTCTCTCAATCTCGCTCGCTCTCAATCTCGCTCGCTCTCGCTCTCTCTCAATCTCGCAATCTCAATCTCGCTCGCTCTCGCTCTCTCAATCTCACTCGCTCGCTCTCGCTCTCTCTCAATCTCGCTCGCTCTCGCTCTCTCAATCTCACTCGCTCGCTCTCGCTCTCTCTCAATCTCGCTCGCTCTTGCTCTCTCAATCTCGCTCGCTCTCTCTCAATCTCTCAAGCTCTCGCTCTCTCTCAAGCTCTCGCTCTCTCTCAAGCTCTCTCTCTCAATCTCGCGGGATCTCAATCTCTCTCGCTCTCTCAATCTCTCTCGCTCTCTCAATCTCTCTCGCTCTCTCAATCTCTCTCGCTCTCTCAATCTCTCTCGCTCTCTCAATCTCGCACTCTGAATTGCTCTCTCAACCTCGCGCTCTGAATCGCTCTCTCAATCTCGCGCTCTGAATCGCCCTCTCTCAATCTCGCGCTCTGAATCGCTCTCTCTCAATCTCACGCTCTCTCAGTCTCGCGCTCTCGCTCTCAATCTCGCTCGCTCTCTCTATTACTCGCTCTCTCTCAATATCTCTCACTCAATATCTCTCTCAATATCTCTCTCCCAATCGCTCGCTCTCTCTCTCAATCGCTCGCTCTCTCTCTCAATCGCTCGCTCTCTCAATCGCTCGTTCTCTCTCTCAATCACGTGCTCTCTCGCGCTCTCTCGCGCTGTCTCTCAATCTCTCGTGCTCTCTCAATCTTTCGCGCTCTCTCTCAATCTCTCGTGCTCTCTCTCAATCTTTCGCGCTCTCTCTCAATCTCTCGTGCTCTCTCTCAATCTCTCGCGCTCTCTCTCAATCTCTTGTGCTCGCTCTCTCAATCTCTCGCTCTCTCAATCTCTCGCTCTCTCAATCTCTCGCTCTCTCAATCTCTCGCTCGCGCTCGCTCGCTCTCTCCCAATCGCTCTCTCTCTAAAGCTCTTGCTCTCTCAAACTCTCGCTCTCTCATTCTCTCGCTCTCTCAATCGCACTCTCTCTCTCAATCTCTCGCTCTCTCTCAATCTCTCGCGCTCTTTCTCTCAATCTCTCTCTCAATCTCTCTTGCGCTCTCTCTCACGCTCTCTCGCGCTCTCTCGCGCTCTCTCAATCTCTCGCGCTCTCTCGCGCTCTCTCAATCTCTCGTGCTCTCTTGCGCTCTCTCAATCTTTCGCACTCTCTCAATCTCTCGTGCTCTCTCAATCTCTTGCGCGCTCTCTCAATCTCTCGCGCTCTCTCTCAATCTCTCTCGCTCTCTCAATCTCTCGCGCTCTCTCTCAATCTCTCTCGCTCTCTCAATCTCTCTCGCGCTCTCAATCTCGCGCTCTGAATCGCTCTCTCTCAATCTCGCGCTCTGAATCGCTCTCTCAATCTCGTGCTCTCTCAATCTCGCTCGCTCTCTCAATCTCTCTCGATCTCTCAATCTCTCGCTCTCCCAATCTCTCGCTCTCTCAATCTCATGGGATCTCAATCGCTCGGTCTCTCAATCTCTCCCGCTCTCTCAATCTCTCGTTCTCTCAATCTCGCGCTCTGAATCGCTCTCTCTCAATCTCGGGCTCTGAATCGCTCTCTCAATCTCGTGCTCTGAATCGCTCTCTCTCAATCGCTCGCTTTTGCTCTCAATCACTCGCTTTTGCTCTCAATTGCTTGCTCTCAATTGCTTGCTCTCAATTGCTTGCTCTCAAGCGCTCGCTCTCAAGCGCTCACTTTCAATCGCTTGCTGGATCGCTCTCGCTCATGCTCGCTCTCTCTCTCTCTCTCAATCTCTCGCTCTCTCTCTCAATCTCTCGCGCTCGCTCTCTCAATCTCTCGCGCTCGCTCTCTCAATCTCTTGTGCTCGCTCTCTCAATCTCTTGCGCTCGCTCTCTCAATCTCTTGCGCTCGCTCTCTCAATCTCTCGCTCTCTCAATCTCTCGCTCTCTCACTCTCTCAATCTCTCACTCTCTCAATCTCTCGCTCTCTCAATCTCTTGCTTTCTCAATCTCTCGCTCGCGCTCGCGCTCGCTCTCTCTAAATCTATCGCTCTCTAAAGCTCTCTCTCTCTCAATCTCTCGCTCTCTCAATCTCTCTCTCTCTCAATCTCTCTCTCTCTCAATCTCTCTCTCTCTCTCTCAATCTCTCTCTCTCTCTCGCTCTCTCTCAATCTCTCAATCTCTCGCTCTCTCTCAATCGCTCGCTTTTGCTCTCAATCGCTCGCTTTTGCTTTCAATCACTCGCTTTTGCTCTCAATTGCTTGCTCTCAATTGCTTGCTCTCAATTGCTTGCTCTCAAGTGCTTGCTCTCAAGCGCTCGCTCTCAAGCGCTCGCTCTCAAGCGCTCGCTTTCAATCGCTTGCTGGATCACTCATGCTCACTCGCTCGTGTTCGCTCGCTCAATCTCTCTCGCTCTCTCAATTTCTCTCTCTCTCAAGCTCTCAATCGCTTGCTCTCTCAATCGCTCGCTCTCTCAATCTCTTGCTCTCTCAAACTCGCTCTCTCAATCTCTCGCGCTCTCTCAATCTCTCGCGCTCTCTCAATCTCTCGTGCTCTCTCTCAATCTCCCACTCTCTCTCAATCTCCCACTCTCTCTCAATCTCCCACTCTCTCTCAATCTCTCGCTCTCTCTCAATCTCTCGCTCTCTCTCAATCTCTCGCGCTCTCTCAATCTCTCGTGCTCTCTCTCTCAATCTCTCTCTCTCAATCTCTCTCGCGCTCTCTCGCTCTCTCAATCTCTTGCGCTCTCTCAATCTCTCGCTCTCTCTCAATCTCTCGTGCTCTCTCTCTCAATCTCTCTCTCTCTCAATCTCTCTCGCGCTCTCTCTCAATCTCTCTCACGCTCTCGCTCTCTCTCTCAATCTCTCGCACTCTCTCAATCTCTTGTGCTCTCTCAATCTCTCGCTCTCTCTCAATCTCTCGCGCTCTCTCTCAATCTCTCGCGCTCTCTCTCAATCTCTCGTGCTCTCTCTCAATCTCTCACGCTCTCTCACAATCTCTCACGCTCTCTCTCAATCTCTCACGCTCTCTCTCAATCTCTCACGCTCGCTCTCAATCTCTCGCGCGCTCTCAATCTCTCTCTCTCTCTTTCAATCTCTCGTGCTCTCTCAATCTCTCTCGCTCTCTTTCAATCTCTCGCGCTCTCAATCTCTCGCGCTCGCTCTCAATCTCTCGCGCGCTCTCAATCTCTCTCGCTCTCTTTCAATCTCTCGCGCTCTCTCAATCTCTCTCGCTCTCTTTCAATCTCGCGCTCTCTCTCAATCTCTCGCGCTCTCTCTATCTCTCGCGCTCTCTCTCAATCTCTCGCGCTCGCTCTCTCAATCTCTCGCGCTTGCTCTCTCAATCTCTTGCGCTCGCTCTCTCAATCTCTTGCACTCGCTCTCTCAATCTCTCGCTCTCTCAATCTCTCGCTCTCTCAATCTCTTGCTCTCTCAATCTTTCGCTCTCTCAATCTCTCACTCTCTCAATCTCTCACTCTCTCAATCTCTCACTCTCTCAATCTCTTGCTCTCTCAATCTCTCGCTCGCGCTCGCTCTCTCTAAAGCTCTCGCAAGCTCTCGCTCTCTCAATCTCTCGCTCTCTCAATCTCTCTCTCTCTCAATCTCTAACTCTCTCAATCTCTCTCTCTCTCAATCTCTCTCTCTCTCACATTCTCAATCTCTCTCTCTCTCTCAATCTCTCTCTCTCTCAATCTCTCTCTCTCTCAATCTCTCTCTCTCTCTCAATCTCTCTCTCTCTTTCGCTCTCTCTCTCAATCTCTCGCTCTCTCTCAATCTCTCGCTCTCTCTCAATCGCTCGCTTTTGCTCTCAATCGCTCGCTTTTGCTTTCAATCACTCACTTTTGCTCTCAATTGCTTGCTCTCAATTGCTTGCTCTCAAGTGCTTGCTCTCAAGCGCTCGCTCTCAAGCGCTCGCTTTCAATCGCTTGCTGGATCGCTCATGCTCACTCGCTCGTGTTCGCTCGCTCAATCTCTCTCGCTCTCTCAATTTCTCTCTCTCTCAAGCTCTCAATTGCTCGCTCTCTCAATCGCTCGCTCTCTCAATCTCTCGCTCTCTCAAACTCGCTCTCTCAATCTCTCGCGCTCTCTCAATCTCTCGCGCTCTCTCAATCTCTCGCACTCTCTCAATCTCTACTGCTCTCTCTCAATCTCTCGTGCTCTCTCTCAATCTCCCGCTCTCTCTCTCAATCTTCCGCTCTCTCTCTCAATCTCTCGCTCTCTCTCAATCTCTCGCTCTCTCTCAATCTCTCGCGCTCTCTCAATCTCTCGCGCTCTCTCAATCTCTCGTGCTCTCTCAATCTCTCGTGCTCTCTCAATCTCTCTCTCTCTCAATCTCTCTCGCGCTCTTTCTCAATCTCTCACGCTCTCTCGCTCTCTCAATCTCTTGTGCTCTCTCAATCTCTCTTTCTCTCTCAATCTCTCTCGCGCTCTCTCTCAATCTCTCTCACGCTCTCTCTCTCAATCTCTCGCGCTCTCTCAATCTCTTGTGCTCTCTCAATCTCTCGCGCTCTCAATCTCTCGCGCTCTCTCTCAATCTCTCGCGCTCTCTCTCAATCTCTCACGCTCTCTCTCAATCTCTCACGCTCTCTCTCAATCTCTCGCTCTCTCAATCTCGCGGGATCTCAACCGCTCGCTCTCTCAATCTCTCTCGCTCTCTCAATCTCTCGTTCTCTCAATCTTGCGCTCTGAATCGCTCTCTCTCAATCTTGTGCTCTGAATCGCTCTCTCCATCTCGCGCTCTGAATCGCTCTCTCTCAATCTCACGCTCTCTCAATCTCGCTCTCTCAATCTCGTGCTCTCGCTCTCAATCTCGCTCGCTCTCTCTCTCAATTGCTCGCTCTCTCTCAACATCTCTCTCTCAATATCTCTCTCTCTCTCAATAGCTCTCTCTCTCAATAGCTCTCTCTCTCAATCGCTCGCTCTCTCGCGCTCTCAATCTTTCGTGCTCTCTCTCAATCTCTCGTGCTCTCTCTCAATCTCTCGTGCTCTCTCTCAATCTCTCGCGCTCGCTCTCTCAATCTCTCGCGCTCGCTCTCTCAATCTCTTGTGCTCGCTCTCTCAATCTCTTGCGCTCGCTCTCTCAATCTCTCGCTCTCTCAATCTCTCACTCTCTCAATCTCTCACTCTCTCAATCTCTTGCTCTCTCAATCTCTCGCTCGCGCTCGCTCTCTCTAAATCTCTCGCTCTCTAAAGCTCTCTCTCTCTCAATCTCTCGCTCTCTCAATCTCTCTCTCTCTCAATCTCTCTCTCTCTCAATCTCTCTCTCTCTCTCAATCTCTCTCTCTCTCTCGCTCTCTCTCTCAATTTCTCAATCTCTCGCTCTCTCTCAATCTCTCGCTCTCTCTCAATCGCTCGCTTTTGCTCTCAATCGCTCGCTTTTGCTTTCAATCACTCGCTTTTGCTCTCAATTGCTTGCTCTCAATTGCTTGCTCTCAATTGCTTGCTCTCAAGTGCTTGCTCTCAAGCGCTCGCTCTCAAGCGCTCGCTTTCAATCGCTTGCTGGATCACTCATGCTCACTCGCTCATGTTCGCTCGCTCAATCTCTCTCACTCTCTCAATTTCTCTCTCTCTCAAGCTCTCAATCGCTTGCTCTCTCAATCGCTCGCTCTCTCAATCTCTCGCTCTCTCAAACTCGCTCTCTCAATCTCTCGCGCTCTCTCAATCTCTCGCGCTCTCTCAATCTCTTGTGCTCTCTCTCAATCTCCCACTCTCTCTCAATCTCCCACTCTCTCTCTCAATCTCTCGCTCTCTCTCAATCTCTCGCTCTCTCTCAATCTCTCGCTCTCTCTCAATCTCTCGCGCTCTCTCAATCTCTCGCGCTCTCTCTCTCAATCTCTCTCTCTCAATCTCTCTCGCGCTCTCTCGCTCTCTCAATCTCTTGCGCTCTCTCAATCTCTCGCTCTCTCTCAATCTCTCGTGCTCTCTCTCAATCTCTCTCTCTCTCAATCTCTCTCGCGCTCTCTCTCAATCTCTCTCACGCTCTCGCTCTCTCTCTCAATATATCGCACTCTCTCAATCTCTTGTGCTCTCTCAATCTCTCGCTCTCTCTCAATCTCTCGCGCTCTCGCTCAATCTCTCGTGCTCTCTCTCAATCTCTCACGCTCTCTCGCAATCTCTCACGCTCTCTCTCAATCTCTCACGCTCTCTCTCAATCTCTCACGCTCGCTCTCAATCTCTCGCGCGCTCTCAATCTCTCTCGCTCTCTTTCAATCTCTCGCGCTCTCTCAATCTCTCTCGCTCTCTTTCAATCTCTCGCGCTCTCTCTCAATCTCTCTCGCTCTCTTTCAATCTCTCGCGCTCTCTCTCAATCTCTCACGCTCTCTCACAATCTCTCACGCTCTCTCTCAATCTCTCACGCTCTCTCTCAATCTCTCACGCTCGCTCTCAATCTCTCGCGCGCTCTCAATCTCTCTCGCTCTCTTTCAATCTCTCGCGCGCTCTCAATCTCTCTCGCTCTCTTTCAATCTCTCGCGCTCTCTCAATCTCTCTCGCTCTCTTTCAATCTCTCGCGCTCTCTCTCAATCTCTCGCGCTCTCTCTCAATCTCTTGCGCTCTCTCTCAATCTCTCGCGCTCTCTCTCAATCTCTCGCGCTTGCTCTCTCAATCTCTCGCGCTCGCTCTCTCAATCTCTTGCGCTCGCTCTCTCAATCTCTTGCACTCGCTCTCTCAATCTCTCGCTCTCTCAATCTCTCGCGCTCTCAATCTCTCGCTCTCTCAATCTCTCGCTCTCTCAATCTTTCGCTCTCTCAATCTCTCACTCTCTCAATCTCTCACTCTCTCAATCTCTCACTCTCTCAATCTCTCTCTCTCTCAATCTCTAACTCTCTCAATCTCTCTCTCTCTCAATCTCTCTCTCTCTCAATCTCTCTCTCTCTCTCACTCTCTCAATCTCTCTCTCTCTCTCTCAATCTCTCTCTCTCTCAATCTCTCTCTCAATCTCTCTCTCTCTCTCAATCTCTCTCTCTCTTTCGCTCTCTCTCTCAATCTCTCGCTCTCTCTCAATCTCTCGCTCTCTCTCAATCGCTCGCTTTTGCTCTCAATCGCTCGCTTTTGCTTTCAATCACTCGCTTTTGCTCTCAATTGCTTGCTCTCAATTGCTAGCTCTCAAGTGCTTGCTCTCAAGCGCTCGCTCTCAAGCGCTTGCTTTCAATCGCTTGCTGGATCGCTCATGCTCACTCGCTTGTGTTCGCTCGCTCAATCTCTCTCGCTCTCTCAATTTCTCTCTCTCTCAAGCTCTCAATCGCTCGCTCTCTCAATCGCTCGCTCTCTCAATCTCTCGCTCTCTCAAACTCGCTCTCTCAATCCCTCGCGCTCTCTCAATCTCTCGCGCTCTCTCAATCTCTCGCACTCTCTCAATCTCTCGTGCTCTCTCAATCTCTCACGCTCTCTCAATCTCTCGTGCTCTCTCTCAATCTCTCGTGCTCTCTCTCAATCTCCCGCTCTCTCTCTCAATCTCCCGCTCTCTCTCTCAATCTCTCGCTCTCTCTCAATCTCTCGCTCTCTCTCAATCTCTCGCTGTCTCTCAATCTCTCGCGCTCTCTCAATCTCTCGCGCTCTCTCAATCTCTCGCGCTCTCTCAATCTCTCTCTCTCTCAATCTCTCTCGCGCTCTCTCTCAATCTCTCTCACGCTCTCTCGCTCTCTCAATCTCTTGTGCTCTCTCAATCTCTCTCTCTCTCTCAATCTCTCGTGCTCTCTCTCTCAATCTCTCTTTCTCTCTCAATCTCTCTCGCGCTCTCTCTCAATCTCTCTCACGCTCTCTCTCTCAATCTCTCGCGCTCTCTCAATCTCTTGTGCTCTCTCAATCTCTCGCGCTCTCAATCTCTCGCGCTCTCTCTCAATCTCTTGCGCTCTTTCTCAATCTCTCGCACTCTCTCTCAATCTCTCACGCTCTCTCAATCTTGTGCTCTGAATCGCTCTCTCCATCTCGCGCTCTGAATCGCTCTCTCTCAATCTCACGCTCTCTCAATCTCGCTCTCTCAATCTCGTGCTCTCGCTCTCAATCTCGCTCCCTCTCTCTCAATTGCTCGCTCTCTCTCAACATCTCTCTCTCAATATCTCTCTCTCTCTCAATAGCTCTCTCTCTCAATAGCTCTCTCTCTCAATCGCTCGCTCTCTCGCGCTCTCAATCTTTCGTGCTCTCTCTCAATCTCTGGCGCTCTCTCTCAATCTCTCGTGCTCTCTCTCAATCTCTCGCGCTCGCTCTCTCAATCTCTCGCGCTCGCTCTCTCAATCTCTTGTGCTCGCTCTCTCAATCTCTTGCGCTCGCTCTCTCAATCTCTCGCTCTCTCAATCTCTCGCTCTCTCAATCTCTCGCTCTCTCAATCTCTCACTCTCTCAATCTCTCACTCTCTCAATCTCTCACTCTCTCAATCTCTCGCTCTCTCAATCTCTCGCTCTCTCAATCTCTCACTCTCTCAATCTCTCACTCTCTCAATCTCTTGCTCTCTCAATCTCTCGCTCGCGCTCGCTCTCTCTAAATCTCTCGCTCTCTAAAGCTCTCTCTCTCTCAATCTCTCGCTCTCTCAATATCTCTCTCTCTCAATCTCTCTCTCTCTCTCTCTCAATCTCTCTCTCTCTCTCGCTCTCTCAATCTCTCGCTCTCTCTCAATCTCTCGCTCTCTCTCAATCGCTCGCTTTTGCTTTCAATCACTCGCTTTTGCTCTCAATTGCTTGCTCTCAATTGCTTGCTCTCAATTGCTTGCTCTCAAGTGCTTGCTCTCAAGCGCTCGCTCTCAAGCGCTCGCTCTCAAGCGCTTGCTGGATCACTCATGCTCACTCGCTCGTGTTCGCTCGCTCAATCTCTCTCGCTCTCTCAATTTCTCTCTCTCTCAAGCTCTCAATCGCTTGCTCTCTCAATCGCTCGCTCTCTCAATCTCTCGCTCTCTCAAACTCGCTCTCTCAATCTCTCGTGCTCTCTCAATCTCTCGCGCTCTCTCAATCTCTCGCGCTCTCTCAATCTCTCGTGCTCTCTCTCAATCTCCCACTCTCTCTCAATCTCCCACTCTCTCTCTCAATCTCTCGCTCTCTCTCAATCTCTCGCTCTCTCTCAATCTCTCGCGCTCTCTCAATCTCTCGCGCTCTCTCTCTCAATCTCTCTCTCTCAATCTCTCTCGCGCTCTCTCGCTCTCTCAATCTCTTGCGCTCTCTCAATCTCTCGCTCTCTCTCAATCTCTCGTGCTCTCAATCTCTCTCTCTCTCAATCTCTCGCGCTCTCTCTCAATCTCTCCCACGCTCTCGCTCTCACTCTCAATCTCGTGCTCTCAAAATCTCGTGCTCTCGCTCTCAATCTCTTTCTCTCAATCTTTCTCTCAATCTCTTTCTCTCAATCTCTCTTGCTCTCTCTCTCAATCTCTCTCTCTCACAATCTCTCTCACAATCTCTCTCGCTATCTCTCTTTCTCTCAATCTCTTTCTCTCAATGTCTTTCTCTCAATCGCTCTCTCACTCTCAATCTCTCACTCTCGCTCGCTCAATCTCGCTCTCGCTCTCACTCTCGCTCGCTCACACTCGCTCTCTCACTCTCGCTCTTTCTTAATCTCTCGCTCTCTCTTAATCACTCGCGCTCTCTCGCTCTCTCAATCTCTCGCTCTCTCGCTGTCAATCTCTCGCTCTCTCTCAATCTCTTGCCCTCTCTCAATCTTGCGCTCTCTCTCAATCTCTTGTGCTCTCTCTTAATCTCTCGCTCTCTCTCTCAATCTCTCGCGCTCTCAATCTCTCGCTCTCTCTCAATCTCGCGCTGTCTCTCAATCTCGCTCTCTCTCTCCCTCTCTCTCAATCTCGCTCTCTCTCAATCTCGCTCTCTCTCTCAGTCTCGCTCTCTCTCTCAGTCTCGCTCTCTCTCAATCTCGCTCTTGCTCTCAATCTCTCTCTCTCTCGCTCTCTCTCGCGCTCTCTCGTGCTCTCTCGCGCTCTCTCGTGCTCTCTCGCGCTCTCTCGCGCTCTCTCACGCTCTCGCTCTCAATCGCTCTATTTTGCTCTCAATCGCTTGCTCTCAATCACTCGCTCTCTCACTCTCGCTCTCTCTCAATCACTTGCGCTCTCTCGCGCTCTCTCACGCTCTCGCTCTCAATCTCTCACTCTCTCTCAATCTCGGGCTCTCTCTCAATCTCTCACGCTCTCTCTCAATCTCTCGCGCTCTCTCTCAATCTCTCGCGCTCTCTCTCAATCTCTCGTGCTCTCTCTCGTGCTCTCGCTCTCTCTGGGTCTCTCTCGCGCTCTCTCTCGTGCTCTCTTGCTCTCTATCGCTCTATTTTGCTCTCAATCGCTTGCTCTCAATCACTCGCTCTCAATCTCGTGCTCTCGCTCTCAATCTCACGCTCTCAAAATCTCGCGCTCTCGCTCTCAATCTCGCACTCTCAATCTCGCACTCTTAATCTTTCTCTCAATGTCTTTCTCTCAATCTCTCTTGCTCTCTCTCTCACAATCTCTCTCACAATCTCTCTCGCTATCTCTCTTTCTCTCAATGTCTTTCTCTCAATAGTTCTCTCACTCTCAATCTCTCACTCTCAATCTCTCAATCTCGCTCTCAATCTCGCTCTTTCTCAATCTCTCGCTCTCTCTCAATCACTCGCGCTCTCTCGCTCTCTCAATCTCTCTCAATCTCTCGCTCTCAATCTCTCTCTCTCTCTCAATCTCTCGCTCTCTCTCAATCTCGCGCTCTCTCTCAATCTCGCGCTCTCTCTCAATCTCGCGCGCTCTATCAATCTCGCGCGCTCTATCAATCTCGCGCTCTCTCTCAATCTCGCGCTCTCTCTCAATCTCGCGCTCTCTCTCAATCTCTCGCGCTCTCTCTCAATCTCTCGCGCTCTCTCTCAATCTCGCTCTCTCTCTTTCTCGCTCTTTCTCAATCTCTCGCTCTCTCTCAATCCTTCGCGCTCTCTCGCTCTCTCAATCTCTCTCAATCTCTCGCTCTCAATCTCTCTCTCTCTCTCAATCTCTCGCTCTCTCAATATCTCTCAATCTCTCGCTCTCAATCTCTCGCACTCTCTCAATCTCTCTCTCTCTCTCAATCTCTCGCTCTCTCTCAATCTCGCGCTCTCTCTCAATCTCGCGCTCTCTCTCAATCTCTCGCGCTCTCTCTCAATCTTTCGCGCTCTCTCTCAATCTCTCGCGCTCTCAATCTCGCTCTCTCTCTCAATCTCGCTCTCTCTCAATCTCGCTCTCTCAATCTCGCTCTTGCTCTCAATCTCGCTCTCAATCTCTCGCTCTCTCTCAATCTCTCGCTCTCAATCTCTCTCGCTCTCTCTCAATCTCTCTCGCTCTCTCAATCTCTCGCGCTCTCTCAATCTCTCGCGCTCTCTCAATCTCTCGTGCTCTCTCAATCTCTCGTGCTCTCAATCTCTCTTTCTCAATCTCTCACGCTCTCTCAATCTCTCTCGCTCTCAATCTCTCTCGCTCTCTCAATCTCTCTCGCTCTCTCAATCTCTCTCGCTCTCTCAATTTCTCTCGCTCTCAAAATCTCTCTCGCTCTCAAAATCTCTCTCGCTCTCAAAATCTCTCTCGCTCTCTCAATCTCTTGCGCTCTCAATCTCTCTCGCTCTCTCAATCTCTCTCGCTCTCTCAATCTCTCTCGCTCTCTCAATCTCTCGCTTTCTCAATTGCTCTCTCTCTCTCTCAATCGCTCGCTCTCTCAATCTCTCGCTCTCTCAATCTCGCGGGATCTCAATCGCTCGCTCTCTCAATCTCTCTCGCTCTCTCAATCTCTCTCGCGCTCTGAATCGCTCTCTCAATCTCGCGCTCTGAATCACTCTCTCAATCTCGTGCTCTGAATCGCTCTCTCTCAATCTGGCGCTCTGAATTGCTCTCTCTCAATCTCGCTCTCTCTTTCTCAGTTGCTCGCTCTCTCTCTCTCAATATCTCTCTCTCAATATCTCTCTCTCTCTCAATAGTTCTCTCTCTCTCAATCGCTCTCTCTCTCTCAATCGCTCTCTCTCTCAATCACTCTCTCTCTCAATCGCTCGCTCTCTCACGCTCGCTCTCTCACGCTCTCTTGCGCTCCCCCTCAAACTATCGCGCTCTCTCTCAATCTCTCGCGCTCTCTCTCAATCTCTCGCGCTCGCTCTCTTAATCTCTCACGCTCGCTCTCTTAATCTCTTGCGCTCGCTCTCTTAATCTCTTGCGCTCGCTCTCTAAAGCTCTCGCTCTCTCAATCTCTCACTCTCTCAATCTCTCGCTCTCTCAATCTCTCGCTCTCTCAATCTCTCACTCTCTCAATCTCTCTCTCTCTCTCTCAATTGCGCAATCGCTCTCTCTCAATCTCTCGCTCTCTCTCAATCTCTCTCTCTCTCTCAATCGCTCACTTTTGCTCTCAATCGCTCGCTTTTGCTCTCAATCGCTCACTTTTGCTCTCAATCACTCGCTTTTGCTCTCAATTGCTTGCTCTCAATTGCTTGCTCTCAATTGCTTGCTCTCAATTGCTTGCTCTCAAGCGCTTGCTCTCAAGCGCTCGCTCTCAAGCGCTCACTTTCAATCGCTTGCTGGATCGCTCTCGCTCATGCTCGCTCGCTCATGCTCGCTCGTGCTCGCTCGCTCTCTCAATCTCTGTCACGGTCTCCTTGGATCCTCTCCTCGGGATGACGCCGATGCTATGTAGGGGTCCACCGCCCATCCGTCCCCAGTCCGGTATAAGTGTAATACCCGCAGACTCAGAAGACAGGTGGGTGAGGGAAGGAAGGATAGGAACCGCGGGGAGAGAGACCTGAAAGAGACAAGTAGATGGGTTAGCCAAATGCTTGCTCGCTCCCCTTCCCAAGACACCACCCCTAGCCTGACTTTTCCCGTACCTGATGCTCCTTCCTCCCCCTGTCTGGATCTCTGTGTGAGACGATGCCTAGGCCCAGTTGAATTCACTGGGCGGAGAGTCAGGGAGGTAGTGAGTCGTTAGGGTTAGGGCGTTCTTCTCACGAACCCTCCCGTTACGTCACGGGGAAGCGAGGAGAGAGCTGAAAGACACCAGAGGAGCCGGTGACGAGTATAATAGGCGCTGCAACTCTACGCCCGGAAATCCTGGGGCGGAGGAGCGCCGAGTAGGCTGAAGGGCTCACCTCTCGCACCGTCCCGTTACCTCACAGGAAAGTACGGAGTGAGCGGGTAGTTTCTGGAGCAGCCGGTGGCCAGTGAGGCCGGCGCTGCTACTCCACGCCTGGAATCCTGGGGCGGAGGAGCGCCGAGTAGGCTGAAGGGCTCACCTCTCGCACCGTCCCGTTACCTCACGGGAAAGTACGGAGTGAGCGGGTAGTCTCTGGAGCAGTCGGTGGCCAGTGAGGCCGGAGCTGCTACTCCACACCCGGAATCCTGTGGCGGAGGAGCGCCGGGTTGGCAGGTAAGTCCCTCTGACTGGGGTGTAGTCACTGCGCAGAGCGGTCCGCACAGCCGCGCTGACCTCAGGGGGAATCCGGGAAGAAAGGTGAGAGGGAGGCGGCATGGCCTGGAAGACCGAGGGCATTGTGGAGACGGTCCTCGTCTAAGCACTCACCTCTTTCATTGCTGATGGTAGAGCCAAGGCGGGTCAAGAACTCAGGAGCTGAGGAGAACGAGGCGATCCATTGGTAGCTGCGGAGCCGTTGATCATGAACAGAGCGACGGGAATCATTGGCCCCGCCTCCCAGGTCGTCACGCTCTCTATACACTTCCGGGGGTCGCGGGATGTCACGTGCTGCGGGTAAGCGCTGCGCCGCCTGGGAATCGGAGTCCCGTTCTTCGTGGAGTAGCGCCGTAGCGCGCGGGATCATGACAATCTCTCTTGCTCTCTCAATTTCTCTCTCTCTCAAGCTCTCAATCGCTCACTCTCTCAATCGCTCGTTCTCTCAATCTCTTGCGCTCTCAATCTCTCGCGCTCTCTCAATCTCTCGCGCTCTCTGAATCTCTTGCTCTCTGAATCTCTCGCGCTCTCTCTCGTGCTCTCTCTCTTGTGCTCTCTCTCTCGCGCTCTCTCTCTCACGCACTCTCTCTCACGCACTCTCTCTCACGCACTCTCTCTCGCACGCTCGTTCTCAATCTCTTTCTCTCGCTCTCTCGCTCTCTCTCTCGCTCGCTCTCTCGCTCGCTCTCTCTCTCGTTCTCTCTCGCTCTCTCTCGCAATATCTTGCTCTCTCAATCTCTAGCTCTCAATCTCTCGCTCTCAATCTCTCGCTCTCAATCTCTCGCTCTCAATCTCGCGCTCACTCTCAATCTCTCGCTCTCAATCTCTCTCTCTCTCTCTCAATCTCTCTTGCTCTCTCTCAATCTCTCTTGCTCTCTCAATCCCTCTCTGACAATCTCTCTCGCTATCTCTCTTTCTCTCAATCTCTTTCTCTCAATCTTTCTCTCAATGTCTTTCTCTCAATCGCTCTCTCTCGCTCTCTCAATCTCGCTCTCTATCTTGCTCTCTCTCTTAATCGCTCTCTCTCAATCTCGCTCTCTCTCAAGCTCTCTCTCTCTCAAGCTCGCTCTCTCAATCTCTCGCTCTCTCAATCCTGCGGGATCTCAATCTCGCGGATCTCAATCTCGTGGGATCTCTCTCTCAATCTCTTTTGCTCTCTCAATCTCTCGCTCTCTCAATCTCGCACTCTGAATCACTCTCTCTCAATCTCGCTCTCTGAATCGCTCTCTCAATCTCGCGCTCTGAATCGCTCTCTCAATCTCGCGCTCTGAATCGCTCTCTCTCAATCTCGCGCTGTGAATTGCTCTCTCTCAATCTCGCGCTCTGAATCGCTCTCTCTCAATCTCGTGCTCTGAATCGCTCTCTCTCAATCTCGCGCTCTGAATCGCTCTCTCTCTCAATCTCGCGCTCTCTCAATCTCTCTCAATCTCGCTCTCTCTCAATCCCTCGCGCTTTCAATCTCTCCCGCTCTCTGAATCTCTCGCGCTCTGTCAATCTCTCACGCTCTCTCAATCTCTCGCACTCTCTCAATCTCTCGCTCTCTCTCAATCTCTCACGCTCTCTCAATCTCTCGCGCTCTCTCAATCTCTCGCGCTCTCTCAATCTCGCGCTCTCTGAATCTCTCGCGCTCTCTCTCTCGCGCTCTCTGAATCTCTCGCGCTCTCTCTCTCGCGCTCTCTCTCTCACGCTCTCTCTCGCTCTCTCTCTCTCTCTCGCGCTCTCTTGCTCTCTCAATCTCTCTCTCTCACAATCTCTCTCGCTATCTCTCTTTCTCTCAATCTCTTTCTCTCAATCTTTCTCTCAATGTCCTTCTCTCAATCGCTCTCTCTCACTCTCAATCTCTCGCTCTCTCTCAATCTCTCACTCTCTCGCTCTCGCTCTCTCGCTCTCGCTCTCTTGCTCTCGCTCTCTCAATCTCGCTCTCGCTCTCTCTCAATCTCTCGCTCTCTCATTCTCTCGCTCTCTCATTCTCTCGCTCTCTCTCAATCTCTCGCTCTCTCTCAATCTCTCGCTCTCTCTCAATCTCTCGCTCTCTCTCAATCTCTCGCTCTCTCTCGCTCTCTCTCAATCTCTCAATCTCTCTCGCTCTCTCAATCTCTCGTGCTCTCTCTGAACCTCTCGCGCTCTCTCTCAATCTCTCGCGCTCTCTCTAAATCTTGCTTTCTCTCTCAATCGCTCTCAATCTCGCTCTCTCTCAATCTCGCTCTCTCATTCTCACTCTCTCTTAATCTCGCTCTCTCTCTCAATCTCGCTCTCTCTCTCAATCTCGCGCTCTCTCTCAATCTCGCTCTCTCTCAATCTCTCGCTCTCTCTCAATCTCTCGCTCTCTCTCAATCTCTCGCTCTCTCAATCTCTCTCTCTCTCAATCTCTCGCTCTCTATCTCAATCTCTCTCTCTCTCAATCTCGCTCTCTCTCTCAATCTCGCTCTCTCTCTCAATCTCGCTCTCCCTCAATCTCGCTCTCCATCAATCTCGCTCTCCCTCAATCTCGCTCTCTCTCAATCTCGCTCTCTCTCAATCTCGTTCTCTCTCAATCTCGCTCTCTCTCTCAATCTCGCTCTCTCTCTCAATCTCGCTCTCTCTCTCAATCTCGCTCTCTCTCTCAATCTCGCTCTCTCTCAATCTCGCTCTCAATCAATCTCGCTCTCAATCAATCTCGCTCTCTCTCTCAATCTCGCTCTCTCTCTCAATCTCACTCTCTCAATCTTGCTCTCGCTCTCAATCTCTCGCTCTCTCTCAATTTCTCGCTCTCTCTCAATCTCTCTCGCTCTCTCAATCTCTCTCGCTCTCTCAATCTCTCTCGCTCTCTCAATCTCTCGCTCTCTCAATCTATCGCTCTCTCAATCTCTCGCTCGCTCAATCTCGCGGGATCTCAATCTCTCTCTCTCTCTAATAAACTCTCGCTCTCTCAAACTCGTGCTCTGAATCGCTCTCTCTCAATCTCGCGCTCTGAATCGCTCTCTCTCAATCTCGCGCTCTGAATCACTCTCTCTCAATCTCGCGCTCTCTCAATCTCGCTCAATCTCGCTCTCTCTCAATCTCGTGCTCTCGCTCTCAATCTCGCGCTCTCGCTCTCTCTCAATCTCGCTCGCTCGCTCTCAATCTCTCTCTCTCTCTCGCTCTCTCAATCTCGCTCGCTCTCTCAATCTCGCTCGCTCTCAATCTCGCTCGCTCTCGCTCTCTCTCAATCTCGCAATCTCAATCTCGCTCGCTCTCGCTCTCTCAATCTCACTCGCTCGCTCTCGCTCTCTCTCAATCTCGCTCGCTCTCGCTCTCTCAATCTCACTCGCTCGCTCTCGCTCTCTCTCAATCTCGCTCGCTCTTGCTCTCTCAATCTCGCTCGCTCTCTCTCAATCTCTCAAGCTCTCGCTCTCTCTCAAGCTCTCGCTCTCTCTCAAGCTCTCTCTCTCAATCTCGCGGGATCTCAATCTCTCTCGCTCTCTCAATCTCTCTCGCTCTCTCAATCTCTCTCGCTCTCTCAATCTCTCTCGCTCTCTCAATCTCTCTCGCTCTCTCAATCTCGCACTCTGAATTGCTCTCTCAACCTCGCGCTCTGAATCGCTCTCTCAATCTCGCGCTCTGAATCGCCCTCTCTCAATCTCGCGCTCTGAATCGCTCTCTCTCAATCTCACGCTCTCTCAGTCTCGCGCTCTCGCTCTCAATCTCGCTCGCTCTCTCTATTACTCGCTCTCTCTCAATATCTCTCACTCAATATCTCTCTCAATATCTCTCTCCCAATCGCTCGCTCTCTCTCTCAATCGCTCGCTCTCTCTCTCAATCGCTCGCTCTCTCAATCGCTCGTTCTCTCTCTCAATCACGTGCTCTCTCGCGCTCTCTCGCGCTGTCTCTCAATCTCTCGTGCTCTCTCAATCTTTCGCGCTCTCTCTCAATCTCTCGTGCTCTCTCTCAATCTTTCGCGCTCTCTCTCAATCTCTCGTGCTCTCTCTCAATCTCTCGCGCTCTCTCTCAATCTCTTGTGCTCGCTCTCTCAATCTCTCGCTCTCTCAATCTCTCGCTCTCTCAATCTCTCGCTCTCTCAATCTCTCGCTCGCGCTCGCTCGCTCTCTCCCAATCGCTCTCTCTCTAAAGCTCT
This sequence comes from Triturus cristatus, assembly GCF_964204655.1. Lineage (NCBI taxonomy): Eukaryota > Metazoa > Chordata > Amphibia > Caudata > Salamandridae > Triturus > Triturus cristatus. Next base: position 821,141,041 of record NC_140579.1, on the reverse strand, counting down.
TGCTCTCTCAAACTCTCGCTCTCTCATTCTCTCGCTCTCTCAATCGCACTCTCTCTCTCAATCTCTCGCTCTCTCTCAATCTCTCGCGCTCTTTCTCTCAATCTCTCTCTCAATCTCTCTTGCGCTCTCTCTCACGCTCTCTCGCGCTCTCTCGCGCTCTCTCAATCTCTCGCGCTCTCTCGCGCTCTCTCAATCTCTCGTGCTCTCTTGCGCTCTCTCAATCTTTCGCACTCTCTCAATCTCTCGTGCTCTCTCAATCTCTTGCGCGCTCTCTCAATCTCTCGCGCTCTCTCTCAATCTCTCTCGCTCTCTCAATCTCTCGCGCTCTCTCTCAATCTCTCTCGCTCTCTCAATCTCTCTCGCGCTCTCAATCTCGCGCTCTGAATCGCTCTCTCTCAATCTCGCGCTCTGAATCGCTCTCTCAATCTCGTGCTCTCTCAATCTCGCTCGCTCTCTCAATCTCTCTCGATCTCTCAATCTCTCGCTCTCCCAATCTCTCGCTCTCTCAATCTCATGGGATCTCAATCGCTCGGTCTCTCAATCTCTCCCGCTCTCTCAATCTCTCGTTCTCTCAATCTCGCGCTCTGAATCGCTCTCTCTCAATCTCGGGCTCTGAATCGCTCTCTCAATCTCGTGCTCTGAATCGCTCTCTCTCAATCGCTCGCTTTTGCTCTCAATCACTCGCTTTTGCTCTCAATTGCTTGCTCTCAATTGCTTGCTCTCAATTGCTTGCTCTCAAGCGCTCGCTCTCAAGCGCTCACTTTCAATCGCTTGCTGGATCGCTCTCGCTCATGCTCGCTCTCTCTCTCTCTCTCAATCTCTCGCTCTCTCTCAATCTCTCGCGCTCTCAATCTCGCTCTCGCTCTCTTGCTCTCTTGCTCTCGCTCTCTCTCTTTCAATCTCTCTCTCGCTCTCTCTCAATCTCTCGCTCTCTCTCAATCTCTCGCTCTCTCTCTCAATCTCTCGCTCTCTCTCAATCTCTCGCTCTCTCTCTCAATCTCTTTCTCTCTCTCAATCTCTCTCTCTCTCTCTCTCGCTCTCTCTCAATCTCTCGCTCTCTCTCAATCTCTCACTCTCTCTCTCTCAATACCTCTCTCTCTCTCGCTCTCTCTCAATCTCTCGCTCTCTCTCAATCTCTCACTCTCAATCTCTCTCGCTCTCTCTCAATCTCTCGCGCTCTCTCTGAACCTCTCGCGCTCTCTCTCAATCTCTCGCGCTCACTCAATCTTGCGCTCTCACTCAATCTCGTGCTCTCTCTAAATCTTGCTCTCTCAATCTTGCTCTCTCTCTCAATCGCTCTCTCTCAATCTCGCTCTCTCTCAATCTCGCGCTGTCTCTCAATCTCGCTCTCTCTCAATCTCGCTCTCTCTCTCAATCTCGCTCTCTCTCAATCTTGCTCTCTCTCAATCTCGCTCTCTCTCTCAATCTCGCTCTCTCTCTCAATCTCGCTCTCTCTCAATTTCGCTCTCTCAATCTCTCGCTCTCTCTCAGTCTCTCGCTCTCTCTCAATCTCTCTCTCACTCTCTCTCAATCTCTCTCGCTCTCTCTCAATCTCTCTCGCTCCCAAAATCTCTCTCGCTCTCTCAATCCCTCTCGCTCTCTCAATCTCTCCCTCTCTCAATCTCGCGGGATCTCAATCTCGCGGGATCTTAATCTCTCTCTCTCTCGCTCTATCAATCTCTCGCTCTCTCAAACTCGTGCTCTGAATCACTCTCTCTCAATCTCGCGCTCTGAATCGCTCTCTCTCAATCTCACGCTCTCTCACTCTCTCTCAATCTCGCTCTCTCTCAATCTCGCGCTCTCGCTCTCAATCTCGCGCTCTCGCTCTCAATCTTGCTCGCTCTCGCTCGCTCTCAATCTCGCTCTCTCGCTCTCAATCTCGCTCGCTCGCTATCTCACTCTCTCTCTCGCTCTCTCAATCTCGCTCGCTCTCTCAATCTCGCTCGCTTGCTATCGCTCTCTCAATCTCGCTCGCTCTCTCTCAATCTCGCGCTCTCAATCTTGCTCGCTCGCTCTCGCTCTCTCTCAATCTCTCTCACTCTTGCTCTCTCTCAATCTCGCTCGCTCTCTCAATCTCGCTCGCTTGCTATCCCTCTCTCAATCTCGCTCGCTCTCTCTCAATCTCGCGCTCTCAATCTCGCTCGCTCGCTCTCGCTCTCTCTCAATCTCTCTCACTCTTGCTCTCTCTCAATCTCGCTCACTCTCTCTCAAGCTCGCTCTCGCTCGCTCAATCTCGCTCGCTCTCAATCTCTCAAGCTCTCGCTCTCTCTCAAGCTCTCGCTCTCTCTCAAGCTCTCTTTCTCAATCTCGCGGGATCTCAATCTCTCTCTCTCTCAATCTCTCTCGCTCTCTCAATCTCTCTCGCTCTCTCAATCTCTCAATCTCTCATTCTCGCGCTCTGAATCGCTCTCTCAATCTCGCGCTCTGAATCGCTCTCTCAATCTCGCGCTCTGAATCGCTCTCTCTCAATCTCGCGCTCTGAATCGCTCTCTCTCAATCTCGCGCTCTCTCAGTCTCGCGCTCTCGCTCTCAATCTCGCTCGCTCTCTCTCTCAATTGCTCTCTCTCTCAATATCTCTCTCTCAATATCTCTCTCTCAATATCTCTCTCTCGCTCAATCGCTCTCTCTCTCTCTCTCAATCGCTCGCTCTCTCAATCGCTCGCTCTCTCTCTCAATCGCTCGTTCTCTCTCTCAATCTCGCGCTCTGAATCGCTCTCTCTCAATCTCGCGCTCTCTCAGTCTCGCGCTCTCGCTCTCAATCTCGCTCGCTCTCTCTCTCAATTGCTCTCTCTCTCAATATCTCTCTCTCAATATCTCTCTCTCAATATCTCTCTCTCGCTCAATCGCTCGCTCTCTCTCTCTCAATCGCTCGCTCTCTCAATCGCTCGCTCTCTCTCTCAATCACTCGTTCTCTCTCTCAATCGCGTGCTCTCTCGCGCTGTCTCTTAATCTCTCGCGCTCTCTCAATCTTTTGCGCTCTCTCTCAATCTCTCGCGCTCTCTCTCAATCTCTCACTCTCTCAATCTCTCGTTCTCTCAATCTCTCGCTCTCTCAATCTCTCGCTCTCTCAATCTCTCGCTCTCTCAATCTCCTCGCTCGCGCTCGTTCGCTCTCTCCCAATCGCTCTCTCTCTAAAGCTCTAGCTCTCTCAATCTCTTGCTCTCTCAATCTCTTGCTCTCTCCATCTCTCTCTCTCTCTCAATCGCGCTCTCTCTCTCAATCTCTCGCTCTCTCTCAATCTCTCGCTCTCTCTCAATCTCTCGCGCTCTCTCTCTCAATCTCTCTCTCTCTCAATCTCTCTCTCAATCTCTCTCGCGCTCTCTCTTAATCTCTCTCGCGCTCTCTCACGCTCTCTCAATCTCTTGCGCTCTCTCAATCTCTTGCGCTCTTAATCTCTCGCACTCTCTCTCTCAATCTCTCGCGCTCTCTCTCAATCTCTCACGCTCTCTCTCAATCTCTCATGCTCTCTCTCAATCTCTCGCGCTCTCTGAATGTCAAGAATTCCTGTCATGCGAGGGGAAGAAAACGGTAACCAGCGAAAACGGACTACATCTCCCAGGATGCTTAGCGGTTGAGAGGTTATGTAAACAGGAGAGCTGTTACATAACTCAAGGAAAACACGCCCTTATGTAAACAGGAGAGCTGTTACATAACTCAAGGAAAACAAGCCCTTATGTAAGCAGGAGAGCTGTTACATAACTCAAGGAAAACACGCCCTATAAAGGGAGGAACCGGGAGGTACAACGCTGTCGGATATTGTGTTTACACTGACGTACCTGCTTCGTGAAGAGCAGTGTTCCGGAGTGGTGCTCCAGTAAGGCAAGAACGGAGGTAGGTCGAGTCGTTACTCCCTGGGCCGTGTCTTGCCCCATCGTCACCTGTGAAGGACCCGGAAGCTCTACCGGTCAACCATTGAGCTTCGCTTTTTGACTCGGCTGAGTCAGAGCGCAGTGGCGCTTTTGCTGGTTGGAGTCGTAACTTCCAGCCAGACCAGAGATACAGGGACTGCCAGCTGTAACGCACACCAGGAGGTGTTTGCCGTGTTACAGACTCGGAAGTCCACAGGATCGATCGAGCGGCTGCTCTCGGTTCAGTCTTCTTGCTTTTTGATTGGGGTATCGGTGACGCATCACCAGGAGGTGACTCCGCGTCCCGGTGCAGTCTGAGGAAGAGGTTGAGCGGCTGCTCCCTTCAGGTAGAGACCCCGGCTGGGTGTTTTCCTGACTCCTCAATTCTCCCCAACACTCCTCGTGCCCCTCACAGCCTACCGATTGGCATTGTCGGCCATTTCATTTCTGCCCTCTGTTGGCATACGCCGGGATCGGCGTATATGCAGAGGACGGTTAGGACCATCCGTGCGGTGGGCTGGTAACGTACTTAGCCTGGAGGATTCCAGTGACTATAACTTTTGTTTATTCTTTGTATTATTTTTGCCTTCATTAAAATAACTAACCCTTCACAAGTGGTTGCGTCCTCATTATCGTGTCTGTTAAACGATCCTGAGACGTTCAGGGCGTTACACTGAACCTTGCGCGCTCTCTGAACCTCGCGCGCTCTCTGAACCTCGCGCGCTCTCTGAACCTCGCGGGATCTCAATCTCTCTCAATCTCGCGCTCAAAATCGCTCTCTCTCAATCTCGCGCTCTGAATCGCTCTCTCAATCTCACGCTCTCTCAATCTCGCTCGCTCTCTCAATCTCTCTCGATCTATCAATCTCTCGCTATCTCAATCTCTCGCTATCTCAATCTCGTGGGATCTCAATCGCTCGGTCTCTCAATCTCTCTCGCTCAATCTCTCGTTCTCTCAAACTCGCGCTCTGAATCGCTCTCTCTCAATCTCGGGCTCTGAATCGCTCTCTCAATCTCGCGCTCTGAATCGCTCTCTCTCAATCTTGCGCTCTCTCAATCTCTCTCAATCTCGCTCTCTCAATCTCGTGCTCTCGCTCTCAATCTTGCTCGCTCTCTCAATTGCTCGCTCTCTCTCAATATCTCTCTTTCTCTCTCAATAGCTGTCCCTCTCAATAGCTCTCTCTCTCTCAATTGCTCGCTCTCTCGCGCTCTCAATCTCTCACGCTCTCTCTCAATCTCTCGCGCTCTCTCTCAATCTCTCGCTCTCTCTCAATCTCTCGCGCTCGCTCTCTCAATCTCTTGCGCTCGCTCTCTCAATCTCTTGCGCTCTCTCTCAATCTCTCACACTCGCTCTCTCAATCTCTTGCGCTCGCTCTCTCAATCTCTCGCTCTCTCAATCTCTCGCTCTCTCAATCTCTCGCTCTCTCAATCTCATGGGATCTCAATCGCTCAGTCTCTCAATCTCTCTCGCTCTCTCAATCTCTCATTCTCTCAATCTCGCGCTCTGAATCGCTCTCTCTCAATCTCGGGCTCTGAATCGCTCTCTCAATCTCGCGCTCTGAATCGCTCTCTCTCAATCTCGCGCTCTCTCAATCTCTCTCAATCTCGCTCTCTCAATCTCATGCTCTCGCTCTCAATCTTGCTCGCTCTCTCTCTCAATTGCTCGCTCTCTCTCAATATCTCTCTCTCAATATCTCTCTCTCTCTCAATAGCTGTCTCTCTCAATAGCTCTCTCTCTCAATCGCTTGCTCTCTCGCGCTCTCAATCGTTCGCGCTCTCTCTCAATCTCTCGCGCTCTCTCTCAATCTCTTGCTCTCTCTCTCAATCTCTCGCGCTCTCTCTCAATCTCTCGTGCTCTCGATCAATCTCTCGCGCTCTCTCTCAATCTCTCGCGCTCGCTCTCTCAATCTCTTGCACTCACTCTCTCAATCTCTTGCTCTTGCTCTCTCAATCTCTTGCGCTCGCTCTCAATCTCTCGCTCTCTCAATCTCTCGCTCTCTCAATCTCTCGCTCTCTCAATCTCTCGCTCTCTCAATCTCTCAATCTCTCGCTCTCTCAATCTCTCACTCTCTTAATCTCTTGCTCTTTCAATCTCTCTCTCTCTTAATCTCTCGCTCTCTCTCAATCTCTCGCTCTCTCTCAATCGCTCGCTTTTGCTCTCAATCGCTCGCTTTTGCTCTCAATTGCTTGCTCTCAATTGCTTGCTCTCAATTGCTTGCTCTCAAGCACTCGCTCTCAAGCGCTCGCTCTCAAGCGCTCGCTTTCAATCGCTTGCTGGATCGCTCATGCTCGCTTGCTCGTGTTCGCTCGCTCAATCTCTCTCGCTCTCTCAATTTCTCTCTCTCAAGCTCTCAATCGCTCGCTCTCTCAATCGCTCGCTCTCTCAATCTCTCGCTCTCTCAAACTTGCTCTTTCAATCTCTTGTGCTCTCAATCTCTCGCGCTCTCTCAATCTCTCGTGCTCTCTGAATCTCTCGCGCTCTCTGAATCTCTCGCGCTCTCTGAATCTATTGCACTCTCTCTCAATCTCCCACTCTCTCTCAACCTCCCGCTCTCTCTCTCAATTGCCTGCTTGCTCTCTCACTCTCAATCTCTTGCTCTCTCTCAATCTCTCACTCTCTCAATCTCTCTCGCTCTATCTCAATCTCTCACGCTCTCTCTGAACCTCTCGCGCTCTCTCTCAATCTCTCGCGCTCTCACTCAATCTTGCGCTCTCTCTCAATCTCGCGCTCTCTCTAAATCTTGCTCTCTCTCTAAATCTTGCTCTCTCTCTCAATCTCGCTCTCTCTCTCAATCGCTGTCTCTCAATCTCGCTCTCTCTCAATCTCGCTCTCTCTCAATCTCGCTCTCTCTCAATCTCGCTCTCTCTCAATCTCGCTCTCTCTCAATCTCGCTCTCAATCTCTCGCTCTCTCTCAGTCTCTCGCTCTCTCTCAATCTCTCTCTCGCTCTCTCTCAATCTCTCTCGCTCGCTCTCAATCTCTCGCTCTCAAAATCTCTCTCGCTCTCTCAATCTCTCGCTCTCTCAATCTCGCGGGATCTCAATCTCTCTCTCTCTCGCTCTATCAATCTCTCGCTCTCTCAAAATCGTGCTCTGAATCGCTCTCTCTCAATCTCGCGCTCTCTCAATCTCTCTCAATCTTGCTCTCTCTCAATCTCGCGCTCTCGCTCTCAATCTCGCACTCTCGCTCTCAATCTCGCGCTCTCGCTCTCTCAATCTCGCTCGCTTGCTCTCAATCTCACTCTCTCTCTCGCTCTCTCAATCTCGCTTGCTCTCTCAATCTCGCTCACTCTCGCTCTCTCAATCTCGCTCGCTTGCTCTTGCTCTCTCAATCTCGCTCACTCTCGCTCTCTCTCAATCTCGTGCTCTCAATCTCGCTCGCTCTCGCTCTCTCAATCTCGCTCGCTCGCTCTCGCTCTCTCTCAATCTCGCTCGCTCTTGCTCTCTCTCAATCTCGCTCTCTCTCTCTCAAGCTCGCTCTTGCTCTCTCAATCTCACTCGCTCTCTCTCAATCTCTCAAGCTCTCGCTCTCTCTCAAGCTCTCGCTCAAGCTCTCGCTCAAGCTCTCGCTCTCTCTCAAGCTCTCTCTCTCAATCTTGCGGGATCTCAATCTCTCGCTCTCTCAATCTCTCTCGCTCTCTCAATCTCTCTCGCTCTCTCAATCTCTCTCGCTCTCTCAATCTCTCAATCTCGCGGTCTGAATCGCTCTCTCAATCTCGCGGTCTGAATCGCTCTCTCTCAATCTCGCGCTCTGAATCGCTCTCTCTCAATCTCGCGCTCTGAATCGCTCTCTCTCTCAATCTCGCGCTCTCTCAGTCTCGCGCTCTCGCTCTCAATCTCGCTCGCTCTCTCTCTCAATTGCTCTCTCTCTCTCAATATCTCTCTCTCAATATCTCTCTCTCTCAATATCTCTCTCTCAATCGCTTGCTCTCTCAATCGCTTGCTCTCTCAATCGCTCGCTCTCTCAATCGCTCGCTCGCTCTCTCAATCGCTCGCTCTCTCAATCGCTCGCGCGCTCTCTCACGCTATCTCTCAATCTCTCGCGCTCTCTCTCTCAATCTTTCGCGCTCTCTCTTTCAATCTCTCGCGCTCTCAATCTCTCGTGCTCTCTCAATCTCTCGCGCTCTCTCTCAATCTCTCGCGCTCTCTCTCAATCTCTTGCGCTCGCTCTCTCAATCTCTCGCTCTCTCAATCTCTCTCTCTCTCAATCTCTCGCTCTCTCAATCTCTCGCTCTCTCTCAATCGCGCTCTCTCTCTCAATCTCTCGTTCTCTCTCAATCTCTCGCGCTCTCTCTCTCAATCTCTCTCTCTATCAATCTCTCTCTCTCTCAATCTCTCTCGTGCTCTCTCTTAATCTCTCTCATGCTCTCTCTTAATCTCTCTCGTGCTCTCTCTTAATCTCTCTTGCGCTCTCTCGCGCTCTCTCAATCTCTCGCGCTCTCTCAATCATGCGCGCTCTCTGAACCTCGCACGCTCTCTGAACCTCGCGCGCTCTCTCAACCTCGCGCGCTCTCTCAACCTCTCGCTCTCTCAAAATCGTGCTCTGAATCGCTCTCTCTCAATCTCACGCTCTCTCAATCTCTCTCAATCTTGCTCTCTCTCAATCTCGCGCTCTCGCTCTCAATCTAGCACTCTCGCTCTCAATCTCGCGCTCTCGCTCGCTCTCAATCTCGCTCGCTTGCTCTCAATCTCACTCTCTCTCTCGCTCTCTCAATCTCGCTTGCTCTCTCAATCTCGCTCACTCTCGCTCTCTCAATCTCGCTCGCTTGCTCTCGCTCTCTCAATCTCGCTCACTCTCGCTCTCTCTCAATCTCGCGCTCTCAATCTCGCTCGCTCTCGCTCTCTCAATCTCGCTCGCTCTCGCTCTCTCTCAATCTCGCTCGCTCTTGCTCTCTCTCAATCTCGCTCGCTCTCTCTCAAGCTCGCTCTCGCTCTCTCAATCTCACTCGCTCTCTCTCAATCTCTCAAGCTCTCGCTCTCTCTCAAGCTCTCGCTCAAGCTCTCGCTCAAGCTCTCGCTCTCTCTCAAGCTCTCTCTCTCAATCTTGCGGGATCTCAATCTCTCGCTCTCTCAATCTCTCTCGCTCTCTCAATCTCTCTCGCTCTCTCAATCTCTCAATCTCGCGGTCTGAATCGCTCTCTCAATCTCGCGCTCTGAATCGCTCTCTCTCAATCTCGCGCTCTGAATCGCTCTCTCTCTCAATCTCGCGCTCTCTCAGTCTCGCGCTCTCGCTCTCAATCTCGCTCGCTCTCTCTCTCAATTGCTCGCTCTCTCTCAATATCTCTCTCTCAATATCTCTCTCTCTCAATATCTCTCTCTCAATCGCTTGCTCTCTCAATCGCTCGCTCTCTCAATCGCTCGCTCTCTCAATCGCTCGCTCTCTCAATCGCTCGCGCGCTCTCTCACGCTATCTCTCAATCTCTCGCGCTCTCTCTCTCAATCTTTCGCGCTCTCTCTCTCAATCTCTCGCGCTCTCAATCTCTCGTGCTCTCTCAATCTCTCGCGCTCTCTCTCAATCTCTCGCGCTCTCTCTCAATCTCTTGCGCTCGCTCTCTCAATCTCTCGCTCTCTCAATCTCTCTCTCTCTCAATCTCTCGCTCTCTCAATCTCTCTCTCTCTCTCAATCGCGCTCTCTCTCTCAATCTCTCGTTCTCTCTCAATCTCTCGCGCTCTCTCTCTCAATCTCTCTCTCTATCAATCTCTCTCTCTCTCAATCTCTCTCGTGCTCTCTCTTAATCTCTCTCGTGCTCTCTCTTAATCTCTCTCGCGCTCTCTCACGCTCTCTCAATCTCTCGCGCTCTCTCAATCTCTCGTGCGCTCTCTCTCAATCACGCGCGCTCTCTGAACCTCGCACGCTCTCTCAACCTCGCGCGCTCTCTGAACCTCGCGCGCTCTCTGAACCTCGCGCGCTCTCTGAACCTCGCGCGCTCTCTGAACCTTGCAGGATCTCAATCTCTCTCGCTCTCTCAATCTCTCGCGCTCTGAATCGCTCTCTCAATCTCGCGCTCTCTCAATCTCGCTCGATCTCTCAATCTCTCGCTCTCTAAATCTCTCGCTCTCTCAATCTCGTGGGATCTCAATCGCTCGGTCTCAATCTCTCTCACTCTCTCGCTCTGAATCGCTCTCAATCTCGCGCTCTGAATCGCTCTCTCTCAATCTCGCGCTCTCTCAATCTCCCTCAATCTCGTGCTCTCGCTCTTAATCTTGCTCGCTCTCTCTCTCAATTGCTCGCTCTCTCTCAATATCTCTCTCTCAATATCTTTCTCTCTCAATAGCTGTCTCTCTCAATAGCTCTCTCTCTCGCGCTCTCAATCTTTCGCGCTCTCTCAATCTCTCGCGCTCTCTCTCAATCTCTCACTCAATCTCTCGTGCTCTCTCTCAATCTCTCGTGCTCTCGCTCAATCTCTCGTGCTCTCGCTCAATCTCTCGTGCTCTCTCTCAAACTCTTGCGCTCGCTCTATCTCTTGCGCTCACTCTCTCAATCTCTTGCACTCGCTCTCTCAATCTCTTGCGCTCGCTCTCTCAATCTCTCGCTCTCTCAATCTCTCACTCTCTCAAGCTCTTGCTCTCTCAATCTCTCGCTCTCTCTCTCAATCTCTCGCTCTCTCTCAATCGCTCGCTTTTGCTCTCAATCGCTTGCTTTTGCTCTCAATCACTCGCTTTTGCTCTCAATTGCTTGCTCTCAATTGCTTGCTCTCAATTGCTTGCTCTCAAGCGCTCGCTCTCAAGCACTCGCTCTCAAGTGCTCGCTTTCAATCGCTTGCTGGATCGCTCATGCTCACTCGCTCGTGTTCGCTCGCTCAATCTCTCTCGCTCTCTCAATTTCTCTCTCTCTCAAGCTCTCAATCGCTCGCTCTCTCAATCGCTCGCTCTCTCAATCTCTCGCTCTCTCAATCTCTTGCTCTCTCAAACTTGTGCTCTCAATCTCTCGCGCTCTCTCAATCTCTCGCGCTCTCTGAATCTCTCGCGCTCTCTGAATCTATCGCGCTCTCTCTCAATCTCCCACTCTCTCTCAATCTCCCGCTCTCTCTCTCAATCTCTCGCGCTCTCACTCTCAATCTCACGCTCTCTTTCTCAATCTCTCACGCTCTCTCTCTCAATCTCTCGCGCTCTCTCTCTCAATCTCTCGCGCTCGCTCTCTCAATCTCTCGAAATTTCTCAATCTCTCTCGCTCTCAATCTCTTGCTCTCAAGCGCTCTCTCTCTCTCAATCGCTTCATTTTGCTCAAGCGCTCGCTTTCAATCGCTTGCTGAATCGCTCTCTCGCTCGTTCTCGCTCGTGCTCGCTCTCTCTCAATCTCTCTCAATCTCTCTCGCTCACTCAATCTCTCGCTCTCTCAATATCTCTCTGTCTCAATCTCTCGCTCTCAATCTCTCGCTCTCAATCTCTCGCTCTCAATCTCTCGCTCTCAATCTCTCGCTCTCAATCTCTCGCTCGCTCTCTCGCTCTCAATCTCTCTTTCGCTCTCTCAATCTCTTGCTCTCTCAATCTCTCGCTCTCAATCTCTCGCTCTCAATCTCTCGCTCTCAATCTCTCGCTCTCAATCTCTCGCGCTTGCTCTCAATCTCGCTCTCAATCTCTCTCGCTATCTCTCAATCTCTCTCGCTCTCTCTCATCTCTCGCTCTCAAGCTCTCGCTCTCTCTCTCTCAAGCTCTCTCTCTCTCTCTCTCTCAAGCTCTCGCTCTCTCTCTCTCAAGCTCTCGCTCTCTATCTCTCAAGCTCTCGCTCTCAAGCTCTCGCTCTCTCAAGCTCTCGCTCTCTCTCAAGCTCTCTCTCTCTCTCAATCGCTCTCTCTCTCAATCTCTCGCTCTCTCTCGTTCTCTCTCGCGCTCTCTCGCGCTCTCTCTCGCGCTCTCTCTCTCGCTCTCTCTCGTGCTCTCTCGCTCTCTCGCTCTCAATCACTCTATTTTGCTCTCAATCGCTTGCTCTCAATCGCTTGCTCTCAATCACTCGCTCTCAATCTCGCGCTCTCGCTCTCAATCTCGCGCTCTCAAAATCTTGCGCTCTCGCTCTCAATATCGCGCTCTCAATCTCTTTCTCTCAATCTTTCTCTCAATATCTTTCTCTCAATCTCTCTTGCTCTCTCTCTCAATCTCTCTCTCTCACAATCTCTCTCACAATCTCTCTTGCTATCTCTCTTTCTCTCAATGTCTTTCTCTCAATCGCTCTCTCACTCTCAATCTCTCACTCTAGCTCGCTCAATCTCACTCTCGCTCTCAATCTCGCTCTCTCACTCTCGCTCTCTCTCAATCTCTCGCTCTCTCTCAATCACTCGCGCTCTCTCGCTCTCTCAATCTCTCGCTCTCTCGCTCTCTCACTCTCAATCTCTCGCTCTCTCTCAATCTCGCGCTCTCTCTCAATCTCTCGTGCTCTCTCTCAATCTCTCGTGCTCTCTCTCAATCCCTCGCGTTCTCTCTCAATCTCTCGCTCTCTCTCAATCGCTCGTTCTCTCTCTCAATCTCGCGCTCTGAATCGCTCTCTCTCAATCTCGCGCTCTCTCAGTCTCGCGCTCTCGCTCTCAATCTCGCTCGCTCTCTCTCTCAATTGCTCTCTCTCTCAATATCTCTCTCTCAATATCTCTCTCTCAATATCTCTCTCTCGCTCAATCGCTCGCTCTCTCTCTCTCAATCGCTCGCTCTCTCAATCGCTCGCTCTCTCTCTCAATCACTCGTTCTCTCTCTCAATCGCGTGCTCTCTCGCGCTGTCTCTTAATCTCTCGCGCTCTCTCAATCTTTTGCGCTCTCTCTCAATCTCTCGCGCTCTCTCTCAATCTCTCACTCTCTCAATCTCTCGTTCTCTCAATCTCTCGCTCTCTCAATCTCTCGCTCTCTCAATCTCTCGCTCTCTCAATCTCCTCGCTCGCGCTCGTTCGCTCTCTCCCAATCGCTCTCTCTCTAAAGCTCTAGCTCTCTCAATCTCTTGCTCTCTCAATCTCTTGCTCTCTCAATCTCTCTCTCTCTCTCAATCGCGCTCTCTCTCTCAATCTCTCGCTCTCTCTCAATCTCTCGCTCTCTCTCAATCTCTCGCGCTCTCTCTCTCAATCTCTCTCTCTCTCAATCTCTCTCTCAATCTCTCTCGCGCTCTCTCTTAATCTCTCTCGCGCTCTCTCACGCTCTCTCAATCTCTTGCGCTCTCTCAATCTCTTGCGCTCTTAATCTCTCGCACTCTCTCTCTCAATCTCTCGCGCTCTCTCTCAATCTCTCACGCTCTCTCTCAATCTCTCATGCTCTCTCTCAATCTCTCGCGCTCTCTGAATGTCAAGAATTCCTGTCATGCGAGGGGAAGAAAACGGTAACCAGCGAAAACGGACTACATCTCCCAGGATGCTTAGCGGTTGAGAGGTTATGTAAACAGGAGAGCTGTTACATAACTCAAGGAAAACACGCCCTTATGTAAACAGGAGAGCTGTTACATAACTCAAGGAAAACAAGCCCTTATGTAAGCAGGAGAGCTGTTACATAACTCAAGGAAAACACGCCCTATAAAGGGAGGAACCGGGAGGTACAACGCTGTCGGATATTGTGTTTACACCGACGTACCTGCTTCGTGAAGAGCAGTGTTCCGGAGTGGTGCTCCAGTAAGGCAAGAACGGAGGTAGGTCGAGTCGTTACTCCCTGGGCCGTGTCTTGCCCCATCGTCACCTGTGAAGGACCCGGAAGCTCTACCGGTCAACCATTGAGCTTCGCTTTTTGACTCGGCTGAGTCAGAGCGCAGTGGCGCTTTTGCTGGTTGGAGTCGTAACTTCCAGCCAGACCAGAGATACAGGGACTGCCAGCTGTAACGCACACCAGGAGGTGTTTGCCGTGTTACAGACTCGGAAGTCCACAGGATCGATCGAGCGGCTGCTCTCGGTTCAGTCTTCTTGCTTTTTGATTGGGGTATCGGTGACGCATCACCAGGAGGTGACTCCGCGTCCCGGTGCAGTCTGAGGAAGAGGTTGAGCGGCTGCTCCCTTCAGGTAGAGACCCCGGCTGGGTGTTTTCCTGACTCCTCAATTCTCCCCAACACTCTTCGTGCCCCTCACAGCCTACCGATTGGCATTGTCGGCCATTTCATTTCTGCCCTCTGTTGGCATACGCCGGGATCGGCGTATATGCAGAGGACGGTTAGGACCATCCGTGCGGTGGGCTGGTAACGTACTTAGCCTGGAGGATTCCAGTGACTATAACTTTTGTTTATTCTTTGTATTATTTTTGCCTTCATTAAAATAACTAACCCTTCACAAGTGGTTGCGTCCTCATTATCGTGTCTGTTAAACGATCCTGAGACGTTCAGGGCGTTACACTGAACCTTGCGCGCTCTCTGAACCTCGCGCGCTCTCTGAACCTCGCGCGCTCTCTGAACCTCGCGGGATCTCAATCTCTCTCAATCTCGCGCTCAAAATCGCTCTCTCTCAATCTCGCGCTCTGAATCGCTCTCTCAATCTCACGCTCTCTCAATCTCGCTCGCTCTCTCAATCTCTCTCGATCTATCAATCTCTCGCTATCTCAATCTCTCGCTATCTCAATCTCGTGGGATCTCAATCGCTCGGTCTCTCAATCTCTCTCGCTCAATCTCTCGTTCTCTCAAACTCGCGCTCTGAATCGCTCTCTCTCAATCTCGGGCTCTGAATCGCTCTCTCAATCTCGCGCTCTGAATCGCTCTCTCTCAATCTTGCGCTCTCTCAATCTCTCTCAATCTCGCTCTCTCAATCTCGTGCTCTCGCTCTCAATCTTGCTCGCTCTCTCAATTGCTCGCTCTCTCTCAATATCTCTCTTTCTCTCTCAATAGCTGTCCCTCTCAATAGCTCTCTCTCTCTCAATTGCTCGCTCTCTCGCGCTCTCAATCTCTCACGCTCTCTCTCAATCTCTCGCGCTCTCTCTCAATCTCTCGCTCTCTCTCAATCTCTCGCGCTCGCTCTCTCAATCTCTTGCGCTCGCTCTCTCAATCTCTTGCGCTCTCTCTCAATCTCTCACACTCGCTCTCTCAATCTCTTGCGCTCGCTCTCTCAATCTCTCGCTCTCTCAATCTCTCGCTCTCTCAATCTCTCGCTCTCTCAATCTCATGGGATCTCAATCGCTCAGTCTCTCAATCTCTCTCGCTCTCTCAATCTCTCATTCTCTCAATCTCGCGCTCTGAATCGCTCTCTCTCAATCTCGGGCTCTGAATCGCTCTCTCAATCTCGCGCTCTGAATCGCTCTCTCTCAATCTCGCGCTCTCTCAATCTCTCTCAATCTCGCTCTCTCAATCTCATGCTCTCGCTCTCAATCTTGCTCGCTCTCTCTCTCAATTGCTCGCTCTCTCTCAATATCTCTCTCTCAATATCTCTCTCTCTCTCAATAGCTGTCTCTCTCAATAGCTCTCTCTCTCAATCGCTTGCTCTCTCGCGCTCTCAATCGTTCGCGCTCTCTCTCAATCTCTCGCGCTCTCTCTCAATCTCTTGCTCTCTCTCTCAATCTCTCGCGCTCTCTCTCAATCTCTCGTGCTCTCGATCAATCTCTCGCGCTCTCTCTCAATCTCTCGCGCTCGCTCTCTCAATCTCTTGCACTCACTCTCTCAATCTCTTGCTCTTGCTCTCTCAATCTCTTGCGCTCGCTCTCAATCTCTCGCTCTCTCAATCTCTCGCTCTCTCAATCTCTCGCTCTCTCAATCTCTCGCTCTCTCAATCTCTCAATCTCTCGCTCTCTCAATCTCTCACTCTCTTAATCTCTTGCTCTTTCAATCTCTCTCTCTCTTAATCTCTCGCTCTCTCTCAATCTCTCGCTCTCTCTCAATCGCTCGCTTTTGCTCTCAATCGCTCGCTTTTGCTCTCAATTGCTTGCTCTCAATTGCTTGCTCTCAATTGCTTGCTCTCAAGCACTCGCTCTCAAGCGCTCGCTCTCAAGCGCTCGCTTTCAATCGCTTGCTGGATCGCTCATGCTCGCTTGCTCGTGTTCGCTCGCTCAATCTCTCTCGCTCTCTCAATTTCTCTCTCTCAAGCTCTCAATCGCTCGCTCTCTCAATCGCTCGCTCTCTCAATCTCTCGCTCTCTCAAACTTGCTCTTTCAATCTCTTGTGCTCTCAATCTCTCGCGCTCTCTCAATCTCTCGTGCTCTCTGAATCTCTCGCGCTCTCTGAATCTCTCGCGCTCTCTGAATCTATTGCACTCTCTCTCAATCTCCCACTCTCTCTCAACCTCCCGCTCTCTCTCTCAATTGCCTGCTTGCTCTCTCACTCTCAATCTCTTGCTCTCTCTCAATCTCTCACTCTCTCAATCTCTCTCGCTCTATCTCAATCTCTCACGCTCTCTCTGAACCTCTCGCGCTCTCTCTCAATCTCTCGCGCTCTCACTCAATCTTGCGCTCTCTCTCAATCTCGCGCTCTCTCTAAATCTTGCTCTCTCTCTAAATCTTGCTCTCTCTCTCAATCTCGCTCTCTCTCTCAATCGCTGTCTCTCAATCTCGCTCTCTCTCAATCTCGCTCTCTCTCAATCTCGCTCTCTCTCAATCTCGCTCTCTCTCAATCTCGCTCTCAATCTCTCGCTCTCTCTCAGTCTCTCGCTCTCTCTCAATCTCTCTCTCGCTCTCTCTCAATCTCTCTCGCTCGCTCTAAATCTCTCGCTCTCAAAATCTCTCTCGCTCTCTCAATCTCTCGCTCTCTCAATCTCGCGGGATCTCAATCTCTCTCTCTCTCGCTCTATCAATCTCTCGCTCTCTCAAAATCGTGCTCTGAATCGCTCTCTCTCAATCTCGCGCTCTCTCAATCTCTCTCAATCTTGCTCTCTCTCAATCTCGCGCTCTCGCTCTCAATCTCGCACTCTCGCTCTCAATCTCGCGCTCTCGCTCTCTCAATCTCGCTCGCTTGCTCTCAATCTCACTCTCTCTCTCGCTCTCTCAATCTCGCTTGCTCTCTCAATCTCGCTCACTCTCGCTCTCTCAATCTCGCTCGCTTGCTCTTGCTCTCTCAATCTCGCTCACTCTCGCTCTCTCTCAATCTCGTGCTCTCAATCTCGCTCGCTCTCGCTCTCTCAATCTCGCTCGCTCGCTCTCGCTCTCTCTCAATCTCGCTCGCTCTTGCTCTCTCTCAATCTCGCTCTCTCTCTCTCAAGCTCGCTCTTGCTCTCTCAATCTCACTCGCTCTCTCTCAATCTCTCAAGCTCTCGCTCTCTCTCAAGCTCTCGCTCAAGCTCTCGCTCAAGCTCTCTCTCAAGCTCTCTCTCTCAATCTTGCGGGATCTCAATCTCTCGCTCTCTCAATCTCTCTCGCTCTCTCAATCTCTCTCGCTCTCTCAATCTCTCTCGCTCTCTCAATCTCTCAATCTCGCGGTCTGAATCGCTCTCTCAATCTCGCGGTCTGAATCGCTCTCTCTCAATCTCGCGCTCTGAATCGCTCTCTCTCAATCTCGCGCTCTGAATCGCTCTCTCTCTCAATCTCGCGCTCTCTCAGTCTCGCGCTCTCGCTCTCAATCTCGCTCGCTCTCTCTCTCAATTGCTCGCTCTCTCTCAATATCTCTCTCTCAATATCTCTCTCTCTCAATATCTCTCTCTCAATCGCTTGCTCTCTCAATCGCTTGCTCTCTCAATCGCTCGCTCTCTCAATCGCTCGCTCGCTCTCTCAATCGCTCGCTCTCTCAATCGCTCGCGCGCTCTCTCACGCTATCTCTCAATCTCTCGCGCTCTCTCTCTCAATCTTTCGCGCTCTCTCTCTCAATCTCTCGCGCTCTCAATCTCTCGTGCTCTCTCAATCTCTCGCGCTCTCTCTCAATCTCTCGCGCTCTCTCTCAATCTCTTGCGCTCGCTCTCTCAATCTCTCGCTCTCTCAATCTCTCTCTCTCTCAATCTCTCGCTCTCTCAATCTCTCGCTCTCTCTCAATCGCGCTCTCTCTCTCAATCTCTCGTTCTCTCTCAATCTCTCGCGCTCTCTCTCTCAATCTCTCTCTCTATCAATCTCTCTCTCTCTCAATCTCTCTCGTGCTCTCTCTTAATCTCTCTCATGCTCTCTCTTAATCTCTCTCGTGCTCTCTCTTAATCTCTCTTGCGCTCTCTCGCGCTCTCTCAATCTCTCGCGCTCTCTCAATCACGTGCGCTCTCTGAACCTCGCACGCTCTCTGAACCTCGCGCGCTCTCTCAACCTCGCGCGCTCTCTCAACCTCTCGCTCTCTCAAAATCGTGCTCTGAATCGCTCTCTCTCAATCTCACGCTCTCTCAATCTCTCTCAATCTTGCTCTCTCTCAATCTCGCGCTCTCGCTCTCAATCTAGCACTCTCGCTCTCAATCTCGCGCTCTCGCTCGCTCTCAATCTCGCTCGCTTGCTCTCAATCTCACTCTCTCTCTCGCTCTCTCAATCTCGCTTGCTCTCTCAATCTCGCTCACTCTCGCTCTCTCAATCTCGCTCGCTTGCTCTCGCTCTCTCAATCTCGCTCACTCTCGCTCTCTCTCAATCTCGCGCTCTCAATCTCGCTCGCTCTCGCTCTCTCAATCTCGCTCGCTCTCGCTCTCTCTCAATCTCGCTCGCTCTTGCTCTCTCTCAATCTCGCTCGCTCTCTCTCAAGCTCGCTCTCGCTCTCTCAATCTCACTCGCTCTCTCTCAATCTCTCAAGCTCTCGCTCTCTCTCAAGCTCTCGCTCAAGCTCTCGCTCAAGCTCTCGCTCTCTCTCAAGCTCTCTCTCTCAATCTTGCGGGATCTCAATCTCTCGCTCTCTCAATCTCTCTCGCTCTCTCAATCTCTCTCGCTCTCTCAATCTCTCAATCTCGCGGTCTGAATCGCTCTCTCAATCTCGCGCTCTGAATCGCTCTCTCTCAATCTCGCGCTCTGAATCGCTCTCTCTCTCAATCTCGCGCTCTCTCAGTCTCGCGCTCTCGCTCTCAATCTCGCTCGCTCTCTCTCTCAATTGCTCGCTCTCTCTCAATATCTCTCTCTCAATATCTCTCTCTCTCAATATCTCTCTCTCAATCGCTTGCTCTCTCAATCGCTCGCTCTCTCAATCGCTCGCTCTCTCAATCGCTCGCTCTCTCAATCGCTCGCGCGCTCTCTCACGCTATCTCTCAATCTCTCGCGCTCTCTCTCTCAATCTTTCGCGCTCTCTCTCTCAATCTCTCGCGCTCTCAATCTCTCGTGCTCTCTCAATCTCTCGCGCTCTCTCTCAATCTCTCGCGCTCTCTCTCAATCTCTTGCGCTCGCTCTCTCAATCTCTCGCTCTCTCAATCTCTCTCTCTCTCAATCTCTCGCTCTCTCAATCTCTCTCTCTCTCTCAATCGCGCTCTCTCTCTCAATCTCTCGTTCTCTCTCAATCTCTCGCGCTCTCTCTCTCAATCTCTCTCTCTCTCAATCTCTCTCTCTCTCAATCTCTCTCGTGCTCTCTCTTAATCTCTCTCGTGCTCTCTCTTAATCTCTCTCGCGCTCTCTCGCGCTCTCTCAATCTCTCGCGCTCTCTCAATCTCTTGTGCGCTCTCTCTCAATCACGCGCGCTCTCTGAACCTCGCACGCTCTCTCAACCTCGCGCGCTCTCTGAACCTCGCGCGCTCTCTGAACCTCGCGCGCTCTCTGAACCTCGCGCGCTCTCTGAACCTTGCAGGATCTCAATCTCTCTCGCTCTCTCAATCTCTCGCGCTCTGAATCGCTCTCTCAATCTCGCGCTCTCTCAATCTCGCGCTCTCTCAATCTCGCTCGATCTCTCAATCTCTCGCTCTCTAAATCTCTCGCTCTCTCAATCTCGTGGGATCTCAATCGCTCGGTCTCAATCTCTCTCACTCTCTCGCTCTGAATCGCTCTCAATCTCGCGCTCTGAATCGCTCTCTCTCAATCTCGCGCTCTCTCAATCTCCCTCAATCTCGTGCTCTCGCTCTCAATCTTGCTCGCTCTCTCTCTCAATTGCTCGCTCTCTCTCAATATCTCTCTCTCAATATCTTTCTCTCTCAATAGCTGTCTCTCTCAATAGCTCTCTCTCTCGCGCTCTCAATCTTTCGCGCTCTCTCAATCTCTCGCGCTCTCTCTCAATCTCTCACTCAATCTCTCGTGCTCTCTCTCAATCTCTCGTGCTCTCGCTCAATCTCTCGTGCTCTCGCTCAATCTCTCGTGCTCTCTCTCAAACTCTTGCGCTCGCTCTATCTCTTGCGCTCACTCTCTCAATCTCTTGCACTCGCTCTCTCAATCTCTTGCGCTCGCTCTCTCAATCTCTCGCTCTCTCAATCTCTCACTCTCTCAAGCTCTTGCTCTCTCAATCTCTCGCTCTCTCTCTCAATCTCTCGCTCTCTCTCAATCGCTCGCTTTTGCTCTCAATCGCTTGCTTTTGCTCTCAATCACTCGCTTTTGCTCTCAATTGCTTGCTCTCAATTGCTTGCTCTCAATTGCTTGCTCTCAAGCGCTCGCTCTCAAGCACTCGCTCTCAAGTGCTCGCTTTCAATCGCTTGCTGGATCGCTCATGCTCGCTCGCTCGTGTTCGCTCGCTCAATCTCTCTCGCTCTCTCAATTTCTCTCTCTCTCAAGCTCTCAATCGCTCGCTCTCTCAATCGCTCGCTCTCTCAATCTCTCGCTCTCTCAATCTCTTGCTCTCTCAAACTTGTGCTCTCAATCTCTCGCGCTCTCTCAATCTCTCGCGCTCTCTGAATCTCTCGCGCTCTCTGAATCTATCGCGCTCTCTCTCAATCTCCCACTCTCTCTCAATCTCCCGCTCTCTCTCTCAATCTCTCGCGCTCTCACTCTCAATCTCACGCTCTCTTTCTCAATCTCTCACGCTCTCTCTCTCAATCTCTCGCGCTCTCTCTCTCAATCTCTCGCGCTCGCTCTCTCAATCTCTCGAAATTTCTCAATCTCTCTCGCTCTCAATCTCTTGCTCTCAAGCGCTCTCTCTCTCTCAATCGCTTCATTTTGCTCAAGCGCTCGCTTTCAATCGCTTGCTGAATCGCTCTCTCGCTCGTTCTCGCTCGTGCTCGCTCTCTCTCAATCTCTCTCAATCTCTCTCGCTCACTCAATCTCTCGCTCTCTCAATATCTCTCTGTCTCAATCTCTCGCTCTCAATCTCTCGCTCTCAATCTCTCGCTCTCAATCTCTCGCTCTCAATCTCTCGCTCTCAATCTCTCGCTCTCAATCTCTCGCTCGCTCTCTCGCTCTCAATCTCTCTTTCGCTCTCTCAATCTCTTGCTCTCTCAATCTCTCGCTCTCAATCTCTCGCTCTCAGTCTCTCGCTCTCAATCTCTCGCGCTTGCTCTCAATCTCGCTCTCAATCTCTCTCGCTATCTCTCAATCTCTCTCGCTCTCTCTCATCTCTCGCTCTCAAGCTCTCGCTCTCTCTCTCTCAAGCTCTCTCTCTCTCTCTCTCAAGCTCTCGCTCTCTCTCTCTCAAGCTCTCGCTCTCTATCTCTCAAGCTCTCGCTCTCAAGCTCTCGCTCTCTCAAGCTCTCGCTCTCTCTCAAGCTCTCTCTCTCTCTCAATCGCTCTCTCTCTCAATCTCTCGCTCTCTCTCGTTCTCTCTCGCGCTCTCTCGCGCTCTCTCTCGCGCTCTCTCTCGCGCTCTCTCTCGTGCTCTCTCGCTCTCTCGCTCTCAATCGCTCTATTTTGCTCTCAATCGCTTGCTCTCAATCGCTTGCTCTCAATCACTCGCTCTCAATCTCGCGCTCTCGCTCTCAATCTCGCGCTCTCAAAATCTTGCGCTCTCGCTCTCAATATCGCGCTCTCAATCTCTTTCTCTCAATCTTTCTCTCAATATCTTTCTCTCAATCTCTCTTGCTCTCTCTCTCAATCTCTCTCTCTCACAATCTCTCTCACAATCTCTCTCGCTATCTCTCTTTCTCTCAATGTCTTTCTCTCAATCGCTCTCTCACTCTCAATCTCTCACTCTAGCTCGCTCAATCTCACTCTCGCTCTCAATCTCGCTCTCTCACTCTCGCTCTCTCTCAATCTCTCGCTCTCTCTCAATCACTCGCGCTCTCTCGCTCTCTCAATCTCTCGCTCTCTCGCTCTCTCACTCTCAATCTCTCGCTCTCTCTCAATCTCGCGCTCTCTCTCAATCTCTCGTGCTCTCTCTCAATCTCTCGTGCTCTCTCTCAATCCCTCGCGTTCTCTCTCAATCTCTCGCTCTCTCTCAATCTCGCGCTGTCTCTCAATCTCGCTCTCTCTCTCAATCTCGCGCTCTCTCTCAATCTCGCTCTCTCTCAATCTCGCTCTCAATCTCTCGCTCTCTCTCGCTCTCTCTCGCGCTCTCTCGCGCTCTCTCTCATGCTCTCTCGCGCTCTCTTGCTCTCAATCGCTCTATTTTGCTCTCAATCGCTTGCTCTCAATCACTCGCTCTCAATCTCGCACTCTCACTCTCAATCTCACACTCTCAAAATCTCGCACTCTCGCTCTCAATCTCGTGCTCTCAATCTCTTTCTTTCAATCTTTCTCTCAATGTCTTTCTCTGAATCTCTCTTGCTCTCTCTCTCACAATCTCTCTCACAATCTCTCTCGCTATCTCTCTTTCTCTCAATCTTTCTCTCAATGTCTTTCTCTCAATCACTCTCTCACTCTCAATCTCTCACTCTAAATCTCTCACTCTCGCTCTCTCAATCTCGCTCTCAATCTCGCTCTCTCACTCTCGCTCTTTCTCAATCTCTTGCTCTCTCTCAATCACTCGCGCTCTCTCGCTCTTTCAATCTCTCTCAATCTCTGGCACTCTCGCTCTCAATCGCTCGCTCTCTCTCCATCTCGCGCTCTCTCTCAATCTCTCGCGCTCTCTCTGAATCTCTTGCGCTCTCTCTCAATCTCTCGCACTCTCTCTCGTGCTCTCGCTCTCTCTCGCGCTCTCTCGCACTCTCTCTCGTGCTCTCTTACGCTCTCTTGCTCTCTCGCTCTCAACTGCTCTATTTTGCTCTCAATCGCTTGCTTTCAATCACTCGCTCTCAATCTCGTGCTCTCGCTCTCAATCTCGCGCTCTCAAAATCTCGCGTTCTCGCTCTCAATCTCGCGCTCTCAATCTCTCGCGCTCTCTCTCAATCTCTCGTGCTCTCGCTCAATCTCTCGCTGTAGGAGAGTAGGGTCTGCTATCCTATGGTCACCCCAAATTTTTGCTTTTTGCTTCACTGGTTTTTGACATATTGAGGCTGTGGGCCTGCTAATCAGACCCCCAGCCTGCTGTTCTCTCTACTAAATTGACACTATGCACTTTAGGTGCATAACCAATTGGAACTGGATCACCCTGTGAGCCCAAGTACCAGTGTACACTAGGTACCCAGGGCATTGGTGTATCTAAGGCCTACCAGGGGCTGAAGCATGTATTGTGTCACCCCTGGCCTGGCCTAACAATTTGACACAACTGGATGATCACTCAGCTGGGGTAAGTTGGTGTATCCACCTCTTACTTAGGTGTAGTATACCTATACCTAACCTTAAATGGGACACATGTTAACCTATAAGTCACTCCTATGGCAGGCCTTAACAATCCTGAAGGCAGAGTGCTTGGTTTCATGTGAGATGGTGCTCTGGCATGAGCTGAGCCTGTCTGCAGTGGTCGGAACAACTTCCTTCTACCGTTTCCAGATATCGCCATACCATATACTCTTAAGTGCATTATGAACCTCGCGGTTAAATGCTATCTTTGGTTTGGCTTTATCAAAACATGTCGAGTAAGGTGTCATACGAATTGGAATACTAACCCCTCGCCAATTCTGGCGACGGGGTTAGCATTCCACCCTTCTAGAGGGACACGACATGTACAGATCCTGAAACCCGGGTAAAATCAGACATAGCCTCAGCTCCACAAAATGGACGCTGCCACCACAGACACAAGTCTGCCCTCCTGCTGCTGGGAGTCCTTCCAGCTTGGGAGATGTGGACAAAGGGTTTCCTGCCAGGGGAGGTGTGAGCACCACCCCAGACAGGATTTTGTGTATTGGTCAGGTAGGGCTTGAATAGAATCAGACATGCCTGAGGCTCACAAGGAGCCTCGGTGCATATGCCAGTTCAAACCGGTCCTGGGGCACACCAGCCCCGGACCTGGGGTGAGCTGGACAAAGGATTGGGGGTGTAACCACCCCCCTTCCCGGTCCCACCCTTAGGGAGGGACCTAGCAGGTAGTCCGGCCCCTAGAATCCGCTTAAAGGTAGGAGCTGTGTCCTAAGTCTTCAGACATCCTGGAATCAACTTAACACTAAGAAGAAGATGGGAACTTCGATGTTCTGCTGCACTGAAGACTGAAGGAATTCTCCCCTATGGTCAGGGAGTGACCATCTTGCTAACGCAAGCACCAACCAGCGAATCGATGTCTGCTTTGCCACCGCAGCCCGAGCCCAGAGACCGACAAGAACTGGACCTCCAGACCTCTCACAGCCCGATCCACAGTCCCTGCAAAGAAGGAACCCGTGGAGGCACAGAGACACGTGGAGCCAGCCATCTTGGAAGACACTCGACAAGCTGCAAGCGCGACAACAGAGGCTCCCTCCAAGTTGTGCTTTGGGTCCTGAGAAGCCCAACATCTGAGCAGCATCTGCACCAAAGGTGAGCCCTCCAGCATCTCCATGATCTGCGTGGGGCCCCTCTGCACTTTGCAACTCGACGCGCCTAACCGGACCCTGGCCCGTTGGCTAGTGGCCATCTTGGCGACCAACTTTGAAAACTACGATGCTGGTCTGGTTGCTCCAGACTGGCCCCTGCTTCCCTCCAAAGGAGCAGCCCCTCCAACCTTGCTGGTCAGAGTAGACAGCTTTCTTCAACTCCTATGACTCCTGCTCTTGCCAAGGCTTGTTTGCTTCTTTTGAGTCACCGACACCGCCGACAGCGAGAGCCTGCGTGAGACAGCTCGTGAACCGACTCCTGGACGTCGTCGACCTTCAAGGACCACGTGGCTGCAGAGACAAGCTACACCTCTTCACCTGTTTGCAACCGACATCGCCTGGTACCTACCTGGTGCCACGCCGGTCACTGGCTAGTGACTGTGAACACTGTCCCCTCTGCCTACAGGTCTTCTACAACTCCGATCCATCCTTGGATCCACCGCATCTCTTCTGGACCGACCGCCTGCAGCATCTTTGTCATCAGGCTCCATTGAACAGATAGACGAAACCCGACGCACTTCGAGACCTATGCACCCGCTTCCTGTGGGTGAGGTAAAGCTGGCACTCTGGTGCACAAGTGTAGAGTAACATCTCTAGGGTCTAGGTTTGAAGTCTTGAATTCGTAGTCCAACCAGAAGACCCTTCTATCAGTAACTTTTGAACTTTTACGCACCCATTGAAAACCTATGGGAGCCCGCGTGTAACTTTCCTCACTGCACATGCGACCCGTGGACCTCCTGGTCACTAACTGAAGTTAACTCCTTGTAGGCCCAGCGATTCTAGAGGCCCTAGGCCTTTTCCCATTCCTATTCGTGGTACTTATACCACTATTTTAAGTATATGGTTTGAGCGGCCACCAGGGCCTATCCATATAAAGTGCAACTTCTGTATATTGTGATACTTTCTTGTTTAACAATTTGTGCTCCTGTGCTCATAAAGAGTCTAGAGGATACTTTGAGTAATAAATACATATATATTTTGAATATATATCTATGTGGTGTCCTTTCATTGGTATAAAGGGGGGTTACATATGGTAAAACAGCTTGCTTAACACGCTTAAACGAGTTTAGCCTCAAAGACTGCTTAGCCTACGCTACCACTAGGGCAGCTAGTCCAAAAAGGTTGACTTACAACCACACCATAAGGGTTGCTTGGCATGGTACAAGGTGGTCACTTTAACTAGTGAACATCATATACCAGGCCAACTTCTCACACTCGCGCTCTCTCTCAATCTCTTGCGCTTGCTCTCTCAATAATTTGCGCTCGCTCTCTCAATCTCTCAATCTCTCACTCTCTCAATCTCGCGCTCTCTCAATCTCGCGCTCTCTCAATATCGCGCTCGCGCTCGCTCTCTAAAGCTCTCGCTCTCTCAATCTCTCGCTCTCTCAATCTCTCTCTCTCTCAATCTCTCTCTCTCTCTCAATCTCTCTCTCTCTCTCAATCTCTCTCTCTCTCTCAATCTCTCTCTCGCTCTCTCTCAATCTCTCGCTCTCTCTCTCAATCTCTCGCTCTCTCTCAATCTCTCGCTCTCTCTCAATCGCTCGCTTTTGCTCTCAATCGCTCGCTTTTGCTCTCACTCGCTCGCTTTTGCTCTCAATTGCTTGCTCTCAATTGCTTGCTCTCAATTGCTTGCTCTCAATTGCTTGCTCTCAAGCGCTCGCTCTCAAGCGCTTGCTTTCAATCGCTTGCTGGATTGCTCATGCTCGCTCGCTCGTGTTCGCTCGCTCAATCACTCTCGCTCTCTCAATTTCTCAACTCTCTCAAGCTCTCAATCGCTCGCTCTCTCAATCGCTCTCTCTCTCAATCTCTCGCTCTCTCTCAATCTCTCTCTCGCTCTCTCTCAATCTCTCTCGCTCTCTCAATCTCTCAATCTCTGTCGCTCTCAAAATCTCTCTCGCTCTCTCAATCTCTCTCGCTCTCTCAATCTCTCTTGCTCTCTCAATCTCTCGCTCTCTCAATCTCTCGCTCTCTCAATCTCGCGGGATCTCAATCTCTCTCTCTCTCGCTCTAATAATCTCTCGCTCTCTCAAACTCGTGCTCTGAATCGCTCTCTCTCAATCTCGCGCTCTGAATCGCTCTCTCTCAATCTCGCGCTCTGAATTGCTCTCTCAATCTCGCGCTCTCTTAATCTCTCTCAATCTCGCTCTCTCTCAATCTCGCGCTCTCGCTCTCAATCTCGTGCTCTCGCTCTCTCTCAATCTCGCTCGCTCGCTCTCAATCTCGCTCGCTCTAAATCTCACTCTCTCTCTCTCTCTCTCAATCTCACTCGCTCTCTCAATCTCGCTCGCTCTCGCTCTCTCAATCTCGCTCTCTCTCAATCTCGCGCTCTCAATCTCTCAATCTCACTCGCTCGCTCTCTCTCAATCTTGCTCGGTCTTGCTCTCTCAATCTCACTCGCTCTCTCTCAATCTCTCGCTCTCTCTCAAGCTCGCTCTCGCTCTCTCAATCTCGCTCTCTCTCTCTCAATATCTCGCTCTCTCTCAAGCTCTCGCTCTCTCTCAAGATCTCGCTCTCTCTCAAGATCTCGCTCTCTCTCAAGCTCTCTCTCAATCTCGCGGGATCTCAATCTCTCGCTCTCTCAATCTCTCTCGCTCTCTCAATCTCTCTCACTCTCTCAATCTCTCTCGCACTCTCAATCTCTCAATCTCGCACTCTGAATCGCTCTCTCAACCTCGCGCTCTGAATCGCTCTCTCAATCTCGCGCTCTGAATCGCTCTCTCTCAATCTCGCGCTCTCTCAGTCTCGCGCTCTCGCTCTCAATCTCGCACGCTCTCTCTCTCAATTGCTCTCTCTCTCTCAATATCTCTCTCTCAATATCTCTCTCTCTCAATATCTCTCTCTCTCTCAATCGCTCTCTCTCTCTCAATTGCTCGCTCTCTCTCTCAATCGCTCGCTCTCTCTCTCAATCGCTCGCTCTCTTAATCGCGCGCTCTCTCGCGCTCTCTCGCGCTCTCTCACGCTGTCTCTCAATCTCTCGCGCTTTCTCAATCTTTCGCGCTCTCTCTCAATCTCTCGCGCTCTCTCTCAATCTCTCGCGCTCTCAATCTCTCGTGCTCTCTCAATCTCTCGCGCTCTCTCAATCTCTTGCGCTCGCTCTCTCAATCTCTCAATCTCTCGCTCTCCCAATCTCTCGCTCGCGCTCGCTCGCTCTCTCCCAATCGCTCTCTCTCTAAAGCTCTTGCTCTCTCAAACTCTCGCTCGCTCAATCTCTCGCTCACTCAATCTCTCGCTCTCTTAATCTCTCGCTCTCTCAATCTCTCTCTCTCTCAATCTCTCGCGCTCTCTCTCTCAATCTCTCTCTCAATCTCTCTTGCGCTCTCTCTCAATCTCTCTTGCGCTCTCTCGTGCTCTCTCAATCTCTCGCGCTCTCTCAATCTCTCGCGCTCTCTCAATCTCTCACGCTCTCTCTCAATCTCTCATTCTCTCAATCTCTCATTCTCGCGCTCTGAATCGCTCTCTCAATCTTGCGCTCTAAATCGCTCTCTCAATCTCGTGCTCTGAATCGCTCTCTCAATCTCACGCTCTGAATCGCTCTCTCTCAATCTCGCGCTCTCTCAGTCTCGCGCTCTCAATCTCGCTCGCTCTCTCAATTGCTCTCTCTCTCTCAATATCTCTCTCAATATCTCTCTCTCGCTCAATCGCTCTCTCTCTCTCTCTCAATCGCTCTCTCTCTCTCTCAATCGCTCGTTCTCTCTCTCTCAATCGCGCGCTCTCTCTCGCTGTCTCTCAATCTCTCGCGCTCTCTCAATCTTTCGCGCTCTCTCTCAATCTCTCGCTCTCTCAATCTCATGGGATCTCAATCGCTCGGTCTCTTAATCTCTCTCGCTCTCTCAATCTCTCGCTCTCAAAAATCTCTCGTTCTCTCAATCTCTCGCTCACTCAATCTCTCGCTCGTGCTCGCTCGCTCCCAATCGCTCGCTCTCTAAAGCTCTCGCTCTCTCAATCTCTCGCTCTCTCAATCTCTCGCTCTCAATCTCTCGCTCTCTTAATCTCTCTCTCTCTCAATCGCGCTCTCTCTCAATCGCGCTCTCTCTCTCAATCTCTCGCTCTCTCTCAATCTCTCGCTCTCTCTCAATCTCTCTCTCTCTCAATCTCTCTCGCGCTCTCTCGCGCTCTCTCAATCTCTCGCGCTCTCTCAATCTCTCGCGCTCTCAATCTCTCGTGCTCTCTCTCAATCTCTCACGCTCTCTCTCAATCTCTCGCGCTTTCTGAACCTTGCGTGCTCTCTGAACCTCGCGCGCTCTCTGAACCTCGCGCGCTCTCTGAACCTCGCGGGATCTCAATCTCTCTCGCTCTCTCAATCTCTCTCGCTCTCTCAATCTCTCGTTCTCTCAATCTCGTGCTCTGAATCGCTCTCTCTCAATCTCGAGCTCTGAATCGCTCTCAATCTCGTGCTCTGAATCGCTCTCTCTCTCAATCTCGCGCTCTCTTAATCTCTCTCAATCTCGCTCTCTCAATCTCGTGCTCTCGCTCTCAATCTTGCTCGCTCTCTCTCAATTGCTCGCTCTCTCTCAATATCTCTCTCTCTCTCAATATCTCTCTCTCTCTCAATAGCTGTCTCTCTCAATAGCTCTCTCTCTCAATCGCTCGCTCTCAATCTTTCGCGCTCTCTCTCAATCTCTTGCGCTCTCTCTCAATCTCTCGCTCTCTCTCTCAATCTCTCCCGCTCTCTCTCAATCTCTTGAGCTCTCGCTCAATCTCTCGCGCTCTCTCTCAACCTCTCGCGCTCGCTCTCTCAATCTCTTGCGCTCAATCTCTTGCGCTCGCTCTCTCAATCTCTTGCGCTCGCTCTCTCAATCTCTCGCTCTCTCAATCTCTCGCTCTCTCAATCTCTCGCTCTTTCAATCTCTTGTTCTCTCAATCTCGCGCTCTGAATCGCTCTCAATCTCGGGCTCTGAATCGCTCTCTCAATCTCGCGCTCTCTCTCAAGCTCGCTCTCGCAATCTCGCTCGCTCTCTCTCAATCTCACTCTCTCTCAACCTCTCACTCTCTCTCAAGATCTCGCTCTCTCTCAAGATCTCGCTCTCTCTCAAGCTCACGGGATCTCAATCTTTCGCTCCCTCAATCTCTCTCGCTCTCTCAATCTCTCTCGCTCTCTCAATCTCTCAATCTCGCACTCTGAATCGCTCTCTCAATCTCGCGCTCTGAATCGCTCTCTCAATCTCGCGCTCTGAATCACTCTCTCTCAATCTCGTGCTCTCTCAGTCTCGCGCTCTCACTCTCAATCTCGCACGCTCTCTCTCTCAATTGCTCGCTCTCTCTCAATATCTCTCTCTCAATACCTCTCTCTCTCTCTCAATCGCTCTCTCTCTCTCTCAATTGCTCGCTCTCTCTCTCAATCGCTCGCTCTCTCTCTCAATCGCTCGCTCTCTCAATCGCTCTCTCTCTCTCTCAATCGCGCGCTCTCTCGCGCTCTCTCGTGCTGTCTATCAATCTCTCGCGCTCTCTCAATCTTTCGCGCTCTCAATCTCTCGCGCTCTCTCTCAATCTCTCGCGCTCTCAATCTCTCGTGCTCTCTCAATCTCTCGCGCTCTCTCTCAATCTCTTGCGCTCGCTCTCTCAATCTTTCAATCTCTCGCTCTCCCAATCTCTCGCTCGCGCTCGCTCGCTCTCTCCCAATCGCTCTCTCTCTAAAGCTCTTGCTCTCTCAAACTCTCTCTCTCTCAATCTCTTGCTCTCTCTCTCAATCACACTCTCTCTCAATCTCTCGCTCTCTCTCAATCTCTCGCTCTCTCAATCTCTCACACTCTCTCTCTCAATCTCTCTCTCAATCTCTCTTGCGCTCTCTCTTAATCTCTCTTGTGCTCTCTCGTGCTCTCTCAATCTCGCGGGATCTCAATCTCTCTCTCTCTCGCTCTATCAATCTCTCGCTCTCTCAAAATCATGCTCTGAATCGCTCTCTCTCAATCTCACGCTCTGAATCGCTCTCTCTCAATATCGCGCTCTGAATCGCTCTCTCAATCTTGCGCTCTGAATCGCTCTCTCTCAATCTCGCGCTCTCTCAATCTCACGCTCTCGCTCTCAATCTCGCGCTCTCGCTCTCAATCTCGCTCGCTCTCGGTCGCTCTCAATCTCGCTCGCTCGCTCTCAATCTCACTCTCGCTCTCTCAATCTTGCTTGCTCTCTCAATCTCGCTCGCTCTCGCTCTCGCTCTCTCAATCTCGCTCGCTTGCTCTCGCTCTCTCAATCTCGCTCGCTCAATCTCTCAATCTCTCATTCTCGCGCTCTGAATCGCTCTCTCAATCTCGCGCTCTGAATCGCTCTCTCTCAATCTCGCGCTCTCTCAGTCTTGCGCTCTTGCTCTCAATCTCGCTCTCTCTCTCTCAATATCTCTCTCTCAATATCTCTCTCTCTCTCAATCGCTCTCTCTCTCTCTCAATCGCTCGCTCTCTCAATCGCTCGCTCTCTCAATCGCTCTCTCTCTCTCTCAATCGCTCGTTCTCTCTCTCAATTGCGCGCTCTCTCGCGCTCTCTCGCGCTGTCTCTCAATCTCTCGCGCTCTCTCAATCTCTCGCGCTCTCTCTCAATCTCTCGCTCTCTCAATCTCTCATTCTCTCAATCTCTCGCTCTCTCAATCTCTCATTCTCTCAATCTCTCTCTCTCTCAATTGCTCGCTCTCTCTCAATATCTCTCTCTCAATATCTCTCTCTCTCTCTCAATCGCTCTCTCTCTCTCTCAATTGCTTGCTCTCTCTCTCAATCGCTCGCTCTCTCTCTCAATCGCTCGCTCTCTCAATCGCTCTCTCTCTCTCTCAATCGCGCGCTCTCTCGCGCTCTCTCGTGCTGTCTCTCAATCTCTCGCGCTCTCTCAATCTTTCGCGCTCTCTCTCAATCTCTCGCGCTCTCTCTCAATCTCTCGCGCTCTCAATCTCTCATGCTCTCTCAATCTCTCGCGCTCTCTCTCAATCTCTTGCGCTCGCTCTCTCAATCTTTCAATCTCTCGCTCTCCCAATCTCTCGCTCGCGCTCGCTCGCTCTCTCCCAATCGCTCTCTCTCTAAAGCTCTTGCTCTCTCAAACTCTCTCTCTCTCAATCTCTCGCTCTCTCTCTCAATCACACTCTCTCTCAATCTCTCGCTCTCTCTCAATCTCTCGCTCTCTCAATCTCTCACACTCTCTCTCTCAATCTCTCTCTCAATCTCTCTTGCGCTCTCTCTCAATCTCTCTTGTGCTCTCTCGTGCTCTCTCAATCTCGCGGGATCTCAATCTCTCTCTCTCTCGCTCTATCAATCTCTCGCTCTCTCAAAATCGTGCTCTGAATCGCTCTCTCTCAATCTCACGCTCTGAATCGCTCTCTCTCAATATCGCGCTCTGAATCGCTCTCTCAATCTTGCGCTCTGAATCGCTCTCTCTCAATCTCGCGCTCTCTCAATCTCACGCTCTCGCTCTCAATCTCGCGCTCTCGCTCTCAATCTCGCTCGCTCTCGGTCGCTCTCAATCTCGCTCGCTCGCTCTCAATCTCACTCTCTCTCGCTCTCTCAATCTTGCTTGCTCTCTCAATCTCGCTCGCTCTCGCTCTCTCAATCTCGCTCGCTTGCTCTCGCTCTCTCAATCTCGCTCGCTCAATCTCTCAATCTCTCATTCTCGCGCTCTGAATCGCTCTCTCAATCTCGCGCTCTGAATCGCTCTCTCTCAATCTCGCGCTCTCTCAGTCTTGCGCTCTTGCTCTCAATCTCGCTCTCTCTCTCTCAATATCTCTCTCTCAATATCTCTCTCTCTCTCAATCGCTCGCTCTCTCTCTCAATCGCTCGCTCTCTCAATCGCTCGCTCTCTCAATCGCTCTCTCTCTCTCTCAATCGCTCGTTCTCTCTCTCAATTGCGCGCTCTCTCGCGCTCTCTCGCGCTGTCTCTCAATCTCTCGCGCTCTCTCAATCTCTCGCGCTCTCTCTCAATCTCTCGCTCTCTCAATCTCTCATTCTCTCAATCTCTCGCTCTCTCAATCTCTCGCTCGCGCTCGCTCGCTCTCTCCCAATTGCTCTCTCTAAAGCTCTCGCTCTCTCAATCTCTCGCTCTCTCAATCTCTCGCTCTCTCAATCTCTCTCTCTCTCAATCGCGCTCTCTCTCAATCTCTCGCTCTCTCTCAATCTCTCGCTCTCTCTCAATCTCTCGCTCTCTCTCAATCTCTCGCGCTCTCTCTCTCAATCTCTCTCTCTCTCAATCTCTCTCGCGCTCTCTCTTAATCTCTCTTGCGCTCTCTCTTAATCTCCCTCAATCTCTTAATCTCCTCTCAATCTCTCTCACTCTCTCAACCTCTCGCTCTCAATCTCTCGCTCTCTCAATCTCTTGGGATCTCAATCTCTCGCTCTCTCAATCTCTCTCGCGCTCTGAATCGCTCTCTCTCTCAATCTCGCTCTCATTTTCTCGCTCTCTCTCAATCTCGCTCTCTCGCAATCTCGCTCGCTCTCACTCTCAAGCTCGCTCGCTCTCGCTCAATCTCGCTCGCTCTCGCTCAATCTCGCTCGCTCTCTCTCAATCTCGCTCACTCTCTCTCAATCTATCGCTCTCTCTCCCAATCGCTCTCTCTCAATCGCTCTCTCAATCGCTCTCTCTCAATCGCTCTCTCAATCGCTCTCTCTCTCTCAATCGCTCTCTCTCTCTCAATCTCTCGCTCTCAATCTCGCGCTCTCGCTCTCAATCTCACTCGCTCTCGCTCTCTCAATCTCGCTCGGTCTCGCTCTCTCAATCTCGCCCGCTCTCGCTCTCTCTCAATCTCTCTTGCTCTCTCAATCTCTTTTGCTCTCTCAATTGCTCGCTCTCTCAATCTCTCTCGCTCTCTCAATCTCTCTCTCTCTCAATCGCTCTCTCTATCTATCAATCGCTCGCTCTCTCTCTCAATCTCGCTCGCTCTCGCAATCTCGCTCGCTCTCACTCTCTCAATCTCGCTCGCTCTCGCTCTCTCAATCCCTCTCGCTCTCGCTCTCTCAGTCTCGCTCGCTCTAGCTCTCTCAATCTCGCTCGCTCAATCTTGCTCGCTCTGGCTCTCTCTCAATCTCGCTCGCTCTCGATCTCTCTAAATCTCGCTCGCTCTCGCTCTCTCAATCTCGCTCGCTCGCTCTCTCAATCTCGCTTGCTATCGCTCTCTCTCAATCTCACTCGCTCTCTCAAGATCTCGCTCTCTCTCAAGCTCTCGCTCAAGCTCTTGCTCTCTCTCAAACTCTCGCTCTCTCAATCTCTCGCTCTCTCAATCTCTCTCGCTCTCAATCTCTCTCGCTCTCTCAATTGCTCTCTCTCTCTCTCAATCGCTCTCTCTCTCTCTCAATCTCTCACTCTCTCAATCTTACGGGATCTCAATCGCTCGCTCTCTCAATCTCTCTCGCTCTCTCAATCTCAATCGATCTCTCGCTCTCTCAATCTCGCGCTCTGAATCGCTCTCTCAATCTCGCGCTCTGAATTGCTCTCTCTCAATCTCGTGCTCTGAATCGCTCTCTCTCAATCTCACGCTCTCTCAATCTCTCTCAATCTCGCTCTCTCAATCTTGCGCTCTCGCTCTCAATCTCGCTCGCTCTCTCTCTCAATTGCTCTCTCTCTCTCAATATCTCTCTCTCAATATCTCTCTCTCAATATCTCTCTCTCTCTCAATCGCTCTCAATCGCTCTCTCTCTCTCTCAATCTCACGCTCTCGCTCTCAATCTCGCTCGCTCTCGCTCTCTCAATCTCGCTCGGTCTTGCTCTCTCAATCTCGCTCGCTCTCTCTCTATCTCTTTTGCTCTCTCAATCTCTCTCGCTCTCTCAATCTCTCTCGCTCTCTCAATCTCTCTCGCTCTCTCAATCGCTCGCTCTCTCTCAATTGCTCTCTCTCTCTCAATCACTCGCTCTCTCTCAATCACTCGCTCTCTCTCAATCACTCGCTCTCTCTCTCAATCTCGCTCGCTTTCGCTCTCAATCTCGCTCGCTTTCGCTCTCTCAATCTCGCTCGCTCTCGCTCTCTCAATCTCGCTCGCTCTCGCTCTCTCAATCTCGCTTGCTCTAGCTCTCTCAATCTCGCTCGCTCGCTCTCTCAATCTTGGTCGCTCGCTTTCTCAATCTTGCTCGCTCTCGCTCTCTCTCAATCTCGCTCGCTCTCTCTCAATCTCACTCGCTCTCGCTCTCTCAATCTCGCGCTCTCGCTCTCTCAATCTCGCTCTCTCACTCTCTCGCTCTCTCTCAAGATCTCGCTCTCTCTCAAGCTCTCGCTCTCTCTCAAGCTCTCGCTCTCTCTCAAGCTCTCGCTCTCTCAATCTCTCTCGCTCTCTCAATCTCTCTCGCTCTCTCAATTGCTCGCTCTCGCTCTCTCAATCTCGCTCGCTCTCTCTCAATCTCACTCGCTCGCTCTCTCAATCTTGCTCGCTCTCGCTCTCTCAATCTCGCTCGCTCTCTCTCAATCTCACTCGCTCGCTCTCTCAATCTTGCTCGCTCTCGCTCTCTCTCAATCTCGCTCGCTCTCGCTCTCAATCTCGCTCGCTCTCGCTCTCTCAATCTCGTGCTCTCGCTCTCAATCTCTCTCGCAATCTCTCTCGCTCTCTCAATCTCGCTCGCTCGCTCTCGCTCTCAATCTCGCTCGCTATCGCTCTCTCTCAATCTCGCTCGCTCTCGCTCTCTCAATCTCGCTCGCTCTCAATCTCGCTCGCTCTCTCTCTCAAGCTCTCACTCTCTCTCAAGCTCTCGCTCTCAATCTCTCTCGCTCTTTCAATCTCTTTCGCTCTCTCAATCTCTCTCGCTCTCTCAATTGCTCGCTCTCTCTCTTAATCGCTCTCTCTCTCTCAATCTCTCGCTCTCTCAATCTCTCGCTCTCTCAATCTCGCGGGATCTCAATCGCTCGCTCTCTCAATCTCTCTCGCTCTCTCAATCTCTCTCGCTCTCTCAATCTCTCTCGCTTTCTCAATCTCTCGTTCTCTCAATCTTGCGCTCTGAATCGCTCTCTCAATCTCGCGCTCTGAATCGCTCTCTCTCAATCTCGCGCTCTGAATCGCTCTCTCTCAATCTCGCGCTCTCTCAATCTCTCTCAATCTTGCTCTCTCAATCTCGCACTCTCGCTCTCAATCTCGCTCGCTCTCTCTCTCAATTGCTCTCTCTCTCTCTCAATATCTCTCTCTCAATCGCTCGCTCTCTCGCGCTCTCAATCTTTCGCGCTCTCTCTCAATCTCTTGCGCTCTCTCAATTTCTCACGCTCTCTCAATCTCTCGCGCTCTCTCTCAATCTCTCTCACTCTCTCTCAATCTCGCTCGCTCTGGCTCTCTCTCAATCTCGCTCGCTCTCGCTCTCTCACAATCTCGCTCTCTCTCGCTCTCTCAATCTCGCGCTATCGCTCTCAATCTCTCTGGCTCTCTCAATCTCGCTCGCTCTCGCTCTGTCAATCTCGCTCGCTCTCGCTCTCTCAATCTCGCTCTCTCACTCTCTCGCTCTCTCTCAAGATCTCGCTCTCTCTCAAGCTCTCGCTCTCTCTCAAGCTCTCGCTCTCTCTCAAGCTCTCGCTCTCTCAATCTCTCTCGCTCTCTCAATCTCTCTCGCTCTCTCAATTGCTCGCTCTCGCTCTCTCAATCTCGCTCGCTCTCTCTCAATCTCACTCGCTCGCTCTCTCAATCTTGCTCGCTCTCGCTCTCTCAATCTCGCTCGCTCTCTCTCAATCTCACTCGCTCGCTCTCTCAATCTTGCTCGCTCTCGCTCTCTCTCAATCTCGCTCGCTCTCGCTCTCAATCTCGCTCGCTCTCGCTCTCTCAATCTCGTGCTCTCGCTCTCAATCTCTCTCGCTCTCTCAATCTCTCTCGCTCTCTCCATCTCGCTCGCTCTCTCTCAATCTCTCGCTCTCTCAATCTCTCGCTCTCTCAATCTCGTGGAATCTCAATCGCTCGCTCTCTCAATCTCTCTCGCTCTCTCAATCTCTCGTTCTCTCAATCTCGTGCTCTGAATTGCTCTCTCAATCTCGCGCTCTGAATCGCTCTCTCTCAATCTCGCGCTCTCTCAATCTCTCTCAATCTCGCTCTCTCAATCTCGCACTCTCGCTCTCAATCTCGCTCGCTCTCTCTCTCAATTGCTCTCTCTCTCTCAATATCTCTCTCTCAATATCTCTCTCTCAATATCTCTCTCAATAGCTCTCTCTCTCAACGCTCGCTCTCTCGAGCTCTCAATCTTCCGTGCTCTCTCTCAATCTCTCACGCTCTCTCTCAATCTCTCGCGCTCTCTCAATCTCTCGCGCTCTCGCTCAATCTCTCGGGCTCTCGCTCAATCTCTCGCGCTCTCTCTCTCAATCTCTTGCGCTCGCTCTCTCAAACTCTTGCGCTCGCTCTCTCAATCTCTCTCGCTCTCTCAATCTCGCTTGCTCTCTCAATATATCGCTCTCTCAATCTCTTGCTCTCTCAATCGCTTGCTTTCTCAATCTCTCGCTCGCGCTCTCTCTAAAGCTCTCGCTCTCTAAAGCTCTCGCTCTCTCAATCTCTCGCTCTCTCAATCTCTCGCTCTCTCAATCTCTCGCTCTCTCTCTCTCTCTCTCTCAATCTCTCGCTCTCTCTCAATCTCTTGCTCTCTCTCAATTGCTCGCTTATGCTCTCAATCGCTCGCTTTTGCTCTCAATCACTCGCTTTTGCTCTCAATTGCTCGCTCTCAATTGCTCGCTCTCAATTGCTTGCTCTCAATTGCTTGCTCTCAAGCGCTCGCTCTCAAGCGCTCGCTTTTAATCGCTTGCTGGATCGCTCATGCTCACTCGCTCGTGCTCGTTCGCTCTCTCAATCTCTCTTGCTCTCTCAATTTCTCTCTCTCAAACTCGCTCTCTCAATCTCTCGCGCTCTCAATCTCTCACGCTCTCTCAATCTCTCACGCTCTCTCAATCTCTTGCGCTCTCTCAATCTCTCGTGCTCTCTGAACCTCTCGCGCTCTCTTAACCTCTCGCGCTCTCTGAACCTCTCGCGCTCTCTGAACCTCTCGCGGGATCTCAATCTCTCTCGCTCTCTCAATCTCGCGCTCTGAATCGCTCTCTCTAAATCTCGTGCTCTGAATCGCTCTCTCTCAATCTCGCGCTCTGAATCGCTCTCTCAATCTCGCTTGCTCTCGCTCTCTCAATCTCGCTCGCTCGCTCTCTCAATCTTGCTCGCTCTCGCTCGCTCTCGATCTCTCTAAATCTCGCTCGCTCTCGATCTCTCTAAATCTCGCTCGCTCTCGCTCTCTCAATCTCGCACTCTCACTCTCAATCTCTCTCGCTCTCTCAATCTCGCTCGCTATCGCTCTCTCTCAATCTCGCTTGCACTCGCTCTCTCAATCTCGCTCGCTCTCGCTCTCTCAATCTCGCTCGCTCTCGCTCTCTCAATCTCGCTCGCTCTCGCTCTCTCAATCTCGCTCGCTCTCGCTCTCTCAATCTCGCTCGCTCTCGCTCTCTCAATCTTGCTCTCTCTCTCACTCTCTCGCTCTTGCTCTCTCAATCTTGCTCTCTCTCTCACTCTCTCGCTCTCTCTCAAGATCTCGCTCTCTCTCAAGATCTCGCTCTCTCTCAAGCTCTCGCTCAAGCTCTTGCTCTCTCTCAATCTCTCGCTCTCTCAATCTCTCTCGCTCTCTCAATCTCTCTCGCTCTCTCAATCTCTCAATCTCTCTCGCTCTCTCAATTGCTCGCTCTCTTTCTCAATCGCTCTCTCTCTCAATCTCTCGCTCTCTCAATCTCGCGGGATCTCAATCGCTCGCTCTCTCAATCTCTCTCGCTCTCTCAATCTCTCGCTCTCTCAATCTCGCGCTCTGAATCGCTCTCTCAATCTCGCGCTCTGAATCGCTCTCTCTCATTCTCATGCTCTGAATCGCTCTCTCTCAATCTCCCGCTCTCTCAATCTCTCTCAATCTCGTTCTCTCAATCTTGCGCTCTCGCTCTCAATCTCGCTCGCTCTCTCTCTCAATTGCTCTCTCTCTCTCAATATCTCTCTCAATATCTCTCTCTCAATATCTCTCTCTCAATCTCCCTCTCTCTCAATCGCTCTCTCTCTCTCTCTCT
The DNA here is from genome assembly GCF_964204655.1 of Triturus cristatus. NCBI lineage: Eukaryota > Metazoa > Chordata > Amphibia > Caudata > Salamandridae > Triturus > Triturus cristatus. The sequence continues at coordinate 821,102,770 of NC_140579.1, read as the reverse complement.
CTCTCTCAATCTCGCGCTCTCTCTCTCAATCTCGCTCGCTCTCTCAATCTTGCTCGGTCTCGATCTCTCAATCTCGCTCGCTCTCGCTCTCTCTCTATCTCTCTCGCTCTCTCAATCTCTCTCGCTCTCTCAATCGCTCTCGCTCTCTCAATTGCTCTCTCTTTCTCAATCGCTCTCTCTCTCAATCTCTCGCTCTCTCAATCTCGCGGGATCTCAATCGCTCGCTCCCTCAATCGCTCGCTCCCTCAATCTCTCTCGCTCTCTCAATCTCTCGCTCTCTCAATCTCGTGCTCTGAATCGCTCTCTCAATCTCGCGCTCTGAATCGCTCTCTCTCAATCTCGCGCTCTGAATCGCTCTCTCTCAATCTCGCGCTCTCTCAATCTCTCTCAATCTTGCTCTCTCAATCTCGCACTCTCGCTCTCAATCTCGCTCGCTCTCTCTCTCAATTGCTCTCTCTCTCTCTCAATATCTCTCTCTCAATCGCTCGCTCTCTCGCGCTCTCAATCTTTCGCGCTCTCTCTCAATCTCTTGCGCTCTCTCAATTTCTCACGCTCTCTCAATCTCTCGCGCTCTCTCTCAATCTCTCTCGCTCTCTCTCAATCTCGCTCGCTCTCGCTCTCTCTCAATCTCGCTCGCTCTCGCTCTGTCAATCTCGCGCTATCGCTCTCAATCTCTCTGGCTCTCTCAATCTCGCTCGCTCTCGCTCTGTCAATCTCGCTCGCTCTCGCTCTCTCAATCTCGCTCTCTCACTCTCTCGCTCTCTCTCAAGATCTCGCTCTCTCTCAAGCTCTCGCTCTCTCTCAAGCTCTCGCTCTCTCTCAAGCTCTCGCTCTCTCAATCTCTCTCGCTCTCTCAATCTCTCTCGCTCTCTCAATTGCTCGCTCTCGCTCTCTCAATCTCGCTCGCTCTCTCGCAATCTCACTCGCTCGCTCTCTCAATCTTGCTCGCTCTCGCTCTCTCTCAATCTCGCTCGCTCTCGCTCTCAATCTCGCTCGCTCTCGCTCTCTCAATCTCGTGCTCTCGCTCTCAATCTCTCTCGCTCTCTCAATCTCGCTCTCTCTCTCTCAATCTCTCGCTCTCTCAATCTCTCGCTCTCTCAATCTCGTGGAATCTCAATCGCTCGCTCTCTCAATCTCTCTTGCTCTCTCAATCTCTCTCGCTCTCTCAATCTCTCGTTCTCTCAATCTCGTGCTCTGAATTGCTCTCTCAATCTCGCGCTCTGAATCGCTCTCTCTCAATCTCGCACTCTGAATCGCTCTCTCTCAATCTCGCGCTCTCTTAATCTCTCTGAATCACGCTCTCTCAATCTCGCACTCTCGCTCTCAATCTCGCTCGCTCTCTCTCTCAATTGCTCTCTCTCTCTCAATATCTCTCTCTCAATATCTCTCTCTCAATAGCTCTCTCAATAGCTCTCTCTCTCAACGCTCGCTCTCTCGAGCTCTCAATCTTCCGTGCTCTCTCTCAATCTCTCACGCTCTCTCTCAATCTCTCGCGCTCTCTCAATCTCTCGCGCTCTCGCTCAATCTCTCGGGCTCTCGCTCAATCTCTCGCGCTCTCTCTCTCAATCTCTTGCGCTCGCTCTCTCAAACTCTTGCGCTCGCTCTCTCAATCTCTCTCGCTCTCTCAATCTCGCTTGCTCTCTCAATATATCGCTCTCTCAATCTCTTGCTCTCTCAATCGCTTGCTTTCTCAATCTCTCGCTCGCGCTCTCTCTAAAGCTCTCGCTCTCTAAAGCTCTCGCTCTCTCAATCTCTCGCTCTCTCAATCTCTCGCTCTCTCAATCTCTCGCTCTCTCAATCTCTCGCTCTCTCTCTCTCAATCTCTCGCTCTCTCTCTCTCTCAATCTCTCGCTCTCTCTCAATCTCTTGCTCTCTCTCAATTGCTCGCTTATGCTCTCAATCGCTCGCTTTTGCTCTCAATCACTCGCTTTTGCTCTCAATTGCTCGCTCTCAATTGCTCGCTCTCAATTTCTTGCTCTCAATTGCTTGCTCTCAAGCGCTCGCTCTCAAGCGCTCGCTTTCAATCGCTTGCTGGATCGCTCATGCTTACTCGCTCGTGCTCGTTCGCTCTCTCAATCTCTCTTGCTCTCTCAATTTCTCTCTCTCAAACTCGCTCTCTCAATCTCTCGCGCTCTCAATCTCTCACGCTCTCTCAATCTCTCACGCTCTCTCAATCTCTTGCGCTCTCTCAATCTCTCACGCTCTCTCAATCTCTTGTGCTCTCTGAACCTCTCGCGCTCTCTTAACCTCTCGCGCTCTCTGAACCTCTCGCGCTCTCTGAACCTCTCGCGGGATCTCAATCTCTCTCGCTCTCTCAATCTCGCGCTCTGAATCGCTCTCTCTAAATCTCGTGCTCTGAATCGCTCTCTCTCAATCTCGCGCTCTGAATCGCTCTCTCAATCTCGCTTGCTCTCGCTCTCTCAATCTCGCTCGCTCGCTCTCTCAATCTTGCTCGCTCTCGCTCGCTCTCGATCTCTCTAAATCTCGCTCGCTCTCGATCTCTCTAAATCTCGCTCGCTCTCGCTCTCTCAATCTCGCACTCTCACTCTCAATCTCTCTCGCTCTCTCAATCTCGCTCGCTATCGCTCTCTCTCAATCTCGCTTGCACTCGCTCTCTCAATCTCGCTCGCTCTCGCTCTCTCAATCTCGCTCGCTCTCGCTCTCTCAATCTTGCTCTCTCTCTCACTCTCTCGCTCTTGCTCTCTCAATCTTGCTCTCTCTCTCACTCTCTCGCTCTCTCTCAAGATCTCGCTCTCTCTCAAGATCTCGCTCTCTCTCAAGCTCTCGCTCAAGCTCTTGCTCTCTCTCAATCTCTCGCTCTCTCAATCTCTCTCGCTCTCTCAATCTCTCTCGCTCTCTCAATCTCTCAATCTCTCTCGCTCTCTCAATTGCTCGCTCTCTTTCTCAATCGCTCTCTCTCTCAATCTCTCGCTCTCTCAATCTCGCGGGATCTCAATCGCTCGCTCTCTCAATCTCTCTCGCTCTCTCAATCTCGCACTCTGAATCGCTCTCTCTCATTCTCATGCTCTGAATCGCTCTCTCTCAATCTCCCGCTCTCTCAATCTCTCTCAATCTCGTTCTCTCAATCTTGCGCTCTCGCTCTCAATCTCGCTCGCTCTCTCTCTCAATTGCTCTCTCTCTCTCAATATCTCTCTCAATATCTCTCTCTCAATATCTCTCTCTCAATCTCCCTCTCTCTCAATCGCTCTCTCTCTCTCTCTCTCAATCTCGCGCTCTCTCTCTCAATCTCGCTCACTCTCTCAATCTTGCTCGGTCTCGATCTCTCAATCTCGCTCGCTCTCGCTCTCTCTCTATCTCTCTCGCTCTCTCAATCTCTCTCGCTCTCTCAATCGCTCTCGCTCTCTCAATTGCTCTCTCTCTCTCAATTGCTCGCTCTCTTTCTCAATCGCTCTCTCTCTCAATCTCTCGCTCTCTCAATCTCGCGGGATCTCAATCGCTCGCTCCCTCAATCTCTCTCGCTCTCTCAATCTCTCGCTCTCTCAATCTCGTGCTCTGAATCGCTCTCTCAATCTCGCGCTCTGAATCGCTCTCTCTCATTCTCATGCTCTGAATCGCTCTCTCTCAATCTCGCGCTCTCAATCTTGCGCTCTCGCTCTCAATCTCGCTCGCTCTCTCTCTCAATTGCTCTCTCTCTCTCAATATATCTCTCAATATCTCTCTCTCAATATCTCTCTCTCAATATCTCTCTCTCAATCTCGCGCTCTCGCTCTCAATCTCGCTCGCTCTCGCTCTCTCAATCTCGCTCGGTCTCGATCTCTCAATCTCGCTCGCTCTCGCTCAATCTCTCTCTCTCAATCTCTCTCTCTTTCTCTCAATCTCTCTCTCTTTCTCTCAATCTCTCTCTCTCAATCGCTCTCTCTCTCTCAATCGCTCTCTCAATCACTCGCGCTCTCCCTCAATCTCGCTCGCTCTCGCTCTCTCAATCTCGCTCGCTCTCGCTCTCTCAATCTCGCTCGCTCTCTCAATCTCGCTCGCTCTAGCTCACACAATCACGCTCGCTCTCGCTCTCTCAATCTCACTCGCTCTCTCAATCTCGCTCGCTCGCTCTCTCAATCTTGCTCGCTCTCGCTCTCTCTCAATCTCGCTCGCTCTTGCTCTCTCTCAATCTCGCTCGCTCTCGCTCTCTCAATCTCGCTCGCTCGCTCTCGCTCTCAATCGCACTCGTTATCGCTCTCAATTTCGCTCGCTCTCGCTCTCTCAATCTCGCTCGCTCTCAGTCTCGCTCGCTCTCGCTCTCTCAATCTCGCTCTCTCTCTCTCTCGCTTTCTCTCAAGATCTCGCTCTCTCTCAAGCTCTCGCTCTCTCTCAAGCTCTCGCTCTCTCTCAATCTCTCTCGCTCTCTCAATCTCTCTCGCTCTCTCAATTGCTCGCTCTCTCTCTTAATCGCTCGCTCTCTCTCTTAATCGCTCGCTCTCTATCAATCGCTCGCTCTCTCAATCTCGCGGATCTCAATCGCTCGCTCTCTCAATCTCTCTCGCTCTCTCAATCTCTCTCGCTCTCTCAATCTCTCTCGCTCTCTCAATCTCTGTCGCTCTCTCAATCTCGCGCTCTGAATCGCTCTCTCAATCTCGCGCTCTGAATCGCTCTCTCAATCTCGTGCTCTGAATCACTCTCTCTCAATCTCGCGCTCTGAATCGCTCTCTCAATCTCGCTCGCTATCGCTCTCTCTCAATCTCGCTCGCTCTCTCAATCTCGCTCGCTATCGCTCGCTCAATCTCGCTCTCTCAATCTCTCGCTCAATCTCGCTCTCTCACTCTCTCGCTCTCTCTCAAGATCTCACTCTCTCTCAAGCTCTGGCTCTCTCAATCTCTCGCTTTCTCAATCTCTCTCGCTCTCTCAATCTCTCTCGCTCTCTTAATCTCTCTCGCTCTCTCAATTGCTCGCTCTCTCTCTCTCAATCGCTCGCTCTCTCTCAATCTCTCGCTCTCTCTCAATCTCTCGCTCTCTCAATCTTGCGGGATCTCAATCGCTCGCTCTCTCAATCCCTCTCGCTCTCTCAATCTCTCGTTCTCTCAATCTCGCGCTCTGAATCGCTTTCTCTCAATCTCGCGCTCTGAATCGCTCTCTCAATCTCTCTCGCTCTCTCAATCTCTCAATCTCGCACTCTGAATCGCTCTCTCAATCTCGCGCTCTGAATCGCTCTCTCAATCTCGCGCTCTGAATCACTCTCTCTCAATCTCGCGCTCTCTCAGTCTCGCGCTCTCACTCTCAATCTCGCACGCTCTCTCTCTCAATTGCTCGCTCTCTCTCAATATCTCTCTCTCAATATCTCTCTCTCTCAATCGCTCTCTCTCTCTCTCAATTGCTCGCTCTCTCTCTCAATCGCTCGCTCTCTCTCTCAATCGCTTGCTCTCTCAATCGCTCTCTCTCTCTCTCAATCGCGCGCTCTCTCGCGCTGTCTCTCAATCTCTCGCGCTCTCTCAATCTTTCGCGCTCTCTCTCAATCGCTCGCGCTCTCTCTCAATCTCTCGCGCTCTCAATCTCTCGTGCTCTCTCAATCTCTCGCGCTCTCTCTCAATCTCTTGCGCTCGCTCTCTCAATCTTTCAATCTCTCGCTCTCCCAATCTCTCGCTCGCGCTCGCTCTCTCCCAATCGCTCTCTCTCTAAAGCTCTTGCTCTCTCAAACTCTCTCTCTCTCAATCTCTCGCTCTCTCTCTCAATCACACTCTCTCTCAATCTCTCGCTCTCTCTCAATCTCTCGCTCTCTCAATCTCTCACGCTCTCTCTCTCAATCTCTCTCTCAATCTCTCTTGCGCTCTCTCTCAATCTCTCTTGTGCTCTCTCGTGCTCTCTCAATCTCGCGGGATCTCAATCTCTCTCTCTCTCGCTCTATCAATCTCTCGCTCTCTCAAAATCGTGCTCTGAATCGCTCTCTCTCAATCTCACGCTCTGAATCGCTCTCTCTCAATATCGCGCTCTGAATCGCTCTCTCAATCTTGCGCTCTGAATCGCTCTCTCTAAATCTCGCGCTCTCTCAATCTCACGCTCTCGCTCTCAATCTCGTGCTCTCGCTCTCAATCTCGCTCGCTCTCGGTCGCTCTCAATCTCGCTCGCTCGCTCTCAATCTCACTCTCTCAATCTTGCTTGCTCTCTCAATCTCGCACGCTCTCGCTCTCTCAATCTCGCTCGCTTGCTCTCGCTCTCTCAATCTCGCTCGCTTGCTCTCGCTCTCTCAATCTCGCTCGCTCAATCTCTCAATCTCTCATTCTCGCGCTCTGAATCGCTCTCTCAATCTCGCGCTCTGAATCGCTCTCTCAATCTCGCGCTCTGAATCGCTCTCTCTCAATCTCGCGCTCTCTCAGTCTTGCGCTCTTGCTCTCAATCTCGCTCTCTCTCTATCAATATCTCTCTCTCAATATCTCTCTCTCTCTCAATCGCTCGCTCTCTCTCTCAATCGCTCGCTCTCTCAATCGCTCGCTCTCTCAATCGCTCTCTCTCTCTCTCAATCGCTCGTTCTCTCTCTCAATTGCGCGCTCTCTCGCGCTCTCTCGCGCTGTCTCTCAATCTCTCGCGCTCTCTCAATCTCTTGCGCTCTCTCTCAATCTCTCGCTCTCTTTCAATCTCTCGCGCTCTCTCTCTCAATCTCTCTCTCTCTCAATCTCGCTCGCGCTCTCTCTTAATCTCTCTTGCACTCTCTCTTAATCTCCCTCAATCTCTTAATCTCCTCTCAATCTCTCTCACTCTCTCAACCTCTCGCTCTCAATCTCTCGCTCTCTCAATCTCTTGGGATCTCAATCTCTCGCTCTCTCAATCTCTCTCGTGCTCTGAATCGCTCTCTCTCTCAATCTCGCTCTCATTTTCTCGCTCTCTCTCAATCTCGCTCTCTCGCAATCTCGCTCGCTCTCACTCTCAAGCTCGCTCGCTCTCGCTCAATCTCGCTCGCTCTCGCTCAATCTCGCTCGCTCTCGCTCAATCTCGCTCGCTCTCTCTCAATCTCGCTCACTCTCTCTCAATCTATCGCTCTCTCTCCCAATCGCTCTCTCTTAATCGCTCTCTCAATCGCTCTCTCTCAATCGCTCTCTCAATCGCTCTCTCTCTCTCAATCGCTCTCTCTCTCTCAATCTCTCGCTCTCAATCTCGCGCTCTCGCTCTCAATCTCACTCGCTCTCGCTCTCTCAATCTCGCTCGGTCTCGCTCTCTCAATCTCGCCCGCTCTCGCTCTCTCTCAATCTCTCTTGCTCTATCAATCTCTTTTGCTCTCTCAATTGCTCGCTCTCTCAATCTCTCTCGCTCTCTCAATCTCTCTCGCTCTCTCAATCTCTCTCTCTCTCAATCGCTCTCTCTATCTATCAATCGCTCTCTCTCTCTCTCAATCTCGCTCGCTCGCTCTCGCAATCTCGCTCGCTCTCACTCTCTCAATCTCGCTCGCTCTCGCTCTCTCAATCCCTCTCGCTCTCGCTCTCTCAGTCTCGCTCGCTCTAGCTCTCTCAATCTCGCTCGCTCAATCTTGCTCGCTCTCGCTCTCTCTCAATCTCGCTCGCTCTCGATCTCTCTAAATCTCGCTCGCTCTCGCTTTCTCAATCTCGCTCGCTCGCTCTCTCAATCTCGCTTGCTATCGCTCTCTCTCAATCTCACTCGCTCTCTCAAGATCTCGCTCTCTCTCAAGCTCTCGCTCAAGCTCTTGCTCTCTCTCAAACTCTCGCTCTCTCAATCTCTCGCTCTCTCAATCTCTCGCTCTCTCAATTGCTCTCTCTCAATCTTACGGGATCTCAATCGCTCGCTCTCTCAATCTCTCTCGCTCTCTCAATCTCAATCGATCTCTCGCTCTCTCAATCTCGCGCTCTGAATCGCTCTCTCAATCTCGCGCTCTGAATTGCTCTCTCTCAATCTCGTGCTCTGAATCGCTCTCTCTCAATCTCACGCTCTCTCAATCTCGCTCTCTCAATCTTGCGCTCTCGCTCTCAATCTCGCTCGCTCTCTCTCTCAATTGCTCTCTCTCTCTCAATATCTCTCTCTCAATATCTCTCTCTCAATATCTCTCTCTCTCTCAATCGCTCTCAATCGCTCTCTCTCTCTCTCTCTCAATCTCACGCTCTCAATCTCGCTCGCTCTCGCTCTCTCAATCTCGCTCGGTCTTGCTCTCTCAATCTCGCTCGCTCTCTCTATCTCTTTTGCTCTCTCAATCTCTCTCGCTCTATCAATCTCTCTCGCTCTCAATCTCTCTCGCTCTCTCAATCGCTCGCTCTCTCTCAATTGCTCTCTCTCTCTCAATCACTCGCTCTCTCTCAATCACTCGCTCTCTCTCTCAATCTCGCTCGCTTTCGCTCTCAATCTCACTCGCTTTCGCTCTCTCAATCTCGCTCGCTCTCTCAATCTCGCTCGCTCTCGCTCTCTCAATCTCGCTCTCTCTAGCTCTCTCAATCTCGCTCGCTCGCTCTCTCAATCTTGCTCGCTCGCTTTCTCAATCTTGCTCGCTCTCGCTCTCTCTCAATCTCGCTCGCTCTCTCTCAATCTCACTCGCTCTCGCTCTCTCAATCTCGCGCTCTCGCTCTCAATCTCTCTCGCTCTCTCAAACTCGCTTGCTCGCTCTCGCTCTCAATCTCGCTCGCTATCGCTCTCTCTCAATCTCGCTCGCTCTCGCTCTCTCAATCTCGCTCGCTCTCAATCTCGCTCGCTCTCTCTCTCAAGCTCTCACTCTCTCTCAAGCTCTCGCTCTCAATCTCTCTCGCTCTCTCAATCTCTCTCGCTCTCTCAATTGCTCGCTCTCTCTCTTAATCGCTCTCTCTCTCTCGCTCTCTCAATCTCTCGCTCTCTCAATCTCGCAGGATCTCAATCGCTCGCTCTCTCAATCTCTCTCGCTCTCAATCTCTCTCGCTCTCTCAATCTCTCTCGCTCTCTCAATCTCTTGTTCTCTCAATCTTGCGCTCTGAATCGCTCTCTCAATCTCGCGCTCTGAATCGCTCTCTCTCAATCTCGCGCTCTGAATCGCTCTCTCTCAATCTCGTGCTCTCTCAATCTCTCTCAATCTTGCTCTCTCAATCTCGCACTCTCGCTCTCAATCTCGCTCGCTCTCTCTCTCAATTGCTCTCTCTCTCTCTCAATATCTCTCTCTCAATCGCTCGCTCTCTCACACTCTCAATCTTTCGCGCTCTCTCTCAATCTCTTGCGCTCTCTCAATTTCTCACGCTCTCTCAATCTCTCGTGCTCTCTCTCAATCTCTCTCGCTCTCTCTCAATCTCGCTCGCTCTCGCTCTCTCTCAATCTCGCTCGCTCTCGCTCTCTCACAATCTCGCTCTCTCTCGCTCTCTCAATCTCGCGCTATCGCTCTCAATCTCTCTGGCTCTCTCAATCTCGCTCGCTCTCGCTCTGTCAATCTCGCTCGCTCTCGCTCTCTCAATCTCGCTCTCTCACTCTCTCGCTCTCTCTCAAGATCTCGCTCTCTCTCAAGCTCTCGCTCTCTCAAGCTCTCGCTCTCTCTCAAGCTCTCGCTCTCAATCTCTCTCGCTCTCTCAATCTCTCTCGCTCTCTCAATTGCTCGCTCTCGCTCTCTCAATCTCGCTCGCTCTCTCTCAATCTCACTCGCTCGCTCTCTCAATCTTGCTCGCTCTCGCTCTCTCTCAATCTCGCTCGCTTTCGCTCTCAATCTCGCTCGCTCTCGCTCTCTCAATCTCGTGCTCTCGCTCTCAATCTCTCTCGCTCTCTCAATCTCTCTCGCTCTCTCAATCTCGCTCGCTCTCACTCTCTCAATCTCTCGCTCTCTCAATCTCTTGCTCTCTCAATCTCGTGGAATCTCAATCGCTCGCTCTCTCAATCGCTCTCTCTCTCTCAATCGCTCTCTCAATCACTCGCGCTCTCTCTCAATCTCGCTCGCTCTCGCTCTCTCAATCTCACTCGCTCTCGCTCTCTCAATCTCGCTCGCTCTCTCAATCTCGCTCGCTCTAGCTCACACAATCACGCTCGCTCTCGCTCTCTCAATCTCACTCGCTCTCTCAATCTCGCTCGCTCGCTCTCTCAATCTTGCTCACTCTCGCTCTCTCTCAATCTCGCTCGCTCTTGCTCTCTCTCAATCTCGCTCGCTCTCGCTCTCTCAATCTCGCTCGCTCTCGCTCTCAATCGCGCTCGTTATCGCTCTCAATCTCGCTCGCTCTCGCTCTCTCAATCTCGCTCGCTCTCAGACTCGCTCGCTCTCGCTCTCTCAATCTCGCTCTCTGTCTCTCTCGCTTTCTCTCAAGATCTCGCTCTCTCTCAAGCTCTCGCTCTCTCTCAAGCTCTCGCTCTCTCTCAATCTCTCTCGCTCTCTCAATCTCTCTCGCTCTCTCAATTGCTCGCTCTCTCTCTTAATCGCTCGCTCTCTATCAATCGCTCGCTCTCTCAATCTCGCGGATCTCAATCGCTCGCTCTCTCAATCTCTCTCGCTCTCTCAATCTCTCTCGCTCTCTCAATCTCTGTCGCTCTCTCAATCTCGCGCTCTGAATCGCTCTCTCAATCTCGCGCTCTGAATCGCTCTCTCAATCTCGCGCTCTGAATCACTCTCTCTCAATCTCGCGCTCTGAATCGCTCTCTCTCAATCTCGCTCGCTATCGCTCTCTCTCAATCTCGCTCGCTCTCGCTCTCTCAATCTCGCTCGCTCTCGCTCGCTCAATCTTGCTCTCTCACTCTCTCGCTCAATCTCGCTCTCTCACTCTCTCGCTCTCTCTCAAGATCTCACTCTCTCTCAAGCTCTGGCTCTCTCAATCTCTCGCTTTCTCAATCTCTCTCGCTCTCTCAATCTCTCTTGCTCTCTTAATCTCTCTCGCTCTCTCAATTGCTCGCTCTCTCTCTCTCAATCGCTCGCTCTCTCTCAATCTCTCGCTCTCTCTCAATCTCTCGCTCTCTCAATCTCGCGGGATCTCAATCGCTCGCTCTCTCAATCCCTCTCGCTCTCTCAATCTCTCGTTCTCTCAATCTCGCGCTCTGAATCGCTTTCTCTCAATCTCACGCTCTGAATCGCTCTCTCAATCTCTCTCGCTCTCTCAATCTCTCAATCTCGCACTCTGAATCGCTCTTTCAATCTCGCGCTCTGAATCGCTCTCTCAATCTCGCGCTCTGAATCACTCTCTCTCAATCTCGCGCTCTCTCAGTCTCGCGCTCTCACTCTCAATCTCGCACGCTCTCTCTCTCAATTGCTCGCTCTCTCTCAATATCTCTCTCTCAATATCTCTCTCTCTCTCTCAATCGCTCTCTCTCTCTCAATTGCTAGCTCTCTCTCTCAATCGCTCGCTCTCTCAATCGCTCTCTCTCTCTCTCAATCGCCCGCTCTCTCGCGCTCTCTCGCGCTGTCTCTCAATCTCTCGCGCTCTCTCAATCTTTCGCGCTCTCTCTCAATCTCTCGCGCTCTCTCTCAATCTCTCGCGCTCTCAATCTCTCGTGCTCTCTCAATCTCTCGCGCTCTCTCTCAATCTCTTGCGCTCGCTCTCTCAATCTTTCAATCTCTCGCTCTCCCAATCTCTCGCTCGCGCATGCTCGCTCTCTCCCAATCGCTCTCTCTCTAAAGCTCTTGCTCTCTCAAACTCTCTCTCTCTCAATCTCTCGCTCTCTCTCTCAATCACACTCTCTCTCAATCTCTCGCTCTCTCTCAATCTCTCGCTCTCTCAATCTCTCACGCTCTCTCTCTCAATCTCTCTCTCAATCTCTCTTGCGCTCTCTCTCAATCTCTCTTGTGCTCTCTCGTGCTCTCTCAATCTCGCGGGATCTCAATCTCTCTCTCTCTCGCTCTATCAATCTCTCGCTCTCTCAAAATCGTGCTCTGAATCGCTCTCTCTCAATCTCACGCTCTGAATCGCTCTCTCTCAATCTCACGCTCTGAATCGCTCTCTCTCAATATCGCGCTCTGAATCGCTCTCTCAATCTTGCGCTCTGAATCGCTCTCTCTCAATCTCGTGCTCTCTCAATCTCACGCTCTCGCTCTCAATCTCGCGCTCTCGCTCTCAATCTCGCTCGCTCTCGGTCGCTCTCAATCTCGCTCGCTCGCTCTCAATCTCACTCTCTCTCTCTCGCTCTCTCAATCTTGCTTGCTCTCTCAATCTCGCTCGCTCTCGCTCTCTCAATCTCGCTCGCTTGCTCTCGCACTCTCAATCTCGCTCGCTCAATCTCTCAATCTCTCATTCTCTCATTCTCGCGCTCTGAATCGCTCTCTCAATCTCGCGCTCTGAATCGCTCTCTCAATCTCGCGCTCTGAATCGCTCTCTCTCAATCTCGCGCTCTCTCAGTCTTGCGCTCTTGCTCTCAATCTCGCTCTCTCTCTCTCAATATCTCTCTCTCAATATCTCTCTCTCTCTCAATCGCTCTCTCTCTCTCTCAATCGCTCGTTCTCTCTCTCAATTGCGCGCTCTCTCGCGCTCTCTCGCGCTGTCTCTCAATCTCTCACGCTCTCTCAATCTCTCGCGCTCTCTCTCAATCTCTCGCTCTCTCAATCTCTCATTCTCTCAATCTCTCGCTCTCTCAATCTCTCGCTCGCGCTCGCTCGCTCTCTCCCAATTGCTCTCTCTCTAAAGCTCTCGCTCTCTCAATCTCTCGCTCTCTCAATCTCTCGCTCTCTCAATCTCTCTCTCTCTCAATCCCGCTCTCTCTCAATCTCTCGCTCTCTCTCAATCTCTCGCTCTCTCTCAATCTCTCGCGCTCTCTCTCTCAATCTCTCTCTCTCTCAATCTCTCTCGCGCTCTCTCTTAATCTCTCTTGCGCTCTCTCATAATCTCCCTCAATCTCTTAATCTCCTCTCACTCTCTCAACCTCTCGCTCTCAATCTCTCGCTCTCTCAATCTCTTGGGATCTCAATCTCTCGCTCTCTCAATCTCTCTCTGAATCGCTCTCTCTCTCAATCTCGCTCTCATTTTCTCGCTCTCTCTCAATCTCGCTCTCTCGCAATCTCGCTCGCTCTCACTCTCAAGCTCGCTCGCTCTCGCTCAATCTCGCTCGCTCTCGCTCAATCTCGCTCGCTCTCGCTCAATCTCGCTCGCTCTCTCTCAATCTCGCTCACTCTCTCTCAATCTATCGCTCTCTCTCCCAATCGCTCTCTCTCAATCGCTCTCTCAATCGCTCTCTCTCAATCGCTCTCTCAATCGCTCTCTCTCTCTCAATCGCTCTCTCTCTCTCAATCTCTCGCTCTCAATCTCGCGCTCTCGCTCTCAATCTCACTCGCTCTCGCTCTCTCAATCTCGCTCGGTCTCGCTCTCTCAATCTCGCCCGCTCTCGCTCTCTCTCAATCTCTCTTGCTCTCTCAATCTCTTTTGCTCTCTCAATTGCTCGCTCTCTCAATCTCTCTCGCTCTCTCAATCTCTCTCTCAATCGCTCTCTCTATCTATCAATCGCTCGCTCTCTCTCTCAATCTCGCTCGCTCTCGCAATCTCGCTCGCTCTCACTCTCTCAATCTCGCTCGCTCTCGCTCTCTCAATCCCTCTCGCTCTCGCTCTCTCAGTCTCGCTCGCTCTAGCTCTCTCAATCTCGCTCGCTCTCGCTCGCTCTCGATCTCTCTAAATCTCGCTCGCTCTCGCTCTCTCAATCTCACTCGCTCGCTCTCTCAATCTCGCTTGCTATCGCTCTCTCTCAATCTCACTCGCTCTCTCAAGATCTCGCTCTCTCTCAAGCTCTCGCTCAAGCTCTTGCTCTCTCTCAAACTCTCGCTCTCTCAATCTCTCGCTCTCTCAATCTCTCGCTCTCTCAATCTCTCTCGCTCTCTTAATCTCTCTTGCTCTCTCAATTGCTCTCTCTCTCTCTCAATCGCTCTCTCTCTCTCAATCTCTCACTCTCTCAATCTTACGGGATCTCAATCGCTCGCTCTCTCAATCTCTCTCGCTCTCTCAATCTCAATCGATCTCTCGCTCTCTCAATATCGCGCTCTGAATCGCTCTCTCAATCTCGCGCTCTGAATTGCTCTCTCTCAATCTCGTGCTCTGAATCGCTCTCTCTCAATCTCACGCTCTCTCAATCTCTCTCAATCTCGCTCTCTCAATCTTGCGCTCTCGCTCTCAATCTCGCTCTCTCTCTCTCTCAATTGCTCTCTCTCTCTCAATATCTCTCTCTCAATATCTCTCTCTCAATATCTCTCTCTCTCTCAATCGCTCTCAATCGCTCTCTCTCTCTCTCAATCTCACGCTCTCGCTCTCAATCTCGCTCGCTCTCGCTCTCGCTCTCTCAATCTCGCTCGGTCTTGCTCTCTCAATCTCGCTCGCTCTCTCTCTATCTCTTTTGCTCTCTCAATCTCTCTCGCTCTCTCAATCTCTCTCGCTCTCTCAATCTCTCTCGCTCTCTCAATCGCTCCCTCTCTCTCAATTGCTCTCTCTCAATCACTCGCTCTCTCTCAATCACTCGCTCTCTCTCAATCACTCGCTCTCTCTCTCAATCTCGCTCGCTTTCGCTCTCAATCTCGCTCGCTTTCGCTCTCTCAATCTCGCTCGCTCTCTCAATCTCGCTCGCTCTCGCTCTCTCAATCTCGCTCGCTCTCGCTCTCTCAATCTCGCTTGCTCTAGCTCTCTCAATCTCGCTCGCTCGCTCTCTCAATCTTGCTCGCTCGCTTTCTCAATCTTGCTCGCTCTCGCTCTCTCTCAATCTCGCTCGCTCTCTCTCAATCTCACTCGCTCTCGCTCTCTCAATCTCGCGCTCTCGCTCTCAATCTCTCTCGCTCTCTCAAACTCGCTTGCTCGCTCTCGCTCTCAATCTCGCTCGCTATCGCTCTCTCTCAATCTCGCTCACTCTCGCTCTCTCAATCTCGCTCGCTCTCAATCTCGCTCTCTCTCTCTCTCAAGCTCTCACTCTCTCTCAAGCTCTCGCTCTCAATCTCTCTCGCTCTTTCAATCTCTTTCGCTCTCTCAATCTCTCTCGCTCTCTCAATTGCTCGCTCTCTCTCTTAATCGCTCTCTCTCTCTCAATTTCTCGCTCTCTCAATCTCTCGCTCTTTCAATCTCGCGGGATCTCAATCGCTCGCTCTCTCAATCTCTCTCGCTCTCTCAATCTCTCTGGCTCTCCCAATCTCTCGTTCTCTCAATCTTGCGCTCTGAATCGCTCTCTCAATCTCGCGCTCTGAATCGCTCTCTCTCAATCTCGCGCTCTGAATCGCTCTCTCTCAATCTCGCGCTCTCTCAATCTCTCTCAATCTTGCTCTCTCAATCTCGCACTCTCGCTCTCAATCTCGCTCGCTCTCTCTCTCAATTGCTCTCTCTCTCTCTCAATATCTCTCTCTCAATCGCTCGCTCTCTCGCGCTCTCAATCTTTCGCGCTCTCTCTCAATCTCTTGCGCTCTCTCAATTTCTCACGCTCTCTCAATCTCTCGCGCTCTCTCTCAATCTCTCTCGCTCTCTCTCAATCTCGCTCGCTCTCGCTCTCTCTCAATCTCGCTCGCTCTCGCTCTCTCACAATCTCGCTCTCTCTCGCTCTCTCAATCTCGCGCTATCGCTCTCAATCTCTCTGGCTCTCTCAATCTCGCTCGCTCTCGCTCTGTCAATCTCGCTCGCTCTCGCTCTCGCTCTCTCAATCTCGCTCTCTCACTCTCTCGCTCTCTCTCAAGATCTCGCTCTCTCTCAAGCTCTCGCTCTCTCTCAAGCTCTCGCTCTCTCTCAAGCTCTCACTCTCTCAATCTCTCTCGCTCTCTCAATCTCTCTTGCTCTCTCAATTGCTCGCTCTCGCTCTCTCAATCTCGCTCGCTCTTTCTCTCAATCTCACTCGCTCGCTCTCTCAATCTTGCTCGCTCTCGCTCTCTCTCAATCTCGCTCGCTCTTGCTCTCAATCTCGCTCGCTCTCGCTCTCAATCTCGTGCTCTCGCTCTCAATCTCTCTCGCTCTCTCAATCTCTCTCGCTCTCTCAATCTCGCTCGCTCTCGCTCAATCTCTCGCTCTCTCAATCTCTCGCTCTCTCAATCTCGTGGAATCTCAATCGCTCGCTCTCTCAATCTCTCTCGCTCTCTCAATCTCTCGTTCTCTCAATCTCGTGCTCTGAATTGCTCTCACAATCTTGCGCACTGAATCGTTCTCTCTCAATCTCGCTCTCTGAATCGCTCTCTCTCAATCTCGCACTCTCTCAATCTCTCTCAATCTCGCTCTCTCAATCTCGCACTCTCGCTCTCAATCTCGCTCGCTCTCTCTCTCAATTGCTCTCTCTCTCTCAATATCTCTCTCTCAATATCTCTCTCTCAATATCTCTTTCTCAATAGCTCTCTCTCTCAACGCTCGCTCTCTCGAGCTCTCAATCTTCCGCGCTCTCTCTCAATCTCTCACGCTCTCTCTCAATCTCTCGCGCTCTCTCAATCTCTCGCGCTCTCGCTCAATCTCTCGGGCTCTCGCTCAATCTCTCGCGCTCTCTCTCAATCTCTTGCGCTTGCTCTCTCAAACTCTTGCGCTCGCTCTCTCAATCTCTCTCGCTCTCTCAATCTCGCTTGCTCTCTCAATCTATCGCTCTCTCAATCTCTTGCTCTCTCAATCGCTTGCTTTCTCAATCTCTCGCTCGCGCTCTCTCTAAAGCTCTCGCTCTCTCAATCTCTCGCTCTCTCAATCTCTCGCTCTCTCTCTCTCTCTCAATCTCTCGCTCTCTCTCAATCTCTTGCTCTCTCTCAATTGCTCGCTTATGCTCTCAATCGCTCGCTTTTGCTCTCAATCACTCGCTTTTGCTCTCAATTGCTCGCTCTCAATTGCTCGCTCTCAATTGCTTGCTCTCAAGCGCTCGCTCTCAAGCGCTCGCTTTCAATCGCTTGCTGGATCGCTCATGCTCACTCGCTCGTGCTCGTTCGCTCTCTCAATCTCTCTTGCTCTCTCAATTTCTCTCTCTCAAGCTCGCTCTCTCAATCTCTCGCGCTCTCAATCTCTCACGCTCTCTCAATCTCTCACGCTCTCTCAATCTCTTGCGCTCTCTCAATCTCTCGTGCTCTCTGAACCTCTCGCGCTCTCTTAACCTCTCGTGCTCTCTGAACCTCTCGCGCTCTCTGAACCTCTCGCGGGATCTCAATCTCTCTCGCTCTCTCAATCTCGCGCTCTGAATCGCTCTCTCTAAATCTCGTGCTCTGAATCGCTCTCTCTCAATCTCGCGCTCTGAATCGCTCTCTCAATCTCGCTTGCTCTCGCTCTCTCAATCTCGCTCGCTCGCTCTCTCAATCTTGCTCGCTCTCGCTCGCTCTCGATCTCTCTAAATTTTGCTCGCTCTCGATCTCTCTAAATCTCGCTCGCTCTCGCTCTCTCAATCTCGCACTCTCACTCTCAATCTCTCTCGCTCTCTCAATCTCGCTCGCTATCGCTCTCTCTCAATCTCGCTTGCACTCGCTCTCTCAATCTCGCTCGCTCTCGCTCTCTCAATCTCGCTCGCTCTCTCAATCTTGCTCTCTCTCTCACTCTCTCGCTCTTGCTCTCTCAATCTTGCTCTCTCTCTCACTCTCTCGCTCTCTCTCAAGATCTCGCTCTCTCTCAAGATCTCGCTCTCTCTCAAGCTCTCGCTCAAGCTCTTGCTATCTCTCAATCTCTCGCTCTCTCAATCTCTCTCGCTCTCTCAATCTCTCAATCTCTCTCGCTCTCTCAATTGCTCGCTCTCTTTCTCAATCGCTCTCTCTCTCAATCTCTCGCTCTCTCAATCTCGCGGGATCTCAATCGCTCGCTCTCTCAATCTCTCTCGCTCTCTCAATCTCTCGCTCTCTCAATCTCGCGCTCTGAATCGCTCTCTCAATCTCGCGCTCTGAATCGCTCTTTCTCAATCTCCCGCTCTCTCAATCTCCCTCAATCTCGTTCTCTCAATCTTGCGCTCTCGCTCTCAATCTCGCTCGCTCTCTCTCTCAATTGCTCTCTCTCTCAATATCTCTCTCAATATCTCTCTCTCAATATCTCTCTCTCAATCTCCCTCTCTCTCAATCGCTCTCTCTCTCTCTCTCTCAATCTCGCGCTCTCTCTCTCAATCTCGCTCGCTCTCGCTCTCTCAATCTTGCTCGGTCTTGATCTCTCAATCTCGCTCGCTCTCTCAATCTTGCTCGGTCTCGATCTCTCAATCTCGCTCGCTCTCGCACTCTCAATCTCTCTCGCTCTCTCAATTGCTCTCTCTCTCTCAATTGCTCGCTCTCTTTCTCAATCGCTCTCTCTCTCAATCTCTCGCTCTCTCAATCTCGCGGGATCTCAGTCGCTCGCTCCCTCAATCTCTCTCGCTCTCTCAATCTCTCGCTCTCTCAATCTCGCGCTCTGAATCGCTCTCTCAATCTCGCGCTCTGAATCGCTCGCTCTCATTCTCATGCTCTGAATCGCTCTCTCTCAATCTCGCGCTCTCTCAATCTCTCTCAATCTCGCTCTCTCAATCTTGCGCTCTCGCTCTCAATCTCGCTCGCTCTCTCTCTCAATTGCTCTCTCTCTCTCAATATCTCTCTCAATATCTCTCTCTCAATATCTCTCTCTCAATATCTCTCTCTCAATCTCTCTCTCTCTCAATCGCTCTCTCTCTCTCTCAATCTCGCGCTCTCGCTCTCAATCTCGCTCGCTCTCGCTCTCTCAATCTCGCTCGGTCTCGATCTCTCAATCTCGCTCGCTCTCGCTCAATCTCTCTCTCTCAATCTCTCTCTCTTTCTCTCAATCTCTCTCTCTTTCTCTCAATCTCTCTCTCTCAATCGCTCTCTCTCTCTCAATCGCTCTCTCAATCACTCGCGCTCTCTCTCAATCTCGCTCGCTCTCGCTCTCTCAATCTCGCTCGCTCTCGCTCTCTCAATCTCGCTCGCTCTCTCAATCTCGCTCGCTCTAGCTCACACAATCACGCTCGCTCTCGCTCTCTCAATCTCACTCGCTCTCTCAATCTCGCTCGCTCTCTCAATCTTGCTCGCTCTCGCTCTCTCTCAATCTCGCTCGCTCTTGCTCTCTCTTAATCTCGCTCGCTCTCGCTCTCTCAATCTCGCTCGCTCTCGCTCTCAATCGCGCTCGTTATCGCTCTCAATCTCGCTCGCTCTCGCTCTCTCAATCTCGCTCGCTCTCAGTCTCGCTCGCTCTCGCTCTCTCAATCTCGCTCTCTCTCTCTCTCGCTTTCTCTCAAGATCTCGCTCTCTCTCAAGCTCTCTCTCTCTCTCAAGCTCTCGCTCTCTCTCAATCTCTCTCGCTCTCTCAATCTCTCTCGCTCTCTCAATTGCTCTCTCTCTCTTAATCGCTCGCTCTCTATCAATCGCTCGCTCTCTCAATCTCGCGGATCTCAATCGCTCGCTCTCTCAATCTCTCTCGCTCTCTCAATCTCTCTCGCTCTCTCAATCTCTGTCGCTCTCTCAATCTAGCGCTCTGAATCGCTCTCTCAATCTCGCGCTCTGAATCGCTCTCTCAATCTCACGCTCTGAATCACTCTCTCTCAATCTCGCGCTCTGAATCGCTCTCTCTCAATCTCGCTCGCTATCGCTCTCTCTCAATCTCGCTCGCTCTCGCTCTCTCAATCTCGCTCGCTCTCGCTCGCTCTCACTCACTCAATCTCGCTCTCTCACTCTCTCGCTCAATCTCGCTCTCTCACTCTCTCGCTCTCTCTCAAGATCTCACTCTCTCTCAAGCTCTGGCTCTCTCAATCTCTCGCTTTCTCAATCTCTCTCGCTCTCTCAATCTCTCTCGCTCTCTTAATCTCTCTCGCTCTCTCAATTGCTCGCTCTCTCTCTCTCAATCGCTCGCTCTCTCTCAATCTCTCGCTCTCTCTCAATCTCTCGCTCTCTCAATCTCGCGGGATCTCAATCGCTCGCTCCCTCAATCCCTCTCGCTCTCTCAATCTCTCGTTCTCTCAATCTCGCGCTCTGAATCGCTTTCTCTCAATCTCGCGCTCTGAATCGCTCTCTCAATCTCTCTCGCTCTCTCAATCTCTCAATCTCGCACTCTGAATCGCTCTCTCAATCTCGCGCTCTGAATCACTCTCTCTCAATCTCGCGCTCTCTCAGTCTCGCGCTCTCACTCTCAATCTCGCACGCTCTCTCTCTCAATTGCTCGCTCTCTCTCAATATCTCTCTCTCAATATCTCTCTCTCTCTCTCAATCGCTCTCTCTCTCTCTCAATTGCTCGCTCTCTCTCTCAATCGCTCGCTCTCTCTCTCAATCGCTCTCTCTCTCTCTCAATCGCTCGCTCTCTCAATCGCTCTCTCTCTCTCTCAATCGCGCGATCTCTCGCGCTCTCTCGCGCTGTCTCTCAATCTCTCGCGCTCTCTCAATCTTTCGCGCTCTCTCTCAATCTCTCGTGCTCTCTCAATCTCTCGTGCTCTCTCTCAATCTCTTGCGCTCGCTCTCTCAATCTTTCAATCTCTCGCTCTCCCAATCTCTCGCTCGCGCTCGCTCGCTCTCTCCCAATCGCTCTCTCTCTAAAGCTCTTGCTCTCTCAAACTCTCTCTCTCTCAATCTCTCGCTCTCTCTCTCAATCACACTCTCTCTCAATCTCTCGCTCTCTCTCAATCTCTCGCTCTCTCAATCTCTCACGCTCTCTCTCAATCTCTCTCTCAATCTCTCTTGCGCTCTCTCTCAATCTCTCTTGTGCTCCCTCGTGCTCTCTCAATCTCGCGGGATCTCAATCTCTCTCTCTCTCGCTCTATCAATCTCTCGCTCTCTCAAAATCGTGCTCTGAATCGCTCTCTCTCAATCTCACGCTCTGAATCGCTCTCTCTCAATATCGCGCTCTAATTCGCTCTCTCAATCTTGCGCTCTGAATCGCTCTCTCTCAATCTCGCGCTCTCTCAATCTCACGCTCTCGCTCTCAATCTCGCGCTCTCGCTCTCAATCTCGCTCGCTCTCGGTCGCTCTCAATCTCGCTCGCTCGCTCTCAATCTCACTCTCTCTCTCTCGCTCTCTCAATCTTGCTTGCTCTCTCAATCTCGCTCGCTCTCGCTCTCTCAATCTCGCTCGCTTGCTCTCGCTCTCTCAATCTCGCTCGCTCAATCTCTCAATCTCTCATTCTCGTGCTCTGAATCGCTCTCTCAATCTCGCGCTCTGAATCGCTCTCTCAATCTCGCGCTCTGAATCGCTCTCTCAATCTCGCGCTCTGAATCGCTCTCTCTCAATCTCGCGCTCTCTCAGTCGTGCGCTCTTGCTCTCAATCTCGCTCTCTCAATATCTCTCTCTCAATATCTCTCTCTCTCTCAATCGCTCACTCTCTCTCTCAATCGCTCGCTCTCTCAATCGCTCGCTCTCTCAATCGCTCTCTCTCTCTCTCAATCGCTCGTTCTCTCTCTCAATTGCGCGCTCTCGTGCTCTCTCGCGCTGTCTCTCAATCTCTCGCGCTCTCTCAATCTCTTGCGCTCTCTCTCAATCTCTCGCTCTCTCAATCTCTCATTCTCTCAATCTCTCGCTCTCTCAATCTCTCGCTCGCGCTCGCTTGCTCTCTCCCAATTGCTCTCTCTCTAAAGCTCTCGCTCTCTCAATCTCTCGCTCTCTCAATCTCTCGCTCTCTCAATCTCTCTCTCTCTCAATCGCGCTCTCTCTCAATCTCTCGCTCTCTCTCAATCTCTCGCTCTCTCTCAATCTCTCGCTCTCTCTCAATCTCTCGCGCTCTCTCTCTCAATCTCTCTCTCTCTCAATCTCTCTTGCGCTCTCTCTTAATCTCTCTTGCACTCTCTCATAATCTCCCTCAATCTCTTAATCTCCTCTCAATCTCTCTCACTCTCTCAACCTCTCGCTCTCAATCTCTTGCTCTCTCAATCTCTTGGGATCTCAATCTCTCGCTCTCTCAATCTCTCTCGCGCTCTGAATCGCTCTCTCTCTCAATCTCGCTCTCATTTTCTCGCTCTCTCTCAATCTCGCTCTCTCGCAATCTCGCTCGCTCTCACTCTCAAGCTCGCTCGCTCTCGCTCAATCTCGCTCGCTCTCGCTCGATCTCGCTCGCTCTCTCTCAATCTCGCTCACTCTCTCTCAATCTATCGCTCTCTCTCCCAATCGCTCTCTCTCAATCGCTCTCTCAATCGCTCTCTCTCAATCGCTCTCTCAATCGCTCTCTCTCTCTCAATCGCTCTCTCTCTCAATCTCGCGCTCTCGCTCTCAATCTCACTCGCTCTCGCTCTCTCAATCTCGCTCGGTCTCGCTCTCTCAATCTCGCCCGCTCTCGCTCTCTCTCAATCTCTCTTGCTCTCTCAATCTCTTTTGCTCTCTCAATTGCTCGCTCTCTCAATCTCTCTCGCTCTCTCAATCTCTCTCTCTCTCAATCGCTCGCTCTCTCTCTCAATCTCGCTCGCTCTCGCAATCTCGCTCTCTCTCACTCTCTCAATCTCGCTCGCTCTCGCTCTCTCAATCCCTCTCGCTCTCGCTCTCTCAGTCTTGCTCGCTCTAGCTCTCTCAATCTCGCTCGCTCAATCTTGCTCGCTCTCGCTCTCTCTCAATCTCGCTCGCTCTCGATCTCTCTAAATCTCGCTCGCTCTCGCTCTCTCAATCTCGCTCGCTCGCTCTCTCAATCTCGCTTGCTATCGCTCTCTCTCAATCGCTCTCTCAAGATCTCGCTCTCTCTCAAGCTCTCGCTCAAGCTCTTGCTCTCTCTCAAACTCTCGCTCTCTCAATCTCTCGCTCTCTCAATCTCTCGCTCTCTCAATCTCTCTCGCTCTCTCAATCTCTCTCGCTCTCTCAATTGCTCTCTCTCTCTCTCAATCGCTCTCTCTCTCTCAATCTCTCACTCTCTCAATCTTACGGGATCTCAATCGCTCGCTCTCTCAATCTCTCTCGCTCTCTCAATCTCAATCGATCTCTCGCTCTCTCAATCTCGCGCTCTGAATCGCTCTCTCAATCTCGCACTCTGAATTGCTCTCTCTCAATCTCGTGCTCTGAATCGCTCTCTCTCAATCTCACGCTCTCTCAATCTCTCTCAATCTCGCTCTCTCAATCTTGCGCTCTCGCTCTCAATCTCGCTCGCTCTCTCTCTCAATTGCTCTCTCTCTCTCAATATCTCTCTCTCAATATCTCTCTCTCAATATCTCTCTCTCTCTCAATCGCTCTCAATCTCACGCTCTCGCTCTCAATCTCGCTCGCTCTCGCTCTCTCAATCTCGCTCGGTCTTGCTCTCTCAATCTCGCTCTCTCTCTCTCTATCTCTTTTGCTCTCTCAATCTCTCTCGCTCTCTCAATCTCTCTCGCTCTCTCAATCTCTCTCGCTCTCTCAATCGCTCGCTCTCTCTCAATTGCTCTCTCTCTCTCAATCACTCGCTCTCTCTCAATCACTCGCTCTCTCTCTCAATCTCGCTCGCTTTCGCTCTCAATCTCGCTCGCTTTCGCTCTCTCAATCTCGCTCGCTCTCTCAATCTCGCTCGCTCTCGCTCTCTCAATCTCGCTCGCTCTCGCTCTCTCAATCTCGCTTGCTCTAGCTCTCTCAATCTCGCTCGCTCTCTCAATCTTGCTCGCTCGCTTTCTCAATCTTGCTCGCTCTCGCTCTCTCTCAATCTTGCTCGCTCTCTCTCAATCTCACTCGCTCTCGCTCTCTCAATCTCGCGCTCTCGCTCTCAATCTCTCTCGCTCTCTCAAACTCGCTTGCTCGCTCTCGCTCTCAATCTCGCTCGCTATCGCTCTCTCTCAATCTCGCTCGCTCTTTCAATCTCGCTCGCTGTCAATCTCGCTCGCTCTCTCTCTCAAGCTCTCACTCTCTCTCAAGCTCTCGCTCTCAATCTCTCTCGCTCTTTCAATCTCTCTCGCTCTCTCAATCTCTCTCGCTCTCTCAATTGCTCGCTCTCTCTCTTAATCGCTCTCTCTCTCTCAATCTCTCGCTCTCTCAATATCTCGCTCTCTCAATCTCTCGCTCTCTCAATCTCGCGGGATCTCAATCGCTCGCTCTCTCAATCTCTCTCGCTCTCTCTCAATCTCTCTCGCTCTCTCAATCTCTCTCGCTCTCTCAATCTCTCTCGCTCTCTCAATCTCTCAATCTCTCTCGCTCTCTCAATTGCTCGCTCTCTTTCTCAATCGCTCTCTCTCTCAATCTCTCGCTCTCTCAATCTCGCGGGATCTCAATCGCTCGCTCTCTCAATCGCTCTCTCTCTCTCTCTCTCAATCTTGCGCTCTCTCTCTCAATCTCGCTCGCTCTCGCTCTCTCAATCTTGCTCGGTCTCGATCTCTCAATCTCGCTCGCTCTCGCTCTCTCTCTATCTCTCTCGCTCTCTCAATCTCTCTCGCACTCTCAATCGCTCTCGCTCTCTCAATTGCTCTCTCTCTCTCAATTGCTCGCTCTCTTTCTCAATCGCTCTCTCTCTCAATCTCTCGCTCTCTCAATCTCGCGGGATCTCAGTCGCTCGCTCCCTCAATCTCTCTCGCTCTCTCAATCTCTCGCTCTCTCAATCTCGCGCTCTGAATCGCTCTCTCAATCTCGCGCTCTGAATCGCTCTCTCTCATTCTCATGCTCTGAATCGCTCTCTCTCAATCTCGCGCTCTCTCAATCTCTCTCAATCTCGCTCTCTCAATCTTGCGCTCTCGCTCTCAATCTCGCTCGCTCTCTCTCTCAATTGCTCTCTCTCTCTCAATATCTCTCTCAATATCTCTCTCTCAATATCTCTCTCTCAATATCTCTCTCTCAATCTCTCTCTCTCTCAATCGCTCTCTCTCTCTCTCAATCTCGCGCTCTCACTCTCAATCTCGCTCGCTCTCGCTCTCTCAATCTCGCTCGGTCTCGATCTCTCAATCTCGCTCGCTCTCGCTCAATCGCTCTCTCTCAATCTCTCTCTCTTTCTCTCAATCTCTCTCTCTTTCTCTCAATCTCTCTCTCTCAATCGCTCTCTCTCTCTCAATCGCTCTCTCAATCACTCGCGCTCTCTCTCAATCTCGCTCGCTCTCGCTCTCTCAATCTCGCTCGCTCTCGCTCTCTCAATCTCGCTCGCTCTCTCAATCTCGCTCGCTCTAGCTCACACAATCACGCTCGCTCTCGCTCTCTCAATCTCACTCGCTCTCTCAATCTCGCTCGCTCGCTCTCTCAATCTTGCTCGCTCTCGCTCTCTCTCAATCTCGCTCGCTCTTGCTCTCTCTTAATCTCGCTCGCTCTCGCTCTCTCAATCTCGCTCGCTCTCGCTCTCAATCGCGCTCGTTATCGCTCTCAATCTCGCTCGCTCTCGCTCTCTCAATCTCGCTCGCTCTCAGTCTCGCTCGCTCTCGCTCTCTCAATCTCGCTCTCTCTCTCTCTCGCTTTCTCTCAAGATCTCGCTCTCTCTCAAGCTCTCGCTCTCTCTCAATCTCTCTCGCTCTCTCAATCTCTCTCGCTCTCTCAATTGCTCTCTCTCTCTCTTAATCGCTCGCTCTCTATCAATCGCTCGCTCTCTCAATCTCGCGGATCTCAATCGCTCGCTCTCTCAATCTCTCTCGCTCTCTCAATCTCTCTCGCTCTCTCAATCTCTGTCGCTCTCTCAATCTCGCGCTCTGAATCGCTCTCTCAATCTCGCGCTCTGAATCGCTCTCTCAATCTCGCGCTCTGAATCACTCTCTCTCAATCTCGCGCTCTGAATCGCTCTCTCTCAATCTCGCTCGCTATCGCTCTCTCTCAATCTCGCTGGCTCTCGCTCTCTCAATCTCGCTCGCTCTCGCTCGCTCAATCTCGCTCTCTCACTCTCTCGCTCAATCTCGCTCTCTCACTCTCTCGCTCTCTCTCAAGATCTCACTCTCTCTCAAGCTCTGGCTCTCTCAATCTCTCGCTTTCTCAATCTCTCTCGCTCTCTCAATCTCTCTCGCTCTCTTAATCTCTCTCGCTCTCTCAATTGCTCGCTCTCTCTCTCTCAATCTCTCGCTCTCTCTCAATCTCTCGCTCTCTCAATCTCGCGGGATCTCAATCGCTCGCTCTCTCAACCCCTCTCGCTCTCTCAATCTCTCGTTCTCTCAATCTCGCGCTCTGAATCGCTTTCTCTCAAGCTCGCGCTCTGAATCGCTCTCTCAATCTCTCTCGCTCTCTCAATCTCTCAATCTCGCACTCTGAATCGCTCTCTCAATCTCGCGCTCTGAATCGCTCTCTCAATCTCGCGCTCTGAATCACTCTCTCTCAATCTCGCGCTCTCTCAGTCTCGCGCTCTCACTCTCAATCTCGCACGCTCTCTCTCTCAATTGCTCGCTCTCTCTCAATATCTCTCTCTCAATATCTCTCTCTCTCTCTCAATCGCTCTCTCTCTCTCTCAATTGCTCGCTCTCTCTCTCAATCGCTCGCTCTCTCTCTCAATCGCTCGCTCTCTCAATCGCTCTCTCTCTCTCTCAATCGCGCGCTCTCTCGCGCTCTCTCGCGCTGTCTCTCAATCTCTCGCGCTCTCTCAATCTTTCGCGCTCTCTCTCAATCTCTCGCGCTCTCTCTCAATCTGTCGCGCTCTCAATCTCTCGTGCTCTCTCAATCTCTCGCGCTCTCTCTCAATCTCTTGCGCTCGCTCTCTCAATCTTTCAATCTCTCGCTCTCCCAATCTCTCGCTCGCGCTCGCTCGCTCTCTCCCAATCGCTCTCTCTCTAAAGCTCTTGCTCTCTCAAACTCTCTCTCTCTCAATCTCTCGCTCTCTCTCTCAATCACACTCTCTCTCAATCTCTCGCTCTCTCTCAATCTCTCGCTCTCTCAATCTCTCACGCTCTCTCTCTCAATCTCTCTCTCAATCTCTCTTGCGCTCTCTCTCAATCTCTCTTGTGCTCTCTCGTGCTCTCTCAATCTCGCGGGATCTCAATCTCTCTCTCTCTCGCTCTATCAATCTCTCGCTCTCTCAAAATCGTGCTCTGAATCGCTCTCTCTCAATCTCACGCTCTGAATCGCTCTCTCTCAATATCGCGCTCTGAATCGCTCTCTCAATCTTGCGCTCTGAATCGCTCTCTCTCAATCTCGCGCTCTCTCAATCTCACGCTCTCGCTCTCAATCTCGCGCTCTCGCTCTCAATCTCGCTTGCTCTCGGTCGCTCTCAATCTCGCTCGCTCGCTCTCAATCTCACTCTCTCTCTCTCGCTCTCTCAATCTTGCTTGCTCTCTCAATCTCGCTCGCTCTCGCTCTCTCAATCTCGCTCGCTTGCTCTCGCTCTCTCAATCTCTCGCGCTCTCAATCTCTTGTGCTCTCTCAATCTCTCGCGCTCTCTCTCAATCTCTTGCGCTCGCTCTCTCAATCTTTCAATCTCTCGCTCTCCCAATCTCTCGCTCGCGCTCGCTCGCTCTCTCCCAATCGCTCTCTCTTTAAAGCTCTTGCTCTCTCAAACTCTCTCTCAATCTCTCGCTCTCTCTCTCAATCACACTCTCTCTCAATCTCTCTCTCTCTCTCAATCTCTCGCTCTCTCAATCTCTCACGCTCTCTCTCTCAATCTCTCTCTCAATCTCTCTTGCGCTCTCTCTCAATCTCTCTTGTGCTCTCTCGTGCTCTCTCAATCTCGCGGGATCTCAATCTCTCTCTCTCTCGCTCTATCAATCTCTCGCTCTCTCAAAATCGTGCTCTGAATCGCTCTCTCTCAATCTCACGCTCTGAATCGCTCTCTCTCAATATCGCGCTCTGAATCGCTCTCTCAATCTTGCGCTCTGAATCGCTCTCTCAATCTCACGCTCTCGCTCTCAATCTCGCGCTCTCACTCTCAATCTCGCTCGCTCTCGGTCGCTCTCAATCTCGCTCGCTCGCTCTCAATCTCACTCTCTCTCTCTCGCTCTCTCAATCTTGCTTGCTCTCTCAATCTCGCTCGCTCTCGCTCTCTCAATCTCGCTCGCTTGCTCTCGCTCTCTCAATCTCGCTCGCTCAATCTCTCAATCTCTCATTCTCGCGCTCTGAATCGCTCTCTCAATCTCGCGCTCTGAATCGCTCTCTCAATCTCGCGCTCTGAATCGCTCTCTCTCAATCTCGCGCTCTCTCAGTCGTGCGCTCTTGCTCTCAATCTCGCTCTCTCTCTCTCAATATCTCTCTCTCAATATCTCTCTCTCTCTCAATCGCTCGCTCTCTCTCTCAATCGCTCGCTCTCTCAATCGCTCGCTCTCTCAATCGCTCTCTCTCTCTCTCAATCGCTCGTTCTCTCTCTCAATTGCGCGCTCTCTCGCGCTCTCTCGCGCTGTCTCTCAATCTCTCGCGCTCTCTCAATCTCTCGCGCTCTCTCTCAATCTCTCAATCTCTCGCTCTCTCAATCTCTCGCTCGCGCTCGCTCGCTCTCTCCCAATTGCTCTCTCTCTAAAGCTCTCGCTCTCTCAATCTCTCGCTCTCTCAATCTCTCGCTCTCTCAATCTCTCTCTCTCTCAATCGCGCTCTCTCTCAATCTCTCGCTCTCTCTCAATCTCTCGCTCTCTCTCAATCTCTCGCTCTCTCTCAATCTCTCGCGCTCTCTCTCTCAATCTCTCTCTCTCTCAATCTCTCTCGCGCTCTCTCTTAATCTCTCTTGCGCTCTCTCATAATCTCCCTCAATCTCTTAATCTCCTCTCAATCTCTCTCACTCTCTCAACCTCTCGCTCTCAATCTCTCGCTCTCTCAATCTCTTGGGATCTCAATCTCTCGCTCTCTCAATCTCTCTCGCGCTCTGAATCGCTCTCTCTCTCAATCTCGCTCTCATTTTCTTGCTCTCTCTCAATCTCGCTCTCTCGCAATCTCGCTCGCTCTCACTCTCAAGCTCGCTCGCTCTCGCTCAATCTCGCTCGCTCTCGCTCAATCTCGCTCGCTCTCTCTCAATCTCGCTCACTCTCTCTCAATCTATCGCTCTCTCTCCCAATCGCTCTCTCTCAATCGCTCTCTCAATCGCTCTCTCTCAATCGCTCTCTCAATCGCTCTCTCTCTCTCAATCGCTCTCTCTCTCTCAATCTCTCGCTCTCAATCTCGCGCTCTCGCTCTCAATCTCACTCGCTCTCGCTCTCTCAATCTCGCTCGGTCTCGCTCTCTCAATCTCGCCCGCTCTCGCTCTCTCTCAATCTCTCTCGCTCTCTCAATCTCTCTCTCGCTCTCTCAATCTCTCTCTCTCTCAATCGCTCTCTCTATCTATCAATCGCTTGCTCTCTCTCTCAATCTCGCTCGCTCTCGCAATCTCGCTCGCTCTCACTCTCTCAATCTCGCTCGCTCTCGCTCTCTCAATCCCTCTCGCTCTCGCTCTCTCAGTCTCGCTCGCTCTAGCTCTCTCAATCTCGCTCGCTCAATCTTGCTCGCTCTCGCTCTCTCTCAATCTCGCTCGCTCTCGATCTCTCTAAATCTCGCTCGCTCTCGCTCTCTCAATCTCGCTCGCTCGCTCTCTCAATCTCGCTTGCTATCGCTCTCTCTCAATCGCTCTCTCAAGATCTCGCTCTCTCTCAAGCTCTCGCTCAAGCTCTTGCTCTCTCTCAAACTCTCGCTCTCTCAATCTCTCGCTCTCTCAATCTCTCGCTCTCTCAATCTCTCTCGCTCTCTCAATCTCTCTCGCTCTCTCAATTGCTCTCTCTCTCTCTCAATCGCTCTCTCACTCTCTCAATCTTACAGGATCTCAATCGCTCGCTCTCTCAATCTCTCTCGCTCTCTCAATCTCAATCGATCTCTCGCTCTCTCAATCTCGCGCTCTGAATCGCTCTCTCAATCTCGTGCTCTGAATTGCTCTCTCTCAATCTCGTGCTCTGAATCGCTCTCTCTCAATCTCACGCTCTCTCAATCTCTCTCAATCTCGCTCTCTCAATCTTGCGCTCTAGCTCTCAATCTCGCTCGCTCTCTCTCTCAATTGCTCTCTCTCTCTCAATATCTCTCTCTCAATATCTCTCTCTCAATATCTCTCTCTCTCTCAATCGCTCTCAATCTCTCTCTCTCTCTCTCAATCTCACGCTCTCGCTCTCAATCTCGCTCGCTCTCGCTCTCTCAATCTCGCTCGGTCTTGCTCTCTCAATCTCGCTCGCTCTCTCTCTATCTCTTTTGCTCTCTCAATCTCTCTCGCTCTCTCAATCTCTCTCACTCTCTCAATCTCTCTCGCTCTCTCAATCGCTCGCTCTCTCTCAATTGCTCTCTCTCTCTCTCTCTCAATCACTCGCTCTCTCTCAATCACTCGCTCTCTCTCTCAATCTCGCTCGCTTTCGCTCTCTCAATCTCGCTCGCTCAATCTCGCTCGCTCTCGCTCTCTCAATCTCGCTCGCTCTCGCTCTCTCAATCTCGCTTGCTCTAGCTCTCTCAATCTCGCTCGCTCGCTCTCTCAATCTTGCTTGCTCGCTTTCTCAATCTTGCTCGCTCTCGCTCTCTCTCAATCTCGCTCGCTCTCTCTCAATCTCACTCGCTCTCGCTCTCTCAATCTCGCGCTCTCGCTCTCAATCTCTCTCGCTCTCTCAAACTCGCTTGCTCGCTCTCGCTCTCAATCTCGCTCGCTATCACTCTCTCTCAATCTCGCTCGCTCTCGCTCTCTCAATCTCGCTCGCTCTCAATCTCGCTCGCTCTCTCTCTCAAGCTCTCACTCTCTCTCAAGCTCTCGCTCTCAATCTCTCTCGCTCTTTCAATCTCTCTCGCTCTCTCAATCTCTCTCGCTCTCTCAATTGCTCGCTCTCTCTCCTAATCGCTCTCTCTCTCTCAATCTCTCGCTCTCTCAATCTCTCGTTCTCTCAATCTTGCGCTCTGAATCGCTCTCTCAATCTCGCGCTCTGAATCGCTCTCTCTCAATCTCGCGCTCTGAATCGCTCTCAATCTCGCTCGCTGTCTCTCTCAATTGCTCTCTCTCTCTCTCAATATCTCTCTCTCAATCGCTCGCTCTCTCGCGCTCTCAATCTTTTGCGCTCTCTCTCAATCTCTTGCGCTCTCTCAATTTCTCACGCTCTCTCAATCTCTCGCGCTCTCTCTCAATCTCTCTCGCTCTCTCTCAATCTCGCTCGCTCTCGCTCTCTCTCAATCTCGCTCGCTCTCGCTCTCTCACAATCTCGCTCGCTCTCGCTCTCTCAATCTCGCTCTCTCACTCTCTCGCTCTCTCTCAAGATCTCGCTCTCTCTCAAGCTCTCGCTCTCTCTCAAGCTCTCGCTCTCTCTCAAGCTCTCGCTCTCTCAATCTCTCTCGCTCTCTCAATCTCTCTCGCTCTCTCAATTGCTCGCTCTCGCTCTCTCAATCTCGCTCTCTCTCTCTCTCAATCTCACTCGCTCGCTCTCTCAATCTTGCTCGCTCTCGCTCTCTCTCAATCTCGCTCGCTCTCGATCTCAATCTCGCTCGCTCTCGCTCTCTCAATCTCGTGCTCTCGCTCTCAATCTCTCTCGCTCTCTCAATCTCTCTCGCTCTCTCAATTTCGCTCGCTCTCTCTCAATCTCTCGCTCTCTCAATCTCTCGCTCTCTCAATCTCTCGCTCTCTCAATCTCGTGGAATCTCAATCGCTCGCTCTCTCAATCTCTCTCGCTCTCTCAATCTCTCGTTCTCTCAATCTCGTGCTCTGAATTGCTCTCTCAATCTCGCGCTCTGAATCGCTCTCTCTCAATCTCGCGCTCTGAATCGCTCTCTCTCAATCTCGCGCTCTCTCAATCTCTCTCAATCTCGCTCTCTCAATCTCGCACTCTCGCTCTCAATCTCGCTCTCTCTCTCTCTCAATTGCTCTCTCTCTCTCAATATCTCTCTCTCAATATCTCTCTCTCAATATCTCTCTCAATAACTCTCTCAATAGCTCTCTCTCTCAACGCTCGCTCTCTCGAGCTCTCAATCTTCCGCGCTCTCTCTCAATCTCTCACGCTCTCTCTCAATCTCTCGCGCTCTCTCAATCTCTCGCGCTCTCGCTCAATCTCTCAGGCTCTCGCTCAATCTCTCGCGCTCTCTCTCTCAATCTCTTGCGCTCGCTCTCTCAAACTCTTGCGCTCGCTCTCTCAATCTCTCTCGCTCTCTCAATCTCGCTTGCTCTCTCAATCTATCGCTCTCTCAATCTCTTGCTCTCTCAATCGCTTGCTTTCTCAATCTCTCGCTCGCGCTCTCTCTAAAGCTCTCGCTCTCTAAAGCTCTCGCTCTCTCAATCTCTCGCTCTCTCAATCTCTCGCTCTCTCTCTCTCTCTCAATCTCTCGCTCTCTCTCAATCTCTTGCTCTCTCGCAATTGCTCGCTTATGCTCTCAATCGCTCGCTTTTGCTCTCAATCACTCGCTTTTGCTCTCAATTGCTCGCTCTCAATTGCTCGCTCTCAATTGCTTGCTCTCAATTGCTTGCTCTCAAGCGCTCGCTCTCAAGCGCTCGCTTTCAATCGCTTGCTGGATCGCTCATGCTCACTCGCTCGTGCTCGTTCGCTCTCTCAATCTCTCTTGCTCTCTCAATTTCTCTCTCTCAAGCTCTCAATCGCTCGCTCTCTCAATCGCTTGCTCTCTCAATCTCTCTCTCTCAAACTCGCTCTCTCAATCTCTCGCGCTCTCAATCTCTCACGCTCTCTCAATCTCTCACGCTCTCTCAATCTCTTGCGCTCTCTCAATCTCTCGTGCTCTCTGAACCTCTTGCGCTCTCTTAACCTCTCGCGCTCTCTGAACCTCTCACGCTCTCTGAACCTCTCGCGGGATCTCAATCTCTCTCGCTCTCTCAATCTCGCGCTCTGAATCGCTCTCTCTAAATCTCGTGCTCTGAATCGCTCTCTCTCAATCTCGCGCTCTGAATCGCTCTCTCAATCTCGCTCTCTCAATCTCGCTCGCTCGCTCTCTCAATCTTGCTCGCTCTCGCTCGCTCTCGATCTCTCTAAATCTCGCTCGCTCTCGATCTCTCTAAATCTCGCTCGCTCTCGCTCTCTCAATCTCGCACTCTCACTCTCAATCTCTCTCGCTCTCTCAATCTCGCTCGCTATCGCTCTCTCTCAATCTCGCTTGCACTCGCTCTCTCAATCTCGCTCGCTCTCGCTCTCTCAATCTCGCTCACTCTCGCTCTCTCAATCTCGCTCTCTCTCTCACTCTCTCGCTCTTGCTCTCTCAATCTTGCTCTCTCTCTCACTCTCTCGCTCTCTCTCAAGATCTCGCTCTCTCTCAAGATCTCGCTCTCTCTCAAGCTCTCGCTCAAGCTCTTGCTCTCTCTCAATCTCTCGCTCTCTCAATCTCTCTCGCTCTCTCAATCTCTCTCGCTCTCTCAATCTCTCAATCTCTCTCGCTCTCTCAATTGCTCGCTCTCTTTCTCAATCGCTCTCTCTCTCAATCTCTCGCTCTCTCAATCTCGCGGGATCTCAATCGCTCGCTCTCTCAATCTCTCTCGCTCTCTCAATCTCTCGCTCTCTCAATCTTGCTCGGTCTCGATCTCTCAATCTCGCTCGCTCTCGCTCTCTCTCTATCTCTCTCGCTCTCTCAATCTCTCTCGCTCTCTCAATCGCTCTCGCTCTCTCAATTGCTCTCTCTCTCTCAATTGCTCGCTCTCTTTCTCAGTCGCTCTCTCTCTCAATCTCTCGCTCTCTCAATCTCGCGGGATCTCAATCGCTCGCTCCCTCAATCTCTCTCGCTCTCTCAATCTCTCGCTCTCTCAATCTCGCGCTCTGAATCGCTCTCTCAATCTCGCGCTCTGAATCTCGCTCTCAATCTCGCTCTCTCTCTCAATTGCTCTCTCTCTCTCTCTCTCAATATCTCTCTCTCAATATCTCTCTCTCAATATCTCTCTCTCAATAGCTCTCTCTCTCAATCGCTCGCTCTCTCGTGCTCTCAATCTTTCGCGCTCTCTCTCAATCTCTCACGCTCTCTCTCAATCTCTTGCGCTCTCTCAATCTCACGCGCTCTCGCTCAATCTCTCGGGCTCTCGATCAATCTCTCGCGCTCTCTCTCTCAATCTCTTGCGCTCGCTCTCTCAAACTCTTGCGCTCGCTCTCTCAATCTCTCTCGCTCTCTCAATCTCGCTCGCTCTCTCAATCTATCGCTCTCTCAATCTCTTGCTCTCTCAATCTCTCGCTCGCGCTCTCTCTAAAGCTGTTGCTCTCTAAAGCTCTCGCTCTCTCAATCTCTCGCTCTCTCAATCTCTCGCTCTCTCTCTCTCTCAATCTCTCACTCTCTCTCTCAATCTCTCTCTCTCTCTCAATCTCTTGCTCTCTCTCAATTGCTCGCTTATGCTCTCAATCGCTCGCTTTTGCTCTCAATCACTCGCTTTTGCTCTCAATTGCTCGCTCTCAATTGCTTGCTCTCAATTGCTTGCTCAAGTGCTTGCTCTCAAGCGCTCGCTCTCAAGCGCTCGCTTTCAATCGCTTGCTGGATCGCTCATGCTCACTCGCTCGTGCTCGCTCGCTCTCTCAATCTCTCTTGCTCTCTCAATTTCTCTCTCTCTCAAGCTCTCAATCGCTCGCTCTCTCAATCTCTCACTCTCTCAAACTCGCTCTCTCAATCTCTCGCGCTCTCAATCTCTTACGCTCTCTCAATCTCACGCTCTCTCAATCTCTTGCGCTCTCTCAATCTCTTGCGCTCTCTCAATCTCTTGCGATCTCTCAATCTCTCGTGCTCTCTGAACCTCTCGCGCTCTCTGAACCACTCGCGCTCTCTGAACCTCTCGCACTCTCAATCTCGCGGGATCTCAATATCTCTCGCTCTCTCAATCTCGTGCTCTGAATCGCTCTCTCTCAATCTCGTGCTCTGAATCGCTCTCTCTCAATCTCGCGCTCTGAATTGCTCTCTCAATCTCGCGCTCTCTCAATCTCGCTCTCTCTCAATCTCGCTCGCTCTCAATCTCGCTCACTCTCAATCTCATTCTCGCTCTCAATCTCGCTCGCTCTCGCTCTCTCAATCTCGCTCTCTCAATCTCGCTCGCTCTCACTCAATCGCTCTCTCTCAATCGCTCTCTCTCAATCGCTCTCTCTCAATCGCTCTCTCTCAATCGCTCTCTCTCAATCGCTCGCTCTCAATCGCTCGCTCTCAATCGCTCGCTCTCAATCGCTCGCTCTCTCTCTCAATCTCGCTCGCTCTCGCTCTCTCAATCTCGCTCGCTCCCGCTCTCTCAATCTCGCTCGCTCCCGCTCTCTCAATCTCGCTCGCTCCCGCTCTCTCAATCTCGCTCGCTCCCGCTCTCTCAATCTCGCTCACTCCCGCTCTCTCAATCTCGCTCGCTCGCTCTCGCTCTCTCTCAATCTCGCTCTCTCTCAATCTCTCTCAATCTCGCTCTCTCTCAATCTCGCTCGCTCTCAATCTCTCTCAATCTCGCTCGCTCGCGCTCTCTCAATCTCGCGCTCTTGCTCTCAATCTCTCTCGCTCTCTCAATCTCGCTCGCTCGCTCGCTCTCGCTCTCTCAATCTTGCTCGCTCTCGCTCTCTCTCAATCTCGCTCGCTCTCTCAATCTCGCTCTCTCTCTCAATCTCGCTCGCTCTCGCTATCTCGCTCGCTCTCGCTCTCTCAATCTCGCTCGCTCTCTCAATCTCGCTCGCTCTCTCAATCTCGCTCGCTCTCTCAATCTCGCTCGCTCTCGCTCTCTCAATCTCGCTCGCTCTCGCTCTCTCAATCTCGCTCGCTCTAGCTCTCTCAATCTCGCTCGCTCACTCTCTCAATCTCGCTCGCTCGCTCTCTCAATCTCGCTCGCTCTCGCTCTCTCAATCTCGTGCTCTCGCTCAATCTCTCTCTCTCAATCTCTCTCTCTTTCTCTCAATCTCTCTCTCTTTCTCTCAATCTCTCTCTCTCAATCGATCTCTCTCTCTCAATCGCTCTCTCAATCACTCGCGCTCTCTCTCAATCTCGCTCGCTCTCGCTCTCTCAATCTCGCTCGCTCTCGCTCTCTCAATCTCGCTCGCTCTCTCAATCTCGCTCGCTCTAGCTCACACAATCACGCTCGCTCTCGCTCTCTCAATCTCACTCGCTCTCTCAATCTCGCTCGCTCGCTCAATCTTGCTCGCTCTCGCTCTCTCTCAATCTCGCTGGCTCTTGCTCTCTCTCAATCTCGCTCACTCTCGCTCTCAATCGCGCTCGTTATCGCTCTCAATCTCGCTCGCTCTCGCTCTCTCAATCTCGCTCGCTCTCAGTCTCGCTCGCTCTCGCTCTCTCAATCTCGCTCTCTCTCTCTCTCGCTTTCTCTCAAGCTCTCGCTCTCTCTCAAGCTCTCGCTCTCTCTCAATCTCTCTCGCTCTCTCAATCTCTCTCGCTCTCTCAATCTCTCTCGCTCTCTCAATTGCTCGCTCTCTCTCTTAATCGCTCGCTCTCTATCAATCGCTCGCTCTCTCAATCTCGCGGGATCTCAATCGCTCGCTCTCTCAATCTCTCTCGCTCTCTCAATCTCTCTCGCTCTCTCAATCTCTGGCGCTCTCTCAATCTCTGGCGCTCTCTACATCTCGCGCTCTGAATCGCTCTCTCAATCTCGCGCTCTGAATCGCTCTCAATCTCGCGCTCTGAATCACTCTCTCTCAATCTCGCGCTCTGAATCACTCTCTCTCAATCTTGCTCGCTATCGCTCTCTCTCAATCTCGCTCGCTCTCGCTCTCTCAATCTCGCTTGCTCTCGCTCGCTCAATCTCGCTCTCTCACTCTCTCGCTCAATCTCGCTCTCTCACTCTCTCGCTCTCTCTCAAGATCTCACTCTCTCTCAAGCTCTGGCTCTCTCAATCTCTCGCTTTCTCAATCTCTCTCGCTCTCTCAATCTCTCTCGCTCTCTTAATCTCTCTCGCTCTCTCAATTGCTCGCTCTCTCTCTCTCAATCGCTCTCTCTCTCTCAATCTCTCGCTCTCTCTCAATCTCTCGCTCTCTCAATCTCGCGGGATCTCAATCGCTCGCTCTCTCAATCCCTCTCGCTCTCTCAATCTCTCGTTCTCTCAATCTCACGCTCTGAATTGCTCTCAATCTCGCGCTCTGAATCGCTATCTCAATCTCGCGCTCTCTCAATCTCTCTCAATCTCGCTCTGTCAATCTCACGCTCTCGCTCTCAATCTCGCTCGCTCTCTCTCTCAATTGCTCTCTCTCTCTCAATATCTCTCTCTCTCAATATCTCTCTCTCAATATCTCTCTCAATAGCTCGCTCTCTCGCGCTCTCAATCTCTCGCGCTCTCTCTCAATCTCTCGCGCTCTCTCAATCTCCCGCGCTCTCGCTCAATCTCTCGCGCTCTCGCTCAATCTCTCGCGCTCTCGCTCAATCTCTCACGCTCTCTCTCTCAATCTCTTGCGCTCACTCTCACAAACTCTTGCGCTTGCTCTCTCAATCTCTTGCGCTCGCTCTCTCAAACTCTTGCACTCTCGCTCTCAATCTCGCTCGCTCTCTCTCTCAATTGCTCTCTCTCTCTCAATATCTCTCTCAATATCTTTCTCTCAATATCTCTCTCTCTCTCAATAGCTCTCTCTCTCAATAGCTCTCTCTCTCAATAGCTCTCTCTCTCAATCGCTCGCTCTCTCGCGCTCTCAATCTTTCGCTCTCTCTCTCAATCTCTCGCGCTCTCTCAATTTCTCACGCTCTCGCAGTCTCTCGCGCTCTCGCTCAATCTCTCGCGCTCTCTCTCAATCTCGCTCTCTCTCGCTCTCTCACAATCTCGCTCGCTCTCGCTCTCTCAATCTCGCTCGCTCTCCCTCTCTCAATCTCGCTCGCTATCGCTCTCTCTCAATCTCGCTCTCTCTCTCTCTCTAAATCTCGCTCGCTCTCGCTCTGTCAATCTAGCTCGCTCTCGCTCTCTCAATCTCGCTCTCTCACTCTCTCGCTCTCTCTCAAGATCTCGCTCTCTCTCAAGCTCTCGCTCTCTCTCAAGCTCTCGCTCTCTCAATCTCTCTTGCTCTCTCAATCTCTCTCACTCTCTCAATTGCTCGCTCTATCTCTCAATCGCTCTCTCTCTCTCAATCTCTCGCTCTCTCAATCTCTCGCTCTCTCAATCTCGTGGGATCTCAATCGCTCGCTCTCTCAATCTCTCTCGCTCTCTCAATCTCTCGTTCTCTCAATCTCGCGCTCTGAATTGCTCTCTCAATCTCGCGCTCTGAATCGCTCTCTCTCAATCTCGCGCTCTGAATCGCTCTCTCTCAATCTCGCGCTCTCTCAATCTCTCTCAATCTCGCTCTCTCAATCTCGCGCTCTCGCTCTCAATCTCGCTCTCTCTCTCAATTGCTCTCTCTCTCTCTCTCAATATCTCTCTCTCAATATCTCTCTCTCAATATCTCTCTCTCAATAGCTCTCTCTCTCAATCGCTCGCTCTCTCGTGCTCTCAATCTTTCGCGCTCTCTCTCAATCTCTCACGCTCTCTCTCAATCTCTTGCGCTCTCTCAATCTCACGCGCTCTCGCTCAATCTCTCGGGCTCTCGATCAATCTCTCGCGCTCTCTCTCTCAATCTCTTGCGCTCGCTCTCTCAAACTCTTGCGCTCGCTCTCTCAATCTCTCTCGCTCTCTCAATCTCGCTCGCTCTCTCAATCTATCGCTCTCTCAATCTCTTGCTCTCTCAATCTCTCGCTCGCGCTCTCTCTAAAGCTGTCGCTCTCTAAAGCTCTCGCTCTCTCAATCTCTCGCTCTCTCAATCTCTCGTTCTCTCTCTCTCTCAATCTCTCGCTCTCTCTCTCAATCTCTCTCTCTCTCTCAATCTCTTGCTCTCTCTCAATTGCTCGCTTATGCTCTCAATCGCTCGCTTTTGCTCTCAATCACTCGCTTTTGCTCTCAATTGCTCGCTCTCAATTGCTTGCTCTCAATTGCTTGCTCAAGTGCTTGCTCTCAAGCGCTCGCTCTCAAGCGCTCGCTTTCAATCGCTTGCTGGATCGCTCATGCTCACTCGCTCGTGCTCGCTCGCTCTCTCAATCTCTCTTGCTCTCTCAATTTCTCTCTCTCTCAAGCTCTCAATCGCTCGCTCTCTCAATCTCTCACTCTCTCAAACTCGCTCTCTCAATCTCTCGCGCTCTCAATCTCTCACGCTCTCTCAATCTCACGCTCTCTCAATCTCTTGCGCTCTCTCAATCTCTTGCGCTCTCTCAATCTCTTGCGATCTCTCAATCTCTCGTGCTCTCTGAACCTCTCGCGCTCTCTGAACCACTCGCGCTCTCTGAACCTCTCGCACTCTCAATCTCGCGGGATCTCAATATCTCTCGCTCTCTCAATCTCGTGCTCTGAATCGCTCTCTCTCAATCTCGCGCTCTCTCAATCTCGCTCTCTCTCAATCTCGCTCGCTCTCAATCTCGCTCGCTCTCAATCTCGCTCTCGCTCTCAATCTCGCTCGCTCTCGCTCTCTCAATCTCGCTCTCTCAATCTCGCTCGCTCTCACTCAATCTATCGCTCGCTCTCTCTCAATCGCTCTCTCTCAATCGCTCTCTCTCAATCGCTCGCTCTCAATCGCTCGCTCTCTCTCTCAATCTCGCTCGCTCTCGCTCTCTCAATCTCGCTCGCTCTCGCTCTCTCAATCTCGCTCGCTCCCGCTCTCTCAATCTCGCTCACTCCCGCTCTCTCAATCTCGCTCGCTCGCTCTCGCTCTCTCTCAATCTCGCTCTCTCTCAATCTCTCTCAATCTCGCTCTCTCTCAATCTCGCTCGCTCTCAATCTCTCTCAATCTCGCTCGCTCGCGCTCTCTCAATCTCGCGCTCTCGCTCTCAATCTCTCTCGCTCTCTCAATCTCGCTCGCTCGCTCTCGCTCTCTCAATCTTGCTCGCTCTCGCTCTCTCTCAATCTCGCTCGCTCTCTCAATCTCGCTCTCTCTCTCAATCTCGCTCGCTCTCGCTATCTCGCTCGCTCTCGCTCTCTCAATCTCGCTCGCTCTCTCAATCTCGCTCGCTCTCGCTCTCTCAATCTCGCTCGCTCTAGCTCTCTCAATCTCGCTCGCTCACTCTCTCAATCTCGCTCGCTCGCTCTCTCAATCTCGCTCGCTCTCGCTCTCTCAATCTCGCGCTCTCGCTCTCAATCTCTCTCGCTGTCTCAATCTCGCTCGCTCGCTCTCTCTCTGAATTGCTCGCTCTCTCTCTTAATCGCTCGCTCTCTCTCAATCTCTCGCTCTCTCAATCTCGCGAGATCTCAATCGCTCGCTCTCTCAATCTCTCTCACTCTCTGAATCTCTCTCGCTCTCTCAATCTGTCTCGCTCTCACAATCTCGCTCGCTCTCTCAATCTTGCTCGCTCTCGCTCTATCTTGCTCGCTCTCTCTCTCAATTGCTCTCTCTCTCAATATCTCTCTCTCAATATGTCTCTCTCAATATCTCTCTCTCTCTCTCAATAGCTCTCTCTCAATAGCTCTCTCTATCTCAATCGCTCGCTCTCTCGCGCTCTCAATCTTTCGTGCTCTCTCTTAATCTCTCGCGCTCTCTCTCAATTTCTCACGCTCTCTCAATCTCTCACGCTCTCGCTCAATCTCTCGCGCTCTCTCTCTCAATCTCTCTCGCTCTCTCAATCTGTCTCGCTCTCACAATCTCGCTCGCTCTCTCAATCTTGCTCGCTCTCTCAATCTTGCTCGCTCTCGCTCTCTCTCAATCTCGCTCTCTCTCGCTCTCTCTCAATCTCTCGCTTTCTCAATCTCGCGCTCTCGCTCTCAATCTCTCTCGCTCTCTCAATCTCGCTCACTCTCGCTCTCTCAATCTCGCTCTCTCTCGCTCTCTCTCAATCTCGCTCTCTCTCGCTCTCTCTCAATCTCGCTCGCTCTCTCTCTCTATCTCGCTGGCTCTCGCTCTCTCAATCTCGCTCGCTCTCGCTCTCTCTCAATCTCGCTCGCTCTCTCTATCTCGCTCGCTCTCGCTCTCTCAATCTCGCACTCTCAATCTCGCTCGCTCTCTCTCTCAATTGCTCTCTCTCTCTCAATATCTCTCTCTCAATATCTCTCTCTCTCTCAATAGCTCTCTCTCAATAGCTCTCTCTCTCAATAGCTCTCTCTCTCTCAATCTCGCTCGCTCTCGCTCTCTCAATCTCGCTCTCTCACTCTCTCGCTCTCTCTCAAGATCTCGCTCTCTCTCAAGCTCTCGCTCTCTCTCAAGCTCTCGCTCTCTCAAGCTCTCGCTCTCTCAATCTCTCGCTCTCTCAATCTCTCTCGCTCTCTCAATCTCTCTCGCTCTCTCAATCTCTCTCGCTCTCTCAATTGCTCGCTCTCTCTCTCTCAATCGCTCGCTCTCTCTCAATCTCTCGCTCTCTCAATCTCTCGCTCTCTCAATCTCGCGGGATCTCAATCGCTCGCTCTCTCAATCTCTCTCGCTCTCTCAATCTCTTGTTCTCTCAATCTCGCGCTCTGAATTGCTCTCTCAATCTCGCGCTCTGAATCGCTCTCTCTCAATCTCGCTCTCTGAATCGCTCTCTCTCAATCACGCGCTCTCTCAATCTCTCGCTCTCTCAATCTCCCATTCTCTCAATCTCTCTCGCTCTCTCAATCTCGCTCTCTCAATCTCGCTCGCTCTCGCTCTCTCAATCTCGCTCGCTCCCGCTCTCTCAATCTCGCTCGCTCCCGCTCTCTCAATCTCGCTCGCTCTCGCTCTCTCAATCTCGCTCGCTCCCGCTCTCTCAATCTCGCTCGCTCCCGCTCTCTCAATCTCGCTCGCTCGCTCTCGCTCTCTCTCAATCTCGCTCTCTCTCAATCTCTCTCAATCTTGCTCTCTCTCAATCTCGCTCGCTCTCGCTCTCTTTCAATCTCGCTCGCTCGTGCTCTCTCAATCTCGCGCTCTCGCGCTCTCGCTCTCAATCTCTCTCGCTCTCTCAATCTCGCTTGCTCGCTCTCGCTCTCTCAATCTCGCTCGCTCTCGCTCTCTCTCAATCTCGCTCGGGCTCTCTCTCAATCTCGCTCGCTCTCGCTCTCTCAATCTCGCTCTCTCAATCTCGCTCGCTCTCGCAATCTCGCTCGCTCTTGCTCTCTCCATCTCGCTCGCTCTCTCAATCTCGCTCGCTCTCGCTCTCTCAATTTCGCTTGCTCTCGCTCTCTCAATCTCACTCGCTCTAGCTCTCTCAATCTCGCTCGCTCGCTCTCGCTCTCTCAATATCGCTCGCTCTCTCTCTCAATCTCGCTCGCTCTCAATCTTGCTCGCTCTCGCTCTCTCTCAATCTCGCTCGCTCTCGCTCTCTCAATCTCGCGCTCTCGCTCTCAATCTCTCTCGCTCTCTCAATCTCGCTCGCTCGCTCTCGCTCTCAATCTCGCTCGCTACCGCTCTCTCTCAATCGCTCGCTCTCTCTCAATCTCTCGCTCTCTCAATCTCTCGCTCTCTCAATCTCGCGGGATCTCAATCGCTCGCTCTCCCAATCTCTCTCGCTCTCTCAATCTCTCTCGCTCTCTCAATCTGTCTCGCTCTCTCAATCTCGCGCTCTGAATCGCTCTCTCAATCTCGCGCTCTGAATCGCTCTCTCAATCTCGCGCTCTGAATCACTCTCTCTCAATCTCGCGCTCCGAATCGCTCTCTCTCAATCTCGTGCTCTCTCAATCTCTCTCAATCTCGCTCTCTCAATCTCGCACTCTTGCTCTCAATCTCGCTCGCTCTCTCTCTCAATTGCTCTCTCTCTCTCAATATCTCTCTCTC
The DNA here is from genome assembly GCF_964204655.1 of Triturus cristatus. Lineage (NCBI taxonomy): Eukaryota > Metazoa > Chordata > Amphibia > Caudata > Salamandridae > Triturus > Triturus cristatus. The sequence goes on along the minus strand of NC_140579.1, from coordinate 821,060,704 downwards.
AATATCTCTCTCTCAATATCTCTCTCTCAATATCTCTCTCTCTCTCAATAGCTCTCTCTCTCAATAGCTCTCTCTCTCTCTCAATCGCTCTGTGAGACCGGCCTCACGGCGTATGCCCTCCTGATCATCCAGCCAACCTGTAACCACCCCCAAGACACGGCATCTCCGACTCCGGCCGCCCCAGCCACCCAGACCCGAGGGCCGGCCAGAGCCCCCGACAGACTCGACACCCTACCACGCATGTCCGACCGAGGGAGCGGGAACCCCCGAGCCAGACCAAGAGGCGCCAGCCCAGTCACACCTCGGGTCGCCTTCCCCCGGGAGGACTCGATCGGCCACCAGGCCCCTGGGGAGCAGGCACCTCGCCTGCCGAGCGTCTGGGGTCCCTCCCAGACCCACCTGAAAAGACCAAAGAAACGAGCGGCAGGAAATCCCGCCGAACCCCCTCAGTCACCCAAGGCCCCTCTCTGCGAGGACTCCGGACTTCAAAGGGCAGGGGGAGTATAATAAGGGGTGCTGGAGGAACGAATGGCAGAGAAGACCTGGAACCATCGAAGCCTGCTGACGCTGTCGCGGCTCCCGACTACCGAACCACCTGGGCCTGCTGAGTGACTCGCGGCCCCCAGCCATTGAACCATCTGAGCCCTGCTGACGAGATCGCGGCTCCCGAACTCCGAACCATCTGGGCCTGCTGAGTGACTCGTGGCCCCCGACCCTCGAACCACCTGAGCCCCGCTGACGAGATCGCGGCTCCCGAACTCCGACTACCTGTGCCTGCTGAGTGACTCGCGGCTCTCCCCTCGAGGACGAATTGACAAGAGATCGCCCAGAGAACCAACACCCTCCAGCTCGAGGATTGTGAGCTATCCGCGGGGTACTTTGCAGAGACACTACCTTCAAAGACTGTCCCGCTACCCCATTCCCCTACCACCGATTTGTAGTCTCTTGAGCCGCTGATGTACTCCTTACACCTTGGATCATAAAGATCCCTTGAAACCTTCGATAAAAGAACCTATCGTCCTACAAAGAATACGTGTGGTGTCACTCTGTTCGTAGTGTAAGCTCAGGGTGTGCGCGCCTGGTTCGGACTACTTGGGAGAGGTGGGTCAAAGGGGTGGGCAAGACGGGTATCGAACCCCCCTCCGGCGAACGCCTTTCCAACATTTGGTGGCAGACGACGGGATCCGAGCCGACACCGAAAGAGAGCGTGCAGTGAACGACTGACGCACTACCAAACAGAGATGGAAGGAGAAACCTCCCTGGGTGCCGCAGGTACCGAAATGAGCTCGATGTTCCGAGAGGATCAATTGGACTATTATACGCATAGAGAATTAAAACAATTTTGCAAAGACCTTGGAATCGCTACCACCGGATTAAGCACAAAGGAAGACTTCCAGAAAGTATTGAAGACCTGGGTCGAGACGGGGGCGCCCCCGACCCAAACGGAAGGAGACTCCGCCCATGAACCACAAAGCATCCCGGTGAGAAACAGCGGGCCAGAGGGGAACCTGTCCCCGAGGAACTAGCAGACCGAGAGAGAGGCCACAACCACGAACTTGAACTGGCCAAGCTGAAAATCGAGGGAGAAATAAAACTGGCCGAGAAAAAGTTAGCCGTCGAGCAGTTACGGCTACAAGGGGAACTCGAGGAAAAGAGACGCCAAAGAGAGCACGACGAAAAGAAACTCCAGCTGGAACATGAATGCAGCCTGAAAGAGATCGAGTTGAGGGCTAAAAGCGAAGCGTCACGACCTTCCGGGAATCTACCATCCGCTCCCACCGTGGAAGCCAAAGTCCACATCCCCAAGGATGTGGTAAAGGAGTATTACAAAAACGACGATATCCAGCAGTGGTTTAAGGCCTACGAAGTCGCCATGACCTCTCACCGAGTCCCGCAGAAGGATTGGGGAGCTGGGCTATGGGGCCGGTTCTTAAGCGAAGGAAGAGATACCCTGCTGGATCTGCCCTCCACGGTCATGAACTCCTACAGCCACATGAAATAAGCCCTCGTGGGCCGGTATGGACTTACCCCCGAGATGTACCGGCAACGGTTCGGAGATTGCAAAAAGATACCGGGCACCACATAGGTAGAATACGTGAACTTTTACAGCCGGGCCTTGGACGGGTGGATCAAGGGCAGCAAGGTCTCCACCTTCGAAGAGCTGTTTGATCTGATCGCCTGGGAACATTTAGCGGCCAATTGCTTTGTAGAACTGCGCCAACATCTCCTGGACAGTAAACTCACCGACCATCGAAAGCTGGCCGCCGAGGCTGACCGTTGGGTGAACACCCGGGCCACCCGAGGCCCCGTGGGAGACTACGGTCGCCACAGTCAAGGACCCCCCCGCCAGAGGGGCGGAGGAAACCACGGCCGACCGAGAGACTTTCCAGGGGGGCCCCCGCACAGCCCTCCCAGCAGCCCACCAGCGGCAGGTCCAGCCCCGTCCCCAGCCAGCACCGGAGCCCCGGGGCGGCTAGGGCCACGAACCAGGATCACCTGCTTCCGCTACCAACAGCCCGGACACTACGCCAATGACCCCCAGTGTCCCCAGTATGACCAACCCCCCGGCCCGGCAGATGGCCTCCGTGGCCCTAGGGGAAGAGCTAGAGGACTCCGAAGAGTGGGAACCAGCTGCCATGGCCCTGGTCTCCCTTGGTGATCGAGAAATGGTCCCCGGGACCCCCTTGCCCGCCAACACGAAGAAGTACCGACAGCAGGTGACCATCAACGGCCACCGAGTCGAGGGCCTCCGCGATACCGGGGCAAGTGTCACCGCGGTCCACCGCAACCTAATCTCTGAAGACCAGATCCTACCCGGGGCCCTCTGTCCGGTCATATCCTCCGACAATTCCGAGAGCCTCTGCCAGATGGCTCTGGTGCCTTTCGAGTGGGGAGGAGTCTCCGGAGAATTGAAGGAAGCCGTCCGAACATCACAGCCCGTAGACTGCCTCCTGGGCAACGACCTTGAGAGTTCCCCGTGGGGGCAAGTGGAACGATGAGCCCATCTCGAGATGATGGGCCTACCCGAATGGGTCTGCGCCACCACGCGCTCCATGACCGCGCGATCGCCCCTCTCCGAGGGCGGGGAGGCCCTCCCACCGAACACTGTCCCCAAGAACCGGGACACCCTACCAGAAACGGACAACCCTCCTTCGGAAGGAGAAGAAGACACTAACCCGGGAGAAGGGCCGGCACCTTCCGCCCCTGAGGCACTGACTGAGCTCGGAGAACTGCCCGAGATGGCCCAGTGGCGCTGTGAGGGAGGTCCCTCCCGTGAAGAGTTCTGCCAGGAACAGGCCACCTGCCCTTCCCTCGGGGGACTCCGACAACAAGCCGAAGCACAGACCGCCGGTGACCGGACCGGAACAAACTGGGTCTATTGGGACAATGGCCTCCTATACAGTGAACAAAAGTCAGCCGAGCTAGGCGCAGCCCGAGTGCTGGTAGTACCCCTGCGCTTCCGAAACCTCCTCTTGGGCCTGGCCCACGATGTACCCTTGGCAGGACACTTAGGCCAAGACAAAACATATCAGCGATTAGTTACCCACTTCTATTGGCCCAAGATGTGGGCAAATGTAGAAGTCCACTGTAAATCCTGCCTCACGTGCCAAGGCAGTGGGAAAAGTGGCAGAAAGCGCAAGGCTCCATTACAACCCTTTCCCGTTGTGAGTACCCTGTTTGAGCGGGTCGGCATCGACATCGTGGGACCCCTGGATCCGAAGACCGCCCAGGGCCACAGATTCATCCTCGTCCTGGTGGACCATGCCACCCGCTACCCCGAGGCCATTCCCCTCCGCACCGTGACGGCTCCCGTGGTGGGCCGGGCTCTCATGGGGATCTTCTCCCGTGTCGGATTCCCTCGCGAGGTTGTGAGTGATCGCAGCACTAACTTCATATCCCGCTACATGAAGTCCCTGTGGCAGCAGTGCGGAGTAACATATAAGTTCACCACCCCCTACCACCCCCAGGGCAACGGCCTGGTGGAACGCTTCAACCGAACCCTGAAGGGAATGATCCTGGGCCTCGAGGAGCCCCTGCGCCGAAGATGGGACGTCCTCCTCCCTTGCCTCCTGTTCGCGTACCGGGAAGTTCCCCAAAAGTCCCTGGGGTTCAGCCCATTCGAACTGCTATACGGACACCCCGTCCGGGGGCCCCTGAGCCTAGTCAAAGAGGGCTGGGAGACAAGCCCCCGGGGGACCCCTCCTGATGTGTTCCGCTACATCCTGGCGCTCCGCAACCAGACCCGGAAGTTTAGAGAACTCGCAGAGGCTAACCTCGAGGCCAGCCAAGAAGAAATGAAGCACTGGTATGACCAGAACGCAACTCTGGTCGAGTTCCAGCCGGGCCAGCAGGTTTGGGTCATGGCCCCGGTGAAACCCTGCGCCCTACAGGACAAATGGACTGGCCCCTTCAAGGTGATCGAGCGGAAGAGTCCGGTCACGTACCTGATCGATGTACAGTCCCCACGGAACCCCCTCCGGGTTCTCCACGTGAACCGTCTCAAGCCCCACTTTGTGAGAACGGAGTTGAGTTTGCTACTGGCCACCGATGATGGGGCGGAAGAAGACACTGACCCCCTGCCCGACCCCCTGTGTGCTAAAGAACTGGATGGTTCCGTGGAGGGAGTGAAACTGTCGACCACCCTCACTCCCCAACAGTCCGACGACTGTCGCCAGCTGCTCAGACAATTCGCAGACCTCTTCTCCCTCATCCCAAGAGTCACCGACTGGTGTGTCCACGACGTGGACACCGGCGACAGCCCACCTGTGAGACACCGAGCCTACCGGGTGCCTGACCGGGTCCGCACCTGCATCAAGACCGAAGTACAGAAGAGGTTAACCCTTGGAGTGATCGAACCCTCCGATAGCCCCTGGGCCAACCCGGTAGTCCTGGTCCCGAAAGCGGCCGCCCCTGGGGTCGCCCCCGAACTAGGATTCTGTGTGGACTACCGGGGGCTCAATGCGGTCACCCGAGCGGACGCTCATCCTATCCCCCGCGCCGACAAACTCATTGACCGCCTTGGGGCCGCTCGTTTCCTCAGCACCTTCGACCTGACCTGCGGTTACTGGCAGATTGCGCTCACGGAGGGAGCAAAAGAACGCTCCGCCTTCTCCACACCCGATGGACACTACCGCTTCAGGGTCATGCCGTTCGGGATGAAAAATGCCCCGGCCACCTTCCAGCGTTGGTAAACAAGGTCCTGGCCGGACTCGAGGAGTTCAGCGCAGCGTACCTTGACGACATAGCCGTATTCAGCTCTCAATGGCACGAGCATCTCCAGCACCTCCGGCAAGTACTGCTGGCCCTGCGCCAAGCCGGCCTAACAGTGAAGGCCAGCAAATGCCAGCTCGGGCAAGGCTCCGTGGTCTACCTGGGGCATTAGGTGGGCAGCGGGCAGGTCGCCCCCCTCCAACCAAAGATCGACGCCATCAAGTCCTGGGAGCCCCCCACCACTCAGACAGAAGTCCGGGCCTTCCTGGGCCTCACAGGATACTACCGGAGGTTCATTAAAAACTATGGTAGCCTCGCAGGGCCTCTCACGGAGTTGACCTCCAAAAAACTCCCGAAGAAGTGCAGTGGACCCCCCTGTGCCAGCAGGCGTTCGACACCTTGAAAACCGCCATATGCACCGCCCCAGTACTTAAGGCCCCCGACTACTCCCAAGAGTTTGTGGTCCAGACCGACGCATCCGAACACGGCATCGGAGCCGTCCTCTCGCAGTTCAACGACAAGGGCATCGATCAGCCCATAGCCTTCATCAGCCGAAGGCTGCTGCCTCGAGAACAGCGTTGGAGTACCATAGAACGAGAGACCTTCGCCGTAGTCTGGGCCCTCAAGAAACTACGGCCCTACTTGTTCGGAACCCACTTCCGAGTGCAGACGGACCACCGGCCCTTGCGGTGGCTGATGCAGATGCGGGGAGAGAACCCCAAGCTATTACGATGGTCAATCTCCCTCCAAGGGATGGACTTCACTGTCGAGCATCGCCCCGGGACGGATCATGCCAACGCCGACGGCCTGTCCCGGTTCTTCCGCTTTGGCGAGGAGAACCCCCCAGTGGATGGGTAGTTCTCCACGCCTTTCAGCTGGGGGGGACGCGTGTGAGACCGGCCTCACGGCGTATGCCCTCCCGATCATCCAGCCAACCTGCAACCACCCCCAAGACACGGCATCTCCGACTCCGGCCGCCCCAGCCATCCAGACCCGAGGGCCGGCCAGAGCCCCCGACAGACTCGACACCCTACCACGCATGTCCGACCGAGGGAGCGGGAACCCCCGAGCCAGACCAAGAGGCGCCAGCCCAGTCACACCTCGGGTCGCCTTCCCCCGGGAGGACTCGATCGGCCACCAGGCCCCTGGGGAGCAGGCGCCTCGCCTGCCGAGTGTCTGGGGTCCCTCCCAGACCCACCTGAAAAGGCCAAAGAAACGAGCGGCAGGAAATCCCGCCGAACCCCCTCAGTCACCCAAGGCCCCTCTCTGCGAGGACTCCGGACTTCAAAGGGCAGGGGGAGTATAATAAGGGGTGCCGGAGGAACGAATGGCAGAGAAGACCTGGAACCATCGAAGCCTGCTGACGCTGTCGCGGCTCCCGACTACCGAACCACCTGGGCCTGCTGAGTGACTCGCGGCCCCCAGCCATTGAACCATCTGAGCCATGCTGACGAGATCGCGGCTCCCGAACTCCGAACCATCTGGGCCTGCTGAGTGACTCGCGGCCCCCGACCCTCGAACCACCTGAGCCCCGCTGACGAGATCGCGGCTCCCGAACTCCGACTACCTGTGCCTGCTGAGAGACTCGCGGCTCTCCCCTCGAGGACGAATTGACAAGAGATCGCCCAGAGAACCAACACCCTCCAGCTCGAGGATTGTGAGCTATCCGCGGGGTACTTTGCAGAGACACTACCTTCAAAGACTGTCCCGCTACCCCATTCCCCTACCACCGATTTGTAGTCTCTTGAGCCGCTGATGTACTCCTTACACCTTGGATCATAAAGATCCCTTGAAACCTTCGATAAAAGAACCTATCGTCCTACAAAGAATACGTGTGGTGTCACTCTGTTCGTAGTGTAAGCTCAGGGTGTGGTGGTTCGGCCTACTTGGGAGAGGTGGGTCAAAGGGGTGGGCAAGACGGGTATCGAACCCCCCTCCGGCGAACGCCTTTCCAACACGCTCGCTCTCTCGCGCTCTCAATCTTTCGCGCTCTCTCTTAATCTCTCGCGCTCTCTCTCAATTTCTCACGCTCTCTCAATCTCTCGCGCTCTCGCTCAATCTCTCGCGCTCTCTCTCAATCTCGCTCTCTCTCTCTTAATCTCTCTCGCTCTCTCAATCTGTCTCGCTCTCACAATCTCGCTCGCTCTCTCAATCTTGCTCGCTCTCGCTCTCTCTCAATCTCGCTCTCTCTCGCTCTCTCTCAATCTCTCGCGCTCTCGCTCTCTCAATCTCGCGCTCTCGCTCTCAATCTCTCTCGCTTTCTCAATCTCGCTCGCTCTCGCTCTCTCAATCTCGCTCGCTATCTCTCTCTCTCAATCTCGCTCTCTCTCGCTCTCTCTCAATCTCACTCGCTCTCTCTCTCTCTCTCGCTCGCTCTCGCTCTCTCAATCTCGTTCGCTCTCGCTCTCTCTCAATCTCGCTCGCTCTCTCTCTCTCTATCTCGCTCGCTCTCGCTCTCTCAATCTCGTACTCTCGCTCTCAATCTCGCTCGCTCTCTCTCTCAATTGCTCTCTCTCTCTCAATATCTCTCTCTCAATATATCTCTCTCTCAATAGCTCTCTCTCTCAATAGCTCTCTCTCTCTCAATCTCGCTCGCTCTCGCTCATTCAATCTCGCTCTCTCACTCTCTCGCTCTCTCTCAAGATCTCGCTCTCTCTCAAGCTCTCGCTCTCTCTCAAGCTCTCGCTCTCTCAATCTCTCTCGCTCTCTCAATCTCTCTCGCTCTCTCAATCTCTCTCGCTCTCTCAATCTCTCTCGCTCTCTCAATCTCTCTCGCTCTCTCAATTGCTCTCTCTCTCTCTCTCAATCGCTCTCTCTCTCTCTCAATCGCTCGCTCTCTCTCAATCTCTCGTTCTCTCAATCTCGCGCTCTGAATTGCTCTCTCAATCTCACGCTCTGAATCGCTCTCTCTCAATCTCGCGCTCTGAATCGCTCTATCTCAATCACGCGCTCTCTCAATCTCTCGCTCTCTCAATCTCGCGGGATCTCAATCGCTCGCTCTCTTAATCTCTCTCGCTCTCTCAATCTCCCGTTCTCTCAATCTCTCTTGCTCTCTCAATCTCGCTCTCTCAATCACGCTTGCTCTCACTCAATCTATCGCTCTCTCTCTCTCAATCGCTCTCTCTCAATCGCTCTCTCTCAATCGCTCTCTCTCAATCGCTCTCTCTCAATCGCTCGCTCTCAATCGCTCGCTCTCAATCGCTCGCTCGCTCTCGCTCTCTAAATCTCGCTCGCTCTCGCTCTCTCAATCTCGCTCGCTCCCGCTCTCTCAATCTCGCTCGCTCCCGCTCTCTCAATCTCGCTCGCTCCCGCTCTCGCTCTCTCACTCGCTCCCGCTCTCTCAATCTTGCTCTCTCTCAATCTTGCTCGCTCTCTCTCAATCTCGCTCACTCTCGCTCTCTCAATCTCGCTCGCTCTCGCTCTCTCTCAATCTCGCTCGCTCTCGCTCTCTCTCAATCTCGCTCGCTCTCTCAATCTCGCGCTCTCGCTCTCAATCTCTCTCGCTCTCTCAATCTCGCTCGCTCTCGCTCTCTCAATCTCGCTCGCTCGGGCTCTCTCTCAATCTCGCTCGGGCTCTCTCTCAATCTCGCTCGCTCTCTCAATCTCGCTCGCTCTCTCAATCTCGCTCGCTCTCTCAATCTCTCACTCTCTCAATCTCTCAATCTCTCGCTCTCTCAAGCTCTTGCTCTCTCTCAAGCTCTCCCTCTCTCTCAAGTTCTCGCTCTCTCTCAAGCTCTCGCTCTCTCTCAAGCTATCTCAATCTCTCTCGCTCTCTCAATCTCTCGCTCTCTCAAACTCTCGCTCTCTCAATTGCTCTCTCTCTCTCTCTCAATCGCTCACTCTCTCTCAATCGCTCACTCTCTCTCAATCGCTCACTCTCTCTCAATCTCTCGCTCTTTCAATCTCGCGAGATCTCAATCTCGCGGGATCTCAATCTCGCGGGATCTCAATCGCTCGCTCTCTCAATCTCTCTCGCTCTCTCAATCTCTCTTGCTCTCTTAATCTCTCGCTCTCTCAATCTCTCACTCTCTCAAGCTCTCGCTCTCAAGCTCTCGCTCTCTCTCAAGCTCTCGCTCTCTCTCAATCTCTCGCGCTCTCAATCTCTCGCGCTCTCAATCTCTCGCGCTCTCAATCTCTCGCGCTCTCTCAATCTCTCGCGCTCTCTCAATCTCTCGCTCTCTCAATCTCTCGCGCTCTCAATCTCTCTCGCTCTCTCGCTCTCTCAATCTCTCTTGCTCTCTCAATCTCTCTCGCTCTCAATCTCTCTCGCTCTCTCGCTCTCTCGCTCTCTCAATCTCTCTCGCTCTCTCAATCTCTCTCGCTCTCACAATCTCTCGCGCTCTCAATCTCTCTCGCTCTCAATCTCTCTCGCTCTCTCAATCTCTCTCGCTCTCTCAATCGCTCGCTCTCTCAATCTCTCGCTTTCTCAATCTCGTGGGATCTCAATCGCTCGCTCTCTCAATCTCTCTCAATCTCTCTCGCTCTCTCAATCTCTCGTTCTCTCAATCTCACGCTCAGAATCGCTCTCTCTCAATCTCGCGCTCTGAATTGCTCTCTCAATCTCGCGCTCTGAATCGCTCTCCCTCAATCTCGCGCTCTGAATCGCTATCTCCCAATCTCGCTCTCTCAATCTTGCGCTCTCGCTCTCAATCTCGCTCTCTCTCAATATCTCTCTCAATATCTCTCTCTCAATAGCTCTCTCTCTCAATAGCTCTCTCTCTCAATAGCTCTCTCTCTCAATCGCGCTCTCTCTCTCAATCGCTCTCTCTCTCTCTCAATTGCTCTCTCTCTCTCTCTCTCAATCGCTCGCTCTCTCTATCACTCGCTCTCTCACGCTCTCTCGCGCTCCCCCTCAATCTTTCGCGCTCTCAATCTCTTGCGCTCTCTCTCAATCTCTCACGCTCTCTCTCAATCTCTCGCGCTCTCTCTCAATCTCTCACGCTCTCTCTCAATCTCTTGCGCTCGCTCTCTTAATCTCTTGCGCTCGCTCTCTCAATCTCTTGCGCTCGCTCTCTCAATCTCTTGCGCTCGCTCTCTCAATCTCTCTCGCTCTCTCAATCTCGCTCGCTCTCTCAATCTATCGCTCTCTCAATCTCTTGCTCTCTCAATCTCTCGCTTGCGCTCTCTCTAAAGCTGTCGCTCTCTAAAGCTGTCGCTCTCTCAATCTCTCGCTCTCTCAATCTCTCGCTCTCTCAATCTCTCGCTCTCTCTCTCTCTCTCTCTCTCTCAATCTCTCTCGCTCTCTCAATCTCTTGCTCTCTCTTAATTGCTCGCTTATGCTGTCAATCGCTCGCTTTTGCTCTCAATTGCTCGCTCTCTATTGCTCGCTCTCAATTGCTTGCTCTCAATTGCTTGCTCAAGCGCTTGCTCTCAAGCGCTCGCTCTCAAGCGCTCGCTTTCAATCACTTGCTGGATCGCTCATGCTCACTCGCTCGTGCTCGCTCGCTCTCTCAATCTCTCTTGCTCTCTCAATTTCTCTCTCTCTCAAGCTCTCAATCGCTCGCTCTCTCAATCTCTCACTCTCTCAAACTCGTTCTCTCAATCTCTCGCGCTCTCAATCTCTCACGCTCTCTCAATCTCACGCTCTCTCAATCTCTCACGCTCTCTCAATCTCACGCTCTCTCAATCTCTTGCGCTCTCTCAATCTCTTGCGATCTCTCAATCTCTCGTGCTCTCTGAACCTCTCGCGCTCTCTGAACCACTCGCGCTCTCTGAACCTCTCGCACTCTCAATCTCGCGGGATCTCAATATCTCTCGCTCTCTCAATCTCGTGCTCTGAATCGCTCTCTCTCAATCTCGTGCTCTGAATCGCTCTCTCTCAATCTCGCGCTCTGAATCGCTCTCTCAATCTCGCGCTCTTTCAATCTCGCTCTCTCTCAATCTCGCTCGCTCTCAATCTCGCTCGCTCTCGCTCTCTCAATCTCGCTCTCTCAATCTCGCTCTCTCAATCTCGCTCGCTCTCGCTCTCTCAATCTCGCTCTCTCAATCTCGCTCGCTCTCACTCAATCTATCGCTCTCTCTCTCTCAATCGCTCTCTCTCAATCGCTCTCTCTCAATCGCTCTCTCTCAATCGCTCTCAATCGCTCTCTCTCAATCGCTCTCTCTCAATCGCTCTCTCTCAATCGCTCTCTCTCAATCGCTCTCTCTCAATCGCTCGCTCTCTCTCTCAATCTCGCTCGCTCTCGCTCTCTCAATCTCGCTCGCTCTCGCTCTCTCAATCTCGCTCGCTCCCGCTCTCTCAATCTCGCTCGCTCCCGCTCTCTCAATCTCGCTCGCTCCCGCTCTCTCAATCTCGCTCCCTCCCGCTCTCTCAATCTCGCTCGCTCCCTCTCGCTCTCTCTCAATCTCGCTCTCTCTCAATCTCTCTCAATCTCGCTCTCTCTCAATCTCGCTCGCTCTCAATCTCTCTCAATCTCACTCGCTCGCGCTCTCTCAATCTCGCGCTCTCGCTCTCAATCTCTCTCGCTCTCTCAATCTCGCTCGCTCGCTCTCGCTCTCTCAATCTTGCTCGCTCTCACTCTCTCTCAATCTCGCTCGGGCTCTCTCTCAATCTCGCTCGCTCTCTCTCTCTCAATCTCGCTCTCTCTCTCAATCTCGCTCGCTCTCGCTATCTCGCTCGCTCTCGCTCTCTCAATCTCGCTCGCTCTCTCAATCTCGCTCGCTCTCTCAATCTCGCTCGCTATCGCTCTCTCAATCTCGCTCGCTCTAGCTCTCTCAATCTCGCTCGCTCGCTCTCTCAATCTCGCTCGCTCTCTCAATCTCGCGCTCTCAATCTCTCTCGCTCTCTCAATCTCGCTCGCTCGCTCTCTCTCTCAATTGCTCGCTCTCTCTCTTAATCGCTCGCTCTCTCTCAATCTCTCGCTCTCTCAATCTCTCGCTCTCTCAATCTCGCGGGATCTCAATCGCTCGCTCTCTCAATCTCTCTCGCTCTCTCAATCTCTCTCGCTCTCTCAATCTGTCTCGCTCTCACAATCTCACTCGCTCTCTCAATCTTGCTCGCTCTCGCTCTCTCTCAATCTCGCTCGCTCTCTCTCTCAATTGCTCTCTCTCTCTCAATATCTCTCTCTCAATATCTCTCTCTCAATATCTCTCTCTCTCTCTCAATAGCTCTCTCTCAATAGCTCTCTCTCTCTCAATCGCTCGCTCTCTCGCGCTCTCAATCTTTCGCGCTCTCTCTTAATCTCTCGCGCTCTCTCTCAATTTCTCACGCTCTCTCAATCTCTCACGCTCTCGCTCAATCTCTCGCGCTCTCTCTCTCAATCTCTCTCGCTCTCTCAATCTGTCTTGCTCTCACAATCTCGCTCGCTCTCTCAATCTTGCTCGCTCTCGCTCTCTCTCAATCTCGCTCTCGCTCTCTCTCAATCTCGCTCTCTCTCGCTCTCTCTCAATCTCTCGCTTTCTCAATCTCGCGCTCTCGCTCTCAATCTCTCTCGCTCTCTCAATCTCGCTCACTCTCGCTCTCTCAATCTCGCTCGCTATCGCTCTCTCTCAATCTCGCTCTCTCTCGCTCTCTCTCAATCTCGCTCGCTCTCTCTATCTCGCTCGCTCTCGCTCTCTCAATCTCGCTCGCTCTCGCTCTCTCTCAATCTCGCTCGCACTCTCTATCTCGCTCGCTCTCGCTCTCTCAATCTCGCACTCTCGCTCTCAATCTCGCTCGCTCTCTCTCTCAATTGCTCTCTCTCTCTCAATATCTCTCTCTCAATATCTCTCTCTCAATATCTCTCTCTCAATTTCTCTCTCTCAATATCTCTCTCTCTCTCAATAGCTCTCTCTCAATAGCTCTCTCTCTCAATAGCTCTCTCTCTCTCAATCTCGCTCGCTCTCGCTCTCGCTCTCTCAATCTCGCTCTCTCACTCTCTCGCTCTCTCTCAAGATCTCGCTCTCTCTCAAGCTCTCGCTCTCGCTCTCTCTCAAGCTCTCTCTCTCTCAAGCTCTCGCTCTCTCAATCTCTCGCTCTCTCAAGCTCTCGCTCTCTCAATCTCTCTCGCTCTCTCAATCTCTCTCGCTCTCTCAATCTCTCTCGCTCTCTCAATTGCTCGCTCTCTCTCAATCGCTCGCTCTCTCTCAATCTCTCACTCTCTCAATCTCTCGCTCTCTCAATCTCGCGGGATCTCAATCGCTCGCTCTCTTAATCTCTCTCGCTCTCTCAATCTCCCGTTCTCTCAATCTCTCTTGCTCTCTCAATCTCGCTCTCTCAATCACGCTTGCTCTCACTCAATCTATCGCTCTCTCTCTCTCAATCGCTCTCTCTCAATCGCTCTCTCTCAATCGCTCTCTCTCAATCGCTCTCTCTCAATCGCTCTCTCTCAATCGCTCGCTCTCAATCGCTCGCTCGCTCTCTAAATCTCGCTCGCTCTCGCTCTCTCAATCTCGCTCGCTCCCGCTCTCTCAATCTCGCTCGCTCCCGCTCTCTCAATCTCGCTCGCTCCCGCTCTCGCTCTCTCACTCGCTCCCGCTCTCGCTCTCTCAATCTTGCTCTCTCTCAATCTTGCTCGCTCTCGCTCTCTCTCAATCTCGCTCACTCTCGCTCTCTCAATCTCGCTCGCTCTCGCTCTCTCAATCTCGCTCGCTCTCGCTCTCTCTCAATCTCGCTCGCTCTCGCTCTCTCTCAATCTCGCTCGCTCTCTCAATCTCGCGCTCTCGCTCTCAATCTCTCTCGCTCTCTCAATCTCGCTCGCTCTCGCTCTCTCAATCTCGCTCGCTCGGGCTCTCTCTCAATCTCGCTCGGGCTCTCTCTCAATCTCGCTCGCTCTCTCAATCTCGCTCGCTCTCTCAATCTCTCACTCTCTCAATCTCTCAATCTCTCGCTCTCTCAAGCTCTTGCTCTCTCTCAAGCTCTCCCTCTCTCTCAAGTTCTCGCTCTCTCTCAAGCTCTCGCTCTCTCTCAAGCTATCTCAATCTCTCTCGCTCTCTCAATCTCTCGCTCTCTCAAACTCTCGCTCTCTCAATTGCTCTCTCTCTCTCTCTCAATCGCTCACTCTCTCTCAATCGCTCACTCTCTCTCAATCGCTCACTCTCTCTCAATCTCTCGCTCTCTCAATCTCGCGAGATCTCAATCTCGCGGGATCTCAATCTCGCGGGATCTCAATCGCTCGCTCTCTCAATCTCTCTCGCTCTCTCAATCTCTCTTGCTCTCTTAATCTCTCGTTCTCTCAATCTCGCGCTCTGAATCGCTCTCTCTCAATCTCTCGCGCTCTCTCAATCTCTCGCGCTCTCTCAATTTCTCTCGCTCTCAATCTCTCTTGCTCTCTCAATCTCTCGCGCTCTCTCAATCTCTCGCGCTCTCTCAATCTCTCTCACTCTCAATCTCTCTCACTCTCAATCTCACTCGTTCTCTCAATCTCTCTCGCTCTCTCATTTGCTCTCTCCCTCAATGTCTCACGCTCTCACTCTCTCTCACTCTCAATCTCGCTCGCTCTCTCAATCTCTCACTCTCTCAAGCTCTCGCTCTCAAGCTCTCGCTCTCTCTCAAGCTCTCGCTCTCTCTCAATCTCTCGCGCTCTCAATCTCTCACGCTCTCAATCTCTCGCGCTCTCAATCTCTCGCGCTCTCTCAATCTCTCGCGCTCTCTCAATCTCTCGCGCTCTCTCAATCTCTCGCGCTCTCAATCTCTCTCGCTCTCTCGCTCTCTCGCTCTCTCAATCTCTCTCGCTCTCTCAATCTCTCTCGCTCTCAATCTCTCTCGCTCTCTTGCTCTCTCGCTCTCTCAATCTCTCTCGCTCTCTCAATCTCTCTCGCTCTCAATCTCTCGCGCTCTCAATCTCTCTCGCTCTCAATCTCTCTCGCTCTCTCAATCTCTCTCGCTCTCTCAATCGCTCGCTCTCTCAATCTCTCGCTTTCTCAATCTCGCGGGATCTCAATCGCTCGCTCTCTCAATCTCTCTAAATCTCTCTCGCTCTCTCAATCTCTCGTTCTCTCAATCTCACGCTCTGAATCGCTCTCTCTCAATCTCGCGCTCTGAATTGCTCTCTCAATCTCGCGCTCTGAATCGCTCTCCCTCAATCTCGCGCTCTGAATCGCTATCTCCCAATCTCGCGCTCTCAATCTCGCTCTCTCAATCTTGCGCTCTCGCTCTCAATCTCGCTCTCTCTCAATATCTCTCTCAATATCTCTCTCTCTCTCAATATCTCTCTCTCTCAATAGCTCTCTCTCTCAATAGCTCTCTCTCTCAATAGCTCTCTCTCTCAATCGCTCTCTCTCTCTCAATCGCTCTCTCTCTCTCTCAATCGCTCTCTCTCTCTCTCTCTCAATAGCTCGCTCTCTCTATCACTCGCTCTCTCACGCTCTCTCGCGCTCCCCCTCAATCTTTCGCGCTCTCAATCTCTTGCGCTCTCTCTCAATCTCTCACGCTCTCTCTCAATCTCTCACGCTCTCTCTCAATCTCTCGCGCTCTCTCTCAATCTCTCACGCTCTCTCTCAATCTCTTGCGCTCGCTCTCTTAATCTCTTGCGCTCGCTCTCTCAATCTCTTGCGCTCGCTCTCTCAATCTCTTGCGCTCGCTCTCTCAATCTCTCTCGCTCTCTCAATCTCGCTCGCTCTCTCAATCTATCGCTCTCTCAATCTCTTGCTCTCTCAATCTCTCGCTCGCGCTCTCTCTAAAGCTGTCGCTCTCTAAAGCTGTCGCTCTCTCAATCTCTCGCTCTCTCAATCTCTCGCTCTCTCTCTCTCAATCTCTCGCTCTCTCTCTCTCTCTCTCTCTCTCTCTCGCTCTCTCAATCTCTTGCTCTCTCTCAATTGCTCGCTTATGCTCTCAATCGCTCGCTTTTGCTCTCAATTGCTCGCTCTCTATTGCTCGCTCTCAATTGCTTGCTCTCAATTGCTTGCTCAAGCGCTTGCTCTCAAGCGCTCGCTCTCAAGCGCTCGCTTTCAATCGCTTGCTGGATCGCTCATGCTCACTCGCTCGTGCTCGCTCGCTCTCTCAATCTCTCTTGCTCTCTCAATTTCTCTCTCTCTCAAGCTCTCAATCGCTCGCTCTCTCAATCTCTCACTCTCTCAAACTCGCTCTCTCAATCTCTCGCGCTCTCAATCTCTCACGCTCTCTCAATCTCACGCTCTCTCAATCTCTTGCGCTCTCTCAATCTCTTGCGATCTCTCAATCTCTCGTGCTCTCTGAACCTCTCGCGCTCTCTGAACCACTCGCGCTCTCTAAACCTCTCGCACTCTCAATCTCGCGGGATCTCAATATCTCTCGCTCTCTCAATCTCGTGCTCTGAATCGCTCTCTCTCAATCTCGTGCTCTGAATCGCTCTCTCTCAATCTCGCGCTCTGAATCGCTCTCTCAATCTCGCGCTCTTTCAATCTCGCTCTCTCTCAATCTCGCTCGCTCTCAATCTCGCTCGCTCTCGCTCTCTCAATCTCGCTCTCTCAATCTCGCTCTCTCAATCTCGCTCGCTCTCGCTCTCTCAATCTCGCTCTCTCAATCTCGCTCGCTCTCACTCAATCTATCGCTCTCTCTCTCTCAATCGCTCTCTCTCAATCGCTCTCTCTCAATCGCTCTCTCTCAATCGCTCTCTCTCAATCGCTCTCTCTCAATCGCTCTCTCTCAATCGCTCTCTCTCAATCGCTCGCTCTCTCTCTCAATCTCGCTCGCTCTCGCTCTCTCAATCTCGCTCGCTCTCGCTCTCTCAATCTCGCTCGCTCCCGCTCTCTCAATCTCGCTCGCTCCCGCTCTCTCAATCTCGCTCGCTCCCGCTCTCTCAATCTCGCTCACTCCCGCTCTCTCAATCTCGCTCGCTCGCTCTCGCTCTCTCTCAATCTCGCTCTCTCTCAATCTCTCTCAATCTCGCTCTCTCTCAATCTCGCTCGCTCTCAATCTCTCTCAATCTCGCTCGCGCTCTCTCAATCTCGCGCTCTCGCTCTCAATCTCTCTCGCTCTCTCAATCTCGCTCGCTCGCTCTCGCTCTCTCAATCTTGCTCGCTCTCGCTCTCTCTCAATCTCGCTCGGGCTCTCTCTCAATCTCGCTCTCTCTCTCAATCTCGCTCGCTCTCGCTATCTCGCTCGCTCTCTCAATCTCGCTCGCTCTCTCAATCTCGCTCGCTCTCTCAATCTCGCTCGCTCTCGCTCTCTCAATCTCGCTCGCTCTAGCTCTCTCAATCTCGCTCGCTCGCTCTCTCAATCTCGCTCGCTCGCTCTCTCAATCTCGCTCGCTCTCTCAATCTCGCGCTCTCGCTCTCTGTTAGACCTGGCACCTTGGCGTGAGTCTCCCTTCCTCTTTTTGTCGCTGTGCCTCATGTGTTTTTATGGTGTTGGCCGCTCAGCGCGCTGTGCCACTGCCAACCAGTGTCGCGGTGCGAGTGCTCCCTATGTAAATTGTATATGTTGGTTGGATTCCATGATTGGACTGTTTGATTTACTGTCAGACCCCAGTAAAGTGCGCCAGGGGCGCCAGGGCATGTAAATGCGAACACCGCTGGTGGGCTTGCAGCACTGGTTGTGCCACCCACAGGAGCGGCCGGTAAAATATGTCTGAGGTCTGCCACCGCAGAACCTGCGTGCAGTCTGGTACTGACATGCTGACCGGCAAGTGCCCACACTTGCCAGTCCCTAAAACCTTCCCTTAGCTGCATGTTAGTCACCCCTCTGGTAGGCCCACGGGCAGGGTGCGTTGTAAGCCTAAGGTAGGACAAGCCCGGATGCGTGGCATGTCCTAGTAGTGAATTACCGCCATCTTGTTGTTCACTACTGCAAGGCTACCCTGTTCTCATAGGCCAGTATGGGCGGCCTGGATTATTACACCCTATGATCCTAACCGACCCAGGGAACATGGTAGAAGATCGAGTTTAGTATGCCTGAACTCGGAATAATAAGGTACATCTTTTCGCAAGGTTTATTTTAATATTCCGGGTTTGCAAATGCCGCTTTTAGAAAGTCGGCCTTTGCTTGCCTAAACATTTCAGCCGCCTCTGCGTGATGTGTATCTGATGTCTGGCTGGTGTGAGTGACAGGGCTGGGGGAACCCAGATGGGCAGGGCCAGGTGGCCTGGTATGAATAGGACGATCGACAGGTAGATGGGTGGGAGGAGTGCTCCTAGGTTCTGAATAGGACAGTGCTCCGCTACCTCGATGCCGGCTCCACCCCCTGTGGAGCGTCTGATGACTCTGCCCTGCACTCTGAAAGAAGAAGCCTGCATCACGTAAACAAAGTGCTCAGAAACCGGACTGAACTAGGCAAGGGCCCCCCTGGCCTGGGAGAACAAAAGATTTGTGGTATAAATGGAGGAGCCCTGCTCCTAAGAAACTAGATCCGCTTTTGACCAAGAAGAATCTCTGCCTGAGGAGGAGGCACCGGGAAAGCTGTAGGAGGAAGACTGTCCCTATCCTGGGGGATTGGCCTGCAGTGGTGACCTCGCTGCCAAAGGGGAGAAGAGAAACTGTTGCTGAAGACTTTGCTTTATTTTTACTTTCAAGACTTGTGCTTTTCCAAAACGATCTCCAAGGGCTTGGAACTGAGCTTGCCCCCTGAACTGAGCCCCAGGACCATTGGGCTCTACCTGATCTTCACTCGCCTGCTGCTAGACCTTGGTGTCCTTTCCCTCGCCGGAGCTGTGACCCTCGTGCCGCAGTCCCTCCCTGAGCCGTGACCAGGACTGCTTAGCCGCTCCCGCCTTGGGAAGAGCCTCGCTCGATCGGAGCCGCTCCCCCGACGCTGTGCTGGGCTGCCCCTGTCACCTCGCTCGCTGGAGGCTCGCTGTGCACCTTCACCCTCCCGCCGGAATCGGCGTTTGTGAGCATCTCCAAGCCTCGGACGGCCCGGACGCATCTGCGTGCCCGGCTGCCCCGCTTTGTTCACCCGCCACCTGCAACACCCCGCTCTGGTCGTGAGCCTGAGGATCAGACACCCATCGTGAAGTGTGGGAGCCCCGGACGCCGCCCCGCTCTTCTGTGGAGGAGCCGCTGACATCCCGCACCCACCTTCGCGACAAGAAACAAGGTACTGTACTTACGAACTCGACCGCGAGCTCGCATCGGATCCAGGGTCCGCAACGTTCTGATTTCCCTGTCATCTGCCGTGTGCTTCCCGGTCGCCGCCTCAGCCCGGAGTGTGCTGAGGCCTACAGTCACCTTGTGCCCGCCTAAAGAACTTTCCGTACAAAGAGAACTTGACCGTATTTCCAAGAATTGTGGCCCCATCAGTTCAACGTTACTGGGCCTTGTATTTAACTCTGCTGAAACTACATAAAAGCTTATTTTTATATACTGCCTGATTGGTGTCCATTTGCGGTGCATGCAAGGGGTTTACTGTATGTGTAATTGCATTTGCTTAACCGTGTACGCCTGAGACTTAGCCTAGACTGCTCGCGCCACGCACCTAGAGGGTGAGCAGGGGTTATTCTGGGGAGTCATCCTTCGCCCTGACAAGAAGTAAAGGGTCCCTGCTTGTTGTGGGTTCACACCTGCGTCAACCAGAGCCCCCTCATTTCTAACATTCTCAATCTCTCTCGCTCTCTCAATCTCGCTTGCTCGCTCTCTCTCTCAATTGCTCGCTCTCTCTCTTAATCGCTCGCTCTCTCTCAATCTCTCGCTCTCTCAATCTCTCGCTCTCTCAATCTCGCGGGATCTCAATCGCTCGCTCTCTCAATCTCTCTCGCTCTCTCAATCTCTCTCGCTCTCTCAATCTGTCTCGCTCTCACAATCTCGCTCGCTCTCTCAATCTTGCTCGCTCTCGCTCTCTCTCAATCTCGCTCGCTCTCTCAATTGCTCTCTCTCTCTCAATATCTCTCTCTCAATATCTCTCTCTCAATATCTCTCTCTCTCTCAATAGCTCTCTCTCAATAGCTCTCTCTCTCTCAATCGCTCGCTCTCTCGCGCTCTCAATCTTTCGCGCTCTCTCTTAATCTCTCGCGCTCTCTCTCAATTTCTCATGCTCTCTCAATCTCTCACGCTCTCGCTCAATCTCTCGCGCTCTCTCTCTCAATCTCTCTCGCTCTCTCAATCTGTCTTGCTCTCACAATCTCGCTCGCTCTCTCAATCTTGCTCGCTCTCGCTCTCTCTCAATCTCGCTCTCTCTCGCTCTCTCTCAATCTCTCGCTTTCTCAATCTCGCGCTCTCGCTCTCAATCTCTCTCGCTCTCTCAATCTCGCTCACTCTCGCTCTCTCAATCTCGCTCGCTATCGCTCTCTCTCAATCTCGCTCTCTCTCGCTCTCTCTCAATCTCGCTCGCTCTCTCTATCTCGCTCGCTCTCGCTCTCTCAATCTCGCTCGCTCTCGCTCTCTCTCAATCTCGCTCGCACTCTCTATCTCGCTCGCTCTCGCTCTCTCAATCTCGCACTCTCGCTCTCAATCTCGCTCGCTCTCTCTCTCAATTGCTCTCTCTCTCTCAATATCTCTCTCTCAATATCTCTCTCTCAATATCTCTCTCTCAATATCTCTCTCTCAATATCTCTCTCTCAATATATCTCTCTCAATATCTCTCTCTCAATATCTCTCTCTCTCTCAATAGCTCTCTCTCAATAGCTCTCTCTCTCAATAGCTCTCTCTCTCTCAATCTCGCTCGCTCTCGCTCTCTCAATCTCGCTCTCTCACTCTCTCGCTCTCTCTCAAGATCTCGCTCTCTCTCAAGCTCTCGCTCTCTCAAGCTCTCGCTCTCTCAATCTCTCGCTCTCTCAATCTCTCTCGCTCTCTCAATCTCTCTCGCTCTCTCAATCTCTCTCGCTCTCTCAATTGCTCTCTCTCTCTCTCTCAATCGCTCGCTCTCTCTCAATCTCTCGCTCTCTCAATCTCTCGCTCTCTCAATCTCGCGGGATCTCAATCGCTCGCTCTCTCAATCTCTCTCGCTCTCTCAATCTCTTGTTCTCTCAATCTCGCGCTCTGAATTGCTCTCTCAATCTCGCGCTCTGAATCGCTCTCTCTCAATCTCGCGCTCTGAATCGCTCTCTCTCAATCACGCGCTCTCTCAATCTCTCGCTCTCTCAATCTCCCGTTCTCTCAATCTCTCTCGCTCTCTCAATCTCGCTCTCTCAATCTCGCTCGCTCTCGCTCTCTCAATCTCGCTCGCTCCCGCTCTCTCAATCTCGCTCGCTCTCGCTCTCTCAATCTCGCTCGCTCCCGCTCTCTCAATCTCGCTCGCTCCTGCTCTCTCTCAATCTCGCTCTCTCTCAATCTCTCTCAATCTTGCTCTCTCTCAATCTCGCTCGCTCTCGCTCTCTTTCAATCTCGCTCGCTCGCGCTCTCTCAATCTCGCGCTCTCGCGCTCTCGCACTCAATCTCTCTCGCTCTCTCAATCTCGCTCGCTCGCTCTCTCTCTCTCAATCTCGCTCGCTCTCGCTCTCGCTCTCTCTCAATCTCGCTCGGGCTCTCTCTCAATCTCGCTCGCTCTCGCTCTCTCAATCTCGCTCTCCCAATCTCGCTCGCTCTCGCAATCTCGCTCGCTCTTGCTCTCTCAATCTCGCTCGCTCTCTCAATCTCGCTCGCTCTCGCTCTCTCAATTTCGCTTGCTCTCGCTCTCTCAATTTCACTCGCTCTAGCTCTCTCAATCTCGCTCGCTCGCTCTCGCTCTCTCAATATCGCTCGCTCTCTCTCTCAATCTCGCTCGCTCTCTCAATCTTGCTCGCTCTCGCTCTCTCTCAATCTCGCTCGCTCTCGCTCTCTCAATCTCGCGCTCTCGCTCTCAATCTCTCTCACTCTCTCAATCTCGCTCGCTCGCTCTCGCTCTCAATCTCGCTCGCTACCGCTCTCTCTCAATTGCTCGCTCTCTCTCTTAATCGCTCGCTCTCTCTCAATCTCTCGCTCTCTCAATCTCTCGCTCTCTCAATCTCTCGCGGGATCTCAATCGCTCGCTCTCTCAATCTCTCTCGCTCTCTCAATCTCTCTCGCTCTCTCAATCTCTCTCGCTCTCTCAATCTCGCGCTCTGAATCGCTCTCTCAATCTCGCGCTCTGAATCACTCTCTCTCAATCTCACGCTCCGAATCGCTCTCTCTCAATCTCGTGCTCTCTCAATCTCTCTCAATCTCGCTCTCTCAATCTCGCACTCTCGCTCTCAATCTCGCTCGCTCTCTCTCTCAATTGCTCTCTCTCTCTCAATATCTCTCTCTCAATATCTCGCTCTCTCTCAATAGCTCTCTCTCTCAATAGCTCTCTCTCTCTCTCAATCGCTCTGTGAGACCGGCCTCACGGCGTATGCCCTCCCGATCATCCAGCCAACCTGCAACCACCCCCAAGACACGGCATCTCCGACTCCGGCCGCCCCAGCCACCCAGACCCGAGGGCCGGCCAGAGCCCCCGACAGACTCGACACCCTACCACGCATGTCCGACCGAGGGAGCGGGAACCCCCGAGCCAGACCAAGAGGCGCCAGCCCAGTCACACCTCGGGTCGCCTTCCCCCGGGAGGACTCGATCGGCCACCAGGCCCCTGGGGAGCAGGCGCCTCGCCTGCCGAGCGTCTGGGGTCCCTCCCAGACCCACCTGAAAAGACCAAAGAAACGAGCGGCAGGAAATCCCGCCGAACCCCCTCAGTCACCCAAGGCCCCTCTCTGCGAGGACTCCGGACTTCAAAGGGCAGGGGGAGTATAATAAGGGGTGCTGGAGGAACGAATGGCAGAGAAGACCTGGAACCATCGAAGCCTGCTGACGCTGTCGCGGCTCCCGACTACCGAACCACCTGGGCCTGCTGAGTGACTCGCGGCCCCAGCCATTGAACCATCTGAGCCCTGCTGACGAGATCGCGGCTCCCGAACTCCGAACCATCTGGGCCTGCTGAGTGACTCGTGGCCCCCGACCCTCGAACCACCTGAGCCCCGCTGACGAGATCGCGGCTCCCGAACTCCGACTACCTGTGCCTGCTGAGTGACTCGCGGCTCTCCCCTCGAGGACGAATTGACAAGAGATCGCCCAGAGAACCAACACCCTCCAGCTCGAGGATTGTGAGCTATCCGCGGGGTACTTTGCAGAGACACTACCTTCAAAGACTGTCCCGCTACCCCATTCCCCTACCACTGATTTGTAGTCTCTTGAGCCGCTGATGTACTCCTTACACCTTGGATCATAAAGATCCCTTGAAACCTTCGATAAAAGAACCTATAGTCCTACAAAGAATACGTGTGGTGTCACTCTGTTCGTAGTGTAAGCTCAGGGTGTGCGCGCCTGGTTTGGACTACTTGGGAGAGGTGGGTCAAAGGGGTGGGCAAGACGGGTATCGAACCCCCCTCCGGCGAACGCCTTTCCAACATTTGGTGGCAGACGACGGGATCCGAGCCGACACCGAAAGAGAGCGTGCAGTGAACGACTGACGCACTACCAAACAGAGATGGAAGGAGAAACCTCCCTGGGTGCCGCAGGTACCGAAATGAGCTCGATGTTCCGAGAGGATCAATTGGACTATTATACGCATAGAGAATTAAAACAATTTTGCAAAGACCTTGGAATCGCTACCACCGGATTAAGCACAAAGGAAGACTTCCAGAAAGTATTGAAGACCTGGGTCGAGACGGGGGCGCCCCCGACCCAAACGGAAGGAGACTCCGCCCATGAACCACAAAGCATCCCGGTGAGAAACAGCGGGCCAGAGGGGAACCTGTCCCCCGAGGAACTAGCAGACCGAGAGAGAGGCCGCAACCACGAACTTGAACTGGCCAAGCTGAAAATCGAGGGAGAAATAAAACTGGCCGAGAAAAAGTTAGCCGTCGAGCAGTTACGGCTACAAGGGGAACTCGAGGAAAAGAGACGCCAAAGAGAGCACGACGAAAAGAAACTCCAGCTGGAACATGAATGCAGCCTGAAAGAGATCGAGTTGAGGGCTAAAAGCGAAGCGTCACGACCTTCCGGGAATCTACCATCCGCTCCCACCGTGGAAGCCAAAGTCCACATCCCCAAGGATGTGGTAAAGGAGTATTACAAAAACGACGATATCCAGCAGTGGTTTAAGGCCTACGAAGTCGCCATGACCTCTAACCGAGTCCCGCAGAAGGATTGGGGAGCTGGGCTATGGGGCCGGTTCTTAAGCGAAGGAAGAGATACCCTGCTGGATCTGCCCTCCACGGTCATGAACTCCTACAGCCACATGAAATAAGCCCTCGTGGGCCGGTATGGACTTACCTCCGAGATGTACCGGCAACGGTTCGGAGATTGCAAAAAGATACCGGGCACCACATAGGTAGAATACGTGAACTTTTACAGCTGGGCCTTGGACGGGTGGATCAAGGGCAGCAAGGTCTCCACCTTCGAAGAGCTGTTTTGATCTGATCGCCTGGGAACATTTAGCGGCCAATTGCTTTGTAGAACTGCGCCAACATCTCCTGGACAGTAAACTCACCGACCATCGAAAGCTGGCCGCCGAGGCTGACCGTTGGGTAAACACCCGGGCCACCCGAGGCCCCGTGGGAGACTACGGTCGCCACAGTCAAGGACCCCCCCGCCAGAGGGGCGGAGGAAACCACGGCCGACCGAGAGACTTCCCAGGGGGGCCCCCGCACAGCCCTCCCAGCAGCCCACCAGCGGCAGGTCCAGCCCCGTCCCCAGCCAGCACCGGAGCCCCGGGGCGGCTAGGGCCACGAACCAGGATCACCTGCTTCCGCTGCCAACAGCCCGGACACTACGCCAATGACCCCCAGTGTCCCCAGTATGACCAACCCCCCGGCCCGGCAGATGGCCTCCGTGGCCCTAGGGGAAGAGCTAGAGGACTCCGAAGAGTGGGAACCAGCTGCCATGGCCCTGGTCTCCCTTGGTGATCGAGAAATGGTCCCCGGGACCCCCTTGCCCGCCAACACGAAGAAGTACCGACAGCAGGTGACCATCAACGGCCACCGAGTCGAGGGCCTCCGCGATACCGGGGCAAGTGTCACCGCGGTCCACCGCAACCTAATCTCTGAAGACCAGATCCTACCCGGGGCCCTCTGTCCGGTCATATCCTCCGACAATTCCGAGAGCCTCTGCCAGATGGCTCTGGTGCCTTTCGAGTGGGGAGGAGTCTCCGGAGAATTGAAGGTAGCCGTCCGAACATCACAGCCCGTAGACTGCCTCCTGGGCAACGACCTTGAGAGTTCCCCGTGGGGGCAAGTGGAACGATGAGCCCATCTCGAGATGATGGGCCTACCCGAATGGGTCTGCGCCACCACGCGCTCCATGACCGCGCGATCGCCCCTCTCCGAGGGCGGGGAGGCCCTCCCACCGAACACTGTCCCCAAGATCCGGGACACCCTACCAGAAACGGACAACCCTCCTTCGGAAGGAGAAGAAGACACTAACCCGGGAGAAGGGCCGGCACCTTCCGCCCCTGAGGCACTGACTGAGCTCGGAGAACTGCCCGAGATGGCCCAGTGGCGCTGTGAGGGAGGTCCCTCCCGTGAAGAGTTCTGCCAGGAACAGGCCACCTGCCCTTCCCTCGGGGGACTCCGACAACAAGCCGAAGCACAGACCGCCGGTGACCGGACCGGAACAAACTGGGTCTATTGGGACAATGGCCTCCTATACAGTGAACAAAAGTCAGCCGAGCTAGGCGCAGCCCGAGTGCTGGTAGTACCCCTGCGCTTCCGAAACCTCCTCTTGGGCCTGGCCCACGATGTACCCTTGGCAGGACACTTAGGCCAAGACAAAACATATCAGCGATTAGTTACCCACTTCTATTGGCCCAAGATGCGAGCAAATGTAGAAGTCCACTGTAAATCCTGCCTCACGTGCCAAGGCAGTGGGAAAAGTGGCAGAAAGCGCAAGGCTCCATTACAACCCTTTCCCGTTGTGAGTACCCCGTTTGAGCGGGTCGGCATCGACATCGTGGGACCCCTGGATCCGAAGACCGCCCAGGGCCACAGATTCATCCTCGTCCTGGTGGACCATGCCACCCGCTACCCCGAGGCCATTCCCCTCCGCACCGTGACGGCTCCCGTGGTGGGCCGGGCTCTCATGGGGATCTTCTCCCGTGTCGGATTCCCTCACGAGGTTGTGAGTGATCGCAGCACTAACTTCATATCCCGCTACATGAAGTCCCTGTGGCAGCAGTGCGGAGTAACATATAAGTTCACCACCCCCTACCACCCCCAGGGCAACGGCCTGGTGGAACGCTTCAACCGAACCCTGAAGGGAATGATCCTGGGCCTCGAGGAGCCCCTGCGCCGAAGATGGGACGTCCTCCTCCCTTGCCTCCTGTTTGCGTACCGGGAAGTTCCCCAAAAGTCCCTGGGGTTCAGCCCATTCGAACTGCTATACGGACACCCCGTCCGGGGGCCCCTGAGCCTGGTCAAAGAGGGCTGGGAGACAAGCCCCCGGGGGACCCCTCCTGATGTGTTCCGCTACATCCTGGCGCTCCGCAACCAGACCCGGAAGTTTAGAGAACTCGCAGAGGCTAACCTCGAGGCCAGCCAAGAAGAAATGAAGCACTGGTATGACCAGAACGCAACTCTGGTCGAGTTCCAGCCGGGCCAGCAGGTTTGGGTCATGGCCCCGGTGAAACCCTGCGCCCTACAGGACAAATGGACTGGCCCCTTCAAGGTGATCGAGCGGAAGAGTCCGGTCACGTACCTGATCGATGTACAGTCCCCACGGAACCCCCTCCGGGTTCTCCACGTGAACCGTCTCAAGCCCCACTTTGTGAGAACGGAGTTGAGTTTGCTACTGGCCACCGATGATGGGGCGGAAGAAGACACTGACCCCCTGCCCGACCCCCTGTGCGCTAAAGAACTGGATGGTTCCGTGGAGGGAGTGAAACTGTCGACCACCCTCACTCCCCAACAGTCCGACGACTGTCGCCAGCTGCTCAGACAATTCGCAGACCTCTTCTCCCTCATCCCAAGAGTCACCGACTGGTGTGTCCACGACGTGGACACCGGCGACAGCCCACCTGTGAGACACCGAGCCTACCGGGTGCCTGACCGGGTCCGCACCTGCATCAAGACCGAAGTACAGAAGAGGTTAACCCTTGGAGTGATCGAACCCTCCGATAGCCCCTGGGCCAGCCCGGTAGTCCTGGTCCCGAAAGCGGCCACCCC
This sequence comes from Triturus cristatus, assembly GCF_964204655.1. Classification (NCBI taxonomy): domain Eukaryota; kingdom Metazoa; phylum Chordata; class Amphibia; order Caudata; family Salamandridae; genus Triturus; species Triturus cristatus. The sequence continues at coordinate 821,033,575 of NC_140579.1, read as the reverse complement.
TGGGGTCGCCCCCGAACTAGGATTCTGTGTGGACTACCGGGGGCTCAATGCGGTCACCCGAGCGGACGCTCATCCTATCCCCCGCGCCGACGAACTCATTGACCGCCTTGGGGCCGCTCGTTTCCTCAGCACCTTCGACCTGACTTGCGGTTACTGGCAGATTGCGCTCACGGAGGGAGCAAAAGAACGCTCCGCCTTCTCCACACCCGATGGACACTACCGCTTCAGGGTCATGCCGTTCGGGATGAAAAATGCCCCGGCCACCTTCCAGCGGTTGGTAAACAAGGTCCTGGCCGGACTCGAGGAGTTCAGCGCAGCGTACCTTGACGACATAGCCGTATTCAGCTCTCAATGGCACGAGCATCTCCAGCACCTCCGGCAAGTACTGCTGGCCCTGCGCCAAGCCGGCCTAACAGTGAAGGCCAGCAAATGCCAGCTCGGGCAAGGCTCCGTGGTCTACCTGGGGCATTAGGTGGGCAGCGGGCAGGTCGCCCCCCTCCAACCAAAGATCGACGCCATCAAGTCCTGGGAGCCCCCCACCACTCAGACAGAAGTCCGGGCCTTCCTGGCCCTCACAGGATACTACCGGAGGTTCATTAAAAACTATGGTAGCCTCGCAGGGCCTCTCACGGAGTTGACCTCCAAAAAACTCCCGAAGAAGTGCAGTGGACCCCCCTGTGCCAGCAGGCGTTCGACACCTTGAAAACCGCCATATGCACCGCCCCAGTACTTAAGGCCCCCGACTACTCCCAAGAGTTTGAGGTCCAGACCGACGCATCCGAACACGGCATCGGAGCCGTCCTCTCGCAGTTCAACGACAAGGGCATCGATCAGCCCATAGCCTTCATCAGCCGAAGGCTGCTGCCTCGAGAACAGCGTTGGAGTACCATAGAACGAGAGACCTTCGCCGTAGTCTGGGCCCTCAAGAAACTACGGCCCTACTTGTTCGGAACCCACTTCCGAGTGCAGACGGACCACCGGCCCTTGCGGTGGCTGATGCAGATGCGGGGAGAGAACCCCAAGCTATTACGATGGTCAATCTCCCTCCAAGGGATGGACTTCACTGTCGAGCATCGCCCCGGGACGGATCATGCCAACGCCGACGGCCTGTCCCGGTTCTTCCGCTTCGGCGAGGAGAACCCCCCAGTGGATGGGTAGTTCTCCACGCCTTTCAGCTGGGGGGGACGCGTGTGAGACCGGCCTCACGGCGTATGCCCTCCCGATCATCCAGCCAACCTGCAACCACCCCCAAGACACGGCATCTCCGACTCCGGCCGCCCCAGCCACCCAGACCCGAGGGCCGGCCGGAGCCCCCGACAGACTCGACACCCTACCACGCATGTCCGACCGAGGGAGTGGGAACCCCCGAGCCAGACCAAGAGGCACCAGCCCAGTCACACCTCGGGTCGCCTTCCCCCGGGAGGACTCGATCGGCCACCAGGCCCCTGGGGAGCAGGCGCCTCGCCTGCCGAGCGTCTGGGGTCCCTCCCAGACCCACCTGAAAAGACCAAAGAAACGAGCGGCAGGAAATCCCGCCGAACCCCCTCAGTCACCCAAGGCCCCTCTCTGCGAGGACTCCGGACTTCAAGGGGCAGGGGGAGTATAATAAGGGGTGCCGGAGGAACGAATGGCAGAGAAGACCTGGAACCATCGAAGCCTGCTGACGCTGTCGCGGCTCCCGACTACCGAACCACCTGGGCCTGCTGAGTGACTCGCGGCCCCCAGCCATTGAACCATCTGAGCCATGCTGACGAGATCGCGGCTCCCGAACTCCGAACCATCTGGGCCTGCTGAGTGACTCGCGGCCCCCGACCCTCGAACCACCTGAGCCCCGCTGACGAGATCGCGGCTCCCGAACTCCGACTACCTGTGCCTGCTGAGAGACTCGCGGCTCTCCCCTCGAGGACGAATTGACAAGAGATCGCCCAGAGAACCAACACCCTCCAGCTCGAGGATTGTGAGCTATCCGCGGGGTACTTTGCAGAGACACTACCTTCAAAGACTGTCCCGCTACCCCATTCCCCTACCACCGATTTATAGTCTCTTGAGCCGCTGATGTACTCCTTACACCTTGGATCATAAAGATCCCTTGAAACCTTCGATAAAAGAACCTATCGTCCTACAAAGAATACGTGTGGTGTCACTCTGTTCGTAGTGTAAGCTCAGGGTGTGCGCGCCTGGTTCGGCCTACTCTGGAGAGGTGGGTCAAAGGGGTGGGCAAGACGGGTATCGAACCCCCCTCCGGCAAACGCCTTTCCAACACGCTCGCTCTCTCGCGCTCTCAATCTTTCGCGCTCTCTCTTAATCTCTCGCGCTCTCTCTCAATTTCTCATGCTCTCTCAATCTCTCGCGCTCTCGCTCAATCTCTCGCGCTCTCTCTCAATCTCGCGCTCTCTCTCTTAATCTCTCTCGCTCTCTCAATCTGTCTCGCTCTCACAATCTCGCTCGCTCTCTCAATCTTGCTCGCTCTCGCTCTCTCTCAATCTCGCTCTCTCTCGCTCTCTCTCAATCTCTTGCGCTCTCGCTCTCTCAATCTCGCGCTCTCGCTCTCAATCTCTCTCGCTTTCTCAATCTCGCTCGCTCTCGCTCTCTCAATCTCGCTCGCTATCGCTCTCTCTCAATCTCGCTCTCTCTCGCTCTCTCTCAATCTCGCTCGCTCTCTCTCTCTATCTCGCTCGCTCTCGCTCTCTCAATCTCATTCGCTCTCGCTCTCTCTCAATCTCGCTCTCTCTCTCTATCTCGCTTGCTCTCGCTCTCTCAATCTCGCACTCTCGCTCTCAATCTCGCTCGCTCTCACTCTCAATTGCTCTCTCTCTCTCAATATCTCTCTCTCAATATCTCTCTCTCAATAGCTCTCTCTCTCAATAGCTCTCTCTCTCTCAATCTCGCTCGCTCTCGCTCTCTCAATCTCGCTCTCTCACTCTCTCGCTCTCTCTCAAGATCTCGCTCTCTCTCAAGCTCTCGCTCTCTCTCAAGCTCTCGCTCTCTCAATCTCTCGCTCTCTCAATCTCTCTCGCTCTATCAATCTCTCTCGCTCTCTCAATCTCTCTCGCTCTCTCAATTGCTCCCTCTCTCTCTCTCAATCGCTCTCTCTCTCTCAATCTCTCGCTCTCTCAATCTCGCGGGATCTCAATCGCTCGCTCTCTCAATCTCTCTCGCTCTCTTAATCTCTCGTTCTCTCAATCTCGCGCTCTGAATTGCTCTCTCAATCTCGCGCTCTGAATCGCTCTCTCTCAATCTCGCGCTCTGAATCGCTCTATCTCAATCACGCGCTCTCTCAATCTCTCGCTCTCTCAATCTCGCGGGATCTCAATCGCTCGCTCTCTTAATCTCTCTCGCTCTCTCAATCTCCCGTTCTCTCAATCTCTCTTGCTCTCTCAATCTCGCTCTCTCAATCACGCTTGCTCTCACTCAATCTATCGCTCTCTCTCTCTCAATCGCTCTCTCTCAATCGCTCGCTCTCAATCGCTCGCTCTCTCTCTCAATCGCTCGCTCGCTCTCAATCGCTCTCTCTCAATCGCTCGCTCTCAATCGCTCGCTCTCTCTCTCAATCGCTCGCTCGCTCTCGCTCTCTCAATCTCGCTCGCTCTCGCTCTCTCAATCTCGCTCGCTCCCGCTCTCTCAATCTCGCTCGCTCCCGCTCTCTCAATCTCACTCGCTCCCGCTCTCTCAATCTCGCTCGCTCCCACTCTCGCTCTCTCACTCGCTCCCGCTCTCGCTCTCTCAATCTCGCTCGCTCTCGCTCTCTCTCAATCTTGCTCTCTCTCAATCTTGCTCGCTCTCGCTCTCTCTCAATCTCGCTCACTCTCGCTCTCTCAATCTCGCTCGCTCTCGCTCTCTCTCAATCTCGCTCGCTCTCGCTCTCTCTCAATCTCGCTCGCTCTCTCAATCTCGCGCTCTCGCTCTCAATCTCTCTCGCTCTCTCAATCTCGCTCGCTCTCGCTCTCTCAATCTCGCTCGCTCGCTCTCGCTCTCTAAATCTCGCTCGCTCGCTCTCGCTCTCTCAATCTCGCTCGCTCGGGCTCTCTCTCAATCTCGCTCGGGCTCTCTCTCAATCTCGCTCGCTCTCTCAATCTCGCTCGCTCTCTCAATCTCTCACTCTCTCAATCTCTCAATCTCTCGCTCTCTCAAGCTCTTGCTCTCTCTCAAGCTCTCCCTCTCTCTCAAGTTCTCGCTCTCTCTCAAGCTCTCGCTCTCTCTCAAGCTATCTCAATCTCTCTCGCTCTCTCAATCTCTCGCTCTCTCAAACTCTCGCTCTCTCAATTGCTCTCTCTCTCTCTCTCAATCGCTCACTCTCTCTCAATCGCTCACTCTCTCTCAATCGCTCACTCTCTCTCAATCTCTCGCTCTCTCAATCTCGCGAGATCTCAATCTCACGGGATCTCAATCTCGCGGGATCTCAATAGCTCGCTCTCTCAATCTCTCTCGCTCTCTCAATCTCTCTTGCTCTCTTAATCTCTCGTTCTCTCAATCTCGCGCTCTGAATCGCTCTCTCTCAATCTCTCGCGCTCTCTCAATCTCTCGCGCTCTCTCAATTTCTCTCGCTCTCAATCTCTCTTGCTCTCTCAATCTCTCGCGCTCTCTCAATCTCTTGCGCTCTCTCAATCTCTCTCGCTCTCAATCTCTCTCGCTCTCAATCTCACTCGTTCTCTCAATCTCTCTCGCTCTCTCATTTGCTCTCTCTCTCAATCTCTCACGCTCTCACTCTCTCTCACTCTCAATCTCGCTCGCTCTCTCAATCTCTCACTCTCTCAAGCTCTCGCTCTCAAGCTCTCGCTCAAGCTCTCGCTCTCTCTCAATCTCTCGCGCTCTTAATCTCTCGCGCTCTCAATCTCTCGCGCTCTCAATCTCTCGTGCTCTCTCAATCTCTCGCGCTCTCTCAATCTCTCGCGCTCTCAATCTCTCTCGCTCTCTCGCTCTCTCGCTCTCTCAATCTCTCTCGCTCTCTCAATCTCTCTCGCTCTCAATCTCTCTCGCTCTCTCGCGCTCTCAATCTCTCTCGCTTTCTCAATCTCGCGGGATCTCAATCGCTCGCTCTCTCAATCTCTCTCGCTCTCTCAATCTCTCGTTCTCTCAATCTCACGCTCTAAATCGCTCTCTCTCAATCTCGCGCTCTGAATTGCTCTCTCAATCTCGCGCTCTGAATCGCTCTCCCTCAATCTCGCGCTCTGAATCGCTATCTCTCAATCTCGCGCTCTCAATCTCGCTCTCTCAATCTTGCGCTCTCGCTCTCAATCTCGCTCTCTCTCAATATCTCTCTCAATATCTCTCTCTCTCAATATCTCTCTCTCTCAATAGCTCTCTCTCTCAATAGCTCTCTCTCTCAATAGCTCTCTCTCTCAATCGCTCTCTCTCTCTCAATCACTCTCTCTCTCTCTCTCTCAATCGCTCGCTCTCTCTATCACTCGCTCTCTCACGCTCTCTCGCGCTCCCCCTCAATCTTTCGCGCTCTCAATCTCTTGCGCTCTCTCTCAATCTCTCACGCTCTCTCTCAATCTCTCACGCTCTCTCTCTTAATCTCTTGCGCTCGCTCTCTTAATCTCTTGCGCTCGCTCTCTCAATCTCTTGCGCTCGCTCTCTCAATCTCTTGCGCTCGCTCTCTCAATCTCTCACGCTCTCTCTCAATCTCTCGTGCTCTCTCTCAATCTCTCACGCTCTCTCAATCTCTTGCGCTCGCTCTCTTAATCTCTTGCGCTCGCTCTCTCAATCTCTTGCGCTCGCTCTCTCAATCTCTTGCGCTCGCTCTCTCAATCTCTTGCGCTCGCTCTCTCAATCTCTTGCGCTCGCTCTCTCAATCTCTTGCACTCTCAATCTCTCGCACTCTCAATCTCTCGCACTCTCAATCTCTCGCACTCTCAATCTCTCGCACTCTCAATCTCTCGCACTCTCAATCTCTCGCACTCTCAATCTCTCGCACTCTCAATCTCTCGCACTCTCAATCTCTCGCGCTCTCAATCTCTCGCGCTCTCAATCTCTCGCGCTCTCAATCTCCCGCGCTCTCAATCTCTCGCGCTCTCAATCTCTCGCGCTCTCAATCTCTCGTGCTCTCAATCTCTCGCGCTCTCAATCTCTCGTGCTCTCAATCTCTCAATCTCTCGCTCTCTCAATCTCTCGCTCACTCTCTCTCTCAATCTCTCACTCTCTCAATCTCTCGCTCTCTCAATCTCTCGCTCTCTCAATCTCTCGCTCTCTCAATCTCTCGCTCTCTCTCTCAATCTCTCGCTCTCTCGCTCTCTCTCAATCGCTCGCTTTTGCTCTCAATCGCTCGCTTTTGCTCTCAATCACTCGCTTTTGCTCTCAATTGCTTGCTCTCAATTGCTTGCTCTCAATTGCTTGCTCTCAAGCGCTCACTCTCAAGTGCTCACTTTCAATCGCTTGCTGGATCGCTCTCGCTCATGCTCGCTCGCTCATGCTCACTCGCTCTCTCAATCTCTCTCGCTCTCTCCATTTCTCTCTCTCTCAAGCTCTCAATCGCTCGCTCTCTCAATCGCTCGCTCTCTCAATCTCTCGCGCTCTCAATCTCTCGTGCTCTCTCAATATCTTGCGTTCTCTCAATCTCTCGCGCTCTCTGAATCTCTCACGTTCTCTCAATCTCTCGCGCTCTCTAAATCTCGCGCTCTCTGAATCTCTCGCGCTTTCTCTCTCGCACTCTCTCTAACGCTCTCTCTCACGCTCTCTCTCGCGCTCTCTCTCGCGCTCTCTCTCGCGCGCGCGCGCGCTCGTTTTCAATCTCACTCTCTCAATCTCTTTCTCTCGCTCTCTCTCTCTCTCGCTCTCTCGGTCTCTCTCTCGCTCTCTCTCTCGCTCGCTCTCTCTCTCACTCTCTCTCTCGCTCTCTCTCTCTCTTGCTCTCTCTCTCTCTCGCTCTCTCTCTCTCTCGCTCTCTCTCTCTCTCGCTCTCTCTCTCTCTCGCTCTCTCTCTCTCGCTCTCTCTCTCGCTCTCTCTCTCGCTCTCTCTCTCTCGCTCTCTCTCTCTCGCTCTCTCTCTCTCTCTCGCTCTCTCTCTCTCTCGCTCTCTCGCGCTCTCTCGCTCGCTCTCTCGCTCTCTCTCTCAATCACTTGCTCTCTCAATCTCTTGCTCTCAATCTCTTGCTCTCAATCTCGTGCTCGCTCTCAATCTCTCGCTCTCAATCTCTCTCTCTCTCAATCTCTCTTGCTCTCTCTCAATCTCTCTTGCTCTCTCAATCTCTCTCGCTATCTCTCTTTCTCTCAATCTCTTTCTCTCAATGTCTTTCTCTCAATCGCTCTCTCTCACTCTCTCGCTCTCTCTCAATCTCCCTGTAGGAAGGTGGATATCTGACTATGGTTACCCCCAACTTTTTGCCTAGTGTCTAGCTGGTTTTTTCGACTTAGTTGGCCTGAGATCCTGCTATTCAGGATCTCAGCCTGTCTGCTCTCTCTTTAAAATGGACTCCATGTACCCTAGGTACATACACAATTGGGAAGGATCACCTTATTGGACCCTGTACAGTGTACCCTAGGTACCCAGGGCATAGGTGTACCCTAGGCCTCCAAGGGGCTGCAGCATGTATTATGCCACCCCTGGTCTGGCCTTCCAATTTGACACAACTGGCTGATCACTCAGCTGGGGTAAGTTGGTGTAACCACCTCTTACTTAGGTGTAGTATGCCTATACCTAACCTTAAATGGGACACATGTTTACTATAAGTCACTCCTATGGCAGGCCTTAACAATCCTGAAGGCAGAGTGCTTGGTTCCATGTGAGATGGTGCTCTGGCATGAGCTGAGCCTGTCTGCAGTGGTCGGAACAACTTCCTTCTACCGTTTCCAGATATCGCCATACCATATACTCTTAGGTGCATTATGAACCTCGCGGTTAAATGCTATCTTTGGTTTGGCTTTATCAAAACATGTCGAGTAAGGTGTCATACGAATTGAAAAACTAACCCCTCGCCAATTCTGACGACGGCAAAGCATTCCACCCTTCTAGAGGGACACGACATGTACAGATCCTGAAACCCGGGTAAAATCAGACATAGCCTCAGCTCCACAAAATGGACGCTGCCACCACCGACACAAGTCTGCCCTCCTGCTGCTGGGAGTCCTTCCAGCTTGGGAGACATGGACAAAGGGTTTCCTGCCAGGGGAGGTGCGAGCACCACCCCAGACAGGATTTTGTGTATTGGTCAGGTAGGGCTTGAATAGAATCAGACATGCCTGAGGCTCACAAGGAGCATCGGTGCATATGCCAGTTCAAAACGGTCCTGGGGCACACCAGCCCCAGACCTGGGGCGAGCTGGACAAAGGATAGGGGGTGTAACCACCCCCCTTCCTGGTCCCACCCTTAAGGAGGGACCTAGCAGGTAGTCCAGCCCCTAGAATCCACTTAAAGGTAGGAGCTGTGTCCTAAGACTTCAGCCATCCTGGAATCAACTTGAAACTAAGAAGAAGACGGGAACTTCGACGTTCTGCTGCACAGAAGACTGAAGGGAATCTCCCCTATGGTCAGGAAGTGACCATCTTGCTAACGCAAGCACCATCCAGCAAATCGACGTCTGCTTTGCCGCCGCCTCCTGCCGGAGCCCGAGCCCAGAGACCGACAAGAACTGGACCTCCAGACCTCTCACCGCCCGATCCACAGTCCCTGCAAAGAAGGTACCCGTGGCGGCACTGAGACACGTGGAACCAGCCATCTTGGAAGACACTCGACAAGCTGCAAGCGCAACAACAGAGGCTCCCTCCGAGTTGTGCTTTGGGTCCTGAGAAGCCCAACATCCGAGCAGCATCTGCACCAAAGGTGAGCCCTCCAGCATCTCCACGATCTGCGTGGGGCCCCTTTGCAGTTTGCGACTCGACGCGCCTACCCGGTCCCTGGCCCGTTGGCTAGTGGCCATCTTGGCGAACCTTTTTGAGAACTACGATGCTGGTCTGGTTGCTCCAGACTGGCCCCTGCTTCCCTCCAAAGGAGCAGCCCCTTGCTGGTCAGAGTTACAAGCTTTCTTCGATTCCTGCGACTCCTGCTTTTGCCAAGGCTTGTTTGCTTCTTTTGAGTCACCGACACCGCCGACAGCGAGAGCCTGCGTGGGGCAGCTCGTGAACCGACTCCTGGATGTCGTCGACCTTCAGGGACCACATGGCTGCAAAGACAAGCTACACCTCTTCACCTGTTTGCACCCGACATCGCCTGGCACCTACCTGGTGCCACGCCGGTCACTGGCTAGTGACTGTGAACACTGTCCCCTCTGCTTACAGGTCTTCTACACTTCCGATCCACCCTTGGATCCACTGCATCTCTTCTGGACCGACCGCCTGCAGCATCTTTGTCGTCAGGCTCCATTGAACAGATAGACGAAACCCGACGCACTTCGAGACCTTTGCACCCGCTTCCTGTGGGTGAGGTAAAGCTGTCACTCCGGTGCACAAGTGTAGAGTAACATCTCTAATGTCTAGGTTTGAAGTCTTGATTTCGTAGTCCATCCAGAAGACCCTTCTAGCAGTAACTTTTGAACTTTTACGCACCCATTGAAAACCTATGGGAGCCCGCGTGTAACTTTCCTCACTGCACATGCGACCCGTGGACCTCCTGGTCCCTAACTAAAGTTAGCTCCTTGTAGGCCCAGCAATTCTAGAGGCCCTAGGCCTTTTCCCTTTCCTGTTCATGGTACTTATACCACTATTTTAGTATATGGTTTGAGCGGCCACCAGGGCCTATCCATATAAAGTGCAACTTCTGTATATTGTAATACTTTCTTGTTTAACGATTTGTGCTCCTGTGCTCATAAAGAGTCTAGGGGATACTTTGAGTAATAAATACATATATATTTTGAATATATATCTGTGTTGTGTCCTTTCATTGGTATAAAAGGGGGTTACATATGGTAAAACAGCTTGCTTTACATGCCTAAACGAGTTTAGCCTCAAAGACTGCTTAGCCTACGCCACCACTAGGGCAGCTGGTCTGAAAAGGTTGACTTACAACCACACCATAAGGGTTGCTTGGCATGGTACAAGGTGGTCACTTTAATTAGTGAACATCATATACCAGGCCAACTTCTCACACTCGCTATCGCTCTCTATCAATCTCGCTTGCTCTCGCCCTCTCAATCTCGCTCTCTCTCTCACTCTCTCGCTCTCTCTCAAGATCTCGCTCTCTCTCAAGCTCTCGCTCTCTCTCAAGCTCTCGCTCTCTCTCAAGCTCTTGCTCTCTCTCAATCTCTCTCGCTCTCTCAATCTCTCTCGCTCTCTCAATCGCTCGCTCTCTCTCTCAATCGCTCGCTCTCTCTCTCAATCGCTCTCTCTCTCAATCTCTCGCTCTCTCAATCTCTCTCGCTCTCTCAATCTCTCTCGCTCGCTCAATCTCTCTCGCTCTCTCAATTGCTCGCTCTCTCAATCACTCGCTCTCTCTCAATCTCTCGCTCTCTCAATCTCGCGGGATCTCAATCGCTTGCTCTCACAATCTCTCTCGCTCTCTCAATCTCTCTCGATCTCTCGTTCTCTCAATCTCGCGCTCTGAATCGCTCTCTCAATCTCGCGCTCTGAATCGCTCTTTCAATCTCGCGCTCTGAATCGCTCTCTCTCAATCTCGTGCTCTGAATCGCTCTCTCTCAATCTCGCGCTCTTTCAATCTCGCTCTCTCAATCTCGCGCTCAATCTCGCTCGCTCTCTCTCTCAATTGCTCTCTCTCTCTCGATATCTCTCTCTCAATCGCTCTCTCTCAATCGCTCTCTCTCTCTCAATCGCTCTCTCTCTCTCTCTCAATCGCTCCCTCTCTCTCTCAATCTCTCGCTCTCAATCTCGCTCGCTCTCGCTCTCTCAATCTCGCTCGCTCTCGCTCTCTCTCAATCTCTCTTGCTCTCTCAATCTCTCTCGCTCTCTCAATCTCTCTCGCTCTCTCAATCTCTCTCGCTCTCACAATCTCTCGCTCTCTCAATCGCTCTCTCTCTCTCAATCGCTCGCTCTCTCAATCTCGCTCTCTCTCGCAATCTCGCTCGCTCTAGCTCTCTCAATCTCGCTCGCTCTCACTCTCTCAATCTCGCTAGCTCTCGCTCTCTCAATCTCGCTAGCTCTCGCTCTCTCAATCTCTCTAGCTCTCGCTCTCTCAATCTCGCTCGCTCTAGCTCTCTCAATCTCGCTCGCTCGCTCTCTCAATCTCGCTCGCTCTCTCTCTCAATCTCGCTCGCTCGCTCTCTCAATCTCGCTCGCTCTTGCTCTCTCTCAATCTCGCTCGCTCTCTCAATCTCACGCTCTCGCTCTCAATCTCTCTCTCAATCTCGCTCGCTCGCTATCGCTCTCTCTCAATCTCGCTCGCTCTCGCTCTCTCAATCTCGCTCGCTCTCGCTCTCTCAATCTCGCTCGCTCTCGCTCTCTCAATCTCGCTCGCTCTCGCTCTCTCAATCTCGCTCGCTCTCGCTCTCTCAATCTCGCTCGCTCTCGCTCTCTCACTCTCTCGCTATCTCTCAAGATCTCGCTCTCTCTCAAGCTCTCGCTCTCTCTCAAGCTCTCGCTCTCTCTCAAGCTCTCACTCTCTCTCAAGCTCTCACTCTCTCTCAAGCTCTCACTCTCTCTCAACCTCTCGCTCTCTCAATCTCTCGCTCTCTCAATCTCTCTCGCTCTCTCAATCTCTCTCGCTCTCTCAATTGCTCGCTCTCTCTCTCAATCACTCGCTCTCTCTCAATCTCTCTCTCTCTCAATCTCTCGCTCTCTCAATCTCGCAGGATCTCAATCACTCGCTCTCTCAATCTCTCTCGCTCTCTCAATCTCTCTCGCTCTCTCAATCTCTCGCTCTCTCAATCTCTCGCTCTGAATCGCTCTCTCAATCTCGCGCTCTGAATCGCTCTCTCAATCTCGCGCTCTGAATCGCTCTCTCTCAATCTCGCGCTCTGAATCGCTCTCTCTCTCAATCTCGTGCTCTCTCAATCTCTCTCAATCTCGCTCTCTCAATCTCGCGCTCTCGCTCTCAATCTCGCTCGCTCTCTCTCTCAATTGCTCTCTCTCTCTCAATATCTCTCTCTCAATATCTCTCTCTCAATATCTCTCTCTCAATATCTCTCTCTCAATATCTCTCTCTCAATATCTCTCTCTCAATATCTCTCTCTCTCTCAATCGCTGGCTCTCTCGCGCTCTCAATCTTCCGCGCTCTCCCTCAATCTCTTGCGCTCTCTCAATCTCTCGCGCTCTCTCTCAATCTCGCGCTCTCTCTCTCTCAATCTCTTGCGCTCTGTAGGAGAGTAGGGTCTGCTATCCTATGGTCACCCCAAATTTTTGCTTTTTGCTTCACTGGTTTTTGACATATTGAGGCTGTGGGCCTGCTAATCAGACCCCCAGCCTGCTGTTCTCTCTACTAAATTGACACTATGCACTATAGGTGCATAACCAATTGGAATTGGATCACCCTGTGAGCCCCTGTACCAGTGTACACTAGGTACCCAGGGCATTGGTGTATCTAAGGCCTACCAGGGGCTGAAGCATGTATTGTGCCACCCCTGGCCTGGCCTAGCAATTTGACACAACTGGCTGATCACTCAGCTGGGGTAAGTTGGTGTAACCACCTCTTACTTAGGTGTAGTATACCTATACCTAACCTTAAATGGGACACATGTTAACCTATAAGTCACTCCTATGGCAGGCCTTAACAATCCTGAAGGCAGAGTGCTTGGTTTCATGTGAGATGGTGCTCTGGCATGAGCTGAGCCTGTCTGCAGTGGTCGGAACAACTTGCTTCTACCGTTTCCAGATATCGCCATACCATATACTCTTAAGTGCATTATGAACCTCGCGGTTAAATGCTAACTTTGGTTTGGCTTTATCAAAACATGTCGAGTAAGGTGTCATACGAATTGGAATACTAACCCCTCGCCAATTCTGGCGACGGGGTTAGCATTCCACCCTTCTGGAGGGACATGACATGTACAGTACCTGAAACCCGGGTAAAATCAGACATAGACTCAGCTCCACAAAATGGACGCTGCCACCACAGACACAAGTCTGCCCTCCTGCTGCTGGGAGTCCTTCCAGCTTGGGAGACGTGGACAAAGGGTTTCCTGCCAGGGGAGGTGCAAGCACCACCCCAGACAGGATTTTGTGTATTGGTCAGGTAGGGCTTGAATAGAATCAGACATGCCTGAGGCTCACAAGGAGCCTCGGTGCATATGCCAGTTCCAACCGGTCCTGGGGCACACCAGCCCCAGACCTGGGGCGAGCTGGACAAGGATTGGGGGTGTAACCACCCCCTTCCTGGTCCCACCCTTAGTGAGGGACCTAGCAGGTAGTCCGGCCCCTAGAATCCGCTTAAAGGTAGGAGCTGTGTCCTAAGACTTCAGACATCCTGGAATCAACTTACTACAAAGAAGAAGACGGGAACTTCGACGCTCTGCTGCACAGAGGACAGAAGGAAATCTCCCCTATGGTCAGGGAGTGACCATCTTGCTAACGCAAGCACCAACCAGCTACTCGACATCTGCTTTGCCGCTGCCTCCTGCCGGAGCCCGAGCCCAGAGCCCAATAAGAACTGGACCTCCAGACCTCTCACAGCCCGATCCACAGTCCCTGCAAAGAAGGAACCCATGGAGGCACCGAGACACGTGGAGCCAGCCATCTTGAAAGACCCACGACAAGCTGCAAGCGCGACAACAGAGGCTCCCTCCAAGTTGTGCTTTGGGACCTGAGAAGCCCAACATCCGAGCAGCATCAGCACCAAAGGTGAGCCCTCCAGCATTTCCACGATCTGCGTGGGGCCCCTCTGCACTTTGCAACTCGACGCGCCTAACCGGACCCTGGCCCGTTGGCTAGTGGCCATCTTGGCAACCTAACTTGAAAACTACGATGCTGGTCTGGTTGCTCCAGACTGGCCCCTGCTGCCCTCCAAAGGAGCAGCCTCTCTGACCTTGCTGGTCAGAACCATCAGCTTTCTTCATTTCCCACAACTCCTGCTTTTGCCAAGGCTTGTTTGCTTCCTTCGAGTCGCCGTCACCGCCGACAGCGAGAGCCTGCGTCGGACAGCTCTTGAACCGACTCCTGGATGTCGTCAACCTTCAGGGACCACGTGGCTGCGGAGACAAGCTACACCTCTTTGCCTGTTTGCACCCGACATCGCCTGGTACCTACCTGGTGCCACGCCGGTCACTGGCTAGTGACTGTGAACACTGTCCCCTCTGCTTTCAGGTCTTTTACAACTCCGATCCACCCTTGGATCCACCGCATCTCTTCTGGACCAGCCGCCTGCAGCATCTTTGTCACCAGGCTCCATTGAACAGATAGACGAAACCCGACGCACTTCGAGACCTATGCACCCGCTTCCTGTGGGTGAGGTAAAGCTGGCACTCCGGTGCCCAAGTGTAGAGAAACATCTCTAGTGTCTGTGTTTTAAGTCTTAAGTTCGTAGTCCAACCAGAAGACCCTTCTAGCAGTAACTTTTGAACTTTTACGCACCCATTGAAAACCTATGGGAGCCCGCGTGTAACTTTCCTCACTGCACACGCGACCCGTGGACCTCCTGGTCACTAACTAAAGTTAGCTCCTTGTAGGCCCAGCAATTCTAGAGGCCCTAGGCCTTTTCCCTTTCCTGTTCGTGGTACTTATACCACTATTTTAGTATATGGTTTGAGCGGCCACCAGGGCCTATCCATATAAAGTGCAACTTCTGTATATTGTGATACTTTCTTGTTTAACGATTTGTGCTCCTGTGCTCATAAAGAGTCTAGGGGATACTTTGAGTAATAAATACATATATATTTTGAATATATATCTGTGTTGTGTCCTTTCATTGGTATAAAAGGGGGTTACATATGGTAAAACAGCTTGCTTTACATGCCTAAACGAGTTTAGCCTCAAAGACTGCTTAGCCTACGCTACCACTAGGGCAGCTGGTCCGAAAAGGTTGACTTACAACCACACCATAAGGGTTGCCTGGCATGGTACAAGGTGGTCACTTTAATTAGTGAACATCATATACCAGGCAAACTTCTCACACTCGCCATCGCTCTCTCTCAATCTCGCTCGCTCTCGCTCTCTCAATCTCGCTTGCTCTCGCCCTCTCAATCTCGCTCTCTCTCTCACTCTCTCTCAAGATCTCGCTCTCTCTCAAGCTCTCGCTCTCTCTCAAGCTCTCGCTCTCTCAATCTCTCGCTCTCTCAATCTCTCGCTCTCTCAATCTCTCTCGCTCTCTCAATCTCTCTCGCTCTCTCAATCTCTCTCTGTTAGACGGACCGGGAGGGTCGGCCGAGGACAAAGGGAGAGGTCTCCGGGGAGAGCCGTCTCCAGCGCTCGTACAGACGAATAACTTCCCCCCCACAGAGGTACACCACACAATGATAAGGTTTAACGTTCTTTATAAGCAATCTTTAGGTACGATAGAATGGTACAAGGAGGTCAGGACTCAGGGGTCCCCTCGATTCTAGTCTCTTGGTTGGGAAAGGGGGTAGCGGGACAGTCTTGTTACCAATCAGGTAGATGCGATGGTATGATGGATAGCTCACAATCCTCGAGCTCGGCGTTCGAGATGGACGGACCGCGGCAGCGCCAGCAGGTCCCGGTGAAGGTGGTAGTTACAACGGTCCGCGGCAGCGCCAGCAGGTCCCGGCGAGGATGGTAGTTACAACGGTCTGCGGCAGCGCCAGCAGGTCCCGACGAGGATGGTAGTTACAACGGTCCGCGGCAGCGCCAGCAGGTCCCGACGAGGATGAAGGATGCAGAAGGTTGCGGCAGCGCCAGCAGGCAGGATGATAGTTCACAAGGCAGGACTACGGCAGCGCCAGTAGTCCGTCCAGGATGAGTTCTTCACGGTGTCTCTCGACTCCAGGATACAACTCCCTTCCTGCTCTGGAGCTGCCCCAGTTATAGGTCTGGCGCCCTTTGATGTCCGGACCCTCGCACTTGGAGGTCGGGAGGTCCGGGATGAGGGAGTCCAGACACCCAGCAGGGGGGTGGAGCCAGCGCCCGGGGGAGCTGGGGGCGATCGGCACCTGGCGGGGGAGAGCCATCGACACTTCTTTCTCCCATTGACCTGCCAAGTGGTCCGTTCACCTCCTGGGTGGATGGTGGTGCCGGGATGTCGGGGCCTGGCCAGGCCCAGGGTTAGGGTCGAGCTGAGGCCATGCGGCCTCGTGGTGCAGTGTCCAAGATGGCGGCCGGGCCGGGCGAGGGAGCCGGTAGTGGTTCGGCCCCATGATACAGAGATGTCCGGGGGCAGGAATCCCGTCTTGGGACGGGATGCGGGTTGCTTCTGTGGGTAACACCTGGGGGGCCGGGGCTCGGGCGCTGTCATGCAGGGAGGGAGCAAGCCCTTCATGTGGCCTGTCCAACACTCTCGCTCTCTCAATTGCTCGCTCTCTCTCTCTCAATCTCTCGCTCTCTCTCTCAATCTCTCGCTCTCTCAATCTCTCTCGCTCTCTCAATCTCTCTCGCTCTCTCAATCTCTCTCGCTCTCTCAATTGCTCGCTCTCTCAATTGCTCTCTCTCTCTCTCAATCACTCGCTCTCTCTCAATCTCTCGCTCTCTCAATCTCTCGCTCTCTCAATCTCGCGGGATCGCAATCGCTCGCTCTCTCAATCTCTCTCGCTCTCTCAATCTCTCTCGATCTCTCGTTCTCTCAATCTCACGCTCTGAATCGCTCTCTCAATCTCGCGCTCTGAATCGCTCTTTCAATCTCACGCTCTGAATCGCTCTCTCTCAATCTCGTGCTCTGAATCGCTCTCTCTCAATCTCGCGCTCTTTCAATCTCGCTCTCTCAATCTCGCGCTCAATCTCGCTCGCTCGCTCTCTCAATTGCTCTCTCAATATCTCTCTCTCAATATCTCTCTCTCTCTCAATCGCTCTCTCTCAATCGCTCTCTCTCTCTCTCAATCTCGCTCGCTCTCTCTCAATCTCTTGCTCTCTCAATCTCTCTTGCTCTCTCAATCTCTCTCTCTCTCTCAATCGCTAGCTCTCGCTCAATCGCTCGCTCTCTCTCAATCTCGCTCGCTCTCGCAATCTCGCTACCTCTCGCTCTCTCAATCTCGCTGGCTCTCGCTCTCTCAATCTCGCTGGCTCTCGCTCTCTCAATCTCGCTCGCTCTCGCTCTCTCAATCTCGCTCGCTCTAGCTCTCTCAATCTCGCTCGCTCGCTCTCGCTCTCTTAATCTCGCTCGCTCGCTCTCTCAATCTTGCTCGCTCTCGCTCTCTCTCAATCTCGCTCGCTCTCGCTCTCTCTCAGTCTCGCTCGCTCTCGCTCTCTCTCAGTCTCACTCGCTCTCGCTCTCTCAATCTCGCACTCTCGCTCTCAATCTCTCTCGCTCTCTCAATCTCGCTCGCTATCGCTCTCTCTCAATCTCGCTCGCTCTCGCTCTCTCAATCTCGCTCGCTCTCGCTCTCTCAATCTCGCTCGCTCTCTCAATCTCACTCGCTCTCGCTCAAGATCTCGCTCTATCTCAAGCTCTCGCTCTCTCTCAAGCTCTCACTCTCTCTCAACCTCTCGCTCTCTCAATCTCTCGCTCTCTCAATCTCTCTCGCTATCTCAATCTCTCTCGCTCTCTCAATCTCTCTCGCTCTCTCAATCTCTCTCGCTCTCTCAATTGCTCACTCTCTCTCAATCGCTCGCTCTCTCTCAATCTCTCGCTCTCTCAATCTCTCGCTCTCTCAATCTCGCGGGATCTTAATCACTCGCTCTCTCAATCTCTCTCGCTCTCTCAATCTCTCTCGCTCTCTCAATCTCTCGTTCTCTCAATCTCGCGCTCTGAATCGCTCTCTCAATCTCGCGCTCTGAATCGCTCTCTCAATCTCGCGCTCTGAATCGCTCTCTCTCAATCTCGCGCTCTGAATCGCTCTCTCTCAATCTCGTGCTCTTTCAATCTCTCTCAATCTCGCTCTCTCAATCTCGCGCTCTTGCTCTCAATCTCGCTCGCTCTCTCTCTCAATTGCTCTCTCTCTCTCAATATCTCTCTCTCAATATCTCTCTCTCAATATCTCTCTCTCAATATCTCTCTCTCAATATCTCTCTCTCTCTCAATAGCTCTCTCTCTCTCTCAATAGCTCTCTCTCTCAATCGCTCGCTCTCTCGCGCTCTCAATCTTTCGCGCTCTCTCTCAATTTCTCGCGCTCTCTCAATCTCTCGCGCTCTCTCTCAATCTCGCGCTCTCTCTCTCAATCTCTTGCGCTCTGTAGGAGAGTAGGGTCTGCTATCCTATGGTCACCCCAAATTTTTGCTTTTTGCTTCACTGGTTTTTGACATATTGAGGCTGTGGGCCTGCTAATCAGACCCTCAGCCTGCTGTTCTCTCTACTAAATTGACACTATGCACTATAGGTGCATAACCAATTGGAATTGGATCACCCTGTGAGCCCCTGTACCAGTGTACACTGGGTACCCAGGGCATTGGTGTATCTAAGGCCTACCAGGGGCTGAAGCATGTATTGTGCCACCCCTGGCCTGGCCTAGCAATTTGACACAACTGGCTGATTACTCAGCTGGGGTAAGTTGGTGTAACCACCTCTTACTTAGGTGTAGTATACCTATACCTAACCTTAAATGGGACACATGTTAACCTATAAGTCACTCCTATGGCAGGCCTTAACAATCCTGAAGGCAGAGTGCTTGGTTCCATGTGAGATGGTGCTCTGGCATGAGCTGAGCCTGTCTGCAGTGGTCGGAACAACTTCCTTCTACCGTTTCCAGATATCGCCATACCATATACTCTTAAGTGCATTATGAACCTCGCGGTTAAATGCTATCTTTGGTTTGGCTTTATCAAAACATGTCGAGTAAGGTGTCATACGAATTGGAATACTAACCCCTCGCCAATTCTGGCGACGGGGTTAGCATTCCACCCTTCTAGAGGGACACGACATGTACAGTACCTGAAACCCGGGTAAAATCAGACATAGCCTCAGCTCCACAAAATGGATGCTGCCACCACAGACACAAGTCTGCCCTCCTGCTGCTGGGAGTCCTTCCAGCTTCGGAGACGTGGACAAAGGGTTTCCTGCCAGGGGAGGTGCGTGCACCACCCCAGACAGGATTTTGTGTATTGGTCAGGTAGGGCTTGAATGGAATCAGACATGCCTGAGGCTCACAAGGAGCCTCGGTGCATATGCCAGTTCAAACCGGTCCTGGGGCACACCAGCCCTGGACCTGGGGCGAGCTGGACAAAGGATTGGGGGCGTAACCATCCCCCCTTCCTGGTCCCACCCTTAGGGAGGGACCTAGCAGGTAGTCCGGCCCCTAGAATCCGCTTAAAGGTAAGAGCTGTGTCCTAAGACTTCAGACATCCTGGAATCAACTTAACTACAAGAAGAAGATGGGAACTTCGACGCTCTGCTGCACAGAGGACAGAAGGAAATCTCCCCTATGGTCAGGGAGTGACCATCTTGCTAACGCAAGCACCAACCAGCTACTCGACGTCTGCTTTGCCGCTGCCTCCTGCCGGCGCCGAGCCCAGAGCCCGACAAGAACTGGACCTCCAGACCTCTCACAGCCCGATCCACAGTCCCTGCAAAGAAGGAACCCGTGGAGGCACCGAGACACGTGGAGCCAGCCATCTTGAAAGACCCATGACAAGCTGCAAGCGCGACAACAGAGGCTCCCTCCAAGTTGTGCTTTGGGTCCTGAGAAGCCCAACACCCGAGTAGCATCTGCACCAAAGGTGAGCCCTCCAGCATCTCCACGATCTGCGTGGGGCCCTTCTGCATTTTGCAACTCGACGCGCCTGCCCGGTCCCTGGCCTGTTGGCTAGTGGCCATTTTGGCGACGAACCTTGAAATCTACAACACTGGTCTGGTTGCCCCAGACTGGCCCTTGCTCCCCTCCAAAGGAGCCGCCCCTCTGACCTTGCTGGTCAGAGTAATCAGCTTTCTTCATTGTTCACGACTTCTGCTTTTGCCAAGGCTTGTTTGCTTCCTTCGAGTCGCCGACACCGCCGACAGCGAGAACCTGCGTGGGACAGATAGTGTACCGACTCCTGGACGTCGTTGACCTTCAGGGACCACGTGGCTGTGGAGACAAGCTACCCGTCATCACCTGTTTGCACCCGACATTGCCTGGTACCTACCTGGTGCCACGCTGGTCACTGGCTAGTGACTGTGAACACTGTCCCCTCTGCTTTCAGGTCTTCTACAACTCCGATCCACCCTTGGATCCACCGCATCTCTTCTGGACCGGTCGCCTGCAGCATCTTTGTCACCAGGCTCCATTGAACAGATAGACGAAACCCGACGCACTTCGAGACCTATGCACCTGCTGCCTGTGGGTGAGGTAAAGCTGGCACTCCGGTGCCCAAGTGTAGAGAAACATCTCTAGTGTCTGTGTTTTAAGTCTTAAGTTCGTAGTCCATCCAGAAGACCCTTTCTGCAGTAACTTTTTAACTTTTACGCACCCATTGAAAACCTATGGGAGCACGCGTGTAACTTTCCTCACTGCACACGCGACCCGTGGACCTCCTGGTCACTAACTGAAGTTAGCTCCTTGCAGGCCCAGCGATTCTAGAGGCCCTAGGCCTTTTCCCTTTCCTGTTCGTGGTATTTATACCACTATTTTAGTATATGGTTTGAGTGGCCACCAGGGCCCATCCAAATAAAGTGCAACTTCTGTATATTGTAATACTTTCTTGTTTAACGATTTGTGCTCCTGTGCTCATAAAGAGTCTAGGGGATACTTTGAGTAATAAATACATATATATTTTGAATATATATCTGTGTGGTGTCCTTTCATTGGTATAAAAGGGGGTTACATATGGTAAAACAGCTTGCTTAACACGCTTTAACGAGTTTAGCCTCAAAGACTGCTTAGCCTACGCTACCACTAGGGCAGCTAGTCCGAAAAGGTTGACTTACAACCACACCATAAGGGTTGCTTGGCATGGTACAAGGTGGTCACTTTAACTAGTGAACATCATATACCAGGCCAACTTCTCACAGTCCCAGACTGTGAGCCCCAGTAACCTGGGCAAGTACAGACAGACTCCTTTAATAAATGCAAAAGTGGCTCAAGCCTACAGGGACACATGTGCCAGTGTCACTATGGTGACACCAGGCTTTGTGGATCCTGGACAGTACATACCAGGTGAGAATTACCTGGTGACCAATGCCAGCAATGCCACTACTTCTCATAGTGTGGCTATTGTTAACTTCTCATGGGGAGGGGTAACTGGCCTCAAAAGGGTTGTGGTTAGTGCAGACCTCCCAGTAGAATGTTTGTTGGGCAATGACCTAGAGAGTTCTCTATGGTCAGAAGTGGAGTACAGGACACATGCAGAGATGTTAGGTATATCACCACATGTCCTTGCTGTGACCAGGTCACAGGCCAAAAAGTGCCTTACTGAACCACAGGTCTTGGATCCTGGAACAATGGACCAAGCACCTACCAAGAAGAAGAACAGGAGGGTTAAGGCTGTGCCTTCCCCCCTGCCTCCAAGTGATGATCAGTCTTACCAGGAGGATGATCTAGAGTACCCTGAAGGAATTGTCCCTGAAGAGCTTGAACCTGACCAGGTTGAGTTTCTGGGGACAGGGGGACCTTCCAGGGCTGACTTGGGGCAGGCTCAGTTATCCTGTCCATCTCTTGAACCCCTCAGATCGGTGGCTGCTGCTGAGGCTGCTGGGAATGCTCAAGGTACCCATAAAGTGTATTGGGATGATGGGCTCCTTTATTCAGAGGCTAGAGACCCAAAACCTGGTGCAACCAGGAGGTGGGTTATACCTCTGCAATTTAGGGGCTTCCTTCTTACCTTGGCCCATGATATTCCTCTAGCAGGACACTTAGGCCAGAACAAGACTTGGGACAGGCTTGTCCCTCACTTTCACTGGCCTCACATGAATGAAGATACCAAGGAGTTTTGTCGCTCCTGTGTGACCTGCCAAGCCAGTGGCAAATCAGGTGGCACAACAAAGGCCCCCCTAATACCACTACCTGTGGTGGGGGTCCCCTTTGAAAGAGTGGGAATAGATATAGTGGGTCCCATGGATCCTCCCACTGCATCTGGGCACAGATTTATACTGGTGGTAGTGGATCATGCCACCAGGTATCCAGAGGCAATTCCCCTTAGGACCACTACAGCTCCTGTTGTGGCCAGGGCACTGCTGGGAGTATTCTCCAGAGTGGGGTTTCCTAAGGAGGTGGTTTCTGACAGAGGTACCAACTTCATGTCAGGATACTTGACAGCTATGTGAAAGGAATGTTGTGTCAACTACAAGTTCACCACCCCTTATCACCCACAATGCAATGGGCTTGTTGAGAGATTCAACAAGACCCTAAAGGGTATGATCAAAGGATTACCTGAAAAGCTCAGGCGAAGATGGGACATCCTTCTACCCTGCCTTCTGTTTGCTTACAGAGAGGTCCCACAAAAAGGAGTTGGCTACAGCCCCTTTGAATTGTTGTTTGGGCACCCTGTAAGAGGCCCACTGTGTTTAGTGAGGGAAGGATGGGAGTTACCTCTCAAAAAGCCTAAACAAGACATAGTGGACTATGTACTTGGTCTCCGCTCCAGGATGGCTGAGTATATGGAGAAGGCATCCAAAAACCTGGAGGCAAGCCAGGCCTTACAGAAAGCTTGGCATGACCAAAAGGCTGTCTTGGTTGAGTTTCAGCCAGGACAGAAGGTATGGGTGTTGGAGCCAGTGGCCCCAGCAGCACTCCAAGACAAATGGTCTGGACCCCATACAATCCTGGAAAAGAAGGGAGAGGTTACCTACTTGGTGGACCTAGGAACTCCCAGGAGTCCCCACAGGGTACTCCATGTTAACAGGTTAAAAGCATATGTTGACAGGGCAGACATGGGCTTGCTCATGGCTACAGATGAGGGACAGGAGGAAGAGAGTGACCCTCTCCCAGACTTGTTGTCTCAGAACCCTGAAGATGGTTCAGTTGAAGGAGTGACCCTTGGAGGCAACCTCACTGAGCATCAGCAGATTGAATGTAGACAGGTTCTACAATCATGTCAACATATGTTTTCACTGATACCTAGTCAAACTGACTGGTGTACCCATGTGGTGGACACTGGTGACAGTCTTCCTGTGAAGAACAAACTTTACAGGCAACCTGACCATGTCAGGGACTGTATAAAGGCTGAGGTACACAAAATGCTGGAACTGGGTGTCATTGAACCCTCAGAGAGCCCCTGGGCTAGCCCAGTGGTTCTGGTCCCCAAACCTCACACCAAAGATGGCAAGAGAGAGATGAGGTTCTGTGCGGATTACAGAGGACTCAATGCTGTCACTAGGACAGATG
Source organism: Triturus cristatus (assembly GCF_964204655.1). Classification (NCBI taxonomy): domain Eukaryota; kingdom Metazoa; phylum Chordata; class Amphibia; order Caudata; family Salamandridae; genus Triturus; species Triturus cristatus. Next base: position 821,010,422 of record NC_140579.1, on the reverse strand, counting down.
CACATCCTATTCCAAGGGCAGATGAGCTCATAGATAAACTGGCTTCTGCTAAGTTTTTGAGCACATTTGATTTGACAGCTGGCTATTGGCAAATCAGGTTAGCTGAGGAGTCTAAGGCCAAAACAGCATTTTCAACCCCAGGAGGACACTACCAATTTTTGGTGATGCCCTTTGGTCTGAAGAATGCACCTGCCACCTTCCAAAGGTTGGTGAATCAAGTCCTTACTGGGTTGGATGACTTTTGTGCAGCATATCTTGATGACATTGCTGTCTTTAGCTCCACCTGGGAGAATCACCTGATCCACCTGAAGAAGGTACTTGAGGCTCTGCAAAAGGCAGGCCTCAGTAGCCTTGATAGTAAGTGCCAGATAGGGCAGAGTAAGGTTGTGTACTTGGGCCACCTTGTAGGTGGAGGCCAAGTTCAACCACTGGAGAGTAAGATACAATCCATCAAGGACTGGTCCCTTCCAACCACCCAGACTCAAGTTCGAGCTTTCTTGGGCTTCACTGGGTACTACAGGAAGTTTGTTAAGAACTATGGGTCCATTGTGACTCCTCTTAATGACCTGACATCCAAGAAGATGCCCAAAAAGGTTCAGTGGACAGTAAGCTGTCAAAAGGCATTTGATGACCTGAAGAAGGCCATGTGCTCTGCACCTATCCTGAAAAGTCCTGACTACTCCAAAGAGTTTATTGTCCAAACAGATGCTTCTGAGTTGGGTGTGGGAGCTGTGCTGTCACAACTTAATGTAGATGGTCAAGACCAACCCATTGCTTTTATTAGCAGAAGGTTGACCCCCAGAGAGAAGAATTGATCAGCTATTGAGAGGGAGGCCTTTGCTGTGGTGTGGGCCCTGAAGACGTTGAGGCCATACTTGTTTGGCACTCACTTCAAGATTCAGACCGACCATAAGCCCCTCTTGTGGCTAAATCAGATGAAGGGTGAAAACCCCAAACTGCTTAGGTGGTCCATTTCCCTACAGGGGATGGACTTTACAGTGGAGCACCGGCCAGGTACAGACCATGGGAATGCAGATGGTCTCTCCAGGTACTTCCACTTAGGACATGAAGAGGAGACTGGTCAAGGCTAGTTTAATGTCCCTGCGTTTGGGGGGGGGTTGTGTAGGAGAGTAGTGTCTGCTATCCTATGGTCACCCCAAATTTTTGCTTTTTGCTTCACTGGTTTTTGACATATTGAGAATGTGGGACTGCTAATCCGACCCCCAGCCTGCTGTTCTCTCTACTAAATTGACACTATGCACGATAAGTGCATAACCAATTGGAATTGGATCACCCTGTGAGCCCCTGTAACAGTGTACACTAGGTACCCAGGGCATTGGTGTATCTAAGGCCTACCAGGGGCTGAAGCATGTATTGTGCCACCCCTGGCCTGGCCTAGCAATTTGACACAACTGGCTGATCACTCAGCTGGGGTAAGTTGGTGTAACCACCTCTTACTTAGGTGTAGTATACCTATACCTAACCTTAAATGGGACACATGTTAACCTATAAGTCACTCCTATGGCAGGCCTTAACAATCCTGAAGGCAGAGTGCTTGGTTCCATGTGAGATGGTGCTCTGGCATGAGCTGAGCCTGTCTGCAGTGGTCGGAACAACTTCCTTCTACCGTTTCCAGATATCGCCATACCATATACTCTTAAGTGCATTATGAACCTCGCGGTTAAATGCTAACTTTGGTTTGGCTTTATCAAAACATGTCGAGTAAGGTGTCATACGAATTGGAATACTAACCCCTCGCCAATTCTGGCAACGGGGTTAGCATTCCACCCTTCTAGAGGGACATGACATGTACAGCACCTGAAACCCGGGTAAAATCAGACATAGCCTCAGCTCCACAAAATGGACGCTGCCACCACAGACACAAGTCTGCCCTCCTGCTGCTGGGAGTCCTTCCAGCTTGGGAGACGTGGACAAAGGGTTTCCTGCCAGGGGAGGTGCGTGCACCACCCCAGACAGGATTTTGTGTATTGGTCAGGTAGGGCTTGAATAGAATCAGACATGCCTGAGGCTCACAAGGAGCCTCGGTGCATATGCCAGTTCCAACCGGTCCTGGGGCACACCAGCCCCGGACCTGGGGTGAGCTGGACAAAGGATTGGGGGTGTAACCACCCCCCTTCCTGGTCCCACCCTTAGGGAGGGTCCTAGCAGGTAGTCCGGCCCTTAGAATCCGCTTAAAGGTAGGAGCTGTGTCCTAAGACTTCGGACATCCTGGAATCAACATACTACAAAGAAGAAGACGGGAACTTCGATGCTCTGCTGCACAGAGGACAGAAGGAAATCTCCCCTATGGTCAGGGAGTGACCATCTTGCTAACGCAATCACCAACCAGCTACTCGACGTCTGCTTTGCCGCTGCCTCCTGCCGGAGCCCGAGCCCAGAGCCCGATAAGAACTGGACCTCCAGACCTCTCACAGCCCGATCCACAGTCCCTGCAAAGAAGGAACCCGTGGAGGCACCGAGACACGTGGAGCCAGCCATCTTGAAAGACCCACGACAAGCTGCAAGCGCGACAACAGAGGCTCCCTCCAAGTTGTGCTTTGGGACCTGAGAAGCCCAACATCCGAGCAGCATCGGCACCAAAGGTGAGCCCTCCAGCATTTCCATGATCTGCGTGGGGCCCCTCTGCACTTTGCAACTCGACGCGCCTAACCGGACACTGGCCGTTGGCTAGTGGCCATCTTGGCAACCTAACTTGAAAACTACGATGCTGGTCTGGTTGCTCCAGACTGGCCCCTGCTGCCCTCCAAAGGAGCAGCCCTTCTGACCTTGCTGGTCAGAACCATCAGCTTTCTTCATTTCCCACGACTCCTGCTTTTGCCAAGGCTTCTTTGCTTCCTTTGAGTTACCGACACCGCCGACAGCGAGAGCCTGCGTGGGACAGCTCTTGAACCAACTCCTGGATGTCGTCGACCTTCAGGGACCTTGTGGCTGCGGAGACAAGCTACACCTCTTTGCCTGTTTGCACCCGACATCGCCTGGTACCTACCTGGTGCCACGCCGGTCACTGGCTAGTGACTGTGAACACTGTCCCCTCTGCTTTCAGGTCTTCTACAACTCCGATCCACCCTTGGATCCACCGCATCTCTTCTGGACCGGCCACCTGCAGCATCTTTGTCACCAGGCTCCATTGAACAGATAGACGAAACCCGACGCACTTCGAGACCTATGCACCCGCTTCCTGTGGGTGAGGTAAAGCTGGCACTCCGGTGCCCAAGTGTAGAGAAACATATCTAGTGTCTTTGTTTTAAGTCTTAAGTTTGTAGTCCATCCCGAAGACCCTTCTAGCAGTAACTTTTGAACTTTTACGCACCCATTGAAAACCGATGGGAGCCCGCGTGTAACTTTCCTCACTGCACACGCGACCCGTGGACCTCCTGGTCACTAACTGAAGTTAGCTCCTTGTAGGCCCAGCGATTCTAGAGGCCCTAGGCCTTTTCCCTTTCCTAGTCGTGGTACTTATACCACTGTTTTAGTATATGGTTTGAGTGGCCACCAGGGCCCATCCATATAAAGTGCAACTTCTGTATATTGTAATACTTTCTTGTTTAACGATTTGTGCTCCTGTGCTCATAAAGAGTCTAGGGGATACTTTGAGTAATAAATACATATATATTTTGAATATATATCTGTGTGTTGTCCTTTCATTGGTGTAAAGGGGGGTTACATATGGTAAAACAGCCTGCTTAACACGCTTTAACGAGTTTAGCCTCAAAGACAGCTTAGCCTACGCTACCACTAGGGCAGCTAGTCCGAAAAGGTTGACTTACAACCACACCATAAGGGTTGCTTGGCATGGTACAAGGTGGTCACTTTAACTAGTGAACATCATATACCAGGCCAACTTCTCACACGCTCTCTCTCAATATCTCACTCTCTCAATCACTCGCTCTCTCTCAAGCTCTCGCTCTCTCTCAAGCTCTCGCTCTCTCAATTTCTCTCGCTCTCTCAATCTCTCTCGCTCTCTCAATCTCGCTCGCTCTCTCAATCTTGCTCGCTTCTCGCTCTCTCTCAATCTCGCTCGCTCTCGCTCTCTCAATCTCGCTCGCTCTCACTCTCTCAATCTCGCTCGCTCTCACTCTCTCAATCTCGCTCGCTCTCGCTCTCTCAATCTCGCTCGCTCTCGCTCTCTCAATCTCGCTCGCTCTCGCTCTCTCAATCTCGCTCGCTCTCGCTCTCTCAATCTCGCTCGCTCTCAAGATCTCGCTCTCTCTCAAGCTCTCGCTCTCTCTCAAGCTCTCGCTCTCTCAATCTCTAACTCTCTCAATCTCTCTCTCAATCTCTCTCGCTCTCTCAATCTCTCTCGCTCTCTCAATCTCTCTCGCTCTCTCAATTGCTCTCTCTCTCAATCTCTCTCGCTCTCTCAATCTCTCTCGCTCTCTCAATCTCTCTCGCTCTCTCAATCTCGCTCTCTCAATCTCTCGTTCTCTCAATCTCGCGCTCTGAATCGCTCTCTCAATCTCTCTCAATCTCGCTCTCAATCTCGCGCTCTCGCTCTCAATCTCGCTTGCTCTCTCTCTCAATTGCTCTCTCTCTCTCAATATCTCTCAATAGCTCTCTCTCTCAATAGCTCTCTCTCTCAATCGCTAGCTCTCTCGCGCTCTCAATCTCTTGCGCTCTCTCCCAATCTCTCGCGCTCTCTCAATCTCTCACGCTCTCTCAATCTCTCGCGCTCTCACTCAATCTCTCGCGCTCTCTCTCAATCTCTCGCGCTCTCTCTCAATCTCTCGCGCTCTCTCTCTCAATCTCTTGCGCTCGCTCTCTCAATCTCTCTCGCTCTCTCAATCTCTCTCGCTCTCTCAATCTCTCTCGCTCTCTCTCTCAATCTCTCTCGCTCTCTCTCTCAATCTCTCTCGCTCTCTCAATCTCTCTCGCTCTCTCAATCTCTCGCTCTCTCAATCTCTTGCTCTCTCAATCTCTCCCTCGCGCTCGCTCTCTCTAAAGCTCTCGCTCTCTAAAGCTCTCGCTCTCTAAATCTCTCGCTCTCTCAATCTCTCTCTCTCTCAATCTCTCTCTCTCAATCTCTCGCTCTCTCTCAATCTCTTGCTCTCTCTCAATCGCTCGCTTTTGCTCTCAATCGCTCGCTTTTGCTCTCAATCACTCGCTTTTGCTCTCAATTGCTTGCTCTCAATTGCTTGCTCTCAATTGCTTGCTCTCAAGCGCTTGCTCTCAAGCGCTCGCTCTCAAGCGCTCGCTTTCAATCGCGCTCTCAATCTTTTGCGCTCTCTCTCAATCTCTCGCGCTCTCTCTCAATCTCTCGCCCTCTATCAATCTCTCGCGCTCTCTTTCAATCTCTCGCGCTCTCTCTTAATCTCTTGCGCTCGCTCTCTCAATCTCTTGCGCTCGCTCTCTCAATCTCTTGCGCTCGCTCTCTCAATCTCTTGCGCTCGCTCTCTCAAACTCTTGCGCTCGCTCTCTCAATCTCTCGCTCTCAATCTCTTGCTCTCAATCTCTCGCTCTCAATCTCTCGCGCTCGCGCTCTCTCAATCTCTCGCTCTCTCAATCTCTCGCTCTCTCAATCGCTCGCTCGCGCTCGCTCTCTCTCAATCTCTCGCTCTCTCAATCTCTCTCTCTCTCAATCTCTCTCTCTCTCAATCTCTTGCGCTCGCTCTCTCAATCTCTCTCGCTCTCTCTCAATCTCTTGCTCTCTCAATCGCTCGCTCGCTCGCGCTCGCTCTCTCTCAATCGCTTGCTTTTGCTTAAGCGCTCGCTCTCAAGCGCTCGCTCAAGCGCTCGCTTTCAACCGCTTGCTGAATCGCTCTCTCGCTCGTTCTCGCTCGTGCTCGCTCTCTCTCAATCGCTCTCAATCTCTTTTGCTCACTAAATCTCTCGCTCTCTCAATATCTCTCGCTCTCTCAATCTCATGCTCTCTCTCTCAATCTCTCGCTCTCAATCTCTCGCTCTCAATCTCTCGCTCTCAATCTCTTGCTCTCAATCTCTTGCTCTCAATCTCTCGCTCTCAATCTCTCGCTCTCAATCTCTCGCTCTCAATCTCTTGCTCTCAATCTCTCACGCTCGCTCTCTCGCTCTCAATCTCTCTTTCGCTCTCTCAATCTCTTGCTCTCTCAATCTCTTGCTCTCTCAATCTCTCACTCTCAATCTCTCACTCTCAATCTCTCACTCTCAATCTCTCACTCTCAATCTCTCACTCTCAATCTCTCACTCTCAATCTCTCACTCTCAATCTCTCGCGCTCGCTCTCAATCTCTCACTCTCTCAATCTCTCTCTCTCAATCTCTCTCGCTCTCAAGCTCTCGCTCTCGCTCTCTCAAGCTCTCGCTCTCAAGCTCTCGCTCTCTTAAGCTCTCCCTCTCTCTCAAGCTCTTGCTCTCTCTCAATCTCTCGCTCTCTCTCAATCACTCGCGCTCTCTCGCTCTCCCAATCTCTCGCTCTCTATCTCTCGTGCTCTCTCAATCTCTCACTCTCTCTCAATCTCGCGCTCTCTCTCAATCTCTCGCGCTCTCTCTCAATCTCTTGCGCTCTCTCTCAATCTAGCTCTCTCTCTCAATCTCGCTCTCTCTCAATCTCACTCTCTCTCTCAATCTCGCTCTCTCAATCTCGCTCAGAATCTCTCGCTCTCTCTCGCTCTCTCTCGCGCTCTCTCTCATGCTCTCTAGCGCTCTCTTGCTCTCTCGCTCTCAATCGCTCTATTTTGCTCTCAATCACTCGCTCTCAATCTCGCGCTCTAGCTCTCAATCTCGCACTCTCAAAATCTCAGCTCTCGCTCTCAATCTCGCGCTCTCAATCTCGCGCTCTCAATCTTTCTCTCAATGTCTTTCTCTCAATCTCTCTTGCTCTCTCTCTCACAATCTCTCACAATCTCTCTCGCTATCTTTCTCTCAATGTCTTTCTCTCAATTGCTCTCTCACTCTCGCTCTCTCAATCTCGCTCTCAATCTCGCTCTCTCAATCTCGCTCTTGCTCTCAATCTCGCTCTCAATCTCTCGCTCTCTCTCAATCACTCGCGTTCTCTCGCTCTCTCAATCAATCTCAATCTCTCGCTCTCTCGCAATCTCCCGCGCTCTCTCTCAATCTGTCGCGCTCTCTCTCAATCTCTCGCGCTCTCTCTCAATCTCTGGCGCTCTCTCTCAATCTCTCGCGCTCTCTCTCAATCTCGCGCTCTCTCTCAATCTCGCGCTCTCTCTCAATCTTGCTCTCTCTCTCAATCTTGCTCTCTCTCAATCTCGCTCTCTCTCTCAATCTCGCTCTCTCTCTCAATCTCGCTCTCTCAATCTCGCTCTTGCTCTCAATCTCGCTCTCAATCTCTCGCTCTCTCTCAATCTGTCGCTCTCTCAATCTCTCGGGATCTCAATCTCGCGGGATCTCAATCTCGCGGGATCTCAATCTTGCGGGTTCTCAATCTCTCTCGCTCTCTCGCTCTCTCAATCTCTCGCTCTCTCAATCTCGCGCTCTGAATCACTCTCTCTCAATCTCGCGCTCTGAATCGCTCTCTCAATCTCCCGCTCTGAATCGCTCTCTCAATCTCGCGCTCTGAATCGCTCTCTCTCAATCTCGCGCTCTGAATCGCTCTCTCTCAATCTCGCACTCTGAATCGCTCTCTCTCAATCTCGCTGTGAGAAGTTGGCCTGGTATATGATGTTCACTAGTTAAAGTGACCACCTTGTACCATGCCAAGCAACCCCTATGGTGTGGTTGTAAGTCAACCTTTTCGGACCAGCTGCCCTAGTGGTAGTGTAGGCTAAGCAGTCTTTGAGGCTAAACTCGTTTAAGCGTGTTAAGCAAGCTGTTTTACCATATGTAACCCCCCTTTATACCAATGAAAGGACACCACACAGATATATATTCAAAATATATATGTATTTATTACTCAAAGTATCCCCTAGACTCTTTATGAGCACAGGAGCACAAATCGTTAAACAAGAAAGTATCACAATATACAGAAGTTGCACTTAATATGGATAGGCCCTGATGGCCGCTCAAACCATATACTAAAATAGTGGTATAAGTACCATGAACAGGAAAGGGAAAAGGCCTAGGGCCTCTAGAATTGCTGGGCCTACAAGGAGCTAACTTCAGTTAGTGACCAGCAGGTCCACGGGTCGCGTGTGCAGTGAGGAAAGTTACACGCGGGCTCCCATAGGTTTTCAATGGGTGCGTAAAAGTTCAAAAGTTACTGCTAGAAGGGTCTTCTGGTTGGACTACGAAATCAAGACTTCAAACCTAGACACTAGAGATGTTACTCTACACTTGTGCACCGGAGTGCCAGCTTTACCTCACCCACAGGAAGCGGGTGCATAGGTCTCGAAGTGCGTCGGGTTTCGTCTATCTGTTCAATGGAGCCTGACGACAAAGATGCTGCAGGCGGTCGGTCCAGAAGAGATGCGGTGGATCCAAGGATGGATCGGAGTTGTAGAAGACCTGTAAGCAGAGGGGACAGTGTTCACAGTCACTAGCCAGTGACCGGCGTGGCACCAGGTAGGTACCAGGCGATGTCGGGTGCAAACAGGTGATGAGGTGTAGCTTGTCTCCGCAGCCACGTGGTCCCTGAAGGTCGACGACGTCCAGGAGTTGGCTCACGAGCTGTCTCACGCAGGCTCTCGATTGTCGGCGGTGTCGGCGACTCAAAAGAAGCAAACAATCCTTGGCAAAAGCAGGAGTTGCAGGAATCGAAGAAAGCTGTTTACTCTGACCAGCAAGGTCAGAGGGGCTGCTCCTTTGGAGGGAAGCAGGGGCCTGTCTGGAGAAACCAGACCAGCATCGTAGTTTTTTAAGATGGTCGCCAAGATGGCCACTAGCCCACGGGCCATGGACCGGTTAGGCGCGTCGAGTCGCAAAGTGCAGAGGGGCCCCACGCAGATCGTGGAGATGCTGGAGGGCTCACCTTTGGTGCAGATGCTGCTCGGATGTTGGGCTTCTCAGGACCCAAAGCACAACTCGGAGGGAGCCTCTGTTGTCGCTCTTGCAGCTTGTCGAGTGTCTTCCAAGATGGCTGGCTCCACGTGTCTCGTGCCTCCACGGGTTCCTTCTTTGCAGGGACTGTGGATCGGGCTGTGAGAGGTCTGGAGGTCCAGTTCTTGTCGGTCTCTGGGCTCGGGCTCCGGCGGGAGGTGGCGGCAAAGCAGACGTCGATTCGCTGGTTGGTGCTTGCGTTAGCAAGATGGTCACTCCCTGACCATAGGGGAGAATTCCTTCAGTCTTCTGTGCAGCAGAACGTCGAAGTTCCCGTCTTCTTCTTAGTGTTAAGTTGATTCCAGGATGTCTGAAGTCTTAGGACACAGCTCCTACCTTTAAGCGGATTCTAGGGGCCGGACTACCTGCTAGGTCCCTCCCTAAGGGTGGGACCAGGAAGGGGGGTGGTTACACCCCCAATCCTTTGTCCAGCTCGCCCCAGGTCCAGGGCTGGTGTGCCCCAGGACCGGTTTGAACTGGCATATGCACCGAGGCTCCTTGTGAGCCTCAGGCATGTCTGATTCTATTCAAGCCCTACCTGACCAATACACAAAATCCTGTCTGGGGTGGTGCTCGCACCTCCCCTGGCAGGAAACCCTTTGTCCACGTCTCCCAAGCTGGAAGGACTCCCAGCAGCAGGAGGGCAGACTTGTGTCGGTGGTGGCAGCGTCCATTTTGTGGAGCTGAGGCTATGTCTGATTTTACCCGGGTTTCAGGTACTGTACATGTCGTGTCCCTCTAGAAGGGTGGAATGCTAACCCCGTCACCAGAATTGGCGAGGGGTTAGTATTCCAATTCGTATGACACCTTACTCGACATGTTTTGATAAAGCCAAACCAAAGATAGCATTTAACCGCGAGGTTCATAATGCACTTAAGAGTATATGGTATGGCGATATCTGGAAACGGTAGAAGGAAGTTGTTCCGACCACTGCAGACAGGCTCAGCTCATGCCAGAGCACCATCTCACATGAAACCAAGCACTCTGCCCTCAGGATTGTTAAGGCCTGCCATAGGAGTGACTTATAGGTTAACATGTGTCCCATTTAAGGTTAGGTATAGGTATACTACACCTAAGTAAGAGGTGGATACACCAACTTACCCCAGCTGAGTGATCAGCCAGTTGTGTCAAATTGTTAGGCCAGGCCAGGGGTGGCACAATACATGCTTCAGCCCCTGGTAGACCTTAGATACACCAATGCCCAGGGTACCTAGTGTACTCTGGTACAGGGGCTCACAGGGTGATCCATTTCCAATTGGTTATGCACCTAAAGTGCATAGTGTCAATTTAGTAGAGAGAACAGCAGGCTGGGGCTCTGATTAGCAGGCCCACAGCCTCAGTATGTCAAAAACCAGTGAAGCAAAAAGCAAAAATTTGGGGTGACCATAGGATAGCAGACCCTACTCTCCTAAACAACCCCCCCCCAAACGCAGGGACATTAAACTAGCCTTGACCAGTCTCGTCTTCATGTCCTAAGTGGAAGTACCTGGAGAGACCATCTGCATTCCCATGGCCTGTACCTGGCCGGTGCTCCACTGTAAAGTCCATCCCCTGTAGGGAAATGGACCACCTAAGCAGTTTGGGGTTTTCACTCTTCATCTGATTTAGCCACAAGAGGGGCTTATGGTCGGTCTGAATCTTGAAGTGAGTGCCAAACAAGTATGGCCTCAGCTTCTTCAGGGCCTACACCACAGCAAAGGCCTCCCTCTCAATAGCTGACCAATTCTTCTCTCTGGGGGTCAACCTTCTGCTAATAAAAGCAATGGGTTGGTCTTGACCATCTACATTAAGTTGTGACAGCACAGCTCCCACACCCAACTCAGAAGCATCTGTTTGGACAATAAACTCGTTGGAGTAGTCAGGACTTTTCAGGATAGGTGCAGAGCACATGGCCTTCTTCAGGTCATCAAATGCCTTTTGACAGCTTACTGTCCACTGAACCTTTTTGGGCATCTTTTTGGATGTCAGATCATTAAGAGGAGTCACAATGGACCCATAGTTCTTAACAAACTTCCTGTAGTACCCAGTCAAGCCCAAGAAAGCTCGGACTTGAGTCTGGGTGGTTGGAGGAGACCAGTCCTTGATGGATTGTATCTTACTCTCCAGTGGTTGAACTTGGCCTCCACCTACAAGGTGGCCCAAATACACAACCTTACTCTGCCCTATCTGGCACTTAGTAGCCTTTATAGTGAGGCCTGCCTTTTGCAGAGCCTCAAGTACCTTCTTCAGGTGGATCAGGTGATCCTCCCAGGTGGAGCTAAAGACGGCAATGTCATCAAGATATGCTGCAGAAAAGTCATCCAACCCAGTAAGGACTTGATTCACCAACCTTTGGAAGGTGGCAGGTGCATTCGTCAGACCAAAGGGCATCACCAAAAATTGGTAGTGTCCTCCTGGGGTTGAAAATGCTGTTTTGGCCTTGGACTCCTCAGCTAACCTGATTTGCCAATAGCCAGCTGTCAAATCAAATGTGCTCAAAAACTTAGCAGAAGCCAGTTTATCTATGAGCTCATCTGCCCTTGGAATAGGATGTGCATCTGTCCTAGTGACAGCATTGAGTCCTCTGTAATCCACACAGAACCTCATCTCTCTCTTGCCATCTTTGGTGTGAGGTTTGGGGACTAGAACCACTGGGCTAGCCCAGGGGCTCTCTGAGGGCTCAATGACACCCAGTTCCAGCATTTTGTGTACCTCAGCCTTTATACAGTCCCTGACATGGTCAGGTTGCCTGTAAAGTTTGTTCTTCACAGGAAGACTGTCAGCAGTGTCCACCACATGGGTACACCAATCAGTTTGACTAGGTATCAGTGAGAACATATGCTGAAATGATTGTAGAACTTGCCTACATTCAATCTGCTGATGCTCAGTGAGGTTGCCTCCAAGGGTCACTCCTTCAACTGAACCATCTTCAGGGTTCTGAGACAACAGGTCTGGGAGAGGGTCACTCTCTTCCTCCTGTCCCTCATCTGTAGCCATGAGCAAGCCCATGTCTGCCCTGTCAACATATGCTTTTAACCTGTTAACATGGAGTACCCTGTGGGGACTCCTGGGAGTGCCTAGGTCCACCAAGTAGGTAACCTCTCCCTTCTTTACCAGGATTGTATGGGGTCCAGACCATTTGTCTTGGAGTGCTGCTGGGGCCACTGGCTCCAACACCCATACCTTCTGTCCTGGCTGAAACTCAACCAAGACAGCCTTTTGGTCATGCCAAGCTTTCTGTAAGGCCTGGCTTGCCTCAAGGTTTTTGGATGCTGTTAGAAATGAGGGGGCTCTGGTTGGCGCAGGTGTGTACCCACAACAAGCAGGGACCCTTTACTTCTTGTCAGGGCGAAGGATGACTCCCCAGAATAACCCCTACTCACCCTCTAGGTGCGTGGCGCGAGCAGTCTAGGCGAAGTCTCAGGCGTACACGGTTAAGCAAATGCAATTACACATACAGTAAACCCCTTGCATGCACCACAAACGGACACCAATCAGGAAGTATATAAAAATAAGTTTTTATGTAGATTCAGCAGATTCAAATACAAGGCCCAGTAACGTTAAACTGATGGGGCCACAATTCTTAGGAATACGGTAAAGTCTCTTTGTTACGGAAAGTTCTTTAGGCGGGCACAAGGTAACTGTGGGCCTCAGCGCACTTCGTGCTGAGGCGGCGCCCGGGAAGCACACGGCAGATGACAGGGAAATCAGAACGTTGCGGACCCTGGATCCGATGCGAGCTCGCGGTCGAGTTCGTAAGTACAGTACCTTGTTTCTTGACGCGAAAGCGGGTGCGGGATTTCAGCGGCTCTTCGCCAGTAGGGCGAGGCGGCGTCCGGGGCTCCCACACTTCACGATAGGGGTCTGATCTTCAGGCTCACGACAAGAGCGGGGTGTTGCAGGTGGCGGGTGAACAAAGCGGGGCAGCCGGGCACGCAGATACGTCCGGACCGTCCGAGGCTTGGAGATGCTCACAACGCCGATTCCGGCGGGAGGGTGAAGGTGCACAACGAGCCTCCAGCGAGCGAGGTGACAGGGGCAGCCCAGCACAGCGTAGGGGGAGCGGCTCCGATCGAGCGAGGCTCTTCCCAAGGCGGGGGCGGCTAAGCAGTCCTGGTCACGGCTCAGGGAGGGACTGGGGCACGAGGGTCACAGCTCCGTCGAGGGAAAGGACACCACAGTCCAGCGGCAAGCGAGTGAAGATCAGGTAGAGCCCAATGGTCCTGGGGCTCAGTTCAGGGGGCAATCTCAGTTCCAAGCCCTTGGAGATCGTTTTGGAAAAGCACAAGTCTTGAAAGTAAAAATAAAGCAAAGTCTTCAGCAACAGTTTCTCTTCTCACCTTTGGCAGCAAGGTCACAACTGCAGGCCAATCCCCCAGGATAGGGACAGTCTTCCTCCTACAGCTTTCCCGGTGCCTCCTCCTCAGGCAGAGATTCTTCTTGGTCAAAAGCGGATCTAGTTTCTTAGCAGCAGGGCTCCTACATTTATACAGCAAATCTTTTGTTCTCCCAGGCCAGGGGGGCCCTTGCCTAGTCCAGTCCGGTTTCTGAGCACTTTGTTTACGTGATGCAGGTTTCTTCTTTCAGAGTGCAGGGCAGAGTCCTCAGACGCTCCACAGGGGGCGGAGCCGGCATTGAGGTGGCAGAGCACTGTCCTATTCAGAGCCTAGGAGTACTCCTCCCCCCCCCATATACCTGTCGATCGCCCTATTCACCACCAGGCTACCTAGCCCTGCCCATCTGGGTTCCCCCAGCCCTGTCACTCACACCAGCCAGACATCAGATACCCATCACGCAGAGGCGTGCTGAAATGTTTAGGCAAGCAAAGGCCAGCTTTCTAAAAGCGGCGTTTGCAAACGCGGAAAATTAAAATAAACCTTACGAAAAGATGTACCTTATTATTTCGAGTTCAGGCATACTAAACTCGATCTTCTACCATGTTCCCTGGGTCGGTTAGGATCATAGGGTGTAACAATCCAAGCCGCCCATACTGGCCTATGAGAACAGGGTAGCCTTGCAGTAGTCAACAACAAGACGGCGGTAATTCACTACTAGGGCATGCCACGCATCTAGGCTTGTCCTACCTTATGCTTACAACGCACCCTGCCCGTGGGCCTACCAGAGGGGTGACTAACATGCAGTTAAGGGAAGGTTTAGGGACCGGCAAGTGTGGGCACTTGCCAGTCAGCATGTCAGTACCAGACTGCACGCAGGTTCTGCGATGGCAGACCTTAGACATATTTTACCGGCCGCTTCTGTGGGTGGCACAACCAGTGCTGCAAGCCCACCAGCGGTGTTTGTATTTACATGCCCTGGCGCTCCTGGCGCACTTTACTGGGGTCTGACAGTAAATCAAACGATCCAATCATGGAATCCAACCAACATATATACTTTACATAGGGAGCACTCGCACCGCGACACTGGTTGGCAGTGGCACAGCGCACTGAGCGGCCAACACCATAAAAGCACATGAGGCACAGCGACAAAGAGAGGAAGGGAGACTCACGCCAAGGTGCCAGGTCTAACAGATGCCTTCTCCATATACTCAGCCATCCTGGAGCGGAGACCAAGTACATAGTCCACTATGTCTTGTTTAGGCTTTTTGAGAGGTAACTCCCATCCTTCGCTCACCAGACATAGGGGGCCTCTTACAGGGTGCCCAAACAACAATTCAAAGGGGCTGTAGCCAACTCCTTTTTGTGGGACCTCTCTGTAAGCAAATAGAAGGCAGGGTAGAAGGATGTCCCATCTTCGCCTGAGCTTTTCAGATAATCCTTTGATCATACCCTTTAGGGTCTTGTTGAATCTCTCAACAAGCCCATTGCATTGTGGGTGATAAGGAGTGGTGAACTTGTAGTTGACACCACATTCCTTCCACATAGCTGTCAAGTATCCTGACATGAAGTTGGTACCTCTGTCAGAAACCACCTCCTTAGGAAACCCCACTCTGGAGAATAATCCCAGCAGGGCCCTGGCCACAACAGGAGCTGTTGTGGTCCTAAGGGGAATTGCCTCTGGATATCTGGTGGCATGATCCACTACCACCAGTATAAATCTGTGCCCAGATGCAGTGGGGGGATCCATGGGACCCACTATATCTATTCCCACTCTTTCAAAGGGAACCCCCACCACAGGTAGTGGTATTAGGGGGGTGTTGGACCTGGCCTCGTGGCGTGGTCCTTAACCCCCTGGATTGTGGCCGTTCCCCGCCCCGGCCGTCACGGGCCACCCATCTGGACTGCACCAAGGCCCTTCACCCGGAGCTACACGTGGTCGCATACTCCTCGTGGCTCCGCCATCTTGTTGGCATCCACGTCACACCGTGCCCCAGCCGGCGCGACCCCGCTCAACCCAGCCTCGACCCCAACGAAGCCCCGACATCGAGGCACCACGAACTGGCCAGGGGGTGCCGCAGGAACCATTCATCGCCCCGGCGGAGGACAGTATCGATGGGACCCCCAACTGTCCTCCCCTCTCGAGGTGTGATCACCCTGCAAACTCCCATGGGCCTGGCACCTCTCCTGCTGGGCGTCTGGCCACCTCCACCCGGCCACTCCGCCCCCTCGGGCGCATAGGTCCGGACATCAAAGGGCTCCAGACCTATATCTGGGGCGACCCCACCACAGCTCGGCAGTTGTATCCCGGAGTCGAGAGCCCTGCTGATTGAATCGCGGCTGACCCTACGGAGAAGAACTCTTGTCGGAACCATCACGAGCCCTGCTGACTGCGTCGCGGCTCCCTCCTGTGAACCCTTTTCTGAACCACCTGGAACATCGGAGCCCTGCAGACGCCGTCGCGGCCCAACCTCGCTGGAACCTTCCTCGGAGCCCTGCTGACGACGTCGCGGCTCGAGCTGAACAGAGACCATCTTGAGAGCCCTGCTGATTGAATCGCGGCTCTCCACGAACTGTACGCCAGAGCCCTGCTGACGCCGTCGCGGCTCGACCCCTCCGAGATCGGAGGTCCTCCAGCGTGAGGATAAGAACTGGGCCCCAGGTACCCTCGTGCCACATTCCTGCCAAAGACTGTCCCGCTACGCCTACCCTTCCAAAGAGACATTGAGACTTTTGGTGGATCCCTCGATCCCTTCGTGTAAATATTGAGCTCGTAACCTTGTATTGATGATAAAGAATTGCTTGTCTTGAGACAACCTCCTTGAGTCCGGTGTGGTGGTGTTACTGTGCTAGTACGGGATAGGAGAAGGATCTCTCAGGAGACTTCTCGGCAGCGCTCGGCTACTTCGTGCAGTGAGAGGGCCCCCCCCCTTGGTGGTCTCACCGACTCCTCGGGGTCCGCCTTCCAACAGGGGGCCTTTGTTGTGCCACCTGATTTGCCACTGGCTTGGCAGGTCACACAGGAGCGACAAAACTCCTTAGTATCTTCATTCATGTGAGGCCAGTGAAAGTGAGGGACAAGCCTGTCCCAAGTCTTGTTCTGGCCTAAGTGTCCTGTCAGAGGAATATCATGGGCCAAGGTAAGAAGGAAGCCCCTAAATTGCAGAGGTATAACCAACCTCCTGGTTGCACCAGGTTTTGGGTCTCTAGCCTCTGAATAAAGGAGCCCATCATCCCAATAAACTTTATGGGTACCTTGAGCATTCCCAGCAGCCTCAGCAGCAGCCAGCTGTCTGAGGGGTTCAAGAGATGGACAGGATAACTGAGCCTGCCCCAAGTCAGCCCTGGAAGGTCCCCCTGTCCCCAGAAACTCAACCTGGTCAGGTTCAAGCTCTTCAGGGACAGTTCCCTCAGGGTTCTCTAGATCATCCTCCTGGGAAGACTGATCATCACTTGGAGGCAGGGGGGAAGGCACAGCCTTGACCCTCCTGTTCTTCTTCTTGGTAGGTGCTTGGTCCATTGTTCCAGGATCCAAGACCTGTGGTTCAGTAAGGCACTTTTTGGCCTGTGACCTGGTCACAGCAAGGACATGTGGTGATATACCTAACATCTCTGCATGTGTCCTGTACTCCACTTCTGACCATAGAGAACTCTCTAGGTCATTGCCCAACAAACATTCTACTGGGAGGTCTGCACTAACCACAACCCTTTTGAGGCCAGTTACCCCTCCCCATGAGAAGTTAACAATAGCCACACTATGAGAAGTAGTGGTATTGCTGGCATTGGTCACCAGGTAATTCTCACCTGGTATGTACTGTCCAGGGTCCACAAAGCCTGGTGTCACCATAGTGACACTGGCACATGTGTCCCTGTAGGCTTGAGCCACTTTTGCATTTATTAAAGGAGTCTGTCTGTACTTGCCCAGGTTACTGGGGCTCACAGTCAGGGACAAATCCATGTCCCCATCACAGATCAAGACTGCCTGTGTAAGGGTTCTGTCTAAGTCAGAATCTCCTTCAGTTCCCATAGTGATTCCCACTACACCCTTTGTCTGGGGACCAACACTGCTAACAGTACTACTGGGAGCAGGTGCCTTAGGGGCAACAGTGTTGGGGGCTCCACCCTTCTTACAATCACTAGTCCAGTGAGTTGTATTCTTGCAAGATTTGCACCAGGGTTTCTTTGGACCTTCTTTCTTCTTCCCTTTAGGTTGTTGGGACCCATCCTCGTTAGTACTAGTTTGGGGCCCTGTTGAAGACTTCTGGTCTTTGGATTTCTGATCAACCTTTTGGTCTGTTTTCTTCTGATCACCCCCTTGGCCCTGGTTCTGGTTTTTTTGCTTAACCCTGGTTCTGACCCATTTGTCTGCCTTCTTTCCCAATTCTTGGGGAGAGGTCAGATCCTAGTCAACCAAGTGTTGATGCAGTTGATGGTTTTGACAGTTATTTAAAATCTGTTCTCTCATCATCAGAATTGTACAATCCTGTATAATCAGACACCTTACTTCCCAGCAACCAACCCTCCAAAGCCTTAGTGGCACATTCAATGTATTCAGACCAGTCCTGAGTCTGTGTCTTCTGGGTATCTCTGAACATTAACCTGTACTGTTCAGTGGTTAAGCCTAACCCATCAACCAGGACACTCTTCAGGGCTCTGTAGTTTCTGACATCCTCCTCTCTAACAGTGAGGAGTCTATCTCTGCCTCTACCTTCAAAGGAGAGCCATAAGATTGCTGCCCACTGGTGTGAGAAGTTGGCCTGGTATATGATGTTCACTGGTTAAAGTGACCACCTTGTACCATGCGAAGCAACCCTTATGGTGTGGTTATAAGTCAACCTTTTCAGACTAGCTGCCCTAGTGGTAGCGTAGGCTAAGCAGTCTTTGAGGCTAAACTCGTTAAAGCGTGTTAAGCAGGCTGTTTTACCATATGTAACCCCCCTTTATACCAATGAGAGGACACCACACAGATATATATTCAAAATATATATGTATTTATTACTCAAAGTATCCCCTAGA
This sequence comes from Triturus cristatus, assembly GCF_964204655.1. Lineage (NCBI taxonomy): Eukaryota > Metazoa > Chordata > Amphibia > Caudata > Salamandridae > Triturus > Triturus cristatus. Next base: position 820,992,167 of record NC_140579.1, on the reverse strand, counting down.
CTCTTTATGAGCACAGGAGCACAAATCGTTAAACAAGAAAGTATCACAATATACAGAAGTTGCACTTTATATGGATAGGCCCTGGTGGCCGCTCGAACCATATACTAAAATAGTGGTATAAGTACCACGACTAGGAAAGGGAAAAGACCTAGGGCCTCTAGAATCGCTGGGCCTACAAGGAGCTAACTTCAGTTAGTGACCAGGAGGTCCACGGGTCGCGTGTGCAGTGAGGAAAGTTACACGCGTGCTCCCATAGGTTTTCAATGGGTGCGTAAAAGTTCAAAAGTTACTGTTAGAAGGGTCTTCTGGTTGGACTACGAATTCAAGACTTCAAACCTAGACACTAGAGATGTTACTCTACACTTGTGCACCGGAGTGCCAGCTTTACCTCACCCACAGGAAGCGGGTGCATAGGTCTCGAAGTGCGTCGGATTTCGTCTATCTGTTCAATGGAGCCTGACGACAAAGATGCTGCAGGCGGCCGGTCCAGAAGAGATGCGGTGGATCCAAGGATGGATCGGAGTTGTAGAAGACCTGTAAGCAGAGGGGACAGTGTTCACAGTCACCAGCCAGTGACCGGCGTGGCACCAGGTAGGTACCAGGAGATGTCAGGTGCAAACAGGTGAAGAAGTTTAGCTTGTCTCTGCAGCCACGTGGTCCCTGAAGGTCAACGACATCCAGGAGTCGGTTCACGAGCTGTCCCACGCAGGCTCTCGCTGTCGGCGGTGACGGCGACTCAAAGGAAGCAAACAAGCCTTGGCAAAAGCAGGAGTCTCAGGAAATGAAGAAAGCTGGTGGTTCTGACCAGCAAGGTCAGAGGGGCTGCTCCTTTGGAGGGCAGCAGGGGCCAGTCTGGGGCAACCAGACCAGTGTCGTAGTTTTCAAGATAAATTGCCAAAATGGCCACTAGCCAATGGGCCAGAGACTGGGCAGGCGCGTCAAGTTGCAAAGTGCAGAGGGGCCCCACTCAGATCGTGGAGATGCTGGAGGGCTCACCTTTGGTGCAGATGCTGCTCGGGTATTGGGCTTCTCAGGACCCAAAGCACAACTTGGAGGGAGCCTCTGTTGTCGCGCTTGCAGCTTGTCGCGTGTCTTCCAAGATGGCTGGCTCCACGTGTCTCGGTGCCTCCACGGGTTCCTTCTTTGCAGGGACTGTGGATCGGGCTGTGAGAGGTCTGGAGGTCCAGTTCTTATTGGTCTCTGGGCTCGGGCTCCGGCAGGAGGCGGCGGCAAAGCAGACATCGATTCGCTGGTTGGTGCTTGCGTTAGCAAGATGGTCACTCCCTGACCATAGGGGAGAATTCCTTCAGTCTTCTGTGCAGCAGAACGTCGAAGTTCCCGTCTTCTTCTTAGTGTTAAGTTGATTCCAGGATGTCTGAAGTCTTAGGACACAGCTCCTACCTTTAAGCGGATTCTAGGGGCCGGACTACCTGCTAGGTCCCTCCCTAAGGGTGGGACCAGGAAGGGGGTTGGTTACACCCCCAATCCTTTGTCCAGCTCGCCCCAGATCCGGGGCTGGTGTGCCCCAGGACCGGTTTGAACTGGCATATGCACCGAGGCTCCTTGTGAGCCTCAGGCATGTCTGATTCTATTCAAGCCCTACCTGACCAATACACAAAATCCTGTCTGGGGTGGTGCTCGCACCTCCCCTGGCAGGAAACCCTTTGTCCATGTCTCCCAAGCTGGAAGGACTCCCAGCAGCAGGAGGGCAGACTTGTGTCGGTGGTGGCAGCGTCCATTTTGTGGAGCTGAGGCTATGTCTGATTTTACCCGGGTTTCAGGATCTGTACGTGTCGTGTCCCTCTAGAAGGGTGGAATGCTAACCCCGTCGCCAGAATTGGCGAGGGGTTAGTATTCCAATTCGTATGACACCTTACTCAACATGTTTTGATAAAGCCAAACCAAAGTTAGCACTTAACCGCGAGGTTCATAATGCACTTAAGAGTATATGGTATGGCGATATCTGGAAACGGTGGAAGGAAGTTGTTCCGACCACTGCAGACAGGCTCAGCTCATGCCATCTCACCATCTCACATGGAACCAAGCACTCTGCCTTCAGGATTGTTAAGGCCTGCCATAGGAGTGACTTATAGGTTAACATGTGTCCCATTTAAGGTTAGGTATAGGTATACTACACCTAAGTAAGAGGTGGATACACCAACTTACCCCAGCTGAGTGATCAGCCAGTTGTGTCAAATTGTTAGGCCAGGCCAGGGGTGGCATAATACATGCTTCAGCCCCTGGTAGGCCTTAGATACACCAATGCCCTGGGTACCTAGTGTACACTGGTACAGGGGCTCACAGGGTGATCCAATTCCAATTGGTTATGCACCTAAAGTGCATAGTGTCAATTTAGTAGAGAGAACAGCAGGCTGGGGGTCTGATTAGCAGGCCCACAGCCTCAGTATGTCAAAAACCAGTGAAGCAAAAAGCAAAAATTTGGGATGACCATAGGATAGCAGACCCTACTCTCCTACACGCTCGCTCTCGCTCTCTCAATCTCGCTCGCTCTCGCTCTCTCAATCTCGCTCGCTCTCTCAATCTCGCTCGCTCTCTCAATCTCCCTCGCTCGCTCTCGCTCTCTCAATCTCGCTCGCTCTCGCTCTCTCAATCTCGCTCGCTCTTGCTCTCTCTCAATCTCGCTCGCTCTCTCTCAATCTTGCTCGCTCTCACTCTCTCTCAATCTCGCTCGCTCTCGCTCTCTCAATCTCGCTCGCTCTCTCAATCTCGCTCTCTCTCAAGCTCTCGCTCTCTCTCAAGCTCCCGCTCTCTCTCAAGCTCTCGCTCTCTCTCAATCTCTCTCAATCTCGCTCTCTCAATCTCGCGCTCTTGCTCTCAATCTCGCTCGCTCTCTCAATCTCTCTCGCTCTCTCAATCTCTCTCGCTCTCTCAATCTCTCGCTCTCTCAATCTCTTGCTGTTGGACAGGCCACATGAAGGGCTTGCTCCCTCCCCGCATGACAGGGCCCAAGCCCCGGCCCTCCAGGTGTTACCCACAAGAACAACCCGCACCCCGTCTCCCGACGGAACTCCTGCCCCCGGACATCCATGTATCATGGGGCCGAACCACTACCGGCTCCCCCGGCCGGACCAGCCGCCATCTTGGACACTGCACCACGAGGCCGCGTGGCCTCAGCCCGACCCTAACCCTGGGCCTGGCCAGGCCCCGACATCCCGGCACCACCATCCACCCAGGAGGTGAACGGACCACTTGGCAGGTCAATGGGAGAAAGAAGTGTCGATGGCTCTCCCCCGCCAGGTGCCGATCGCCCTCCAGCTCCCCCGGGCGCTGGCTCCACCCCCCTGCTGGGTGTCTGGACTCCCTCATCCCGGACCTTCCGACCTCCAAGTGCGAGGGTCCAGACATCAAAGGGCGCCAGACCTATAACTAGGGCAGCTCCAGAGCAGGGAGGCAGTTGTATCCTGGAGTCGAGAGACACCGAGAAGAACTCAGCCTTGACGGACTACCGGCGCTGCCGTAGCCCTGCCTTGTGAACTATCGTCCTGCCTGCTGGCGCTGCCGCAGCCTTCTGCATCCTCCATCCTCGTCGGGACCTGCTGGCGCTGCCGCGGACCGTTGTAACGACCACCTTCATCGGGACCTGGCGCTGCCGCGGACCGTGTAACGACCACCTTCACCGGGACCTGCTGGCGCTGCCGCGGCCCGTCCAAAGCTAGAACATCGAGCTCGAGGATTGTGAGCTATCCATCACACCATCTCAGCTACCAGATTGGTAACCAGACTGTCCCGCTACCCCCTTTCCCAAACCAAGAGACTGAAATCGAGGGGACCCCTGAGTCCAGACCTCCTTGTACCATTCCATCGTACCTTAAGAAATCGCTTATAAAGAACGTTAAATCCTATCCTTGTGTGGTGTATATCTGTGGGGGGGAAGTTACTCATCTGTACGATCGCTGGAGACGGCTCTCCCCGGAGACCTCTCCCCTTGTCCTCGGCCGACCCTCCCGGTCCGTCTAACATTGGTGGCCAGCGGCGCGATCCGAATCAACGCGTAATCGTACAGAGAGTAGCTCACCCCACGACAAAACCACAATGTCAACCAAAGAGAGCGGATCCACCGAGAAATTCCAGATGGATAAATTGGAAGAGTACAGCCATCGTGAATTGAAACAATTCTGCATGGAACTAGGCATTGCTACCACCGGCCTGAGTACCAAAGACGATTTTAAGCACGCCATTGAGTCGTGGGCAGAAACCGGGGTCGCCAGATCCCCAGACCGAAATGGTGCAGCATCAGAGAGGAACGCCACGGCTCCCGAGGAGCGAGGAACGGGCCTCTCGCAGGAAGAGATCCAAGAAAGAGAAAAAAAACAGACTACATGAGTTAGAAATGGCACGGCTCAAAATGGACGGTGAACTAAAATTAGCCGAGCAAAAACTGAACCTAGAACATCTGCGGCTCCGAGAAGAACGGGAAGAAAAACAGAGGCAGAGAGAGCTCGAAGAAAAAAGATTAGCATACGAACACGAGCGCAAACTGGCAGAAATAGAACTACGGAAGCAGAACAAAGAACCGGAGGTGCCCGAGCGACCACGCACCCCGAGAGCGACAGAAAAGAAAGTCCACATCCCCAAGGATGTCGTCCGAGAGTATGTCCGAGAGGACGACATACAACAGTGGTTCAAGGCCTACGAGATCGCCATGACCTCCCACCGGATCGATCGAAGTGACTGGGGAGCCGGCCTATGGGGGAGGTTCGTCAACGAAGGCCGCGATGCCCTGCTACAGCTCCCAGACCATCAGATGTCATCCTATGACCACATGAAGGCTGCCCTCCTCACCCGATATGGGCTCACACCCGAAATGTACCGCCAGAGGTTTCGGGACTGCACCCGGATCCCGGGTACAACTTGGGTGGAATATGTCAACTATTTCAGCCGAGCCTTCGAGGGTTGGATCAAGGGAAGCCACGTAACGACCTACGAGCAACTTTTTAATCTCATGGTGTGGGAGCACCTCTCTAACAACTGCTTCGTCGAGCTCAGGCAGCACCTCCTCGACAGTAAATTGACTGACCCACGGCAACTCGCCGCCGAAGCTGACCGGTGGGAAAGCACCCGAGTGGGCCGGAGAGGGCCACACGAGCAGAACCGGAACAACCAAGGTCAGCACCGTCCCCGAGGAGGAGGCCAGGGGCGAGGGAGAGACACCGTCCCGGCCGCTCCCGCTGCCAGCACCCCGCCCCCGGCCAGCCGGGGGAACCCCCCGATGCGCCCGGGGTTCCGGGCCAACGTCACGTGTCACCGATGCCAGCGAGTCGGCCACTACGCCAATGACCCGAACTGTCCACAGAACCAAACTCCAAAACCCCGCCAGGTAGCTGCCGCCGCCCTGGGGGGAGAACAAATCTCCGAAGAACAAGAAGAATACGAGCAGGCACAACAAGAGTGGGAACCGGCCGCCATTGTTCTAGCGTGCCTAGGGGGAAAAGACATGGTCCCGCGGGCCCCCCTACCCGCCAACACCAGAAAATATAGCCAGTGGGTGAACATTAATGGGCGCCGGGCCGAAGCCCTACGTGACACAGGGGCCAGTGTGACGGCCGTCAGCTGTCACCTGGTAAAGCCAGAGCAGATCCTGCCGAACATTCTCTGCCCCGTCCGCTCAGCCGACAATTCGGAGAGTCTATGTCGGATGGCCTGCGTCCCCTTCGAATGGGGAGTGGTCTCCGGCATGTTGAAGGTGACGGTCCGGGATGATGCCCCCGTGGACTGTCTCCTGGGGAATGATCTTGAGAGTTCCCCGTGGGCCACCGTCGAAAGAAGAGAGCACCTGGGGATGCTGGGCCTCCCGGACTGGGCGTGCGTAACCACCCGGTCCATGGCCGCCCGTGCCATCCCCCGACCAGAAGAACCAGAATGGCCTGCACCTCCTCCCCCGATCGCTCCAGTAGAGGACACCGACTATACCGACCCCCCAGAGCAAACCCCCAAAGGGGTCGCCCAGCCCCAGGACCTTCCCGACCTGGCTCAGTGGCGTCAAGAAGGGGGGCCCACCCAGGAACAGTTCCGTCAAGAGCAGAAGACCTGTCCCTCCCTCGAGGGACTCCGCCAGCAAGCCATCACCCAGAGCGCAGGGGACACCACCGGAGCCCATTGGGTCTATTGGGATAACGACCTGTTATACAGTGAGCAGAGAATCGCGGAGTTAGGGGCCAGTCGAGTGCTGGTGGTGCCCCTCCGTTTCAGAGACTTCCTGTTAAATTTGGCCCACGATGTCCCTCTGGCTGGACACCTGGGCCAGGACAAAACCTACAGTCGCCTGGTGACCCACTTTTTCTGGCCGAAGATGCGAAACGACGTCCTCAACCACTGCCGGTCCTGCCCCACGTGCCAGGCCAGCGGGAAGAGCGGCCGCAAACTCAAAGCACCTCTGCAACCCTTCCCAGTTGTCACCACCCCGTTCGAGAGGGTGGGAATAGACATTGTGGGGCCCCTGGACCCCCGCACAGCACAAGGACATCGGTTCATCCTAGTACTGGTGGACCACGCCACCCGATACCCCGAGGCTGTGCCCCTGCGAACTGTAACAGCTCCGGTGGTCGGCCGGGCCTTAATGGGGATCTTCTCCCGGGTGGGCTTCCCCCGAGAAGTCGTCAGCGACCGAGGCACAAATTTTATTTCGAAGTATATGAAGTCCCTCTGGCAACAGTGCTGGGTCACCTACCGATTCACGACCCCCTATCATCCTCAAGGAAATGGACTAGTTGAGCGATTCAACCGCACGCTCAAGGGAATGATTGGGGGATTGGAAGAGCCCCTCCGTCGCCAGTGGGATGTACTACTTCCGTGCCTCCTCTTCGCCTATCGAGAAGTTCCCCAGAAGTCCCTCGGTTTTAGCCCTTTCGAACTCTTGTACGGGCACCCTGTGCGAGGGCCCCTCAGCCTAGTCAAAGAAGGTTGGGAGATGGCCCCCCTAAAGACCCCTCCAGACGTCTTCAAGTACCTCCTGACACTACGCAATCAGACCTGGCGATTCAGGGAAATGGCAAAAGCGAATCTTGAGGCCAGTCAGGAGGACATGAAAAAATGGTACGATCAAAATGCCTCCTCCGTCGAATTCGAACCTGGTCAGCAAGTGTGGGTGATGTCCCCCACCGAACCATGTGCCTTGCAGGACAAGTGGACGGGGCCCTTCAAAGTGGTCGAACGCAAGAGCCCAGTCACCTATCTCATCGATATGGAGTCTCCCCGGAACCCCCTCCGGGTCCTCCACACCAACAGACTCAAACCCCACTTTGTGCGCTCGGAACTCAGCCTCCTGATGGCTACAGACAGTGGGGCGGAAGAAGACTCCGAGCCTCTCCCTGATCTCCTGAAGACTCAGGAGAAAGATTGCTCCGTGGACGGGGTCCGGCTCTCCGAGGCCCTCACCCCAGAGCAGCGCCAAGGCTGCCGGGACCTCCTTCTGCAGTTTGCTACTTTGTTTTCCCTCACCCCAGGGGTCACCCCCTGGTGCTTGCACGACGTAGACACTGGGGACAGTCCCCCTATCAGACACCGGGCATACCGCGTACCAGATCGGGTGCGGGCCTGCATCCAAGAGGAAATATCCAAGATGCTCACGCTCGGGGTCATCGAGCCCTCGGACAGCCCCTGGGCCAGCCCGGTCGTGCTGGTCCCCAAAGCTGCTGCCCCCGGCACCACTCCTGAACTCCGATTCTGCGTCGACTATCGGGGCTTGAATGCTGTCACCAGGACCGACGCTCATCCCATCCCCCGAGCGGATGAATTGATCGACCGCATGGGGGCTGCCCGCTACCTCAGCATCTTCGATCTGACAGCGGGCTACTGGCAGATCGGTCTCACACCCCGGGCCCAAGAACGGTCCGCCTTTTCTACCCCCGATGGCCACTACCACTTCAAGGTCATGCCCTTCGGCATGAAGAATGCCCCAGCTACTTTTCAGCGACTAGTGAACCAGGTCTTGGCGGGGCTCGAGGAGTTCAGCGCCACCTACCTGGACGATATCGCTGTGTACAGCCGCCACTGGTCCGACCACCTCCACCACCTCCGAGAGGTCCTGCAGGCCCTCCAGCGGGCCGGCCTCACAATCAAGGCCGGCAAGTGCCAAACTGGTCAGGGATCCGTGACCTACCTCGGACACCAGGTGGGAAGCGGTCTGGTGGCCCCTCTGCAACTCAAAATCGCTGCCATCCAGTTCTGGCAGCCCCCAGTCACGCAGACCGAGGTCCGAGCCTTCTTGGGGCTCACCGGCTACTACCGGCGGTTCGTGAGGGACTATGGCAGCATTGTGGGGCCCCTCACGGGTCTCACGTCCAAAAACCACCCGAAGAAGATTAACTGGACCCCCGACTGTCAAGCGGCCTTCGAGAAGCTGAAAGCCGCCCTGTGCACTGCCCCTGTGCTCCAGGCCCCCGATTACAGTCGGGAATTCATTGTGCAAACGGACGCCTCCGACCACGGCATCGGGGCGGTTCTCTCCCAGCTGAACCCCGAGGGTCTTGACCAGCCGGTGGCCTTCATCAGCAGACGCCTCCTGGCCCGAGAACAGCGCTGGAGCACAATCGAGAGGGAGGCCTTCGCAGTGGTGTGGGCCCTCAAAAAGCTCCGGCCCTATCTCTTCGGTACCCACTTCCGGGTGCAAACAGATCATCGACCCCTGCAGTGGCTAATGCAGATGCGGGGGGAAAACCCCAAACTATTGCGCTGGTCCATCTCCCTGCAGGGGATGGACTTCACTGTGGAACATCGACCGGGCCAAGACCACGCCAACGCAGATGGCCTGTCACGCTTTTTCTGCCTCGACGAGGAGAGTCCCCAAGAGGATGGGTGACTCTCCCCGCCTTCAGCTGGGGGGGACGCATGTTGGACAGGCCACATGAAGGGCTTGCTCCCTCCCCGCATGACAGGGCCCAAGCCCCGGCCCTCCAGGTGTTACCCACAAGAACAACCCGCACCCCGTCTCCCGACGGAACTCCTGCCCCCGGACATCCATGTATCATGGGGCCGAACAACTACCGGCTCCCCCGGCCGGACCAGCCGCCATCTTGGACACTGCACCACGAGGCCGCGTGGCCTCAGCCCGACCCTAACCCTGGGCCTGGCCAGGCCCCGACATCCCGGCACCACCATCCACCCAGGAGGTGAACGGACCACTTGGCAGGTCAATGGGAGAAAGAAGTGTCGATGGCTCTCCCCCGCCAGGTGCCGATCGCCCTCCAGCTCCCCCGGGCGCTGGCTCCACCCCCCTGCTGGGTGTCTGGACTCCCTCATCCCGGACCTTCCGACCTCCAAGTGCGAGGGTCCGGACATCAAAGGGCGCCAGACCTATAACTAGGGCAGCTCCAGAGCAGGGAGGCAGTTGTATCCTGGAGTCGAGAGACACCGAGAAGAACTCAGCCTTGACGGACTACCGGCGCTGCCGTAGCCCTGCCTTGTGAACTATCGTCCTGCCTGCTGGCGCTGCCGCGGCCTTCTGCATCCTCCATCCTCGTCGGGACCTGCTGGCGCTGCCGCGGACCGTTGTAACGACCACCTTCATCGGGACCTGCTGGCGCTGCCGCGGACCGTGTAACGACCACCTTCATCGGGACCTGCTGGCGCTGCCGCGGACCGTGTAACGACCACCTTCACCGGGACCTGCTGGCGCTGCCGCGGCCCGTCCAAAGCTAGAACATCGAGCTCGAGGATTGTGAGCTATCCATCACACCATCTCAGCTACCAGATTGGTAACCAGACTGTCCCGCTACCCCCTTTCCCAAACCAAGAGACTGAAATCGAGGGGACCCCTGAGTCCAGACCTCCTTGTACCATTCCATCGTACCTTAAGAAATCGCTTATAAAGAACGTTAAATCCTATCCTTGTGTGGTGTATATCGGTGGGGGGGAAGTTACTCATCTGTACGATCGCTGGAGACGGCTCTCCCCGGAGACCTCTCCCCTTGTCCTCGGCCGACCCTCCCGGTCCGTCTAACACTTGCTCTCTCAATCTCTCGCTCACGATCGCTCTCTCTAAAGCTCTCGCTCTCTAAAGCTCTCGCTCTCTCAATCTCTCGCTCTCTCAATCTCTCGCTCTCTCAATCTCTCGCCCTCTCTCAATCTCTCGCTCTCTCAATCTCGCTCGCTCTCGCTCTCTCAATCTCACGCTCTCGCTCTCAATCTCTCTCGCTCGCTCTCGCTCTCTCAATCTCGCTCGCTCTCTCAATCTCGCTCGCTCTCTCAATCTCGCTCTCTCTCTCAATCTCGCTCTCTCTCTCTCTCTTAATCTCGCTCGCTCTCGCTCTCTCAATCTGGCTCTCTCTCTCTCAATCTCTCACTCTCTCAATCTCTCGCTCTCTCAAGCTCTTGCTCTCTCTCAAGCTCTTGCTCTCTCTCAAGCTCTCGCTCTCTCTCAAGCTCTCGCTCTCTCTCTCTCTCAATCTCTCTCGCTCTCTCAATCTCTCGCTCTCTCAATCTCTCGCTCTCTCAATTGCTCTCTCTCTCTCTCAATCGCTCTCTCTTTCTCAATCTCTCGCTCTCTCAATCTCGCGGGATCTCAATCGCTCGCTCTCTCAATCTCTCTCGCTCTCTCAATCTCGCTCTCTCTCTCTCTCTATATCGCTCTCTCCCTCTCTCTCAATTGCTCGCTCTCTCTCAATATCTCTCTCTCTCAATAGCTCTCTCTCTCAATAGGTCTCTCTCTCAATCGCTCGCTCTCTCGCGCTCTCAATCTTTCGCGCTCTCTCTCAATCTCTCGCGCTCTCTCTCAATCTCTCACGCTCTCGCTCAATCTCTTGCGCTCTCTCTCTTAATCTCTTACGCTCGCTCTCTCAATCTCTTGCGCTCGCTCTCTCAATCTCTCTCTCAATCTCTCGCTCTCTCAATCTCTCGCTCTCGTAATCTCTCGCTCTCTCAATCTCTCGCTCTCTCAATTGTTCTCTCTCTCAATCTCTTGCGCTCGCTCTCTCAATGTCTCGCGCTCGCTCTCTCAATCTCTCTCGCTCTCTCTCAATCTCTTGCTTTCTTAAACGCTCGCTCGCTCGCGCTCACTCTCTCTCAATCGCTTGCTTTTGCTCAAGCGCTCGCTCTCAAGCGCTCGCTTTTAATCGCTTGCTGAATCGCTCTCTCGCTCGTTCTCGCTTGTGCTCTCTCTCTCTCAATCTCTCTCGCTCACTCAATCTCTCTCGCTCGCTCAATATCTCTCGCTCTCTCAATATCTCTTGCTCTCTCAATATCTCTTGCTCTCAATCTCTCGCTCTCAATCTCTCACTCTCAATCTCTCGCTCTCAATCTCTCGCGCTCTCAATCTCTCGCGCTCGCTCTCAATCTCTCTCTCTCTCCATCTCTCTCGCTCTCTCTCGCTCTCTCTCATCTCTCGCTCTCTCAAGCTCTCGCTCTCTCAAGCTCTCACTCTCTCAAGCTCTCGCTCTCTCAAGCTCTTGCTCTCTCTCAAGCTCTTGCTCTCTCTCAAGCTCTCGCTCTCTCTCAAGCTCTCGCTCTCTCTCAAGCTCTCGCTCTCTCTCAATCTCTCACTCTCTCTCAATCACTCGCGCTCTCTCGCTCTCTCAATCTCTTGCTCTCTCGCTCTCTCGCTCTCAATCTCTCGCTCTCTCAATCTCTCTCGTTCTCTCAATCTCTCTCACTCTCTCAATCTCTCTCACTCTCTCTCTCTCTCTCTCATCTCTCGCTCTCAAGCTCTCGCTCTCTCTCTCTCAAGCTCTCTCTCTCTCAAGCTCTCGCTCTCTCAAGCTCTCGCTCTCTCAAGCTCTCGCTCATTCTCAAGCTCTCGCTCTCTCAATCTCTCTCGCTCTCTCATTCTCTCTCGCTCTCTCAATCTCTCGTTCTCTCAATCTCGCGCTCTGAATCGCTCTCTCTCAATCTCGCGCTCTGAATCGCTCTCTCAATCTCGCGCTCTGAATCGCTCTCTCTCAATCTCACGCTCTGAATCGCTCTCTCAATCTCGCACTCTCTCAATCTCGCTCTCTCAATCTCGCGCTCTCGCTCTCAATCTCGCTCGCTCTCTTTCTCAATTGCTCGCTCTCTCTCAATATCTCTCTCAATATCTCTCTCTCAATATCTCTCTCTCAATATCTCTCTCTCTCTCAATAGCTCTCTCTCTCTCTCTCAATAGCTCTCTCTCAATCGCTCGCTCTCTCGCGCTCTCAATCTTTCGCACTCTCAATTTCTCGCGCTCTCTCTCAATCTCGCGCTCTCTCAAGCTCTCGCGCTCTCAATCTCTCGCGCTCTCGCTCAATCTCTCGTGCTCTTTCTCAATCTCTTGCGCTCTCTCTCTTAATCTCTTGCGCTAGCTCTCTCAATCTCTTGAGCTCGCTCTCTCAATCTCTTGAGCTCGCTCTCTCAATCTCTTGAGCTCGCTCTCTCAATCTCTCGCTCTCTCAATCTCTCGTTCTCTCAAGCTCTCGCTCTCTAAAGCTCTCGCTCTCTCAATCTCTCGCTCTCTCAATCTCTCGCTCTCTCAATCTCTCGCTCTCTCAATCTCTTGCGCTCCCTCTCTCAATCTCTCGCGCTCGCTCTTTCAATCTCTCATGCTCTCTCTCAATCTTTTGCTCTCTCAATCACTCGCTCTCTCAATTGTTCTCTCTCTCAATCTCTTGCGCTCGCTCTCTCAATGTCTCGCGCTCGCTCTCTCAATCTCTCTAGCTCTCTCTCAATCTCTTGCTTTCTTAAACGCTCGCTCGCTCGCGCTCACTCTCTCTCAATCGCTTGCTTTTGCTCAAGCGCTCGCTCTCAAGCGCTTGCTTTTAATCGCTTGCTGAATCGTTCTCTCGCTCGTTCTCGCTTGTGCTCTCTCTCTCTCAATCTCTCTCGCTCACTCAATCTCTCTCGCTCGCTCAATATCTCTCGCTCTCTCAATATCTCTCGCTCTCTCAATATCTCTTGCTCTCAATCTCTCGCTCTCAATCTCTCGCTCTCAATCTCTCGCTCTCAATCTCTCGCGCTCTCAATCTCTCGCGCTCGCTCTCAATCTCTCTCTCTCTCCATCTCTCTCGCTCTCTCTCGCTCTCTCTCATCTCTCGCTCTCTCAAGCTCTCGCTCTCTCAAGCTCTCACTCTCTCAAGCTCTCGCTCTCTCAAGCTCTCGCTCTCTCTCAAGCTCTCGCTCTCTCTCAAGCTCTCGCTCTCTCTCAAGCTCTCGCTCTCTCTCAATCTCTCACTCTCTCTCAATCACTCGCGCTCTCTCGCTCTCTCAATCTCTTGCTCTCTCGCTCTCTCGCTCTCAATCTCTCGCTCTCTCAATCTCTCTCGTTCTCTCAATCTCTCTCACTCTCTCAATCTCTCTCACTCTCTCTCTCTCATCTCTCGCTCTCAAGCTCTCGCTCTCTCTCTCTCAAGCTCTCTCTCTCTCAAGCTCTCACTCTCTCAAGCTCTCGCTCTCTCAAGCTCTCGCTCATTCTCAAGCTCTCGCTCTCTCAATCTCTCTCGCTCTCTCATTCTCTCTCGCTCTCTCAATCTCTCGTTCTCTCAAACTCGCGCTCTGAATCGCTCTCTCTCAATCTCGCGCTCTGAATCGCTCTCTCAATCTCGCGCTCTGAATCGCTCTCTCTCAATCTCACGCTCTGAATCGCTCTCTCAATCTCGCGCTCTCGCTCTCAATCTCGCTCGCTCTCTTTCTCAATTGCTCGCTCTCTCTCAATATCTCTCTCAATATCTCTCTCTCAATATCTCTCTCTCTCAATATCTCTCTCTCTCTCAATAGCTCTCTCTCTCTCTCTATAGCTCTCTCTCAATCGCTCGCTCTCTCGCGCTCTCAATCTTTCGCACTCTCAATCTCTCGCGCTCTCTCTCAATCTCTCGCGCTCTCTCAATCTCTCGCGCTCTCAATCTCTCGCGCTCTCGCTCAATCTCTCGTGCTCTTTCTCAATCTCTTGCGCTCTCTCTCATAATCTCTTGCGCTAGCTCTCTCAATCTCTTGAGCTCGCTCTCTCAATCTCTTGAGCTCGCTCTCTCAATCTCTTGAGCTCGCTCTCTCAATCTCTCGCTCTCTCAATCTCTCGTTCTCTCAAGCTCTCGCTCTCTAAAGCTCTCGCTCTCTCAATCTCTCGCTCTCTCAATCTCTCGCTCTCTCAATCTCTCGCTCTCTCAATCTCTCGCTCTCTCAATCTCTTGCGCTCCCTCTCTCAATCTCTCGCGCTCGCTCTTTCAATCTCTCATGCTCTCTCTCAATCTTTTGCTCTCTCAATCACTCGGTCGCTCGCGCTTGCTCTCTCTCAGTCGCTTGCTTTTGCTCAAGAGCTCGCTCTAAAGCGCTCGCTCAAGCGCTCGCTTTCAATCGCTTGCTGAATCGCTCTCTCGCTCGTTCTCGCTCGTGCTCGCTCTCTCTCAATCTCTCTCGCTCACTCAATCTCTCTCGCTCACTCAATCTCTCGCTCTCTCAATATCTCTCGCTCTCTCAATATCTCTCGCTCTCAATCTCTCTCTCTCGCTCTCTCGCTCTCAATCTCTCGCTCTCTCGCTCTCAATCTCTCGCGCTCGCTCTCAATCTCTCTCTCAATCTCTCACTCTCACTCTCTCAATCTCTCTCAATCTCTCTCAATCTCTCTCAATCTCTCTCGCTCTCTCTCATTTCTTGCTCTCAAGCTCTCGCTCTCTCTCTCTCAAGCTCTCGGTCTCTCAAGCTCTCGGTCTCTCAAGCTCTCGCTCTCTCTCAAGCTCTCCCTCTCTCTCAAGCTCTTGCTCTCTCTCGCTCTCTCACTCTCGCTCTCTCAATCTCTCACTCTCTCGCTCTCTCGCTCTCTCGCTCTCAATCTCTCACTCTCAATCTCTCTCTCAATCTCTCACGCTCTCTCTCAATCTCGCGCTCTCTCTCAATCCCGCGCTGTCTCTCAATCCCGCGCTGTCTCTCAATCCCGCGCTGTCTCTCAATCTCGCTCTCTCTCTCAATCTCGCTCTCTCTCTCAATCTCGCTCTCTCTCTCAATCTCGCTCTCTCTCAATCTCGCTCTCTCTCTCAATCTCGCTCTCCCTCAATCTCGCTCTCTCAATCTCTCGCTCTCTCAATCTCTCTCTCTCTCAATCTCTCTCTCTCTCTCAATCGCGCTCTCTCAATCTCTCGCTCTCTCTCAATCTCTCACTCTTTCTCAATCTCTCGCTCTCAATCTCTCTCGCTCTCTCAATCTTTCTCGCTCTCAAAATCTCTCGCAATCTCTCTCGCTCTCTCAATCTCTCGCTCTCTCACTCTCTCAATCTCTCTCGCTCTCTAAATCTCTCTCGCTCTCTCAATCTCTCGCTCTCTCTATCGCTCGCTCTCTCAATCTCGCGCTCTCTCAATCTCGCGCCCAATCTTGCTCTCTCAATCTCGCGCTCTCGCTCTCAATCTCGCTCTCTCTCTCAATTGCTCGCTCTCTCTCAAGATCTCTCTCTCTCTCAATATCTCTCTCTCTCTCAATATCTCTCTCTCTCACATGCTCTCTCTCTCTCAATCGCTCGCTCTCTCGCTCTCTCGCGCTCCCCCTCAGTCTTTCGCGCGCTCTCTCAATCTCTTGCGCTCTCTCAATCTCTTGCTCTCGCTCATTTAATCTCTTGCGCTCGCTCTCTTAATCTCTTGCGCTCGCTCTCTCAATCGCGCTCTCTTTCTCAATCTCTCGCTCTCTCTCAATCTCTCACTCTCTCTCAATCGCTCGCTTTTGCTCTCAATCGCTCGCTTTTGCTCTCAATCTCTCACTCTCTCTCAATCGCTCGCTTTTGCTCTCAATCGCTCGCTTTTGCTCTCAATCACTCGCTTTCGCTTTTGCTCTCAATCACTCGCTTTTGCTCTCAATCACTCGCTTTCGCTTTTGCTCTCAATCACTCGCTTTTGCTCTCAATTGCTTGCTCTCAATTGCTTGCTCTCAAGCGCTTGCTCTCAAGCGCTTGCTCTCAAGCGCTCGCTCTCAAGCGCTCGGTTTCAATCGCTTGCTGGATCGCTCTCGCTCATGCTCGCTCGCTCGTGCTCGCTCGCTCAATCTCTCTCCCTCTCTCAATTTCTCTCTCTCTCAAGCTCTCAATCGCTCGCTCAATCGCTCGCTCTCTGAATCTCTCGCGCTCTCTCTCTCGTGCTCTCTCTCTCGCGCTCTCTCACGCTCTCTCTCTCGCGCTCGTTCTAAATCTCTTTCTCTCGCTCTCTCTTGCTCTCTCTCTCGCTCTCGTTCTAAATCTCTTTCTCTCGCTATCTCTCTCGCTCTCTCTCTCGCTCTCTTGCTCTCGCTCTCTCTCTCGCTCTCTCTCTCAATCTCTTGCTCTCTCAATCTCTCGCTCTCAATCTCTCGCTCTCAATCTCTCGCTCACTCTCAATCTCTCGCTCTCAATCTCTCGCTCTCTCTCTCAATCTCTCGCTCTCTCAATCTCTCTAACATTCTCTCTCGCTATCTCTCTTTCTCTCAATCTCTTTCTCTCAATCTTTCTCTCAATGTCTTTCTCTCAATTGCTCTCTCTCACTCTCACGCTCTCTCTCAATCTCTCACTCTCGCTCTCTCAATCTCGCTCTCTCTCTCGCTCTCTCTCTCGCTCTCTCTCTCGCTCTCTCTCAATCTCTCAATCTCTCGCTCTCTCTCAATCTCTCTCAATCTCTCTCTCAATCTCTCGCTCTCTCTCTCAATCTCTCGCTCTCTCTCTCTCAATCTCTCTCTCGCTCTCTCGCTCTCTCATTCTCTCGCTCTCTCTCAATCTCTCTCTCTCTCTCAATCTCTCTCTCACTCTCTCTCAATCTCTCACTCTCTCTCAATCTCTCGCTCTCTCTCGCTCTTTCTCGCTCTCTCTCAATCTCTCGCGCTCTCTCTGAACCTCTCGCGCTCTCTCTCAATCTCTCGCGCTCTCTCTCAATCTCTCGCTCTCTCTCTCAATCTCTCGCTCTCTCTCTCAATCTCTCTTGCTCTCTCTCAATCTCTCTTGCTCTCTCAATCTCTCTCTCAATCTCTCTCACAATCTCTCTCAATCTCTCGCTCTCTCTCTCAATCTCTCTTGCTCTCTCTCAATCTCTCTTGCTCTCTCAATCTCTCTCTCAATCTCTCTCACAATCTCTCTCACAATCCCTCTTTCTCTCAATCTCTTTCTCTCAATCTTTCTCTCAATGTCTTTCTCTCAATCGCTCTCTCTAACTCTCACTCTCAATCTCTCGCTCTCTCTCAATCTCTCACTCTCGCTCTCTCAATCTCGCTCTCGCTCTCTCGCTCTCTTGCTCACGCTCTCTCGCTCTCTCTCTCGCTCTCTCTCTCTCTCAATCTCTCGCTCTCTCTCAATCTCTCACTCTTGCTCTCTCAATCTCGCCCTCGCTCTCTCGCTCTCTTGCTCTCGCTCTCTCTCTCGCTCTCTCGCTCTCTCATTCTCTCGCTCTCTCTCAATCTCTCTCTCTCTCTCTCTCAATCTCTCTCTCTCTCTCAATCTCTCGCTCTCTCTCAATCTCTTGCTCTCTCTCGCTCTCTCTCAATCTCTCGCGCTCTCTCTCAATCTCTCGCGCTCTCTCTGAACCTCTCACGCTCTCTCTCAATCTCTCGCGCTCTCTCTCAATCTCGCACTCTCTCTCAATCTCGCACTCTCTCTCAATCTCGCTCTCTCTCTCAATCTCTCTCTCAATCTCGCTCTCAATTTCTCTCTCTCTCAAGCTCGCTCTCTCTCAAGCTCGCTCTCTCAATCTCTTGCTCTCTCTCAATCTCTTGCTCTCTCTCTCGATCTCTCGCTCTCAATCTCTCGCTCTCAATCTCTCGCTCTCTCGCACTCAATCTCTCGCTCTCTCTCAATCTCATTCGCGCTCAATCGCTCGCTCTCTCGCGCTCTCGCTCAATCTCTCATGCTCTCTCTCAATCTCTCGCGCTCTCTCTCAAATTCGCGCTCTCTCTCAATCTCGCTCTCTCTCTCAATCTCGCTCTCTCTCTCAATCTCGCTCTCTCTCTCAATCTCGCTCTCTCTCTCAATCTCGCTCTCTCTCTCAATCTCGCTCTCTCTCTCAAGCTCGCTCTCGCTCTCTCTCGCTCTCTCAATCTCGCGGGATCTCAATCTCGCGGGATCTCAATCTCTCGCTCTCTCAATCTCTCTCGCTCTCTCAATCTCTCTCGCTCTCTCAATCTCGCTCTCTCTCAATCTCGCTCTCTCTCAAGCTCGCTCTCACTCTCTCTCGCTCTCTCAATCTCTCTCGCTCTCTCAATCTCTCTCGCTCTCTCAATCTCGCGGGATCTCAATCTCGCGGGATCTCAATCTCTCAATCTCTCTCGCTCTCTCAATCTCGCTCGCTCTCTCAATCTCGCTAGCTCTCGCTCTCTCAATCTCGTTCGCTCTCTCTCAATCTCGCTCACTCTCAATCTCACTCGCTCTCTCTCAATCTCGCTCTCTCTCAATCTCTCTCACTCGCGCTCTCTCTCAATCTCTCTCGCTCTCTCTCAATCTTCTCGCTCTCTCTCAATCTTGCTCGCTCTTGCTCTCTCTCAATCTCGCTCGCTCTCGCTCTCTCAATCTCGCGCTCCCGCTCTCTCAATCTCGCGCTCTGAATCGCTCTCTCAATCTCGCGCTCTGAATCGCTCTCTCTCAATCTCGCGCTCTGAATCGCTCTCCCAATCTCGCTCTCTCTCAATCTCGCTCTCTCAATCTCGCGCTCTCGCTCTCAATCTCACTCGCTCTCTCTCTATTGCTCGCTCTCTCAATAGCTCTCTCTCTCTATAGCTCTCTTTCTCAATCGCTCGCTCTCTCGCGCTCTCAATCTTTTCCACTCTCTCTCAGTCTCTTGTGCTCTCTCTCAATCTCTCGCGCTCTCTCTCCATCTCTTGCGCTCTCGCTCAATCGCTCGTGCTCTCAACCTCTCGCGCTCTCTCTCTTAATCTCTTGTGCTCGCTCTCTCAATCTCTTGCGCTCGCTCTCTCAATCTCTTGCGCTCGCTCTCTCAATCTCTTGCACTCGCTCTCTCAATCTCGCTCTCTCTCAATCTCTCTCGCTCTCTCAATCTCTCGCTCTCTCAATCTCTCGCTCTCTCAATCTCTCGCTCTCTCAATCTCTCGCTCGCTCTCTCTAAAGCCTTCGCTCTCTAAAGCTCTCGCTCTCTCAATATCTCTCGCTCTCTCAATCTCTCGCTCTCAAGCTCTCGCTCTCTCTCTCTCTCAAGCTCTCGCTCTCTCAAGCTCTCGCTCTCTCTCAAGCTCTCGCTCTCTCTTGCTCTCTCTCGCTCTCTCACTCTCGCTCTCTCACTCTCGCTCTCTCGCTCTCTCTCAATCACTCGCGCTCTCTCGCTCTCAATCTCTCGCCCTCTCTCAATCTCGTGCTCTCTCTCAATCTCTCGCGCTCTCTCTCAATCTCTCGCGCTCTCTCTCAATCTCTCGCTCTCTCTCAATCTCGCGCTGTCTCTCAATCTCGCTCTCTCTCTCTATCTCGCTCTCTCAATCTCGCTCTCGCTCTCAATCTCTCGCTCTCTCTTGCTCTCTCTCGCGTGCTCTCTCGTGCTCTCTAGCACTCTCTTGCTCTCTTGCTCTCAATCGCACTATTTTGCTCTCAATCGCTTGCTCTCAATCACTCGCTCTCAATCACTCGCTCTCAATCACTCGCTCTCAATTTCGCACTCTCGCTCTCAATCTCGCGCTCTCAAAATCTCGCGCTCTCGCTCTCAATCTCTTTCTCTCAATCTTTCTCTCAATGTCTTTCTCTCAATCTCTCTTGCTCTCTCTCTCAAAATCTCTCTCGCTATCTCTCTCTCAATGTCTTTCTCTCAATCGCTCTCTCACTCTCGCTCTCTCAATCTCGCTCTCTCTCAATCTCGCTCTCTCAATCTCGCTCTCGCTCTCAATCTCGCTCTCTCACTCTCGCTCTCTCTCAATCTCTCGCTCTCTCGCTCTCTCGCTCTCAATCTCTCGCTCTCTCTCAATCTCACGCTCTCTCTCAATCTCGTGCTCACTCTCAATCTCGTGCTCTCTCTCAATCTCGCGCTCTCTCTCAATCTCGCGCTCTCTCTCAATCTCTCGCGCTCTCTCTCAATCTCACTCTCTCTCTCAATCTCACTCTCTCTCTCAATCTTGCTCTCTCTCAATCTCGCTCTCTCTCTCAATCTCGCTCTCTCTCAATCTCGCTCTCTCTCAATCTCGCTCTCTCAATCTCGCGCTCTCTCAATCTCGCGGGATCTCAATCGCTCGCTCTCTCAATCTCTCTCGCTCTCTTAATCTCTCGTTCTCTCAATCTCGCGCTCTGAATCGCTCTCTCTCAATCTCGCGCTCTGAATCGCTCTCTCAATCTCGCGCTCTGAATAGCTCTCTCTCAATCTCGCGCTCTGAATCGCTCTCTCAATCTCGTGCTCTCGCTCTCAATCTCGCTCTCTCTCTCTCAATTGCTCGCTCTCTCTCAATATCTCCCTCTCAATATCTCTCTCTCTCTCTCAATATCTCTCTCTCTCTCAATAGCTCTCTCTCACGCTCTCTTGCGCTCCCCCTCAATCTTTTGCGCTCTCTCTCAATCTCTCGCGCTCTCTCTCAATCTCTCGCGCTCTCTCTCAATCTCTTGCGCTCGCTCTCTTAATCTCTTGCGCTCGCTCTCTCAATCGCTCTCTCTCTCTCTCACTCTCGCTCTCTCTCAATCTCTCGCTCTCTCGCTCTCTCGCTCTCAATCTCTCGCTCTCTCTCAATCTCACGCTCTCTCTCAATCTCGTGCTCACTCTCAATCTCGTGCTCTCTCTCAATCTCGCGCTCTCTCTCAATCTCGCGCTCTCTCTCAATCTCTCGCGCTCTCTCTCAATCTCACTCTCTCTCTCAATCTCACTCTCTCTCTCAATCTCGCTCTCTCTCAATCTCGCTCTCTCTCTCAATCTCGCTCTCTCTCAATCTCGCTCTCTCTCAATCTCGCTCTCTCAATCTCGCGCTCTCTCAATCTCGCGGGATCTCAATCGCTCGCTCTCTCAATCTCTCTCGCTCTCTTAATCTCTCGTTCTCTCAATCTCGCGCTCTGAATCGCTCTCTCTCAATCTCGCGCTCTGAATCGCTCTCTCAATCTCGCGCTCTGAATAGCTCTCTCTCAATCTCGCGCTCTGAATCGCTCTCTCAATCTCGTGCTCTCGCTCTCAATCTCGCTCTCTCTCTCTCAATTGCTCGCTCTCTCTCAATATCTCCCTCTCAATATCTCTCTCTCTCTCTCTCAATATCTCTCTCTCTCTCAATAGCTCTCTCTCACGCTCTCTTGCGCTCCCCCTCAATCTTTTGCGCTCTCTCTCAATCTCTCGCGCTCTCTCTCAATCTCTCGCGCTCTCTCTCAATCTCTTGCGCTCGCTCTCTTAATCTCTTGCGCTCGCTCTCTCAATCGCTCTCTCTCTCTCTCAATCTCTCGCTCTCTTTCAATCTCTCGCTCTCTCTCAATCACTCGCTTTTGCTCTCAATCGCTCGCTTTTCACTGGCTTTTGCTCTAAATTGCTTGCTCTCAATCGCTTGCTCTCAAGCGCTCGCTCTCAAGCGCTCGCTTTCAATCGCTTGCTGGATCGCTCTCGCTCATGCTCGCTTGCTCGTGCTTGCTCTCTCAATCTCTCTCGCTCTCTCAATTTCTCTCTCTCAAGCTCTCAATCGCTCGCTCACTCAATCTCTCGCTCTCTCTGAATCGCTCGCGCTCTCTCTGAATCACTCGCGCTCTCTCTGAATCGCTCGCGCTCTCTCTCACGCTCTCTCTCTCTCACGCTCTCTCGCGCTCTCTCTCTCGCGCGCTCATTCTCAATCTCTTTCTCTCACTCTCTCTCTCGCTCTCTCTCTCTCTCTCTCTCTCGCGCTCTCGCTCTCTCTCTCGCGCTCTCGCTCTCTCTCTCGCTCTCTCGCTCTCTCGCTCTCTCTCTCTCAATCTCTTGCTCTCTCAATCTCTTGCTCTCTCAATCTCTCGCTCTCAATCTCTCACTCGCTCTCAATCTCTCGCTCTCAATCGCTCGCTCTCTCAATCTCTCGCTCTCTCTCTCAATCTCTCTCAATCTCTCTCAATCTCTCTTGCTGTCTCAATCTCTCTCACAATCTCTCTCGCTATCTCTCTTTCTCTCAATCTCTTTCTCTCAATGTCTTTCTCTCAATCGCTCTCTCTCACTCTCTCTCAATCTCTCTCTCTCTCAATCTCTCTCGCTCTCTCTCACTCTCTCGCTCTCTCATTCTCTCGCTCTCTCTCAATCTCTCGCTCTCTCAATCTCTCGCTCTCTCTAAACCTCTCGCGCTCTCTCTCAATCTTTCGTGCTCTCTCTCAATCTTTCGCGCTCTCTCTCAATCTTTCGCGCGCTCTCTCAATCTCTCACGCTCTCTCTCAATCTCTCGCGCTCTCTCTCAATCTCTCTTGCTCTCTCTCAATCTCTCACTCTCGCTCTTTCAATCTCGCTCTCGCTCTCTCGCTCTCGCTCTCTCTCTTGCTCTCTCTCTCAAACTCTCGCTCTCTCTCAATCTCTCTCTCTCTCTCTCGCTCTCTCGCTCTCTCAATCTCTCAATCTCTCACTCTCTCTCAATCTCTCTCGCTCTCTCTCAATCTCTCTCGCTCTCTCTCAATCTCTCTCGCTCTCTCTCGCTCTCTCGCGCTCTCTCTCAATCTCTCGCGCTCTCTCTCAATCTCGCGCTCTCTCTCAATCTCGCTCTCTCTCTCAATCTCGCTTTCTCTCTCATTCTCGCTCTCTCTCTCAATCGCTCTCTCTCAATCTTGCTCTCTCTCAATCTCGCTCTCAATCTCGCTCTCAATCTCTCGCTCTCTCTCAAGCTCTCTCTCTCTCAAGCTCGCTCTCTCAATCTCTCGCTCTCTCTCAATCTCTCTAGCTCTCTCTCAATCTCTCTCAATCTCTCTCGCTCTCTCAATCTCTCTCGCTCTCTCAATCTCTCGCTCTCTCAATCTCGCGCTCTGAATCGCTCTCTCTCAATCTCGCGTTCTGAATCGCTCTCTCAATCTCGCGCTCTGAATCGCTCTCTCAATCTCGCGCTCTGAATCGCTCTCTCAATCTCGCGCTCTGAATCACTCTCTCTCAATCTCGCGCTCTGAATCGCTCTCTCTCAATCTCTCTCAATCTTGCTCTCTCTCAATCTTGCGCTCTCGCTCTCAATCTCACTCGCTCTCACTCGCTCTCAAGCTCGCTCGCTCTCGCTGTGAGAAGTTGGCCTGGTATATGCTGTTCACTAGTGAAAGTGACCACCTTGTACCATGCCAAGCAACCCTTATGGTGTGGTTGTAAGTCAACCTTTTCGGACTAGCTGCCCTAGTGGTAGCGTTGGCTAAGCAGTCCTTGAGGCTAAACTCGTTAAAGCGTGTTAAGCAAACTGTTTTACCAATGAAAGGACACCACACAGATATATATTCAAAATATATATGTATTTATTACTCAAAGTATCCCCTAGACTCTTTATGAGCACAGGAGCACAAATCGTTAAACAAGAAAGTATTACAATATACAGAAGTTGCACTTTATATGGATGGGCCCTAGTGGCCACTCAAACCATATACTAATACAGAGGTATAAGTACCACGACTAGGAAAGGGAAAAGGCCTAGGGCCTCTAGAATCGCTGGGCCTACAAGGAGCTAACTTCAGTTAGTGACCAGGAGGTCCACAGGTCGCGTGTGCAGTGAGGAAAGTTACACGCGGGCTCCCATAGGTTTTCAATGGGTGCGTAAAAGTTCAAAAGTTACTGCTAGAAGGGTCTTCGGGATGGACTACGAACTTAAGACTTAAAACACAGACACTAGAGATGTTTCTCTACACTTGGGCACTGGAGTGCCAGCTTTACCTCACCCACAGGAAGCGGGTGCATAGGTCTCGAAGTGCGTCGGGTTTCGTCTATCTGTTCAATGGAGCCTGGTGACAAAGATGCTGCAGGCGGCCGGTCCAGAAGAGATGCGGTGGATCCAAGGGTGGATCGAAGTTGTAGAAGACCTGAAAGCAGAGGGGACAGTGTTCACAGTCACTAGCCAGTGACCGGCATGGCACCAGGTAGGTACCAGGCGATGTCGGGTGCAAACAATCAAAGAGGTGTAGCTTGTCTCCACAGCCACGTGGTCCCTGAAGGTCGACGACGTCCAGGAGTCGGTTCACGAGCTGTCCCACGCAGGCTCTCACTGTTGGCGGTGTCGGCGACTCAAAGGAAGCAAACAAGCCTTGGCAAAAGCAGGAGTCGCAGGAATCGAAGAAAGCTTGTAGCTCTGACCAGCAAGGTCAGAGGGGCTACTCCTTTGGAGGGAAGCAGGGGCCAGTCTGGAGCAACCAGACCAGTGTCGTAGTTTTCAAAAAGGTTTGCCAAGATGGCCACTAGCCAACGGGCCAGGGACCGGTTAGGCGCATCGAGTCGCAAA
Organism: Triturus cristatus; assembly: GCF_964204655.1. Classification (NCBI taxonomy): domain Eukaryota; kingdom Metazoa; phylum Chordata; class Amphibia; order Caudata; family Salamandridae; genus Triturus; species Triturus cristatus. The sequence goes on along the minus strand of NC_140579.1, from coordinate 820,967,960 downwards.
GTGCAGAGGGGCCCCACGCAGATCGTGGAGATGCTGGAGGGCTCACCTTTGGTGCAGATGCTGCTCGGATGTTGGGCTTCTCAGGACCCAAAGCACAACTCGGAGGGAGCCTCTGTTGTCGCGCTTGCAGCTTGTCGAGTGTCTTCCAAGATGGCTGGCTCCACGTGTCTCGGTGCCTCCACAGGTTCCTTCTTTGCAGGGACTGTGGATCGGGCGGTGAGAGGTCTGGAGGTCCAGTTCTTGTCGGTCTCTGGGCTCCGGAAGGAGGCGGCGGCAAAGCAGACGTCGATTTGCTGGATGGTGTTTGCGTTAGCAAGATGGTCACTCCCTGACCATAGGGGAGATTTCCTTCAGTCTTCTGTGCAGCAGAACGTCGAAGTTCCCGTCCTCTTCTTAGTTTCAAGTTGATTCCAGGATGTCTAAAGTCTTTGGACACAGCTCCTACCTTTAAGCGGATTCTAGGGGCCGGACTACCTGCTAGGTCCCTCCCTAAGGGTGGGACCAGGAAAGGGGGTGGTTACACCCCCAATCCTTTGTCCACCTCGCTCCAGGTCTTGGGCTGGTGTGCCCCAGGACTGGATTGAACTGGCATATGCACCGAGGCTCCTTTTGAGCCTCAGGCATGTCTGTTTCCTTTCAAGCCCTACCTGACCAATACACTAAATCCTGTCTGGGGTGGTGCTCGCACCTCCCCTGGCAGGAAACCCTTTGTCCACGTCTCCCAAGCTGGAAGGACTCCCAGCAGCAGGAGGGCAGACTTGTGTCTGTGGTGGCAGCGTCCATTTTGTGGAGCTGAGGCTATGTCTGATTTTACCCGGGTTTCAGGTTCTGTGCATGTCGTGTCCCTCTAGGAGGGTGGAATGCTAACCCCGTTGCCAGAATTGGCGAGGGGTTAGTATTCCAATTCATATGACACCTTACTCGACATGTTTAGATAAAGCCAACCTAAAGATAGCATTTAACCGCGAGGTTCATAATGCACTTAAGAGTATATGGTATGGCGATATCTGGAAACGGTAGAAGGAAGTTGTTCGGACTACTGCAGACAGGCTCGGCTCATGCCAGAGCACCATCTCACATAAAACCAAGCACTCTGCCTTCAGGATTGTTAAGGCCTGCCATAGGAGTGACTTATAGGTTAACATGTGTCCCATTTAAGGTTAGGTATAGGCATACTACACCTAAGTAAGAGGTGGATACACCAACTTACCCCAGCTGAGTGATCAGCCAGTTGTGTCAAATTGCTAGGCCAGGCCAGGGGTGGCACAATACATGCTTCAGCCCCTGGTAGGCCTCAGATACACCAATGCCCTGAGTACCTAGGGTACACTAGTACAGGGGCTCAGAGGGTGATCCAGTTCCAATGGGTCATGCACCTAAAGTGCATAGTGTCATTTTAGCAGAGAGAACAGCAGGCTGGGGGTCTGATTGGCAGGCCCACAGCCTCAATACGTCGAAAACCAGTGAAGCAAAAAGCAACAATTTGGGGTGACCATAGGATAGCAGACCCTACTCTCCTACAAAGACCAAGTAACTATTTGTTGCTTTTGCTCCACCACATAAAAGTAATCCTATATCAATTTCAGGAATTGCACGGTAGATTGTTAAGTGCATTCAAACATGCCATATAAAAGCAAAACACATTAACAATTCCCCCTAGAGCGCACTCCACTTGCAAACTAGGGGCCTCTATGCCATTTTTATGAAATTTACCTGTAGATGATATTTGCAAAGCTGCAACATGTTCTACACCACACACATTTACAAAACAGTATTGTGTAGATGTCTTAGCTAAACAGCAAGCTAGGGTGGGCCAAGAAGTTTTACGTACACTATTTCAAACAACTGCAACAGCTACAGGTTAGCCACCGCTTTGGGAGATAACTGCTATATTGTCTATGCTCAGCATGTGATCTACAGCTCGCATGCCTCAAACGGAAAATGCTACTTACCACGGTATGCATCTGATAGAGACTACTAGCCGCAGATTCCTTAACGTAGAATTATCCCCAGGTGTGTGACTGGACCCGGAAACATTTCTTGCCCAGCATCTGTGCGCTGGGAGGGGGGGTGGGGGGGGGGCCGGGGGTGGTACCTCACAAGTCCGCCCCGGCGTCCTCCATGGGCGTGACTTCAGTGGGGTCACATAAGCCCCACCCAAAACAACCCAATATCAGGCCTCTCTCTAGAAACATTTACCCTCTGATCAACAGCTCTAAAATACTTGACTGAATTCCACCAGGCATTCCAACTGGGAGGAGCTTCCTGGCGCCACAGCTTACAAATCTTTCTCCTTGCCAATAAAATCAGAGAAAACACCAATTTATATTGTGGCTCAGTCTGGTTTGTACCTCACCCAACATAGGTAAAATGCCAAATAAGATGAGTTGAGCTTACCTCCGCATCGGCACCCATAACCCTGGAGATAGTCTTACCAACATCAGTCCAAAATTCTTGTATCTTGAGGCAAGAAGCGAATACATGAACGTCATCCGCGTTCTGGAATCCACACCTCCAGCATCTAGCTTCTCTTCCACCCTTCATTCTGGAAATTTTAAGCCGGGTCCAGTATATTCTATGGAGTGTGAAAAAGTGGTTTCTTCTGAGTGCAGCAGATTTAATCACAGGGTAAAGCATGTCTATAGATACTTAACTCTTTCCGCTTTTCACTCTGCAAGTAATTCTCCCAGACCCAGTATGGCATATCCATCTTCCTTTCTGCTGCAGCCAGAAGATAGTTATACCATAGAGCAATTTCTTTATTCCTTGGGGCCAGATTTTGTTATTCATTTTCCATATGATTTTTCTCCAAAAGAGTCCAGCTTTGACTCTTACACCATGATGTAAGCTGGTAGAATTTGAATCTAGACAAGGTTTCATTCGTGGTATGGCTCCAGAATTCCCAAGGATGACATTTATTACCCACTACCACATCTCCCCAATGTGAAACTCCTGCCTCTTTTAGTGGCTGAGCTAGAGCATCCAGAAGGCACTTCGGCGTTCCAGGAGAGTCCCACACCGGAGCCCATTAGCAATAATAGGTAAGCCCCAAGCAGTCTCAACAGTCCGACCATAACTTGTCTGCCATACCCAGCGTCTTCAAGTGGACTTTTAAATTTTTTTTAGGAGAGCCAAATTTATACATAAAGCCATACTCCCCTACCCCATCCAACATGGCTTTAAACATGCTACCAATCAGTGAATTATCTGGGGTAAGCAGTAACATGGCGTTTTTTAATTGGTAAGCCCAACAATAGAGCAGAAGATCTGGTAAACCCATGCCTCCTTGGATTAATTTGCGCCTAAGTTTTTCCCAGGACAACCTAATACCTTTGCCTGCCCAGATAAGAGAGGAAATTTTGCCTTGAATTTTAAGAATCTCAGCTTTTGGAAATTCTATTGGTATGTTATTAAAAAGATAAGTGTATTTCGGGAGGACACACGTTTTAATCAAATTAACTCGGCCAAAATGAGAGAGTGGTATGTTCTGCCATCTTTTTAAAAGAAGCTCAACTTCCTTTGAGACTCTATCTAAATTAACTCTTGGTATGTCCCTGGGAACTTGGGATATTGTAATTCCAAGGTATCTAAGATGTGTAGCGTTGGACCCCTCCTGATTGACAATATTCCATGCCATAATCTCCGTCTTATCTTTATTTATTTCATAACCAGAAAACTTTCCAAAAGTTTGAGTTTCAGAGATAAGTTCTTGTAGTGTGATGTCCACATTAGAGGAAAATACAACTAGATCGTCTGCATATAGAGCTATTTCCCTAAGTAATAATCGACATTTAATAAAGAAATTGGTCGATATGAGTGACACTGAAGTGAGTCCTTACTGGGCTTCAAAATCAAGGTAATAACTGCATCACACCATGAGTCCGGCAAGGGAGATATACCCTTTAGTATTTCATTAAACAGTTTCAGTCAAACCAGAATAATTTCTTCCCTCAGCATCAAATAGACCTCGATCGGTATTGCATCCGGGCCTGCAGCCTTCCCTTTTTTAGCAAAATCTAACGCATCTAATATCTCACTCCCTGATATTTCTAGTGAGAAATTCTTGATTGGCCTCAGTTAATCTCGGAAGCTGTTAATCTTCCAGCCACCTATCCATATCCTCCTCCACCCCCTCAAGATCTTCGTGATATTCTTGGAAGAACTCTGAAAAGGCCTGTTCTATTTTGTCTTTCTCCTCTATAAGTTGTGTACCCACTTTGATCTTACTTATATAATTGTTAGCTCTATCCACCCTGGTCTTCATGGCAAGGAGCTTACCACAATTCTCCCCTTGGTCAAACTCCCTCATTTTACTTATCTCTCATTTTTGGTATAAAATCTCTTCTGACTTAAGTCTAAATTTTAACTGAAGCTCCTCCACACTCCTAATCTGTCTGACTTTCTCCGGGTCATCAGGAGGGCATGCCTTCAAGACAGCTTCTGCGCCTGCTCTCTGTTGTTCTAAGTTGACCAAATCTTCCCTCTCCGACCTAGCCCACCCCACCACAGCCCCTTTTAGTAACCCCCTCAGCCAGGCCTTGAAGGAATCCCAGACGATATGTAGGGGGGCAGACCCTAAATTATTATGCAAAAGTGTCTGTTTCAAATTTAAAAAAGCCCGGAGTAGAAGATAACAAGAGGAATCTCCTATTTAATGTCCATCTCCTCATAGAGAGTTCTGGGGGAAAATTAAATTTAAAAACCATAGCTTCATGATCCGATAGGTGAATAGGCAGATATTTAATTAGACTAACCTTATGGACTACTGAGTGCTCCGTGAATACATAGTCAATTCTAGAGTAGTGAGAGTTTTTTACTATAGGAGTACTCCCTAACCTCCATGTTTTCCTCCACACATCACAAAGGTTAAAAAATTGTAAGATATTCAAAAGATGTGCCTTAACACAGGGAGCTGCTATCCGTGTACGAGAAGACCTATCTAGCTTATTGTGTAAGAGGACGTTAAAGTCCCCACCCAAAATCAGAGGGGCCTCAAAATCCGCCTGGGCAAAACAAAGGGAATTCCAAGGTGTGAAATCACCTTCATTAGGCCCATAGTAACTAACTACAGTAAATTTGACCCCATTAAATTTGATTTCCACAATAACCCAACGTCCTCTATCATCTACCTGCCACTTGGTAAGCTCAACTCCCGAATTCCGTTTTAGTATTATAGCAACCCCTTTTGAGCAGCATTGCTGATCAGAGGCTATAATTTCGGCAACCCATTTTTGTTTACCAAATAATGCCATACACTCTGCTTGTAAAAGATGGGTCTCCTGAATCAGAAGAATTCTAGCTGAACTGTTTCTTAAGTATTGAAGTATCAGGCGCTGTCTTCCTTTTACTCTCAAACCATTAACATTCCAGCTTAAAAATTCAGGGCATTGATTCCCTCCCTGAGTAGGCCTATCCTCCATCATAGACCAGGCTCCACCCTCTGCTGTAGCTACTGAAGGTTGTTACGTCACATGATTTTAGTGCTTTTTAAAATAAATTCTCCCAATGCTCCCCACCAAACAACGTGAAAACCCCCACTATCCCCCACTTCTCCCCCACCTCTCCCTCTCCTCCCCCCCAACTTGCGGGAACCCTACCAACTACCTATCGGCAGTGACTATTGCCTTTTGAACCGAAGACCCCTAGTCTCCTATGTGAGTAGTAAAATCAAAAGGAAAATAACATTGGAAGCTGAATCCCTTACACCGCACCTTACACACTAGTTACGTTGTGCTAGAAAACTGTCTACCTCCTCCAGAAACCTAAAATTATACATTTTATTACCAAGACTACTTTCAAGAAGGCAGGGAACCGCAGCTGGACTTCGGCTCCTAAATCCCTTAAAGCATCCATCCTCTTTCCCAGCTCCCATCTCTTATCCTCCGTGACCCGGGAAATATCGGAGCGGACTCTGAAGGAGGCATCCTGGACCTGTATAGTTTTAAGTTTAAGGGCCGCCCCCAATAATTGCTCCTTAAGAGTATAAGAATGTATATAGACCAGAATCTTTCTAGGTTTTTTTCGAGCCGGATTTAACTTAAAAGGCTCTCAATTAATTTGCTGAATTTTGGCTTCCCAAACAGGAGCCGATGCTATCTGGGGAAAAGCTTTGGTCAAGATATTGATAACATAGGATTTTAAGTTATCCCCTTCCAACCCTTCTTTTAAGTCCATGCTCCTGATGTTGTTCCTTCTTGATGGGTTTTCCAGCCTCTCCAGTCTCTCTGCCAAGTCCCACTCTCTCTCTTTTTAGTTTGATTACTTCTTGGGCGTTGTCTTTAACCTCCTGCCCCAGTTCCCCCACCTTTTGTTCTAGGGCTTCCATCCTGTGTGTAAGTGCCAAAAAGTTTTCTTCTAAACCAGTACAGGTATCTTGTATTTTTTTTTGTGGTTTGCTTCAGAAGTAACGAGCACCAATTTCTAATGTCAACTGTTTTAGCAGCCATGCACTGTTTCCGTGCTCTGATCAAGAGCCTCTGATGGCGTAGATGGTGTGGTCCCTACCTCCCCTAGTTCTTCCCCAGATTCTTCTTGTCTTTCTCCCCCAGTCAATGAAGTCATAATGCTCAGGGGGGGGGACAAAACGATTAGAGAGCATAATGGGAGGGGCTAGCTCCAGGCTTTCCTCTACTGCAACTACTGTCCCACCCTGATTTCCGATATCCATGTTGCCTTGTGAGTTGGCCAAGAAGTAGGACATAAGTGAGGGAGTCACCTTTACTGGGACAGAATTCTCATTTTTCTTCCGCCTCTTTGCCGGAGTGAACTTCGCCGAATTGTTAGGTGGCTGCCTCTGCCTAAGCTTCTGTCTACCTTCGCCAGTCTCAACAACTTGATACGACTGTACTGCTGGAGGACCCCCCCCCCCAAAGTTGCGCGATCTTAATTTATATCTCTTGCCCCGTGTTATCTCGATTGGGGCGGTAGGGGCGATTGAGGCAATAGGGGGGATAGGGGTAATAGTAGAGCCCCCGTCACCAGGGACACCAGAGGCGTCCAAGTTTAATTGTTCCTCCCTAGCAGCTTCAGGAAGTCCAGATTGTTGAATAACTACCTCCATGGGGTAGAGAGGAGACACATATCCCAATTTCGTGTCCTGATTTAACTGCTCAAAAGAAGAGGCACAAGGAGAGACAGGAGTCCTTCTTATTGTCCTTTTTAAATCTATACAAAACTCTCTCAGTCCCAGATTCAATCCCAGAATTACCCTTGCCTAGAGTAGGAGTAACACTGACCCTGTCGCAAACGATATGCGAGTTGCGTGTAATGCACCGGGCGCGACGGTTTTCTGCCAACCCCCCGCTGCACTGAAAATAGTGAGCACAGCAATATCATGCATCTGATGCCAGAAAGAGAGAAGAAACGAAGCACTGACTCCTCTATCTCTTAATTACTGTTCCTTCTTACTTTTCACAACCCTTATTAGCCCTTGTTTAAAACAGAGCCTTCTGTCACTTTTTACTCCAGGCACTGAACTCCGGGTTCTGGTCAGGGCTCAAGTCCCTCTACAATCCCCAAACAATCTCCCCACAAGCTGCTCAGCTCACCTCATCTTGTCTCAGTTAGTTCAGGTGCTTCCCAAACTACAGGAAGCCAGAGGTACCAGACCACTCGCGCTCTGTCGTAACGCTCCCCAAAGCAGAGACTCATACTGCTCAACGAACCTGCTCCTTTACCAGTTCCACCTCTTCATCAACCATTGGTGCTACCACCACCTCCAACACACAGGAGATCATTCATGGATAACATGGATGATGTTTATTCTTATGGTTTTACATATTCTGATATGGAAGGGGAGCTACCACCAGATGGTAATGGAAGAGAGAATGTGCGTAAATTCATTGTCTCCAGTGGAAATGACAGGCCAATTTCACAGGATTCTACAGATGGAATCTCTAAATGTCATTCTTTGGCTGAAATAGCTGCCAAGAAATTCAACCTATCAATGACGTCTGTTGATCAACCAAGCTTTCTTTATGACTTTAAAGGACAACCTCTGAACTATATTAAGCCAATACCCATTCCTGATTGTCTGGTCAGAAGGTCTAAAATTAATGAAGATACCTGCTTCTGTTCCAGTGGTGGTACATCGTCATGAGAGAAAATATAGGGACCCGGATTCATCTCCAGCTTGCCTCACTGGTTATAACAGTTCTTCTCTGAACTGATGAAGCAATTAGTGAATTTGGTCTAAGACCTCACAATAACACAATCATCTAGTCTGACAGACAAGGCTAGCAAACGCATTGACAATCTGTGTCGAAGAACTTCTCTATGGCAGCAACCTCCATTAAAACAGCCAATGCCCTGGCAGTTGTAGGTAGTTATGGTCACCAGATGTGGCATGACATTGGCTCCTTTAGTGGAGCTTGTTCCTGAGGATAAGAGGGAAATTGCAAGAGCTATCCTAAGGGAAGGAAGAACTACTTTCATTATTGACACAGCAATGGATGTTTTGATTACAGGTTTTCGCCATTTGACAGTAGGTACTGTACTAAGCAGACATTGCTGATTAAAATCCATAGCTTTCCGTACTGATGTCCAATCTAAAATCCTAGCTATGCCTATTGATGGCCTCACTCTTTGGTAAAGGTGTTGGTTAAGATTTCCAAGGCCTTAAAGCTGACACAGCAAAGTCGGGGCTTTTGCAAAATCGCATATTTGGGATGTCCACTTTTCGTGCCTCATGAAGATTACAAAATTTCAGAGCAGGATTCCGTCATTATGAAGGTCAGGGACGTTCATATTATCCTGAAAGGCAGTTAGGATATGATGAAAGATACTCCTTCAGTCGAGACAAAGACAATCTTATGGGAGGTCTTCAGGAAGGAAGAGAAGTTCTTCACAAGTATCAATGACAATCAGAAAAGAGCTGGATTCCCATCTGCTACTCAGAATTTGTGTGTGGTGGGGAGAAATTTCCATTTTTGCTCCCAAATGGAATAACAGAACATCAGACAAATGGGTGTTAAAAATGATCTATTCAGTCCATACGTTGGAGTTCGAGAGACCTCTAGGTTGTCCGACAAAAAAGTAACATCTTCATTTGAAGGAACTGGAATGGAAATTTTCATAATTAACTTCAAAGTACCATAGAAATTGTCCCCAAATCGCGAAGGAACCAAGGATTTTATTCCAGGTTGTTTTTAATCAAAAAGAAGATGGGTAGAACAAAACCAGTACTGGATCTGAGAGAGCTGAACAAGTTTTTAAAGAAACATTCATTTTGGATAATTACTTTGCAAGACGTCCTCCTGATGATGCAGGAAAGATTTGTTTTACCTCCCTCGACCATCAGGATGCATACTTCCACATACCTATTCATGAAAAACACAAAGTACTTTGACTTTCAGTAGCGAGTTAGCACTACCAGTTCGAGGCACTCCCTTTAATTATAAATATTTTTTTTTACTCAAATCAGGGCCGCGAATGTTCACCAAATGTCTTGCTCCAGTTGCAGCTTTTCTCAGGCGAGGTGGTCACCAGGTGTTCCCTTACATGGACAACTGATTAATCAAAGTTCCATCCACGGAAAGAACAAAAGATTCTACAAATGCTTGCATCAATCTCTTCCAGAGATTACATCTCACTTAGAACATAGAGAAATCCTTGTTGGAACCCCTAACCAAGATCTCTGGGAGTGATGCTCATCACTCGGCTGGGTAAAGCTTTTCCATTAACAGAAAGTGTAAGAAAGCTACAGAACAAGGCAGAGTATTTCTGGAAAAAATCAGTCCCAGTGAGGCAATACAAGTCCCTGTTAGAAATGATACCATCATGTATAGGCCTCATTCCATTTTGCAGGCGCTGTATGGGACCTGTTCAACAAGAGCTTGATTTGCAATGGAAACAGATGGAAGGCTCATACGACAAAATAGACTGTCACAAAGCGCTTGAAGCAAACTGTGGTGGAGGATTCCAGCAAACCTAAATACAAGCCTTTCTTTTCTGCCAATAACAGGTTAATATTCACAGATGTGTCCATGGACGGATGGGAAGCCCACCTGCAAGAGCTTTTGACCAGAGGCCTCTGGTCGGATGCAGAGAAGAAGCTCCACATCAATGTGTTGAAATCCCGCACCATATGACTAGGTTTACAAGCGTTCCTCCCCTGATTGGCAGGTCAACCAGTCCTAGTCAAAAGACAACACAACATCCATGTTCTACATAGCCAAGCAAGGACCAATACAGTCCAAGATCCTTTCAGAAGAAGCTCAGCTGCTGTGGATCTGGGTCGTTTCTCACAGGATAGCCATTGCTTTGGAATTTCAGCCAGGTTGCCAGAATAATCAGATGGATGCACTCAGCTGGCAAATATTGGATTGGGGAATTTGAACAGGAACAGGTGGATTGCATTTTCAATCAGTGGGTTCGACCCTCTGTCCATCTGTTTGCCACTCCGAAAAATAGGAAATGCCAGCCCATGCTTCGCAGGCAGGTTCTGGCATTCAGAGACAATAGGCAATGCTCTTTGGATCATTTGGTCCAAGATATTTGCTTATGCCTTTCCTCCTTTTACCAATTCCCAGTGTGTTGAGGGCAAAGATATACCATTGCACTCTGATCCTAATTGCTCCGGCGTGGCCACGCCAGTATTGGTACAGTGAGCTACTGCAGTTGTTGGCACGTGCAGTCATTCCTTTGAAGGTGCATCCCAGGAGGCTTAACTCGCATCATGGAGAAATTCTCTACCACGATCCCAAGTAGTTAAACTTGACAGCATGGTACTTGACCATCTAGAATTTGGCCATTTGGATCTATCTCAGGAATATTAACAGATTCTGGCACAGGCTCAGGCTCCTGCGACTAATAAGACTTACAATGCTAAATGCAAACGTTTGTGTCTGTTACAGAAATAATGCTCACCATCCACTTCAAATAAAGCCTACTTAGATACTTTACTATTTGTTAAATCTGGCCAAGATCAAGTATTCTCCAGTCAGGGTCAATCTGACTGCAGTCATGAGATTTAGAAGACCTGATGCATCAAAGTCTACTGTTTTCCCAAAAGATCATTAAGCAGTTTATGAAAGGGCTCATCTGATAGACATCTATCCGCATATTCCTTACCTTTGAACTTCCAAGCGTCAGGCTGCATCCACAAGATTTTTGATAGCAATACCCTTGTGTGCTGTTTGATGGTGCTGGTCGACTCCACGTGACATCGTAGGTGTCGTGTTAGTCGGTGTGACGTCCGCGTCGTCAGTATAAGCGCCACTCCAGCACGCTGACTTTAGTTCTTTTCTTTCCACGCCAGCCAGTGCCGATCTGTTGGAGAGCTAGCCCTTGTCACTTTTTGACCGTTTTTCCGACTGTCAACTCCTTTTCGTGTATGAGGATGTCCAGTAGGAAGACTTCAGGGTTCATGCTGTGCTGCGCCTGTCACCGCACCATGTCTGTAGCAGACCCCTACCTCATGTGTCTCTGGTGCCTGGAGCACTACACAGTTGTGCTCTGATTGCCGGACCATGGCACCGAAGACTTTGAGGGAGCGGTCCCTGAAGCTGCTCGCGCCACGCACCGCTGAGGTCGCCTAGTCAATCCCGGTCGAGAGGAAGGTCTGAGCATCGCTCCGGCGTCTCACTTCCTTTCCGGGGTCGGGAGCGACCCCCACCCAACTCAAGGAGTTTTACAATGCTATGTGCGCTGTTTGGGCGGCCTGCCCGCGAACCTTCACGCCCGCAGGCCCAGGTGAAGGAGATCCTGTGGGTATGTGCCTTTGGCTTCAACCCCTTTGCCACAGCCTCCTGTCTAGCCAGTTCCTGGGTCCGGACTGGCACGGTCGCCTTCATGGACACCGCATCAGCCGCCGAAATCTCCGATGCCCGCCGGTGGCGCCTCCACCATCCTCATTCTAGACGAGACAGAGCCGGTCTGGTGTCCGCCGTGGCTGGAGCTGTACGGCTTCATGCCGTCTAACCAGCTCCTTTCTGAAGGTTTGGGGTTGGACGAATAGAATTGGGAGAGGGAGCAGGATCCATTAGAAATCCTGCAGCCCCAGGACATGGACTGGTATGAGGAACTGTGCGATGCCAGTGGCCTGATCACCTGCCCAGATTCTGGCATGCTATCTCCCTCTAACCTGGCTATGGAGGAGAGGGCGTTGTTTGCTATGTTGGTGTGTAGGGCTGTGGAGGTCCTGGACCTGCAGCTTTCTACTGTGGCGGTCAAGAAGAATATCTTGACGGAGGTCCTGCAGCCTGGTGTCTCCTCATCGGAACCCTTGCTGCCTTTTAACGAGGTCTTAATGGATGTTTTTCTGGGCATCTGATCCAAACCCAGCACAGGGACTCCTGTGAATAGAACAATTGCCTGTTGCCATCGCCCTGCACCGGGCAACCTGCAGAACGATTTCTTTGGCCGTCAGGTACCACGCATGGCTGAGGACGTCTGGATTTTTGGGGGATTTCCAGGCAAACCTCATGGACATGCGTGTTGATGGCTCGCGTCTCTGGAGACCAAGCTGACAGAGCGCTTGAGCGCTTCAAGGATTCGCGGTCTATGGCCAAATCCTTGGGCCTCAGTACTACAGCCCAGCCTGCATCTGCTTTTCGCTCCTTTCTTGGCTACGGAAAGAGATTCCAACCGCTCCAACCCAATTCCAGCCAGCATGTTCCACAAGTTCAGCAACCTCTGCAGGGCTGTAGCCATGGTTCGTCCCTCCTCAAGGGTTGGGAGGCCAGAAGTCTAGCAAATCCCCAATCTCCTCCTGCACCGAAAAACCTTCCTAGTCCAGTCCTTCGGTATCACGAGCATCCAGTGGGTGCCAAGATACGCCATCACCTCCACCTCTGGTGCAACATCACCTCTGACAGGTGGGTGTTGCAGATAATCCGAAGGGGATACTCGCTACCCTCCGAAACTATCCCTCCTTCTATACCTCCAACTCACGGCTGATGGAGAATCATCTTTCACTACTCCGCGTGGAAGCTAAGGCTCTTTGCCAAGGGAGCTATAGAGAGTGTTTCTGTGCCAGAAATAGGCTGTGGTTGCAATTCCCGCTATTTCCTGGTTCCAAAGAAGGACTGAGGCCTCCATCCTATCCTCGACCTCAGAACCCTCAACTACTTCCTCAAGAAGGAGAAATTCAAGATGCTCACTCTGGCTCAGTTTCTGTCTGCCCTAGACCCGGGAGAATGGATGGTATGTTGGACTTTCAGGACGCCTATTTCCACATTTCCGTCCAGCTGGCCCATCGCCGCTACCTGCAGTTTACAGTGGGCCAGTAGCACTTGGTTTGCTGTGCTCACTTTTGGCCTCACCAGCGCCCCGTGGGTGTTCACCAAGATGATGGCAGAGGTCGCAGCCCATCTGTGGAGATCAGGGGTTCCAGTCTTCCCCTATCTCGACAACTGGTTGTTGAAGGCAGGCTCATCCCAGTCTTCTCCCACCTCCAGACTACAGCGATCAGCTTACATTTTTTGGGGTTCACTATCAACGTGCCAAAGTCACCCCTGATTTTCTCTCGGATGCTCCCTTTCATCGAGGCAGTTCTGGACATGGTGCTGTTTCAGGCTACCTTTGCAAGCGGCAAGTCCAGGATATTCTGGCTACGATACCGATATTTCAGCCATATCCTGGATTTCAGTGAGAATGGCTCTAAGGCAGGTGGGCCTCATGCATCCTTCTTGTGGACCATGCCAGATGACACATGCGGGCTCTGCAATGGGACCTGAAGTTCAATGGGCGCGGCATCGGGGAAATCTCACCCACCTGATCCAGATCTCGGAGGGCACTGCGAAAAACCTGCAGTGGTGGCTATCAAACCGTGATTGGCTCAGAGGCAGACCCCTTTCCCTTCCCCATCCAGACCTCACAGTAGTGACGGATGCGTCTCTTCTGTAATGGGGCAGCCACCCAGGGAGAGGTGGAGATCAGAGGACTCTGGTCTCCGGTGGAGGCCTAGCTTAAAAAAAACCTGTTTGAGCTTGGGGCGGTCCAGCTGACACTAAAAGCCTTCATGCCGTCCATCAAAGGGAGGCTCTTTCAAGTGTTCATGGACAACACAACAGCAATGTGGTACTGCAACAAGCAAGGGGGGGTGGGGTTGTGGACCCTGAGCCAAGAGGCTCTGCGTCCTGGACTTGGCTGAAACAGCAGGGCATTTCCCTGGTGGTTCAGCATCTGGCCGGTTCTCCGAACGCCAGAGCGGGCACACTCAGCCGAAGGTGCCTAGCGGATCACAACTGGCGTCTCCGTACAGAGGTGTTGCAAGGACTCTTTCAGCACTGGGGAGAGCCTTGGTTAGATGGGTTTGACTCCATAGAAAACGCGCAATGTCAGCAATTTTGCGTGCTGCTGTTTCCATGGCAGCTCTCGCTCGGCAACACTTTTCATCACGAGTGGAGCTCAGGCCTCTTGTACATCTTTCCACCTATACCACTCCTACCCAGAGTGCTCAAGAAGATCAGGAGCGACCGGGCACAAGCCATTTATGTTACTCCGGACTGGGCACGGAGAGTCTGGTATCCCAAGCTTCTGGCAAAAAGCATTGATCCGCCGATCAGCCTGCCCCTTTGGGCGATCTCCTGTCACAGTAGCAGGGGAAGGTCCTCCACCCAAACCTATCCACTCTCCACCTCCTTGTGTGGAGACAGCTGACCGCTTTCGACCTTCCTCCTGAAGTCTGAGGTTATTCTGGCAGCCAGTTGTCCCTCCACTAAGTCTGTATATGCCCCAAAATTTTTTAATATTGTACAGTGTGGAAATATGGATTTTCATGATCAGTTATGTCCCCTATCTTGGACCCCAACGGTTCTATGTACATGTTACAAGTACATGTATGTTCCCTCCAGTTCCAGTTATGAAGACGCAAATACATGTGCGTCCACCGTCAACATGTCCTCTGTCAGATCCACCATGAATAGGCCGGATATTCCATTCCTAAGTACAAAAGGCCACCGGCTTTATATGGTTCACTTATGCCATTTTACAGTCCAAGCAAGTAGGCCCTGATTCTGTCATCAAAACTCTTCTTGCCTTCTGCCTCTGAAAGCTCCAGTCTGAGCCTGCATCTGTGACCATGAACTTTGTCTCATTCTCTGCGCGGCTCATGAAGCCTGACATCAGCCTATTCTCTGCCAAGAACTGTATTTCACCTTCGAGTTATCTGCTTCCCCCTCAGCCGATGCATTCCTGCCTAGTAGTTTAAGTAAACATTCTTCTAGCTACCAAGCAAAGGGCCCGGCTTCTCTGTCTTAATACAAGTAATTCATAGCCCTGTTACTATGGAAGATTCCTGCCCTCGCATTTAGTGTAGACACTTAGACGCTTGTACACTCACGCACAGTCAGTATAGAATAGATTCTGTCCGAGAGTCCTTCCTTTGTGGATAACATAGTTCTTTAAACATAGGATGTTAGATATGATTTGGGATTAGGTTGACTTGACCCCCCAGACTTTTTGTCTCCACATGTAGAGCTAAATGTCAAGTCCCCTTCACCCCCTAGTTACACGTCAATCACACGTCATAATGCTGCGCGCGCATCTATGCCAAGTATTATCTTATAGATCCACCTATACATGACATCACAACCAATTATGTTCCTTTTTACTCCTTATTACACCCATTTTTTGGTTACGTAGATATATCGTCATTTTCCTTATCAATTGTTACGCGTACTGTATTCGCTTCATTGTAATGTATGTACTATAAAAGCCATTTCATGTCAATAATGTATGTACTTCACTTCCTGAACCTTCGTGGTGACGGAACTTGGAGCATCCGATTATAATCGAGTATTGGAATAAAGCCCATTCCGAACCTCTAATACCACGGATTCTGCCTCTCATTTTACTGAGCTATTTTATTATGTTTCTGTATCAAATTCAGTCCCGGTAAAGGAAAATTATTTACCACAACAGACCGGTCTATTGACCCTCTATCTGCATCTTTATCCGATATCCTCCTGTTCATACTTTCCTTTGCCCAGCAGGACACTGATCTGGCCACCTAAAGGGCTATCTTTCGGCCCGTAACTCTTTTCTAAGGCTGCCTGATCAGCTTTCTCTTTTCAAATCCCCTCTGGTGCAGAGATTCTTGAAGGGGCTAACCCACTTGTTTCCCCTTTCACCCTTTATTATGCCACAGTGGGATCTCTATTTGGTTCTCACTTTTCTGATGTGTGCTCCGTTTGAGCAGCTAAACAACTGCCTTCTACGGCTGCTCACTATCAAAACTGCCTCCTTAGTGGCAATAACCTCTGCCAGGAGTGTGAGAACTGAAGGCACTGTCATCACAGCCTCCTTACCTGACTATCTTTCTGGATAAATTGGTGCTCTGCACACGGGCATCTTTTCTACCTAAGGTGGTAACACCTTTTCATATGGGGCAGTCTGTTACTCTACCCACTTTCTATGCATCTCCGCACCCTTCCAAGGAAGAGGAGTGTCTCCGTAGTCTGGGCCCAAAAAGAATGTTATTGTTCCACCTCAATCATACCAAAGAGTTCCGGATGGATGACCAACTCTCTATAGGGTACATGGGTGCAAAGAAAGAGCGTTGTGTCCAATAGAAGACTATGTCCTGCTGGGTTATCCTCTGTATCAAAATCTGTTACACATTAGCGAAGAATGATCCTACTGAAGGGCTTGGAGCCTATTCCACCAGGGCAAAAAGCAGCCACCATGGCTCCAGCATGGTGTTCTTGTTAAGGATATTTGTCGAGCAGCCACATGGGTTTCGTTGCACGCGTTTGCCAGACACTACTGCCTGGATTCCCAGGTTCGCCTGTTTGGCTGCTGTCTTGCAGGGTTCCTGGTTTAAACCTTTCTGCAGTCCCTACTCCGGGGATGGCATTGCTTCTGTATCTGTTCAAAGGTAAGTAATCTGCGGCTAGATGTCTCTATCAGATGGACAAGTTACTTACCTTCGGTAACGCCTTATCTGGTAGAGACATGATCTAGCCGCAGATTCTGAACCAACCCACCCATCCTCCCCGCACTGCGGATTGGTTCTACTGTTGAGGGCCTTTCCCTTCAGGGCCTTTGTTCCCTCTTTTTTTTTAACACATCAGGATCTGTCACTTCATGGCTCCGCGCTTCTCGCATGGAAAGTCTTGAAAAGTACTGACGTCAGCGCGCCAGAGTGGCGGTTATATTGACGATGCAGACATCACGACCCCTATGATGTCAGGCGGAGTCTACCGACGCCACTTACCAGCGCGCAGGGGTACTGCGATCAAAAATCTTCCAGATCCAGCCTGACGCCTGGAAGTGCAAAGGTAAGGAATCTGCGGCAATATCATGTCGTTACCAGATGAGGCGTTACCGTTGGTAAGTAACTTGTCCTTCAGAGCATTTCTGCCTCTTCTACATCCTTCTGTTCCATGGGAATTTAATATAGTCCTTGGCCAGCTGGTATTACCTCTTTTTGAACCTGTACATAGAGCAGACTTTAAAGTTGTCTCATGGAAAACAGTACTACTCCTGGCTCTGACATCCGCTAAGAGAGTTGGAGAGATTAAGGCATTCACCATCAGAGAACCTTTTCTCTTGTTTATGAAGGACAAGATAATACTTGCAACCAATCCTAAATTCATTCCAAAGGTTCCGACTGACTTTCATTTAAATGAGCCTGACATTCTTAGATCCTTCTGTCCAAACTGGATAGCTCCTTTGCTCTCAGCCGGTATTGCTTTCTGTCATGAAAAAAGCCGAGCATCCTCTTCAGGGATGAGTGAGGGCGCATTCCACCAGGGTCATGGCTTCAAGGGCTGCATGCTATGCTGGGAGCCCTTTGAAGGACATGTGCCATGCAGTCACTTGGAGGAGCAGGCATACGTTCACGAAGCACTTCTGCCTAGACGTGGATACAGAAACTGACGCAACACTGGGCTAGGTAGTCCTGAGAAACCAGTTTCATTAAAGGTGAGCCTGCTTCCCACTTTGTGTTGTATAAGGTTACTGTTACATATTCTGATTCAAGCATGTGAATATATAAAAGATCCAATATTGGGAAGAAATTACTTACCTTAACTCCAGGTTCGAGGCATATGAGCTGCAGATTATGCACTGTGCATAGATAGCCATCTGGTGTTGGGCCCGGATGTTTGCAGTTTGTTTTTCCTCTTGGAAAGTCTTTGGAAGTCACGAGTTCGGTGACTTCTCCTTTGGTTCGTATTGCGCATGGGCTTCGGCTCCATCCTCAGATTGTTTTTTTCCGCCATCGGGCTCGTATGTAATACTTCGCGCTCCGGTTCCGAACTTTCCAGTCCAACGATCGACGCAAAAATCCTCGCTCATCGAGCTCCTTCAGATAATAAATCATCTTACTCACCTTCTCTTCGGCACTTCTTCGATTCCGGTCGTCGACGGCGGCCTTCGGGCCTATTCCGGATCCGGTCTCGGCTGATGGAAAGAACTCCCTTCAAGAAGTGCCCTTGATGTGGGTCTAAGTTTCCCCACACCGATCTTCATGAGGTGTGCAACCTCTGCCTCTCCCCTGAACACGAGGCCCGAGACTGTCCCGCCTGCAAGTCTTTTCACTCTAAAAAGACTATTCGAGATCGACGGGCTAGACGCAACATGGCGCACTCCTCGACCTCCGCTCCAGTCGACATCTTCGGGGACGACGTCGAAGCTCCGGGACAGCAGAACATCGAAGAAGAGGACGACGACCTCGTCAGTGCTTCCGAGGCCGACGACTCAGATGTGGAGGACATCACCCCGGCGCAGAGGGTCGTGAGTACAATACCCCCTCCCAAACCGACGGCGATACCCAAAAAGGCTTTGGTCACACCTTCGCCTTTGGGCCTAGGCAAGACCAAGGATACTGCTTCTCACACCCCACCTTCGGGCCCGGTAAAGAAGCCTATTAAGCCTTCCGGCAGCTCGAGCCAGCCTACCAGCGGTACCGAAAAACACCCTTCGGCACCGAAGAAAAGATCGGCCTCCATCTCCACACCGAACCCAGTACCAAAGCCTTCGGTGTCGAAACCTCCCCTTCCGGTGCCGACCAAACATCACAAGGCCCTCGGCACCGACATTCCCGTGCCGAAGCCTTCTTCGGCACCGACCAAAAAATCGGAGGACCCAAAGAAGCACGGCTTAGACAAGCCTAAAAAGCCGTCGGCCCCGAAAACTTCGGCGCCGACCGAACAACCAGTGTCGCAAGAACTTTTCACACCGGATCCTCTCCAAAAGACACTCACCAAGGATCCAAAAACTGGACATTTGACATTGTCTTAAAAAAAGAGACACTTGGACAAACCAGCTCCACCTCCACCTCCAAAGAGGAAAGACACTGCTACCTCCCCTTTCAGAGTGCCTTCCCCACCTCCTCCACCTCCTCCACCCTCCCCCACCCTCCCCACCTCCACCCTCTCCACCCCTGCCTCATCGTTCCCCAACCTTGTCTCCTGTCCCAGACGATTTAGGAGACCCTTATTATGATCCAGCAGATGTGCCACAAGACCCCACCCCTGCTGGATCTCCAGACCCATGGGACGACTATAACAATCCGGACATCCCAGATGTCCCACAGGATGACCTTTACCCATCTAGGCCATCCCCACCTGAAGATTCCTTAGGCTTTCACCACCTATTACAAAGGGCGGCACACTACCACGTGGTGGAGTTACATACTGACCCAGTGGAGGAGGATTTTCTCCTAGACACCTTTGACAATGCACATAGGTCTACTGCCATTCTACCCATGTTAAAGGGAGTGATTAAACATGCACCAGAGGTTTTTAAAGACCGAGTCAGGGCCAGGGTCCTAAACCCCCGTATAGAGAAAAAATACAATGCCGCACCCACAGACCCTTCATACATTAAAGGCCCTGCACCATTGGATTCCCTAGTGGTATCTACAGCTAGGAAGCGCTCAAATTCTCAGGCGAAGCACCACCACCTGACAAAGAGTCCAAGCTCCTAGACGCGTCAGGGAAGCGCACTGCGTCACAAGCCGCCAACATATGGCGTATCGCCAACACGCAAGCGCTATTGGCCAGATACGACAGGGCGCATTATGGTGAGTTAGAGGCCATCATGCACCATCTCCCTGAAAAATACAAGAACAGGGCTAATGAATTGATCCAAGAGGGAAAAATAATAACTAATACCTCTATACGCTGTGCCCTAGATGCAGCAGACACAGCCTCCAGGGCCATAAACACCAGTGTCCTTCTCCGTCGCCATGCCTGGCTCAGAGTTTCAGGTTTTAAACCTGAGGTACAAGCCTCTATATTAAACCACCCATTCGACCAAGATCATCTATTTGGCCCAAAAGTTGATGAAGCCCTCGAAAAGGTGAAAAAAGATACTGACACGACGAAATCCATGGGAGCCCTACAGTCACACACTCCTAGGCGCTCCTTTCGCCGCTCTTCCTTTCGGGGCACGGGCAGAGGCTACTCCTCGGATAGTGCATCCACATCCTACAAATCCCCTCCTCAATCTACCTTCACAAAGGGTTATCAAAGAGGCGGATACAGAGGCAATAATAATAAGGGCAGAGGCAAGACAAATACCGCCCGCTCTGCCACACCTCCTGCCCAATGACTTTCCCCCGCTCCCTCCATACCATTCCACTCCGGTTGGGGTCAGAATACAGCATTTCCTTAAAAGCAAAGATCTTTGTTTTGCT
Organism: Triturus cristatus; assembly: GCF_964204655.1. Lineage (NCBI taxonomy): Eukaryota > Metazoa > Chordata > Amphibia > Caudata > Salamandridae > Triturus > Triturus cristatus. The sequence continues at coordinate 820,947,373 of NC_140579.1, read as the reverse complement.
TTTAAGATCGTTTCTTTGTCATAGCCTCTGTTCATAAAGCGATTTTCCATATCAACTACACAGTCAAGGAAATCTTTATCCCTGCTATTATTACGCCTAGCCCTATATAGTTCACCATAGGGAATTGCATTGACTTGTGACTTAGGATGAGAACTCGTGGCATACAAAGTAGAATTGCAAGAGGTCCATAATTACCGGTTTTATGAAATTGAAGAATCAATGATACAATCCACTATGATATTTGTTGGTAGCTTTTTAGATATAGCGCTGAATTGGGTGGTTCTTTGGTTTTTGGGCTTTAAACACTTTTATTGTGTTGTTTGTAATTTCATTTTTTCATTGTTCTTTATTAATCCTAACTTTAATAATTGGTGGTGGTTGATTTACTGGCACTTAAGTGTAGGCTATGCCTATGCTTTCTAGTTCTTTGGTGATTGGTAAATCCTTATCACAACTCAAGTTCTCCTTTGACCTTTTTCTCGGTTTCCCTTTTTTTTAAACTTTTGAGTACGGTGGAGGTTTTAATATAATTCAAGGTTTGAGGCTAATGGTAATGAGTTTTATAATTATCCATTACAGCCCTGAAGAAGTCTTATTGGAATATTGTATCCATAGACGAAACACGTGTTGGCTGTGTTTTTTTTACTCAAGAATGGAACTTGTGATTTAACAAAGTCCTCCGTGAACATCTACGAAAATTGAGAAATAAAGACCATGAATGGATATTGGACACTTCTACTCTCTATTGTACTTCTATTTCTAACACTGTTGTGAAACCGATTTTGTTTCACTATTGCTCAGGGAATGTACCTTTGTCTTGATTTTTAGCAATTGTTTGCAATTGCAACCAACAGCGTGGGGTGGTGGCTGTTCACATTCCTTTTTGATGCAAACCCAGGATTTGGTTGTTAAGATTGTTCCTCTCTGACTCTGCGCAGTAGAAACCTCATTACCCTCTTTTTCAGACATTAAGATTGCCAGTAACTCCAGATGGTTGATGTGGAGTAACTTCTGTTGCGGCGTCCATGTGCCCTGTACTGTGAGATGTAACAGATGAGCTCACCAGCCGGAGAGCGATGCGTCTGTTGTTAGGATTATTTGTGGGACCAGGTCCAGGAACGGTCGACCTCTGGAAAGGTTTGTGGTGTTCCACCACTGCAGAGAGCAATGGGTGCGACCGTCTACCAACACCAGATCTGTCAGTTGCCCCTGGGCCTGGTTCCACTGGCGTGCTAAACACTCTTGGAGTGGACGCATCTGGAGTCTTGCATGGGGCACTATGAAGATGCAAGAGGCCATCATCCCTATCAGTTGCATAAACACTCTTGCTGGGAGAGAGTGTTGACATATGAATTTCTGATGCAGAGCCTGTATATTTGCAATCCTGGCAGGATTGGGATAGGCTATGGCTTTTGAGGTGTCAATGGTGGCACCAAGGTATTGTTTTGTGTGTGATGGTACCAGGTGGGATTTTTGGTGGTTCACCTTGAAACCTAGCTGGTGAAGTAGTTGGATTGTAGCGGCGGTATGTTGCACACATTGTTCGTAGGACGTGGCTTTTATTAGCCAGTCGTCCAGATACGGGAAGAAGTGAATGTGCTGTCTTCTGAGGTGTGCAGCCACTACTGCTAGGCACTTGGTGAATACCCTTGGTGCTGTTGTTACCCCGAACGGGAGCACCTTGAACTGGTAGTGTTGCCCGTCCACCACAAATCTGAGGTACTTTCTGTGAGACTGGGATGTGAAAGTATGCGTCTTTCAAGTCCAGAGTGGTGAGAAAATCGTTCTGGGAGAGGAGTGGAAGAACCTGTTGAAGGGTTACCATGTGAAAATGGTCTGAATGTATGTAAGTATTTAGAGGTCTGAGATCTAGGATAGGTCGTAGAATCTCGTCTCTCTTTGGAATCAGAAAGTACAGGGAGTAGACCCCTAAATTTTGTTGATTTATGGGGACCTGCTCTATGGCTTCTTTTTGCAGGAGGGACATCACCTCCTGTATTAGTAATGTAGCATGTTCTTGAGACATAGGGCGTTGCCTGGGTGGAATGTTTGGGGGGGTAGATGTTAATTCTAGGCAATACCCTGAATGAATAATTTGGGTCACCCATCTGTCTGAGGTGATTGTCTCCCAGACGTGAAGGAAATGCTGTATTTTGTTTCACTATTGCTCAGGGAATGTACCTTTGTCTTGATTACTGGCAATCTTCCTCGCCCTAAAATCCTTCCAGACGCAGATTTCAGGCAAGGCAGTCCTCATTCGCACAGACAACATGACTGCCATGTACTACATTCAAAAACAGGGGGGCACACAATCTCCACAGCTCTCTCAATTAGCACAGAGCATATGGAGATGGGCAATTCCACGAAAAATCTTTCTCCTGGCCTAACACGTCCCAGGAGTCCAAAACACCGTGGCAGATCTGCTCAGCAGACAAACGCAGAAGATCCACGAGTGAGAACTTCACCCACAGGTTCTTCACCCGTTCTTTCAGAAGTGGGGGCATCCACACATAGACCTATTCGCCACCCACGAAAACAAAAAATGCCCAAGCTTCGCCGCCAGATATCCACACCCATTGTCCAAAGGCAATGCGATATGGATGAACTGGTCATACAAATTTGCATACGCTTTTCCACCTCTCCCACTAATTCCATTAGTGGTGCGAAAGCTACAATAGCATTCCCTAACACTGATCCTAGTAGCTCCAACATGGGCCAGACAACTGTGGTACACCACACTGCTGGAACTCTCAGTAGTACCACACCAAAAGCTACACCTCTCACCATGCCTCCTAACCCAGAACCATGGAGAGATCAGGCACCCGGGCCCAGCTCAGCTCAACCTTGCGATCTGGCTCCTGGGGTACTAGAATTCGGATACCTTAACCTTCCCCCTGATTGCATGAATATTATCAGGGAAGCTAGACGCCCTACTACTAGGGCATGCTATGCTGCAAAGTGGAAAAGATTTGTTGTTTATTGCCACAACAACACAATCAATCTTTTAAATGTGTCCATACAGCATATCATATGTTACTTACTCCATCTACAAAGGTGTAACCTAGCATATACTTCCATTCGGTTACACCTCGCTGCAATTTCTGCTTATTTACAGAACAGGCAGCACCTATCACTTTTCAGAGTGCCTGCCATCAAGGCCTTTATGGAAGGCCTCAAAAGAGTAATTCCACCCAGAGTACCACCCTCACCTGTCTGGAACTTGAATATAGTTCTCACAAGGTTAATGGGACCCCCTTTCGAACCATTACATAAATGTGAGCTCCAATTTCTCACATGGAAAACAGCTTTTCTAGTGGCCATCACTTCCCTCAGAAGGGTTAGTGAAATACAAGCACTCACTATACAGGAACCTTTTCTCCAAATGCATCAGAACAAGGTTGTACTCCGCACCAACCCAAAATTTCTACCCAAAGTCATTTCTCCATTCCATCTAAACCAGTCGGTAGAATTACCAGTCTTTTTCTCACAACCTCAAACCGTTGCGGAAAGGGCTTTACACACACTGGATGTTAAAAGGGCTTTACTTTACTACATCCAAAGGACACAACCTTTCAGGAAAACCAAACAGCTATTTGTCTCCTTCTCTCCACCACATAAAGGCAACCCTATTTCTAAATCAGGGATAGCTAGGTGGATTGTAAAATGCATACAGATTTGCTACCACAAAGCAAAACGAACGCTATCTGTTCCCCCTAAAGCCCACTCTACAAGGAAGATAGGGGCTTCTATGGATTTTCTAGGAAACATACCACTAGATGACATCTGCAAAGCAGCGACATGGTCAACACCGCACACTTTCACAAAACATTACTGTGTAGATGTGCAAACCAAGCAACAAGCTAGTGTGGGCCAGGCTGTACTAAAAACACTGTTCCAAACAACTGCAACGGATGCCGGTGGTCGCCGCTAGGGTTGGGTACTGCTATTTAATCTATGCGCAGTGTATAATCTGCAGCTCATATGCCTCGAACGGAATATGCTACTTACCAGTATGCATCTGTTCTTGGCATGTAGAGCTACAGATCTATACATGCCCACCCGCCTCCCCGGCTACCTGTATCCGTTCCAGTTTATCTTATTTAGATACAACACACATGGGTTTCTTTACTGTTACTACTACGCTCCATCTTTCCCTGCTGGTGAAAAACAATCTGAGGATGGAGCCGAAGCCCATGCGCAATACGAACCAAAGGAGGAGTCACCAAACTCGTGACTTCCAAAGACTTTCCAAGAGGAAAAACAAACTGCAAACATCCGGGCCCAACACCAGATGGCGATCTATCCACAGTGTATAGATCTGCAGCTCTACATGCCAAGAACAGATGCATACTGGTAAGTAGCATATTCCTTCTCCCACATTGGTATCATATATTCACATGCGACCCTCCCTCCCTCCTCGCCAGTCAGAGGCTCATATTTGTTCTCACACTTTTACTTTGAAAACTGTGCAATGGTGGCCCGCTAGGGGAATAGGAGCGCTAACACTTCCACCTCGTTTGCTGAAGTTTGGGTTCTTTCAAATGAGGTGAATGTGCTACTAAAGGTTCTATGCCGTTTTAGGCCTTTTGAACTATTTATAGTTTTGTGTTTATTTTACACTTTATGTTGCTTTGTGAATGTACTGAGGACTCCCAGCCTGACTGGGAATGATTCAGGCATGTGAATATATAAAATATACCAATGTTGGAAAACTGGAGATACAGGTAAGTAGCTGATTTCTTCTTCCCTAGACTATTGCCAAAACAGCAGCAGCTAGTGGCCTTCAGCAGGCCTTGCTACAGCTTTTTAGGACAATGACTGCTGTCTGTAGAGCGGCTTTTATGTCCCATGAAGCCAGAGGAGCCCTAGTAGGACTAACACCAGCAGGTCCTGCCCTGTCACAGATTGCCTTACTGGGCCACCTGCTTATCTTTTACTGGCATCACCTCATTTCGACTGCTACACCAGAGGCCTTGTCAGTTCTGTCTGCTCTGGCTTCAGCCGCAACAATGACCATACCATACCCTGAGCCAAGATCAACCAACATCAGGCCTATGTGTTAATGTTAGATTACCAAGCCACAGCCCTCAACCTTGGATGAGCTCCATCCGATTCACCAATGGCATTAATTGGAAGCCCTGTTTGGATCAGATTCTGATTCCGTTCAAAGGTATCAAAATGCTCCACCTTATGAGGATGAAAGAGGAGCAAGACAACTTGCTCCTACCTTATTACACAGATGCTGGCCATTATTTAGACCTGCTGAAAGCTAGTGACCTAGATCCTTCGTCTGAGATTGAATTGGATTATCGCACCAGAGCTGCCCAACTGAGAAGAGGTCTCTTTGTCAGTAGTAGTCCACAGAGCAGCAGAAGTTTTGGACCTCCAGTTGCCTACAATAGAAAGTAAGTTAAATCTATTAAAAGACATCTTACAGCTTAGGCTTGCTACTTCAGACTTCTCTGCTTTTAATGATGATTTGACAGGTGTTGATGGTATCCTGGTCTAAACCATGTTCAGCTCCCCCTGCAAATAGTCTGGTGACTAGGCGCCATAGACGTGCCCCAGCGGTCCTACCTTCCTGAGCAGGATTACACCAGCAAGGTAAATTCAGAACTCTTTTCTTTTGCGTCTTGTGAGTTAAAGCGCTTTGTTGCATTCAGCAAAAGAGGCTTCTCCTCTGCCAGTTTGGCTCTTGGGTCCCTGACCACCATCTGTATACTAGAACGCTTTGCACATACCTTGTGTCACATGTGCTGTAAGATCTTGTAGGTCTGTCTGGATGATTTCAGGAATTCCTTCACTTCACACATCTAAATGTCTTGACGGCTGGCCTGGGCATGACTGATTATGTGGACCCCACCATGGGCACCAGTGTTATGACCGGTTGTCATGCCTGGATTCGGGCTGCTGGTTTTTCCAGTGAAGTGTGGGCATACCTATGAATATGCTTGTAACGAGATTGACAGAGCTCGCAACAAAGATCGGGAAAGTGACTCTCTATCTTCGTTACAGAATCGGGACTGGCCCTTTAATGAAGATGCGGACTCTGAGGAGGCGGAGTTTGCCCCCGTGACATCAGCCTTTGTTGACCTATCCCTATCCTCAACGTCTTTGAAGAGGGACGAGCCGGAAGATGCCAGCGCGAAAGACGTGAACGAAGAAGGAGAGTCGAACCCGAAGCCGGAAGAGAGGAGAAGACGGGAGTACGCCAGGGACGACGGAACGGACACCGGGAGCAGAGCAGAACCGTCAGGAGAAGGGCCAGGAGGCCGAGTACCCCGCGCATCGCCCAGCCACACTTCAGGAGAAGTGTGGCTACCCCAGGTACGCAGGAGGATCCGGGGGCTTTTCTCTTTTCAGGGTGGGAGCGGGTGAATTGCGGAAGGGCTATCCCGGGGGTGAGGAGCATGACTGCCTAATGTCATTTCGCCTTAGGGAAAGAAGGTTACGACATACCACTCTTGGTGACGGTACCTGGTGATCTGGCAATTCCCGCACTCCCTTCCCTAGACATAAGTAGAGACCGTGAGCGACCACCTAAAGCCCTGTTCTCTTTTGTTTTGTTTATTTCTTCACCGCCTCTGCCACCCGGGAGGAACACCGGAGACCGCAGAAAAGACGGGGAGGAAGGAGGGAAGCCTGCAAGAAGGAACGACCCGGACAGGAACTAAATGGACTACTACACACTGTTTTCTTTCGCTTTAATAAACCGACTACGTAAACTCACTCCCTTGTATTGGCTCCTTCCCTTCTTGTCCACTCTACTGGGTGACAATGCTGTTTGATGGATCCCGACATCTTGGTTAAAAAACAAACAAATTTGCACTTGTTCATTTTAAGAACAGGAGTGTACTGCTCGCTGTTTAAGTTTAAATTTCTCTTCCCTGTCATTTCCATCGGCCATGATGAAAATTCAGAGGATACTCTTGGATTCTCGCCTATCGCCAGAGGCAGCCCTACCAACCCAAACAGCAATCACCACAACCATTTTGCGGCAAAAGAGGGTCTGTTAACTGCAGGGGCAGTGGGTTCTGGAACTTAATTACTTTACTTACATACTTTAATTTTCCTGTCCTACAGACTCTACCTTCAGTTCATTGTGCTGTTTGAACACTTTCAGTTCACATTCCTGCTCTTTGGCCTCACTTCAGCCTCTTTGTTATGTTCCACAATGATGGGGGTGGTTCCTGCCCATCTACATGGGTTAGGGTTGCATGTATTTCCCATATCCAGATGGCTGGCTGCTGAAGGCAGACATGTCGTAGACCACCTGCATTCACCCTTCTGTAATCCCTGGGGTTTTCCATTAATGAACAGAGGTCCCATCTGCAGCCTACACAGGCCTTCATAGTGAGCCATTCTGGACACGGTACTATGCAAAGCTCTGCAGTCAGTCTGGGACATTTGTTATGATCCTGATGTTTTGGGATCACTCCTGGGTTCCTTAGTGAAGTTTTCTGAAGTTTCTTGTCCTCATGCATTTTGTTGGTCCCACAGCCCCGTAGGCACATATCGAAACAGCAGTAAATTCCACAGTCAATGCTTGTCTGACTATATCAATATTTTGATTGAGGCGTCCTGTACCTCCAGTGGCGTCTTTTGGACACCAACCTGACCTGTGGTAGACTGTTCTCCCAACTCCACCTATAGTTCACAGTGGTGACTGATGCATTGCCTCTGCGTTGTGTGGTCATCTGGGAGAGGTGGAGGTCAGGAGACTTGGGTCCCTGGCAACACTGAGGGGCCACATAAATCTGCTGGCGCTTTGCACAATTCAGTTGGCTCTTAAGGCTTTTCTTCTGTCCATCAAAGGGAAGCCGGTTCAGGTTAGTAAAACTTCACCTGTTGGGGTGTATCATGGTGAGATCTTTTTGCTTCTACAGAGACCACACAACGTTGCACTTACTGCACATTGGAACTTTTCTGCCAAAAGGAAGACTCATTCCATCTGAAGTGGGACGCCAGTCTTTTTGTATGTATTTGTGCCCCTAATTCTTCTAACCCACGGTCTAAAAAGATCAGAATAGATCGAGCTCTGATCTTTCGGATAGCCCCAGATTGGACTAAGAGTGTGATTAACCAATCACCAGAGCTTCTGCCCTCTGATCCTCCTGCCTTTTTGAGAGGTTCTGTTTTAACAACAAGGAAGGGTCCTCCACCTAAATCCCTACAATCTACATATTTGTGCATTGATGTTGAGGAGCACCCTCTGACTTGGTTCAGTTTGCCCGTGGATGTTATTTTCATGGTTAGGTGCCCATCTACCGAATTTATTTATTCTGGTCATTGGGAGAAGTTTGTGGTCAGGTGTGGATACCCAATTGCTCTTCTCCAGACAAAACTGGCTGATGTTTTCTTCATCTCTGGCCCAGCAAGGTTTTTTGGTGTAACACTGTTAAAGGTTACTTGTCCGCCCTTTCTACGCTTGCTTGACCAACGTTTGTTATTGTAGTCAACAGTTGTGATAACCTTTTTTTATTTTATTATAAATGGCCTCCTATGCCTGTTCCCTTTTTGCACCCTCTATTTTTCCTGAATGAGATATTGAGTTGGTCCTCACTTTCTTGATGTGTGCACCATTGGAGCCGATGCTAAGATTGTTGACCATTAACACGGGATCCCTCATTGCATTTACTTTTACATGCCATGTTTGTGAGCTACAGACTCTGTCAGTGCAAACTCTCTATATACCATCTTCTTTCCAGACAATTTGGTCCTGCAAACTCTCTCCTCCTTCCTGGCAGAGGAGGTATGACCCTTCCATGTGGGAATGTCATTCGCTCTCCCTCCCTTGTTTGTCCCACCTCATCCTTTGAAGGAAAAAGGCTCTTTACAGACTGGGCAGTAGAAGAGTTCTTAGCTCTTACATTGAGCACATAAAGGAGCACCAGGTAGATGACCAGCTGGTTATGGATTTGGCTTTTGGATTGGTTCTCTTCTTAGCACTGGCAGATCTTATCGCAGGTGAATCTCCTAGCGTATTACGAAATGCTATGCTTTTGCTTAAAAAGGATACTCCCAAGGGCATTTGGGCTCACTCTGTCAGAACTATGGCTACCACTGCAGCATGAGTGAGAGTTGTTTCAGTATTAGACATTTAGGAGGCATTATCTTGACAGTCCAGTAAACGGGGAGGGATAGGTCTTGACGGACTTCCTGGTGTAAGTCCACTCCTCAGACCCTCCACCTTTCAGGTGGCACTGCCTGCTATCTATTAAGTAGGCAAGGAATCTGTGGTTAGAAGGATTCATCCAGAGAACAAGTTACTTACCTTTGTTCAATAACAATGATTCTGGTGGATGCTCTAACAATATACTCCTTACAGCCCTGGACTTTCAGTGTTCTAAAAAGGTTTCAAGTTAGATTTCACACACGTAACACTGCAGTCTGTCACGGTTGATACTGCATCGGAGTGTTTTAAAGAGTCCCAACCCTTTATACAGCTCTATTTCATCCATTCCAGTTGGCGCAAGGTCACCACAGTTATTGGTATCACCTGTTGGCATATCGAGAACAGTTACTTCGAAATTTAGAGATCCAGTCTCATTCCTGGGGGGAAATCAAAAGTTGAGGAATCTGCTGTTAGATTTAGTATCCACCAGAAAGCTTGTTATTGAATTAATCAATTTGCTGTTGTTGCAAAGGAAGCAGAGTGGGCGTAGACATGACAGATTATGGATTTGGATTGTGACCCGCAATCATCTTTTTCAAAGATTAGTACAAGCCTACAACCACCCACACACAACTCATTGGTTTCTAAATTCTGCACTGTAGGATCTTCAATATTAGCCATAAGTCTTTAATATTTCCATCCTTCCTTTGAAATACTTTTTTATATTAATTAAGGCTGCCGGTTTTATGGTATTTATTTTGGGAACATTTCCGTATCTGTATTTATCCATATTTATTTTTTGGCCATCTTATTGGTATTTAACCATATTTATTTTGTGTTTTATAAACAGATGAGGGGATAGCTCGTAGATTTCTGCATTTATCCAACAGGTAAACGTGGACATACCTGTCAGGTTTTAGCACGTTACACAGCCAACAATAATAAACCCACATGAAAAATAGTGTAATAATGCCTATACATGTTGAGATATGCAGTAATTTAAGTACATCTCATTCAGCTTTGTAGCTACCCATCCTGTAATTATGTACACTGGCCTGAAAGTCATTACTCTCAGCATGGGCAATCACTCAAAAGAAGCTAAATTGTATTTATTTTTAGATAGTCAGGAGAGACAGTATTTTCTGTCTGTATTGATTTGTAAAAACGGATAACAGGGAGCCCTAATTATAATATAAATATGAGAAAATTAAGAAGTGAAATTAAGTTTTTTAAGCCATTTAGCTTCTGTGTGGACAAATCAGACTTTGACTTCCATTTATTTCCCCAATTGTCAAACCTACAAAAAGCAACTTTGCATTACTGTTCCATAATATCGGAATCAAGCTAGTTTAAACTAGGGAAAATGGATGGAAGCTTTTTTTTCTCCCCAAAGTCTGACCCTCTACACTGCCTGTGATTTAACAGGAGTTGGCTGCTGCCTTCTACTGCCAATTACAACAAAAGCTCTGTTTGAAACTCATCCGCACCCCACTCCCGGCTCAGATTACAGAACACTTCCTGGATTTTTTGTTTATTTGTTCATTTAAAAAAAAAAAAAAAAAAACTTTCCTGGGGTGATTGTTATGCAGAGAAGCCCACCCATTTCATTTCTGGTACTTTTTGTCTTCTGCCACTAATTCCTCTATTTTCTATTACTTGGAAAAATGAACAAAACAAATTCTCTATCATACCATCACCATTTGTGAAGTGCCTCAACCGTGGGAGGAAAAGGGCAGCTTCAAAGCAACTCAAGTTGTGTGTGTGGTTTTTCCCCTCTTTTTCCACAAAGCAATGTGAACGTTACAATCAATGTTCAAAAGGTCCCTTGTGAACAGAGAAGCTATCTTCCGGCGGAGACTGGAGTGCCTCAAAGCTGTTGTGGAAAGTATGCAATGGCTATCTCAGAAGGCACAATTTCCACTGCGACTATGCTCTCTAACCTCAAAAGGAACAGGCAACATTTTCAATCAAACTTTGAAATTTGTGAAATTTACGTTTTGTTTCTTTTCTTTCTACCAGAGTTGCAGATTTCAGTTATTCTACTGCTCTGCAAGCAGAAAAAAGTCAAACTCTACAATACAGTTGCTTTTGGGAGAACTATGACAAGCCGGGCCTTAGTATTTTTTTTAAATGATGTTTGCAATGACGTTGCCTGAAGCAAGTTTCCCCTGTATGGAAGCCCGTGTGCAGCGCCAAGCGCCTGCTCCATCCGGAGAGCCTACACTCAATGGCTGCTTTCATTGCTTCTTCTGGTGCTGTACCAGGCAGGAACCACACACTGCCTCCCCTGCTGATCAACTTGCTTATTCATGGTCAGGGGCCGGGCAGATGAATCAGCTTACTGTAGTTCTCATTAAGGTAGTTACATTGTTTGGCCCCAGATAGTGATGGACAGTACAAGTATTCCTCCTCTGTGCATTCTTCATTGTGTAGAACAAGGAATTCCTGTGCTGCAGGGCATTCTGCCTTTGTTTTTAAGTTTTTTTTTTATTTATTCCAGGCTCAGACGGATCAGAAAGCAGCGGAACATCTGTGAAGATTAGTACCCAATTACCGTGGATATAAATGGTTTCCATTGTGAATGCCTCCCGAAAAGCTGTATCATAAACTGCAAAACACTAATAAAAAATGTTTAAACCCAATTAAAGGGAAGATTTGAGGAAGAAAAGATGCACTGAACCATTGTCATCAGTGGCACTCCTTGTACAGTTCAACATTAAAGCCAGGTAATGTGACCACTCGCTGTCCATTGAAGACCATTCTGTGTTCAAGTGCGATGTCTGGGCCAGTAGCAAGACCACCTTCAATGTCTAAAAACTTCACTGTGTCTCATGTTACATCATTCGCCATCCGATCATTTTTACGTTGAGAAACTACGCACCATTCACATTTGAGAAGGTCACTCTGTTGCTTCTCCATCACTGAAGAAGTGACTATGCCTTTCTCCCTCTTTGGTGCATATTGCCCCAAAGTTTACCTCTCTTTAAGACAAACCTCTTCAGGGGCCTTTACAGCCTCTGGCCTTGTCACTGCCTCTGATTTGGAAGTCAGCCCTGGGAAAAATTGGTAACACGCCATTTCGGAAGGACACAGGAAGACAACACCAAACAATGAGTAAGACAACCGGGTCCGCTTTGCTCCTGTGTTCGATTTTTATTCTGGTTTTTTTTTAGTCGTTTAGTTTTCAAGCAAAGTGCAACTGGGAACAAAGACCAACTTGTTTCGGCCTGGGGCCTTCATCGGGGTCATAAAAAGTGTTGTACAGAGTGTCTCTTAAAAAGGAGACTCAACGAGTCCCTCCCATATCCAGTGAAACCAATTTTAAAGGAACATACACATTTCTTTTTTTCCACTAATTCAAGAGATGCAGCAGAAATCCAGAAAGTTTTATATACATACTCTCCATTGATGCAGAAAGATGCTATGATTTCCTCTCACAATCACAGAGATGTTTGTACAGAGTTCAAGTATGAGTAAATTCCCAATTTAGGTAAAGTACCCAATAACAGATATAACCCATACATGCATGCGGTTCTATGAGCAGCCCCAAAGTATAACTCTCTTTAAGACAAACCTCTTCAGGGGCCTTTACAGCCTCTGGCCATGTCACTGCCTCTGATTTGGAAGTCAGCCCTGGGACAAAGACCTACATCTGTTGTCTCAGTTCAGGAAAATCCTACTAATTCATGAGTCACCATCTTCTTCACTGAACATTACCCAACGCTATCAAGCAATCACAAAACCAGTAAGAGTGGGCCAACATCCACTTGTCTCTTTCCAGAAATCAAGTTAGATTCAGGTTCCTCATACTGTTTGCCCATACCGTTGTAGTGCGGTTACAAACCCTTTTATTGTACATGTTCATGTTTAAAGTTGACATCTTTTTAAATGTTGACTTCTAACATATTTGCTTGCACGTGTGTATGAAATGTTCTCAGAAAATGGTTTGCTTACACTTCGTAGGCACATTATCAGGCCTTTGAACATTCTGTACAAGGTCTAGGTACACTGCACAAAATGTTGTTTGTTGTCCGTTCAGCAAAAGCTCTGGGTGGGTAGAAACACTGACATCCAGACCATAGCTCAGGCACAGAGCGAATGGGTGCAGTTTTATTATATAAACTGTACCAAGCCATTGTTTAGAAAGGAGCATTTTGTTGGGATTGTCGAGGTCGCCACATGCCTGAATTCTGGCCCAGCTGAATCTAGTCATTATCCTGAGAGGAACGGCAGCCTGTTCTATGTCAAGACCGGCTCCCAGATGACACGCACCATACGTAAATGGGAAGTTAGACCACTTTAAGGCATTCTGCCAGACCAGCAAACCCTATGCTTACTAGGATAGGAAGCACTAGGTAAGAGTGCAATTGTATGTATTCATATAATCATTGCAAATGCATAATGGTTTAATTATTTATTTTCTTCACCATTATTGTGATTCTGGTTACTCTGTTTTGTTTCTTTCTCTTAATCAGTGCAGCTCATGTATTTTACACAAGAATCCAGTTGCTACAATAAATGTTTGAATTGACAATTTGTGTACTTTTGTCTCCCTTTGGGCCTGCTTTAGTTGCCAGCGAAAGGGTAGATCTGTTTCCACTATTTCCTTGAGGAATCAGGGTTGTTGTGTTCTGAGGTTGCACACACAATTGGGTACCTTCTAAGGTTTGGAGGTCCAGATGGCATACTGCGAGCTAGCCAGGAATTGGGTCAACATATTCTGATGGTATGCGCAGACTTAGTCCCACCTAGTTTTGACACTTATGTTGCCCAAACGCACAGTCTTAGTGAAATAGTAGGAACCATACAACACTATCATCTCCACCTGGCAGTCACTGATATTGGACAACCTGCTCCATTGTTCCTCCAGATGACCGCTTTTCTGGCTGGTTCCATGATTTAAAGAGTTTGTTTAGGAAAAATAACTCTGGCTTCCAGCAAGGCTTTTCCTACAAGCCTTTTTGAAAAACAATCTAATCCTCAGGGTAGAACAGAGTTTCCTGAGACAAGAATTGATACCGGACTCATAATTTCAGCAATCCTCAAAAGATGTCTGCCCTGGAAACCTCAGACCCTGTGGACAGAGTAATTAAAGCTTGATACGGCAGGTAAGTGAAGTGAAAGTGATTTATAAAGCGCAATCTCATGCCCAAGGGCGTCTTGGCGGAAGAAATGCTGTAGAACTCCAGCAGTAATTATGAAAGCTGCAGGTGTGTGTGCTCTTCTGCAGCATCAATTGCTTCTTGATTCACATACTGTGCTTTATGTAGTGGTTGGATCTGGAATGCTCCCTGTGGTTATTTTTGTGTCAACCAGAGGGGCATTTTGGCGGCCCCTTATGACAATCCATGTAAGCTCATAATACCCCAGTGCTTGGTTGCAATCTTAAGATTTTTTTTCCATGACTGAATTTAAAAGTAAGGTTAGGAGCACAGAGTAACAAATGGATATGCAACCTCTGAGCAGGTCAACCCTAATTCCCAAAGGAAATCGTAGTAAGGGATCTAGAACTCTGTCGCTCAGCCACTTAAGCATACCCAAAGAGATGCACAATCTGCAGTTTCAATATTTATTGAAGCATTGTGATTCTTGAGTAAAATATGTACACTGCAATGATTAATAGAAGGAAACCGAATGATGTGATTTTCATTATGAGAATGGTGAAAAATATTAACAATTCAACCATTTTGCTGATTACAGAAAACTATATGATGGCGTAAGAGCACTGTAATATAGTGTACTCTTACTGAGCACATTCTGCCTTATCGTGTCTAAGGTGAGTGGATCTACCAAATCTGTTGGGTGGTTTAAGTTCTCATTACCTGGGGGTAAGTGTCAACAAGCTGTCCGTCTTGGTATGGAGTTGGACTGCGTCCCTCGCATGAGGTGGCTGTAATCAGCTGAGCTGATTCCGGCATTGGACCAACCTCTGTGCCAGCGAAATGCTCCTGTGAATAAACAAAGAGTTGGATATATATATGATTTGGTGTCGAAATTGAGAAAGAACAAACAAGTGGTAGTACGGAACTCAGGTAAAGGGGGAAAACGCTGTTCAGTGGCCAATTAGTATGTACCTACAGGAAGCACGCTCTCAACTCGGACAAAGGGATTGTTACAAACGCTGCAAGCAGGAAGTAGTGACGAAGGCTCATGCAGAATTTGCACAAGACTCAGGTGGAGAAATGAGGGTCCGCTCTCGGATGATGAACTGAGGTACCTCAAGAATGATACACCGAGAACCCTGGTCTTTTATTTAATTCCAAAGGTACACAAAAATGCCAGTTGCCCCCCTGGACGGCCCATTATATCAGCTATTGGGAGCATGATGGAAAATATGTCCAAATATGTTGATTTCTTCTTAAAACCTCACGTATCAAATTCATCATCTTATGTGAGGGACAGTGGTGACTTTCTCAAAATGATTTGACACTCCAATGGAACATGATTATGTATTAATAGCACTTAGCATAACCTATTTGTACACCAGCATAGCCCATACTGATGAGTTGAAAGCAATGCAACACTTTTTACAGGAGAAACCTGCAGACTTGCTCAAACGTACCCAATGTCTATGACAAAGAGAGGCCTGGAGGATAATTTCTTCCTATTTCGGGGTGAGCTATATCAGCAGCAGCGGGGGACTGCGATGGGCACCTGTTTTGCCCCCAGTTACGCATGCTTGCATGTGAGCTGGTGGGAGGAACAGGTACCCCGCAGGGAACACACACAAGTATGGGGCAGACACATAATCATGTGGATAAGATTTATAGACTATCTGTTTGTAATTTGGAGGGGCACCACGGAATCTGCACAGCAATTTGTTGATCTCTTGAATAACAATCTGTATTTAAAGTTCACAAATCAACCATCAGCAAGAGTAGTATAACATTCCTAGATACTGAAGTATTTGTGCAGGCGGGAAAGCTAGAGACTAGACTCCACAGGTAGGAAACAGCAGGCAATACAATGTTGCATGCCTCTAGTTTTCACCCAACCCACACTAAACTCAGTATACCATATGGAGAAATGCTGCGAGCTAACAAACTGCAGCATAGAAACTGAATTACACAAATGCCAGAAACAAATAAGTCCGAGATTCCTAGAGAGGGGCTACGGTAGAAGAGTAGTAGATGAGGCGCGTAGGGCTGCCAACAAGAAAATGAGAAACAATCCTATTTTCCAAGAAAGAAGTAAGGGAGGAGGTAGGCAAACCCCAGGTGAGGTTCCTAAATACCTACAATATCCAACATAGAGAATTCATGGAGCTGTGCAATAGAAATTGGCACTTTCCTAAAGCTGACCCTATTATAGGTAAGATACTTCCCAGACACCCTCCCTTAGCGTACTGGAGAGCCCCGTCTTTGATGGATGCAATCGTGAAAACCAGCTCAGAAACTGAATGTGACAAATCTTGGTTGAAACCACCCCCGGGCTTTAAGAAGTGTAACCACTGCCGAGCTTGCAGCATAGATCAGAATACCACTACTTTCTCTACCCCATTCGGAGGAAGAACAGCAAAAATCATGTGGTCATATAATTGCAAAACTGAGTTTGCGGTCTGTGCTAACATGCATCTGACAGCTACATATGTGGGCAGCACTATGCTGCAAGTCCACAAAAGAATCCTACAGCATATGAGGGCCATAACTAATGGTGATCGATCATATCCAGTGGCCAGACACTGTGAGATGATGCACCAAAAAGACCCAACACATGTTGGGTATTTTGTCATTGATGCAGTACCAGCTGATAGGACAGGTGGTGACCGCACTAGGAAACTCCGGGAGCTAGAGACCAGATACATCCTGGCACTAGACAGTAAAGCACCCAATAGTTTGAACCACGATGAGGAATTTCATTCTTGTTTGTAAAATTGGGGAAGTGGAGCACTAAAATGTCTGCTCTATGGCACTTAGGAGTACTTAATATATAATGAACAAAATCCCTGCTTAGCCGAAAAATAGATATTTTGTGTGACAACATTGATAGATGGTATAACAGAAATTGAACTAAGGACTGGATGGAAATGAATCCCATTTAGTTATGGGCACTTGGCCAGATATGTAATGCAGTTTATATGATGAATTAAGTTGCATTTTCTTAACAACAAATGAGGTACACAAGGAATGAAAGCAAATTGATGACCAGGAATTTGAACCAATGCATGCAACGGGCACTTGCCCATAATCATGATGGTACTGTCATTTTTTATAAGGTTGCTCTGTGAAAAAGGTTAGGGTAAAGGTTTTTGCTTAATTTAAATGCACTTTATGCACTTTTAATAGGTCTGTGCAATATCCTTGTACTCGTTAACTATAGTAAGTTTTTGTTTGTGAGATGAAATTTCCTCGTAACATCAATCAATGTGTATAATTTAATGAATTTAATTGTGGTCCAAAGTATCAGAAAACGATCTATAAAATGTTGTCAGGAGTCTTTCTTCAATGTTAGTCTAAGTTTAGAAAATAAAGGTCCGTCCTCGATACATTAGACAAAAAGCATGTGATCAAGGTCGCTGAGACAACCAAAACGCGTCATGGCTAATGAGGACTAAAGCAAAAAATAAACCGCATTGGAGTCTGCTCCATTATGTTGTGTAATTGACGAAATTACAGATATATATCTGACTTTGACAGACCGTTTGGTCGAAACAAGTCAGCTGTTTAAATACATTTGTGGTGGTATATCCCTGTAGTGTCTGTCTCTCTGTCTCTCTCTCTCTTTCTTTCTCTCTCTTTCTCTCTCTCTTTCTCTCTCACCCTCTCTCTCACTCTCTTTCCCCCCCCTCGTTCTGTTCCGGCGCTTTCATATACTTGGGCCTCCAGGATGGCTTTTGCCTTGGCTTGCTTGATGGTTCCTCGGGGGTTGCTCTGCTCTTTCCCTGCTATAGCTTCGCTGCTTTGGCCTTCTGGTGCTTTGGTGTCGCCTTGGCTTGCACAGTTGTTCCTCACAGTGGTGCTCTGTTCTTTCCCTGCTATCGCTTCTCTGCTCTAGCTTTCTGGTACCTTGGTGCCAACTGGTGATGTTCCTCACCCTTTGTTTCTCTGTTTTGTTTCTCTGCTTTTTCGCACACTGTTCCCATGCTCTCCTCAGTTTTGTTGTGATGGCTCCGCGTTGTGGCGCAGAAAAGTTCTCCGAAGCAAACTGATGTCAGCGCGCCAGGGTGGGGCTTATCTGACCTTGCTGACGTCACGCCCGTGGAAGACGGCGGGCGGAGTTGCGTGGTGCTGCCCCCCTGGCGGCCAGAGATGCTGGGACAAGAAAGTTTTCCGGGTCCAGTCTCACGCCTGGGGATAAAACGGATGCCTGGATTTAAGTCTTGTGGGGCCTGCCGTCGCAATATGTCAGTGGTGGACCCCCACGATGTTTGCCTCTACTGCCTGGAGACCGACCACGACTCCCAGTCCTGCTGGTACTGTTGGGCCATGGCCCGAAGGCCTTAAGGGAAGGGCGCCGGAAGCTGCTGGAGGTCTGGCACTCGTCCCAGCGCCATTCCAGGTCCCGGGACCGTTCCCGAGAACGCTCGCGAGACCGCAGTCATCGCTCCTTGGGCTCCAAGTCTTTGCCCTCGGATTCGGGTAAGCGACAACATAAAAAGTCGAACAAGCTCTCAGACCTGATAGATTCTGGCCTATTGAAAGATGGCCGACATTTACAGCCTGCATTTGAGTAGATGAAATACGAAGAGAGGCCTCGCTGAATATGGTTGAAAACATGACCTCGGCCTCTGTCTGAAGCTAAAAGTTATGAAAGGACATTCATCGCCAGATATCCCTGGAAGTGAACAATTGTCACAATGAACGTTTTGATAAACTTGCGGTGGCTTCACTATAATTCCGGAGAAGAGCATCCATGAATGTTGCGGATTTAGTTTGTGCTTCCTTTTTCCGTGTTTTTATTTTTGAGATATTGGAGCGGAGATTTTTCTAAATGTTGCGAGCCAACATCCTTTCCTGCTCGCTCTGCTCAGCGGACGCTTGGAGCTTGTTTGTAACTTTTAATGTGTAAATTTTAGTATAAATATTGTTAGACTAGAGAGGGTCTAAGGCCACTTCTTCCTGAACTTATGCTCAAGAGGATAGATGCTGATTGAGAGGACGGCGACTCGGGAGACTTTACTGAGAGACCTGTCCTGACCTAAATACGACATTTAGCTAGAATAGGTAATTATGAGAATAATGATTTTACAATTGAAGAACTTTTCATTTGAACTAATTTAGATAAAATAACTTTTGTTTGAATTCCAGTGTCGGGTGGTTATTTCTTTGTCATTTATTGAGATCTCAAATGTGTTCTTATTGTTTAAATCATGACTCGAGACAGATCAATTAGGTTGCATTGACCTCAGTTTAGATGCAGATTGATTTAGGAGTTCTCTCATATATTCAGTGTGAATAGAGTAATAGAATGAATGTTGGTGTGATGGGCCCCAGCGTATGATGAGTGTATGTGCGTATGACTGTAAAATTACTCTATCCGTGGAAGTAGGGAGAATTTATAAGTTCTGATCTGCAGCAGTTTCCTGGTAGCAGTATGATGGTTTTGATTATTGTCTTGATCTGATAGATTGCTTGTACATAGGCTTTCGGATTTATTGATTTATTGATTGATGTTGATACATGTACTAATACTAAATGTTGAAGTCGTCGTATTGAGTTATATGTAGTGTGTACGGCTTCTGGAACGTAGGGAGCTGGTGACGGTTCCGTAGTAGGGCAGAGGGAAGTGGGTGCTGCTCTCGGGAAAGACGGGATTGTTGGCCCTGTACGTATGCAGGGAAAAGCGTGTGACAATTGAAGTTGCGCTTCGCATTGTCTGGGTTCGGAATCAGTGACATCGCCGTGTGTTACTACTAGAGATATATTCTTTTGTATAAAAGGAGTGTGTATGGTAGCAAAGGTTATCTATGAAACTCTGGTCTTAAGTCCCAGGGATCCGTAAGGTTTGCCGTTAAAGCTTACTGCTGGAGAAGTAATAGGTATTCTCTGAGCTTGTTTGAAGGACTGAGCAGAGGGAAGCGCTGCTTGGTTAACGTATGTTATAATTCTGTAGTGGGACAGATTGTTCGCTGTTCTCGGGAAAGGCAGGATTCTGTGTAAATGTGCTACATTTTCTGGTGTGAAAGTGCGTGAATGTATGAGCATTTAGTTGATTGTGAGACTCCTTGGAGCATTCTGGGAGGAAACAGTTAATGGATGCATGTTAGAAGGGCAGAGTAGAGGGATGTGCTACTGTGTCAACGAAAGTAATAATTCCGTAGTGGGGCAGAGGTAAGCGCTGTTCTAGAGAGAAGCGGGATTCTTGTGGGAAAGGTTTTTACTATTCTGTGGTTAGCGAAGCAGACAATGGAGATGTTTATATGTTGTAACTAATAGATTTGTGGAATCTGAAACAGAGTCTACCAAGAAGGTTTTGTAAAGGAGGGGTAGACGAGTGACGGGAGACAGGAGTAGAAGAGGAGCGACTGCAGCGACTACTGACGTCAGAAAGACCGCGCTGTGATTGGACAGTGGGTTAGAACGGTGCTCGCGCTGTGATTGGTGCATTGGTGTGAGCCGCGCAGGGATTGGAAGAAGTACAGGGTGACGTAGACGCTCCGGGATTGGTGCGTTGGTGTGAGTCGCGCTGTTATTGGACAAAAGATCGTACAGTTGCGGAAAGGACTAGAGGGTTGTGGTAAAGGCAAAAATGTATTACCAAACGGAGGAAAAGAAGAAGAAATCCTTGTTCGGTAAAATTAAAAAGTGGTTCGACAAGGATAAGGACGTAATAACTAGAGAAGGTGAATTACTACCTCCGACAAGAACCCCTGCATCCTTCATGGTTGCGAAATATGGGTATCATACCTGTATCTGGTTAGACAATTGGGCTAAGTACACTAAAGAAGATGGTGTTTTAGCATTTCCGGAACATGGTTCATTTAATCTGGCCGTGTTGAGAAATTTACGGGAAAAGATGATGTGTCTAGAGCCTAGACCAAGGCCGACACAGTTCGAGGCATTGGTAGAATGGGAAGATGAGGTGCATGAGCGAGAAAAGCAGAGGAGTGGAGGTAATTATAGGTACATTTTTGGGAGGAAATATGATCGTGAAACTCATCATGATCGAATGAGGAGATGGCGAGATGCTAGTATGTCAGAGGGACTGTATCCTATGAGAACTGTTGAAGAGACGGAAGGGAGGAAAGGTACGGAAAAGGTACCTGATGCAGAATTGAGAAGGTATGGGGCTAATGACTATGAGGATGAAGTCTTGGATGACATGATCTATAAGAGACCACCTCCATATAGACCAGAACCAGAAGAGAGAACACCAGTTGCTACTCCCATAAGAGATACTTTGCGAATCGTTAAAACGGAAATTGCGACACCAGATCTGAAAAGTGGTAGCTCTTTCACGGAAAGGGAGAGAGAGAGCGACAGAGAGAGAATGCAATCGGGGACGAGAAAACAAGAGAGTTAGCAAAAACCACATCCGAATTGACTGAGAAAATTAGAGAATTGACAAAGAATCTAGAAGCAGTTACAGTGCCTGTAACCATAGGTCCGGTTATGCCTATTTTTGATAAGCAAAGAATGGGTGAAAATGGTTTGACGGTTCCCTATGTAGGAAATGGTTTGGTTGGTTCTTCGGGAGAGTCAGGAATGAGGACGGAAGAGAATCATTTGAGACAGCTAAGACATGACACATGTAGTGGAGGGTCAAATGTACAGCCTAATTCAGGATTGAATACTGGTTGTTTAGGAGGATCAATATTGGAACCACAGAGGATGGCAGAAAAAGTGAATACAGTGAAAAGGTCTACAGAAATAACGGCTGAGGATTTGAATGATTGGTTGAAAGTTCTACAAAAGAAGGATAAAGATTCTCAGGCAATTGATGTAGCCAGGTTGCGCATAGAATTGGAGGAACTTATAGCAGGAACAATTCCTACAGAAATGTTGAAAAATCATCATGATGGAGAATGGTTATTCATGTGCAAGAGTATCACCTGGAGGGCTAAGAGTACACATGATAGGTTAAAAGGTATAGCGAGTGAAATGGGAGTTGACATGGATAAGGTGAAAGCTTTGCAGAAGCCTTACCGAGTGGATTTTTCTGATAAAGATATCGAGAATCTAAATGATGTTGGCAGAACAGGGCAGATTAAGGAAATGATTTCCTTATTGCGAAAATAGGGTGATGTGGAAAAGTGGAAGGATAGGTGGTATAAGAAAAGAGAAGATTCAGTGGACAGGACTTACTCAGCATTTCCCATGAGAGAAAAGGAAAAAACAGTGGATGCTTATCCTATGAGAGAGATTCCTGGAGGAGGATATGTACATGTCCCATGGACTAGACAGGATATTTTGTCATTTACAAATGATTTCCCTCGACTGAGAGAAAAGCCCGTCGAGTGGTATAGGCAGGTAGATAGGTTTGTGAAATTGTCAAAAGTGCTGTGGATTGATCTGAATAGTCTGTTTGATATAATTGTTCCAGCAGACTTGTGGGCAGAGTGTAAAATAGTTGTAGATTGGCCTGCTAAAGAATACCCGAGAGATCAGAGAACAGGAGCTCCAGACCCGGAGGTAATGAAGAAATACGAGCAGGTGATTGTGTTCCTGAAAAATAAGGTACCCCCTAAGGAGACAGACTGGGTTAAGATAGATCGAACACATCAGGAAGCAAAAGAATCAGTTCATACTTTCTATGAAAGGTTGATACTGGCTTTTAAACAGTTCAGTGGAGATGAACACCTGGGTGATAAGGATTTGAGTCATTTTGTATACAGATTTGTATATGGCTTGAGACCTGAAATCAGTGAAATGATTCGTGAGCACACAGTTGATTGGCAGAGTAAGAAGATTGATGAGATCTTGAGACATGCGAAGTACTTCAGTGATGAAATTGAGGCAAAGCAAAGAAAGCTGAAGGAGAAAGCAATGTGGGCACAGGTGAAAGTTGCAGAAAGACAAGAAGCACAGCTGGTGGAACAAGCAAATAATCCAGCAAATAGGCCTAGATATGGTACAGGTAAAAGGTAAGGGGAATTTAGAAGAGGCCAAGAAGAAATTCCCATGTCACAACTGTGAACAATTGGGGCATTGGAGATCCGAGTGTACGAATCCACCATTAGTGAGTAATGAGAATAAATCTTTGAATCAGCAGGTGCAGAACGAGGGGTGTAATCATCAGCAGCAACAGCAGAAGGTTGTCAAGCAGCAGAATCAAGAGCCAAAACCGCCCTTGCCACAGAATAGAGGGTCCCAGAAATATAACCAGGACTCAGGATTCTACAATGATGAGCAGGTAAACAAACCGAGACGTACTAACCCAGTACAGCAATACTGGTTAAATAATGAGGGGAGTGAGTCTGAAGGGGACTACTGACGGTGCCGAAGAGAGGAGGAAGAGTGCATACTTGGAGCCACTCTAGAAATAGACCAGGCAGGACCATTTGTAGATGGGAAAATAAATGGGGAAAGTGTTACTTTTTTAGTAGACACAGGAGCGACGAGATCAACTGTCAGGTCAGCAGATATAAGAAATCTTCCTCTCTCGGACGAAGCAATCCAAGTGGTTGGTGTAGCTAATACACAGATTAAGACTCGTCTTACTGAACCAGTAAGGGGAAGAATAGGGACATTTTCAGATATGCACAGGTTTGTGGTCTGTGACACTAGTCCAGTGAACTTGTTAGGTAGGGACTTATTGTGTAAAATGAATTGCACAATTTTTTGTACTCCGGATGGAATAGCTTTTGAGACACCAGATGAGGATGTTTTGTACAGGATGACTCTAGATAATAGAGAAAGTGAGATTGTTGGAACTTATGCTGTGTTTAATCCAGATGATTTGCCTCAAGAGTTGAGAAACACAGTAAAAGCAGCAGTTTGGGATTTTACTGGAGAAGATGTGGGATTGATGAATAATGTAGATCCAGTAAAGATTACGGTGAAAGAGGGAATCACTTATCCTAATATCCCACAATACAGACTGACACCAGAGATGATTGAAGGAATCACACCTATAATTGACAAGATGATTCAGCAAGGTGTTTTAAGAGAGTTACTGAGTAGCCCATGTAATTCACCAATAATGGGGCTAAAGAAACCTAATGGGAAGTTCAGAATAGTACAAGATTTGAGAAAAGTTAACAAAATTGTGGTATCATGCTGTCCCATTGTGCCAAATCCATCAGTGATTTTGTATCAGATTCCTCATGATGCTGAATGGTACACGGTAATTGATTTGTGCCATGCTTTCTTTTCAATTCCATTGCATCATGACAGCCAGCCGATTTTTGCATTTCGGTTTGGACAGCGTATTTTGGCATGGTGCCGAATCCCACAGGGGTATACAGAGAGTCCTTCAATATTCAATCAGTTGCTGAAAAAGTCTTTAGAGAGTCTGATTATGCCTGAAAGCTCAGTACTAGTACAGTATATTGATGACCTACTTGTGGCATCAAAGACACGTGAAGCTTGTGAAGTAGATACCATAGCTTTACTGAATCATCTGGCAGATGGAGGATTAAAGGTATCTCCAGCCAAATTGCAATTTTGCAAGAAAGAGGTACATTATCTTGGACACAATATTGAGAAAGGTCTAAGGAAAGTGACCAATGACAGGATCAAAATTATCAGAGGAATGAGAGCCCCAATGACCCAGAGAGAAGTAAGAATGTTTCTGGGAATGGTGGGTTACTGTCGTCAGTGGATAAGTAATTTTTCCCTAATAGCAAAGCCACTGATTAAATTGACCAAAAGTGAGGTAAAAGACCCCTTGGAACTGAATGCAGAACAAATGGCAGCATTTGAAGAATTAAAGAGCAGATTATGTGAAGCTCCTGCTCTGGGAATGCCAGACTATGAGAAGGAGTTTGAACTGTACTGTAGTGAGAGAAATGGATATGCACTTTCAGTATTAATCCAGAAACATGGACGTCTGAGAAGGCCAATTGCGTACTTCTCTTCAACACTTGACCCAGTAGCTGTGGGTTTACCAGGTTGCCTGAAAGCAGTAGCTGCTACATGCAGAAGCTTGGAACAGAGTGAGGGTATAATAATGGGATATCCTGTAAGGGTATTCGTACCTCATGATGTGGCAATTCTTTTGACGAGAAGCAGAACTCAATATATGTCACATAGTCGGCTGACTAAATATGAGAAAATCATTCTGGGAGCATCAAATGTGACTCTTGAGAGATGTGTGAATCCAGCGACACTGTTGCCAGATGCTGAAAATGTGAGTGTGAGAGATGATGTTGATCATGATTGTTTGGATGTGCTTGATTATTGCACAAAACCGAGACCAGACATAAGAGATCTGCCACTGCCTGAGAGTGATCATGTCCTGTTTGTGGATGGATCATGTTTGAGAACAGAAGAAGGTGTGCTGAGTGCAGCATATGCGGTGTGTAAAGTCTCATGGAGGCTTCATCTTTGAAGGGAGTTAAATCTGCTCAAGTGGCTGAATTGATAGCATTGACAAAAGCTTGCAAGATTGGGAAGAATATGAGAGTGACTGTGATGACTGATAGTCAATACGGATTTGGAGTTGTTCACGACTTTGGCCAGCTTTGGCTACAGAGAGGTTTCCTGACCTCGAGTGGAACTCCTATAAAAAATGTTGAAGTGATTGGGAAATTGCTTGAGGCGATACAGCTGCCTAAAGAACTAGCAGTTGTAAAATGTGCTGCTCATGGACAGGGAAATGATTTTGTTACTCTTGGTAATCGGTTCGCAAATGACATAGCACAGTATTGTGCAAAGAACGATAATTCGATTAACAAGGGAAGAGAGAAGGAAATGTCTTTTTGTTCAGTGATGTTTACTAATGTCCTGGAAACATGGGATGAGGTGAAACAGTTGCAGGATGAAGCAGGAGATGAGGAAATGAGAGATTGGATCAAAGCAGGTTGTGCTCCAAGAGAAAAAGATCATGTTTGGATCTATAGGGATGGAAGACCAGTTATGCCAAATTCCATGTTGTCAACAATGGCAAGAATGTATCATGGCCAGGGACACTTGGGGAGGGATGCTATGATTAGGTCCTTTAAACAAACCTGGTACAATGCAAAATTCAGGCTGATTGCAGAGAGCATCTGTCAAAGATGTTTGATTTGTCAGCAGTTCAATACTGGAAAGAAAACAGTGGTGAGCCTAGGAACAATAGGCAGAGAAGGAGGTCCTTTTACCAGAA
Organism: Triturus cristatus; assembly: GCF_964204655.1. Lineage (NCBI taxonomy): Eukaryota > Metazoa > Chordata > Amphibia > Caudata > Salamandridae > Triturus > Triturus cristatus. The sequence continues at coordinate 820,921,071 of NC_140579.1, read as the reverse complement.
TGCAAATAGATTTCATTGAAATGCCCCAAGTCAATAGATTGAGGTATGTTCTAGTGGTAGTCTGTTTGTTTTCAAGGTGGGTGGAAGCATATCCAACTAGAAGAAATGATGGAATAACAGTGGCAAAGTTACTGTTAAGAGAGTTGATTCCTAGGTACGGGTTCCCAGTGACAATTGAGTCAGACAGAGGGGGACACTTCTACAATGAACTCATGAGTTTAATTTGTGAAGCATTGAGTATACAGCAGAAGCTACATTGTGCATACAGACCAGAGGCTTCTGGTGTTGTTGAACAGATGAACGGTACAATCAAAAACAGATTTGGCAAGATGTGCTTAGCTACTGGAATGAAATGGCCTGATGTCTTGCCTCTGGTGCTAATGACTATTAGGTCTACTCCAGATAGAACTACAGGGTTGAGTCCACATGAAATATTGATGGGACGTGCTATGAGACATGCATTCGTGCCTGTCAACAAGTTGATGACTATAACTGATGACAGGATTTTGGATTACTGTAAAGGCCTGGCTGACGCAGTTCATTCTGTGTTTCACCAGGTTGGAGAAGACGCCACTACACTTGAAAAGAAGCAAGCCCATGATCTGAGTCCAGGGGACTGGGTGAGAATAAAAGTGCACAGAAGAAGAAATTGTTTGGTTCCAAGGTGGGGAAGGCCAAGACAAGTCATTCTGACTACGACGACTGCTGTGAAGTGTGCTGGAGTGAAAAACTGGGTTCATGCAAGTCATACTCTGAGAGTTCCAAATCCAAAGGATGGGACTGGGAAAGAGTACTTTGAAGAGTCAGATTCCAGTGATGATGCAGACACTGAAACAGTGAGAAGAAAAAAGAATCCTGAAAGGGGGGAAAGAGAGTCAGAAAGAGAGTCAGGTGATTCTTTTTTCTTACCAAGAGAGGCTTCAAGAGGAACATTGAGCACCTCGGAGGAGAGTTCAGATTCTGGAAAAGTGCCTGAAGTATCAACGAGCAGTGAAAAAGAAAAAGAGAAAGAAAGAAGAGAAAAGAGTAATTCTGCAGAAACTACACCTGAGTCAGATGAAGAGATTGGGGATCCACCTGAGATTACTTCTAGAGAAGTAGGGTCAGAAGAAGATAGAGAGGGACAGATTGCGGAAGACCCCCGAGGAGGTGTAGGGAACATTCCTGATAAGCTAGGTGAAGGGACAAGTAGACAGCAAGAAGATTGCGTGTCGGAGACCCGAGGAGGGACAGTAGTAGGGAAATCTCAATCGGTGGAGAAGAAGACTGTGGAAAAAGAGGGAATCGTTGATGAACAAGAGGCAAATGAGACGGAATCTGATGAGAGTGAGAATGAGAAACCAGAGGGTCGAGTTCTGAGAAAGAGAACTTGGATTGGAGAAAGAAACAATGGAGAAGTGAAACAGAAAAGAAGTGTAAAAGGAGATCTTTGGCCTAACAAGATAAAGAGGCTGAGGTATCGACTGACACAAGTGAATTCATCGAAAGCTGAACAGGTGAACGAGGTGTCAAGTCAAAATCAAGCAAAAGAGGAAGAACAAAAGAAATCAAAGGAACCAGAGGAGATCAAGAGAATCAGAAAGCCCAACCAGAAGTATAGGTCGCCGGAATGGACGTATGTGGCACTGTCTGAAGGAGAAGAAGAGGCAGAAAGTCAAGGAAATCCAGAGGGGACCTTACGGAGAATGGTTGAGGAGGAGAAAACTGTTGGAATCCTGAAAGTTATCTTGACTGACATTGGAGAAGAGTCAGATGCTCAGGATGTTCAGGATCTGATACAATTTGATGTTGCTGAAGAAGAAGTGAAAAGTGATGAAAATCCAAATTGAGTGAACTAAAGGAGTCACTTGGGAAAGAGTGAAAAGAGGAGCTCTAAAATTAACATATTTTATTCTAGGGATTCAGTAGTGGAGTAGTAGAGGCTAAGTCAAAAGACACTGCCAAAGTAATAAGATGGCTAACACAGAAAATAATCAAAGTAGATGTACCTTCTTGAAAAGATGGTGTAGAATGTGCTGCTGCTGTACAGGACTATTAATGCTACTATGGAGTGTGCTTGCTTTATTAGTTACTTTTAGGGTTACGATAGACACTTTGGGAATACATACTGAGAATATGACTAACATAGGGAGGAATTCACAAAAAGTAGTGCCAACTAGAATTAGCAATATATACATACATAAGGATAGATCAATTAATGATTTTTCTAGCAATGTTTTTTCAAAATTGTTGTATGAATACGTAAAGACAATGGAAGTAAGGGATTGCTACGTCTGTATGCAATTGCCTGCATCCGTTTCAGAGGGAGTTACTTATCATCATCTTCCAGCTACGTATGGGATTTCATGTAGTGTGTTGAGTAGTATTTTTTATTTGTTAGGGAAAATAGATTATGAAATGTCTAATAAGGATAAAATTTTTGGGCAATTGCCTATGAATAAAAAACTGAATACCTTTCGGACTTGCTGCTTGCTGTTGGCTTTTCTTCGGACTCTCCACCACTCCTTGCGGAACCCGCTTCGCGGGTCCCGCTGCGGCACGAGAGCCGTCTGTGCAAGACCTGTGCATTGTTTTAGTGAGAGACTGGGTGAGTGCAGGGCTGCGAGCGGCGGGACAGGACTACGTCTCCCAGCAGTCCTGTCAACCCGCGCCACCTGCCACCTGGCCGCTCTCCCTGCAAGCCCCGCCCCACTTACAGCATGAAAAAGCCCCTCTGAGCTCCACTGCCCTGGGATACCTTTCGGACTTGCTGCTTGCTGTTGGCTTTTCTTCGGACTCTCCACCACTCCTTGCGGAACACGCTTCACGGGTCCCGCTGCGGCGCGAGAGCCGTCTGTGCAAGACCTGTGGATTGTTTTAGTGAGGGACTGGGTGAGTGCAGGGCTGCGAGCGGCGGGACAGGACTACGTCTCCCAGCAGTCCTGTCAACCCGCGCCACCTGCCACCTGGCCGCTCTCCCTGCAAGCCCCGCCCCACTTACAGCCTGAAAAAGCCCCTCTGAGCTCCACTGCCCTGGGATACCTTTCGGACTTGCTGCTTGCTGTTGGCTTTTCTTCGGACTCTCCACCACTCCTTGCGGAACCCGCTTCGCGGGTCCCGCTGCGGCGCGAGAGCCGTCTGTGCAAGACCTGTGGATTGTTTTAGTGAGGGACTGGGTGAGTGCAGGGCTGCGAGCGGCGGGACAGGACTACGTCTCCCAGCAGTCCTGTCAACCCTCGCCACCTGCCACCTGGCCGCTCTCCCTGCAAGCCCCGCCCCACTTACAGCCTGAAAAAGCCCCTCTGAGCTCCACTGCCCTGGGATACCTTTCGGACTTGCTGCTTGCTGTTGGCTTTTCTTCGGACTCTCCACCACTCCTTGCGGAACCCGCTTCGCGGGTCCCGCTGCGGCGCGAGAGCCGCCTGTGCAAGACCTGTGGATTGTTTTAGTGAGGGACTGGGTGAGTGCAGGGCTGCGAGCGGCGGGACAGGACTACGTCTCCCAGCAGTCCTGTCAACCCGCACCACCTGCCACCTGGCCGCTCTCCCTGCAAGCCCCGCCCCACTTACAGCCTGAAAAAGCCCCTCTGAGCTCCACTGCCCTGGGATACCTTTCGGACTTGCTGCTTGCTGTTGGCTTTTCTTCGGACTCTCCACCACTCCTTGCGGAACCCGCTTCGCGGGTCCCGCTGCGGCGCGAGAGCCGTCTGTGCAAGACCTGTGGATTGTTTTAGTGAGGGACTGGGTGAGTGCAGGGCTGCGAGCGGCGGGACAGGACTACGTCTCCCAGCAGTCCTGTCAACCCGCGCCACCTGCCACCTGGCCGCTCTCCCTGCAAGCCCCGCCCCACTTACAGCCTGAAAAAGCCCCTCTGAGCTCCACTGCCCTGGGATACCTTTCGGACTTGCTGCTTGCTGTTGGCTTTTCTTCGGACTCTCCACCACTCCTTGCGGAACACGCTTCACGGGTCCCGCTGCGGCGCGAGAGCCGTCTGTGCAAGACCTGTGGATTGTTTTAGTGAGGGACTGGGTGAGTGCAGGGCTGCGAGCGGCGGGACAGGACTACGTCTCCCAGCAGTCCTGTCAACCCGCGCCACCTGCCACCTGGCCGCTCTCCCTGCAAGCCCCGCCCCACTTACAGCCTGAAAAAGCCCCTCTGAGCTCCACTGCCCTGGGATACCTTTCGGACTTGCTGCTTGCTGTTGGCTTTTCTTCGGACTCTCCACCACTCCTTGCGGAACCCGCTTCGCGGGTCCCGCTGCGGCGCGAGAGCCGTCTGTGCAAGACCTGTGGATTGTTTTAGTGAGGGACTGGGTGAGTGCAGGGCTGCGAGCGGCGGGACAGGACTACGTCTCCCAGCAGTCCTGTCAACCCTCGCCACCTGCCACCTGGCCGCTCTCCCTGCAAGCCCCGCCCCACTTACAGCCTGAAAAAGCCCCTCTGAGCTCCACTGCCCTGGGATACCTTTCGGACTTGCTGCTTGCTGTTGGCTTTTCTTCGGACTCTCCACCACTCCTTGCGGAACCCGCTTCGCGGGTCCCGCTGCGGCGCGAGAGCCGTCTGTGCAAGACCTGTGGATTGTTTTAGTGAGGGACTGGGTGAGTGCAGGGCTGCGAGCGGCGGGACAGGACTACGTCTCCCAGCAGTCCTGTCAACCCGCACCACCTGCCACCTGGCCGCTCTCCCTGCAAGCCCCGCCCCACTTACAGCCTGAAAAAGCCCCTCTGAGCTCCACTGCCCTGGGATACCTTTCGGACTTGCTGCTTGCTGTTGGCTTTTCTTCGGACTCTCCACCACTCCTTGCGGAACCCGCTTCGCGGGTCCCGCTGCGGCGCGAGAGCCGTCTGTGCAAGACCTGTGGATTGTTTTAGTGAGGGACTGGGTGAGTGCAGGGCTGCGAGCGGCGGGACAGGACTACGTCTCCCAGCAGTCCTGTCAACCCGCGCCACCTGCCACCTGGCCGCTCTCCCTGCAAGCCCCGCCCCACTTACAGCCTGAAAAAGCCCCTCTGAGCTCCACTGCCCTGGGATACCTTTCGGACTTGCTGCTTACTGTTGGCTTTTCTTCGGACTCTCCACCACTCCTTGCGGAACCCGCTTCGCGGGTCCCGCTGCGGCGCGAGAGCCGTCTGTGCAAGACCTGTGGATTGTTTTAGTGAGGGACTGGGTGAGTGCAGGGCTGCGAGCGGCGGGACAGGACTACGTCTCCCAGCAGTCCTGTCAACCCGCGCCACCTGGCCGCTCTCCCTGCAAGCCCCGCCCCACTTACAGCCTGAAAAAGCCCCTCTGAGCTCCACTGCCCTGGGATACCTTTCGGACTTGCTGCTTGCTGTTGGCTTTTCTTCGGACTCTCCACCACTCCTTGCGGAACCCGCTTCGCGGGTCCCGCTGCGGCGCGAGAGCCGTCTGTGCAAGACCTGTGGATTGTTTTAGTGAGGGACTGGGTGAGTGCAGGGCTGCGAGCGGCGGGACAGGACTACGTCTCCCAGCAGTCCTGTCAACCCTCGCCACCTGCCACCTGGCCGCTCTCCCTGCAAGCCCCGCCCCACTTACAGCCTGAAAAAGCCCCTCTGAGCTCCACTGCCCTGGGATACCTTTCGGACTTGCTGCTTGCTGTTGGCTTTTCTTCGGACTCTCCACCACTCCTTGCGGAACCCGCTTCGCGGGTCCCGCTGCGGCGCGAGAGCCGTCTGTGCAAGACCTGTGGATTGTTTTAGTGAGGGACTGGGTGAGTGCAGGGCTGCGAGCGGCGGGACAGGACTACGTCTCCCAGCAGTCCTGTCAACCCGCGCCACCTGGCCGCTCTCCCTGCAAGCCCCGCCCCACTTACAGCCTGAAAAAGCCCCTCTGAGCTCCACTGCCCTGGGATACCTTTCGGACTTGCTGCTTGCTGTTGGCTTTTCTTCGGACTCTCCACCACTCCTTGCGGAACCCGCTTCGCGGGTCCCGCTGCGGCGCGAGAGCCGTCTGTGCAAGACCTGTGGATTGTTTTAGTGAGGGACTGGGTGAGTGCAGGGCTGCGAGCGGCGGGACAGGACTACGTCTCCCAGCAGTCCTGTCAACCCGCGCCACCTGCCACCTGGCCGCTCTCCCTGCAAGCCCCGCCCCACTTACAGCTTAACTCCCCTCCTACAAATTTAAACAGCAACTTCCGTGTCGCGGGAGCGCGCGGGAGCGCCCGGGGATAAGCCCGGGACAAGGGCGGGACCGTCTGTGGCCGTCAGGGGCCGCAGGAGGCTGGGCTGGGCCCACTCTCTTTCACCTGCATTTCCTTGATCATATCTGGTTTGTGAAATAGGTTCTGGGTATGTCATCATCGGTCACAGGTGAAAAACCAGCAAAGGAGGGGGGAGCCAACATCGGGACTCTGGACAATTATTTTAAATCGGCAAAGGGTGATGGGGGAATCGAAACCTCTCTCGAGATGCGTAGGGCAGAGCGCCGTCGCTCGATCGAACACATGAAAAATAGGCCCCTCAGTGATATAACTCCCTATCCTATCTCCCAAGAGGAAGGTTCCCTTAATGGTAGCCAGGATCTTTTATCCCAAGAAGATGTTCCCCTATTACTACGGGATAGCTTTTCCAACCCTGGCTCACTTCCTAAACAAACTACGGACACCATTCCACTACTAGTCGCCAGTACTTCGGCTGTTGACTTACTCACCCAAACGCACACCAGAGCTAAAACCAGGAATAATAAGCCAAAGCAACTTGTGGTGGCAGAGGTGCATGACTTACCACCAAATAAGCGCAGAAGGAAGTCGAGGGGTGGTCAGGGGAAGACCAAGATCCCCCATTCTGATTTTGGAAAGACACTTAAGTCCGTATCTATGTTTGATAGGCCATTAGTTAATGTGCATAATGCTACTCCCCCCAAGGGTACTAATACTATTACCACTGCTTCCACCAGCGACAAAGGGAACATCCCACTTAACACATCACTCCCTGGCATCTCTTTGGGGAACATTGAATCTCTAATTAGATCACTCCTGTTGCCCATTAGCGAGAGCTTGAAGAAAATAGAATTCAGGCTGACCATTTTGGAGGCAACCTTAACCAGCCAGAAAACCTCGGACAGCAAACAGAGTAGAACCATTGAGTCCAATCTACCAATAGGAACCTTCCCCAATATTCAAAACCCTCCGATCCACACGGGGCCTCCTTTGGGCACTACTGCCGCTCCCCTTTTACAGCCACTTATGGCTATTTCAGTTCCAATTCCACCTAGCAATCCTAACATCCTACCACCACAGACAGATGGCCCAGCTTTCCAAAGTATAGCCCCTGGCACAAACCCTCGGGTCCTACCTAATGCTAGTATTGCCCCCCTATTCCCTGGTAAGCCTGCCCCTAGACCACGGAGACCCGACTTACCACCAGAGGCTAATAGCCTCATGGTGGTTTTGGCAGGTGTTCCTCCTCTAGAAATGGGTGAAAATGAGAACTTTCACTCACTCAAGAGGAAAATCATCAAATGGTTGAATTGGAACAGACCTCTTCCAGCCCACCTCAATAATGAGATTATCATGGTGAGAAGGGTACCATGGTTGGGGAAGACGGGAAAATCAATAGCAGGGGACTGTATCATGGTGTCTTTTCGAGACCCTGGGACAGTACTACACATTTGTGCTGGGTCAAATAGATCACTGGATTCCACCATACAGACTTTGCCAGTTTCTTTCTTTTTCCCTCCCATTCGCATGCACCATGATTTGTTACAAGGTAACTGGACAAGGGTGGAACGGAGACCTAGACATAGGGGATATGCTCCACGTCCAGTTTATCAACCTCCGGAGACACCCTTTTTGGACCACAATCGTTTCAACTGTCTGAACGGTCTGGATGGGGTTGACTGACTGTCCTCAAACCCGGACTCAAATCCTGTGACCTTGGGTAACGGTCCCAGCAAACCTTCTGATCCGGCTAGACCCACCTCTGAAAATGACCCTGATAGAGCAATTGGGGTAGTATCTGGCTCTGGTACTGGCTCTTCCCTCCACTCCACCTCTGCAATCCCTTCTGTGGTTGCTCCAGAGCACATGAGATTAATTTGGTGGAATGTGGCTGGCCTAGCCAGTAAACTGGGCACTCAAGATTGGATAACTTACATCGAGTCCGGGGATGTTTGCATGCTCCAAGAGACTTGGGCAAGGGAAGAATATAAGCACCAAGGTTACGTGTCATTTTCCATCCCGGCTAGGTGGGAGGGTAAGGGCCGCCCCTCTGGTGGACTCATAACTTGGGTGGCATCCCACTTAGGATGCCAGGCTTCACGCCTACCGGTGCCATCAGACGACATCCTAGTGGTTTTATTAGCCTGGCCGAACCTAGCGAAACTTGCCCTGATAAATATTTACTCCAGGCCAGTGGGAGCTTCGCGTGAATCTTCCACTATAGAGGAGCTTTCAGCCTATTTAGCGGAAATGCCAAGAGACATTCCTTACATAGTGGGAGGGGATCTAAATTCCCATTTCGAGCCGCTGGTCGGCCTCGTAGAGGGATTCCCCATGGAAGAAGAGTCCAGGTGGTCAGTACCATCTGTTGTAGCACCCTCCCCAAAGGCATGGACGCCTGTAGCACTGCAGATTACTGCCCTTACCCTAAAGCATGGAATTAGAGCCTGCAATGGACGTATTAAGTCTGATGTACCAAGCAAAACCACGTATAACAGAGTGGGAAGAGAGTCCCGCTTGGACTATGCCCTTGTACAGATAGTGAACTGGTCTTCTATCTTGGACTTTAGGGTTATGGAGAGACTGGATAGTGATCATAACGCCCTTGAACTCGATCTTAGTCATCCCGGGCTAGAGGCCTCCATAACAACCATTGAGGAGTTCAAACCTGAACTTCTATTAGATAATAACAGGAGAAGAATCATGTGGGATAAACTAGCTACGAGCCAAGTGAAACTCTCGAAGCTCTACGCAGGTTTAATTCCTATTTTGGAAAAAGTGGGAGATCTAGCCAACGATGTGGGCAATAAAGACCACCACGAGAAATTATATCAGGCTCATGAGGACCTTATAAAGGGAGCGGCCTCTGAGCTTTTTAGCAAGGTCCAGAATCAGAGGAGGGCCCAGCAACACAAGTCCTTATGGTACAATGCAGCCTGCAGGAAGGCAAAGGGAGAACTCCTCAGAAGCATCAAGGAGGGAACAGGCAGAGAGAAGCTGCGAGAAAGTAGACGGGCTTATAAAAAACTAGTCACCCATGCTAAAACCGAATGGGAGGAGAACCAGTGGGAGGAGCTCACCACTTCCCTCGCAATAAGAGACCACCGAATGTTTTGGAGAGTAGTAAATGGGGGGTCGGGGAACCTCCATTCGGCAATAGAGCCAAATATTGCAGCAGGGGTGTGGCAGGCACACTTCCAGTCTCTCTACAGTTCTGAGCTGGGAGAAACTAAGATTGACATCGGTACTGGATTGGCAGAGTATGACGGGGACTTGATAACAGTGGGGGAGGTGAAGGTAGCATTAATAGGACTTAAAGGTGGAAAGGCGCCAGGATTGGATGGCCTGCCCGGGGACCTGTTTAAGCAGGAGCCCGATGTTTGGGCCCCCTATCTGGCCGCTGTGTTTATTGGAGTTTTGCATGGCATGGAAATCCCGAGTACCTGGCTGGGGGCAGAGGTGGTTCCTATATTTAAAAAGGGCTCGCCCCTGCTCCCAGCCAACTATAGACCAATCAGTTTAATTGACGTGTCACAGAAGCTGTTTGGCAGGATACTGCTGAATCGGCTTCAGGACTGGGTGGAGGAAACGGGCGCCCTCAGTCCGTACCAGGCGGGATATAGGAAGGGAGTTTCTACAGTGGATCAGGTTTTTCGTCTGAACGTTATCTATTGGAGGGCAGCGATATTGGAAGGTGGCAGTTTATACACCATATTTGTGGACCTGAGGGCCGCCTTTGACCTCGTGCCCAGAGGGAAACTCTGGAGTGTTCTGGCTGAGATGGGGGTCCCCCCAGATATCCTGATAATTTTAAAGAGATTGCATCATAATAACTATGCCCGGGTCAGGTGCGGGAAACTTGGGGAATTAACGGACAGATTCCCCGTTGACAGGGGGGTTAGACAGGGCTGTGTATTGGCACCGACCCTGTTCTGCCTCTTTGTCAACGGGGTAATCGCCCATCTCAATGGAACTGAATACACTGACGCCCCAAAATTGAATGGCAGCAGGGTGCCTGCAATCATGTTTGCAGATGACACCCTGCTGCTGTCCAAAACCCCTATGGGGATACAGGGTATCCTTGATTCTTTTGTGGCTTTCTGCACAGACAGGGGGTTAGAAATCAATGCTACCAAAACCAAGTTTATGGTCCTGAACCCAACCCTAAGATCACGCCCGAACCCCCTAGTGGGAGCATCACGTTTAGAGAGAGTCTCCACCTCTGAATATCTAGGTGTAACGTTGAATGAAACCATGTCTTGGGGAACTCATCAGACTAGGGTTAATCTTAAATTAGTGCAGACCACTGGCGGCATTGCACGGTTGATGAAAAGCTCCACATATCGACCGTTGGGGCCGCTTATCCAGATATACAAGGCACAGGCTAGAGGAGCTCTGATGTATGGGGCGGAACTGTGGGGTCATACAGCCTCCTGCAGCTTGTCTATAACTGAGAACAACTTCATTAGACAGATAGTAGCACTCCCGTCCAGCACCCCGCTCCTCCCCCTGAGGATGGATCTGGGACTGAGACCAATAGCAGATGAACTAGGTCTCAGACCCATAGTCTTCTGGCGAAGGCTATGGAGCAGTGAAGAACTTTCTTCTTATAGGGCGGAACTGAGGGAGTTTCTAACTCACCCTAAAGCTCTACAGATCCCGTGGATAAAATATATAAAAAAGTCCTGTGTGAGACTGGGGCTCCCCGACCTGTGGTCGGATCCAGCTAACGCCTCACTAAGGATCCCACGAAGAGCTTTGGTCAATGCTTATCACGAGCAGAAATTATCTATGGCCCTAGACTGCAAGGATAAGGGGTCATTAACATTTGTATTCGCGCAAAGCAAGGACTCATACAGGCTGGAGAGGGTTCTGGACGCTATGTCTCCTGTGTTGGCCAGGAAGCTATTTCTCCAATGGAGATATGGCACATTGCCTCTGCGATCTTACACCTGCTCCTGGTCAACACCGCCCTCTACCAAGCAATGCCCGGCATGTGTGTGTGCCGAGGAAAGCGATCTCCATGTGCTCTTGTTTTGTCCAACTTACAAAGCCGCCAGGAAATATTGGCTCCTACCACTCATTAGAAACCTTGGTTTTAGGGAGTACCTCCCGGTGTATAGAATTTTAAAAACTGACGTTTCAGGTCCAATTGTGTTTGCACTAGCCAAATTTCTTACTAATGTCTGGTATATTCGCACCCGTATTCTAAAGTCGCAGGCTCTCACCTAATTTTAAGTCAAAATTTTAATCGCATGGCCTTTTATCTGATGTGTTTCCTGATTATTTTTCCTTGATGGTTTTACATGTGTAATATGTGTTTCTTTTGTATATCTTTTATGGCCAAATTGGCCGAAATAAAGATTAAATATAAAAAAAAACTGAATCCTGCTAAAGAAGCTAACATTTTTGGTGAGATTTTTATTGAAACAGAAGAATTAACATTAGATTATATTTTTAGAAACAATTTAACCTGTAGTTTGAAAGAAGAAGAAAAAGCTTTCCTAGACATGGTAGAGAAAAGGAGAGTGAGCATGCATGAAAAGGCAGGAGGATATAAGATGAGTGAGACAGTGTGGGAACTTGAGATGGGAAAGGAGTTGAAAAATGGGGCCAGTCCAACTTTGGCTTTAGATGCACCACAGAAGGGCAAATTATGCATTACTAGAAGGAAATCCCAATATGATAGTCATTTTGTTGGGATTAGTGAGTGTCATGATACATATTTTATTGCAACAGGATGGGGATTCCAGGGAGGAGAAGATCCAGTTTTCCCGGGAGTGTATTATATTTGTGGGAATAAGGCTTATTACAGGTTGCCTGACCATTGGTATGGCACATGTTATGTTGGCCTGGTCTTTCCAAAGATTTTCCATATGGATAGAATAGAAGATGCAGAACAGATTAATCTACTAACACGCTTTAAAAGAGAAACTTGGTCAGAAATTGTAGGAGATATTTTTGGAGCTTTGATTCCAGCAGTGGGAATTTCATTAAATGCATATGGAATTCGGAAGCTGTCAACAGTGGTGGATCGCTTATCGACAAGCACCGCTGGAGGGTTTCTGTTGGTAAACACGGAGATGGTTGCCTTACGCGCCATGTCTATGCAAAATCGACTTGCCCTTGATATTCTATTGGCCAAAGAGGGTGGAGTCTGTGGAATGCTGAAAGTTCAACATTGTTGCACTTACATTCCTGACGAAAGCAAAGATCTGAAGGTCTATATCAAAAATATTACTGATTTGCATGAAGAATTAGTACCACTGGAAGCTGAAAGTATCTGGACTAAAATGGCTAATAAGATGATTGCTGTTAAGAATTTTATTGCTAAGATAGGTAGTACCATTTTTGGTAAAATATTATTCCCTTTAACTTGTGTGATTGTTGCTTTATTGATTCTTAGATTAGGGTGTTTATGTTGCAGATACAGGAAGAGTAAAAAGAAAATAATGAGAGAAAATACTGAAAAGAGACAAAAGAGGTCAAAAAGAGACCCACACGAAATTGAATTAGAAGAATTTAGAGAGAGCATGTATTTGGAAACTAAAAGGGATGATGAGAAAGAAACTGGTGTGTAGTATAAATGCAAAAAGACATTTGAACTTCTCCTAAGTAAAGGGGACAACATTTTTGGGTTGGATTTTTGTGGTGATGATATATTACCAAAGGTTGGATTGCTGGAGCAGGGTTTTCTTTTTAAACTCAAACTTCAGTTTATGTTTTATTTGTCATAATTAAAATTACTGAGAACTAATTATTAAATATTAATTCTGTCGAGTGTTTTGACTAATCAACCTTACTAATGAAAGAATTACACGTGGGAATGCAATTGTGTGGCTTAATTAATACGTGAACTAAGTTGGTGAGCAAATTAATTAAATATGTGTGGCTAAAGTGCTATTTGTTATGTGTTTGCGCTTTAAGATAATATGCTTTAATGCTTCTTTATGTCGCAAATGGCTAGATAATTACATACACATAAGGGTATTAGTGGGAATTAACACTGTATAATTAATACGATGTAGTAACATTGTTTTGTGTTTCTTTTAATTAAGATTGTCCATTCTGGCCTATTGAAAGATGGCCGACATTTACAGCCTGCATTTGAGTAGATGAAATACGAAGAGAGGCCTCGCTGAATATGGTTGAAAACATGACCTCGGCCTCTGTCTGAAGCTAAAAGTTATGAAAGGACAGCAGCTCTGGGCTCATCGCCAGATATCCTTGGAAGAGAACAATTGTCACAATGAACATTTTGATAAACTTGCGGTGGCTTCACTATAATTCCGGAGAAGAGCATCCATGAATGTTGCGGATTTAGTTTGTGCTTCCTTTTTCCGTGTTTTTATTTTTGAGATATTCGAGAGCGGAGATTTTTCTAAATGTTGCGAGCCAACATCCTTTCCTGCTCGCTCTGCTCAGCGGACGCTTGGAGCTTGTTTGCAACTTTTAATGTGTAAATTTTAGTATAAATATTGTTAGGCTAGAGAGGGTCTAAGGCCACTTCTTCCTGAACTTATGCTCAAGAGGATCGATGCTGATTGAGAGGACGGCGACTCGGGAGACTTTACTGAGAGACCTGTCCTGACCTAAATACGACATTTAGCTAGAATAGGTAATTATGAGAATAATGATTTTACAATTGAATAACTTTTCATTTGAACTAATTTAGATAAAATAACTTTTGTTTGAATTCCAGTGTCGGGTGGTTATTTCTTTGTCATTTATTGAGATCTCAAATGTGTTCTTATTGTTTGAATCATGACTCGAGACAAATCAATTAGGTTGCATTGACCTCAGTTTAGATGCAGATTGATTTAGGAGTTCTCTCATATATTCAGTGTGAATAGAGTAATAGAATGAATAATGGTGTGATGGGCCCCAGCGTATGATGAGTGTATGTGCGTATGACTGTAAAATTACTCTATCCGTGGAAGTAGGGAGAATTTATAAGTTCTGATCTGCAGCAACGCCACCTACTGACGCGCAGAGGTACTGCTAGCAAAACTTTCCGGATCCAGTCTGATGCCTGGGGATTTTCTAAGGTAAGGAATCTATCACTAACTAATGTCTCTTACAGATATATCGTTACACAAGTAGTGCATCTGAAACGTACGGGTGATTGAGCGCCGCCTGTTGCGCCCTTTCGAGACGCAGATCATGGCTGTCTCTCACCTGTTAATTTCTCCATGAGTATTTGGTTGCAACTTAGTCGGATGACGGGCGTAACCGCAACAGTCATTGGAAGTTTTCTGTGATTACGGCATTCGGGATTACACGACTTTACATGTGAATATTCGTTCCTGATTAACTGGCTTTGACAAAGTCAGTTTGGTTGAAACACGTCAGCCGTTTTAATACATTTGTGGTGGTATATCCCTGGAGTGCCAGTGTCTTCCTTCCTGAAGAGAAGAGGTTGCTTTTGACGAAACGCGTCAGGCTGGACACTTCTCTTTGCACTATGGATGCTGCTTTAATTTATTTGCAATAAAACTTCACCTCAACGAATGCGCTGTGGGCCGTTCCTGCTCTCTCGCCAAGCATTTGGGGAGCCAGGAGTTTGGTGTATGTATGTATGTATATATATATATATATATTACTGCTTCGAAACACCAGTCAGGTGCACTCGCAGGCGGGTGCTTCTTCGTGCAGGGGTGTACCCGCATTCAAATATTGCTGCAACTCTCCTTCTCACATCCACCATCCAAAGAGAAAGACAGCACTCGCGGGGGCCGTTTCCAAAATTTATTAACTGGAAACTGTCACGTAAACAAACAGACGCGTTTCGGTACCAACCTTCATCTATGTTTACCGAAGCGCCCGCCCGCCATGTTTTTAAATCGTCATGTAATTCATAAACATCGATGAGGGACCAACGTCAATCACGTAGTCTCCACCATTTCCTCCCCAATGTCGGCGCCATCTTAAAATATCAGATTACCAACAAGCCTGGGTATATATACTCGCAAATGCGTACAAAATACAGGAAAAATTGATCCATGCACGTTAATAAAGCCCTGAATGGGCATACACCTGGAGAAGTTCTCCAACAAAAACATGGCTAGGGCTGCCTACTACTAAACTCTCTGTACATTCATTAACATAAATACTGGCAAAAATGCTGAGAGGGTGAACAACTGCTAAGTCTATACATCTAAGGATACTATATACAATATACAATCTATAATGTTTCTACAGGAAGCTTCCAAGGTAAAGTAACGGGTCATCTACTCGGGTTCAAATACAAGGCGATAACTGCAAATATACAAATATACATATAAACCATATATATACACAATATATATACACATACATTATGTACAACTGCAAAATCCAGTGTCGTCAGACTATAGTAGAGTGAAGGGAGGGGAAGAAAAATGTTAAACTTCATTCCCCTAGATGAACAGCCAACTCTTCACTACTATTGAGACCCCATGGTGTTTTGGTTTGAAGATCGATAATGTACCGTGACTCCAATCTCCGGAGTTTAAGTATCCTGTCACCCCCTCTAGGATTCAACGGTACATGGTCCAAACAAAAGTAGCTCAACTCATCTCGATTGCGGTTATGAGTTTTGTCAAAATGACGTGCTACGGGGTAGGTCTCGTCTCCTTTACTGATCGCCCGCATGTGTTCTAAAATCCTGATCTTAGTAGGATGGATAGTACTGCCCACGTAGCGCAGGCCACATGGACATACTAGGCAGTAGACTGTGTATGGAGTGGTCCATGTTAAGAACTTCCTGATGTTCCTACTGATTCTCATAATGGGGATTTCATAACTAAGCACTCTTTTACTCCCTTTGCATGCTTTGCATTTGCCACATGGAAAAAACCCTCCTAGTGACCCAAAAGGTGATCTAGGGGCATCTCTCAAGTAACTGCACACTAAGTCATTTTTGATGGACCTGGCTTTTCTAAATGTGACAAGGGGGTGGGGTGGAAGATCAGTCCCTATAACGCCATCAGTCTGTAAAATGTGCCAGTTCTTACGCATAATCCTTTTGAGGTCCCCCGCATCCCTAAAAAAGGTGGTTATGAGTCTGAATTTGCCGCCATTGATGACATCACCCATATCCTGGGTTTTTACATTTTTAAGCAAATCCGCCCTTTTGATGACCTTCACCTTCTCAAAAGCCTTCTCAAGAACCCCTTTACTATAGCCTCGGGCTTCGAAACGTCTGATGCTACTATTGGCTGCCTCTTGAAACTCTTTATCATCTGAGCTGTTCCTTTTTATGCGGAGCAATTCCCCATAGGGGATGCTCCTGACCAAATTAGTGGGGTGGCTGCTAGAGGCATGGAGGACAAAATTTCCCGCTGTCTCTTTGCGGAAAAGTTTAGTTTTCAACTGTCCCTCTTCTACATAGATGTTGACATCCAAATAATTCACAGAGATGGCATCTATCTCCCCTGTAAATTCTAGATTCACCTCGTTATTATTCAAAACATCTATGTAGTCTCTGGCCGTGTCGAGTGAACCGTTCCACACGATGAACAAGTCATCAATGTAACGGTACCACACGACAACCTGTTCTGTCCACTGCGTGTTAGAAGTACCCCAGGCTACCTGCTCCTCCCACCAGCCTACGAACAGGTTCGCATAGCTGGGGGCGAATCAGGTACCCATGGCCGTTCCCGAGATCTGTCTATACAATTGTGTATATATATATTATCTACTGGCGGTCGCCAGTAGATAGTTATAGTTAGGACCGAGTTCCCATAGGAAATCTGAAAATTCTATTTTGAATAACTTTGGCGCCGGTTGACTTATGTTCGTGAAATTTTCAAAACTAATGGGGCGCTTCGCTCAGCTCCTACCCTGAAAGTCTCGGGGTGATTCGTCAAGCGGGGGCTGAGAAAAAAGGGGGGTCCCAAAAAGCATTTTCCCCATGCATTTTCCCATAGGACCTTTAGTTGAAGGTACAGCCCGAACGGCTGAACAGAATTACTTGAAATTTGGCAAAGAGGTAGTCCTCAGGTCAGGCATGTGCCTTTTGCATATATGGTGTAAATCAAAAGTAAAATCATATACATATCTGGGCGGAGCCTAACCACACATCTCATTGTGAGATCTGATTGGCTGTCAGCAC
Organism: Triturus cristatus; assembly: GCF_964204655.1. NCBI lineage: Eukaryota > Metazoa > Chordata > Amphibia > Caudata > Salamandridae > Triturus > Triturus cristatus. Next base: position 820,903,825 of record NC_140579.1, on the reverse strand, counting down.
TTCATCCAAGAAGTGTTGGCAGCCATCTTGGGACCAATATACATGATAGCACCTCATTAAAAAGCAATGCAGTTAATAGAAGGTTTCAAGACTTTAGTTACATTATAATCCATTTGTTGATGGTACGATACTAATTTTAGGAATTGTGGTATGTTCTAAGGTGATTTTACCATGTGAAAAAGCCTTCTGCTGGGATATCATGAATCATCTATGAGAGAAAACTATTTTCACATGCTTTTCCCACAGAGGTTTGGAAGGTGATCTATAAGCTAAACTGAGAGCATATTTTCTGTAAATTCACATTATCTTTCTCAGTCATGTGAGAATGAAGTCTGACATTCTCAGTAAAACATGTACATCCAACAAGGGCAGAGACTGTCAGTTGATTCCTTTGTGTTCTACTGCAGCTTCCCAGAGTGTTCCAAAGAACAGCTAGAGCGCTAACAGTCTTACTTATGACAAAGGTATGGCACACCTGAAGCCATCTTGATTGGAATAAAGTGGTAACATTTAAAACATTTAATTTAAAAAGGAACAAAATGAGAGGGTTCATTTTGCCATAGAATGTATGATTAGTGCTGCAGAAAGAAAAATTAGGGAACATTTTGAGTGACTTCTCAAATCCTCTTCTATTTCATTAAATAATTCTGACATGCAGACTGAAACATGCACTTTCAATACCAGCAGCAGACTTCCCTGGTGAGCAGTAGCTTTACTACAGTGATCTAATGAGCAACTAGAGTGCTAACATTCTGAATTTATGGCAAATGTGTGACACATCTGAATGCCTTCTTCATTGAATCAAAGTAAAAAACTGACAGTATGCCTACTGAGGAGACTGCAGTAAATGAGGAAATTAGGAAACTTCATAACAAGTCTCCCAAGATGGCCACCAGAGACAAAAGAGCCCAAATGTAGCACAAATATCACCGAGATGTAGCCCAAGTATAGCCCAATGACAGAAATCCCAGAGTATTTTAAAGAACAACTAGAGCGCTAACAGTCTTACTTATGACAAAGGTATGGCACACCTTAAGCCATCTTGATTGGAATAAAGTGGTAACATTTAAAACATTTAATTTACAAAGGAACAAAATGAGGGGGTTCATTTTGCCATAGAAATTATGATTAGTGCTGCAGAAAGAAAACTTAGGGCACATTTTGACTTCTCAAATCCTCTTCTATTTCATTAAAAAGTTCTGAAATGCAGACTGAAACATGCACTTTGAATACCAGCAGCAGACTTCCCTGCGAGCAGTAGCTTTGCTACAGTGATCTAATGAGGAACTAGAGTGCTACCATTCAGAATTTATGGCAAATGTGTCACATCTGAATGCCTTCTTGGTGGAACCAAAGTAAACAAGCATTGAAAATGCAATAGGTCTCGCCCTCGTTTAAGTTAAAGCAATTCTGTTTGTAATTAGGTGGCTTTTTAGCTTTGCTTTTATTAGTGTTTTTCAAAATGTCATGTACATAACATGCACATATGTATATGTATGCATGCATTTATATTTGTATTTATATAGATATGCAGATTATATATATGTTTATATATGTATGTATATATATATTACCTACTGGCGATAGCCAGTAGGTAGTTATAGTTAGGACCACGTTTCCATAGGAAAACCTCAACATTCTATTTTGAATAACTTTGGCGCCGGTCGACGAATCCTCGCGAATTTCTCAAAATAGGTGGGGCGCTACGCTCCGCTCCTACCCTGAAAGTCTCGGGGGGATTCGTCAAGCGGGGGCTGAGATAAAAGGGGGGTCCCAAAACGCGTTTTTCCCATGCATTTTTCCATAGGACCTTTAGAACGAGCTACAGCCCGAATGGCTGAACAGAATTACTCAAAATTTGGCAGAGAGGTAGTCCCTAGGTCAAGGAAGTGCCTTTTGTAGGTTTGGTGTAAATCTGTTCAGTAGATTCTGAGAAAATAGCCTTTAAATCAATATATATATCTGAGCCAGCTTACGGTACGCTTACCGTACGCTTACGGTAAGCGTACGGTGGCGTGCGCGAGCGCGATTCTGATTGGCTCTTAGATCTTAGTAAACATTCGAATCGGCCGAAACCAGGAAGCGGCGGCCGCCATTTTGTCTCTCGCACTGAGAGAGATTTTTAAAATCGGAAGCCCAAAAACATGTAAAGGGGCTGTTTTGACAACTCCCTCCCACATAGTCATGTTGAGGGAGTCCCCAAACATCCCCCAAGTGCAAAAACGGTTTTATTTTTTTTTCGGCAATTTCGCGGGGTACGCTTACCGTACGCTTACGGTAAGCGTACGGTAAAAAAATAAAAATAAAAAAAACACTATCCACACTTACCCCACCCCCTGTGCTTTTGGTGGCCGAAGGCCACCAAATGTACTGGGCTTATTACAATGGAAAAAAACACTATCCACACTTACCCCACCCCCTGTGCTTTTGGTGGCCGTAGGCCACCAAATGTACAGGGCTTATTATAAGGGAAAAAAACTTAGCATTTAAAAAACCGTACTAATTCACTGAAAAAACCATAGGTTTCACACACGTTATACTTAGGAATTAGCATTTAAAAAACCTTGCAAATTCACTGAAAAAACCATAGGTTTCACACATGTTATAGTTAGTGGAAATTTTACTGATAAAAAACCAATGAAATTGCCCCGTTATAGTTAGCGCAGGCAACTATAACTCACGCGACCGCAATCCTCTGCTGATGACATATGTGTCTTTATGAAAAAAAAATATTTGTAATATATGTATAGCTAAAAATGTATGGAAGAAGACATGGGCAAATAAGTGTCTAAATACAGTATTAGCATCAGCAGAGGATTGCGGTCGCGTGAGTTATAGTTGCCTGCGCTAACTATAACGGGGCAATTTCATTGGTTTTTTATCAGTAAAATTTCCACTAACTATAACATGTGTGAAACCTATGGTTTTTTCAGTGAATATATATATATATACACACATACATATATATAAATGCATATGCATATATGTGCATATGTGTGCGTGTAGAGAGAGGTAGAGAGAGGTAGAGAGGTAGAGGTGTAGAGGTAGAGACGTAGAGGTAGAGAGGTAGAGGTAGAGAGGTAGAGAGTAGTAGAGAGAGAGGTAGAGAAAGGTAGAGAGGTAGAGAGTAGAGGATGAGTAATAGAGAGTAGAGAGAGAGTAGTAGAGAGTAGTAGAGAGAGTAGCAGAGAGTGAGTAGGAGAGAGTAGTAGAGTGAGTAGTAGAGAGTGAGTAGTAGAGAGTAGTAGAGAGTGAGAAGTAGAGCGTAGTAGAGAGTAGTAGAGAGTGAGTAGTAGAGGGAGTAGTAGAGAGTAGTAGAGAGTGAGTAGTAGAGAGTAGTAGAGAGTGAGTATTAGAGAGTGAGTAGTAGAGAGTAGTAGAGAGTGAGTAGTGGAGACTGAGTAGCAGAGAGAGAGTAGTAGAGAATGTGTAGTGGAGAATGAGTAGTAGAGTGAGTAGTAGAGAGTAGTAGGGAGAGTAGTAGAGAGTGAGTAATAGAGAGTAGTAGAGAGTGAGTAGTAGAGAGTAGTAGAGAGAGAGTAGTAGAGCGTGAGTAGTAGAGAGTGAGTAGTAGAGAGTGAGTAGTAGAGAGAGAGTAGTATAGAGTGAGTAGTAGAGAGTAGTAGAGAGTGAGTAGTACAGAGTAAGTAGTAGAGAGTGATTAGTAGAGAGTAGTGGAGTAGTAGAGAGTGAGTAGTAGAGAGTAGTAGAGAGTGAGTATTAGAGTGATTAGTAGGGAGTAGTAGAGAGTGAGTAGTAGAGTGAGTAGTAGAGTGAGTAGTAGAGAGCAAGTAGTAGAGAGTGTGTAGTAGAGAGAGAGTAGTAGAGAGTAGTAGAGAGTAGTAGTAGAGAGAGTAGTAGAGAGTAGTAGAGTAGTAGAGAGTGAGTAGTAGAGAGTCAGTAGTAGAGAGTAGTAGAGAAAGAGTAGCAGAGAGAGTAGTAGAGAGTAGTAGAGTGAGTAGTAGAGAGTGAGTAGTAGAGAGAGAGAGTAGTAGAGAGTGAGTGGTAGAGAGTAGTAGAGTGAGTAGTGGAGAGTAGTAGAGAGTGAGTAGTAGAGAGAGTAGTAGAGTGAGTAGTTGAGAGTGAGTAGTAGAGAGTGAGTAGTAGAGAGTAGTAGAGAGTAGTAGAGAGTGAGTAGTAGAGAGTGAGTAGTAGAGAGTAGTAGAGTGAGTAGTAGAGAGGGAGTAGTAGAGAGAGAGTAGTAGAGAGTAGTAGAGAGTGAGTAGTAGAGTAGTAGAGAGTGAGTGGTAGAGAGTAGTAGAGAGTAGTAGAGAGTGAGTAGTAGAGAGTGAGTAGTAGAGAGTAGTAGTAGAGAGTAGAAGAGTACTAGAGAGTAGTAGAAAGTGAGTAGTAGAGAGTGAGTAGTAGAAAGTAGTAGCGAGTGAGTAGTAGAGAGTGAGTAGTTTAATTTAAAAGGAACACAATGAGGAGGTTCATTTTGCCATAGAAATTATGATTAGTGAGGAAAAAATAAAAATTGGGGCACATTTTGAGTGACTTCTCAAATCCTCTTCTATTTCATTAAAAAATTCTGCCATGCAGACTGAAACATGCACTTTCAATACCAGCAGCAGACTTCCCTGGTGAGCAGTAGCTTTACTACAGTGATCTAATGAGCAACTAGAGTGCTACCATTCAGAATTTATGGAAAATGTGTGACACATCTGAATGCCTTCTTGATGGAATCAAAGTAAACAAGCATTGAAAATTCAATAGGTCTCGCCCTCGTTTAAGTTAAAGCAATTCTGTCTGTAATTAGGTGGCTTTTTAGCTTTGCTTGTATTAGAGTTTTTCAAACTTTCATATACATACCATGCATATGTATGCATATATGTATATGTATATGTTTGCATGGATTTAAATTTATATAGATATGCAGATTATATTTATATGTTTATATATGTATATATATATACACACACATACATATATATAAATGCATATGCATATATATGCATATATATATTGTGCATATGTGTGCATGTACAGAGAGGTAGAGAGGTAGAGGTGTATAGGTAGAGGTGTAGAGGTAGAGAGGTAGAGGTAGAGAGGTAGAGAGTAGTAGAGAGAGAGGTAGAGAGGTAGAGAGTAGAGAGCGAGTAATAGAGAGTAGAGAGTGAGTAGTAGAGAGTAGTAGAGAGTAGTAGAGAAAGTATCAGAGAGTGAGTAGTAGAGAGTAGTAGAGTGAGTAGTAGAGAGTGAGTAGTAGAGAGTGAGTATTAGAGAGTGATTAGTTGAGAGTAGTAGAGAGTGAGTAGTAGAGTGAGTAGTAGAAAGTAGTAGAGAGTAGTAGAGAGTGAGTAGTAGAGAGTAGTAGAGAGTGAGTAGTAGAGAGTGAGTAGTAGAGAGTAGTAGAGAGTGAGTATCAGAGTGAGTAGTAGAGAGTAGTAGAGAGAGAGTAGTAGAGAGTGAGTAGTAGAGAGTAGTAGAGAGTGAGTAGTAGAGAGTGGTAGAGAGAGTCGTAGAGAGTGAGTAGTAGAGAGTGAGTAGTAGAGAGAGTGTAGTAGAGAGTAGTGGAGTAGTAGAGAGTGAGTAATAGAGAGTAGTAGAGAGTGAGTATTAGAGTGAGTACTAGAGAGTAGTGGAGTAGTAGAGAGTGAGTAATAGAGAGTAGTAGAGAGTGAGTATTAGAGTGAGTACTAGAGAGTAGTAGAGAGCGAGTAGCAGAGAACAAGTAGTAGAGAATGTGTAGTAGAGAGTGAGTAGTAGAGAGTGAGTAGTAGAGAGAGTAGTAGAGAGTGAGAAGTAGAGAGAGTAGTAGAGTAGTAGAGAGTGAGTAGTAGAGTGAGTAGTGGAGAGTAGTTGAGAGCGAGTAGTAGAGAATCAGTAGTGGAGAGTGAGCAGTAGAGAGTAGTAGAGAGTGAGCAGTAGAGAGTAGTAGAGAGTGAGTAGTACAGAGTGAGTAGTACAGAGTGAGTAGTAGAGAGTAGTACAGAGTGAGTAGTATAGAGTAGTACAGTGAGTAGTAGAGAGTGAGTAGTAGAGAGAGAGTAGTAGAGAGTGAGTAGTAGAGTAGTAGAGAGTGAGTGGTAGAGAGTAGGAGAGAGTAGTAGAGTGAGTAGTAGAGAATAGTAGAGAGTGAGTAGTAGAGCGAGTAGTAGAGAGTAGTAGAGTAGTAGAGAGTGAGTAGTAGAGAGTGAGTAGCAGAGAGAGTAGTAGAGAGTAGTTGAGAGTGAGTAGTAGAGAGTGAGTAGTAGAGAGTAGTAGAGAGCGAGTAGTAGAGAGCGAGTAGTGGATAGTGAGTAGTAGAGAGCGAGTAGTAGAGGGTGATTAGTAGAGAGTGAATAGTAGAGAGTGAGTAGTAGAGAGAGAGTAGTAGAGAGTGAGTAGTAGAGAGTAGTGGAGTGAGTAGTAGAGAGTGAGTAGTAGAGAGTAGTAGAGAGTAGTAGAGAGAGAGTAGTAGAGAGTGAGTAGTAGAGAGAGAGTAGTAGAGTAGTAGAGAGTGAGTGCTAGAGAGCAGCAGAGAGTAGTAGAGTGAGTAGTATAGAGTAGTAGAGAGTGAGTAGTAGAGAGTGAATAGTAGAGAGTGAGTAGTAGAGAGAGAGTAGTAGAGAGTGTAGTAGAGAGTGAGTAGTAGAGAGTAGTAGCAAGTGAGTAGTAGAGAGTAGTTGAGAATGAGTAGTAGAGTAGTAGAGAGTGAGTGGTAGAGAGTAGTAGAAAGTAGTAGAGTGAGTAGTAGAGAGTGAGTAGTAGAGAGTGAATAGTAGAGAGTAGTAGAGAGTGAGTAGTAGAGAGTAGTAGAGCGTGAGTAGTAGAGAGTGAGTAGTAGAGAGTAGTAGCGAGTGAGTAGTAGAGAGTGAGTAGTAGAGTAGTAGAGAGTGAGTAGTTGGGAGTGATTAGTAGAGAGTGAGTAGTAGAGAGTAGTAGAGTAGTAGAGAGTGACTAGTAGAGAGTAGTAGAGAGTGAGTAGTAGAGAGAGAGTAGTAGAGTGGTAGAGAGTCAGTAGTAGAGTAGTAGAGAGTAGTCAGTCAGTGTCAGTCAATGTCAGTCAATGTCAGTCAGTCAGTCAGTCTGTCAGTGTCAGTCAATCAGTGTCAGTTAGTGTCAGTCAATCAGTGTCAATCAGTCAGTGTCAGTCAGTCAGTGTCAGTCAGTCAGTGTCAGCTAGAGCAGCTCTGCTGACCTGGTTCTCTGGCTCTAAATCAGCTCTGCTGACCTGGTTCTCTCTCTCTAAAGCAGCTCTGCTGACCTGGTTTCTCTGGCTCTACAGCAGGTCTGCTGACCTGGTTCTCTGGCTCTAGAGCAGCTCTGCTGACCTAGTTCTTATGCTACAGAGCAGCTCTGCTGATCTAGTTCTCTGGCTCTACAACAGCTCTGCAGACCTGGTTCTCTGGCTCTAAAGCAGCTCCGTTGACCCAGTTCTATGGCTCTGAAACAGTTCTGCTGACATGGTTCACTGGCTCTATAGAAGCTCTGCTGACCTGGTTCTCTCCCTCTAAAGCAGCTCTACTGACCTGGTTTCTCTGGCTCTGCAGCAGCTCTGCTGACCTGGTTCTCTGGCTCTAGAGCAGCTCTGTTGACCTGGTTCTTAGGCTCTAGACCAGCTCTACTGACCTGGTTCTCTGGCTCTAAAGCAGCTCTGCTGACCTGGTTCTATGGCTCTAAAGCAGCTCTGCTGATTTGGTTCTCTGGCTCTAGAGTAGCTCTGCTGACCTGGTTCTCTGGCTCTAAAGCAGCTCTGCTAACCTGGTTCTCTGGCTCTAAAGCAGCTCTGCTGGCCTGGTTCTCTGCTCTAAAGCAGCTCTGCTGACCTGGTTCTCTCCCTCTAAAGCAGCTCTGCTGACCTGGTTTCTCTGGCTCTACAGCAGCTCTGCTGACATGGTTCTCTGACTCTAGAGCAGCTCTGCTGACCTAGTTCTTAGGCTCTAGAGCAGCTCTGCTGACCTGGTTCTCTGGCTCTACAGCAGCTCTGCTGACCTGGTTTTCTGCACTCACGACGCACGCACCCGACTTCGCGAAAATATATTTAAAAATAATATAAGTTTCTTATAAATATATTATTTTGATGAATATCTTACATAATCTCTTGCCTTAATATGTATATTAAAGACACATACATATCATTTTGGAACATACATTTTTTTTTGCGGGAGTCGCGCACCCAGCACGCCCCAGCACGTATATGATGTCACGCGGGACCCGCAAGCGTGCAAACGTCTCGTACCGTAATGCGCGGGAGCAGGAGTCACAGACTGGTCGCATACCAATCGCGCATATCACGTGATATTAAATGTACATGATGTAACTGAAAAACACGCAGCCGTCGCACACCATACACGGATCCTTCATGACTTTTCTAAAATAGCGGCTAGAATGCGCGCACCCACCGTGATGTGTACACTTTGAGTGCGCGACTGCGAAAAAAAATTGATTTTTGACATAAATATATTAAAATAAAAAATGAAAACAAGAAAATTAATCAATATTTCAGTTTTAATTAAAAAATGTTTTTTTGCAATTTTCAGAAAAATATATAATGTTATTTAATGAATAAAATATTTATAAATAAACAGTTAAAAAACTGTAGAAAATCAGTACAAAAAATAGATATAACTACTATCACACTTAAAAGTTAGCATTTAAAAAACCTTTGAAATTCACTGAAAAAAAACATAGGTTTCAGGGGTGTTATAGTTAGCTGCCCATTTCACTCGTACAAAACCATAGAAATTCCTCCGTTATAGTTAGTTCTGCTAACTATAACTCACGCGCCCGCAATGTACTGCTGATGATGTCACATATTGCATCATTCATGACATGGTCAGTGACATCACTGATGACATCACTGATGACATCTCAAATGACATCACTGATGACATCATCCACTTGACAATCCGATACACCACATCATACACTAGTATAACCTTTCATCACTCACTGTAAAATACAGAGTACCATATTTGAAACCATTGACACACCAATACCAGTTACTACATACCCACTCACTGATTCCTAAGTCTACACACACAACTACCCATTCAACAACAGAATCATCTATACATGCAGTCATTAATGAATAGAACACTATCAAATGCACTTATACACATATATAGACATTGACACATCAGCAGTCATCTTAGTCGGTTATGCAGTCATCCTACTCACTCATGAAAAAAATGTATCGCACTTAAATGTATTCACTTACACAATTATCCAACGACACCTCATTTATTCAAACACATAGTAACTCATCGTTAATATGTTAAAAAAGCACCATTACAATTATACACTCATTCATATATTTACTCTCACAATCACTGACTCTTACACAAACATATTTATATACACCAACTCTCACATACAATGCCTTTTATTTTTTTACTTTGCTGAAGATGTATAACTAAAACATATATTCGCTCACCAACACACAAATAAATACCCTCAGTCACCCAAACAACTGTTTCCACATGCACTCTTAAACCCATACACCTAGTCAATCAACCATTCACACATCTATGCATAGAGTTACACACACCCCATCCAACCACACACAAACTCAGTGTCCCATACAAATACTCACCCAACTAATCAATAACTAATATACACACTCATGTAGTTAGTGACCAACTGAGGCAGCATGTTATACAACAACAGAGACAGTGCTGCACACATTCACATAGTTTAGTTTCTAATCCATGTATTAAGTGAGACACTTTTAGTTACTCACTTAAAAAGACAGTCAGACAGCTACTAAATCCTCCATCCAGACAGTTATATATCCACTCAATCTTCAATACAGATTGGTATATATATAATACATATTTAAATTTCAAACTAAACCACATTCAGTGGATCATGTCATCAGTGATGTCATCAGTGATGTCATTTGAGATGTCATCAGTGATGTAATCAGTGATGTCACTGACCATGTCATGAATGATGCAATATGTGACATCATCAGCAGTGCATTGCGGGAGCGTGAGTTATAGTTAGCAGAACTAACTATAATGGAGGAATTTCTATGGTTTTGTACGAGTGAAATGGGCAGCTAACTATAACACCCCTGAAACCTATGTTTTTTTCTGTGAATTTCTAAGGTTTTTGAAATGCTAATTTCTAACTATAATGTCTCTGAAACCTATGGTTTTTTTCAGTGAATATATATATATATATATATATCCATCCATCCATCCATCCTGTGTTTTTTTTCGGTAAGGCACAGGAAGACAGCACCATACAGTGAGTAAGACAACCGGGTCCGTTTTGCTCCTATGAATGATTTTTTTCTCTTTTTTTAATTTTTTTTTTAGTCATTTAGTTTTCAAGCAAAGAGCGAGTCAAGTGGGAACAAAGACCAACGCGTTTCGGCCTAGAACCTTCATCGGGGTCATAAAGAGTGCTGCACATTGTCTCTCAAAAAGGGGACTCAACCAGTCCCTCCCATATCCAGTGAAACCAATTTTAAAGGAACATATACATTTATTTTTTCCACTAGTCGCAGCAATGTGGCAGAAATCCAGAACGTTTTATATACATAGTCTCCATTGATACAGAAAGATGCTAGGGGTGATCCTGGGGTTACTCACAAGCGGGGTCACCCCCTGGGAGGACAATTTGGCAGTTACTTGAAGGTGGGCCAGGCAAGGGCATTGCCTGACCCTAAAGTGGCGCCCGGAGCGAGGTTTCGGCGCTTGCATCAGGGTCTTCACTGAATGACTGATTTCTCATCCATGGCGATCTTCGTGAGAGGGATGCCTGTCCCTAAGATGGCGCCCGTGACTCTGTTCTTGGTGCTTTCAATCAGGGCTGTGGCCATCTGGTGGTGCTGTGGTTTTGATACCGGGAGTTTTCACTTCTCTGTTGCTCTAGGCTGGGAGTCTTTCATCTACACTGCCAGTTTCTTGGTAGACTAGCCTGCAGAGTTTTTGCCATAACCCTGAAATGGGGGCCGGAGTCTGCGTGCTCCTCCCGCCCAGAGATCTTAATCCAGCTGGTTATAGAGGAGTACCGGATAGCTGGAGGATGAGGCGGGCGGCGTTCCCCAATACCATCTGAGCCTGGTATGGCTGATGGAATCTTTGATGATGCCCTCTGGCAGAAACCTTATATTATACTGGCCTGGATGCCCGAGCAACATGGCCGATGCTTGGTGGAGCTGTATTGGCAGCTACAGAGATTGACATTGGTTTCACCCCTTTAGAAGTCACCTACCCAGCCAGATATTGGACATTGTTTTTCCTAGTCTCTCCGCTGTGTCTCCTTTCCCTCCCCCGCCCTCTCCCTACATCAGAGGTCTTCAAACTTTTTGATGTCAAGATTATTTAGGCGTAACGACCCCCCTCTAATCAAAATATCTAGAACTTGGTACTCCTCATCATGGGAAACAGCGGTTACAATGCTGTTGTTACCATGCAGGTAGGTGACAACACGGTCGTTACAATGACCGCGTTGTTACCACGCGTAACTTTACATCGCAAGTCGTTTCTACAACTTGCGCCAGGTGGCGTGCAAAACCAGGGAATGTGTTGGATTTCAAATCCAACACATTCCCTGCTGTTGCGCTAACTGGAGTAGGAATAGTAATTTATACTATTCCTAAGTTCAGTTATTCGCCACTACTACGGTCTGTTGTTATATATTTTTTCTCTCCCTACATTTTCTTTTACAGGCTTGAATCTAGGAGCCATCCAATTGTGGAGTGTGACAGTGACCACGCCCACACAGTGGTACACTCTTGCCACTTTTGGTAAGAACGGAGCCCCCATTTACATATTTAGGTCCTGATGAATGCCCTGGACCCTCCTGGGCCAAGATGGCAGAAACATGTCGACCTCTAAACACAACGGTTAGGGGACACAAATTCCCCCACATACCGCCACCTGCTTTTAAACATCATATAGTTACCTTTCACATTAAAAAACACAATGAGGATAACTATAATCATTTTTAATCTCACTCACTCATACACGGGCCCCCACTTAGTTTAGAAGTGCATCCCTGTCGTCAGGTGTATGCCTGCCCTCTATCAAACCAAGGTTTTAGAGGGCGAGGACTGGTCAATGATGAAGCAGCAGGGTAGGAGACGGCTCCCAGTGGTAAGTGGATCAGGCCCACTCCTCCACTATGTGCGACACCCTTGTCACTGTGGACTATCTCAGAGGGGTCTCAGACTCCAGGGCGACGATGCTGGATCCATCCCCAACAAGGGGAGTAGGAGTGCTTTGTGCAAGGGCATAGTTATGGGGGCCATTTAAGACCACAGGCTTGTAGGAGAAAAACAAGGTTATGTAGGGCTGGACAGGGGAGTCATCTGCAGGATCACGTTATATTGTTTCCCGCACTGGCACTCCAGAACATAGACCACATGTGTTACCTCACATGAGATTCTTCCTTTGATCTTTTTCTTTTCTCCAGTGAAGGTTACTACGTCCGGGTTATTTCGTCCATATATGCATGCCTTACATTTGTGGCATTTGTAAAATCCATTCATTTTTAACCAGTTCACTTTGGTCTCTTCATGTTTTGATTTTTCAAAGTAACTGTGTTATGTTCCCCAGAGATGGAGCTTTCCTGTCAGAGATACTTAGATGGTCTTGAGTACAGTTTCTTAACTCCTCATTTTGTCTGAATATCTTCCAATGATTTTGGAGAGCATTCCTGACTGACCCGCTCGAGATATTAAATTGCATTATAAATCTCAGATCTTTCCTCCCAATTATTCCTGCAAGTTTTTTAGGATAAAGCAAATCTTTCTTTTTCTTTTTTTTTTTTTTTTTTTTTTTTTTTAAAGTTTTTATTGAACAATAATTCGATTACATGCACGGGCCTACAACCCCCAGGGCCGGCCGCTAAGTACAGAATAAAATATACATTTGTCAAAGCTGCAGTCGGTTCCCGGGGCTCGGCCCCGTAGTGGCTCCGGATAGTTCTAAAGGAACAGGAGACTTAAGTCCAACAAACACAAAAAACTAAAAGAAAAACAAAAGGCGAGGCATAAAGACAAACAGTGCAGGTCAGGCTTCCTCCGGGGAACTCCAGTTCAGACCAGTAAGCAGCACGCGAAAGGAAGGAGTACCGGGAGGCTGGGGACGGGGGGGGGGGGGCCAAGGGAAACGAACGTCCATATGTAGTCATTCCAAAAGGTGCCCGGAACCGTCAAGGGTCAGGGGGACATGGCGATATCGGTGTCCACCAGGGGGGGCGTACAGATACCCCCGCGATATGCATTCCATTGCCCCCAGATTCTGCCCCATGCCCCCGGCTTACCACGGGCAACATACACAGTCTTCTCCCTGAACATACACCAGTCCATATTCTCCTTCCATACTGACACGGTGGGCGGCCGCTGGGCACCCCAAAGCTGTGCTATATCTCTCTTGGCAATCATGTTCCCCAGGGCCGCCCACCGAGTCTGAGCTGCGCTATAATCATTGGGCTCCCACACATTCAGGACACAGCGACGCACCTCCGGCAGCAGCACAACCCCAGTGACCTGTCCCATAACCGTATGTACCCGGCGCCAGTAGTCCGCCACCTCGCGGCACTCCCACAGGATATGGAGAAAGGTGGCGCTGAGCCCACAACCCCGCTTACAGAGCCCATCATCGGAGTATCCCATCGAGACTAAGCGAGGACCCGTCACATACACCCGGTGAAGAATCTTAAGCTGTACCAACCGGAGACGGGCCGGAATGGCGACCTCCTTGGGGGACGACAGTGCAGACTGCCAGTCCTCGTCGTCCAATTCCACCCCATCCCCCGTCCAAGCCTCCCGAAGGCGCACCAAGAGGTCAGCCCGATGATTAATCAGTTTCTTATAAATTAAAGAAATAGTACTGTCAGGGACATGTCCGTCAAGTATGCGGTCCTCGAGGGGCGAAGAAACCGGGATCTTGGTCCCCTCTCCAAAGACTGAGAGCAGGGCGTGTCGAACTTGGGCATAGCGGAAGAACTCCCTGTCCGTAAGCTCATATTCGGCCTGAAGAGCCGCGAAAGTCTTAACCGCGCCCTTATGCCACAGGTCTCCCACTTTGCTGATACCAATCGTATCCCACTGGTCAAACCCCTTCGTAGTCCAGAGGCTCCCCAGGCGATCGGAGGCAAACAAAGGAGTAGCACATGTCAGTCGCTCACTCCAGCCCGTGGCCGCAGTGGCAGCCCTCCAGGTCCGCACCGCAATCTTAGTAGGACCCGTAAGGGTCCGGCCAGCCGAGCGGGAGTAAAGCGCCCTGTTATAGTCCCCGCCGGGAAGCAGGAACTTGTCCATCTCATACGCCGGATTCAGGCCAGGCGCATACGTGGCATGGTTGATGGCCGAAAGCTGCGCGGCCCAATAATACCTGCGAATGTCGGGAAGCGCGATGCCCCCGTCGTACCAGGGGAGAGTAAGCTTAGCAAGAGCAATACGCGCCCGCCCGTCCCACACCAATCTCCTCTGCAGGCTCTCCACCTCCCGAAAGTAGGCCACTGGGATGACGTCGAAGGAATTCTGGAGTGCATAGAGGAACCTGGGAAGGGACATCATTTTGAACAGCGCGGCCCGACCCAGCGGGGACAGGGGCAGCCTGCACCACCGGGCCGTGTCCTCTCGCAATCGCCGAAGCGGACGCAGGAGATTCTGCTCATAGCGAGCCACCGGGTCCAGCGAAACGTATATCCCCAGGTACTTAAAGCCGCTCAGGGATACCTGGATCGGAAGCCGAGGCGGCAGGAGAGGAGGACCACCGGAGATCGGATAGACGCAGGATTTAGACCAATTGATCGTGAGGCCCGAATTATTCCCAAAGGAAGTCAAAACGTCAAAGAGGACGTTGAGCGACTGCCGCGGTGAGGTGAGATATAGGAGAATATCGTCCGCATACAGCGAAACCCGATCCTCAAAGCCCGGGGCCCACCGGATCCCTCTAAGCGAGGGCTCCCAGCGGAGCCAAGCCGCGAGTGGCTCCAGGGCGAGAGCAAAGAGCAAAGGGGACAAAGGGCATCCCTGCCTCGTGCCCCTGCCGAGGGCAAAGGGCCGAGAGACCCGCCCATTCACCACCACCTGAGCCATGGGTCCCGTGTAAAGAAGCTTCACCCAGCCAATAAATCCTTCCCCAAAGCCAAACTTAGCCAAGACAGCCCAGAGGAATGGCCACTCGATGGTGTCAAAAGCCATCGTGGCATCCAAAGAAACCAGCACGGCCGGTTCGGAGAGGAGCTCCGCCCTGGCAAGGGCGCCGTGAAGACGCCGCAAGTTAAGAGCGGTGTTACGATGCGGGATGAATCCGCATTGGTCCGGATGAATAAGATCGCACACGACGCTCAACAGACGATTAGCAAGGACTTTCGCCAGGACCTTAGGCTCCGCGTTTAGCAGTGAAATAGGCCGGTAAGAAGTACAGCGGTCTCGCGGCTTGTCCTCCTTGGGGATAACGACTATCGTGGCCAAACGCTGGTCGGCCGGGAGGGAACCCGCCGCCAGAGACTCACGGAACATGCGACTGAGGAAGGGCGCAAGCTTGTCAGGGCGCAATTTATATAGCTCAATGGGCAGACCGTTGGGACCCATAGCCTTGCCCGAGCGAAGGGAGCGGATCGCGGTCGCTATTTCATCCGCCGACAAGGGGGCGTCCAGCCGCTCACGGTCTTCAACGGACAGGCCGGGCAAGGCGATATCCCTCAAAAGAAGGCGAGAGTCGTCCTCATCCCTGTCAGTCACTGGGGAGTACACAGCCCGGAGGTGGTCGGCAAAACATTCCACAATCTCGTCAGGCTCCGTCACACACACACCATCCGCAGCACGCAACTCCGGGACCACACGATTCACTCTCTCCTTCCTGTCCAGCCACGCGATCAACTTTCCCGCCTTGTCCCCGGCATCGTACAGTCGACCCTGCTGCTCCCTATACATAGTTTTGGCCGCGTCAGTGACCAGGGACCTATACTCAAACTGTTTCAGGCTGAGGGCATGGAGCCCGTCCGGAGTGACATTCGCCTCCAAGGCCGACTCCAGCCCCACTATGTCAGTCTCCAGCCTCACCACTGCCTCACTCTTGACCCTCTTAGCCACCACTATCTGGGAAAGGGCGTGTCCGCGGATCACGGTTTTAAAGGCTTCCCACAGGGACATTGCAGACGACACCGACCCCTTGTTATCCAGGAAGTATTGGTCCATAGCCTTGACCAGGCTGTCACGAGTCGTAGGGTCTCGCAGGTACCATGGGTTAATGGGAGCGATCCGCCCTGCAGACCGCGGCCCGGTGTCGAAAAGAAGCCACAGCGGAGAATGGTCGGAGATACCCCGCGCCAGGTGCCTGACCTCACGAATCCGACCAGTCTGCGCCGCGGGCATAAGGAAGTAGTCTAACCTAGAGAGACTCCCATGCGCCCCCGAGTGAAAGGTGAATTGACATTGGGTCGGATGCATTAATCTCCAACTATCCACCAGGCCGAAGGTATCCAGCATCACACCCAGCCATGCCTGGGCAGCGGGGAGGGTCCTTGGTGGGTGACGATCCAGTTCACCCGAAACCACAGAATTAAAGTCCCCGCCCATGAGCAGGAGGCTGTCCGGAAGGTCAAGCAGCATTCGACCCAAGTCAGTGAAGGTGGAGTTCTGGAGGCCCGGGGGGACGTAAACTGAAACCAGGGCAAGGGGCTGCCCCTCCCACCTCCCAATCAAGCACACATAGCGCCCTCTGTCATCCGAAACTATCTTAGTGATCTCCACCGGAAGTGAGGTTCGCAGGAGAATGCCCACCCCCCTGGAACCAGTTGTGAAGCCAGAATGGGCCACGAGGCGGTATCCCCCCCTGTTCATTGCATGACAAACATTACCAACCAGATGCGTCTCCTGGAGAAACACCACATCAGGAGTCAAACGACGCAAATATTGCAGTACTACACCCCGCTTGATACGGTCCCCCAACCCATTGACGTTCCATGACATAAGCCTCAACCCGTCCCCCCCCCATCCCCCCCAATAGATCAAGGGTCCCCCAGCCTGCAGCACAGTTCCCAAATGTGGACAAAAATCAGTACCTCGCCCTGTAAACAAAAAACACACAGCAAAACAACCCCACCTCCCCCCCAACCCCACCCCAGGACCAACTCCCCCCACCCTGCACCCCTGCGGGCCAAAAAACCCCCCCAACTTGCAGTGTGCCTGTCGCCCCTCTAACCCCATTCTACGAAAAGACCCCAGAGGAGGTAAGGGACCCGTCCCCGCCCGCCCCCCTCACTGGTCCTGGTTAAACACAATATGCAAGTGAAATAAGACCCGACTGTACAGTGCAAAACGGCAAAATCAAGGACCAAAAGTCATTCTAAAGGGGACCCGTCACCCGCGGTGCCCGCAGAGGGTCCGGGACGGCCACCTCCGTCCGGCAGAGAGTCCAGCCAGTCACTTGCAGCCGCGGGAGAGTCAAAAAAGGCTGTCCGATCCCCATGTTCCACTCGGAGTTTTGCAGGGTAGAGCATCGAATACTTTAGGCCCAGCTCGCGGAGACGACGCTTCACCCCTTGGAATCCCATCCGTTGTTTCTGGACCAGTTGCGTGAAGTCCGGATAAAAATTGATGGTCGAGTTCTCATGACGAACCGGGCCGTGGGTCCGTGAGGCCTGCAGAATAGCGTCGCGGTCCCTGTAGTAGAACAGTTTGGCCACGATAGGCCTCGGGGGGGCCCCCGGCCGTGGCCGACCGCCCGGAACTCGATGGGCCCGCTCCACGGCAAAGAACTTACTTAGGCCAGCCGGGGACAACTGTTTCAGGATAAGTTCCTCGACCACGAGGTCAACCGGGCGGCCGTCAGAGGACTCCGGTACACCTATGACGCGGATGTTGTTGCGTCGGGCCCGTCCCTCGAAGTCCTCAAGCCGCCGGGCCATATGATCGTTGACCACCCTGATGTCTCCAAGCGCGGCCCGCAGATCCGACACCTCCGCACCGAGGGTGGAGGTCCGTGTGTCGAGAGCCTGGACCCTCTCGTTAGTTTTGGAGAGGTCGGCCCGGATCAGGGTGACATCAATCGCGACAGTGTCAATCTTACGGGCCAGGGCCTCATATTGCGTCGCGATGGTTTCCCTAATGCCCTCAATGGCGCCCATAATGTCCTGCAGGGATAGTTCCGTAGAGACGGTCGCGCCTCCCTCCGCAGTATCCGAGGGGGGGCCAGCAGCGCCAGAGGGCCCCCTGCCCTGGGTGTATCGGTCCATGTTATTGCTCTGGACTGCTCCCCCGCGGAGGGAAGCCTTGGTCTTGCGGCCCTCGGGACCCCCTTTGCCCCCCATGTGAACACGGTCACTCAAGGGGACACCCAATCAAGAGGTGTAAGGGCACCAACAAGAAGACCACAAAATGTCGGTAGAGGGGGTCCGAGGCGATAGGCACTCTAGTAGCAGGTGAAAGAAAACCTCATTCAGAGGCCCAGGAAGCACCTCGCCACCCCGAGCGCACCCCCCTGCCGGTCTCCTGAAGTGCAAAACCGAAACCGAAAGTGGTGGATCGGCAACTGGCACCGCGCTGAAGCCGCTGTTGTTCAATTGCAGCCCGGCCCCTCGGGTCACCTTCACCCCGGTCACCTCCGTCGGGTGGGTCCCAAAAGTTCCGACGGCGACAACTCAGGATTCCCAGGTCCGATTTGAGTTTTGAAAAGAGATATATGCTCAGCTGGTCTTTATCTCCCAGATTCCATAAGCCACGTCAGGATATTCTCAGGATAGATTCCGAGGAGCAGAGAGGGTCCGGGGAGCCCTGTGCTCACGCGACCATCTTGGATGCGCGCTAGGCTCCTCCCCCCATCTTTCTTTTTCTTACTCCTAGTTCTGGATTTCAATCAATCAATCAGGGGTTTATAAAGCGCGCTACTCACCCGTGAGTCATTATCAAGGACCACTGTGGGGGTGTACCCTCTTCTTAAAAATCTGGCATACATCTGGCCTAGCTGTAGCACAATTTCATCTTCTTATGAACAATTTCTCTGAGCCTGTAGAAATTCTCCATGCAGGAACACTCCATTTAATGGATTTGGGATGAGCACTGTTAGCTATAAGGATGCTGTTACAAGCTGTCGGTTGTCGATACAGAGCAGTAAAGATTTTCTTGTTTTCTATATACACGTGTGTGTCCAAATAGTCTTTTTTCTGTTTGCTGGCCATGCCCTATATATATATTACCATGCCAAAGTCCCAGTCAGCCTGCTATTGTTTATTATGTTGTGAATGCTCAGTCGCCAAGCGGCCAAAAACAAATAACCTCCTGCGTGCTGAACTTAACCCTTGTACAGAGTGTTCAAGGTGTTCTGATATGGTGCTTACAAAGTGGTATTGTAAGTAAACTGAGTTCAAGGAATGTTTTCCTGTGTTTCAAATGTGATTGTGTTGTGTGCATGTAAATGATTGCATCAAATATCATCGTGTTTAAGGGGAGTGAAGGCAACTTAAAAACGTGAGCATGTAAAGATGGCATTACTTATCCAGGCCTAATGCCTTCATGCGACACCCACTTCTTGGACATAATACGAAAAAATAAAGCTATCCACATGCAATCCTAAACCTACGTAAAAGCATAAAAAAACTTACAATTATTAAAAAACACTATGCTAGATTTAGGATAAAAGCCTCCAAAAAGCCATATTTAAAAAGCATAAAAGCTCATTTAAAAAATGCCTTAAAAGGCAGTGTATAAAACAATTTTAAATCACCTTAGGATGTTAAAAACAAGTTTGAATAAAAAGAAAGTTCCCACAACTCGATACGGCCAAATTGTTTGTGTTCTGAGTAGTAGATGAAACATTGCTATTCCCAGCAACTGCAGAAGATGCTCCCAGAGGCACCCAACAAATCAGGTCTATAGAGCAAAGATAGAAACAGATTTTAACAGAAGCGCTTGTACTTCTATTAGATCAATCCCAACTTGGGGATATTACAAAAACAGTGTTTGTAGTGTATTATTCTTTCAGTACCAATTCAGTACAACTAATATAGACAAATTAAATAACATAGTCACGTATTCATGTAGTGAATTCTACCTTTATTTTTCTGTAAAGCCTTAATTCAGTCTGCCCAGCCAACGCGTTTTGTCCGTAATGACTTTATCAGGGTTTAGGGTTGTTACATGTAAACTGGTGAGTCCACTCTCTCCTTGTAATTTTGTGTGCAGTCCTGAAAATTCCCTCTGTTCTCCCAGTTCACAATTGTTCTGATTGGGAATCACCATTAGAAGAGTGTCCCTCCAATTAAAAAAGTAAAATATATAACATCCGTCGCCAACCCAACGCGTGCAATCAGGTGATGAGCAAAGATGTTTCCATCCATCAACCTCTGCGTCTGCCAAAGGAGGAACAGCTGGTGCTGATTCCACAGATGATGATACAGGATCCAGCTCAACAGGAGCTGAAGCACCCCGGAGGGCTCATAACATGCATTTAGGAGCAATGGCAAACGCTAAGGACAACAGTACAAGTAAGCTATTAATGGGCCCACCAGTAGGGCATTCTCCGGGGGTTGAACCAATTGCAATCTCAAGCATAAGTCTAGGGCACACTCAAAATTCCACAACAGAAAACAGGCTGCATGCAGAACAGGCCACAACCAATGGTCATTTAGTTCCTGAAATAAGGGTTTGCCAAAGCACTGTATCATATGTTCATGACACAGGAGCGCGTGTGGTAGTGTTATCCCAATTTGACCTCATAGTGGGACATCCATTGCGGAGCAGAAAAATTCAAAGCACAGTCCCGATACCTAGGAACAGTACAGCGGTAAGTCTAAAAAAATGCTTCCAAGCACAGAGTGGATGAATTATGGAATAACTTTGAAGACTGTCTGGAAGGTGCTAACCAACTCCGAGCCAGTTGACATAAAAAAGTGGGCAACTCCTGCTGTATTGATCATGTTAAAAATGTGGTGCACAAGCTTGCGGAGTAACAACTGTATCTCAGAAGAGGACCTTGCAACTTGAAGATCAAACGTCTCCCTTGCAGATGTTAAGGCCACATCTTTCTGGAACTTTTAGTCTGCTTAAAGCTTCAAAGTTCATATTTGTAAGCTTTATCGAAGGCTGAATTGTCGAATCCCTACCTGTTTGGGCAGGTGTAAACAGTACCTGTGTATAGCAAGTCATGAGTGTCGCCAAATAGGCAACACCTGGTTTCATCCCACAGCAGCCTTGATCATTCAGCATCAAGTAACTCTCATTCAAGAGTAATCAGAAAGCCGGACGGATCACAGCAGCCGGGGAATCTTTCAAGTAGCATGGCAAATTTGCCTTCGACTCATTATATGCTCCATGAAGTGAAACATCCCTGAAAAACTGAGGATGTCCCATGGTACGCTCTCAGTCAGTCCCGCGAAGAAAAACCTCAGTTTTCCTGTTCCATGACTCATGTACATACCCCTTCCTAGCGCTTCATATCTGCCAACTTGATGGTGTTTTAAGCAGTATTTGAAGTGAAATGTAAAAATCAGCAGAGAAATGAATCCATGGATTATCCAATCAGCGGAAGGTGTTTTAGCAACAGTAAATGGCGGTTCCTCCAGCTTCTCTGTGTAAGATGGTATAAGTTGTGTCTTTCATTGCCATGATGTCTGTTCTTTGGTAAGATAACAAGGCAAAAACAAGCTAGTGGCATTAAAGTGTCAAGACAGAATGCGACCACCCCCAAGTGTCTGCAGGGTCAAACTCACTAACATTGTAGCTCTAAGCTATGACTACATGTTGCAAAGAAGGCCTGTCACTCTGAATGATGTTAGTTGCAGATGACACTGTTACCCGAGAGAGTATATTCTGGTAGATGGAGTCATCATACCATTATCTACTACTGCCAGAGCCTTTTCTAAATTTGGATATGGGCACATTGGAATGAGTACAGAGGTGGGCTCTGCACTGAGCCTGGCAGGGGACCTGCAATGCTTGCCAGGGGTGGAAGGGCGGATAGAGGAGGAGATGGGGAAGACAGTCTGTAATAGGCATAGACTGTCAAAGGCAGGGAACGGAAATAGAAATGCCATAATCACTGTGTATATGTGCAATAACCTGATATTGTTGATTATATTCTGTGAATGCTGCCTTTACTCTTGCAATAAAAAAGAGAAGGGAAAAAAACAATATGTTTCCATAAGTCTAACCCTTGTACAGACAACTGGGGAATAATGGATGCAGAATATATTCTGCATCCATTATTTTGTGAGCCTGTGATGGTGTTAATTTGTAAAAATTACTCTGGATCAGCTATATTATGGCCTGAAAAATATGCAAACTTCTATGCAAATGCTTTTGAGCTACTGTTTTACGGTACTGTTCCCATTAGGAAATGGTGACCATAATGGTGAAAACAGAACGTTTCCTCTTAATTAGCTGTGCACTCATACATCTTGTCACTGAAAACAGTAGAACGCTGCAGATCATCTAGCATTTCATGCACAGTATTAATGTCTCAATCATCAGAGATAGAAGTGGGGGTGATGAAATCATGCAGATACATTTTGAATACATATGGAATTTGAAACAGTTCAGTGGGACCAAATATATCATTTGATACCTTATCCCAAATAATGCAATAAGGAACCGGTAAAGAAGAAATGTTCACCAAGGAAAGGTCGCTTCGCACTTTGTGTGATTAAGAATGAGGTTTCAAAAGCAAGTTCACCAGTACAACAGCTGAGTGTTCCGCGAGATAGTGTCTGTTCGGAATCAAGAAAAAGACAGTCACAAAACCAAGGAAAAGTAACGAAATTGTAATCCAAATGTATAACCAAGGAGGGATAAAGTATGTCTATTTCAGCCAAATGTAGAATTCACGCAGTGGGTGGGTGGTAGTACGGAAGGAGGGTTAGATGAACCGAAGAGAAGTCATCATAGTCATCATAGTCGATGAAGTAGCCGGAGGGTGTTCGATCTAACTTTGACAGATCTGGATTCTTTGGAGAACTATGGTAGACTCATGGTGATACTCTGCAGTAGACACTTTGTCTGTTTGCCGATTTAAAATCTGTGTTTCTGTGCATGATGTCTGCAAAGAGTTTGTTGATGAAATAGAAAGAAGTGATAACGTCAGTGTAAGCTGTCCCCTGGAGGGGAAAAAAGGCTTCATCATTGATCAAAGCTTCCATCAGGACTTCCTGTAAGGTATTGAGAGGAGGCAGGTAACTACCAAAGAGCAGTGGTGGCTGCATGCGATCCAAAGCAGTGGGGCGGGGGGTACACAGACAAAAAAAATATATAGAGTGCACCCTGCTGCATTGCTCTTCTCCCGACCCTTAAGCTTGTCCAGTCCCATGCTGATCACGCTGCGCAGGCTCCCAGAGCAGTGCTGGTATTGGTCTGAGATCCATGGTTAGGTGCTCAGACAGGGACTGGGAGCCTGTGGCTTTTCTCCACCCAGCTATACAACACAGCCGGGTGGAGAAATGCTAAGTGTGCACTTATTAGTGCCCATCACCCCTCCTCCCCACTGCTGTTGCACAGAGTGCATGGCCCCATCCTCTGGCACGCAGGTAAGTTGACAAATAAAATTGGTTAATTATCATTTTATTTTTCTAGTGTTTACCTCTGCAATGCTCCTACGCCATTATGCAGTAGCCGCCCTTGCCAAGGAGCCCTCTTGGTTTTCTGTTTAGGACTGGCCACATAGTGTGGTCTGGTGAGATTTATTGACACAAATCTCTTGTTTTTGCAACCAGCAAGAGGCGGGAGAAGTACAGTTCTCGTATCTTCAATGACGAGGACAAGTACAGGCACTCTGTAAGATGGCCTGAATTCCTTCTTGTCCTCTGTCTTCTCCAGAACTAGTTAACCGATCTTGGGGATCCTACCAGGAGTTGCTGATGCTTCCTTCTCTTCACCATTGGGGTAACGTTTCTGCTGGACGTTGTCTTGGGATTCTCGAAAGCCATTCAGATCCTGTAAAACATCCATATTTTCATTGATGTTAAATGGTGTTTCTGCCACCACTGGACTAAGACTGTTGAGACCTGGTACCCACATCTTAACCCCAAACCAGCACCTCATAGGTAGTCCAAACACCCAGGGATTTTCTAGGCAGATTGTTTAGGTCTCTCATTACCGAGTATAGTTGATGAACCCAACTTCGACTTGAACCGAATACCTTTGCTCTTAAAGACTGCTTTAAGTCCCGGTTTGATCTTTCCACTACTGTGCTTCCCTCAGAATGGTAGGGGGAGGAGTACCGCACAGTCAGCCACAATTTTCAAATGGTGTCTCTCTAAGCATTGGAGGCATACGTCGGACCCTGGTCCGAATGGAATGTGGCTACTGCGTATGTTCCGATAAAGACTTGCAGATCTTTTAATACAGTTCGGACGCCTGCCGATCGCTGTGGCCAAACCCATAGGAATCGAGGACAGGAATCCACTGCAACCAAGATGTATTTGTAAGACCCATCTGATTGTAAAGGGCTGCAGTGGTCCAGGTAAACACAAGCAAGTGATTTGTCTGAGATCAATAGAGGTGTCTGTGGTGGACGCGCCATGGTGGAACCCTTCATCTGATGACAGATGTCACATTTAAGATCAAAGTCTTTGGTCTGTTTGTAGAGACCTGGTGATCAATAGCGCTGCTGCAGTAGTGTTCTTGTAGCTGCCACCCCTGTTTGTGCATATGCTAGGCCCTCATGAGCTGCCAATAGCAATCATAACCTGCAATCTGAATTTGGTATCTCTCTACCCTTCCCCCCCCCCTCAGTAATTTGAGTAACTGGAATGTTTCACACACTTAACTGGTTGGAGTATTTTGCGGGGAAGCGTTTTGGCAGTTGGGTGCCGTTGCGCACAGCGTTTACAGCCACCATGATGTCTCCATCTATCCTCATACTAAAACCACTAATTGCAGTGAGTGCAGCAGTTTGCACTGTTTCCTTTGTGGCTTCGTCAACCAAGGAATACCCTACAATGTGTATTCCTCCACGTTGATGACCCAGTGTGGTTTCCATGAGTCTGCAGCAAACACTCAGAATTTTGCCACCTGTCCCCAAAACGTGGTGTTCTTTATAGTGTACCCTTTGGAATCTCTGAATCTATTCTGGCTCTAATAGTGTAAATACTTGTTGCGAGACAAGGCACAATACTATGAATCGCACACTATCAGTGTGGGGAATCCAGGATTCTAATTCCCCAGTGCCAGAATTAGAGCACTGAATTCTGCCAGCTGCGCTGTGCAATCACCTTGTGACTGTATGTAGGTCTTGTGAGGGTGGAATTACCCATCCTCAATCCTACCCTTAACAGCTACGCACGCTGCCGAGTATTGTTATTTTGTCCCTACAGCAGCTGTGCAGAACCATCGGTAGAGATAAAGTAATCAAATTGATCAAGAGGCATGACTTCATTAGGCAGCAGGTATTCATTTTCGTATTGCAAGTATGCTTGTTTGTAGTATAGAGTCAAATCTGTAGTCTACATCTGTTGTGGTGAGAGAGTTGGCCCACTGTATCCATCATGGATGTAAAGCTTTAGCGTTGGGAATGCCGGCCTTTGTGACAGCCTCAAGGGCTGGGACGGGAGTCACTACAATGATGCATTTCCCCTGAGCCAAAGATCCACAGCAGTCTGTACCGCCGTCAGAATCATTTCTGTTGGTGCAAAACGGAGCTCCGCATTGGTGTATAAATGTAATTTATATGCAATTGGAATAGTGTCACCTTCACTGAATGTAACATAGGTATATCCTGATGCTCCAGCAATTATACAGATTACCAGGTTGGTGGTGTTTACACATGTGTGTAGGTGTTTTGAAGCTAGCATGTCCCCTTGCACTGAACATAGTATTTGTGTGTGTTCAAGTGTCCATTATGTGCTTGAAAAGTCTGGCTGTATCAAGTCTTAGAACGGTTTTACCCGCTCTGCGTAATCTGGAATGTCAATTCTGCCAAAATACAGGAAACCCAAAATCAATTGGAGTTTCTTTAAGGTGTTTGGTGGTTGTAGAAGTGTGCACTTCTTGAGGAAATGTGTTGCTAGGCTTTTGCCTTCGCTTGACAGCTCATATGCTAAAAATAGGACATTCAGTTGGGTTACTTTTGATTTTTTAGTTTTTTTAATTTCTTTTTTTAATTACATTTGTAGCCCATGTGAGCAAACCCCAATCTTAGGCAATCCACCTTTGTCAAGTGTGTTGAAAGGTCAACTGTCAGAAGTTATCGATATAGGACAATACCTGGTCATCAGATGTTAGCAAATGTTCTCTAACCCAGGCTGAAAAGAACCCTAAGCTGTTCTTATATACCTTTAAGGCAAATGACAGAACTGCTTTTGAGAATGGGTGTGCTAAATTTGTTCAAATACCCACTTTCAGACGCTATGTTGTGGAAGAAAAATCAATTTGAGATGTCTATAGTTGTTTTGTATTTCTTTCGCACTATGTTGTTAATTAGTTCCCCGCTGTGCACGTTTTGTACAGCGAATGTATGCGTAGCTGTATCTGAAAGAAACACGTTAGTTAGATTCCTCACCTTAGAATATCCCCAGGCGTCAGGCTGGATCCGGAAAGATTTTTTGTAGCAATACCCCTTGCGCGTCGCTAGGCGTCGTCTGCGGCTCCGCCTCCGTCGTTGGTGTCGTGCGCCGGGATGACGTCGTCGGAGTACTTAGACACCGCCCTCGCGCGCTGATGTTAGTTCTTCTTTTTTCCACGCCAGACAGCGCCGATCCAGGAAGAGCTTACCCCTTAGTCAATTTTTGACCAAACTTTTTTGACTCTTTTTGGTCTTCTGTCGACTCAACTCTGGTGCCGGTAGGATGCCCAGGTTTAAAGCCTGTGACTCCTGTCATCGACTGATGTCGGTGACGGACCACCATCGCCGGTGCCTTTACTGCCTGGGGGCCGACCACGGTGTGGAGTCGTGCCCCGATTGTCAGGCCTTGACCTCAAAGGCTAGGCGGGAGCGGTCCTGAAAGCTTCTCGAGCTTCGGCACTCGGCTCCGCGCCGCTCACGGTCCTGGTCCAGGAGGAGGTCCAAGGACCGGTCGCGGAGCCGCATTCACCATCATCGCTCGTCGGGCTCAAAGTCTTCGGGTAAGTCGAAGCGATCTAAGAAGTTCAAGCGGCGACACCGCTCTTTGGACTCCCCTCGCCGGTCGCGCGACTTGGCCGAGGGTCAGGGTGGTCCCACCCCCACGGCTCCGTAGGAGCCGCGTCCGTCCCCATACCCGCCGGTCCCTGGGACTGATGCGACTCCGGCGGAGGTCAGTGCCTTCCTCTCGGCCCTGAGGGGCCTGGCTCCGCCGTTGATGCCTGCCAGCGCGCCTTCGGGCCCCGCAGGCTCGACTGGGCGACCTCGCATGTCGGCGGCTCCGGCCCCGGCGCCGTCGACTACTTCGGTCCCGACGCCGCAGGTCCCCGATGGATCCAGGCCTGGATCTCTGCCGGCGCCGGTCGACCTCACGACGCCTCCTCCGCCGACACCGGTTCTGCCCCCGGCACCGTCTCCTGACAACGCCGTTCCCCGGTTTAGCCCCTGTCCGGGCCCGGCGCTGGTGCGGCGCCGCTTGACGCCGCACCCGACGCCGATGGATGAGCGTTTCATCTACCGCTCGGCTCCGATCATTCCTCCTGTTTATCAGGAATCGGATGACACGGGCGACTGGGAGGGGTCTGAAGACCCTCTGGCCATACAGGGCCAACTTTCACAGGACTGGGCAGATGAACTGGGGGATGCCAGTGGTCTGGACACTTCCCCGGACGCTGGTTTCATCTCTCCTCCGACTGTGGCCTCGGAGGAAGGTGCAGCTTTTTCAGTGGTGCTGCGCAAGGCGGCCGCAGCCCTGGGGCTCGAGCTGCCTGCTGTGGCCGTGAGGACTAATGTCCTCACAGAGGTGCTTCAACCGTCAGCAAGCTCCACTGAGCCTCTGCTGCAGTTCAATGAGGCCCTCATAGACTTTCTGCAGGGCACTTGGTCCAAGCCCTCCACAGTTTCTCCTGTGGATCGGAACGTAGCCCGGCGCCACCGCCCTGCTCCGGGCGACCCCAGTTTCCTGTCCCAACACCCCACCCCCGAGAGTCTGGTTATCCAGGCCTAGACTTCCCAATCCTCCTTCCCGTCCGCTCCTCCGGATCGGGAATCCAAGAGGCTAGAACAGTTCGGAAAGAAGCTGTTCTCTTCCCTGAGTTTGGGCCTGCGGTCTTTGAACACCGCTTGCCTCTTGGAGCATTTCTCCCACTCTCTGTGGGATACGGTGGAGGACGTGCTGCCCCTGTGTCCGGAGGAGGCCCGGACACGTTTCTCCCAGGCACTTGCTGACGGGCGAGATGCAGCACGACATGCCATACGGTGTGGACTAGACACCACGGACTCGCTGGGTAGGGCGATTTCCACCACAGTGGCGCTCCAGCACCAAGCCTGGCTGCGGTCCACGTCTTTTTCGGGGGATGTCCAGAGTTCCCTCATGGATATGCCCTTTGATGGCACTCGCCTTTTTGGTGAGAAGGCGGATAGTGCGCTGGCTCGTTTTAAGGACTCCCGGGCTACGGCCAGGTCCTTGGGTCTCTCGGCCCCAAGGCCGCAAACTTCCGCCTTTTGCCCCTTTCGTGACCAAAGAAGGGGCGCCTCCTCACGTCCGCCTAGCCACCGGCCGCAGACCCAACCTGCACGCGGTCGCGGATGTGGATTCAGCCGTGGCGGTACTGGAGGACAACGTGCCGGTCAGTCCACATCCACCCCGGCAGCATCCGCCTCAAAGCCCTCCTAGTCCGAGCTTTCAGGCCCATTCCACGCCAGTGGGCGGCAGAGTTAGCCATCACCTGCTCCACTGGCGATCCATCACTTCAAACAGGTGGGTGCTGCAAATCGAGACGACCCCTCCAGCCATGCCACCGCAGTGCCACTGTAAATCGGAGGATCACTTGAATCTTCTGCGGGAGGAAGTTACGGCCCTCTTGGCCAAAGAGGCCGTCGAGCGCGTTCCTGGTCCAGAAGTAGGCCGTGGTTGCTATTCCCACTACTTTCTGGTTCCCAAGAAGGGCAAAGGGGGCCTACGCCCTATCTTGGACCTCAGGAGCGTCAACGCCTTCCTCCGGAAGGAACAGTTCAAGATGCTAACTTTAGCTCAGGTTCTGGCTGCCCTCGACCCTGGAGACTGGATGGTAGCGTTGGACTTGCAGGACGCCTATTTTCACATCCCCGTCCTGCCGGCCCACCGGCGTTACCTGCAGTTCACGGTGGGCCAAGAGCACTTTCAGTTCACTGTGCTCCCCTTCGGCCTCACCAGTGCCCCTCGGGTGTTCACAAAAGTGATGGCGGTGGTCGCAGCTCATCTGCGCAGATCGGGGGTTCCAGTCTTCCCCTATCTCGACGACTGGCTGTTGAAGGCGGGCTCGCCCCAGCAAGTCGTCTCCCACCTCCAGACTACGGCCGACCTCCTGCATTTGATGGGGTTCTCCATCAACGTGCCGAAGTCACACCTAAGACCCTTCCAGAAGCTCCTCTTCATCGGAGCGGTTCTCGATTCGGCGCAGTTCCGGGCTTATCCTCCAGAACAGCGGGTCCGGGATATTCAGGCTCTGATTCCCATCTTTCGGCCTCTATCCTGGGTTTCGGTCAGGTTGGTTCTGCGGCTTCTGGGGCTGATGGCCTCCTGCATCCTGTTGGTGCATTACGCCAGGTGGCGCATGCGGGCTTTGCAGTGGGACCTGAAGTTTCAGTGGGCCCAGCATCGAGGCAACCTGTCCGACCATGTCTTGATCTCGGAGGGCACTGCAAAACAGTTGCAGTGGTGGCTCACGGACCGCGATTGGGTCAGGGGCAGATGCCTCTCCCTACCCCAACCGGAGCACGTAGTAGTGACGGACGCGTCCCTCCTGGGATGGGGGGGCCATATGGGAGAGGCGGAGATCAGAGGCCTCTGGTCTCCGGCGGAGTCTCAAATCCACATCAACCTGTTGGAGCTAAGAGCGATCCGGCTTGCACTGAAAGCCTTCCTTCCCTCTGTCCAGGGAAGTGTCGTGCAGGTGTTCACGGACAACACCACCGCCATGTGGTATTGCAACAAACAGGGCGGGGTGGGGTCGTGGACCCTTTGTCAGGAGGCTCTGCACCTCTGGACATGGCTGGAATACCAGGGCATCATCCTGGTGGTTCAACATCTGGTGGGCTCTCTGAACGCCAGAGCGGACGAACTCAGCCGCCGGTGCATGATGGATCACGAATGGCGTCTGAACTCGGACGTGGCGCAAGGTCACTTTCTGCAGTGGGGAGAGCCTTGGTTAGATCTATTCGCCACCAAAGAGAATGTGCAATGTCAGCAGTTCTGCGCTTTGGAATTCCCAAGGCGGCACTCGCTTGGAGACGCTTTTCATCGCGAGTGGAGTTGCGGTCTGTTGTACGCCTTTCCGCCTATACCACTTCTGCCCAGAGTGCTGAAGAATGTCAGGCGCAACGGGGCCCAAGTCATCTTAGTGGCTCCGGATTGGGCACGAAGGTACTGGTATCCCGAACTACTCAGTATGTCAATCGATCCTCCGATACGACTGCCTCTTCAGGAGGACCTTCTGTCGCAGCAGCAGGGGACGGTCCTCCACCCGAACCTGTCCAGTCTCCACCTCCATGCGTGGAGATTGAGCAGCGACAGTTGATGCCATTTGACTTGCCTCCTGAAGTCTGTAATGTGATTCTGGCAGCCAGGCGTCCCTCCACAAAATCGGTATACGCCTGCAGGTGGAACAAATTTGTGGCATGCTGCACAGCAAAGGCTGTGGATCCCCTTTCCGCCCCTCTTTCTGAGGTTCTACTCTTTCTTCTTTCTTTGGCCCAGCAGGGCTCTGCTCTGGGCGCCTTGAAAGGTTATCTTTCTGCAATCTCTGCTTTCTTACGGCTTCCTGATAAGCCTTCTCTTTTCAAGTCCCCTCTTTCGCGCTTTCTTAAAGGCATTACTCACATGTTTCCTCCTGTCCCCTTCGTAATGCCACAGTGGGATTTGAATCTTGTCTTGACCTTTCTGATGTGCGCTCCCTTTGAGCCCCTTCACAATTGTCCACTTCGTCTTCTGACTCTTAAGACTGCTTTCCTGGTTGCTATCACCTCGGCTAGCCCCCCTTTCTTTCTGTTCATCCGGACAAGGTTGTCCTCCGGACTCGTCCTTCTTTTGTTCCGAAAGTGGTGACCCCTTTTCACATCGGGCAATCGGTCACTTTGCCCACCTTATTTCCGCCTCCGCATCCTTCGAAAGAGGAAGAGAGGCTCCACCATCTGGACCCTAAACGTGCGCTGTCCTTTTATTTGGACCGCACCAGACAGTTCCGGGTGGACGACCAACTTTTTGTTGGATACGTAGGTGCTAAGAAGGGGAGCCGTACACAAACGGACCATCTCATGGTGGGTCGTCTTGTGTATAAAAGTTTGTTACTCCTTAGCGAAAAAGGACCCTCCTGTTGGGCTGAGAGCCCATTCCACCCGGGCCACGGCGGCGACTACTGCCCTGGGACGGGGAGTTCCCTTGCAGGACATCTGTCAGGCGGCGACGTGGGCCTCACTGCACACGTTCGCCAAACACTATTGCCTGGACAGCCAAGTCCGGAGAGATGGCTTCTTTGGCCGTTCTGTTCTCCAGGACTTTCTGGTATGATCTTGGTTCGCAGACCCTCCACCGGGGTTGTTATTGCTGGGGTATCTATTCTAAGGTGAGGAATCTAACTAACGTGTTTCTTTCAGATGAACAAGTTACTTACCTTCGGTAACGATGTATCTGTAAGAAACATTAGTTAGTTAGATTCCTCACCGACCCACCCATCCTCCCCGCTCTGCGAACCGACATCTAGGGTTAAG
The DNA here is from genome assembly GCF_964204655.1 of Triturus cristatus. Classification (NCBI taxonomy): domain Eukaryota; kingdom Metazoa; phylum Chordata; class Amphibia; order Caudata; family Salamandridae; genus Triturus; species Triturus cristatus. The sequence goes on along the minus strand of NC_140579.1, from coordinate 820,872,134 downwards.
GTCATCCTGTTCAGGGCCCTAGACTTTTTGGCACCAGTGTCGGTCTCTTGCATGGCTCTGCGTTCCTGGCGCGGAAAGCTATGTACAAGAACTGACGTCAGCGCGCGAGGGCGGCGTCTAAGTACTCCGATGACCTCCCGGCGCACGACGCCAACGACGGACGCGGAGCCGCAGACGACGCCTAGCGACGCGCAAGGGGTATTGCTACAAAAAATCTTTCCGGATCCAGCCTTACGCCTGGGGATATTCTAAGGTGAGGAATCTAACTAACTAATGTTTCTTACAGATACATCGTTACTGAAGGTAAGTAACTTGTTCTTCAAGTTGTGTGAGTATGTCTCCAACTTGTTTTTAAGCCTCATGTTTAATGGGGTAATATATTTAAGGTTGTGGGGTCAGCTTACTGGTAGTATGTGATAATGGGAACAAGTCATCCCACCTCACATGGTTGCAGTGTAATGCAGGAGCTAGCGCTCAAGCCCACTCCCTGGTGTATGAATTTGAATATGACTAGGTTTGAAAAATCAGGTAAAATTACCATTTCTCCATCTGGGACATCCCTCACAACTTCAGGTGGCCAATCCTTTTTGGCAAAGAGAATATCATGTCCGAATGACAAATTCTTCCATAAGAGAACGTTAATGTACCTAGGTACGTCCTACTCTAATTGGAATTGCATCTCATATAATCGATGCAGGACAATCACTCTTGTCTGCAATGTTTCCTCCTGGACATATTCACTCAATGCTACTACAACTAGACACTTCATCAGGTTCTGGTGTGCTTTTGCCGCGCTTTCCAGCATGGTCAGAGCCCACGCCCTGCTTCGAAGCAGTGCCCTCAATATCTACAGCATGCTTGACTTTCATGCTAGCCACCGTTTTCTTTTTGAATTGAGGTTTGAACTATTTAGGTTGACCTTCCTTTTTAGGTCTCCCCTAGGCAGCGCTTGCGCTGTCTCTGCGAAAGATGCTTTATTCAGGATATGGGCTTTGAAAGCTCCGCCCATTTTCAAGGAATGCCCCTGTTACATGTGTTGTTACTCAGAGCTTGTGAGCACTATTTCTTTCTTTAAGCTGGAGCACTGAAGACCAGTGCTCGTGGTTTACAGAGCTCTGTTGTAAACAGGGCTGTAAATCTTGCTCTTATCTTGCCACATTTGCTGTGCATTTAAAGACCGAAGTCTGTTTTGGATGCAGCTGCCTCCTCCTCCCTCCTACTTTTGAAACGCATTGCCTGGCGTCACGGTCCCTGCTGTCCTAGTGCTGCTGCCGCCGCCGCCTCCTCCTTCTTAGAGCTCAACATGCATTTGCAATGCAATAGGTCTCGCAATTGTGAGAGTTTGAACTATTGGCATTGTAAATGACAATGCCTATTATTTATTTGTGTTGAAAACCTGGAAGCAGTGAGTAAACAAGCACTTTGTACTTAGTCGTTGCTTACGAGAAGCAAGGCTGGCAGTAACTGATCCTCTTTTACTGCCAGCCTTGCTTCTCGTAAGCAAGGACTAGAAGTACAAAGTGCGTGTTTACGCACAGCTTGCAGGTTTTCAAAACAAATAAAAGGCATTGTCATTTACAATGCCAATCGCTCAAACTGTCGCAAATGCGAGACCTATTGCAGTGCAAATTCTTGGCTATTATGTAGTCAGAAGAGCGCTGTGAGTTGTCTTTCCGTTTCATGTACTCCTCCACTCTGCGATCTGACAGTCTTCCTCTCTCCTAGTGGTATTTTTCGGATGAATCCTGAAAAGAATTAAATGAACGTGTATCAGTATCCTGATACCTGTGAGGCGTCTTATTGTTATCATGGTTACGCAGATATCACTTTTCAGTGGCCTCCTGTTGAGGAGATCCTCCCCATGACTTAGTCATTTCTTATGTTTCTTATCATCCCACTTCGTAGAGGATTTGGACACTTGTTTTGCGTTATCCTTTTCAGAATTACTCTTTACTTCTGGTTTGCTAGGTTTGGCTCCCAAATTATTTCTAACTGTAGATCCATAGGTTTCCTCAATAACTTCAGGTAACTCTCACTCCTGTTCTCGCAGAGTCAAGTTCGTGAGTCGTTGGCATACCACCAACACTGCTTCTGTCCCTTTAATGTTACTCAACATAATGGCGGATACGGCAGCAAAATTGCCCATCAGTTTCATCCCCAAATCCAGGGCAGGGGGTGCCCCCTGCTAATTTTGAATCTGTTTAAGCACCTCTGATAAAACAGCTAATGAGGGTGTACTGTGTGTTCTAGTATATACTGCATCAAAGACTGTACCCCAAATGGTGCAGTCTTCCACTGGAAGAGCCATCTCCATTGGAAAGGTAACTGTAAGAATTCTGTGGTTTTCGTGAGGCCCCGTATGGGGAAACACAGCCTCGAGCTGGCTTGTTGTTTCTGCTATCCAGAACGGCTATTCCTCTGACGGGTCTCTTTCCCATGACCACATTCATTGTTTGTGGGCTAATTCCATAAGTAGCCAATTAGGGTTGGACAGCTTGAGCAGCCCTTGCAGGATTTATTGTCATTGGTCACATGACAAACTGTGTTAAACAGCTATATCTTTTAACCAGATCTGTGTACAAGGTACGTAGTTCTGGAGCTCTCATATTATATTATATATATATATATATATATATATATATATATATATATATATATATATATATATATATATATATTCACTTAAAAAACCATAGGTTTCACACATGTTATAGTTAGCTGTACATTTCACTCGTAAAAAACCAATGAAATTCCACGTTATAGTTAGATCAGGTAACTATAACTTGCGCGCCCACAATAAACTGCTGATGACGTCACATATTACATCACTCATGACATGGTCAGTGACATCACTCATCACATCAATGATGACATCTGAAATGACACATTGTGGATTGCGGTCGCGCAAGTTATAGTTACCTGATCGAACTATAACGTGGAATTTCATTGTTTTTTTACGAGTGAAATGTACAGCTAACTATAACATGTGTGAAACCTATGGTTTTTTAAGTGAATTTGCAAGGTTTTTTAAATGCTAATTCCTAACTATAACGTGTGTGAAACCTATAGTTTTTTCAGTGAATTTGTACGGTTTTTTAAATGCTAAGTTATGTATTTATTTATTTTTCTGATTTTTCACCGTGCGCACACCCTGCGTGCACGGTGCGCTTCGCGCACCGTACGCGCGCTGTGGGCACTCGGTGCAAAACACGCACCGAGCACCCACGTTGCGCAGTTCATACCGTGCGCGCCTCGCCTTTTTTTACACAGTAACAATTTTTTTTTCTCCCTTGCGGGTCCTTCAATTTATTTAATAAATGTGATTGTTATTTCGTTTTTTTTTTTTTGTTTTTTTTTGCCGTGCGCGTACGGTAAGCTTACCGTACGCGCACTCCGCGATTTTTTTTTCAAATTATTAAATGTATTTTTCGTACTTTTTGGTCCTTCGTGGACCCCCTGACAAACGCTAGGGGGTCTGCAACTCTCTTCGTTGCCCCCTTTTCACGTTATCCACCTTTGTTTTTCAGTGCGAGAGACAGAAAATGGCGGCCGACACTTTCTGATTTCGACCGATTCGAATGTTTACAGTCATGTAACCACCAATCAGAATTGAGCTCGCGCACGGCACCGTACGCGTACGGTAAGCTTACCGTAAGCGCACGGAGCGCGCTTACAGATATATATATTGATTTAAATGCTATTTTCTCAGGACCTACTGAACAGATTTACACCAGACCTGCAAAAGGCACATCTCTGACCTGAGGACTACCTCTCTGCCAAATTTCAAGTAATTCTGTTCAGCCGTTCGGGCTGTAGCTCGGACTAAAGGTCCTATGGGAAAATGCATGGGGAAAACGTGTTTTGGGACCCCCCTTTTTTCTCAGCCCCCGCTTGACGAATCCCCCCGAGACTTTCAGGGTAGGAGCGGAGCGGAGCGCCCCAACTATTTTGAAAATTTCGCGAGGATTCGTCAACCGGCGCCAAAGTTATTCCAAATAGAATGTTGCGGATTTCCTATGGAAACAACTATAACTATCTACTGGCGAAAGCCAGTAGATAATATATATATATATATATATATATATATATATATATATATATATATATATATATATATTCACTGAAAAAACCATAGGTTTCACACACGTTATAGTTAGGAATTAGCATTTAAAAAACCTTGCAAATTCAGTGAAAAAACCATAGCAGAGGATTGCGGTCGCGTGAGTTATAGTTGCCTGCACTAACTATAACGGGGGAATTTCATTGATTTTTTATCAGTAAAATGTCCAGCTAACTATAACATGTGTGAAACCTATGGTTTTTTCACTGAATTTGCAAGGTTTTTTAAATGCTAATTCCTAACTATAACGTGTGTGAAACCTATGGTTTTTTCAGTGAATTTGTACGGTTTTTTAAATGCTAAGTTACTTTACGCCATTCGTGGCGTGCGCGCCCACTTAACGCAGTTCGTTCCGTGCGCGCACGGTGCGCTTCGCGCACCGTGCGCGCACAGTGAGCACGCGGTGCGCTTCGCGCACCGCGCGCCCACTTTACACAGTTAGTGCCGTGGATGGGCCATGTACGCACGATGCGCTTCGCGCACCGTGCGCACATGGAGGACATATTATGCGCTTCGTTGCGAAAGATAAACTTTTAGATTTCTACAAATAAATATATGCCATGCACAAATGGTGCACTTCGGGCACAATTTGCACACGGGGAGGGGAAAGTGTGAATAATTTTTTTTTTATTTTATTTTTTAACATACGCGTACGGTAAGCGTAATCGGCGATTTTTTGTAAAAAAAATAAACCTGATTTTATGGCCTTGGGGGTACTTTGGGGACACATACATCAAAGCTAGGTGGTTAGGAGCTGTCTAAACAGTCCCTTTACATGTTTTTGGCCTTTGTTTTTCTTCTCCTCGTCAGAGTGCGAGAGAGAAAATGGCGGACGCCGCTTCCTGGTTTCGAACGATTCGAATGTTTACTAAGATCCAACAGCCAATCAAAATCGCGCTCGCGCACGGCACCGTACGCGTACGGTAAGCTTACCGTAAGCGCACTGTAAGCGCACCGTAAGCTGGCTCAGATATATATATTGATTTAAATGCTATTTTCTCAGGAACTACTGAACAGATTTACACCAGACCTACAAAAGGCACTTCCTTGACCTGAGGACTACCTCTCTGCCAAATTTCAAGTAACTCTGTTCAGCCGTTCGGGCTGTAGCTGTGTCTAAAGGTCCTATGGAAAAATGCATGGGAAAAACGCGTTTTGGGACCCCCTTTTATCTCAGCCCCCGCTTGACGAATCCCCCCGAGACTTTCAGGGTAGGAGCGGAGCATAGCGCCCCACCTATTTTGAAAATTCACGAGGATTCGTCAACCGGCGCCAAAGTTATTCCAAATAGAATGTTGCGGATTTCCTATAGAAACAGGGTCCTAACTATAACTATCTACTGGCGACCGCCAGTAGATAATATGTATATATATATATATTCACTGAAAAAACCATAGGTTTCACACATGTTATAGTTAGCGGAAATTTTACTGATAAAAAACCAATGAAATTCCCCCGTTATAGTTAGTGCAGGAAACTATAACTCACGCGACCGCAATCTTCTGCTGATGCTAATACTGTATTTAGACACTTATTTGCCCATGTCTTCTTCCATAAATTTTTAGCTATACATATATTACAAATATTTTTTTTTCATAAAGACACATATGTCATCAGCAGAAGATTGCGGTCGCGTGAGTTATAGTTTCCTGCACTAACTATAACGGGGGAATTTCATTGGTTTTTTATCAGTAAAATTTCCGCTAACTATAACATGTGTGAAACCTATGGTTTTTTCAGTGAATTTGCATGGTTTTTTAAATGCTAATTCCTAACTATAACGTGTGTGAAACCTATGGTTTTTTCAGTGAATTTGTACGGTTTTTTAAATGCTAAGTTACTTTACGCCATTCGTGGCGTGCGTGCCCACTTAACGCAGTTCGTTCCGTGCGCGCACGGTGCGCTTCGCGCACCGTGCGCGCACAGTGAGCACGCGGTGCGCTTTGCGCACCGCGTGCCCACTTTACGCAGTTAGTGCCGTGCACGCACGGTGGGCACGCGGTGCGCTACGCGCACCGCGTGCCCACGTTACGCTAGATGGGCCATGTACGCACGATGCGCTTCGCGCACCGTGCGCACATGGAGGACATATTATGCGCTTCCTTGTGATAGGTAATCTGTTGAAATTTTTTGGGGAAATGCTGTGCTCTTATATGCCATGCACAAATGGTGGCCTCCGGCAACCATTTGCACACGGGGTGGAGAGAGTGGGTTTTTTTTTTTTTTATAATTATTTACCGTACGCGTACGGTAAGCGTACGGTAAGCGTAATCGGCGAAATTTTCGAAAAATAAAAAATTACCGTTTTTTGCCTTGGGGGATCTTTGAAGACTCAACTAACATGGTTATGTGCATGGGCGCTGTCTAAACAGCCCCTTTATATGTTTTTGGCATTTGTTTATCAGCTCCCCCCTCAGAGTGCAAGAGAGAAAATGGCGGCCGCCGCTTCCTGGTTTCGACCGATTCGAATGTTTACTGAGATCTAAGGGTAAGCGCACCGTAAGCGCACCGTAAGCTGGCTCAGATATATATATTGATTTAAAGGCTATTTTCTCAGAATCTACTGAACAGATTTACACCAAACCTACAAAAGGCACTTCCTTGACCTGAGGACTACCTCTCTGCCAAATTTCAAGTAATTCTGTTCAGCCGTTCGGGCTGTAGCTGTGTCTAAAGGTCCTATGGAAAAATGCATGGGAAAAACGCGTTTTGGGACCCCCCTTTTATCTCAGCCCCCGCTTGACGAATCCCCCTGAGACTTTCAGGGTAGGAGCGGAGCGTAGCGCCCCACCTATTTTGAAAAATTCGCAAGGATTCGTCGACCGGCGCAAAAGTTATTCAAAATAGAATGTTGCGGATTTCCTATGGAAACGTGGTCCTAACTATAACTACCTACTGGCGACCGCCAGTAGGTAATATATATATATATATATTCCGTTCCACATTGTCCAAAGACACAAAGCACACTCCTCACCAGGATGTAAGTAATGCACAGCATGTCGAAGGTTAGCATGAATATCCCTTAGTATTCCATTGCCTACCGCGTTTCAGAAAAAACATTTCCTTGTTCACGGGCAGCAGCAAAGTAACATCTCACGAGACTGCGCTCTGTTTGAATAACCTTTTAATAATGCCCAGGTGAGCATCATACTTTCAGGCAGTGCATGCTGGTAATCGCAGTTCAATAACACATACCATTATTACCATGCTGCTTCAATATCCTACAAATATATCTTTCCCTTGATAAGGTGGATAAAAACAATGCGCCTTGTCATGCCAAATATGTGATCCCGGTGTTCTGCATGGCTCCACTCACAGAACCTCAGACCCGCCTTAAGTAACAGGCGATGGTGCACTTTAACACGGCTTGGACTGCCGTGATTTAATTCAGTTCCACATTGTCCAAAGACACAAAGCACACTCCTCACCAGGATGTAAGTAATGCACAGCATGTCGAAGGTTAGCATGAATATCCCTTAGTATTCCATTGCCCAACGCGTTTCAGAAAAAACATTTCCTTGTTCACGGGCAGCAGCAAAGTAACATCTCACGAGACTGCGCTCTGTTTGAATAACCTTTTAATAATGCCCAGGTGAGCATCATACTTTCAGGCAGTGCATGCTGGTAATCGCAGTTCAATAACACATACCATTATTACCATGCTGCTTCAATATCCTACAAATATATCTTTCCCTTGATAAGGTGGATAAAAACAATGCGCCTTGTCATGCCAAATATGTGATCCAGGCGTTCGCATGGCTCCACTCACAGAACCTCAGACCCGCCTTAAGTAACAGGCGATGGTGCGCTTTAACACGGCTTGGACTGCCATGATTTAATTCAGTTCCACATTGTCCAAAGACACAAAGCACACTCCTCACCAGGATGTAAGTAATGCACAGCATGTCGAAGGTTAGCATGAATATCCCTTAGTATTCCATTGCCCAACGCGTTTCAGAAAAAACATTTCCTTGTTCACGGGCAGCAGCAAAGTAACATCTTACGAGACTGCGCTCTGTTTGAATAACCTTTTAATAATGCCCAGGTGAGCATCATACTTTCAGGCAGTGCATGCTGGTAATCGCAGTTCAATAACACATACCATTATTACCATGCTGCTTCAATATCCTACAAATATATCTTTCCCTTGATAAGGTGGATAAAAACAATGCGCCTTGTCATGCCAAATATGTGATCCCGGCGTTCTGCATGGCTCCACTCACAGAACCTCAGACCCGCCTTAAGTAACAGGCGATGGTGCGCTTTAACACGGCTTGGACTGCCGTGATTTAATTTAGTTCCACATTGTCCAAAAACACAAAGCACACTCCTCACCAGGATGTAAGTAATGCACAGCATGTCGAAGGTTAGCATGAATATCCCTTAGTATTCCATTGCCCAACGCGTTTCAGAAAAAACATTTCCTTGTTCACGGGCAGCAGCAAAGTAACATCTCACGAGACTGCGCTCTGTTTGAATAACCGTTTAATAATGCCCAGGTGAGCATCATACTTTCAGGCAGTGCATGCTGGTAATCGCAGTTCAATAACACATACCATTATTACCATGCTGCTTCAATATCCTACATATATATCTTTCCCTTGATAAGGTGGATAAAAACAATGCGCCTTGTCATGCCAAATATGTGATCCCGGCGTTCTGCATGGCTCCACTCACAGAACCTCAGACCCGCCTTAAGTAACAGGCGATGGTGCGCTTTAACACGGCTTGGACTGCCGTGATTTAATTCAGTTCCACATTGTCCAAAGACACAAAGCACACTCCTCACCAGGATGTAAGTAATGCACAGCATGTCAAAGGTTAGCATGAATATCCCTTAGTATTCCATTGCCCAACGCTTTTCAGAAAAAACATTTCCTTGTTCACGGGCAGCAGCAAAGTAACATCTCACGAGACTGCGCTCTGTTTGAATAACCTTTTAATAATGCCCAGGTGAGCATCATACTTTCAGGCAGTGCATGCTGGTAATCGTAGTTCAATAACACATACCATTATTACCATGCTGCTTCAATATCCTACAAATATATCTTTCCCTTGATAAGGTGGATAAAAACAATGCGCCTTGTCATGCCAAATATGTGATCCCGGCGTTCTGCATGGCTCCACTCACAGAACCTCAGACCCGCCTTAAGTAACAGGCGATGGTGCGCTTTAACACGGCTTGGACTACCGTGATTTAATTCAGTTCCACATTGTCCAAAGACACAAAGCACACTCCTCACCAGGATGTAAGTAATGCACAGCATGTCGAAGGTTAGCATGAATATCCCTTAGTATTCCATTGCCCAACGCGTTTCAGAAAAAACATTTCCTTGTTCACGGGCAGCAGCAAAGTAACATCTCACGAGACTGCGCTCTGTTTGAATAACCTTTTAATAATGCCCAGGTGAGCATCATACTTTCAGGCAGTGCATGCTGGTAATCGCAGTTCAATAACACATACCATTATTACCATGCTGCTTCAATATCCTACAAATATATCTTTCCCTTGATAAGGTGGATAAAAACAATGCGCCTTGTCATGCCAAATATGTGATCCCGGCGTTCTGCATGGCTCCACTCACAGAACCTCAGACCAGCCTTAAGTAACAGGCGATGGTGCGCTTTAACACGGCTTGGACTGCCGTGATTTAATTCAGTTCCACATTGTCCAAAGACACAAAGCACACTCCTCACCAGGATGTAAGTAATGCACAGCATGTCGAAGGTTAGCATGAATATCCCTTAGTATTCCATTGCCCAACGCGTTTCAGAAAAAACATTTCCTTGTTCACGGGCAGCAGCAAAGTAACATCTCACGAGACTGCGCTCTGTTTGAATAACCGTTTAATAATGCCCAGGTGAGCATCATACTTTCAGGCAGTGCATGCTGGTAATCGCAGTTCAACAACACATACCATTATTACCATGCTGCTTCAATATCCTACAAATATATCTTTCCCTTGATAAGGTGGATAAAAACAATGCGCCTTGTCATGCGCCAAATATGTGATCCCGGCGTTCTGCATGGCTCCACTCACAGAACCTCAGACCCGCCTTAAGTAACAGGCGATGGTGCGCTTTAACAAGGATTGGACTGCCGTGATTTAATTCAGTTCCACATTGTCCAAAGACACAAAGCACACTCCTCACCAGGATGTAAGTAATGCACAGAATGTCGAAGGTTAGCATGAATATCCCTTAGTATTCCATTGCCCAACGCGTTTCAGAAAAAATATTTCCTTGTTCACGGGCAGCAGCAAAGTAACATCTCACGAGACTGCGCTCTGTTTGCATAACCTTTTAATAATGCCCAGGTGAGCATCACACTTTCAGGCAGTACATGCTGGTAATCGCAGTTCAATAACACATACCATTATTACCATGCTGCTTCAATATCCTACAAATATATCTTTCCCTTGATAAGGTGGATAAAAACAATGCGCCTTGTCATGCCAAATATGTGATCCCGGCGTTCTGCATGGCTCCACTCACAGAACCTCAGACGGTCGCCAGTAGGTAGTTATAGTTAGGACCACGTTTCCATAGGAAATCCGCAACATTCTATTTTGAATAACTTTGGCGCCGGTCGACGAATCCTCGCGAATTTTTCAAAATAGGTGGGGCGCTACGCTCCGCTCCTACCCTGAAAGTCTTGGGGGGATTCGTCAAGCAGGGGCTGAGATAAAAGGGGGGTCCCAAAACGCGTTTTTCCCATGCATTTTTCCATAGGACCTTTAGACAGGGCTACAGCCCGAACGGCTGAACAGAATTACTAGAAATTTGGCAGAGAGGTAGTCCTCAGGTCAAGGAAGTGCCTTTTGTAGGTTTGGTGTAAATCTGTTCAGTAGATTCTGAGAAAATAGCCTTTAAATCAATATATATATCTGAACCAGCTTACGGTGCACTTATGGTACGCTTACCGTACGCGTACGGTGGCGTGCGCGAGCGCGATTCTGATTGGCTCTTAGATCTTAGTAAACATTCGAATCGGCCGAAACCAGGAAGCGGCGGCCGCCATTTTCTCTCTCGCACTGAGAGTGATGATTACAATACAAAGCACAAAAACATGTAAAGGGGATGTTTAAACAGCTACCACACACATAGCCATGTTGATGGAGTCCCCAAAGATCCCCCAAGGCCAAAAACAGAATTTTTATTTTTTCGCTAATTTCGCCGATTACGCTTACCGTACGCGTACGGTAAAAAAATATAAAAAAAAAAAAATTATCCACACTCTCCCCACCCCGTGTGCAATTGTTGCCCGAAGGGCACCAAATGTGCATGGCATATAATTTATTATGCGAAAAACTAAAGTATTTAAAAACAAAATATTAAAAAAAAAAAATATCCGCACTCTCCCCACCCCGTGTGCAAATGGTGCCTGAAGGGCACCATTTGAGCATGGCTTATAACAGGTGCAAAAAATTAAAATATTACCTTTCAAAACGAAGTGCATCATATGTCCTCCATGTGCGCACGGTGCGCGAAGCGTATCGTGCGTACATGGCCCACCGTGCGTGCACGGCACTAACTGCGTAAAGTGGGTGCGCGGTGCGCGAAGCGCACCGCGTGCTCACTGTGCGCGCACGGTGCGCGAAGCGCACCGTGCGCGCACGGAACGAACTGCGTTAAGTGGGCGCGCACGCCACGAATGGCGTAAAGTAACTTAGCATTTAAAAAAACGTACAAATTCACTGAAAAAACCATAGGTTTCACACACGTTATAGTTAGGAATTAGCATTTAAAAAACCTTGCAAATTCACTGAAAAAACCATAGGTTTCACACATGTTATAGTTAGCGGAAATTTTACTGATAAAAAACCAATGAAATTCCCCCGTTATAGTTAGTGCAGGCAACTATAACTCACGCGACCGCAATCTTCTGCTGATGACATATGTGTCTTTATGAAAAAAAAATATTTGTAATATATGTATAGCTAAAAATGTATGGAAGAAGACATGGGCAAATAAGTGTCTAAATACAGTATTAGCATCAGCAGAGGATTGCGGTCGCGTGAGTTATAGTTGCCTGCACTAACTATAACGGGGGAATTTCATTGGTTTTTTATCAGTAAAATTTCCGCTAACTATAACATGTGTGAAACCTATGGTTTTTTCAGTGAATATATATATATATATATATATTAAACTGCATATTCTTCGCTCGGTTTCCAGGCGCGAGGAAAAATCAGTCGCACACAGGTTTTCCTTTGAGAAGTTTAGTAATTAGTGACTCAGACGCGTTTCGACACCACGGTCTTCGTCAGTGAGTCGTTACAATGAACCAGGAAGTGGTTCCGTTATTTCAAACAGTTCTTGTTACACTTCGGTAAACATAGAAGACATATATGCATTGGTACTTAATACTGCTGTTCATCCTAGTTTTTAGAAGACAGACTCCAACAACTTTACTCATAATACAGAAAAAATGTGTAACAACAAGTAAAACAGTTAATATAATCACTGTTATCCCTGGGTTGACATTGGAACTGTTGTTTAACGATATTCATATTAAATTCATTAATAAAATTCCTTGATGAAATGTACTTCAAATTCATCATTTCTAACGTCATACTACAATAAACATAGGTGAATAATGGCAAGTATATATATATAGAGGTGGTGAATATCCGGCTAAGAGTGGTCAAGTTGCTCCCTCATTGCTAAGGGGACCTATTCTAACATTGTTTTATGTATGTGGTAGGGCACCTTCAACACAATTTTGATTGTTCTTGGTTAGTTAATGGTATTTCTAGTGGTTCATAGCTGTGTAGTTATTAGGAACTGTGTTTGCAGAGTATGTGTGAAACATTCTAGTAGTTGCATCAACTGCTGGGAATGTAACCCATGAATAGAATACCTCTGTCCTGAATGCTTCGTGAGCCTCCACCACCAAGGTGACATCTCCACCCGTAAGGGGCAGACCACGTTGTACCAGCATTTGTATAACCGCATGTCTACAGTTACCAGGTATGTTAATTAATTCTGGCTTGTCATTCTCAGACATTTGAATATTTGGAATCAGAGAGGGTACCTCTGTGGGGGAGATTCTGTTGAAGGTTCATGCTTGAATAACCTTCAACCAATACATAGAGGTTACCTACTCAGCTGAGTCGGATATTTTTCCTAACATCAAGGACATCTCCTGTTAGTAGGTATCTTTGGGTACACAAAAGGGCTACATAGGCTATCCATTAAATAAGAACCCAACCTAGAACATTGGCAGTACCATGTTGTACGGCTTGTACTTTCTCAAGTAAAACTGTGCGTTTGTTGGACAGCATAAATGGACTGGTGTGAGAGTGATTCTGAGTACCCCTCAGGAAATGTTGGCCTATAGTCCTGGTAGCTCACAGAGCACCATCCGTACTCCTAACCTTACAGGGTAATAAATGGATAGCCAACCTCAGAACATGACAACCCTGATCCCCCAAGGAAATTGCGGTAACAGATCTAGAACCCTTACACTAAGCCACTTATGCATTCTCCAAGAGATACACAACCGGCAGTTTCAATATTTATTGAAGCGTTGTGATTCTTAAGTAAAGTACTTATGCTGCAATGATTAAGAGAAGGAAACGGATAATATGTTTATCATTAAAAGAAAGTGAAAAAGATGAACAAGTCAACCCTTTTGTGGATTATAGAAAACTGTATGCCGGCATAGAAGTACTGTAATATAGTGTACTCCTACCTAGCGCATTGTACCCTATCGTGTCCAAGGGGAGTGGATCTGCCATATCCCTGTTGGTTGGTCTCACTCCCTATTATCAGTAGGTAAGTGTCAGCAAGCTGTCCCTCTTGGTGTAGTGTTGGACAGCATCCCTCGCATGAGGTGACCGTAATCAGCTGAGCTGGAATTCCATTATAGACCGACCTCTGTGCCAGTGAAATGCTCCCCGTTATCAACAAAGGCTTGAAAATATATATTTATATATATATATATATATATATATATATATATATATATTATCTACTGGCGGTCGCCGGTAGATAGTTATAGTTAGGACCGTGTTTGCATAGGAAATCTCAAAATTCTATTTTGAATAACTTTGGCGCCGGTTGACGAATCCTCGCGAAATTTTCAAAACTAATGGGGCGCTCCGCTCAGCTCCTACCCTGAAAGTCTCAGGGTGATTCGTCAAGCGGGGGCCGAGAAAAAAGGGGGGTCCGAAAACGCGTTTTCCCCATGCATTTTTCCATAGGACCTTGTGAGAAGTTGGCCTGGTATATGATGTTCACTAGTTAAAGTGACCACCTTGTACCATGCCAAGCAACCCTTATGGTGTGGTTGTAAGTCAACCTTTTTGGACTAGCTGCCCTAGTGGTAGCGTAGGCTAAGCAGTCTTTGAGGCTAAACTCGTTAAAGCGTGTTAAGCAGGCTGTTTCACCAAATGTAACCCCCCTTTATACCAATGAAAGGACACCACACAGATATATATTCAAAATATATATGTATTTATTACTCAAAGTATACCCTAGACTCTTTATGAGCACAGGAGCACAAATCGTTAAACAAGAAAGTATCACATTATACAGAAATTGCACTTTATATGGATAGGCCCTGGTGGCCGCTCAAACCATATACTAAAATAGTGGTATAAGTACCACGACTAGGAAAGGGAAAAGGCCTAGGGCCTCTAGAATCGCTGGGTCTACAAGGAGCTAACGTTAGTTAGTGACCAGGAGGTCCACGGGTCGCGTGTGCAGTGAGGAAAGTTACACACGGGCTCCCATAGGTTTTCAATGGGTGCGTAAAAGTTCAAAAGTTACTGCTAAAAGGGTCTTCTGGTTGAATTACGAAATCAAGACTTCAGATCTAAACATTAGAGTTGTCACTCTACACTTGTGCACTGGAGTGCCAGCTTTACCTCACCCACAGGAAGCGGGTGCATAGGTCTCGAAGTGCGTCGGGTTTCGTCTATCTGTTCAATGGTGCCTGGTGACAAAGATGCTGCAGGCGGCCGGTCCAGAAGAGATGCGGTGGATCCAAGGGTGGATCGGAGTTGTAGAAGACCTGTAAGCAGAGGGGACAGTGTTCACAGTCACTAGCCAGTGACCGGCGTGGCACCAGGTAGGTACCAGGCGATGTCGGGTGCAAACAGGTGAAGAGGTGTAGCTTGTCTCCGCAGCCACGTGGTCCCTGAAGGTCGACGACGTCCAGGAGTCGGTTCACGAGCTGTCCTACGCAGGCTCTCGCTGCCGGTGGTGTCGGCGACTAAAAGGAAGCAAACAAGCCTTGGCAAAAGCAGGAGTTGTAAGAAATGAAGAAAGCTGATGGTTCTGACCAGCAAGGTCAGATGGGCTGCTCCTTTAGAGGGCAGCAGGGGCCAGTCTGGGGCAACCAGACCAGCATCGTAGTTTTCAAGATAAGTCGCCAAAATGGCCACTAGCCAGGGACCGGCAGGCGCGTCGAGTTGCAAAGTGCAGAGGGGCCCCACGCAGATCGTGGAGATGCTGGAGGGCTCACCTTTGGTGCAGATGCTGCTCGGATGTTGGGCTTCTCAGGACCCAAAGCACAACTTGGAGGGAGCCTCTGTTGTCACGCTTGCAGCTTCTCGAGTGTCTTTTCAAGATGGCTGGCTCCACGTGTCTCGGTGCCTCCACGGGTTCCTTCCTTGCAGGGACTGTGGATCGGGCGGTGAGAGGTCTGGAGGTCCAGTTCTTGTCGGTCTCTGGGCTCGGGCTCCGGCAGGAGGCGGCGGCAAAGCAGACGTCGATTCGCAGGTTGGTGCTTGCGTTAGCAAGATTGTCACTCCCTGACCATAGGGGAGAATTCCTTCTGTCCTCTGTGCAGCAGAGCATCGAAGTTCCCGTCTTCTTCTTAGTGTTAAGTTGATTCCAGGATGTCTGAAGTCTTAGGACACAGCTCCTACCTTTAAGCGGATTCTAGGGGCCGGAGTACCTGCTAGGTCCCTCCCTAAGGGTGGGACCAGGAAGGGGGGTGGTTACACCCCCAATCCTTTGTCCAGCTCGCCCCAGGTCCGGGGCTGGTGTGCCCCAGGACCGGTTTGACTGGCATATGCACCGAGGCTCCTTGTGAGCCTCAGGCATGTCTGATTCTATTCAAGCCCTACCTGACCAATACACAAAATCCTGTCTGGAGGTGGTGCACGCACCTCCCCTGGCAGGAAACCCTTTGTCCACGTCTCCCAAGCTGGAAGGACTCCCAGCAGCAGGAGGGCAGACTTGTG
Organism: Triturus cristatus; assembly: GCF_964204655.1. NCBI lineage: Eukaryota > Metazoa > Chordata > Amphibia > Caudata > Salamandridae > Triturus > Triturus cristatus. The sequence continues at coordinate 820,855,817 of NC_140579.1, read as the reverse complement.
TCGGTGGTGGCAGCGTCCATTTTGTGGAGCTGAGGCTATGTCTGATTTTACCCGGGTTTCAGGATCTGTACATGTCGTGTCCCTCTAGAAGGGTGGAATGCTAACCCCGTCGCCAGAATTGGCGAGGGGTTAGTATTCCAATTCGTATGACACCTTACTCGACATGTTTTGATAAAGCCAAACCAAAGATAGCATTTAACCGCGAGGTTCATATTGCACTTAAGAGTATATGGTATGGCGATATCTGGAAACAGTAGAAGGAAGTTGTTCCGACTACTGCAGACAGGCTCAGCTCATGCCAGAGCACCATCTCACATGGAACCAAGCAATCTGCCTTCAGGATTGTTAAGGCCTGCCATAGGAGTGACTTATAGGTTAACATGTGTCCCATTTAAGGTTAGGTATAGGTATACTACACCTAAGTAAGAGGTGGTTACACCAACTTACCCCAGCTGAGTGATCAGCCAGTTGTGTCAAATTGTTAGGCCAGGCCAGGGGTGGCACAATACATGCTTCAGCCCCTGGTAGGCCTTAGATACACCAATGCCCTGGGTACCTAGTGTACACTGGTACAGGGGCTCACAGGGTGATCCAATTCCAATTGGTTATGCACCTAGAGTGCATAGTCTCAATTTAGTAGAGAGAACAGCAGGCTGGGGGTCTGGTTAGCAGGCCCACAGCCTCAATATGTCAAAAACCAGTGAAGCAAAAAGCAAAAATTTGGGGTGACCATAGGATAGCAGACCCTACTCTCCTACACAACCCCCCCCCCCAACGCAGGGACATTAAACTAGCCTTGACCAGTCTTGTCTTCATGTCCTAAGTGGAAGTACCTGGAGAGACCATCTGCATTCCCATGGTCTGTACCTGGCTGGTGCTCCACTGTAAAGTCCATCCCCTGTAGGGAAATGGACCACCTAAGCAGTTTGGGGTTTTCACCCTTCATCTGATTTAGCCACAAGAGGGGCTTATGGTCGGTCTGAATCTTGAAGTGAGTGCCAAACAAGTATGGCCTCAGCTTCTTCAGGGCCCACACCACAGCAAAGGCCTCCCTCTCAATAGCTGACCAATTCTTCTCTCTGGGGGTCAACCTTCTGCTAATAAAAGCAATGGGTTGGTCTTGACCATCTACATTAAGTTGTGACAGCACAGCTCCCACACCCAACTCAGAAGCATCTGTTTGGACAATAAACTCTTTGGAGTAGTCAGGACTTTTCAGGATAGGTGCAGAGCACATGGCCTTCTTCAGGTCAACAAATGCCTTTTGACAGCTTACTGTCCACTGAACCTTTTTGGGCATCTTCTTGGATGTCAGATCATTAAGAGGAGTCACAATGGACCCATAGTTCTTAACAAACTTCCTGTAGTACCCAGTCAAGCCCAAGAAAGCTCGAACTTGAGTCTGGGTGGTTGGAGGAGACCAGTCCTTGATGGATTGTATTTTACTCTCCAGTGGTTGAACTTGGCCTCCACCTACAAGGTGGCCCAAATACACAAACTTACTCTGCCCTATCTGGCACTTAGTAGCCTTGATAGTGAGGCCTGCCTTTTGCAGAGCCTCAAGTACCTTCTTCAGGTGGATCAGGTGATCCTCCCAGGTGGAGCTAAAGACAGCAATGTCATCAAGATATGCTGCACAAAAGTCATGCAACCCAGTAAGGACTTGATTCACCAACCTTTGGAAGGTGGCAGGTGCATTCTTCAGACCAAAGGGCATCACCAAAAATTGGTAGTGTCCTCCTGGGGTTGAAAATGCTGTTTTGGCTTTAGACTCCTCAGCTAACCTGATTTGCCAATAGCCAGCTGTCAAATCAAATGTGCTCAAAAACTTAGCAGAAGCCAGTGTATCTATGAGCTCATCTGCCCTTGGAATAGGATGTGCATCTGTCCTAGTGACAGCATTGAGTCCTCTGTAATCCACACAGAACCTCATCTCTCTCTTGCCATCTTTGGTGTGAGGTTTGGGGACCAGAACCACTGGGCTAGCCCAGGGGCTCTCTGAGGGTTCAATGACACCCAGTTCCAGCATTTTGTGTACCTCAGCCTTTATACAGTCCCTGACATGGTCAGGTTGCCTGTAAAGTTTGTTCTTCACAGGAAGACTGTCACCAGTGTCCACCACATGGGTACACCAGTCAGATTGACTAGGTATCAGTGAGAACATATGCTGAAATGATTGTAGAACCTGTCTACATTCAATCTGCTGATGCTCAGTGAGGTTGCCTCCAAGGGTCACTCCTTCCACTGAACCATCTTCAGGGTTCTGAGACAACAGGTCTGGGAGAGGGTCACTCTCTTCCTCCTGTCCCTCATCTGTAGCCATGAGCAAGCCCATGTCTGCCCTGTCAACATATGCTTTTAACCTGTTCACATGGAGTACCCTGTGGGGACTCCTGGGAGTGCTTAGGTCCACCAAGTAGGTAACCTCTCCCTTCTTTTCCAGGATTGTATGGGGTCCAGACCATTTGTCTTGGAGTGCTGCTGGGGCCACTGGCTCCAACACCCATACCTTCTGTCCTGGCTGAAACTCAACCAAGACAGCCTTTTGGTCATGCCAAGCTTTCTGTAAGGCCTGGCTTGCCTCAAGGTTTTTGGATGCCTTCTCCATATACTCAGCCATCCTGGAGCAGAGACCAAGTACATAGTCCACTATGTCTTGTTTAGGCTTTTTGAGAGGTAACTCCCATCCTTCCCTCACCAGACATAGGGGGCCTCTTACAGGGTGCCCAAACAACAATTCAAAGGGGCTGTAGCCAACTCCCTCTCTGTAAGCAAACAGAAGGCAGGGTAGGAGGATGTCCCATCTTCGCCTGAGCTTTTCAGGTAATCCTTTGATCATACCCTTTAGGGTCTTGTTGAATCTCTCAACAAGCCCATTGCATTGTGGGTGATAAGTGGTGGTGAATTTGTAGTTGACACCACATTCCTTCCACATAGCTGTCAAGTATCCTGACATGAAGTTGGTACCTCTGTCAGAAACCACCTCCTTAGGAAACCCCACTCTGGAGAATACTCCCAGCAGGGCCCTGGCCACAACAGGAGCTGTAGTGGTCCTAAGGGGAATTGCCTCTGGATACCTGGTGGCATGATCCACTACCACCAGTATAAATCTGTGCCCAGATGCAGTGGGAGGATCCATGGGACCCACTATATCTATTCCCATTCTTTCAAAGGGAACCCCCACCACAGGTAGTGGTATTAGGGGGGCCTTTGTTGTGCCACCTGATTTGCCACTGGCTTGGCAGGTCACACAGGAGCGACAAAACTCCTTGGTATCTTCATTCATGTGAGGCCAGTGAAAGTGAGGGACAAGCCTGTCCCAAGTCTTGTTCTGGCCTAAGTGTCCTGCTAGAGGAATATCATGGGCTAAGGTGAGAAGGAAGCCCCTAAATTGCAGAGGTATAACCAACCTCCTGGTTGCACCAGGTTTTGGGTCTCTAGCCTCTGAATAAAGGAGCCTATCATCCCAATACACTTTATGGGTACCTTGAGCATTCCCAGCAGCCTCAGCAGCAGCCAGCTGTCTGAGGGGTTCAAGAGATGGACAGGATAACTGAGCCTGCCCCAAGTCAGCCCTGGAAGATCTCCCTGTCCCCAGAAACTCAACCTGGTCAGGTTCAAGCTCTTCAGGGACAGTTCCTTCAGGGTCCTCTAGATCATCCTCCTGGGAAGACTGATCATCACTTGGAGGCAGGGGGGAAGGCACAGCCTTAACCCTCCTGTTCTTCTTCTTGGTAGGTGCTTGGTCCATTGTTCCAGGATCCAAGACCTGTGGTTCAGTAAGGCACTTTTTGGCCTGTGACCTGGTCACAGCAAGGACATGTGGTGATATACCTAACATCTCTGCATGTGTCCTGTACTCCACTTCTGACCATAGAGAACTCTCTAGGTCATTGCCCAACAAACATTCTACTGGGAGGTCTGCACTAACCACAACCCTTTTGAGGCCAGTTACCCCTCCCCATGAGAAGTTAACAATAGCCACACTATGAGAAGTAGTGGCATTGCTGGCATTGGTCACCAGGTAATTCTCACCTGGTATGTACTGTCCAGGGTCCACAAAGCCTGGTGTCACCATAGTGACACTGGCACATGTGTCCCTGTAGGCTTGAGCCACTTTTGCATTTATTAAAGGAGTCTGTCTGTACTTGCCCAGGTTACTGGGGCTCACAGTCAGGGACAAATCCATGTCCCGATCACAGATCAAGACTGCCTGTGTAAGGGTTCTGTCTAAGTCAGAATCTCCTTCAGTTCCCATAGTGATTCCCACTACACCCTTTGTCTGGGGACCAACACTGCTAACAGTAGTACTGGGAGCAGGTGCCTTAGGGGCAACAGTGTTGGGGGCTCCACCCTTCTTACAATCACTAGTCCAGTGAGTTGTATTCTTGCAAGATTTGCACCAGGGTTTCTTTGGACCTTCTTTCTTCTTCCCTTTAGGTTGTTGGGACCCACCCTCATTAGTATTAGTTTGGGGCCCTGTTGAAGACTTCTGGTCTTTGGATTTCTGATCTCCACCCTTTTGGTCTGTTTTCTTCTGATCACCCCCTTGGCCCTGGTTCTGGTTCTTTTGCTTAACCCTGGTTCTGACCCATTTGTCTGCCTTCTTTCCCAATTCTTGGGGAGAGGTCAGATCTGAGTCAACCAAGTGTTGATTTAGTTGCTGGTTTTGACAGTTATTTAAAATCTGTTCTCTCATCATCAAATTGTACAATCCTGTATAATCAGATACCTTACTTCCCATTAACCAACCCTCCAAAGCCTTAGTGGCACATTCAATGTATTCAGACCAGTCCTGAGTCTGTGTCTTCTGGGTATCTCTGAACATTAACCTGTACTGTTCAGTGGTTAAGCCTAACCCATCAACCAGGACACTCTTCAGAGCTCTGTAGTTTCTGACATCCTCCTCCCTAACAGTGAGGAGTCTATCTCTGCCTCTACCTTCAAAGGAGAGCCATAAGATTGCTGCCCACTGGTCTTCAGGAACCTGCTGCACTTTGCAGGCTCTCTCAAGAGCAGTCATCCACTTGTGGATATCATCCCCACTTTTGTAGGGGGGCACAACCTTGGACAGGTTCCTATTGTCAAAGACCCTATCTTTGTCCCTAGGGACAATGCTGCCACCAGTGGGTATAGACCCACTCTCTCTAGGTTGCCTAGCCTTGCTCAGTTTCTCTTCCATCAGGGCTACTTCTAGCTCCTGTCTCCTGATCCTCAGCTGGGCTTCCTTCATTCTGGCCTCATGCTCCCTCCTCTGAGGGCTGGTCATCCTTCTTCTGGAGTGACCTTGAGAGCCTCTAGAGGCATGAGAGGCATTAGAGTCGCCTGAGTGATTCCTGTGTCTCCCAAACCCCTGGTTAAGTCCACTAGGGAGATCCAATGGGGTGAACCCATTGTCAGTCCCAAGTAGTCTTAAGTTAGCTGAGCCAGGTATAGCACCTGGCACTGTGCTATTTCTCCCATCAGAACTACTACTACTATCAGACTCACCCCCTTTGTCATCCCTGTCCCTATGCTGATCCTCATCATCTGTAGTCTGATTCTCAACTAAGGTTCGACTGTTAGAAAGGGGTACTTCAGTAGCATCTTCAGAAGGAGGGCCTCCTATTCCAGTCCATGAGGGGTCTAACTGGGAGGCTTTCTTGAGAGCTCTCTGATCTTCATCAGCTTGTAAGAGTTCTCTGAGTTCAGCAGAGGTAGGGTTCCTGGGCTGTTTAAGGCCCCTGATATTTGCCTACTGCCTGAGCTCATTCTGGTTTAGGGTAGCAAAGATGGTTGGTGCCCTCTGGGGGTCTGTGACAACTCAGCAGCCGATCCACATCCGGAGTGCCCCGGGGGCGCTCCCACGTCCCGACTGGTGCTGACGCTGCCGCCAGAAAGGGGGCGGAGCCTACATGCGTATGAAAACCCGGAAGAGGAAGGAGGTGTGGGTGGAGGCGAGGAGACGGAGACATCCACAGGAGACGGCGTGACGGTGAACGAGGAAGCAGACGAGGGAGACCAGAGCATCGGGACGGAGACGAACGAAGAGGAGGTCGACACCCGGACGCCCAGCGGACGCCGAGAGGAAGTGGACACGAGGGCGCAGGCGAGCCCCGAGGAGGACGCGCTGGACGAGGCGACCGGGTCCCTGTCAGCGGGCTCCGGTTTCAGGCGAGTAGTGGGAAACACAGGGAAATCGGTGATTGGGTGGTGGACAAGGGAGGCGGGTTTCTCCGGTCTATAACTGGGTGGGTTGTGGTACCTGGGACGTACGGGAGAGCTTTGGAGTCCCTCAACACCCCGACCCAATCCCTGATTTGAGTGACAGCCCAAAAGGGGGAGGAGGCAGACATAGACAATTGGGAAAACCCTGAAGGAAGGGGCCCAGGAAGGAAAGGGGAGTATAACCCTGACAGTGCAAGAACCCACCTACACCTAGGGAGAAGTATCCCTGAGTAAACATAGGTAGCACAGGGCGAGAGTAGGCCACCACACAGGTTATCCTAACCGCCTGTCCTTTTCTTTCTCCGAGGGGACGCCTGGAGACGCCAGCCCCACGGGACAACCATTGGAAGGACCGAGAACCCAGAGGGACGATCGACGGAGAGAAGGGACCACTTGGACCTACGGGAAAGCTTCATCCTGCTATTTCTGTCCTATGTTGGGTTTAATAAAGCCTCTTTTCCGCATCAAGTAGTCCTTTGCCTCTGTGGTCGTTCACAGTGGTGTCAGAAGTGGGGTTGCTTCTACCCATACGCCATGACGCAACCCATCGGATTAGACGAGATGCTAACGCAGTTGGCAGAAGGACAGCGACACTTACAACTGGTGATGGAGGCCCAGTCCACGGAAGCCAAACGCGACAGAGAAAACCTACAGGAGGCGCTCCAAACCCAAGCCGGTCTCATGGTGCAAAATCAAGTTGTCCAGGACACGGCCATCCAGAAACTAACGGATACCATTGCAAGCACCAAAGTTCATCCCAATGTCCCAAGCTCTGTCCTGCAGAAGTACCGGGCAGGAGAAGACCCGGACTTCTTTTTTACAAACTTCGAGCGAGTAGCCAGTACTGCCCAATGGCCTGTGGAAAGGTGGGGCCAGTACGTCGCCCCTTTGTTGTCCGGGGACTTACAGACGGCGTATCAGGCTGCTAACCCTGGAGGCCAAACACCCTACGACACAATAAAGAAAACGATCCTGGAGAGATTAGGATGCGACCCGGAACACTATCGTGCCTGGTTTCGGAGGGAAAAGTGGCAAGCACAGGACAATCCCCGGGCCTTCTACTATCGCATCCAAGACCTCGGGACTAGGTGGCTACAGCCTCACTCCTCCAGCATGGACGACGTCATGGAGAAAATACTCCTTGAACAGTTCATAGATGGTCTCCCGACACCCACTCTGGGTCCGGCAACACCCCAACCTTACGGTGGCCTCTGCCATCGAACTGGCCTGTGCGTATCAAAGGAACCCTGAAGCAAGATCCTTCACACCCCGGCTCCCGACCACTCTCATCCATCGCTGGAGAGCACACGCCCCTAGTCCCTCCACTCCTGCCCCTCGTCCCCTCATCGACCCCCGGTTCTTGCCTCGTCCAACCCCTAAAGAAGGACTACAGGGGCCCCAATGTTTTCATTGTGCGGAATGGGGTCACATCTCCCGCAATTGTCCACAGAAACAGGGCAGCACTGAACCCATGGACGTAGGGTACACAAGGGGGAGGATACTCTGGGCAGGGGACGGGAAAAAGGCATACCACCTGATCCTACGAATTAACGACGTAGACACCAAGGTCCTCATAGACTCAGGATGTAGACACTCGGTCATCTCCAGCGAACGGATACAACCCTACCAGTGGCGGACGGGAGAGACCGTCTCCATCACTTGTGTCCATGGGGATCAGAAAAACTACCCCGTCGCGGAGGTTTGTCTCGGCCAGGGAGAAACCAAGGAAGGGATTAAGGTGGGAGCCATCCCACAGATGGTGGAGGAGATGATCATAGGGACTGACTACGCGCATTTCCCCTCCCTGCTCACGAGAGCCATCACAGAGAAAGACACCCGAGGCTGGCTACAAGACGCCCCTCTTTACAACACCGAGTTACAGGCAGGTAGGTGTAAAACAAAGAAAACCCGTAAAGAAAAACGCGAACAGAGTAGGCTTATGGTCCTGAACGGTCTGTCTAACACAGCCTCTTCCTCCTCCCTCGGCACCGCCTCACCTCCCCGACCCCCACTCAGCTTTAGGGCTGAGCAAAGAGAAGATCCGGCGTTGGGACAGGCCTGGGCCCGAGCAGCAGCCGGCGAAGAGAGTCAGGTAGGCCCTTCTTTTGTTATAAAAAAAGGACTGTTATACAGAGTTGTTACAAAAACCGGAGAAACGGTCAGGCAGCTCCTGGTCCCTGTCTCGTTTCGTGACCAGGTGCTCTATTTGGCCCACAACCAAGCCGGAGGGGGCCACTATGGGAGGGAGAAAACTGAGGAATACCTATTGCGGCGGTTCTACTGGCCCGGGGTTTTTTCTGACATTAGGAGATATTGCACTGCTTGTCCCACCTGTCAAATGACCAACCCTCCTCATATCCCCAAAGCTCCACTACAGCCCCTTCCAATCATTGATGTACCCTTCTCCCGTGTTGGCATGGACCTGGTAGGCCCATTGCTCGCGTCGGCACGAGGCTATAGGTACATCCTAGTATTAGTCGACTACGCGACCCGCTACCCAGAGGCCATCCCTCTCACAAGTATGACCACCAGTAGCGTAGCCCAAGCCATGATTACCTTCTTTAGCCGGGTGGGGTTTCCCCGGGAACTCCTCACCGACCAGGGAACGCCCTTCATGTCTCGCCTGATGGCCCAGATCTGTACCCTACTGGGGGTGCGCCAGATCCGCACCTCCGTCTATCACCCCCAGACGGATGGCCTCGTTGAGAGGTATAACCACACGGTAAAACTCATCCTAAGGAAAACCATTTCCGAGACAGGAAGAGACTGGGATAGACAACTACCTTTAACCTTGTTCGCCATACGAACACACACACAATCCTCCACAGGATTTAGCCCATTCGAATTGGTGTTCGGGAGAAAGCCTAGAACCCTGGTGGATATGGCAGCCGAACAGTGGGAGGAGGAAGAAGACGAGGGAAAACCTCTCCTCGCGTATACCACACAGCTAAAAACCCGTTTAGCGACTCTCTGGAACCAGGTGAGGGAGAACCTCGACGGGGCTCAGCACAGGCAAAAAACGGTCTATGACCGGAACACCACCCTTAGACACTTTAACGTGGGGGATAAAGTCCTGCTCCTTCTGCCCTCCTCGGATAACAAACTCTTGGCTCATTGGCAAGGTCCGTACTCAGTCCTTGCCCAAATCACCCCTGTCACCTACAGAGTAGCCGTCCCACACAGCGGCGACAAAGGGCAGATATACCATGTGAACCTGTTAAAACTGTGGGTAGATAACACAGACGGCCCACGTAAGCCAGCCCCCGCCCTACTCGTCACGGACAGCGCACCGTTGGAAATTTCCTTCCCCTCCCTGGGCAACGCACCGGTCCTCAACACCATACCCAAGGGACCCCACTTGAACCCCGAGCAGAACCAGGCCCTCTTACAACTCCTTCGGCGCTATCAGGACGTGTTCTCCACCAAGCCAGGGAGGACAACACTCGTACACCACGAGATACGGACTGAGGGGGCAACACCGATAAGACAACGACCCTATCGTATCCCAGAGGCCAGGCGACAGATCGTAGAATCAGAAGTGCAGGACATGCTCGCGGCGAGTATTATTCAGCCCTCCTGTAGCCCTTGGTGCTCACCCATCGTATTGGTGCCCAAACCCAACGGCACTGTCCGCTTCTGCATCGATTATCGGCGCTTAAACGCCGTATCCCGATTTGATTCCTATCCAATGCCCCGGGTCGACGAAATGCTCGACCGCTTGGGAACAGCACGATACATGACAACGCTGGACCTAACGAAGGGCTACTGGCAGATAGCCCTAGCACCAGACGCCCGTGAAAAAACAGCCTTCGCCACCCCTTCGGGTTTATACCACTTCCGGGTGCTTCCCTTTGGGTTGCACGGAGCCCCTGCCACCTTTCAGCGGTTGATGGACGTAGTACTAAAACCTCACCATGAGTATGCAACCGCCTATCTTGACGACATAGTCATCTTTAGCACAACCTGGGAAGAACACCTAACCCATATTGAGGCTGTTCTCAGTGGTCTTCGGGACGCCGGCCTCACTGCCAACCCGGACAAATGCATGATTGCCACAGACAACATAAAATTCCTGGGTTACCACGTACACCAAGGACATATCAGACCACAAGTGGATAAGGTACATGCCATCCAAGCCCTGAGCAGACCGACTACGAAACGAGGTATCCGGGCGTTCCTGGGGCTTGTGGGGTACTATCGTCGTTTCATCCCCCGGTTCTCCGAAGAGGCCGCCCCTCTCACGGACATGTTAAAAAAGACACAACCCAACACAATCCATACATGGACCCTCGAACAGACCCGCAGTTTCAACACCCTGAAAACCCGGTTATGTAACGATCCCCTCCTGATCTGTCCGGATTTCACCCGCCCATTTACACTCCAAACGGACGCCTCTGACAGGGGCTTGGGAGCGGTCCTTTCTCAGGTTGCCGCCTCAGGGGATTCCCATCCCATTGTCTACCTGAGCCGCAAACTCCTTCCCCGGGAGGCGCACTATTCCACTGTGGAGAAGGAATGTCTGGCGATCCGGTGGGCGGTACAAGCGCTGCAGTACTACCTCCTGGGTCGCCCTTTTACCCTATTGACAGATCATGCCCCTCTAGTGTGGTTGGCTACACACAAGGACACCAACCCCCGGGTTCTGCGATGGTTCTTAGCACTCCAACCTTTTTCCTTTCAGGTGGCCCACCGGCCGGGTCGTCAGCAGCTCAACGTGGACTTCCTCTCCCGCTGCCAGGATTCCTCATGGCCCGAGCGGCCATGCCGGGAGGGGATGCACTGTGACAACTCAGCAGCCGATCCACATCCGGAGTGCCCCGGGGGCGCTCCCACGTCCCGACTGGTGCTGACGCTGCCGCCAGAAAGGGGGCGGAGCCTACATGCGTATGAAAACCCGGAAGAGGAAGGAGGTGTGGGTGGAGGCGAGGAGACGGAGACATCCACAGGAGACGGCGTGACGGTGAACGAGGAAGCAGACGAGGGAGACCAGAGCATCGGGACGGAGACGAACGAAGAGGAGGTCGACACCCGGACGCCCAGCGGACGCCGAGAGGAAGCGGACACGAGGGCGCAGGCGAGCCCCGAGGAGGACGCGCTGGACGAGGCGACCGGGTCCCTGTCAGCGGGCTCCGGTTTCAGGCGAGTAGTGGGAAACACAGGGAAATCGGTGATTGGGTGGTGGACAAGGGAGGCGGGTTTCTCCGGTCTATAACTGGGTGGGTTGTGGTACCTGGGACGTACGGGAGAGCTTTGGAGTCCCTCAACACCCCGACCCAATCCCTGAATTGTGTGACAGCCCAAAAGGGGGAGGAAAGACGCGGGGAGGCAGACAGAGACAATTGGGAAAACCCTGAAGGAAGGGGCCCAGGAAGGAAAGGGGAGTATAACCCTGACAGTGCAAGAACCCACCTACACCTAGGGAGAAGTATCCCTGAGTAAACATAGGTAGCACAGGGCGAGAGTAGGCCACCACACAGGTTATCCTAACCGCCTGTCCTTTTCTTTCTCCGAGGGGACGCCTGGAGACGCCAGCCCCACGGGACAACCATTGGAAGGACCGAGAACCCAGAGGGACGATCGACGGAGAGAAGGGACCACTTGGACCTACGGGAAAGCTTCATCCTGCTATTTCTGTCCTATGTTGGGTTTAATAAAGCCTCTTTTCCGCATCAAGTAGTCCTTTGCCTCTGTGGTCGTTCACAGGGTCACTCTTGACAGAGATGGTACATTGGACCCCTCTGCCCCAGGCATTGCTCTTAAGTGTGGGTGGATGTGTTGCAACTACCTACACTTGGGTTTTCCTACTAAACCTATCTAGTAGTTGTAGTCAGGGTGTGCTACTCCCTTTGCTCTACAACAACTAAGTTCAGTAGAACTTAAAAGTATATAACTAATCTTGTTTTATATGTACCTACAGGTACCTATGTGATCTTTCAATTGGTAACAAAGAGATTACAACGGTAAAACACAGCAAGCTCAAATCCAACCGCTGCTCACCAATGTGAGAAGTTGGCCTGGTATATGATGTTCACTAGTTAAAGTGACCACCTTGTACCATGCCAAGCAACCCTTATGGTGTGGTTGTAAGTCAACCTTTTCGGACTAGCTGCCCTAGTGGTAGCGTAGGCTAAGCAGTCTTTGAGGCTAAACTCGTTAAAGCGTGTTAAGCAGGCTGTTTTACCATATGTAACCCCCCTTTATACCAGTGAAAGGACACCACACAGATATATATTCAAAATATATATGTATTTATTACTCAAAGTATCCCCTAGACTCTTTATGAGCACAGGAGCACAAATCGTTAAACAAGAAAGTATCACAATATACAGAAGTTGCACTTTATATGGATAGGCCCTGGTGGCCGCTCAAACCATATACTAAAATAGTGGTATAAGTACCACGACTAGGAAAGGGAAAAGGCCTAGGGCCTCTAGAATCGCTGGGCCTACAAGGAGCTAACGTTAGTTAGTGACCAGGAGGTCCACGGGTCGCGTGTGCAGTGAGGAAAGTTACACGCGGGCTCCCATAGGTTTTCAATGGGTGCGTAAAAGTTCAAAAGTTACTGCTAAAAGGGTCTTCTGGTTGAAGTACGAAATCAAGACTTCAGATCTAAACATTAGAGATGTCACTCTACACTTGTGCACCGGAGTGCCAGCTTTACCTCACCCACAGGAAGCGGGTGCATAGGTCTCGAAGTGCGTCGGGTTTCGTCTATCTGTTCAATGGAGCCTGGTGACAAAGATGCTGCAGGCGGCCGGTCCAGAAGAGATACGGTGGATCCAAGGGTGGATCAGAGTTGTAGAAGACCTGTAAGCAGAGGTGACAGTGTTCACAGTCACTAGCCAGTGACCGGCGTGGCACCAGGTAGGTACCAGGCGATGTCGGGTGCAAACAGGTGAAGAGGTGTAGCTTGTCTCCGCAGCCACGTGGTCCCTGAAGGTCAACGACGTCCAGGAGTCAGTTCAAAAGCTGTCCCATAGGGAGGAGCCTAGCGCTTGACCAAGATGGCCGCGTGAGCTTAGAGCTCCCGAGACCCTCGCGCCCTCCGTCGACTATCCTGTCTCTAATCCTGATTGTATGCATGGCATCGTGTCGCTGAGTTGCCAGGGAGGCGATTGATGCTGCCTGCGGTCGGATCGTCCATCGGGAACCGGACTTATGACTGGCGAAAGATTGCGGCCTAACTCCCGGAGATGCCAGGGGCTAGAGTTGGCAGGATGCCCGACTCCTAGTTGATCAACAACGGCCTGGTGAGGTGTGAACTGTCGGACGGAGGCCCTCGCTCTTTCACTTTCGGTTTCGTTCCCTTTGTCTGCCCGGACATTGTAGTGCTCTGGGTGGCTTTATAACCCCGGGGACGCTCGGCGAGCTACTTTGGAAGAACAAGGCGGACCTGCTCCCTCTTTATACCTCTCTCTGAGAGGGGACGGTCTTCACTGCATTGGACTGCCTGGAGTCCATCATGTCGGGCAAGGCAGAAGGAGATCGGCTGAAGACTAAGTCCACCAGGCGGGGAACGTATTCCCAAGTCAACAGTATGGACCGATACGCCCTCCTGAAGACATCGCCGAGTGGATCGAGCCAGGCGCCGGATGCCCAGAAGGAGGACTCGCCTGGGACACCGGAGCTCTCCCTGCAGGATGTCATGGGCGCGCTTGATGGGATGCAGACCTCGATGGGGCGGCAATTCGAGGCCCTGGCACATAAGGTGGATGCCATCCTGGTGGATGTCAACTTGATCCGCTCGGACCTGGGCAAGACAAACGAACGCGTTAAGGACCTGGACCACAAGACCACGGGCCTCACTGATGAGGTTGCGGATCTGCAGAACGAGGTCCGGAAGCTGAGGGCCGAGAGTGACCTCGCCGCCCGCCGGCTGGAGGACTTCGAGAGCCGGTCCAGGCGCAACAACGTGCGCGTCATCGGGGTCCCGGAGTCCTCAGATGAGGCTTCGGTGGACCTGCTTGTGGAAGATTTGGTCCTCAATCATCTGAAGCCTAAGGGCCTTGGAAAGTTTTTTGCGGTGGAAAGGGCCCATAGAGTGCCGGGCGGACGGCCCAAGGCGGGTGCCCCGCCGCGGCCGATTGTCGCCCGGCTCTTTCATTTCCGAGATCGGGACGCTATCCTGCAAGCTTCGAGGGTGACGGGCCCAGTCCCCTTCCAGAATGCGTCGGTGAATTTTTATCCGGACTTCACCCAGCAGGTGCAGAGACAGAGACAGAGCTTCCTGGGGGTGAAGCGAAGACTTCGGGAACGGGACCTAAAATATGCCATGCTTTTCCCCGCCAGACTACGGGTGGTGCATGAAGATCGGACATTCTTTTTTGACTCTCCTGTTATGGCCGACGAATGGTTGGACGCTTTGCCCCGGCGACGGACCGGGGACGACACAGCTGAGCATGGAGATAGTGGCCGATGATGGACAGGGCTGATACCTCAAAGCCGGCCTGACTTGATTTGACCATATTTGAAGATTTGAACAGAGTGCAGTAACTGTGGAGGGTTGCGGGAGGACGAGGGGTGCTCTTTTCCTCCCTTGGGGTACTTTTTGTAGATTTTTGTTTTTGTAGGGCGACAGGCACACTGCAAGTTGGGGGGGCTTTTTAAGCTGCAGCAGGGGTGCAGGGTGGGGGGAGTTATGGGGAGTTTGAATTTGTTGTTGGGGGGTTTATTTCTGCAAGGCATGATGATTATCCTCAGGGTTGTTCCATGGTGGCGCCTCGGGTGTGGGGTGGGCCTCTTTCCGTTTGAGGATGGGGGGTAGAGGCCTAAGTGTTATAAGCTGGAATGTTAATGGTTTGGGGGATCGCATTAAGAGGGGGATTGTTTTGCAATTTCTGAAACGCTCAATGCCAGACGTTGTACTGCTGCAGGAGACGCATCTCATAGGCAATACGTGCTATGCCCTGAATAGGAAGGGGTATAAATTAATTGCACACTCGGGATTTTCTTCTGGGTCCAGGGGTGTGGGCATCCTTGTTAGAGCATCGCTGCCCTTTGAGGTGGACTCCACCATTGTTGACGATAGGGGGAGGTTTGTGGCGGTGGCGGGGCGGTGGGAAGGAAGGACTTTGGTTTTGGTTTCGGTTTATGTCCCGCCGGCCCTGCAGGCCGCCACATTTGCTGAATTGGGCAGGGCTTTGCTGACTCTCCCGGGGGGCATGCTGGTAGTGGGAGGGGATTTCAACGCTGTGGGCTCCGGACTGCTGGATAGATACCCGCCCAGGGACACAGGGGGGGCTCAGAAATGGCTTCCAGACCTCCTGGACACATTTGGCCTGATAGACTGCTGGAGGCTCCGGCACCCCACACAGAGTCAATACACGTTTCACTCCGGGGCGCATGGTAGCCTCTCCAGGATTGACTACCTGCTCACTCTGGCCGCACATGCCTCGTTGATATCCGAGGCGAGGCACATGGCACGTGGTATCTCTGATCACTCGCCAGTGTGGATCCGGCTGGATCTCGGTCGGGAGGGAGGAGGGAGGGTGGCCCCCATTAACCCATGGTATTTCCGAGACCCCAAGATGCGCAGCGCCCTGGTAAAGAAGGTAGATAATTACTTTAAGGACAATCTGGGAACCGTGGACTCGGCGATCTCGCTGTGGGAAGCTTTTAAGACCGTGCTTCGGGGGGAGGCCCTCTCCCTGGTGGTGACTGCCAAGAATCGGAGGGATTGCGAAGTGCGGCAAGTGGAGGAGGAGATTGCGGCCCTTGAGGGGGATATGGAGGAGGAGGTCACAGAGTCCTCATTGCATGAGCTTTGCTTGAAGCAGGCGGAGTATAGGGACCTGGTGACAGAAGCCGCCAAGACCCTTAGCAGGGAACAACAGGGCCGTCTGTATGATGTTGGAGATAAGGCAGGGAAACTCCTGGCGTGGCTGGACAGGAAGGAACGGGTCAATAGAGTGGTGCCAGAGTTGATTGGAGAGGGGGGAGAGGCGATTGTGGAACCTGAGGGGATTGTGGAGTGTTTTGCGGAGTATTTTCATAGGGTTTATTCCTCTGTGTCGGACAGGCCGCCCGAAGACTCGACTGATCTCCTCCGTGATATCGAGTTGCCCTGCCTCTCTGACATAGATAGGGACGATTTGGATGGCGACATCACGGTTGATGAGGTGGCGGGGGCGATTCGCGCGTTGAATTCGGGTAAGGCCTCTGGACCGAACGGACTGCCGATCGATCTGTACAAACTGTTCCCGGATAGGGTCGCCCCTCACCTGCGCGCCATGTACTTGGAGGCGCGGGGGGATGGGATCCTTCCGTTGGATCAGCGGCTGGCGTCGATCATGGTCATACATAAAGAGGGTAAACCCCGAGATAGATGCGCCTCCTATCGGCCCATTTCACTCCTCAACGCTGAGCCGAAAATTCTGGCCAAACTCCTGGCTACCCGTCTGATTAGGGTACTTGGCGATCTGGTCCACCCGGATCAATCTGGCTTTATCCCGCACCGAAACACAGCATTGAACCTTAGGCGTCTTCATGGCGTCATCGCCAGGGCGGGCACGCTGCGTGAACCGGCTGTTGTGGCATCTCTTGATGCCACGATGGCCTTTGACATGGTGGAGTGGGCATACTTATGGGCCGTGCTGGCCAAGTTTGGTTTCGGTCGCGGGTTTGTGAGTTGGGTCCGGTTGCTGTACGAGGGGCCACTAGCGAATGTTGTGGTGAATGGTCGGGCATCTACTCCGTTTCAGCTTGGTAGGGGTACTCGGCAGGGCTGCCCCCTGTCGCCTCTGTTGTTCGCCCTCGCCCTTGAACCGTTGGCTGCGTGGATACGTTGGCACCCGGATATACGGGGCCTTCGGTGGTCGCCTGATCACGAGGACCGTATTTCGCTCTATGCCGATGATATCCTGTTGTATCTTGCCTCACCGAAGAAGTCACTTATAGTGGTCTGTGACGTACTCGCATCGTTCGGTAGGAACTCGGGGCTTGTGATTAATTGGGGCAAATCGTATTTGTACGTTCTTAGTGGCGAGGTCCCACCGATCCCTAGAACATGTTCGATACAGGTTGCCCAGCAAGGTTTTGTGTATTTGGGGATTTTTATATCCATGGAACCTGTTGTGCGCTATGAGAGGAACCTGCTCCCCCCCTTGGCACGCTTGAGGCGAGATGTTGAAGGTTGGCGGAGGCTGCCGCTCTCCCTTGTTGGGCGTGCGGCCCTGTTCAAAATGATGTCCCTTCCCCGCTTCCTCTACGCCCTCCAGAACACCTTGGACTGGGTACCGGCCAAATACTTTCTGGAGGTCGAAGGCCTCCAAAGGACGTTGCTGTGGGATGGGCGGCCGCGAATAGCTATTTCAAAGTTGACGCTCCCATGGTACGATGGGGGCATTGCGCTCCCAGACATCCGACGGTACTATTGGGCCACGCAGCTGAGCGCGATCAACCATGGGTTTTACGGCCCTGCCCTTAGCCCTGGGTATGCCATGGATAGGTGGCTGCTGCGCGGAGGCAACTACTACAGGGCGTTGTATTCGCGGTCCCTAGACTCGTCCCTCACGGGGCCCACAGGTGTGGCGGTGCGCGTATGGAAGATGGCGACCGACTCGCTGGGCTGGAAGGATAGGCTCACCCTCGCTACCCCATTGTTTGAATCGGAACGGTTGGGAAGACTCTGGCACACGAAGGGCTTTGATAAGTGGGACCTGATAGGTATATCCAAGGTGGGAGATGTGCTGCATAAGGGGAGGGTAAAGTCCTTCGAGGAGTTGCAGACTGAGTTTGAGCTAGGGCCTTCAGAGTATTTTAGGTATATCCAGCTGCGTCACGCCCTCCGATCAGTCCTTGTGGAGGGTGAGAAGGTGCCGGAGTCCTCTCCCCTTGAGGACCGAGTCCTTGATGGTCATATGCCCGAGAGCACGATTTCGCTCATATATAAGAAGTTGATAAACGTCCGGGCAGACTTGCTATTGGGGCTGAGAGAACAGTGGACCAGGGATGGCCTCGAGTTGGATAATGAGGACTGGCAGTCAGCGGTCTCTTCGCCTAAGGAGGTTGCGATCCCGTCGCGTCTGAGGCTGGTGCAGCTTAAAATACTGCACCGGGTGTATGTTACGGGGCCAAGGCTGGTCCACATGGGATTCTCGGAGGACGGCCTGTGCAGAAGGGGATGTGGTATGGTGGGTACTTTCCTGCACATCATCTGGGAATGTGGTGTCATTGTGGAGTTCTGGAGGAGAGTCCATGCAGTTATGGGGGAGGTGACGGGCATTGTGGTACAGCCGGAGGCGCGGTGCTGCCTCCTGAACGTCTGGGGCCCCACTGATCTCGATGAGGCGCAGACCCAATGGGTGACTCTGGGTAACATGGTAGCTAAAAGGGATATCGCGCGATTATGGGGCTCCTCAGGAACCCCTACACTGACCGCGTGGAAGGAGAACATGGATTGGAGCATGTTTAGGGAGAAGACGGTCTACTGCTCTAGAGGTCGCCCCCGGAAGTGGCATGCCATCTGGGGGCGGTGGAACCAATACAGGGGGGGAATATGTCTTGCCCCGGACCTGGAACCTCCCGAGGAACAGCTTTCCCCCTGACCTGCCTTCCAGCACAGTTTGGTTTTGGTAACCGTTCTGGGCCTCTGCTGTTCCCCTTCTTCCTCCGCACACAGTCTTATACTTAGTAGATGAGTGGGGTCCTGCCTCCCCTGGGGGCTTTCGCCATGGGATTTCAATGTTTCTGCCTTGCTGGGGTTTGTTGTGTGTTTTTTCTGTGTTTATTTAAAATTGGACCTTTGCATTACTCATCGTACTGTATCTGGGACACATTACTGTATCTAACTTGCAATGCTGCCGAACCCTCGGGCTGTCGGCTGAATAGCTGTGTCCTGAATTTCGAAATAAAGGTTTTCAAAAAAAAAAAAAAAAAAAAAAAAAAAAAAGCTGTCCCATGCAGGCTCTCGGTGTCGGCGGTGTCGGCGACTCGAAGGAGGCAAACAAGCCTTGGCAAAAGCAGGAGTCATAAGAAATGAAGAAAGCTGATGGTTCTGACCAGCAAGGTCAGAGTGGCTGCTCCTTTGGAGGGCAGCAGGGGCCAGTCTGGGGCAACCAGACCAGTGTCGTAGTTTTCAAGATAAGTCACCAAAATGGCCACTAGCCAACGGGCCAGGGACCGGGCAGGCGCGTCGAGTTGCAAAGTGCAGAGGGGCCCCACGCAGATCGTGGAGATGCTGGAGGGCTCACCTTTGGTGTAGATGCTGCTCGGATGTTGGGCTTCTCAGGACCCAAAGCAAAACTTGGAGGGAGCCTCTGTTGTTGCGCTTGCAGCTTGTCAAGTGTCTTTTCAAGATGGCTGGCTCCACGTGTCTCGGTGCCTCCACGGGTTCCTTCCTTGCAGGGACTATGGATCGGGCGGTGAGAGGTCTGGAGGTCCAGTTCTTGTCGGTCTCTGGGCTCGGGCTCTGGCAGGAGGCGGCAGCAAAGCAGACGTCGATTCGCTGGTTGGTGCTTGCGTTAGCAAGATGGTAACTCCCTGACCATAGGGGAGAATTCCTTCTGTCCTCTGTGCAGCAGAGCGTCGAAGTTTCCGTCTTCTTTTTAGTGTTAAGTTGATTCCAGGATGTCTGAAGTCTTAGGACACAGCTCCTACCTTTAAGCGGATTCTAGGGGCCGGACTACCTGCTAGGTCCCTCCCTAAGGGTGGGACCAGGAAGGGGGGTGGTTACACCCCCAATCCTTTGTCCAGCTCGCCCCAGGTCCGGGGCTGGTGTGCCCCAGGACCGGTTTGACTGGCATATGCACCGAGGCTCCTTGTGAGCCTCAGGCATGTCTGATTCTATTCAAGCCCTACCTGACCAATACACAAAATCCTGTCTGGGGGTGGTGCACGCACCTCCCCTGGCAGGAAACCCTTTGTCCACGTCTCCCAAGCTGGAAGGACTCCCAGCAGCAGGAGGGCAGACTTGTGTCTGTGGTAGCAGCGTCCATTTTGTGGAGCTGAGGCTATGTCTGATTTTACCCGGGTTTCAGGATCTGTACATGTCGTGTCCCTCTAGAAGGGTGGAATGCTAACCCCGTCGCCAGAATTGGCGAGGGGTTAGTATTCCAATTCGTATGACACCTTACTCAACATGTTTTGATAAAGCCAAACCAAAGATAGCATTTAACCGCGAGGTTCATAATGCACTTAAGAGTATATGGTATGGCGATATCTGGAAACGGTAGAAGGAAGTTGTTCCGACCACTGCAGACAGGCTCAGCTCATGCCAGAGCACCATCTCACATGGAACCAAGCACTCTGCCTTCAGGATTGTTAAGGCCTGCCATAGGAGTGACTTATAGGTTAACATGTGTCCCATTTAAGGTTAGGTATAGGTATACTACACCTAAGTAAGAGGTGGTTACACCAACTTACCCCAGCTGAGTGATCAGCCAGTTGTGTCAAATTGTTAGGCCAGGCCAGGGCTGGCACAATACATGCTTCAGCCCCTGGTAGGCCTTAGATACACCAATGCCCTGGGTACCTAGTGTACACTGGTACAGGGGCTCACAGGGTGATCCAATTCCAATTGGTTATGCACCTATAGTGCATAGTGTCAATTTAGTAGAGAGAACAGCAGGCTGGGGGTCTAATTAGCAGGCCCACAGCCTCATTATGTCAAAAACCAGTGAAGCAAAAAGCAAACATTTGGGGTGACCATAGGATAGCAGACCCTACTCTCCTACAGACCTTTAGTCGCAGCTACAGCCCGAACGGCTGAACAGAATTACTTGAAATTTAGCAGAGAGGTAGCTATAAGGTCAAGGAAGTGCCTTTTGCAGGTCTGGTGTAAATCTGTTCAGTATTTCCTGAGAAAATAGCATTTAAAAGCATATCAATATCTATACGCGCGCAGGGTGCACACACTGTGCAAGCCCTGTGCGTGCACCCTGCCGTGCGCGAGCGTAATTCGGATTGGTTGTTAGATGTCAGTAAACATTCGAATCGGTCGAAATCAGGAAGTGTGGGCCGCCATTTTGTCTGTCGCACTGAAAAGGAAAGGTGGAGAACGTGAATAGGGGGCAGAGTAGGGAGTTCTTGACCCCCAAGCCATTGTCAGGGGGTCACAGTAGGACCACGAAGGGCAAAAAAAATGATTTTAATTTTTTTTAAAAACATCGCGAGGTGCGCGCACCCGAAAAAAAACATTAAAAAAAATAGAAATAAAAATCAAGTTTAAGTGTTTAGATATTAGGTGGCTCTAAAAAGAGCCCTTGTGTTTATTGAGTGTTTTTCGGTACCTACAAGTAAGAACCGATGCAGAGTCTAAAGTTCAAGAGGAAGACTCTGTTGCCTTCATCATTGAAATGTACACCATCTCTTTTTTAATTACTTTGCCACTCCCCTCTCTTTGTCAGGGAGTCCCTGAAGGTTTACTAAAGGTGAAAAAAATGAACATTTTTTTAAAAAAAACATCATTGGGTGCGCGCAGGGTGCGCGCACCCCAAAAAAAACAAATGACAAATAGATTCAAAAAACAAGTTTTTGTGTTTAGATTTTAGGTGGCTCTTAAAAGAGCCCTTGAGTTAATGTAGGGACAGAGGAAGAGAAAAACGAAAAAAAAAAATAACAAAACTATGGCCTAGTGCAAGGGTGCTCCTCAAATTTTCTCTGAATGAGATCAGCACTGCTCTCACCCATAGTAATAAGAGTAGCACAATCCATGCAACGTGTACTCATCCTCCCTAAACAAGGACGAATATCCAGAGGTGTGTAAGAAGGTGAAGGCACCATCGCAGAAGAAGTGCTCGGCTGAGCTGCCGAAGATGTGCTCGGCTGAGCTGCTGCAGATGTCGTCGGCTGAGCAGGTGGAGGGTTTGCTCCAGAAGCTTGACAAAAAGTCACAGGATGCATTTTCTCAACGTGCCTCATCATTGTGTGAATACTAAAAGAGTACTTCTTATTAGCATTCCCACGTGACAAGATGCGGTGACAAAGTATGCAGGTGACCTTTGGTGCATTCACCTTCTTTTGTCCCTCAGGAAAAGTGAAAAACTGCCATATAAAGGAGTCTTTCTTCTTCCTCTGCCTCTGTCTCTCAAGAGTGTCCTGCTCACTCTCAGAAGGTGGCTGGTGCTCTGCCATTGTCTCACAAAAACAGAGTAGCTCCTTCTCCAAGGGAATAAGAACTACTAATGAGGGGAGTGGGTGTAGTTTTGGAAGAATCTGGAACTGAAAGTACTTTGAACCAATGAAAAGTGATGTTTCTTGATCACATGACTTGCCATGAGGGGATTGGGTGTGGTGTTGAAACAATCTGAAACTGAAAGTAATGAAAACCAATTAAAAGTGTTGTTTTATTAATCACATAACCCGAGGTGCGCGCACGGAGCAAGCTCAGAGCGCGCACCGTGCAATTACGCATGCGTGAACGCGTACGCGTGCATGCGCATAAGTATTATGCGCGTACGTAATGCGCATATGCAGCACGCGCGCATGCGCGAACGTCAGCGCGCGTACTCTACGCGTATACGCGAGTGTAGCGCGTGGAGCACGTGCGACGCACGCATGCGTACGTACGCATGCGTACTGGGTGCGCGCTGCGAGCGCATACTAAAACGTATGTATGCGTACGTATATAACGCATGTGTACGTACGCATGCGTACTGGGTGCACGCTGCGAGCGTGTACTAAAACATACGTATGCGTACGTATATAACGTACGCATGCGTACACAAAAAACGTACGCATGCGTACTAGGTGCGCGCTGCGAGCGCGCACTAAAACGTATGTATGCGTACGTAGATAACGTACGCCTGCGTACATGAAAAACGTACGCAAACGTACTAGGTTCGCGCTCAGTGCGCGCACCCTAAAAATTTATTGAAAAAAATAAATAAATAAAGTGGACATAAGTTAATAGAAGATATTAACTATGCTGTTCAACTTTATCCAAATTCAAAGTAAAAAAAAAATGACCCACACAAAATTAAAGGATACAGATAATTTATAAATGTATATATAGGGAAATTTTTGTAAAAGAAATATATAAAAAATATATTAAAAAATTCTAAAATTAGCATTTTAAAAACCTTTGAAATTCACTGAAAAAAACATAGGTTTCACACACGTTATAGTTAGGAATTAGCATTTAAAAAACCTTGCAAATTCACTGAAAAAAACATAGGTTTCACACACGTTATAGTAAGCTGGACATTTTACTCGTAAAAAAACAATGAAATTCACCCGTTATAGTTAGTTCAGCTAACTATGACTCGCGCGCCCGCAATCCACTGCTGATGACGTCACATATTACATCACTCATGACATGGTCAGTGACATCACTCATGACATCACTGATGACATCTCAAATGACATCACTGATGACATCACTGATGATGTCATCCATGTGAAAAATTAGCACATCTTTTCACACCCTAATATAACTTTTGATCATTCAGCTGTGCAGTCACTCATACTTACAGTCACTCCATACAAAACTATCTTATGCATTTATACACCTATATAGACACTCACACACCACCAATCATCTATAGAGGTACTCTCACACCTAGTCAGTCATGCAAATAATCACACTCCCATTTACTCAGCTATGCGGTTATACACACTCAAGTTCACTTAGTCATAAAAATAGTACCACATTCTTACCCTCTTATAGAATCATTCATACAAGCACAAACTCATCCATACAGTCACTTTCACAATCACACACTCTCACATCTACCCACTTATATACTCTTATACGCATATATACTGCCTTTCACATATGTAGTTAGTCACAAATGTACCACTGAGATATACATTCAATCCCTAACACACCCATACATACACTCACTCAACCATACAGTCCATCACAGATGCACTCTTAAAACCATGCACCCATAGAATCACCCACTCACACATTTATGCATAGAGTCACACACACCCTACCCACACATACACTCAGGAACCCATACAGATACTGAGACACTGAGATACTGAGACAAGCAATCAATAACTCATATACACACTTATATAGGTATTTACAAAACCATGCAGCCACTTATACATCAACATACAGACACATACTAACATTTACACAGTTTAGTCACTAGTCTGCAGTAAGATACATTTAATGACTCACTTATAGAGTCAGTTACGCACCACAGAAAATCATCAATTTACACACTTGTACACCCACTCATTCTTCAACAGGCCTTTCCCTATATATATTAAACATATTAAAATTGTTCAGAAACACATACTCAAGGGATGACGTCATCAGTGATGTCATTTGATATGTCATCAGTGATGTCATGAGTGATGTCACTGACCATGTCATGAGTGATGTAATATGTGACGTCATCAGCAGTGGATTGCGGGCGCGCGAGTTATAGTTAGCTGAACTAACTATAACGGGGGAATTTCATTGGTTTTTACGAGTAAAATGTCCTCCTAGAAACGGTCACAACATGGACAGCCTAGCGGTAGCTACTCACAAATGGCTCACCGACGCCGCTGATCACTGTTTACCCACCCCTCATATCAAAGGAAATAGACACCGCCACCCTGCCCCATGGTTCAATGACTTTTTAAAAACTGAAAAATCGAAATGCAAGGCACTTGAGCGTCAATGGCGAAAAGACTACGCCCCTGACGCAAAAAAGACCTACCATGAAGCCAGGAATTTATATCATACTGCCTGCGCAAAAGCACGAGCCTCATTCGTTTCTAATACTATCACGGAAGCAACAAATAAGCCGAAAACCTTGTTCAATATAGTCAAAGAACTAGCAGGCGCACAAAACACAGCCTCGGCTCCCCCACTGAACACTCAACAATGCCAAGACCTAGCATGTTTCTTTACTGAAAAAATCGAGAAAATCATCAGGGACATTAATACCAACAATAATGAACCACCCCCTTTTTCTGACTCGGAACATGTTCCCTCCTGTGAAAATACCCTGGAAGCCTGGCCTCCCTTTTCGGTAGATACACTGAAGACATCAAGTCCGGCTCCCCCAGGGATCCTATCCCGATTAAAATAATTAAACAACTGGACGATCGCTCCCTGGAAATCATCGTAGATACGCTTAACTCCTCGTTTGAACTTTCTACAGTCCCGATCCTCTGGAAACACGCCATGATAACGCCATTGCTAAAAAAGCCCACAGCAAATCCGGATAGTCCAGCCAACTACAGACCCATATCCCTGCTCCCTGCCTTCTCCAAATGCTTGGAGAGACACGTCCACTCGGTCCTATCCACCTTTGCCGAAGAAAACTCGCTTTTGCACCCCTCACAATCGGGTTTTCGGGCTGGTTTCTCGACAGAAACCACCCTTCTAGGAGTTACAGAACACATCCGCAATCTCCTCGATAAAGGTCAGACGGTCGCGCTCGTGCTTTTAGATCTGAGCGCGGCCTTTGACACCATATCCCATGAAACTCTCATCAAGGCATTATACAGAAATGGTGTCCGTGGAAAAGCGCTTAACTGGATTCGATCCTTCCTGGGGGAACGGACTTTCCAAATAACATCCTCACTGGCCTGTTCCGACACCTTCAATGCCCCCCACGGCGTGCCACAGGGATCTATATTGAGTCCCCTGTTTTTTAATCTTTACCTTAGACCCCTAGCTGACTTAGCCGAAAAATCTGGACTTACCCTCATGACCTACGCCGACGATTCCCAAATTATATTCTCCCTATCTGAATCCTGTCCGACATCCCCATCTCTCCTCAAATCAGGGCTTCAAAACATCCTTAATTGGATGACAAGAAACCAATTAAAGCTCAATGGAGACAAGACAGAGATTCTTCTCTTAGGAAAACGTCAAGATCTCTGGAATCCTTCACACTGGCCAAACCAGATGGGTAATTTTCCTACCCCAGTGACTCAAGTTCGTAATCTGGGAGTCATCTTGGATAGCTCCCTCTCCATGAGCCAACAGGCCAACAAAGTTGTCGGCCTATGCCTTACCATCATCAAATGGCTGAGGAAAATCATTTGGATGCTGCCCTCTTCCACTCAAAAGACCGTAGTCAATGCCCACATAACATCACGGCTTGACTACGGCAACATTCTGTACCTTGGCTCAAATAAAGCGGTAGTCAGTCGACTACAACTTGTCCAGAACGCTGCAGTCCGACTACTGTACAGAATCCCTAAATATTCCGGAGTCTCGAGCTACCGTCGGGAACTCCACTGGCTCAGGGTAGAAAGCAGAATCCGTTTTAAAGCCCTGAACTACATGTTCAGAATCAAAGCAGGTACTGCACCCAAATACCTTCTAGCTCTGGCTCACCCCTATACTCCCAAGCGTAATCTTCGCTCGCAATCAGCTGCCAACTTCTGTGTACCAAGATTTAAATTGGCAAGAATGGGAGGCAGATCGTTCGCCCACCTTGGACCCCTCTGGAACGCACTCCCTCCCTTCATTCGAAAGGAGGAAAACCATGTCAGGTTCAGAAGGCACGTCAAGACCTGGCTATTCGAACAATAACAAGAATAGCCAATAAATTCTCCTGACATCTTTATGCTGTGTCTCGGCGCCGGGAAACCCTTTTTGGCTAGCTGTAGCGCCTTACAAACTTAAAACATAAATAAATAAATAAAAAACTAAAGAGAGGGAAGTTCCCTCGGGCGCACGTAGGCCTGCGGGGCAGCAGCGGCGGTAACCGCGGCAGCGGCGACAGGTTCCGATCCGACCGCCACCAGCGACCCCCTCCTCCCCACTTTTTCTTAAGCTTAAGCTTTTTCCTCTGCTCCACACCGCCCGATGCCGCCGGCCACCCCCCAGTAGGGGCAACAGCTCAGCTGTAGGAGAGTAGGGTCTGCTATCCTATGGTCACCCCAAATTTTTGCTTTTTGCTTCACTGGTTTTTGACGTATTGAGGCTGTGGGCCTGCTAATCAGACCCCCAGCCTGCTGTTCTCTCTGCTAAATTGACACTATGCACTTTAGGTGCATGACCCATTGGAACTGGATCACCCTGTGAGCCCCTGTACTAGTGTACCCTAGGTACTCAGGGCATTGGTGTATCTGAGGCCTACCAGGGGCTGAAGCATGTATTGTGCCACCCCTGGCCTGGCCTAGCAATTTGACACAACTGGCTGATCACTCAGCTGGGGTAAGTTGGTGTATCCACCTCTTACTTAGGTGTAGTATGCCTATACCTAACCTTAAATGGGACACATGTTAACCTATAAGTCACTCCTATGGCAGGCCTTAACAATCCTGAAGGCAGAGTGCTTGGTTTCATGTGAGATGGTGCTCTGGCATGAGCTGAGCCTGTCTGCAGTAGTCGGAACAACTTCCTTCTACCGTTTCCAGATATCGCCATACCATATACTCTTAAGTGCATTATGAACCTCGCGGTTAAATGCTATCTTTGGTTTGGCTTTATCAAAACATGTCGAGTAAGGTGTCAAACGAATTGGAATACTAACCCCTCGTCAATTCTGGCGACGGGGTTAGCATTCCACCCTCCTAGGGGGACACGACATGTACAGAACCTGAAACCCGGGTAAAATCAGACATAGCCTCAGCTCCACAAAATGGACGCTGCCACCACCGACACAAGTCTGCCCTCCTGCTGCTGGGAGTCCTTCCAGCTTGGGAGACGTGGACAAAGGGTTTCCTGCCAGGGGAGATGCGAGCACCACCCCAGACAGGATTTTGTGTATTGGTCAGGTAGGGCTTGAAAGGAAACAGACATGCCTGAGGCTCACAAGGAGCCTCGGTGCATATGCCAGTTCAATCCGGTCCTGGGGCACACCAGCCCCAGACCTGGGGCGAGCTGGACAAAGGATTGGGGGTGTAACCTCCCCCCTTCCTGGTCCCACCCTTAGGGAGGGACCTAGCAGGTAGTCCAGCCCCTAGAAACCGCTTAAAGGTAGGAGCTGTGTCCAAAGACTTCAGACATCCTGGAATGAACATGAAACTAAGAAGAAGACGGGAACTTCGACGTTCTGCTGCACAGAAGACTGAAGGAAATCTCCCCTATGGTCAGGGAGTGACCATCTTGCTAACGCAAGCACCATCCAGCGAATTGACGTCTGCTTTGCCGCCGCCTCCCGCCGGAGCCCGAGCCCAGAGACCGACAAGAACTGGACCTACAGACCTATCACCGCCCGATCCACAGTCCCTGAAAAGAAGGAACCCGTGGAGGCACCGAGACCCGTGGAGCCAGCCATCTTGAAAGACACTCGATTAGCTGAAAGCGCGACAAGATAGGCTCCCTCCAAGTTGTGCTTTGGGTCCTGAGAAGCCCAACATCCGAGCAGCATCTGCACCAAAGGTGAGCCCTCCAGCATCTCCACGATCAGCGTGGGGCCCCTCTGCACTTCGCGACTCAACGCGCCTAACCGGTTACTGGTCCGTTGACTAGTGACCATCTTGGCGACCATCTTGAAAAACTACGACAATGCTCTGGTTGCTCCAGACTGGCCCCTGCTACCCTCCAAAGGAGCAGCCCCTCTGACCTTGCTGGTCAGAGCTAACAGCTTTCTTCACTTCCTGCACTCCTGCTTTTGCCAAGGCTTGTTTGCTTCTTCTGAGTAGCCGACACCACCGACAGTGAGAGTGTGCATGGGACAGCTCGTGAACCGACGCCTGGACGTCGTCGACCTTCAGGGACCACGTGGCTGCAGAGACAAGCTACACCTCTTCACCTGTTTGCACCCGACATCGCCTGGTACCTACCTGGTGCCACGCCGGTCACTGGCTAGTGACTGTGAACACTGTCCCCTCTGCTTACAGGTCTTCTACACTTCCGATCCACCCTTGGATCCACCGCATCTCTTCTGGACCGACCGCCTGCAGCATCTTTGTCGTCAGGCTCCATTGAACAGATAGACGAAACCCAACGCACTTCGAGCCCTATGCACCCTCTTCCTGTGGGTGAGGTAAAGCTGGCACTCCGGTGCACAAGTGTAGAGTAACATCTCTAATGTCTAGGTTTGAAGTCTTGAATTCGTAGTCCAACCAGAAGACCCTTCTAGCAGTAACTTTTGAACAATTACGCACCCATTGAAAACCTATGGGCGCCCGCGTGTAACTTTCCTCACTGCACACGCGACCCGTGGACCTCCTGGTCACTAACTAAAGTTAGCTCCTTGTAGGCCCAGCGATTCTAGAGGCCCTAGGCCTTCTCCCTTTCCTGTTCGTGGTACTTATACCACTATTTCAGTATATGGTTTGAGCGGCCACCAGGGCCTATCCATATAAAGTGCAACTTTCGTATATTGTAATACTTTCTTGTTTAACGATTTGTGCTCCTGTGCTCATAAAGAGTCTAGGGGATACTTTGAGTAATAAATACATATATATTTTGAATATATATCTGTGTGGTGTCCTTTCATTGGTATAAAGGGGGGTTACATATGGTAAAACAGCTTGCTTAACACGCCTAAACGAGTTTAGCCTCAAAGACTGCTTAGCCTACGCTACCACTAGGGCAGCTGGTCCGAAAAGGTTGACTTACAACCACACCATAAGGGTTGCTTGGCATGGTACAAGGTGATCACTTTAACTAGTGAACATCATATACCAGGCCAACTTCTCACATTGGTGAGCAGCGGTTGGGATTTGAGCTTGCTGTTGTTTTACCTCTGTAATCTCTTTGTTACCAATTGAAAGATCATACAGGTACCTTTAGGTACATATAAAACAAGATAGTTATATACTTAAGTTCTACTGAACTTAGTTGTTGTAGAGAAAAGGGAGTAGCACACCCTGACTACAACTACTAGATAGGTTTAGTAGGAAAACCCAAGTGTAGGTAGTGGCAACACTTCCACCCACACTTAAGAGCATTGGCTGGGGCAGAGGGGTCCAAGGTACCCATCTCTGTCGAGAGTGACCCCCAGAGGGCACCATCCATCTTTGCTACCCTAAACCAGAACGAGCTCAGGCAGTTGGCTAATTCTAGGGGCCTTAAACAGCCCAAGAACCCTACCTCTGCTGAACTCAGAGAACTCTTGCAAACTGATGAAGATCAGAGAGCTCTCAAGAAAGCCTCCCAATTAGGCCCCTCAGGGACTGGAACAGGAGGCCCTCCTTCTGAAGATGCTACTGAAGCACCCCTTCCTAACAGTCACCCCTTAGGTGAGAATCAGACTACAGAGGATGAGGATCAGCATAGGGACGAGAATGACAAGGGGGATGAGTCTGATAATAGTAGTGATTCTGATGGGAGAAATAGCCCAGTGCCAGGTATTATACTTGGCCCAGCTAACTTAAGACTATTTGGGAATGACAATGGGTTCCCCCCATCGAGTTTCCCCAGTGGACTTAACCAGGGGTTTGGGAGACAGAGGAATCACTCAGGTGACTCTAATGCATCTCATGCCTCTAGAGGCTCTCAGAGTCAGTCCAGAAGAAGGATGACCAGCCCTCAGAGGAGGGAGCATGAGGCCAGAATGCAGGAAGCTCAGCTGAGGATCAGGAAACAGGAGCTAGAAGTAGCCCTGATGGAAGAGAAACTGAACAAAGCTAGGCAACCTAGAGAGAGTGGGTCTATACCCACTGGTGGCAGCATTGTCCCTAGGGACAAAGATAGGGTCTTTGATAATAGGAACCTGTCCAAGGTTGTGCCCCCCTACAAAAGTGGGGATGATATCCACAAATGGATGACTGCTCTTGAGAGAGCCTGCAAAGTACAGCAGGTTCCTGAGGACCAGTGGGCAGCAATCTTATGGCTCTCCTTTCAAGGTAGAGGCAGAGATAGACTCCTCACTGTTAGAGAGGAGGATGTCAGAAACTACAGAGCCCTGAAGAGTGTCCTGGTTGATGGGTTAGGCTTAACCACTGAGCAGTACAGGTTAATGTTCAGAGATACCCAGAAGGCACAGACTCAGGACTGGTCTGAATATGTTGAATGTGCCACTAAGGCTTTGGAGGGTTGGTTGCTGGGAAGTAAGGTTTCAGATACAGGATTGTGCAATTTGATGATGAGAGAACAGATTTTAAATAACTGTCAAAACCAGCAACTGCATCAACACTTGGTTGACTCGGATCTGACCTCTCCCCAAGAATTGGGAAAGAAGGCAGACAAATGGGTCAGAACCAGGGTTAAACAAAAGAACCAGAACCAGGGCCAAGGGGGTGATCAGAAGAAAACAGACCAAAAGGGTAATGACCAGAAATCCAAAGACCAGAAGTCTTCAACAGGGCCCCAAACTAGTACTAATGAGGGTGGGTCCCAACAATCTAAAGGTAAGAAGAAAGAAGGTCCAAAGAAACCCTGGTGCAAATCTTGCAACAATACAACTCACTGGACTAGTGATTGTAAGAAGGGTGGAGCCCCCAACACCGTTGCCCCTAAGGCACCTGCTCCCAGTAGTACTGTTAGCAGTGTTGGTCCCCAGACAAAGGGTGTAGTGGGAATCACTATGGGAACTGAAGGAGATTCTGACCTAGACAGAACCCTTACACAGGCAGTCTTGATCTGTGATGGGGACATGGATTTGTCCCTGACTGTGAGCCCCAGTAATCTGGGCAAGTACAGACAGACTCCATTGATTAATACAAAAGTGGCTCAAGCCTACAGGGACACATGTGCCAGTGTCACTATGGTGACACCAGGCTTTGTGGATCCTGGACAGTACATACCAGGTGAGAATTACCTGGTGACCAATGCCAGCAATACCACTACTTCCCATAGTGTGGCTATTGTTAACTTCTCGTGGGGAGGGGTAACTGGCCTCAAAAGGGTTGTGGTTAGTGCAGACCTCCCAGTCGATTGTTTGTTGGGCAATGACCTAGAGAGTTCTCTATGGTCAGAAGTGGAGTACAGGACACATGCAGAGATGTTAGGTATATCACCACATGTCCTTGCTGTGACCAGGTCACAGGCCAAAAAGTGCCTTACTGAACCTCAGGTCTTGGATCCTGGAACAATGGACCAAGCACCTTCCAAGAAGAAGAATAGGAGGGTTAAGGCTGTGCCTTCCCCCCTGCCTCCAAGTGATGATCAGTCTTCCCAGGAGGATGATCTCAAGAACCTTGAAGGAACTGTCCCTGAAGAGCTTGAACCTTACCAGGTTTATTTATGGGGACAGGGGGACCTTCTAGGGCTGACTTGGGGCAGGCTCAGTTATCCTGTCCATCTCTTGAACCCCTCAGACAGCTGGCTGCTGCTGAGGCTGCTGGGAATGCTCAAGGTACCCATAAAGTATATTGGGATGATGGGCTCCTTTATTCGGAGGCTATAGACCCAAACCTGGTGCAACCAGGAGGTTGGTTATACCTCTGCAATTTAGTGGCTTCCTTCTTACCTTGGCCCATGATATTCCTCTAGCAGGACACTTAGGCCAGAACAAGACTTGGGACAGGCTTGTCCCTCACTTTCACTGGCCTCACATGAATGAAGATACCAAGGAGTTTTGTCGCTCCTGTGTGACCTGCCAAGCGAGTGGCAAATCAGGTGGCACAACAAAGGCCCCCCTAATACCACTACCTGTGGCGGGGGTTCCCTTTGAGAGAGTGGGGATTGATATTGTGGGTCCCATGGATCCCCCCACTGCATCTGGGCACAGATTTATACTGGTGGTAGTGCATCATGCCACCAGGTATCCAGAGGCAATTCCCCTTAGGACCACAACAGCTCCTGTTGTGGCCAGGGCCTTACTGGGAGTCTTCTCCAGAGTGGGGTTTCCTAAGGAGGTAGTTTCTGACCGAGGTGCCAACTTCATATCAGGATACTTGACAGCTATGTGGAAGGAATGTGGTGTCAACTACAAGTTCACCACTCCTTATCACCCACAATGCAATGGGCTTGTTGAGAGATTCAACAACACCCCAAAGGGTATGATCAAAGGATTACCTGAAAAGCTCAGGCGAAGATGGGACATCCTTCTACCCTGCCTTCTGTTTGCTTACAGAGAGGTCCCACAAAAAGGAGTTGGCTACAGCCCCTTTGAATTGTTATTTGGGCACCCTGTAAGAAGACCCCTATGTCTGGTGAGGGAAGGATGGGAGTTACCTCTCAAAAAGCCTAAGCAAGACATAGTGGACTATGTACTTGGTCTCCGCTCCAGGATGGCTGAGTACATGGAGAAGGCATCCAAAAACCTTGAGGCAAGCCAGGCCTTACAGAAAGCTTGGCATGACCAAAAGGCTGTCTTGGTTGAGTTTCAGCCAGGACAGAAGGTATGGGTGTTGGAGCCAGTGGCCCCAGCAGCACTCCAAGACAAATGGTCTGGACCCCATACAATCCTGGAAAAGAAGGGAGAGGTTACCTACTTGGTGGACCTAGGCACTCCCAGGAGTCTCCACAGGGTACTCCATGTTAACAGGTTAAAAGTATATGTTGACAGGGCAGACATGGGCTTGCTCATGGCTACAGATGAGGGACAGGAGGAGGAGAGTGACCCTCTCCCAGACCTGTTGTCTCAGAACCCTGAAGATGGCTCAGTTGAAGGAGTGACCCTGGGAGGCAACCTCACTGAGCATCAGCAAATTGAATGTAGACAAGTTCTACAATCATTTCAGCATATGTTCTCACTGATACCTAGTCAAACTGACTGGTGTACCCATGTGGTGGACACCGGTGACAGTCTTCCTGTGAAGAACAAACTTTACAGGCAACCTGACCATGTCAGGGACTGTATAAAGACTGAGGTACACAAGATGCTGGAGTTTGGTGTCATTGAGCCCTCAGAGAGCCCCTTGGCTAGCCCAGTGGTTCTGGTCCCCAAACCTCACACCAAAGATGGCAAGAGAGAGATGAGGTTCTGTGTGGATTACAGAGGACTCAATGCTGTCACTAGGACAGACGCACATCCTATTCCAAGGGCAGATGAGCTCATAGATAAACTAGCTTCTGCTAAGTTTTTGAGCACATTTGATTTGACAGCTGGCTATTGGCAAATCAGGTTAGCTGAGGAGTCTAAGGCCAAAACAGCATTTTCAACCCCAGGAGGGCACTACCAATTTGTGGTGATGCCCTTTGGTCTGAAAAATGCACCTGCTACCTTCCAAAGGTTGGTGAATCAAGTCCTTACTGGGTTGCATGACTTTTGTGCAGCATATCTTGATGACATTGCTGTCTTTAGCTCCACCTGGGAGGATCACCTGATCCACCTGAAGAAGGTACTTGAGGCTCTGCAAAAGGCAGGCCTCACTATCAAGGCTACTAAGTGCCAGATAGGGCAGAGTAAGTTTGTGTACTTGGGCCACCTTGTAGGTGGAGGCCAAGTTCAACCACTGGAGAGTAAGATACAATCCATCAAGGACTGGTCTCCTCCCACCACCCAGACTCAGGTCCGAGCTTTCTTGGGCTTGACTGGGTACTACAGGAAGTTTGTTAAGAACTATGGGTCCATTGTGACTCCTCTTAATGATCTGACATCCAAAAAGTTGCCCAAAAAGGTTCAGTGGACAGTAAGCTGACCTGAAGAAGGCCATGTGCTCTGCACCTATCCTGAAAAGTCCTGACTACTCCAAAGAGTTTATTGTCCAAACAGATGCTTCTGAGTTGGGTGTGGGAGCTGTGCTGTCACAACTTAATGTAGATGGTCAAGACCAACCCATTGCTTTTATTAGCAGAAGGTTGACCCCCAGAGAGAAGAATTGGTCAGCTATTGAGAGGGAGGCCTTTGCTGTGGTGTGGGCCCTGAAGAAGCTGAGGCCATACTTGTTTGGCACTCACTTCAATATTCAGACCGACCATAAGCCCCTCTTGTAGCTAAATCAGATGAAGGGTGAAAACCCCAAACTGCTTAGGTGGTCCATTTCCCTACAGGGATGGACTTTACAGTGGAGCACCGGCCGGGTACAGACCATGGGAATGCAGATGGTCTCTCCAGGTACTTCCACTTAGGACATGAAGACACGACTGGTCCAGGCTAGTTTAATGTCCCTGCGTTTGGGGGGGGTTGTGTAGGCCTGCGGGGCAGCAGCGGCGGTAACCGCGGCAGCGGCGACAGGTTCCGATCCGACCGCCACCAGCGACCCCCTCCTCCCCACTTTTTCTTAAGCTTAAGCTTTTTCCTCTGCTCCACACCGCCCGATGCCGCCAGCCACCCCCCAGTAGGGGCAACAGCTCAGCTGTAGGAGAGTAGGGTCTGCTATCCTATGGTCACCCCAAATTTTGCTTTTTGCTTCACTGGTTTTTGACGTATTGAGGCTGTGGGCCTGCTAATCAGACCCCAGCCTGCTGTTCTCTCTGCTAAATTGACACTATGCACTTTAGGTGCATGACCCATTGGAACTGGATCACCCTGTGAGCCCCTGTACTAGTGTACCCTAGGTACTCAGGGCATCGGTGTATCTGAGGCCTACCAGGGGCTGAAGCATGTATTATGCCACCCCTTGCCTTGCCTAGCAATTTGACACAACTGGCTGATCACTCAGCTGGGGTAAGTTGGTGTATCCACCTCTTACTTAGGTGTAGTATGCCTATACCTAACCTTAAATGGGACACATGTTAACCTATAAGTCACTCCTATGGCAGGCCTTAACAATCCTGAAGGCAGAGTGCTTGGTTTCATGTGAGATGGTGCTCTGGCATGAGCTGAGCCTGTCTGCAGTAGTCGGAACAACTTCCTTCTACCGTTTCCAGATATCGCCATACCATATACTCTTAAGTGCATTATGAACCTCGCGGTTAAATGCTATCTTTGGTTTGGCTTTATCAAAACATGTCGAGTAAGGTGTCATACAAATTGGAATACTAACCCCTCGCCAATTCTGGTGACGGGGTTAGCATTCCACCCTCCTAGGGGGACACGACATGTACAGAACCTGAAACACGGGTAAAATCAGACATAGCCTCAGCTCCACAAAATGGACGCTGCCACCACCGACACAAGTCTGCCCTCCTGCTGCTGGGAGTCCTTCCAGCTTGGGAGACGTGGACAAAGGGTTTCCTGCCAGGGGAGGTGCGAGCACCACCCCAGACAGGATTTTGTGTATTGGTCAGGTAGGGCTTGAAAGGAAACAGACATGCCTGAGGCTCACAAGGAGCCTCGGTGCATATGCCAGTTCAATCCGGTCCTGGGGCACACCAGCCCCAGACCTGGGGTGAGCTGGACAAAGGATTGGGGGTGTAACCACCCCCCTTCCTGGTCCCACCCTTAGGGAGGGACCTAGCAGGTAGTCCGGCCCCTAGAATCCGCTTAAAGGTAGGAGCTGTGTCCAAAGACTTCAGACATCCTGGAATCAACTTGAAACTAAGAAGAAGACGGGAACTTCGACGTTCTGCTGCACAGAAGACTGAAGGAAATCTCCCCTATGGTCAGGGAGTGACCATCTTGCTAACGCAAGCACCATCCAGCGAATCGACATCTGCTTTGCCGCCGCCTCCCACCGGAGCCCGAGCCCAGAGACCGACAAGAACTGGACCTCCAGACCTCTCACCGCCCGATCCACAGTCCCTGAAAAGAAGGAACCCGTGGAGGCACCGAGACCCGTGGAGCCAGCCATCTTGAAAGACACTCGATTAGCTGAAAGCGCAACAACAGAGGCTCCCTCCAAGTTGTGCTTTGGGTCCTGAGAAGCTCAACATCCGAGCAGCATCTGCACCAAAGGTGAGCCCTCCAGCATCTCCACGATCTGCGTGGGGCCCCTCTGCACTTCGCGACTCGACGCGCCTAACCGGTTACTGGTCCGTTGACTAGTGGCCATCTTGGCAACCATCTTGAAAAATTATGACGCTGGTCTGGTTGCTCCAGACTGGCCCCTGCTTTCCTCCAAAGGAGCAGCCCCTCTGACCTTGCTGGTCAGAGTTAACAGCTTTCTTCACTTCCTGCAACTCCTGCGTTTGCCAAGGCTTGTTTGCTTCTTCAGCGAGAGCCTGCGTGGGACAGCTCGTGAACCGACTCCTGGACGTCGTCGACCTTCAGGGACCACGTGGCTGCAGAGACAAGCTACACCTCTTCACCTGTTTGCACCCGACATCGCCTGGTACCTACCTGGTGCCACGCCGGTCACTGGCTAGTGACTGTGAACACTGTCCCCTCTGCTTACAGGTCTTCTACACTTCCGATCCATCCTTGGATCCACCGCATCTCTTCTGGACCGACCGCCTGCAGCATCTTTGTCGTCAGGCTCCATTAAACAGATAGACGAAACCCGACGCACTTCGAGCCCTATGCACCCGCTTCCAGTGGGTGAGGTAATGCTGGCACTCCGGTGCACAAGTGTAGAGTAACATCTCTAATGTCTAGGTTTGAAGTCTTGAATTCGTAGTCCAACCAGAAGACCCTTCTAGCAGTAACTTTTGAACAATTACGCACCCATTGAAAACCTATGGGCGCCCGCATGTAACTTTCCTCACTGCACACGCGACCCGTGGACCTCCTGGTCACTAACTAAAGTTAGCACCTTGTAGGCCCAGCGATTCTAGAGGCCCTAGGCTTTCTCCCTTTCCTGTTCGTGGTACTTATACCACTATTTTAGTATATGGTTTGAGCGGCCACCAGGGCCTATCCATATAAAGTGCAACTTTCGTATATTATACTTTCTTGTTTAACGATTTGTGCTCCTGTGCTCATAAAGAGTCTATGGGATACTTTGAGTAATAAATACATATTTATTTTGAATATATATCTGTGTGTTGGTATAAAGGGGGGTTACATATGGTAAAACAGCTTGCTTAACACGCCTAAACGAGTTTAGCCTCAAGGACTGCTTAGCCTACGCTACCACTAGGGCAGCTGGTCCGAAAAGGTTGACTTACAACCACACCATAAGGGTTGCTTGGCATGGTACAAGGTGGTCACTTTAATTAGTGAACATCATATACCAGGCCAACTTCTCACATCAGCGCCTCCCGGCATGGGGAGCGCGGCGACTCCGAGCCCTTTTGAACCTGTGCTGTGTCCGCACTACTCACGAGAGGTCCTCACATCCTGGCCGCTAACCCCCGAACACGGGGCAGATAGGACTTGGGGATAGAGTGGAGCTTTGACCAGTCCTGTCACACCACCAGCACAGGCTCCAGGGACGTATGCTGCCCGGACAGTGTCCCCTTCGGATGACCTTTTCCTGTTATGATCGGGTTTACTATTGAGGGGAGAGCCCCCGGGATTAAAGTGGGGGGGACTGTGACGCGCCACTCGACACCGCTTTCTATTGGGGGTCAATGATGGCACTACTTGACAGTACGAGAGGAAGGGGGATGTCAAGTATTCTTTGTTAATACTCCGTGCCTCTTAATAGATCGTCTCCCCGCTCATTCGGGCTGTATCAAGACTCTCCCCGGAGACGGGAGGGGGGTCGGGGGTGGGACAGTTTAAAGATGGCACCACCTGCCCTTTTGTTTTAACGCTGTCGCCGCCTGGCTTTGCCAGTTAGAAATTGAAAAACTGGAACGGCCCCGGCAGATCTCAGATATCTGGTCACAGTATAATTTCTCAGGAATTAATCCACTGACTAAAAAAATGAAAATGTTATTTGCGTGTAACTGCAGTTCTCTCTGTGTGTGTAGGTGGCTCTGTGTGGGTGGCTCTATTTGTGTGTGGGTTGCTCTATGTGAATAGCTCTGTGTAGGTGGCTCTGTGTAGGTGGCTCTGTGTGTGTGGGTGGCTTTGCGTGTGTGGCTCTGTGTGTGGGTGCAAATGCAATAGGTCTTGCATTTGAGAGCGATTAAGCTATTGACATTGTAAATAACAATGCCGTTTCTTTAAATGTTTTAAAAACAAAAACAAAAATAATGTCATGAGCAATGCCAATAGCTCTAACTTTAACAATGCTGAGACCATTGCATTGTAAATGCTTGTTATTTTAATATATTTATATTATTTTTTTTAAAAAAAAATTCCTCAGAAAAAAGGGAGGTCCCAAAACGCGTTTTCCCCATGCATTTTCCCATAGGACCTTTAGTCGAAGGTACAGCCCGAACGGCTGAACAGAATTACTTGAAATTTGGCAGAGAGGTAGTCCTCAGGTCAGGGATGTGCCTTTTGCATATATGGAGTCAATCTGTTCAGTAGTTCCTGAGAAAATTGCA
This sequence comes from Triturus cristatus, assembly GCF_964204655.1. Classification (NCBI taxonomy): domain Eukaryota; kingdom Metazoa; phylum Chordata; class Amphibia; order Caudata; family Salamandridae; genus Triturus; species Triturus cristatus. The sequence goes on along the minus strand of NC_140579.1, from coordinate 820,816,726 downwards.
GTTAAAGCACATAAATATCTATAGCCACGCACCGTGCGCGCACCCTAACGTGCACGAGCGTAATTCTGATTGGTGGTTACATGTCAGTCAACGTTCGAATCGGTCGAAATCAGGAAGTGTCGGCCGCCATTTTGTTTCTTTTCAGTGCGAGAGTGAAAAAGGAAGGTGGCGAACGTGAAAAGGGGGCAGGGTAGAGAGTTCCTGACCCCCTAGCCTTTGTCAGGGGGTCGTCGAAGGACCCCAAAGGCAGAAAAAAACATTTTAATTTTTTTTTAAATTGCGGGTGTGCGCGCACCGTGCGCGCACGGTGAAAAAACAAGAAAAATAATAATTTTTTAATACGTAGTTTATTGTAAAATAAATATATTAAAAACATATTAATACATACATAACTTAGCATTTAAAAAACCGTATAAATTCACTGAAAAAACCATAGGTTTCACACATGTTATAGTTAGGTGGATATTTCACTCGTAAAAAACCAATGAAATTCCCCCGTTATAGTTAGTTCAGATAACTATAACTCGCGCGACCGCCACTCTATCACAAGGATGATGTCATCAGTGATGTCATGAGTGATGCCACTGACCATGTCATGAGTGATGTAATATGTGACGTCATCAGCAGTGGATTGCGGGCGCACGAGTTATAGTTATCTGAAATAACTATAACGGGGGAATTTCATTGTTTTTTTACGAGTGAAATATCCACCTAACTATAACATGTGTGAAACCTATGGTTTTTTAAGTGAATTTGCAAGGTTTTTTAAATGCTAATTCCTAACTATAACGTGTGTGAAACCTATGGTTTTTTCAGTGAATATATATATATATATATATATATATATATATATATATATATATATATATATATATATATATATATATATTATCTACTGGCGGTCACCAGTAGATAGTTATAGTTAGGACCGTATTCCATAGGAATTCTGAAAATTCTATTTTGAATAACTTTGGCGCCGGTTGACGAATCCTCGCTAATTTTTCAGAATAGGTGGGGTGCTCCGCTCCGCTCCTACCCTGAAAGTCTCGGGGTGATTAGTCAAGCGGGGGCCGAGAAAAAAGGGGGTCCCAAAACGCGTTTTCCCCATGCATTTTTCCATAGGGACCTTTAGTCCAAGGTACAGCCCGAACGGCTGAACAGAATTACTTGAAATTTGGCAGAGAGGTAGTCCTCAGGTCAGGGATGTGCCTTTTGAATATCTGGAGTCAATCTGTTCTGTAGTTCCTGAGAATATTTCAGTTAAAAGTACATATATATCTACAAGCGCGCACGTGCGCGTACGGTAAGCTTACCGTACGCGCACGCTGCCGTGCACGAGCGTAATTCTGATTGGTGGTTACATGACAGTAAACATTCCAGTCAGTCGAAATCAGGAAGTGTCGGCCGCCATTTTGTGATGTCATCAGTGATGTCATTTGAGAAGTCATCAGTGATGTCATGAGTGATGTCACTGACCATGTCATGAGTGATGTAATATGTGACGTCATCAGCAGTAGATTGCGGGCGCGCGAGTTATAGTTAGCTGAACTAACTATAATGGAGGAATTTCAATGGTTTTGTACGAGTGAAATGTCCAGCTAACTATAACATGTGTGAAACCTATGGTTTTTTCTTTGAATTTGCAAGGTTTTTAAAATGCTAATTCCTAACTATAACGTGTGTGAAACCTAGGGTTTTTTCAGTGAATATATATATATATAAATACACATACATATATATATACACACACACACATATATTATCTACTGGCGGTCGCCAGTAGATAGTTATAGTTAGGACCGTGTTTCCATAGGAAATCCGCAACATTCTATTTTGAATAACTTTGGCGCCGATTGACGAATCCTCGCGAAATTTTCAAAATAGGTGGGGCGCTCTGCTCAGCTCCTACCCTGAAAGTCTCGGGGGGATTCGTCAAGCGGGGGCTGAGAAAAGGGGGGTCCCAAAACACGTTTTCCCCATGCATTTTTCCATAGGACCTTTAGTCCAAGCTACAGCCCGAACGGCTGAACAGAATTGCTTGAAATTTGGCAGAGAGGTAGTCCTCAGGTCAGGGATGTGCCCTTTGCAGGTCTGGTGTAAATCTGTTCAGTATTTCCTGAGAAAATAGCATTTAAATCAATATATATATCTATAAGCTCGCTCCGAGCCCGTACGGTAAGCTTACCGTACGCGCACGCTGCCGTGCGCGAGCTTAATTCTGATTGGTGGTTACATGACTGTAAACATTCGAATCGGTCGAAATCAGGAAGTGTCGGCCGCCATTTTGTGTGTCTCACACTGATAAACAAAGGTGGAGAACGTGAAAAGGGGGCAACGAAGAGAGTTGCAGACCCCCTAGCGTTTGTCAGGGGTCCAAGAAGGTCCCAAAAGTATGAAAAATACATTTTAATTTTTTTTTTAAAAATCGCGGGGTGCGCGTATGGTAAGCTTAAAAATTATAAAAATAGAAGTAAAAATCAAATTTAAGTGTTTAGATATTAGGGGGCTCTAAAAAGAGCCGTTGTGTTTATGAAGCGTTTTTTTTGTGGTACCTACAAGTAAGTACCGATGCAGAGTCTAAAGTTCAAGAGGAAGACTTTGTTGCCTTCATCAGTGAAATGTACACCGTCTCCTCTATAAATGCCTTGCATGTTGTAACACAAGTTGTTGTGGTATATAGAACCCATACCATAGTCTCTGAGGAAAGCAGAAATAGATTTGTTGACGTGCTTTCTTGCTTTGTCAATCTGTGGACAAAATTGGTTGGACCAGTTCCACTTTTGCCTTTGACATATATTAGAATATACAAAGGCAGATTGAGGAAAAAGCGACATTAATTGCACAAAGGTGTCCTTAACAAGCATTTCCAGACATACCCCAGTTAAAGTGCCTAGGTCATTTCCACCACAGTGCACAATAATAAGGTTAGGCTGTTGGAGGTGTAGAAAAGATTTCACCAAAGGCATTAATTGGTGCCACTTTAACCCTCTCTGACCAATCCATTTAATGTCTACATTTGGCAAAGCAAGGTCTCTCACCATACCTCTTTTTTCTGCATACTTTTCACTCCAGAAGACATAGCTGTGACCTACAATCCACACTGGGAACATCTTTCAAGGAGATCTGGATGCACTCAGGAGGTGTCTTTCAGTAGAATGGCAATATGAAATGAAAGACAGTTGTAAAATGGAGGCATACATATTATTTTTTAATAAAAAGAACTCATTGGCTGATTCAAACCATTTAACAGTTAAAACTAGGCTGTATGTGTACATTTTTAGAAGCATGTTTTGTATTGGTTCAGAAAATTGTGTTCCCACAGAAGATTAATTTGGATTTGCTGTTAGGTTTGACAGGTGAAGCACTCTTGCTCTTTGGAATAGAAACATTGTGTGCTGAACTTCTGACCTCTCTGCTCACACCAGTGTTCCATGAGCTGTTGCTATGGTAGCAGGCAGAAGTCAAGTTGGGGGAAGGGTTCATTTGGAAAAGGGTTGAAGTTTTCAACCAATAGAAATGTGTGATTTCATTTGAAAAAATGTGGGAAGCACTGAGATTTGTAATTAACATGTATATGTGTGAAAAAAAGTAAGGGAAACATTGCCATTTACTGGTTCTGGTGAGAGGAGAGAGGTGTACAGCTCTGAGATTCTGACTCTGATAATCTGCTGTTTGAGTGCCACATTTCTTTCTCAACTGACTAATTTTAAAGGTGAGATATGAGTTTGAGAGGGGATGTATGTGGTGATTTTTTATATAAATATTAGAATTGTGATTCTTCTTTAAAAGTTATGTTTTACATTTTGTGGTTTGGGAGATATTTAACTGTCTTGAACTTGTAAAATATTATGGAGTATGTTTTCACCATAAATTAAGGTGTACTGGTATCACTGAGGAATACTGTTTTGTGTCTAGAATCAAACCATGAGTCTGTGTGCACACAGGAATTGTTGTCAGAGATTTTATTTCTGTTGGCCTGGTTCTGTAAGAATGGCATTTGTAGGAAAGGGTCAGCTTTTTTTTTGTAAATATGATGGTTTCCATTCAGCATACATCGGTAACACACAAATGGGAGGCAAATGCTAACACATTTGAAATTGATACGCAGAAGCAGACTCTTAGCACACACCCAGCTGTTTATCCTGTAGAATCATGCTTAGTATTCACAAGTGAGTGGTGTTTCAGGTATCAGTGAGCAACGCTAATACATTCAACATCACTAAGGTTGATTTCCTTTGCTGGAGTGTAGTCAGTCACCCAGGTTACACATGTTTATGGTCTCAAAGAGCTGTTTGGACATGTGGGCTTTTCTGTTTCTGAAAACTGTAATGAAAATGTGTCAGACCGTTAGAGTACTTATCACTTGCAAAAAAAACAGTAGTAAGTGTGCTTTCAAATTGGCAAGCAAATTTCGTTTTCTGCCTAGAATCACACCATGAGTCTGTGTGCACACAGGAATTGTTGTCAGAGATGTATTTTGTGTTACTCTGGTTCTTTTAGAATTGCATTGGTAGGAAAGGAGATGTTTTGAATGTTGTCAGAGATTTTATTTCCGTTGGCCTGGTTCTGTAAGAATGGCATTTGTAGGAAAGGGTCATCTTTTTTTTTGTAAATATGATGGTTTCCATTCAGCATAAATCAGTAACACACAAATGGGAGGCAAATGCTAACACATTTGAAATTGATATAGTAGATTTTGCTTCTAATCATGCAATTGCTGAGCTTGGTCCTACATATACAAAACTCCAATTAACCCTTGCCACACATGTACTTTTACATACATTACTACAATGTTTATGCTGTTATGGATGCATGCAGGCATATGTCTCTTGCAACTGAAAATACACAGTCTGCAGAAGCAGACTCTTAGCACACACCCAGCTGTTTATCCTGTAGAATCATGCTTAGTATTCACAAGTGAGTGGTGTTTCAGGTATCAGTGAGTAACGCTAATACATTCAACATCACTAAGGCTGATTTCCTTTGCTGGAGTGTAGTCAGTCACCCAGGTTACACATGTTCATGGTCTCAAAAAGCTGTTTGGACATGTGCTCTTTTCTGTTTCTGAAAACTGTAAGGAAAATGTGTCAGACTGTTAGAGTACTTATCACTTGCAAAAAAAACAGTAGTAAGTGTGCTTTCAAATTGGCAAGCAAATTTCGTTTTCTGCCTAGAATCACACCATGAGTCTGTGTGCACACAGGAATTGTGTCAGAGATGTATTTCGTGTTACTCTAGTTCTTTTAGAATTGCATTGGTAGGAAAGGGGATGTTTTGAATGTTGTCAGAGATTTTATTTCTGTTGGCCTGGTTCTGTAAGAATGGCATTTGTAGGAAAGGGTCAGCTTTTTTTTTGGAACTGTGATGGTTTCCATTCAGCATAAATCAGTATTACACAAATGGGAGGCAAATGATAACACATTTGAAATTGATATAGTAGATTTTGCTACTAAACATGGAATGGGTGACGTTGGTCCTACATATACAAAACTCCAATTAACCCTTGCCACACATGTACTTTTACATACATTACTACAATGTTTATGCTGTTATGGATGCATCCATGCATATGTCTCTTGTAACTGAAAATACACAGTCTGCAGAAGCAGACTCTTAGCACACACCCAGCTGTTTATCCTGTAGAATCATGCTTAGTATTCACAAGTGAGTGGTGTTTCAGGTAGCAGTGAGTAACGCTAATACATTCAACATCACTAAGGCTGATTTCCTTTGCTGGAGTGTAGTCAGTCACCAAGGTTACACATGTTCATGGTCTCAAAAAGCTGTTTGGACATGTGCGCTTTTCTGTTTCTGAAAACTGTAATGAAAATGTGTCAGACCGTTAGAGTACTTATCACTTGCAAAAAAACAGTAGTAAGTGTGCTTTCAAATTGGCAAGCAAATTTCGTTTTCTGCCTAGAATCACACCATGAGTCTGTGTGCACACAGGAATTGTTGTCAGAGATGTATTTTGTGTTACTCTGGTTCTTTTAGAATTGCATTGGTAGGAAAGGGGATGTTTTGAATGTTGTCAGAGATTTTATTTCTGTTGGCCTGGTTCTGTAAGAATGGCATTTGTAGGAAAGGGTCATCTTTTTTTTTGTAAATATGATGGTTTCCATTCAGCATAAATCAGTAACACACAAATGGGAGGCAAATGCTAACACATTTGAAATTGATATAGTAGATTTTGCTTCTAATCATGCAATTGCTGAGCTTGGTCCTACATATACAAAACTCCAATTAACCCTTGCCACACATGTACTTTTACATACATTACTACAATGTTTATGCTGTTATGGATGCATGCAGGCATATGTCTCTTGCAACTGAAAATACACAGTCTGCAGAAGCAGACTCTTAGCACACACCCAGCTGTTTATCCTGCAGAATCATGCTTAGTATTCACAAGTGAGTGGTGTTTCAGGTATCAGTGAGTAACGCTAATACATTCAACATCACTAAGGCTGATTTCCTTTGCTGGAGTGTAGTCAGTCACCCAGATTACACATGTTCATGGTCTCAAAAAGCTGTTTGGACATGTGCTCTTTTCTGTTTCTGAAAACTGTAAGGAAAATGTGTCAGACTGTTAGAGTACTTATCACTTGCAAAAAAACAGTAGTAAGTGTGCTTTCAAATTGGCAAGCAAATTTCGTTTTCTGCCTAGAATCACACCATGAGTCTGTGTGCACACAGGAATTGTGTCAGAGATGTATTTCGTGTTACTCTAGTTCTTTTAGAATTGCATTGGTAGGAAAGGGGATGTTTTGAATGTTGTCAGAGATTTTATTTCTGTTGGCCTGGTTCTGTAAGAATGGCATTTGTAGGAAAGGGTCATCTGTTTTTTTTGTAAATATGATGGTTTCCATTCAGCATAAATCAGTAACACACAAATGGGAGGCAAATGCTAACACATTTGAAATTGATATAGTAGATTTTGCTTCTAATCATGCAATTGCTGAGCTTGGTCCTACATATACAAAACTCCAATTAACCCTTGCCACACATGTACTTTTACATACATTACTACAATGTTTATGCTGTTATGGATGCATGCAGGCATATGTCTCTTGCAACTGAAAATACACAGTCTGCAGAAGCAGACTCTTAGCACACACCCAGCTGTTTATCCTGTAGAATCATGCTTAGTATTCACAAGTGAGTGGTGTTTCAGGTATCAGTGAGTAACGCTAATACATTTAACATCACTAAGGCTGATTTCCTTTGCTGGAGTGTAGTCAGTCACCCAGGTTACACATGTTCATGGTCTCAAAAAGCTGTTTGGACATGTGCTCTTTTCTGTTTCTGAAAACTGTAAGGAAAATGTGTCAGACTGTTAGAGTACTTATCACTTGCAAAAAAAACAGTAGTAAGTGTGCTTTCAAATTGGCAAGCAAATTTCGTTTTCTGCCTAGAATCACACCATGAGTCTGTGTGCACACAGGAATTGTGTCAAAGATGTATTTCGTGTTACTCTAGTTCTTTTAGAATTGCATTGGTAGGAAAGGGGATGTTTTGAATGTTGTCAGAGATTTTATTTCTGTTGGCCTGGTTCTGTAAGAATGGCATTTGTAGGAAAGGGTCAGCTTTTTTTTTGGAACTGTGATGGTTTCCATTCAGCATAAATCAGTATTACACAAATGGGAGGCAAATGATAACACATTTGAAATTGATATAGTAGATTTTGCTACTAAACATGGAATGGGTGACGTTGGTCCTACATATACAAAACTCCAATTAACCCTTGCCACACATGTACTTTTACATACATTACTACAATGTTTATGCTGTTATGGATGCATCCATGCATATGTCTCTTGTAACTGAAAATACACAGTCTGCAGAAGCAGACTCTTAGCACACACCCAGCTGTTTATCCTGTAGAATCATGCTTAGTATTCACAAGTGAGTGGTGTTTCAGGTAGCAGTGAGTAACGCTAATACATTCAACATCACTAAGGCTGATTTCCTTTGCTGGAGTGTAGTCAGTCACCAAGGTTACACATGTTCATGGTCTCAAAAAGCTGTTTGGACATGTGCGCTTTTCTGTTTCTGAAAACTGTAATGAAAATGTGTCAGACCGTTAGAGTACTTATCACTTGCAAAAAAACAGTAGTAAGTGTGCTTTCAAATTGGCAAGCAAATTTCGTTTTCTGCCTAGAATCACACCATGAGTCTGTGTGCACACAGGAATTGTTGTCAGAGATGTATTTTGTGTTACTCTGGTTCTTTTAGAATTGCATTGGTAGGAAAGGGGATGTTTTGAATGTTGTCAGAGATTTTATTTCTGTTGGCCTGGTTCTGTAAGAATGGCATTTGTAGGAAAGGGTCATCTTTTTTTTTGTAAATATGATGGTTTCCATTCAGCATAAATCAGTAACACACAAATGGGAGGCAAATGCTAACACATTTGAAATTGATATAGTAGATTTTGCTTCTAATCATGCAATTGCTGAGCTTGGTCCTACATATACAAAACTCCAATTAACCCTTGCCACACATGTACTTTTACATACATTACTACAATGTTTATGCTGTTATGGATGCATGCAGGCATATGTCTCTTGCAACTGAAAATACACAGTCTGCAGAAGCAGACTCTTAGCACACACCCAGCTGTTTATCCTGCAGAATCATGCTTAGTATTCACAAGTGAGTGGTGTTTCAGGTATCAGTGAGTAACGCTAATACATTCAACATCACTAAGGCTGATTTCCTTTGCTGGAGTGTAGTCAGTCACCCAGATTACACATGTTCATGGTCTCAAAAAGCTGTTTGGACATGTGCTCTTTTCTGTTTCTGAAAACTGTAAGGAAAATGTGTCAGACTGTTAGAGTACTTATCACTTGCAAAAAAACAGTAGTAAGTGTGCTTTCAAATTGGCAAGCAAATTTCGTTTTCTGCCTAGAATCACACCATGAGTCTGTGTGCACACAGGAATTGTGTCAGAGATGTATTTCGTGTTACTCTAGTTCTTTTAGAATTGCATTGGTAGGAAAGGGGATGTTTTGAATGTTGTCAGAGATTTTATTTCTGTTGGCCTGGTTCTGTAAGAATGGCATTTGTAGGAAAGGGTCAGCTTTTTTTTTGGAACTGTGATGGTTTCCATTCAGCATAAATCAGTATTACACAAATGGGAGGCAAATGATAACACATTTGAAATTGATATAGTAGATTTTGCTACTAAACATGGAATGGGTGACGTTGGTCCTACATATACAAAACTCCAATTAACCCTTGCCACACATGTACTTTTACATACATTACTACAATGTTTATGCTGTTATGGATGCATCCATGCATATGTCTCTTGTAACTGAAAATACACAGTCTGCAGAAGCAGACTCTTAGCACACACCCAGCTGTTTATCCTGTAGAATCATGCTTAGTATTCACAAGTGAGTGGTGTTTCAGGTAGCAGTGAGTAACGCTAATACATTCAACATCACTAAGGCTGATTTCCTTTGCTGGAGTGTAGTCAGTCACCAAGGTTACACATGTTCATGGTCTCAAAAAGCTGTTTGGACATGTGCGCTTTTCTGTTTCTGAAAACTGTAATGAAAATGTGTCAGACCGTTAGAGTACTTATCACTTGCAAAAAAACAGTAGTAAGTGTGCTTTCAAATTGGCAAGCAAATTTCGTTTTCTGCCTAGAATCACACCATGAGTCTGTGTGCACACAGGAATTGTTGTCAGAGATGTATTTTGTGTTACTCTGGTTCTTTTAGAATTGCATTGGTAGGAAAGGGGATGTTTTGAATGTTGTCAGAGATTTTATTTCTGTTGGCCTGGTTCTGTAAGAATGGCATTTGTAGGAAAGGGTCATCTTTTTTTTTGTAAATATGATGGTTTCCATTCAGCATAAATCAGTAACACACAAATGGGAGGCAAATGCTAACACATTTGAAATTGATATAGTAGATTTTGCTTCTAATCATGCAATTGCTGAGCTTGGTCCTACATATACAAAACTCCAATTAACCCTTGCCACACATGTACTTTTACATACATTACTACAATGTTTATGCTGTTATGGATGCATGCAGGCATATGTCTCTTGCAACTGAAAATACACAGTCTGCAGAAGCAGACTCTTAGCACACACCCAGCTGTTTATCCTGCAGAATCATGCTTAGTATTCACAAGTGAGTGGTGTTTCAGGTATCAGTGAGTAACGCTAATACATTCAACACCACTAAGGCTGATTTCCTTTGCTGGAGTGTAGTCAGTCACCCAGATTACACATGTTCATGGTCTCAAAAAGCTGTTTGGACATGTGCTCTTTTCTGTTTCTGAAAACTGTAAGGAAAATGTGTCAGACTGTTAGAGTACTTATCACTTGCAAAAAAACAGTAGTAAGTGTGCTTTCAAATTGGCAAGCAAATTTCGTTTTCTGCCTAGAATCACACCATGAGTCTGTGTGCACACAGGAATTGTGTCAGAGATGTATTTCGTGTTACTCTAGTTCTTTTAGAATTGCATTGGTAGGAAAGGGGATGTTTTGAATGTTGTCAGAGATTTTATTTCTGTTGGCCTGGTTCTGTAAGAATGGCATTTGTAGGAAAGGGTCATCTGTTTTTTTTGTAAATATGATGGTTTCCATTCAGCATAAATCAGTAACACACAAATGGGAGGCAAATGCTAACACATTTGAAATTGATATAGTAGATTTTGCTTCTAATCATGCAATTGCTGAGCTTGGTCCTACATATACAAAACTCCAATTAACCCTTGCCACACATGTACTTTTACATACATTACTACAATGTTTATGCTGTTATGGATGCATGCAGGCATATGTCTCTTGCAACTGAAAATACACAGTCTGCAGAAGCAGACTCTTAGCACACACCCAGCTGTTTATCCTGTAGAATCATGCTTAGTATTCACAAGTGAGTGGTGTTTCAGGTATCAGTGAGTAACGCTAATACATTTAACATCACTAAGGCTGATTTCCTTTGCTGGAGTGTAGTCAGTCACCCAGGTTACACATGTTCATGGTCTCAAAAAGCTGTTTGGACATGTGCTCTTTTCTGTTTCTGAAAACTGTAAGGAAAATGTGTCAGACTGTTAGAGTACTTATCACTTGCAAAAAAAACAGTAGTAAGTGTGCTTTCAAATTGGCAAGCAAATTTCGTTTTCTGCCTAGAATCACACCATGAGTCTGTGTGCACACAGGAATTGTGTCAGAGATGTATTTCGTGTTACTCTAGTTCTTTTAGAATTGCATTGGTAGGAAAGGGGATGTTTTGAATGTTGTCAGAGATTTTATTTCTGTTGGCCTGGTTCTGTAAGAATGGCATTTGTAGGAAAGGGTCAGCTTTTTTTTTGGAACTGTGATGGTTTCCATTCAGCATAAATCAGTATTACACAAATGGGAGGCAAATGATAACACATTTGAAATTGATATAGTAGATTTTGCTACTAAACATGGAATGGGTGACGTTGGTCCTACATATACAAAACTCCAATTAACCCTTGCCACACATGTACTTTTACATACATTACTACAATGTTTATGCTGTTATGGATGCATCCATGCATATGTCTCTTGTAACTGAAAATACACAGTCTGCAGAAGCAGACTCTTAGCACACACCCAGCTGTTTATCCTGTAGAATCATGCTTAGTATTCACAAGTGAGTGGTGTTTCAGGTAGCAGTGAGTAACGCTAATACATTCAACATCACTAAGGCTGATTTCCTTTGCTGGAGTGTAGTCAGTCACCAAGGTTACACATGTTCATGGTCTCAAAAAGCTGTTTGGACATGTGCGCTTTTCTGTTTCTGAAAACTGTAATGAAAATGTGTCAGACCGTTAGAGTACTTATCACTTGCAAAAAAACAGTAGTAAGTGTGCTTTCAAATTGGCAAGCAAATTTCGTTTTCTGCCTAGAATCACACCATGAGTCTGTGTGCACACAGGAATTGTTGTCAGAGATGTATTTTGTGTTACTCTGGTTCTTTTAGAATTGCATTGGTAGGAAAGGGGATGTTTTGAATGTTGTCAGAGATTTTATTTCTGTTGGCCTGGTTCTGTAAGAATGGCATTTGTAGGAAAGGGTCATCTTTTTTTTTGTAAATATGATGGTTTCCATTCAGCATAAATCAGTAACACACAAATGGGAGGCAAATGCTAACACATTTGAAATTGATATAGTAGATTTTGCTTCTAATCATGCAATTGCTGAGCTTGGTCCTACATATACAAAACTCCAATTAACCCTTGCCACACATGTACTTTTACATACATTACTACAATGTTTATGCTGTTATGGATGCATGCAGGCATATGTCTCTTGCAACTGAAAATACACAGTCTGCAGAAGCAGACTCTTAGCACACACCCAGCTGTTTATCCTGCAGAATCATGCTTAGTATTCACAAGTGAGTGGTGTTTCAGGTATCAGTGAGTAACGCTAATACATTCAACATCACTAAGGCTGATTTCCTTTGCTGGAGTGTAGTCAGTCACCCAGATTACACATGTTCATGGTCTCAAAAAGCTGTTTGGACATGTGCTCTTTTCTGTTTCTGAAAACTGTAAGGAAAATGTGTCAGACTGTTAGAGTACTTATCACTTGCAAAAAAACAGTAGTAAGTGTGCTTTCAAATTGGCAAGCAAATTTCGTTTTCTGCCTAGAATCACACCATGAGTCTGTGTGCACACAGGAATTGTGTCAGAGATGTATTTCGTGTTACTCTAGTTCTTTTAGAATTGCATTGGTAGGAAAGGGGATGTTTTGAATGTTGTCAGAGATTTTATTTCTGTTGGCCTGGTTCTGTAAGAATGGCATTTGTAGGAAAGGGTCAGCTTTTTTTTTGGAACTGTGATGGTTTCCATTCAGCATAAATCAGTATTACACAAATGGGAGGCAAATGATAACACATTTGAAATTGATATAGTAGATTTTGCTTCTAATCATGCAATTGCTGAGCTTGGTCCTACATATACAAAACTCCAATTAACCCTTGCCACACATGTACTTTTACATACATTACTACAATGTTTATGCTGTTATGGATGCATCCATGCATATGTCTCTTGTAACTGAAAATACACAGTCTGCAGAAGCAGACTCTTAGCACACACCCAGCTGTTTATCTTGTAGAATCATGCTTAGTATTCACAAGTGAGTGGTGTTTCAGGTAGCAGTGAGTAACGCTAATACATTCAACATCACTAAGGCTGATTTCCTTTGCTGGAGTGTAGTCAGTCACCAAGGTTACACATGTTCATGGTCTCAAAAAGCTGTTTGCACATGTGCTCTTTTTTGTTTCTGAAAACTGTAATAAAAATGTGTCAGACTGTTAGAGTACTTATCACTTGCAAAAAAAACTGTAGTAAGTGTGCTTTCAAATTGGCAAGCAAATTTTGTTTTCTGCCTAGAATCACACCATGAGTCTGTGAGCACACAGGAATTGTTGTCAGAGATTTATTTCGTGTCACTCTGGTTCTTTTAGAATTGCATTCGTAGGAAAGGGGAAGCTTGTTTTCTGGAAATGTGATGGTTAGCATTCAGCCCAAATCAGTATCCCAAATGAGAGGCAAATGCTAACATATTTGAAGTCAACATGGTAGATTTTCCTTCCACTCGTGCAATGGGTCATGTAGTTGCTACATGCTAAAAGCTCATATTAACCCTTACCACACATGTAGTCTTACATACATGTTTACAGTGTTTATGCAGTTATGTAAGGGTCCATGCAGATCTCTCTTGCACCTGACAGTAGACAGTCTCCAGAACCACACTCTTAGCAGAGACGTAGCTGTTTTTCCTGTACAGTCATGCTTACTAATCAGCACTGTGTGGTGTTTTAGGTAGGAGTGAGTAACGCTAATGCATTGAACATCACCAAGGCTCATTACCTTTGCTGGAGTGTAGTCAGTCACCCAGGTTACACATGTTCGTGGTCTCAAAAAGCTGTTTGGACATGTGCTCTTTTCTGCCTCTCTAAACTATAAGGAAAATGTGTCAGACTGTTAGAGTCATTATCACTTGCTCTACCACAGTAGTAAGTGTGATTTCAAATTGCCAATCAAATTTCGTTTTCTGCCTAGAATCACACCATGAGTCTGTGTGCACACAGGAATTGTTGTCAGAGATTTAATTTGTGTTACTCTGGTTCTTTTAGAATTGCATTTGTAGGAAAGGGGAAGCTTGTTTTCATGAAGTGTGTTGGTTAGCATTCAGCCCAAATCAGTATCTCTCAAATGAGAGGCAAATGCTAACATATTTGAAATCAACATGGTAGATTTTCTTTCCACTCGTGCAATGGGTCATCTAGTTCCCACATGTTCAAAACTCAAATTAACCCTTATCACACATGTACTCTTACATATATCTATCTAGTGATGAGGCAGTTGTGCAAGCGTCAATGCAGATGTCTCTTGCACCTCACAATAAACAGTCTCCAGAAGTACACTCTTAGCACACAGCGAGCAGCTTCTCATGCACAGTTATCCTTACTAATCAGCACTGTGTGGTGTTTCAGTTTGGAGTGAGTGACACTAATACATTCAACATCACCAAGGCTCATTTCCTTTGCTGGAGTGTAGTCACTTACACAGGTTACACCGGGTCATAGTCTCAAGTAGCTGTTAGGACATGTTCTTTTTTCTGCTTCTGAAAACTATAAGGAAAATGTGTCAGACTGTTATAGTAATTATCACTTGCAAAAAAACAGTAGTAAGTGTGCTTTTGAATTGCAAATCAAATATCGTTTTCTGCCTAGAATCACACCAAGAGTCTGTGTGCACACAGGAATTGTTCTTAGAGATTTAATTCGTGTTGGTTTTATTGTGTTTTTCACTTGTAGGAAAGGGGTAGATAGTATTATAAGATTTGAAAAGCTCATAAAAAATATTGTAATATATTTAAATTACATAAAGGTATTTTTTTTAGTTTCTTTCAGGTATTGCGGCAGAGCAGTGAAGCAAATTTAAGATGCCTATAAAATCAAGAAAGCGAAAAGAACAGAAAAAACATGTATATTTGAAGAAAACTGGAGGACCCAAGTTAGTTGAAGATGCTCATGTTGGAAAAAAGAAAAAGTCTTCTGGTAAGCAGACAAAGGAATTCTTTAAAAATATCTTCAAAAAAAGGAAAAATTTAAAAAATGTCCCCACTGGAAAAACTGTTTCAAGTAGAAAACAACAGGACAAAAGTGAGAATTTACTAAATGCTAATGTACAATCAGAAGCAATAAAGATTGACTTAAAAAGAAAAACAGCATTTAAAGAGAGCCGTAGAAAAATGTTTCAGAGAAGAGTGATGTCCAATTTGCTAAAGGATGTCAAAAAATATAAGAAAAAAGCAAAATTTTACAAGAGAAAAAAAGATATTGAAGCCATTGTAGCTAAGGCTTTAGAATTAAAAAGAAAATTATTCATTTTAATTTTGAACAGGATGCGTATATTAGAAAAAATGGTCAATGTAATGAAGTCACAAAGCAAAACGAAAAGAGTAGTGAAAAGAAATAACTTTTGTAAAGTGTTTTTAGGAGAATGGATGCATAGTTCAAGTACTGAACCATTTTTTAATGAAGAGAGTTATCTTCAAAGTAATAGTTTGCTGCATGCAGTTGACACCAGTGGCCGAGCTTATGAAGTGAAAGATGGTTGTATAATGGAAAAGGAGAAAATGGTTCCAAGAAATGAGGAAGAAGTGATGGCGGATGAGGTTATGGGGAGACGTCCTAAAGCCCCAGTGTATACTTGGAATTGTAGTAGTATTTGTACTTTGCGACAGGAATCTATTGATAAATTACGTGAGTTTTTAAGAGAATATAGTAAAAAAATTGTTAAACAGAAGATTAAGGTGCTTCAAAGACTAGATCCATGCAGAGTGAGAGAGAATACTAGTTTGCAAGGACACTCTCTGGCTTGTCTATCTAGGAAAGTTTGTCAAAGTGTTTTTCACCATTTTAGGATGCTGGCAGTTCATCATACTGAAATGAGAAAGTTTGTGAGAAGATTGTATTTTGCTAAAAGTCCAGCACTAAAGTTAAATGAGTTGAATAGGGCTCTGTTCCGTGGAACTGTATCGGATGTTGAGAAGGTTACTGATGAAATTCAGTTTAGTTACTTTGGTCCGGAACAAGAAAGTGCAGGTAATGACACAGTTATTGAGGAAAATGTGGAAGAGTATGTAGAACCCTCCGTAAGTAAGAAATTTGAAGATCAAATGACAAAATTTGCTATCATCTCTAATGAAAGACCAAATATTACTTGTATATGTTGCCGGAGAAGCCATTATAAAATCCAAACAAGGAATGTTGATCTCTACAAAAAAAGTGAAGAAGAAGATAATTATAAGTGGAAGGATTTTGCAACATATATATTTCTTGAAAATTGTTTTGATTTGGGTGAAGATCAGCGTATTTGTAAATACTGTTATAACAAGTTAGAAGAAAATAAAATGCCAGCTAAAGCTGTACATAATAATTTAGAATTGGTTGATATTCCTGCAGAACTTAGTGATTTAAATACGTATGAGTCTATACTCATTCAATTTGTTCATCCGTTCCAGACTATAGTACGTATGGAGCCCAAAACCGGTAAATTACCTCCTTCAGATTTACAGAGAGGTTTAAAAGGAAGAGTTGTCTATTTGCCGTTGGATTTGAAAAAAAACATGGAAACTATTGATGCAGATACTTTGGAAACTGAACCATTAGTTATTCTGGTTAATGGTGTACCTACAAAGAATAAGAAAATTTGGCAGGAGCTGGTAGATGTACGGAAAGTACAAAGAGCAAATTTATATTTGAAAAGGAATAATAAATGGTATGAATCAATTTATATAGATGAAGATGAAGAAGATTTACTAGGAGACACAGAAACACCAACAGGGCAAATTGAAAAAGTGGACAAGTCAAAAGAAGAAGAAATTTATGAACATTTCAGCATACATCCTCTTCATTCAAAAGAAGTTATGGCAAACACTATTGATCTCTTTCAGATGAAAAAAGCCAAAGGAACTCCCGTGAGTGTGTGGGAGGAGAGCTTGGAAGCTCGTTGTTTTCCCCAGCTGTTTCCTACAGGAGAAGGTGGACGATACGATGAACGTCCAGTCCAGATTCCTGCTTCTGAGTATCGGACTACAAGATTATATGCAGAAGATCCCAGATTTCGTCAAAGTATTCCTTATTTGTTCCATCTGTTATTTGAAAGTGACTTGTCTGCACTATCTTATGCAGTAAATCACATTTTAAAAAGTGGAGTACATCTACATAATGTGTCTGCTAAGGATTTTATGAACAAAGTGCAGCACCGAGATGATCATTTGGAATCACAATTGATCAATCTGATGGCTTGTCAGCGTGGGACAAATGAATATTGGTACCGACGCCATGGAGAATTGAAATGTATGTTATGGAATTTAGGAACTCCTACATGGTTCCTTACCCTAAGCTGTGCTGAGTACGCTTCGGATGATCTTCTGGATTTTCTTCGAGAGGCAAATTCAAACATTAAAAACATCGAATACAAGACAGCAGGAGAACTGTGCTCATTGGATCCGGTTAATGTTTGCAGATATTTCAATCATAGATTTGAGGCTATGATGTCCTTCATCTGCAATAAACAAAATCCACCTCTTGGAGAAGTTGTGGATTTCTTTTGGAGAAAAGAGTACCAAGCAAGAGGTGCTCCTCATATTCATATGCTGTTGTGGATCAAGGATGCCCCAAAATTTGGAACAGATGCTGATGAAGCAGTTTTATCTTTCATTGAAGAATATGCAACATGTGTTATACCTAAAAGCACAGAAGAGAAAAAGTTAAAAGAGCAAGTTTTACGTTTCCAAAGTCATCGGTGTGGAAAATATTGTCGACGGAAGTACAAGAGCAAAGATAAATTCTACACAAAATGTCGATTTGGATTTCCCAGACCTGTTCTTTCAAAAGGAAGAGTAAACAGTTTTATGTCAGCTGTGCGACATACTAGTACAAGAAAATCTCCCAAAAATACGTACAACCTAAGAAGAAAAGAAGAGTCAAAATATATAAATGACTACAACCCAGTCATTTTATCCATGTGGAATGCTAACATGGATATTCAGCATGTGGCAGACAATTCTATTGCTGTTTCTCGGTATGTCACATCGTACATTACTAAATCTGAGAAAACGGAATTGGAGGAAATGTGGGAAGAAATTTCTCACGAGGAAACTGTCAGTAAGAAGCTATACAGTTTCAGTTTAAAGATGTTATCGCATCGAGAAATTGGATCCTACGAATGCTCAGATAGGTTATCATCTGCAAGTCTGTACTCGAAATCAAGAAGAATAATTTGGGTAAGTTTAGGCCTTGCAGCAATGCGAAATCGGGTACTGAAATCTGTTGGAGAAATTGAATATTTGGCCGAGAACGACCCGGAAAGTACAGATATTTTGAAATCAAACATGTTGGACACGTATTACCCAAAAAGAAGTTGTCATCTTGAGAACATGTGTCTCTATGAAGTGCTGCAGAACTACATTTTTTCACGGAAAGCCACAGAAGACATCAAAAATGGAAAATATAAAGTCATTGGTGAGGAAGGATGTTTGGTGAAGCAAACAAAAGGAAGTTTGATTAATCATAGGAAGCTGAGTTGCGACACTACTGACAAAAAGGAATTTTACTACTTGGCACTTTTACAGCTGTTTAAAACATGGCGTACAGAGGACGAACTACTTGGAGAATTTCAAAGCTATGAGGATTCATTTAATGCATGTAAAGATACGATTGAATGCAGTACTTTCATAAATTATGTCCAAATGTTAAATGAAGAAATTGATCAGGAAGCAACAATTGCAGCTGAAGTAGCTAGAGACAGTTCTCAAGACAGCCAAAGTTCTGGAACGCTCAGTCAAGATCCCCTAGGACAACCAATCGTAGAAAATGAAGCTGCAATAGCCATGAATGAAGTGGAAACGGCTATGAATCAAGCTCAAGAAGATTTAATAGACTTACCAAATTTGGAACAACAACTGAATGAAGAACAACAACAAATTTATGAAGAAATCAGAAAAAAAATTGATCACGGATTACTTTATGAAAATAAAGAGTGCACATGCACATCATTTGAACCAATCAGGATGTATGTGAGTGGACAAGCTGGAACTGGAAAAAGTTTCCTAATTAAAGTCATCAGAAGCTACCTACAGCAAAAAACAGATTCAACTTTGTCTTGTGTTGTTACTGCTCCAACTGGGTTAGCAGCATATAACATAAAAGGAATTACCTTACATCGCTTGCTAATGTTACCAGTGGAGCATGAGAACAAAATAGAATATCACCAGCTTACAGGAGAAGTACGCTTCGGAGTTTCAAGAGTGTTGAAGAAGATGCAAGTTCTCATTATTGATGAGGTAAGCATGGTATCAAACTTAATACTTGCCTTTGTGCATTTAAGAATGCAGCAAATTCTAAAGAGAGACTATGACGTGTTATTTGGTGGAAAACATGTTATTGTTTTTGGGGATCTTCTACAGCTTACTCCAGTTAAAGGACAACCAGTGTTTAATACAGTGACACATGAAGACACGAAGAAGTCATTAGGAAGCATTGGTAATGCGAATATTTGGTCGTTCTTTGAGTACAAATAACTTACTACCAATATGAGGCAAGCAAATGATGAAGATTATGCAAGTATTCTGAAAGATATCTGAATTGGACTACTCACAGATGTTGGCAGAAAAGCATTACAGAGTCGATTGCTACATAATTTATTTCCGAAGGAAGAAATAGTTGCAGAGAAAATATACAAGAACATTGCAGAAAATAATACTGTAATCTGCTTAATGCCAACACTATGTGAATGCTCGATATTCAATGAGGAACTTTTGAAATTGGAAAAGGAAGAGATTAAGAAAATGGAAGCAGTTGACAAATTCAGCATGAAGGAATTACTATTACATTAACAGGCAAACTAAAAAATAAATTGGATTCTCTAGAGAAGAACATTTCGAAAACAGCTGGATTAGAAAAAATCTATATCTTTGCATGAACTGTCGAGTATTTTTAAGGAGAAATTTGGATGTTGAAAAAGGTTTAGTGAATGGAGCTATGGGTAAAGTTGTGGGTTTTGTGAAATACCAGAAAAAAGATGGAATTGAATTTTTAAAAATAAAATTTGATCAGATTGCAGAGATTAAAGAGATTAGTCGTTGTTCAGTCCGTTTTTTGCTTGTAAAAGACTTATATGTACGTAGGAAGCAGTTTCCGTTTTCTCTAGCATATGCTGTAACTATTCACAAGTCTCAAGGATTAACTGTAGATAGTGCTTTTGTAAACATTGGTTCTACTGTGTTCAAAGAAGGTATGGCATATGTTGCTTTGTCACGAGTGAAAACATTATCTGGTTTATTCATGATAGACTTTGATGACTCAAAAGTTAGTGCAGATGCAAATTGTGTAAAGGAGTATAATAGATTAAGAAGAACCTATGCTCCTCATTTAGGTCAGTATCCTGTGTTGGAAAAACGTGTTGTTTCTCGGAAAAGGAGATTTGAGAATATCTGTAATGAGGATGTAGAGAAGAGAAAACAAAAAGAGAGTCATGTGATTGCAAGCAAAAAGAAAAAGGACAATGTTGAAGAGATTGTTGGTTGTCATTTTGAAAATAGCTCTGGTGTCAACTGCTACGCTAATGTAGTGCTAAATGTTGTATTTTATCTTGAAAGTTTGCAAGAGCAGATAATAGTAAATCATGAAAAAAGATTCTGTTCTGTGCTATGTCTCCTTAATGAGAAGCTGAGTATTGATAAAACTAAAATAGAAAGTGCTACTGAAATTAGAAAACTTTTAGATGTATGTTCAGGACGTACACAGTTTACTCAAAATGTCCAGCAAGATGCACAGGAATTCTTGATGTATGTCCTTATGGTACTGGAAGATGAAGGCATAGATGTTGAGAATATGTTCGGTCTCTCTTATAAATGGGAACATACTTGATAAAACTGTTTCTATACATGCAGCTCTAATGTTGATTCAGAAAGGTTTATCTATTTAACATTGCCAGAGAGTAAATCAGTGAGTTTTAGTAAATTAGTTAAAGATGCCAATCATAGCATGGAATGCTGTGAATGTAAATCTGACATGTTTTCAACGTTACTTTTAAAGAAATACGGAGAGTATGTAAGTTTAATGATGCAACGTTGTAGAGCTGATGGTTCAAAGTTGGACACTTTAATAAAGAAGTTTATAGGACAGCAATTATCAATTTCAGGAAAAACTTTTGTTACAGTTGCAATAATTTTCCATGATGGACCTACTGTAACTTCTGGTCATTACACAGTTTATCTTAAATGTGAAAAAGGCTGGACACTGTGTAATGATTCTCAATTGGTTTCTAAGCAACGTTTGCCTTTTGATTTAGCAAATTCCTATTTAATTTTTCTGAAACCAAAATTTTAGATAGAAATTGCAACATCTGTACAAATCATTTTTGCAATTTTATTGGATTACCATTGGAAATTTCATCAACAAAGAATTTAAAAATTACCATTTGGCCTAAAGGAAAGGTAACAATTTGTATTGTGGACTTCTTTGACACATTATTTTGGTGATTATGCTTATGCAACAAAAATTTTCAGACGATATTTATTGGAAATAGTTATTGTTCTTAGATGATATTTGTAAAGAATATGTTACATTTCTATAAAGGTATGTTTTAGTGAGAAGAGATTCTTGTTTTTTTTTAAACAATCTTTCAGATTGTTTTTTTTTTTTGCCCGCTGTTAAGTGATGAATGCAATTGCTTTCACGATTTACAGTGAAATGCAATATATTCTGAAAACAGCAAAAAAATGGCAAAAAATTGTTTTTTAAATATGAAAATATGTGTACTGTATTCTAAAATGTATTATTAAATATTAATACTTTTTTCTTTTTTTCAGATTGAGAAAGAAAATTTAAGAAAAAATAAACCTTTTTTCTAGCAATTTAAATAAACCATTTATTAATAAATAAGTTATTTTGTTGGTCAGGTAAGTGTGAAATTTCTGTATTTATCACACATTTAGTTTCATGCTCCCTTTTTTTCACTTCTCCTCTCTCTGCTTTTCTCATTTCCGTTGTACTCCCTCAAGGACCTTGTAGGGTTAAAAAAACAAAAAAATTAACAACCAAAAAAAAATTAAAAAATTAAAAAAATTAATTACATTTTTTTTTAAAAAAGTTGTGACGTAAGGTTGGCTCTTAAAAGAGCCGTTGTGTTAGTACAGGGACAGAGGAAAGAAAGAATGGGAATATTAACAAGGACCACAGATGTGCTGGTCTATCTTATTGTTTATTAGGGAAATACTGGTCTCCCCATGAACAATTAGACCATAACATCTGGTGCACCTTATTTGTACCCTCTGAAATTGAGGGTTCCTTTCCACAGGAGCAGAAGAGGGTGATGCTCCCACAGCAGAGGAAGTGCTCGGCTGAGCTGCCGAAGATGTACTCGGCTGAGCTTCTGCGGATGTGCTCGGGTGACTTACTGAAGGGTTTGCTTCAGTATGTCGAGCAAAAGTCCTTGGATGAACATCCCTAAGGTGTCTCAACATAGTGTGATTACCAAAGGAATACTTCTTCCTTGGATTACCTCTAGATACCACACGCTCACAAAGTGAGCAGGTAACTAAAGGAGCATTTACCTTTTTCTGCCCCTCAGGAAATGTAAAATACTCCCAAATAAAAGAACTCTTCTGTTTCCTCCTTCTCTGTCTGATGATGCTGCTGCCCTGCTCACTCTCAGAAGAGGACTGCTGCTCTGCCATTGTATCCCAAAGACAATTCAGCTCCTTCTCCTAAGAAATCACAAGCAGTAATGAGGGGAATGGGTGTGGTGTAGGAAGATTCTGGAACTGAAAGTAGTTTAAACCAATCAAAAGTGTTGTTTCTTGATCACATGACCAACCGTATGCGCACGTTAAGCTTACCGAGCGCGTACGGTAAAAGTACGCATGCGCGTACGAAAGACACACGCACGCGCACATGCGCATTACAGGCACACTCGTACACTTCCGCGTAACGTGCGCGCGAGCGTGCGCGTATAAGGCATGCGCTTACGCGTCGCGTAGGAAGTACGGACGCGTCCGCAAATTGCGTAAGCATGTGCACACGGAGTATAAATATTACGTGCGCTCACCGTACATAAAGTGAAGCGTGCGCTTACGGTAAGCTTACCGTACGCGCACGGTAAAAAAAATTATTTAAAAAAAAGATAAAGGTTTGTTGAAGATATTAACTATGTTATACAATTATATCTAACCATTTAGTTGAAAAGGGTGAATCTTTCTATATTGAAGAATGCATTAAAACCATGAATATATACATAGGTAGCATAGTGTTTAAAGGAAAAAAAAAAGCAAAAAATGATGTAAAAACCAAGCAAATTCAATGAAAGAACCATAGGTTTCACACACATTATAGTTGGGAATTAGAATTCAAAAAACCATGCAAATTCACAGAAAAAACCATAGGTTTCACACACGTTATATTTAGGAATTAGCATTTAAAAAACCTTGCAAATTCACTGAAAAAACCATAGGTTTCACACACGTTATAGTTAGGAATTAGCATTTAAAAAACCTTGCAAATTCACTGAAAAACCCATAGGTTTCACACACGTTATAGTTAGCTGGACATTTCTCTCGTAAAAAAACATTGAAATTCCCCCGTTATAGTTAGTTCAGCTAACTATAACTCGCGCACCCGCAATCCACTGCTGATGACGTCACATATTACATCACTCATGACATGGTCAGTGACATCACTCATGACATCACTGATGACATCTCAAATGACCGGTTTCAGCGTTTCGCCTTTTTCAATGCCTCTGGATATTTTCCAATCGCATTGCCCCCATTTAAATATCCATGTGTGCTTCCCCATTGGTTGTGAGAAGCAATGTCAGTGATGACGGACAATAGTAGTTCTATCCGTTTTTATGTCCGCCATGTCAGAAGAAAGTTTTGTTCATCTCTAAGTGAGCTTAGCTGCATGCTCGCATATCCATTTTCGTAATGTTCAACCCTAAGTGGGAACGGGCATGCAGTTCTCTTTCACACGTTCCGCTGGATTTCACTCACCACAAGGGGGCTCACTGAAGAATGTTCCTCGCCCTGCCGTACTCCACCCAACACAGGGATGACAACACAAGTTCCTGTTTAGTAACTGGATTCCTTTCATTTGTAGTAAATGACAACATAGTGTTGATGAATGTCATCTTGCTGGTAAGTGGCGGCGGTTCAGGCAGTTCAAAAATATTCCCCATCAAATGCCACTCACTGCCGAACAACTCACGGGCGGGTGCCGTTATCGTGAAAGTGGCTTTCACGCAATTATTGTTCACCAAATTCCTAAAAGGAAAATAACGCACTCGCTGGCTTTTGCATGCTTCAATGGATTTATTCAGGCAGACCGGTTTCAGCGTTTCGCCTTTTCCAATGCCTCTGGATATTTTCCAATCGCATTGCCACCATTTAAATATCCATGTGTGCTTCCCCATTGGTTGTGAGAAGCAATGTCAGTGATGACGGACAATAGTAGTTCTATCCGTTTTTATGTCCGCCATGTCAGCATGAAAGTTTTGTTCATCTCTAAGTGAGCTTAGCTGCATGCTCGCATATCCATTTTCGTAATGTTCAACCCTAAGTGGGAACGGGCATGCAGTTCTCTTTCACACGTTCCGCTGGATTTCACTCACCACACGGGGGCTCACTGAAGAATGTTCCTCACCCTGCCGTACTCCACCTAACACAGGGATGACAACACAAGTTCCTGTTTAGTAACTGGATTCCTTTCATTTGTAGTAAATGACAACATAGTGTTGATGAATGTCATCTTGTTGGTAAGTGGCGGCGGTTCAGGCAGTTCAAAAATATTCCCCATCAAATGCCACTCACTGCCGAACAACTCACGGGCGGGTGCCGTTATCGTGAAAGTGGCTTTCACGCAATTATTGTTCACCAAATTCCTAAAAGGAAAATAACGCACTCGCTGGCTTTTGCAATGTCAGTGATGACGGACAATAGTAGTTCTATCCATATACATTACGAAAATGGATATGCGAGCATGCAGCTAAGCTCACTTAGAGATGAACAAAACTTTCATGCTGACATGGCGGACATAAAAACGGATAGAACTACTATTATCCGTCATCACTGACATTGCTTCTCACAACCAATGGGGAAGCACACATGGATATTTAAATGGGGGCAATGCGATTGGAAAATATCCAGAGGCATTGAAAAAGGCGAAACGCTGAAACCGGTCTGCCTGAATAAATCCATTGAAGCATGCAAAAGCCAGCGAGTGCGTTATTTTCCTTTTAGGAATTTGGTGAACAATAATTGTGTGAAAGCCACTTTCACGATAACTGCACCCGCCCGTGAGTTGTTCGGCAGTGAGTGGCATTTGATGGGGAATATTTTTGAACTGCCTGAACCGCCGCCACTTACCAGCAAGATGACATTCATCAACACTATGTTGTCATTTACTACAAATGAAAGGAATCCAGTTACTAAACAGGAACTTGTGTTGTCATCCCTGTGTTAGGTGGAGTACGGCAGGGCGAGGAACATTCTTCAGTGAGCCCCCGTGTGGTGAGTGAAATCCAGCGGAACGTGTGAAAGAGAACTGCATGCCCGTTCCCACTTAGGGTTGAACATTACGAAAATGGATATGCGAGCATGCAGCTAAGCTCACTTAGAGATGAACAAAACTTTCATGCTGACATGGCGGACATAAAAACGGGTAGAACTACTATTGTCCGTCATCACTGACATTGCTTCTCACAACCAATGGGGAAGCACACATGGATATTTAAATGGGGGCAATGCAATTGGAAAATATCCAGAGGCATTGAAAAAGGCGAAACGCTGAAACCGGTCTGCCTGAATAAATCCATTGAAGCATGCAAAAGCCAGCGAGTGCGTTATTTTCCTTTTAGGAATTTGGTGAACAATAATTGCGTGAAAGCCACTTTAACGATAACGGCACCCGCCCGTGAGTTGTTCGGCAGTGAGTGGCTATTGATGGGGAATACATATATATATATATATATATATATATATATATATATATATATATATATATATATATATATATATATATATATATATATATATTTATATATATATCTCGTCCTCCATGTTACCATGCCAAAGCCCCACTAGTAGTACCAGTGAGGCCGCAATAGTTTGTTCTATTGTGATGGCTCAGTCACAGAGTGGCCAAAAACAAATAACACCTTGCGTGCTGAACTTAGCCCTTGTATAGAGTGTTCAAGGTGTTCTGATATGGTGCCCACAAAGTGATATCGTAAACAAACTAAGTTCAAGGAATGTTATCCTATGAGTGAACGCAAATGAATCTGTGTCAAATGTCACCGTGTTTAAGGGGAGAGAAGGCAACTTCAGAACGTCAGCATGTAAAGATGGCATTTCTTAACCAGGCCTAATACCTCCACATGACACTAGAGGTACGATAGAGTGTTGTAGGAGAACTTATAGAAGTTCACACTAGAGCATCATAATGACTGCAGGAACGATTTTGAGGACTTAATTCAGAAGGGCTTACTAGTTTCTAGACAGGTTATTAGCACTGCAGTAGACTGTATGCGCTGACCTGCTTCAAAATTCTGCCATGGTATCTGCCTGCTTAAATCCTTTTGGTTACGCCTTACATCTTTAAGGTATGTGGCTCATTTAAAAATGAATTATGGATCTCTTTTCTAGAGTAATATTGTTATTCCTCATGAAAATTGAGATGCATAGAACAAAGTGCGAAGCAGAGATCCTCAAAGGAGTGAGTGCAAAGGAAGTTTTTAAAATACAACATAAATGTGATGACTGTTAGCAATATAGCCAGAGGGTTTAGTCCTCTTATGGGCAATACCAACTACATCCTCAGAAGCAAAACAGGCCCATCATCCACTTTCCTACCAATGTAGTTAGACCAAAGGCAGAGGTTTTCAACAACAGTCCTACCCATTAAGTAATAGGTGTCTCAAATTCAAGGCAGTGACTCCTTCCTACCAGGGTGATGGACAGAGCAAGGGAACTATTTCATTACATATGCTAAGAGTGGCAGATTATTAACAGTGACATGTGGGTCCTAAACTTCATTTGAGAAGGATACATCCTCATATTAAAATACCCTCCATTTACCCACAGACTGCACCAAAACACTGGTTGTACCTTTTATTGAAAGAGATAGCTGTAGAACACATGTATATTATCACTATTACATGGGAGATGCCAACTGTCTTGGATGCCACAGATCACAAATGTGCCCTTTTTATGCTAGCACAAGCCTTTAAAGCACATCAAATGGATGAGTAAATTGACCAAAGAGACCCCGTTGTGATATGGGATATGGTGGGTACACGTGACAATGCTTCACGGTCTGGCACCTAACTGAATTATCAAAGTTAGGTAACGTTTGAGTGGGCACTCATTTCAAATTCTTTGAGCAGCTATTTGATGAGTTAGAGCTGCATATACACAGTTCTTTAGATGCATGCAGCTTCACCATGCTGTAGGTTCACCTGGTGTGGCCATGACGGAGGTGATGGAATTCACCCCTTTGGGGCTTTGGCCACACACAGCTCGTTCCTCTCAGGCAGAGAGCAATAAGTGGCCCTCAATGTTTCTACCCCCTTTTCCTTGCCTTGTGTTGTCAGTCAGGGATCATCATTGAACCCAACACACTTTTAATGTTGATAATACACCCCTTGCTAGCGTGATCAGATCCTTTTTTTTTTTTTCTTGGTGTCATAAGCCGATGCCTCGCAAATCATTGTTTCAATCTCTAGCAATTTTCATGTTGTGGCCATCAGAATCCATGACTGCATGGAAGATCTGGGTAGACGGATGAAGCAACATTTTCTTGAATTAAATTCAGGCAAGACCGAGGTTCTCCTATTCGGTAATGATCCCTCCGTTTGGTCCCCCATCTGGTGCCACAGAATCTGAGAATGCTTCCCACCCGGGTTAAGAAGGTCAGAAACCTGGGTGTCATCCCCAGCCACCATTTTGAGTTAACAAGTCAGTGAAACCAGCCCCCCACCCAGCAACAGGGATATTCAACATCAGAGGGTGCTCTGAGACAGCAGTAATCTGCTGTGAGCTGTTTAAACTGTGTTTATATCAAATTCTGTAATACAGGAATACAACACATATGCAACAATAGTCCGAGAAAGCCCAGAGTGACAGATCTCATCTGTAGGTTTCAGCTTGGTCACAAGGTCCATGGCTTAAAATTTATATTCAGCACAATCATAATACATTGCATAAGGTATCCCGCAAATATCAAACAGCCCCCCTCTGTAGAGAATAACTTGAAAAGGAAACTTATCATACCTAAAAAAAATAAAAAAAAAATAAAAACCTATCAAAACTGTGATGTCATGGTGCAACTAATAATGAAAATGGCCTGCTGCACTGCTGTGGGGTTAGATATGGAACAGATAAAGGGCCCGAAGTTGAGGGAATTGGGTACCCAAGAATGAGTTTAATTTGGGATAAAGTTTCCTTCCAAAACATCTGTATGGAGGGGCAATCCCACCAAATGTGGCGCAAGTCACCCAGCAGTCCGCAACCCCTCCAGCACCTATCCGAAGTAAATGGAAAGATCCTATGTAGTTTCTGAGGCTATAGGTACCAGTCATATATCAGCTTATAGTGTGCCTCCTTGAGGTGCATCGAGCGGTTACATTTCACCACATCTCTACTTAAGTGCACCCACTGCTATTCCGCTATAGGGATGTCCATAGGGATGTCCAGAAGGGCATCCCAAAAGCGTTTGTGATGCGGGGTCGACCTGGGGCTCAGGGCCTGTATGAGAGCATACAGAAAGGAGATGCAGCCCTTGGAGGTGGACCCCGATTGAGCAAACTTCTCTTTGGGAAGCAAGTCCCTGGTGGCCGCCATCCGCACCAGGGGTTGCTGTACCCAATGTTTAAGCTGAAGGTAACGGTACTCTTCTTTGGCAGTCCATGCAAATTGTTTCATGCATTCTTGAAAGGTGATGTCTTTATTTTAACTTCACCCTCGCTTTTCACGTCACGCCTATTGTCACTAATTGTGTGAGCACCTGAATACTATTATTGCGAAATAAACCTTTGTGATATACTGACCTACATGTCCCTCCTTATATGACCTACCGCTCTCTTAAAATGTATGGGCGTGTAGGGGAAGGGGAAGGTGGTGAGCTACAGCCTTTTAGTAAGAGTATCCCATACCTGTAATGTGGTGTAAGTGGGGGTGCTGATCAAACCGTTGGGCGATCTATCGCATTTTGGCTTCCGGTTTAGCTCCTCCGGACTCCTCCCAAGCGTGGATTATGGTCCGCTCCTCGAGACAGGCGAAGGGGCACCCGCGAAGCGGGTGCGCCGAGCAGTGATTGGGCGCAAAGTAGAAAACAGGTAAGCTCCTCCGCTGAATCCCCTGCAACAGGTCCCAAATTGAGCGACCAACTATCTGTATGTCTTTATGGAGCCAGTGTTTCTCAGACTCCTGCAGTGACCATTCTGTGATGATGCGTAGTTGCGCCGCTTTGTAATATCCTGTAAAATCTGGTAATGCCAGGCCCCCCTCCCTGCGTGGTCGCATGAGCAGTCAGTGTGGCAGACGAGCGCTCTTCCCCAACCAAATTAATTTAGTAAGCATTTGCCGCAATTCTCGAAAAAGCCCTTCTACGGGGATAGGCAACACCTGAAAGAGGTAAAGCACACCAAGTGCATTCATCTTTATGGCGTTAATCCCGCCCAGCCAGGAAATGTACGCCGCGGTCCAACTACCCAGATCAGTTTTGAGCTGACGTAAAAGGGGAGGGAAGTTGGCCTTATAAAGGTCTGAGATATGAGGGGTGAGCTTAACTCCCAGATAGGTAATCTCCTTAGTCGTGCAACTAAAGGGTGATGCTCCCACCACTCGTCGCCATTCTTCTTTGGATAGGGTCAGATTGAGTAAAGAGGACTTGGCCAGATTAATCTTAAATCCCGCCGCCCGCTCAAACAGCCCTAGCTCCTCTTGGATAGCTGGAAGAGAGGTCAGTGGTTCTGTAACTGGTAGAAGCACATCGTCGGCAAAGAGTGTGATCTTATGGTCATCTGTAACATACCGTATCCCCCAAATGTCCGTGTTTCCCCGAACGTTATGTGCCAGGGGTTCTATACTCAAAGCGAAAAGAAGGGGGGGGACAATGGACAGCCCTGTGGCGTCCCGCGCGCTAAGCTAAAGGGGGCGGAAGCAGAGCCATTGACCAGGACCCAGGAGCTAGGGGAGTGATAATTGGCACAAATCATCCCTATAAAGGTCTCATTAAAACCAAAGTGCCGGACCACTTCAAATAAAAAGAACCACTCTACATGGTCAAATGCTTTTTCAGCATCTAACGAGAGGAGAGCCACCAGGATGTTTTTCTTCCGGACCTTCTCTATTATATGGACGATGCACTGCAGATTATCGTGAGTCTGTCGCCCCTTAATAAAACCTGATTGGCCTGGGTCAATAAGTCCAGGAAGCACAGATTCGAGGCGAGTGGCCAGGATCTTGGCATCTATATTTAGAAGGGCAATTGGGCGATAAGAGGAACAAGCTGTGGGATCCTTTCCAGGTTTGGGGATCACTGCCACAATCGCTTCACCCATGGAGGGAGTATCCTGCTGCAATGAGGCAATGATGTTAAATAGAGTAGTTAAAAAAGGGACCAGCTCCGGTGCGAAGGTACAATAGAAGTGAGCTGAAAAGCCATTCGGCCCTGGTGCTTTTTGAAGTTTGAGCAAGTCAATGGCTTTCTGAACTTCCTCAGAGGTTATGGGTTTCGCCAATTCAGCGTTGGTGTTAGCCGGGACCTGGGGGAGGTCTAGGGGATCTAAGTACTCCCTTTGATCACGCGCCCTTGGGAGTTCTGATGTATACAGAGTGCGGTAGAATTTCTCGAAGGCCTGTGCCTTCCCCTCTTCTGTTTAGTGAGAGACACCCTCGCATCTACTTTGAGTTTTTTGTACTCCCTTTCCTGTTTGGCCCTGAGTTGATGCGCGAGCAGGGACCCCACCTTGTTTCCAGCCTCATACCGCTTGGACTGTAGGCGCAAGATATTTTTTTCCGCCCTATTAGTGTATATGGCCTGTAGTTTCCCTTTGAGTGCTGTGACTTTCCTCAATGCCTGGACCGTGGGGCTAGTCTTATGTGCCTGTTCTGCAGACTGTAATTCTCGTTTTAGCATAAGGCGTTCCTTTCGATGCTGCGTTCTCAAGGTAGTGGCCAGTTCGATGCATTTACCCCGGACAACCACTTTGAGGGCATCTCCGGTATTGGCATGAGGAGTAATCTCTGGTTCGTTATGCTCGAAGAAATCCTTAATAAATTTCCTGAGGTCATCGCGTAAAAGTCTATCCCTGCAGATGAAGTTGGGGAAATACCAGCACGCATGCTTTGGTCATGGGTTTGGTCAAGTGAGTGTCCTCTCTCGGGGAGCATGGTCAGACAGACATATCGGGCGGAAGTTTGTTTGCAGCATTGAGCGGAGCAGCGACTGACTCAAAAATGTGATTGATGCGGGAGTATGATCTGTTGGAGTGGGGGAAGGAGTAATCAAGCATGTTAGGGTTATTGTCTCTCCACGCGTCCGTCAGTCCCATGCGCTGGAGTTGATTTGAGTGCCTTGCCAAAGACCCCTCCTGATGCCCTCTGTGAGTGAGTCGTATCTAGTCCCTGATCCCAGACAAGGTTGAAGTCGCCCAAAAGCAGAATGTCTCCTTGCACAAAGTTCTCCAAGGCCATGAGGAAGGAGAGAATAAAGTCTGGTTGGCCCGTGTTTGGAGCATAGAGAACTGCAAACGTAGAGTGTCGGCCCCTTAGTTCCCCTCAAACCATGACGTACCTCCCAGCTTTGGCAGCCTTGGTGTCCTGTGCCTGACACAGGACCCACGCATGGAAAAGCAGTGCCACCCCATTTTGTTTGGAAGCGTGAAAGGACCTATATATGAGGATAGTGTTTGTGGTGCAAACGATGTTCCTCCGATTTCTTAAGGTGCGTCTCCTGAAGGGCTGCCACCTGAACATTGTGATCTAGCAGATATTTCCACAGACGTTGATGCTTGTTAGGGGAATTCAAGCCCTGGGCATTCCAGGTTATGGTCCTGACAGCTATCGATACCTAGATGGGACCCAGCCCCTCCGTTAGGGCCTCTGCACGAACTAAGCTTCTGAAATCTCCTCCCGTTCCCCCCTCGCCCAAGAACAATAGAAAACTAGCCCCATGACATTGAACTAAATTAACAAACCAGAACAAGCAAACAAGATCGAGTTTGGAGAATCTCGCTCCCAGAGGGGAACCTCCCTACCAGGTCGAACTCGTGTAACATAACCATTTCCGTTCCCCCCAGCCCCCAAAACTGTATCTAGTGAGGCATATGGTTAGCGAACTTAAACAGCCTACTAGTGAGTAACCTTTGTCTTACCACCCAGGAATGGGTTATTCAAAAGTGAGAGTCCCAGCGGCATCACATGAGTCTGGAAACATGAAGTCTTCCGCTCCAGCCACCCTCCCATCCGGTGCTCTTTACCCCTCAAAGACTAATCACCTCGCAGTCCATGCTCAGCATTCGGAGCGTGCCTCGACCGCTCCAGGGGGCAGACCTCACAGTGGGTGCCACCCCTAGTGGCCAAAACTATAGTTGTCCCACCGACTCGTGGGTTGCAAGTCTTCCGCTCCATCCAATTCTCCGACATAAAATATGTTTGCCCCGTGGGGTGGGCAGTGGGGGGGGTGGAGCATCCTGTCTGGTAAAGGAAGCTTGGTTCCAGGGTCTACAGGTCACAAAGCTCATTCCGGAGTTTTGTTGGTCCTGTGGCCCACTCTTCTCCACTGTCTGCCCCCTTTTTTCTCATTGCTCTTCTCTGTCGACGGCTCCCGGGGTAGACACGTCAGGTACCGTAACCTCGAGCCCCAGGGTGGTCGCCGCTTCTGTCAACTCAGTGCAGTGCACCTGCTTGTTTTCCCATTGGAAGGCAGTCCCAAACGAGTAGGTCCTTCTGTATTTAACCTTGTTCTCTCTCAGGCAGTCGGTGATCGGGCGGAACTGCTGACAGCGGGTAAGCGTGGCATGCACCACATCCTGGTAGAGCAAACACGTGGCATTTTGGAAAGAGACTTTATCCAGGTTTCTAGCTTTCTGTAAGACCAGTTCTTTGGTTTTAAAATAGCTAAACTTTGCCAGAACATCTCGAGGTCTCCTACTCTCCCCAGGGAGCCGCGGTCCCACACGATGCACTCTTTCCAGCTGAATGACCGGGCCGACCCTCTCCCACCACCGAGGAAAAGAGATCCACCATGAAAGCCTCCAGGTCCGGCCCCTCACTGTCCTCCAGGCCGCGGACTCTGATGTTACCCCGGCGGAAAATGTTCTCGAAGTCCTCACACTTAAGCAACGTGGCGCACAGCTGCACCCTCATGTCAGCAGACTCAGATCATGTGCAGCCCCTGGAAGCAGTCAGTTCCTGCACGTTCGCCTCCAGGTCCATCGTTCTGGTGCCAACCGAGTCCACGTCTGCCTACGTGCATTTCGTTTTTTGGCTAGGAGAGTGAGAAGCCCAAAGTGTGGATTGAGCCTGTCTGTCTCCTAGGAGATTTTTGAATAGAGGAGCAGCTCCCCAGTCCCAGCCCCACCCCCAGGCCAGCAAACCTAGGACTGCTGATTGGTTTCCCCAGCCCCCAGGGAACCCGGAGCCCTCCTCTCAAACCTGCCCAGGCTCCTTAAGGCTTTACTGGGTGCACCCCAAATCATTCTCCTCCATCTCCTGTCTCTTTCCTAAAAAGTTAAAAAGCGATTTTCCCTACCCGTGATTGCATCACCTTTTCTTTATTTTTTAATTTCTTTAACTGTTTTTTCCTGTGGTTGTTATTGTAAAATTGTAGTTTTAACCTGCCCGTGATTGCATTAGTTATCACCTGTTTTTGTTTCAACTTGTGGTTTTCCCTGCCTGTGACTGCTTCCATTTAACCTGTTGAGTTGTGGGATTTGTAGTCCAAACTCTGTAGTTTTCCCCTCTCATTCCCCGTGACTATCCATTTTTTTCCCCCCAAATTTCTCCTTTGCTCTGTGCTAAGACCTGTATGTTAAGCAGTGCACCCCCAGCCACCATTTTGTGTTAACAAGTCAGTGAAACCAGCCCCCCCCCCTTGAACCCCACAGCAACAGGGATAATCGACATCAGAAGGTGCTCTGAGACAGCAGTAATCTGCTGTGAGCTGTTTAAACTGTGTTTAGTAGAGACTGTGCATTTCATGTTTTGCTTAGGAGAGTAAGTAAAGTTTTTATACGAACAGTATTGTTAGAGGACAGTTTGTTAGGCCCTTACCTGCAGAAGTCCAAAGTGTGGACTGAGCCTGTCTGTCTCCTAGGAGATTTCTGAATAGAGGAGCAGCTCTCCAGTCCCAGCCCCACCCTCAGGCCAGCAAACCTAGGACTGCAGATTGGTTTCCCCAGCCCCCAGGGAACCCAGAGCCCTCCTCTCAAACCTGCCCAGGCCCCTTAAGGCTTTGCTGGGTGCACCCCAAATCATCCTCCTCCATCTTGTGAGTTGCAGCCTACCTGTGCCCCAGATTGCAGAGACCAGGAAGTGGTAAGGAGGCAGACTAGTGCTGTCTTTGTCTCTTTCCTAAAAAGTTAAAAAGCGATTTTCCCTGGCCATGATTGCATCATCTTTTCTTTATTTTTTAATTTCTTTAACTGTCTTTGCCTGTGGTTGTTGCAGCGTAAAATAGTCGTTTTAAACTGCCCGTGATTTCATAATTTATCACCTGTTTTTGTGTTTTAACTTGTGGTTTTCCCAGCCCATGACTGCTTCTATTTAACCTGTTGAATTGTGGGATTTGCAGTCCAAACTCTGTAGTTTTCCCCTCTCATTCCCTGTGACTATCAGTTTTTCCCTCCAAAATTCTCCTTTGCTCTGTGCTAAGACATGCATGTTAAGCAGTGCGCCCCCAGCTACCATTTTGTGTTAACAAGTCAGTGAAACCAGCCCCCCTCCCCCCAAGCAACAGGGATATACTACATCAGAGGTGATCTGAGACAGCAGTAATCTGCTGTGAGCTGTTTAAACTGAGTTTAATAGGGACTGTGCATTTCGTTTTTTGTCTAGGAGAGTGAGTAAAGTTTTTATACAAACAGTATTGTTAGAGGACAGTTTGGTAGGCCCTTACCTGCAGAAGTCCAATGTGTGGATTGAGCCTGTCTGTCTCCTAGGAGATTTCTGAATAGAGGAGCAGCTTCCAACTCCCTGGCCAGCAAACCTTTCTGAGGTTGCTGGGACTTTATATAGTCTGCTATTGGTTGGTACATGTGTGCACTGATTGGTGGTTGTATCTGGTGTTTCTATGGGATTAGGGATAGTGTCCTCCTTGGTTGGGTATTTGAGGCTTCTCGTTGGTTTCTGGGTCTGTGACTCAATCAATGTAGGGTTGGGACTAGGGCTAGGGTTAGACTTTCTATTGGGAGTAGGGACTAGGGCTTCCTGTGTGATTGGGACTAGGGTTGGGACTAGGGGTAGGGTTAGGCCTTTAATTGGAAGTAGCGATTAGGGCTTCTGGTGTGATTGGTTGCTGGACTAGGCATGGGACTAAGAGTAGGGTTAGGCTTTCAGTTGGAAGTAGGGACTAGGGGTTCCTGTGTCATTGGTTGATGGGATTAGGATTGGGACTACTGCTAGGGCTAGAGCCTGTATTGGACATTGATATTAGGAGTTTTGAACCTGATTGAGTGCTTGGACTAGGGCTCATATTGGCTGTAAGGTCATGGTCTTCTATTGGTTCTGGAAATTTGGGCTGGTGTTGTGATTGGATAGTCTTAGGGCTAGGGTTCCCATTGGCTGATGGGGTTACCTCACTACTAGGGGTATAGAAGGCCAAGGCTTAGGGCGTCTCAGACCGAGCGTCTCAGCTAAGGGTGGAGAGGACAAGGGCAGTTGCCTGTTTGAGCCTGTTAACGGCAGAGAGGACAAGGGCAGTTGCCTGTATGAGCCTGTTCAAGACTGGTCGGAACTAATGCCAGAAATGCTGCCCATTTTCCCATACTGTAATACCCACCGTACACCATCCACAAACATAGTAACCACACACAACCCTATGAACAAATCAATGTCCCAGCATACACTACAAAACCAACCAAACCACATCTACACACCCTTCTATCCCAACTACCACACAAACCCACCATCACCTACAAACCGTGCACAACTCTATCCTATACCACTAACCAATCCACTCATTACTAACACAACGCCATTCAACACCATACGTAAGTACATCCCATCCAGACACACGCCCCCTGCTCTAATTACTCTTAACAGACCACCTTTTATCACTAACAAACATATAAGCAGCCTTCGATCATTTGTCCAACCAACACCCTCCTCTTCCTTCTACCATAATAACACAAACACACAACACATACACTGCATGACATCATACTTTTTAACTCTTACAACAAACCAGTCTAAGACAAACACTCTTACCTCTACTTTATTCCCTCCTACACACAACATACTCTACTCCTAAACACATCACAACCCCCACTACCTTACAACCTCCTCTCACAAACAATACTATACAAACAAATCTATTGCATGAAACAAATGCACAGCACCCCTTTTCACTACTCCTCAAAAACAAAACCTATCACACACACCAGCACAACAAGATCTTCAAAGCGCAACACCTCATAACACTTATCACAAAATACAAACATACACCCACCTTTCAAACCACACAAAGGAACAAACTCCAATGCCTAGCTTTCTCTCTTCCACCACACCTAACACAGATACAGCAACACAGCAACTCTCTTCTAACCGCCTCTCATCTGTTGGACAATTTAGAAACCTACTACATGACCCACATGCTGCACCACCACCCCTGACTCGTACACCTTTCACCCTAAACACACGCAAACAATATAAGCGACATGCCCTACCTCACAACTTCGCTTCCCCATGTCTACTGCACAACAATGTTACACCACGAAAACAACACAGAGGACCAACTCACTCTCAAACAACTTCTCTACCTCATACACATGCAGACCCATCAAAATGCCTTCTTAGCATGCTGGATGAGGAACATGATACAGAACAGCTACACAATTGCTATTCTAATACAGCTAATGCCGGCACTAAAAACACACCTGCTACAAACCCACACAATACTGATCACTCTTCTACAAAACAAAGTCTCACTATCGCCAAAGCCCATTCTCTAAACTGTCTACTAATAAATGCTCGATCCCTCTCTAAAAACAAACATCGCATCTAAGATCTTCCCACAGATGCAAAACCAGACATACTATTCATAACTGAATCATGATTGGGAGATGATATGGCTCCAGTCCTGCATGAAGCCGTTCCTCTAGGATATCAAACGATCACCCAAAATCGTATAGGCAAAAAAGGAGGTGGTCTAGCTGTTGTGTTCAGGCAAACATTACATATCACTAAAGTTGATGACATCACCATAAAGAATTGTGAGGCTCTTCTCACCAGATGCAATCCTACACCGTCTTCCTCCTGTAACTTCCTGCTCCTTTACAGACCTCCACCTAGCAAGGTGACATTCCCAGATGCTCTTCTAGACACAGTTTCAAACCTGATAACAATACACTCCAACTTATGCGTTCTGGGTGACCTCAACATTTGGATTGACAAACCCAGTATGACCCATCCATAAACAATAATCACTGGCTTAGACGCACTGAACCTGCTGTCAGATTGTTCACAAACCCACTGACCTCGCTGGACAGATCCTATATGTAATTTTTGCTAATACCGAACTAGCTACCTTTAAAACTATAACTCCGGTCACATGGTCAGACCACCACTTGCTTGCTTTCCAACATAAAATAACACTAAGCGACTCACCTAAAACTACGTTACATCCAGCCACCTATCGGCCGTGGAACAAACTCAATTTGGAACACTTGGAACCACGACTAACATCCAAAGCAAATCTGGAAACAATAAATTCTGCTAAACTATGAGTGGCCATCCTGATACCACTCAAAACCACACAACAGAACAAAAGGAAAAAAAGCGCCTTGGAGAAAAATAGAGATGAAAGACATAAAACAACAAATTAGAAAGCTGCAACTTACCTGGCTCAAAACAAACGCCAAACAAGACAAACTTCACCTTCAGAAAATGAACAGATTATACAAGTCAGCTATCAAAAAAGCTAAGAAAAGGTACCATTCAGACAGAATTCAAAATGATAACTGTTCAAATAAAGAATTCTATAAAATACTCAATGAATTTCGCAAACCAAATTGCCTAAAAGGAACTCATCCTGTTACTCAAGATTTCACAGACAAACTGGCAAATCATTACACGGACAAAGCAGACACATTAAACTCGTACGTAAAACAGAAACAAAGCGCCAGCACTGACCCTTGTACAAAACAACAATCCAAGAATACTCCAACCCAGCCTCTCCATTCCTTCCAACACATCTCACATGATGAATTTATGGACCTGGTCAAAGCAAGCAGGCCTGCCGGCAGCCCTTCTGACCCGTGTCCACCACAAACTTTCAAGACAATTCTTTTAACAGCCTCTGCTGGCACTCCAGAAGGAAGAATTCATCCACGATTCCTTAACTACCGGAATATTTCAGGAAGAACTAAAAAAGTCACACATACGCCATTTACTGAAGAAAACAAACTTGGACCCGCTGAACCCTGACAACTACAGACTCATTTCAAATGGACCTTTCCTGGGCAAACTGATAGAAAGAGCAGCGTTCGCCCAGATGTCACAATTCATTGAAGAGAAGGACATACTTTCAGACTTCCAAACAGGATAAGGTCCGGGAAGAGGCACTGAATTTGCCCTCCTTGCCATCTGGGATGACCTGAAGAATACATTAGACCGCAATGGGGTTGCTGCACTACTTCTCTTGGACCTCTCGGCTGCCTTTGACACAGTTGACCATGAAACTCTGAAACAAAGACTCTATGAAGCCGGCATAGAGGGAACTGCTCTAGACTGGATCGCGTCCTACCTTCAAAACAGAACTAATGTCATCCATACCCCACCTTTCTCGTCCAAACCATACTCCACAAAAGCAGGGGTCCCTCAAGGCTCTATCATCTCGCCCATGCTTTTCAACATCTACATGAAGTCATTACTGGTACTGATCAATCAATTTCATCTCACGTGCTATAACTATGGAGATGACACGCAAATACTCCTTCAGCTGGAATGCCCCAAAGACATTGGAAATCCCTAATTTTCAGTTGTCTCAGAGCCGTGGATCAGTGGATGACTTGAAGCCATCTCAAATTGAATGTTTCTAAAACGGAAATACTCACATGTGGCGTTTGGAAACATTATGACCCGCTTGCCGCCTGGCCTGATGAACTGGGATCACCGCCTAGAGTATCAAAGGAAGTAAGAAACCATGGACTCCAAGCTATCGATGAATGCCCAAGTGGACAAACTAGGAAGATCAAGCTTTGTCACTATGAAAACACTGCGACAAATTTTCCCTCATTTGGGATTTCCACACAAGGTCCAAGCTACCATCTCCGTTGTTCTGTCCAAACTCGATTACGCCAATAGCCTCTACCACGGATCACCATTAACAAACATGAAGACTACAACGGATTCAGAACTCGGCTGCCAGACTACTCTTGCATATCACACCGCAATACCACGTCTCACCTGCCTAGAAAGCCCTGCATTGGTTACCGGTTGCCAGAAGATCCACTCTCAAGTTGCTTTGTATCACAAACACAAAGCAATACATGGAATGGGACCGCTCTTCATCAGGAATAAAATCACCAAACACATTCAACAAAGGAACCTCCGCTCTAAAGCGGCCCCTTGCCTCAAAATCCCAAGATACAAGAAAAAAACCATGGGTGGCATATCCTTCTCTGGTCAAGCAGCCATACTATGGAACTCTTTACCCCCCCCAACATAAGATCCACCGACAGCCACCTTATCTTCAGAAAACTACTCAAGAATTGTCTCATCCACACATAAGCACCATACGCAAACAGAAATTTACTGCATATCCCTCTGTATTTAAGCATTTATTTTCACTATAGATATGTACCCTATCTTTGTGTATTGCTTTGTATAAACAGGTAGAATAATTATGTTGTTAAAAAAAAGAAGAAAAAATTAAAGTACAATAACACTTGAAAACCGGAGTTTGTATGGTGCATCTTTGGTGTAAATGTACTTGCTGCCATTGTGCATCTATGTACCTTCCATGTACTTGGATCTGTGTGTTTGTTACTTTTCTCCTGAAAAAGCATATCCAATGCACTACCCTATTTCTCATCCTGTACCTCTATCAATATATTTAATCTACATATACTTACCTCCTTTATGCATCTATATACTTTCAATGTACTTATGGATCTATATATTTATCACTTTCTTCTAATTTCCAATTTACTACCCTATTTCTCAACCTATACTTCTCTCAATATATGTTCTAGCCCAACTTGAACTCATCACAAACTTCTTTCTACTACTCTTTCCAATGCACTACCCTATTTCTCAGCCTATACATCAATATATCTTCTACATCCACTCTCTCATTTATCCCAAACCCCATTCCACTACTATGACCCCCAAAATAACCCTTGCTAGACTCTCCCCTACTCTACCCCTCCTTGCATCATCTGATACCTCTTTTACTATACCGATCCCCCAAAAACAAATCCTTCTAAACTCTTCCCTCTGACTCTTCCCCCTCCAACCCCCTTTTTACTCTTCCAAAAGCCTCCTCCTACTGCTATGACCTCAAAAAATAAAAGAAATTATCCAAATCCTTCACTCTTCTATTCCTCCACACTCCTTTTCAATCAAAATAATAGACTAACATGTTCACTTCCCAAATTCCATATTCCACTATACTAATTCACCACTAATCCTTAATGGGTTCCAGAGTAGCGTGCTACTCGCCAATAAAGCATTTCAACACCCCATCAGGGTTACAAGCACTATATAAATGCAAACCTTTTTCCCTTGCTACCCCTCCCCAACCCTTCTCAATCCAAATAACTGACTAACATATTCACCACTCAAATTACTTTCATGTTTCATCATACTATTTCAACACTAATCCTTATGGGTTCCAGAGTAGTGTGCTACTCGACAAAAAAGCACTTCAAAACCCCCATCATGGGTATCAAGCGCTATATAAATACAAAACTCTTTCTCTCTTCTATCCCGCTGCCTAACCTTCTCTATGCAAATAACTGAATAACATATCCACCACTCAATTACTTCATATTTCACTATACTAATTTTCAGCACTAATCCTTTATGGGTTCTGGAGTAGCGTGCTACTCGCCAGCAAAGCGCTTCAACACCCATCAGGAGTAACAGGTGCTATATGAATGCACATCTTTCTTTCCCCGTCCATCCCTCCGCTATCCTCACTCCAAATAAGTGACTAATATCCACCACTCAAATTACTTTCATATTTCACCATACTAATTCACCACTAACCCTTTATGGGTTTCCGAAGTAGCATGCTACTCGCCCAAAAAAACTCTTCAACGCCCCATCAGGGGTAACAAGCGCTATATAAATACAAAACCTTTTTTCCTCCTCTATCCTTCTGCTATCCTTCCGAATCCAAATAACTGACTAACCTATCCACCACTTAAAATAACTTTCATATTTCACTATACTAATTCAACACTAATCCTCTATGGGTCCCGGAGTAGCCTGCTACTCGCCGAAAAAGTGCTTTGGCGCCTTGTCAGGGGTAGTAAGCGCTATATAAATGCAATTTAAATACAATACAATGTTTGACAACAGGCTGACGTTTGGAGACTAAAGAAATATGCTCACCTCATCACCTTTCAACACTTTGAGGATAATCACAAAAGAATACACTTTTATTTCCCACAAACTCCAAAAGGCATTAATTGTGGCACTGATTTTGTAAAAAACGGACTACTGGAACACCCTCTATTTAGACATGCAACAACGCCTGCTAAACAAGCTCCAAACCCTGCAGAATGCATCAGCTTGCATGTTGCTAGGAATCACAAAATTTTATTTAGCCTCCCAGTCCCTACACAGACTACACTGGCTGCCTACCAGGAAACAAACCATTTTCAAAGTCCTCTGTATCGCTCATAAGGCCCTATATGGCATGAGTTCAGAATACCTCAGGAATCCTTTTCAAAAGTACACTCCCACAAGAACTCTTCGGTCAATTATGTCCAGTTTAAACTAGCCATCTTGGGAGGCAGGTGTTTCATGGGTGCACTACCAAGCTATGGAACAGCCTTCCAATATATTTAAAATCATAGTCTACTCTGCCTAGGTTTAGAAAAGGTTTAAAAACCTGGCTTTTTTCAACTTATTCTCATAGCGCTGGCTTTTCATAAATTAATTTCACACCACTTAAAAAGACTCATGTTCAACACAACATCAAGATGTCTTATGGCATTTGCACGCTTTACAAATTAACATTTCTTGGGACCCAAAACACCAATGTAACCAGCACTTTTTTGATGGCATCTCCAGGATGTGCAAGTTTCTGGTCCTCAACACTCCTGACCAATTAGGTAAAACCAGGTGCAGTTGAAAAGTAGATCTTAATGAAATGGAGAATTCAGAATGGTAAGAAGTGAAAATAGCGGTCCTCATTAGCCATCTGTTGGAAAGTAGGATAGACTTTCATGGTTACCCCCTATTTTTGCTGGTGTCAGTATGTGTTTTTGACTAGTCTGACTGGGATCCTGCTAATCAGGACCCCAATCACTGTGCTTCCTTCCTACATTTGACTTGAGTACTTTTGTACCTCCACAATTGGCTACTGGTATACCTTTGTTAGTCCCTAGTATATGGCATAGGTACACCAGAGGTCTCTCGTGGTTTGCAGCATGTATTATGCCACCCATGAGAGACCACTCAAATTGTGATTATAGGCCTGCCATTGCAGCCTGTGTAAGCTGGTGCGAGTTCCACTTACGACAGATAAAAGTTTTATTATATCTGAGGTCACTACACTTAAAAGTCGGAGCGTGGCTAACCATCATGGCCGCAAGGACGTGACTCTGACCGACTCCCCGCGGAGCCCTATAAATCCTGTCTCCACGCCGCACAAAAACATTGCGAAACCAACGTGAGATGCTGGAATGAGACGCGCCGTGACAAGTGGATGCAGACAAGTTAATTTCCCAGCTGCAGGAGTGCCAGTTACTAGCCTGGGCTGGGATCATCTGCGCCGTGGAAGGTGATCCAAGATGGCGGCAGTGCCTGCCGACCGCTGACTGTACCAGCGAAATCCCGCTTTTTGGACTGCAGCCATGGTCAAGCCCACAGAGAAGGGCACAGCATGAGGTCTAGACCTCCCGGGCACGAGGCAGCAAATGCCGGGGTGGAGAAGAAGCCGAATTGAGACATCGGTGAGTGCAGCAGTGTTCCTCCTCGCTTCACCAGGCCTGGAGGGAGGACGGCCCAACGCACATTTGAGTTAGGTGGGGGCGTGCCGATAGGCAGCGGAGGGAGGAGGAGGCCCTGCGCTTGCCCCACGTCTGCATTCTGGGCCCCAGCGGGGAAATGAAGCCCTGGAGGGCTATCCTTGAAGACAAAACAGACCTTGCCTGACTTTAAAATGGCGTCTGGGAGGCCCCAGATACCTTGTGTGTCCTCCTCCTGTTACTGATTCTGCATAGGGAAAGCACCTACCTAAGCAGCATAGGCTCTCCGGCTGGGACTGTGACTAACTAATAACAAAGTGCAAACCAACAGCTAGCCGTGGCCACCACCTAAGCCTAAGCAACAATTACCTGAGGCCCCATCAAAGCAGAGGCTTCGAGCCGACGATGAGGGGGCCACCACACCACTGACTACATTGTTCGGGCTAACCACACGAGCTGGTCGTGGGTGGCACTGCGTGGACTGAGGCACACGCCCTTATGCCACAGAAAAAAACCCTAGCCAATAGAGTCTCCAGTTATTTTGCTCCGACTCGGGCAGGGTAAGAAGAAGACTCTGCAGCTGTGGGGATGGCGCTCACCTGGGAGGATCTGCTGGCGACTTTGAAAGAGTTCAAGAAGGAGCTCAGAGAAGACATCAAGGCTGACATTGGCGCCTCGTTCGATGCCTTTAAAGCAGAGATGGAAACGAAACTCGTTGGACTGCAGGCAGACGTGGACTCGGTGGGCACCCGTATCCTGGATGTTGAGGCAAAATGTCAGGAGCTCAAAGGCTGGGTGAAGCCCCGGGAGGAAGGCACGGACAGTCTAACCGCCCAACTGAATTCTGCCCTGCTAAAATGCGAAGACTTAGAAAACCACTCCTGGAGAGATAACATAAGAGTGAGAGGCCTGGCAGAAGGAATTGAAGGGACGGACTTGGATTTGTTTGGTATGTCTCTTCCCCAGCGTCCTGGGAGACGGCGGATCAGAGGTGCATTTAGAACGACTGCACAGGGTGGGCCCACAGCTGCCAGGAGAGGGCAGATGCCCGAGAGATGTCCTGGCCAAATTTAGCTCCTTCAACTACAAAGAACTTGTCCTCAGGAAAGCAAGGGGGAGTGATATAGTTTCATTCCAGGGCGTGACATGCTCACTCTTTCAGGATGTGGCCCAAGCCACACTGGCACGCAGACATTTCCGCCCGGTTACAGCAGCATTAAGAGACCGCCACCAGGTAAAATATAGATGGACTTACTCCTTTGGTATAGCATTCTCACTCTGCAACAAACACCACTACACAGAGGTGGAAGGGGTGGCAGTTCTACTTGGCCTCGGGAAAATGCCACTGCAGCAGGGGGCAGCCATAGGGAGAGAACGAGAGGAGTAACTGACGGGACAGCACGTAATGGGCACATGGCAGACACCCAGGAGGGGTGGCAAGTTGACGAAACATTGACGTGGGCCCTATCCTACGACCCGGTGTAGTGACGGCTGGCTCCCTCTCACCTGTGGATCAAGTAAAGACTTCATTCT
Organism: Triturus cristatus; assembly: GCF_964204655.1. Lineage (NCBI taxonomy): Eukaryota > Metazoa > Chordata > Amphibia > Caudata > Salamandridae > Triturus > Triturus cristatus. The sequence goes on along the minus strand of NC_140579.1, from coordinate 820,771,756 downwards.
GAGAAAGAAGTGATATTGTGGATGAGTCGCCAGATACCAGAGGTCTCAGGCGCCAAACCAAGAGAGAGGGGAGCGTCTCTCTCTTCTCAAACTGAATTATGACCTATCTCCTGCTCTCTTTCCTTGACTCTCTCCAGCGTGAAAGAAGCTCGCTATTTGGAAAATATTGTCCAAATTTGCAAGTGACCCAGGCTACATGAGCGGAAATGGACTCACCCCTGGAGTCACCCAGACTGTTGCCTTTCTATCGCTTTGGGGACTTCTTAGTTATCAGTTACTGTTTATGTTCAGTGTTATTGTTTTTACCGTGGTGCCTAGAATGTGGTCCATTTGACTGGGTTGCGGGGGGAGCATGGGGTTGGGTGGGTTAGAGGGTGGGGGTTTCTTGTGGACAAACTGTGTACTGTCTTTATGATATCTGATGATCTTGGGATGCGAACTGAGCTCGGTTGAGCTACAAATGTTGTGTACATTTGTAAAACCAATTAAAAGATTTTGAAAAAAAAAATGTATGTCACCCCTAAGGCAGGCCTTTAAATCCTAAAGGCAGGGTGCTGGGTTATAAGTGTTCGGGTGCCCCTGCATGAGCAGGACACCCCTCCAAACCCTGAAGTCAATTCCCCAGGCTTTGTAAGTGCGGTCGGCCATTACGCGATGGCTAACTATATAGTGGCTGTGTCAACCCTGGGCATCTTTGGTATCAAACATGTTGAAATCACACCCCAACACAGTTAGCGGTGTTGGAGGTATGATTCCATGCTCTGGGAAGCCCTCAGTGCTCCCGGTAACAGCCTTCCAGGGTCTGCTAGCCAGCTAGTGCTGCCACCCACCCCAGACATGATTCTGCCCTCCTGCTGCTGAGCTCGAGCAGGGTAAGGAAGAACAGTAGGTTTTCTGTCACAGGACTTAGTGTATTGGACTGGGGTGGGGCTGCTTCCCAGCACCACCAGACTGCTTTGAATGGCACATTTTGATGGATACACCTGCCTGTGGATTCCTCACCTTTTGAATTACCATGCACCAGCATTACAAGGAAACTTTTTGTTTCCCCCTAGCTCTCCCACGTCGACAAGGACGGCACAATAGCATGACTTTGCTCGCGACTCCGTAGGACATCGCCGGAGCCATAAGATGACCTCGTCGGCATGTTGACGTCCATTATCTTTTTCTGTGCCGTCGACGCGTATCGGTTTTTTCTAGGTTTCTCCATTTCTTTGTAGTCTACTTTGTTGCAGTTCTCCAGAAACTGTTTCTTCAAAAATGGCTAGCCAGAAGAAGCCTAAATAAAATTAAAAAAATTGAAACCCTGTAGGGAATGTTGGGGCCATATGTCGGTTACAGACCCCCATGAAAACTGCCCTTGGTGTTTGCGGTCAGACCATGATATCGGAGAGTGTTCTTTGTGCCTTCGGATGAATTCAAAGGCACTTAAGGAAAGGCAGGGGAAGGTGTTGCCCGAGCGAAGGAGGAGACAAAGGGTCGAAAGCGGACCAAGTAGAGTTCGAAGTCACCAACTCTGCACACCTCGAGGTCATCTAAGAAACATAGGAAAAAGAGGCAACATGCATCCAAGCATCGTTCTTCAAAAGAGAAGTCATCGAAGTCGGTGTCTCCGGTCCGACGTCACCATAGGAAAGATGATGTCTCTCCTCCTTTGCCGCAGGTGTCTCCTGTGCACACTCTGACACCGAGGGGCTCTCCGATGCCGAGGGATTCTCCAACGCCCAAGAGAGAGTCGCCTGCACCCATGGGTGCTCCGATCCCAGATCCCGCGTCTCCAGCGCCCCAAGAAGAGCTCGTTCTATAACCTCGTTCTGTTTCAGGTCAGACGCCCCGGATCCATTTCCTTCTCTCCCGACTCCAGGTGTGGATCCGTCGCATTTCCTTAATGCGATGTATGGCATGTTTGCCAGGGTGGCTAACCCATCCAGTGTGCCAGTTGGCCACGTGGGTCCGCTTTCTTATAATTAGGGCATTCCCCGGCATTATGCCCGGGCTCCATTCATGCCGTTCATGCCGATGCGTCCGGCTTGGCCTCTCCCGACGCCGAGGTTCTCGATGCCAATGCCTTCTCAGGATGGAAGAATGGACTATTCTCTGGCGCCGTTGGGCTACGTTCCGGTGCTGTCTCAACTTCAGTCGGCACTGCTGCCTGCTTCTGAAGGTCCTCTGTAGATGCTGGCTCCGAGGTCTCCGGCGTCGCGTTTGGCACCACCGACGCTGACTCTGAAAATTCGATCGAGGAGGGAAGCTCAGGGGCTCCAGGAAGAGGAGGAATTTCAGGAGCAGGCTGAGGAGGGGGAGATATTAGACCCCATGAATGATTTTGCAGGACTACAGGAAACCACTGGTCTTGACACTTCGCAGGAAGCGAACTCTCCTCTCCAAAGGCTCTTCCCTCTCAAGATGTGGCCTCATACCATTCGGTCATTAGAAAGGCTGCTGACCTTCTGGACTTAGTTACCAGAGGTCAAATCTAATATTTTAACAGATGTGCTGCCCTCTCCTTCTGCGGTGGAGCCTTTGCTTCCTTTCAACGAGGCTCTGACTGATCCTATTTTGGATGTATGGCAGAAGCCAATGTCTGCCCCTGCTGTTTCAAGGCCAGTAGCAATGATCCATAAGGTGGCACCGGGGAAGCCGGCATTTTTATCATCGCATCCCTCTCCTGAGAGCCTTGTGGTCCAAGCGTCTTGTTCCTCAAGACAGTCTGCTGGTTCCTTTCCTTCTACTTTGGGGGATAGGGACACCAAGATGTTGGAGCAATCTGCAAAGGTAGTGTTCTTGTTGGCCAAGATGGCCTTGAAATTGACCAATGCCACGTGTTTGATGGGGCATTATAACCATACATTGATGGATTTGGCCAAGGAGGTGATTCCTAAGTTGCCAGAGGATGTCCAGGGTCACTTCGCAGAGTTATCAGACACGCAGTCTGCAGCCCGTCTGGTCATCCAGTCTGGCCTTGATATGGCTGACTCCATTGCCAGGGTGATGGGCTCTTGGGTGGTGACTAGGAGACATGCCTGGTTGAGAGGGTCTGGATTCTCTTCGGACGTCCAAGCTACATTGCTGGACCTTCCCATTGACAGATCAAGGCTCTTTGGAGCCAAGGCTGATTCTGCTTTACAGCGGTTTAAGGATAGCAGGGCTACTGCTAGGTCCTTAGGCTTGCAATCACAATCTAGGGGTTTTGGTTACTGGAAGTTCAGAGGCTTTAGTGAGACGGCTCCTTTTTGTGTCAGACAGTAACAGCAGCAACTGAACCCACTGTATTGTCATACAGAGGGAAAGGAAGAGGTTGTCCTATGAGGGGCTGCTCACCAACATGTCTCCTCCTCTTCCTTCTCCTCCCCTGTCCCCACCACTGGTTCTGCAGGGAAGCAGCTCTAGACCCCCCATCTTGGAGCATGTTGGTCTTGTGGGAGGTTGGGTGGCCCATCAGATCTTTGGGTTTTGAATCTTGTAGAAAATGGGGTATGCCCTTCCTTCCCGGGAGTTCCCCCTCCTTACCCTCCTTGCCAGGGCTGGTGTTCGGTGGACCATCTGATGCTTTTGCAACAAGAGGTCCGATCCCTGTTACAAAAAGGTGCAATAGAGATTGTTCTGGAGCAGGAGAGGGATCAGAGATGCTACTTCTTGTATTTCCTGATTCCCAAGAAGGACGGTTGTTTGCGGCAGATCCTAGACCTCAAGGTCTTGAATTTTGTTACCTCAAACAGGAGAAGTTCAAGATGTTGACCCTTGCTCAGGTTCTTCTGACGCTGCAGCAGGAAGACTGGATGTTGTTGATCGATTTACAGGATGCCTATTTTCACATTCCCATCGTGTAGTCTTATGGGAACTATCTCCATTTTACGCTGGGGGTCTCAACACTACCACTTTGCCGTCCTTCCGTTCGGTCTTACATCCGCATCTCGGGTCTTCACAAAGGTGATGGCGGTGGTGGCAGCTCATCTCAGAAGGTCGGGGATTCTGCTCAAAGCAGAGTCAGCAGAGATGGTCCTTCATCATCTGCAAGTAAAAACACAGCTGTTGTTCGACTTGGGTTTTTGCGATAAATGTGCCCAAATCTCACCTAGTGCCCTCACAGAGCAACCTGTTCATTGGTGCCCTCACAGCGCAACCTGTTCATTGGTCAGTGCTGTACACTACTCTGAGTCATGCTTACCTGCCTCCTCAGAGGATTTCAGACATTCAGGATATGATCCCTAGGTTTCAAGATGGAGCGGCTGTTCCAGTCCTGAAGGTGTTACGCCTCATCGGTCTGTTCGCTTCCTGCTTACTGTTGGTCAACCATGCATGCTAGAACATGAGGGCACTCCAGTGGTGTCTCCGAAGGCAGTGATTTCAACACAACGGAGATCTCAGGGAGGTGATCAGAATCTCCAGGTACACTGCAGCGGACCTGTTATTGTGGAGTGTTGTAGGCAACCTGTCTCAAGGGAAGCCATTTCAACCTCTTTCTCCGGTGGCCACAGTGATAACAGATGCATCCACTCTGGGGTGGGGTGCACATCTGGGGCATCTGGAGATCAAGGGTCTTTGGTCTCCAGAGGAGAGATTGCTTCACATCAATCTTCTGGAATTGCGGGCAATACATTTGGTTCTCAAGGCCTTTCTTCCCTTCCTTCGCGGTCCGTCAGTTCTGGTCCTGACGGACAATACTACCGTGATGTGGTACATCAACAAGCAGGGAGGAGTAGGGTTGTATCGTCTCTGCAGAGAGGCTCTGTGACTCTGGTCCTGGGCTCAGGACCATCAGATTTGCGTGATTGCAAATCATCTGGCCGGGGTGCTGAATGTACGTGCGGACAGTCTCAGTCTGCAATACTCGGCCAATCATGAGTTACGTCTTCATCCGGAGGTAGTCCATCATGTTTTCAGGATGTGGGGATTTCCTTGATTGGACCGGTTTGCCACTCGCGAGAACGTGCACTGCCTGTCGTTCTGCAGTCTCCAATATCCGATGCGGGGAGCGCTAGGGCATGCTTTTCAGATAGATTGAGGCTCACAGCTTCTTAACGCGTTTCCTCCCATACCCTTGATTCCTCGGGTTCTGAGGAAGATTCGCCAAGATCAGGCCCAAGTCATATTGCTCACCCCAGATTGACCAAGAAGGGTGTGGTACACAGACCTTCACCTCTCATCGCACCCTCCACTCCGTCCCCCTCTCAGGGCAGTTCTCTTCTCGCAATCGCTGGGGCAGGTTCTACACCCCCACCTCCAGACCCTGCACCTTCATGCCTGGAGATTGAACGGGGCAACCTGAGTTCTTTTTCTCTCCCTCCGGATGTGGTGGATTTTTTTTTTATCATCCAGGAGACACTCCACCAAATCTGTCTATTCCAGTGGATGGGCCAGATTGGTTAGGTGGTGTGGAGAGAGTTCATTTGATCCGTTGAGGGCCCATTTGTCTGATGTCCTTAGTTTTTCTATTTCCTTGGCTCAGCAGGGTGGTGCTCTGGTGACTGTTCAGGGCTATTTGTCGGCTTTATCAGCCTTCTTTTTTTTGCCAGACCAACCTTCATTGTTTAAGTCTCCCATTCTTATGAGGTGAGTTAAGGGTCTCACTAATACATTTCCTCCCACACCTTTTATTATGCCTCAGTGGGACTTAAATTTGGTTCTTACTTTTTTGATGGGGTCTCCCTTCGAGCCTCTTCATAGTTGTCCGTTGAGGCTTCTTACATTCAAAACAGTTTTTCTGATTGCTATTACTTCTGCCAGGATGTTAAGTGAGCTTCATGCTCTTAGTTCCAAGCCTCCCTTTACCACCATATATGCAGATAAAATGTTTCTCAGGATCAGAGCTGCTTTCCTGTCCAAGGTGGTTGCTCCTTTCCACTTGGTGCAACTATCACCTTGCCTACTTTATATCCTCCCCCTCACCCTTCCAAGGAGGGGGAGAGAGTTGACTGCCTGTGTGGTAAATTAATTCAATATTACCTCATCTCAGAATTTCTATACTTAATAATCATAATTTCAGTCAAAGCAAAGAGAGGAGTCCGTGGTGTTCGAGTAAAAAAGGGTCCAGTAACTCGAGTTAAGGGGAGAGCTCCAGCACCAAGCGGGTACAGGAGTGGTCTGCAGTTTTATTCACACATCAGAATATTTATACAGTTTTCAGTCAATAGGAAAAAGAAGAAAGGAGAAGTGACAAGAAAAAGGGAAGTGACAAGCAGTAATTTCCAACAGATGTGTCAAGGTAGGGGTGTGTCTTGGGTCTCGTGAGAGGGCATGTGATGTGTGGAAATGTGTTCTCTTTCAGTTGAAGGCCCTTACTCATTCGGGGGTTTATCTCTGGCTTAGAGTCAAGAACAGGAACCATCTTGTGTAAAACAGGAACTATCTTGCTGGTTCTGGGAATTGGCAGAACCACAGAAATGTGTGTTCACAGTGTACAGCCTTGTGCTTCCTCTATTAGTTGGTGTGGTTTCAGGGCCTAACCTCGTGCTTCCTCTTTCAGTTGGGGGTGGTCACAGGGCAGCTGGTGTGACAGGCTGAGTCACCAACAATGGACAGGATGTGGCTGAGTCTCTGGCACAACTGGGGGAAGGCACACAGGCAGGCTTCTTGGAATTGGCTCGACCACAAGGAGCAGGGGGTTGTGCAAGATTCAATGGGGATGTGAAGGACAGGTTTCAGACAAGTTGCTGAGAGCATGTCACACACAAAATGGGTGTTTGTCTGAGGCAAATGGCTTCCAGGCAGAAACAGGGAAATGATGGGGCACAATTGTCAATTTTATTTCCACATTCCCCCCTTGCCCCAGAGTGTACCTATATTATATCTCAATTTGCATGAGATCATCTATACATTCTTGTAGCATAATTCTTTCCCTTTCTCTCTGCTGGACAAGTGGTTTAGGAATGCAGTTTGCAGCGCATAGACCGCACAGGGCAGGACCACATTGGATGCAAAGGCAGCATCCAGTTATTATCAGGAATATTATACCTGCTGCTGACAGCAGTTGCCCTCCCCAGGACGATATTATCTCCCAGAACCAATCAGACCACGTCCAGGTGCCAGGTTCTTGATGTAAACTTACGGCTATCTTGTGTAATTTTGTTATGGCTGTGTATACAGATGGGGAATTATCAGGAATAAATATACAGCAGCTAGAGCCTATAATTTTACAGGCTCCGCCTCTGTCAGCCAGGATGATGTCAAGGACAAGGCGATTTTGGAGAGTAACCAATCGTATGGCGGACTGCTCCTGGGTTAAGCTCCCCAGGGCAGACGCCGTCTGGTTTACAATAGCCTCTAAGGTCCTTGTCAACCTGCGTATAAGCTTGCTGTTCTGTACAGGGCCAACAAAGAAGAAGAACCCTTTGTTAAAATCTGTATACTGTTCCCATGAGGTATCTGTTTGGTCAACCAAGGAGGTATCGATCGTTCTTTTATGTCTGACATGGGGCACTAGGAGGTCTCGGTGGTAAGTGGATGGGGCCACAAAGACAGGGGGTGACAGGAATGCTATATAACAAGTTCCCCCCCAGTTCAAGGGCAGCTGCACATAGGCCGTTTGGCCACAGACGAAATAAGTATGGCGAGATGCTTGAAATGAGGACTTTCCTCTGTCTTCAAAACTTATAGTGGTATGACGGTCACTGTGTCCTAATGGAACAGAGCCATTTTTCTGGATGCACAGGTGTCCTTTTACTGGTGAGACCGAGATGGAAGGGGGACCAGCATTCTTTTTAGGTTTGGTATTTAACATCTTGTAGGACATGGTCATGTTCCCTTGCTTGTATTCTTCACTTTCTAGGACTGTTCCTGTCGCCTGAGGACTTCCATCCTTATTTGGGTAACAGGCAGCATTAAGTACCTTTTTTAAGTTCCCCCAAGGCCACCCATTCTTGCATGAATTATTTCCGTCAGGGCAGGAGGTGGGGGTGGTATCGTCAGCTGTTATTAGGGCGAACCAGGTTTCACAAGTCCCATTATAGGAAAATGGAAAGGGGAAAAGAGGCATCCCTCCCTTTGTCTGATGAGGTGGGAGGCGGCCACATATCCAGCAATTTGTGCTATTGCTGGCCTGATGAGTGTAGTGTAACATCTGTATAAAGGTATTGTTTTGTAAGGCTAGTCTATGGGCTTGTTCATGAGGGGGTAGGTCATGATATGTGTGTTCCTGAGTGCTGTTGGGTGCATGAGAGGTGTGTGGTGTTGGAGGAAAAACAGTGTGGAGGATCCAACCAAGACACGTCATAATGGTTATGAAGAAAAACAATATCATTAAACATATGATAGAACCTCTACGCAATTTCTTAAAGTTCTTGTTTCTGCGTTTCATTCTATCTTTTTCCCACATAGTCAAGGTGTTTAAATCCATCCCCATGCTCCATCCGCTTCACCACTGGACCTGCGCCCAGTGGACTTAATTAGCCAGAGTCCGGATGGCAGACCTCAACTTTGATTTATATTCTTGTTGTGGGGTCAGTTCCAAAGGCACAAAAGATTGTTCTGTTACAATGTCAGTAGGGTTGGCAGCGTCGCAACAGTGTCTCTTTGTCCAAAATATTTCCGGCAGTGGCTCGCGTGTAGCCAGCCCTTCCTGCCTTCGACCTTCACCGCCGTCCGCGTGGTTAGGAGCGCGAGCTTCGGAGTCTTCCACCTGGGCTGAAGAGGACTGGTCCTGTCGAAGTTTCTTATCATCACCCAGTCGCCGGGTCGGATGGTGTGTTCTCCAGGGGCGGTTTTGTCAGGGACCTGTGAACGACAAGATTGGAGTGCAGACATCAAGGAAGCCAGGTAATCAGTCAATATTCTGCTGTCTACATCAGTAATTCTTTTAGGCATTGGCGTACCCCACATATTTGGTGGTCTGCCAAAGACCACCTCATACGGAGATAGACCAGTTCTAGAATGTGCTACCATACGCATGTAGAAGAGGGCAACCTGTAAGGCTATCATCCAGTCCACGCCTTTGTCTGTACATATCTTGGCCAATTTTGTCTTCAAAGTCTGGTTGTGTCTCTCTACTAGACCTGCTGCTTGAGGATGTCTTACGCAGTGAAATTTCCAAGTGTACCCTAACAGAAGAGACACTTGCTTCATGAGTTCAGAGGAGAAGGGCTGGCCGTTGTCTGAGTAGATGACGCGGGGCAACCCATATCTCGGGAAATATTCTCTTACTAGTTGCTTAGCAGTTGTCGTTGCAGTGTAATCTGGGACGGGATAGGCTTCTGTCCATCTGGTCAGAGCACATACTACAACTAGCACATACTTGTGACCTCTACATCTCTCCATCTGGATATAGTCCATTTGGAGAACTTCAAATGGATGGTCAGGGGGTTGGAATCCACCCTGCTCCACCTTTGTGCCTTTACCTGGGTTGAACTGATTACAAATCATGCACGTTTTAACTTTTTGTTTGGCTGCAGCTCTCAAATGTTTGTTGTGCCATATGTGCTGTATGCTGTCTAACATTGCTTTTTCTCCCAGATGCGCTGGTCCATGTATGGTGTTTATTATAACCTGTACCATAGCATCCGGCAGAAACCATACTGCTCTTTCAGGTGTCATCCAACCCTGATCTGTAAGGACCCTCCTTTTTCCTTCCATTCTAGCAGTTCCTGTGGTGTGGTGTGACTTTGGACATCCTGGATGTCAGAAAAGGGGTCTCGTATTGCGTATTGGCGGTGTAGTATATTCAATTCTGTGTTTGCTGCTAATTTGGCTGCACTGTCTGCGGAATCATTTCCTTTTGATATTTCATCGGTTCCTTTTGTGTGCGCTTTACACTTTAATACTGCAACTTTCGCTGGTAACTGACTGGCCTCTAAGAGGGCAGTGATGAGTGTAGCATGCTGTATTTTAGACCCGTGTGATGTGAGGAATCCTCTCTCTTTCCACAATGTGCCAAAGTTGTGTACAACCCCGAAAGCGTACTGTGAATCAGTGTAAATGTTAACTGATTTTCCTTTTGCTAAGTGACATGCTCGCGTTAGTGCTATGAGTTCGGCTGCTTGTGCCGACAGTATCTCTATCTCTATCTTGTGTGCTTCCAAGGTGTTTGTACCATTTGTGACGGCATAGGCTGCTGCTAGTTCTCCAGTGGGGAGTCTCATGCAAGAACCATCAACAAAAAGTGTCATTTCTGCCTTAGAAAGGGGAGTATCTTGAAATATCTGGTCTGGGTTTGGTCACTAAATCAATTATGTCAATACAATCGTGAAGTTGTTCAGTAGGAGGGGTCAGTGGCAACAGTGTTGCTGGGTTTAAAATGTTGCATCGTCTAATCTCAATATGTGGCTGAAAAAGCGTCATCTCATATCCGGTGAGTCTGGCTATTGTCAGATGCTGTGTTTGCGTTCTGTTTAGCAGAAGTTCTACAGCGTGTGGGACCTGGACTATCAGATGATGTACCAATACAATAGCATCGCTTTGTCTAATAGGTTGTGCAGTAGCTGCTACTGATTTTAGACATGCAGGTAATGCTTGTGCTACTGGATCTAATGTACTTGAAAAATAACCACATGGTCAATGTCTGTCTGCTTGAAGTTGGGTCAGGACTGATAGTGCTGTACCTGAGTTTTCTGTTACAAACAAGGTAAAATCTTTGGTGTAATCAGGTGTTGCTAACACTGGGGCTTGACACATAGCCTTTTTAAGAGACTGAAAAGCTTGCGTGTGTTCATCTGTCCAGGGTAATTGTGGAGTAGCGCCAGCTTCGAGTGTTGTCAGCTGCACTAATGGTTTAGAAATGAGTGCAAATTGCGGGATCCACTGTCTACAATATGAGGTGAGACCAACATAAGCTTGAACTTGTTTCTGTGTTGTTGGTTGTGGTATTTGTTGTATGAGCTGGATGCGTTCCTGTGTAAGCTGCCTACCCTCCTTTGACAGCAAGTGCCCTAAGTATGCCACTTGCTGTAAACAAAATTGGAGCTTACCAGGGGAAACTTTATGGCCATTTGCAGCTAAGAATTCTAGTACTAGTAGTGATGCTTCAGCACATGCTGCGTCAGATCTGGCCGTAATGAGGATATCATCAACATATTGTAGTATGGCTGTATGCGTGGGCATTTGAATAGTGTCCAATTGTCTTTTCAGCGCTTGGCTATATACACTTGGACTTTTGGTGAAACCTTGAGGAGCTCTTGTGAATTGGAAACTTCGTCCTTGTAAGGAGAAGCCGAAAAGGTATTGACTGTCTGGGTGAATGGTTATACTGAAGAATGCGTTTTTTAAGTCAATGACAGAAAAATGCGTTGCTTCTGCATCTATGGCTGTGAGTAAAGTGGAGATGTCTGGGACCACAGGGTGTTGTGGAATGACACATTTATTGAGCTCTCTCAAATCCACCACTAGTCTGTAGACAGGTGGTGTTCCTGGTTCCACTTTTTTATGAACTGGTAAAACAGGGGAATTGCAAATGTTCGAAGTTGTTTCTTTAATCACACCTGACTGTATTAGGTCCTGAATAATTAACATTAATGCTTGTTCAGCTTGAGGTGGAATTTTGTATTGTCTTATACGTGGTAGTTGGGCTCCCTCTTTCAGTGTAACCTTGTGAGGTGTTATTTCCATACATCCTACTGTGGTGGAATCAGTGGCCCAAAGGGTGTGTGGCAAATCTTTCAAACGCTCGTCTAATTCTCTACTTGGACAGTGGCCCTTAAAATCTCGTAGAAATAATCTGACATCTTTAGGTGAGCAAACAATAACAGCTCCTAATTCTTTCAATGTTTTTATACCAAGCACATTTTCTGGACATGATTTTGTCAATATAAGATCTGTAGTTGTCGTGAGGGGACCAACCTGCAAGGGCAGTGGTTTTGACGTGGCGTTTGTCACAGGTTGTCCGGAGAAACCCAGAGAAATACTTTTTGAACCCGAGAGAGGAGCCTCTGGGACCTCTTGATGGCTTATTGTTGTTTTACTGGCCCCAGTGTCTAGTAGAAACTTTCTATCCTCCCCAAGAAGTCGGACCTCTATAAATGGGCCTTTCTGATCTACTGGGATGGGGATTAGGGGCAGTTTGTCATCTTCTCTTCCTGGGCAACATCATGAAAAATCTGGGTAGTATTCAGTGTAGTCGCTGTCTATAATGTTCATTTGGGCCATTTGTGTTGTCGGTGGAACTGAAGGTGTTGAACTGTCTCGGGAAACATTCTGTTTTGGCTGATAAGGACGAGGCTGTGTCTTACCAGTAGCCAAATTGTGCTTTAAGACAGGGCAGTCTTTAACGAAGTGTCCCGTCTTTTTGCAATAATTACAAGTGCTCTTCACGGTTGTCTGGCTACCTGGTGTCTGTTGGCGCTGGGGTGCAGTTTGGGCTACTAACGCTTTCATCTTGGTGTCTTTCATGCGTTTCTTATAATTTTTTTCTTCATCCCTAATGCGATTTTGGTGGTATTGTAGCATTTGTAACACCTGTGGTGGTGTATGTGCTTGCCAGGTACTTTCTACTTTTAGTACTCTTTCCTTAATAGCTGGCAAGGCGTTGTCTACTAATTTGGAAACAAACAGATGCGGGTAAGCTTCGCTTGTCGGCGTAAGGCCGCTATTTACCGCAAAACATTTTTCAAGTCTGGTGTAATAAGCTCCTATGTCTTCACCATGTTTCTGTTTGCAGGAGGAAATGGTATCCCAGTCCTCCTTTTTCACTGTCAGTAACTGTGGTAGCACCTTTAAAATAGTGCCAGGAAGTGCTTTTAGTCTGTCTCCTATACCTTGACCTGCTACTCTAGTATTTTCTTCATTCTGAAGTTCGGTCCATCTAATGTGTTCACCTGCTACTTCCCAATCTTTCTCTCTTAGTTTGTCATATATACCCGATGGCAACAATAATTTCAGAATTGCTGTGATATCAGAAAGAGTATATGTTCCCATCATTAATACATCTCCTAATTCTTTAAAGACTCCAGCAGGATCCTTTGAGTGGGAGGGAACCATCTCTTTTATCCTTAGTAACTCAAGTTTTGTCATGGGTACATAAATAAAAACGCGTTGTAGCGCGCCATTCGTGTCAGCTCTGGGGTGGACCTCTCTCATGGGGAACTGGCGTGTTTGAGGAAGTCTATTAATTGGTCCACAAGTATTATTGAAAGATTTATATTCAGTCGTTTTCTGGTATTTCTGTCTACAATCTATAAGTGTGTTGAGAAAAACTGAACTATTGTGGAGGAACATGTTATCAGCGCAGTCAGACAGAAAATCTTCGAGTCTTGGATCATGTTTAAAATGAGTGTCATTGAGTGTGATGAGATGTTGTACCATGTAGAGACTTGCTAATCTTTGATGTGAGCGTGGTAATGCTAGAAAAAGTTGGGTTATGAGATCATTGTCATATATCTTATATTGAGAGACCCATAGGGTCGCAGTTCTGGCTATTTCCTCCTCCTCCGGTGTAAGCGGAGGTTCCTGGTCTAACCAGTAGTCTAATGCATTGGATGTTTTTTCAAATAACTCATCTGGAGATGACCGTTCAGAGTGACCTTGGAGGAATGTAGGCGGGGGTGTTCGTGAATTAGGGGCGGAAGAACGAACGGGTAGGACTTTTTCAGTAGGTTCAGTAATTTCCTCCTCAAGTTTCTTATTCTCTTCATTTGTTTGCAAGTTTTGCAGAATAAGGGTCACATTACGGGTGAACCTGTCTAGTGCATCATTTATAAGTTCTAGACTAGTGTGGTCGGATGCGGAATCTAATAAGTCAAAAAGTGAAACTGGTACATTTCTTTCCTCTGCTTGTATGTGTTTTATGAAACAGCAAAGGAGGAACCTATACATGTGCATTTTTACAGGGTGTGATCTTCTTGTAGTCATAGCGTTAATGGCTCGTGAGTTCTCTCCAGTACGAAGAAACTCAGAGGCCGCTTGAAGAAACGTGTCAATTGCTGGTAGATGTCTTATTTCTTCCCAGGAGTCATGAAGTATTTTACTTATTCGGCCCGCCTCCCCTGTGTTGCTCGGAGTCGGGTCATAGGGGCAGTCGGGAAATGTTTTACCTGGGTCTGGACCTACGGCACCCCCTTCTGGAGTGAGAGGTTGTGTGTTATGTTGTAAAAAGGGTGGCGGAGGCAGAGGGTGTTGAATTACTGGAACCTCATATGGAGGTGGAGTATCTAAGAGGAAATTGGTGAAAGTATCCTCTGGTGATGGGGCGGTAGGTTGTGTCTTAGGTGGTGCAATGTTAAGGTTTTCAGGTGCAGATGGCAATACAGGATAAAAACCAGTAGAAATGGCTGTTTGTTCCCTTTTATTCCTTTCACTAACTACTTCTTTCCCTATTTCTTGTAACTGTTCTTTCTTGGCCTGCTCTGACATTCTCTTACCCTTTTCAACTTTATGCAATTCCTTCTGTTGCCTCCTATGGGCTTCTTTTCTCCATAATTCCACCGAGTCACTTTGTGACTGGCGGACTCCCTTTTTCTTCCACAACTGTTCCTCTAATTTTATAATACATTCCATGTCAAAAGTACCATTTTCAGGCCATCTATATCTGTGTTCTAGGTCTTTAGTATAATCCACCCATAAATCACAATAAATAATTGCACCGACACCATGTTTTGCATACATGAAGTGTCCTGGAGTATCCCGAGGAGGAAGGGGAATTCCTTCTCAAGAATACTCCTTTTGGTTGCTATCTGACGTATTTTCGAGAAAATAGGCATGATGGCAAGATTTTTCAAAGATTTAGAATTGAGAGAAAAAGAAAAACAAACAGAACATATATCTTTATCGTACCCACGAAAGTGGTGAGTCCGTCTTTTATACTAGTTTAGCAGTCCTCACAAAATAAGTGAGAAACCAACAAAAACCTGTATCTTTACTGCACCCACAAAGTGGTGAGTCCGTCTTTATACTTTTAAGCAGTACTCACCGAAAAAAAATAACTGGAAGGCCTCTTGAAGATCTTAAAAATGCGCGTAGCTTCTAAGGTGGGACTCGCAGAACCTCGGATTCGTCTCTTCACAGGTTGGGCTCTGGTTCAGCACGTTCCGCAATTTTCCTCACCGCCTCGTGTGGATGCAGGGCCGCAGTTGGTCCCCCTCTTTGCCTCGAGGGAGTTAGCGGGAATTCCCCGCGTTGTGCGCTTTGAAGTCCGTCAAAGGTCAGGAGGGGACAGTACCGGGTCCAATATCGCCGGCGCGTGGGGAAAAGGGAATGTCCCTGTTCGGGCACCAATTACTGTGGTAAATTAATTCAATATTACCTCATCTCAGAATTTCTATACTTAATAATCATAATTTCAGTCAAAGCAAAGAGAGGAGTCCGTGGTGTTCGAGTAAAAAAGGGTCCAGTAACTCAAGTTAAGGGGAGAGCTCCAGCACCAAGCGGGTACAGGAGTGGTCTGCAGTTTTATTAACACATCAGAATATTTATACAGTTTTCAGTCAATAGGAAAAAGAAGAAAGGAGAAGTGACAAGAAAAAGGGAAGTGACAAGCAGTAATTTCCAACAGATGTGTCAAGGTAGGGGCGTGTCTTGGGTCTCGTGAGAGGGCATGTGATGTATGGAAATGTGTTCTCTTTCAGTTGAAGGCCCTTACTCATTCGGGGGTTTATCTCTGGCTTAGAGTCAAGAACAGGAACCATCATGTGTAAAACAGGAACTATCTTGCTGGTTCTGGGAATTGGCAGAACCACAGAAATGTGTTTTCACAGTGTACAGCCTTGTGCTTCCTCTATTAGTTGGTGTGGTTTCAGGGCCTAACCTCGTGCTTCCTTTTTCAGTTGGGGGTGGTCACAGGGCAGCTGGTGTGACAGGCTGAGTCACCAACAATGGACAGGATGTGGCTGAGTCTCTGGCACAACTGGGGGAAGGCACACAGGCAGGCTTCTTGGAATTGGCTCG
This sequence comes from Triturus cristatus, assembly GCF_964204655.1. Classification (NCBI taxonomy): domain Eukaryota; kingdom Metazoa; phylum Chordata; class Amphibia; order Caudata; family Salamandridae; genus Triturus; species Triturus cristatus. Next base: position 820,755,952 of record NC_140579.1, on the reverse strand, counting down.
ACCACAAGGAGCAGGGGGTTGTGCAAGATTCAATGGGGATGTGAAGGACAGTTTTCAGACAAGTTGCTGAGAGCATGTCACACACAAAATGGGTGTTTGTCTGAGGCAAATGGCTACCAGGCAGAAACAGGGAAATGATGGGGCACAATTGTCAATTTTATTTCCACACCTGGACCCTTGGAGGGCGGTCAGTTTTTACCTGGACAGAACTAGACTTCAGACTGGACGATCAGCTCTTCATTGGTTATGTGGGGTGAATGAAGGGCCAAGCTGTCCATAAGCAAATGCTTTCCAGGTGGATCATTTTGTGCATCAAGAAGGAGTCTCCTCAAGGTATTAGAGCTCATTCCACCAGAATTAAGTCTTTTTCTTTGGCTTTGGCCAGAGATGTTCCTGTGGTAGACATCTGTAAGACGGCAACTTGGCCTCCCGCCACACTTTCGTAAAGCATTATTGCTTGTATTCAGAGATGAGGAGGGACGGTCATCTTGCTCGTTCTGTGCTGCCAGATTTTTTGGTATAGGTAGGCGGACACCCTCCTCCGGGACCGGGACTGCTTGGGGATTCAATTCAAAAGGTGAGGAATCCACAGGCAGATGTATCCATCAGAAGAACAAGTTACTTACCTTCGGTAACACTTTTTCTGGTGGATACAGTATCTGCCTGTGGATTCCTCGCTGAGCTAGAGCACCCACCCACCAGCCTCCCCGTTGTCTGCCGTCCTATACCGAAAAGAATTTTGAGTGTAACATGACTGGTATTTCTTTGTCTTTTGAAATATGTAGCTTGTTGCTATGAAATGTCTAGTATTTTCAGTCTTTCTTCCTTGAAAGATATACTTTGTATATTGGTGCTTATATTGTATGCTGTGCATATTTGCGTAATGTTGTCCGTTCACCCGTTCGCCTTCAAGGCACGGAAAAAATGGGTGGAACTCATGTCAACACGCCGACGAGGTCTTCTTATAGCTCCGTTGACGTCATATGGAGTCACGAGCGGAGTTGTGCTATTGTGACGTCCACGTGGGAGAGCTATGGGGAAAAAAAAGGTTTACATGGAATGCTGGCGCAAGGGTAACTCAAAAGATGTAGAATCCACAGGCAGATACTGTATTCACCAGAAAAAGCGTTACTAAAGGTAAGTAACTTGTTCTTTGGTGCCCTCCTTGCATATTCCAGTTGGAACCAGTTCTGGGAGCCCTTGGTTCCACCCCTGGCGTGAAACTGGAGAAAGGACATGGGAGTATCATCCTCTTTGTCCAGCCCCTCCTCTGTGAGGGACCCCTAAGTCATCCTAACCCCTTTCTTAGGGTATAAAAGTGCTTACCTGTGTGTGAGTCCTCAGATTCGTTGTGGGACAAGACTCATGCCAGAAACCACGTCACTCTTCGACTGTCTGGACATTTGGATTTCGCTGGACTTCACCTTGAACCGAGATTGCATCAAGGAAGAGTCCAGCTGCTCCTGTTCTCGCTGTTCTGCAAGTCTTCTTTATCTGTGCTTCTTCCAGAATCTTCAACAGACCTGTGGGCATCAAGGACGCTCAAAGTAATCTCCCTTGGAATGAAGGAGTCATTCCCCTGCATCTGCAGGCACCACAACAAAGCTGACTGGTCTGCTGCTCCTGACGTCCCACAGACTTTTAAAGGCTCAGCAACACTGGTGGTGGGTCTGCAACTCCCTCAAGGCCTGACCTTTTCTCTCAGCAAGTTTGAGGCCAGTATCCCTCGTCTGTACCACTGGGACTGGACCCCTGTGCACCAAATCGACTTGACGTTGCCAAGGCTTGTTGGCTCTGCACTCCAGAGGTCCTCTCAAGGGTCTTCTCTTGCTTCAGTGGGCACCCCTGCCTGCTCGGGCCTGCTCTGACTCACCTGCACTTGGTGAGTCCCTTGCACCTTGCTGGTCCCAATGTTGCTCCTTCACCCTTTTTCATGCCCTTTGCAGCTGCTAGGGCTTGTTGGTGCACCTGCCAGACACCGACCTCCTGGTTCTTGACTTCCTACGCGGGACTACTCGCGCAGGGCCCTTGGTCTTCCCCAGCATTGCCTGTTTATCACAGTAACAGCGACAAGGTCACCGTCATCACTCCTGCATCTTCCAACATCGGTAGGCACTGCTCTTCCGTGCCTCCTGGTCACCTCCACGTGGCATAGACTCTGTCCCCTCTGCTTGCAGGTTCTTCTCTTCAAGAATCCACCCTTGGATTCCACCAGACTCTTACACAGTCTCCGCCAGTGGCATCTTTACTGAAGTCCTCCATTGTGGTCTAAGGTGGTTTCCGACGTCACTTTGCACCTATGAGCCCAGCTTCCCTGGTGTAGGTATCCTGGTTCATCCATAGGTGGGGTGACTCTCCAACCTCCTGTCTTTCACTGGGTTTCTTCAAGGTCCACTGGGAAGGGTCCTTCTTCAAAACTGCAACCACGACTTTCCAATTGACTTCTATTGAGTACACGGCTGTGTTTCCACTCTGCACACAGGCTCTGTGGGGTTCCTGGGTACTCACCTTGTGTGTTGCCTTGTGCCCCTTGCTCTTCTGAGTCTCCTGGTCCAAGTCCCGACTTTGGTCACAGTTCGCATTCACTTTTTTAGTATATGCTTTGGTCTCCCCCTGTATTGTGCTAATTTACCTCTTGTAATTGAAGTATTGTTATGTATTTGTGTTTATATATCTGGGTAGGAGATATACCAATGTGTTAGTGAGTGTTGTGTAATAGACATATTTTTATAACTACACTGTGTAGTTCTTTTTCATTTAACCTACACTACTTGATTAGATTGGTAAAACAAACTTCTGAAGATTCCTGGATAAACCTGAAGGCTGCTCTCCACAGCTACCACTTAGAGCTTTCTATGGTTGTCTAGGAGCACTAAAATAACCATCAGTTGGGATTCAAGCCTGCATTGCTTTACCAGCTAATCTAGGTATGGTTAGATGAAAAACCACCACTAGCATTAGGCACATCTTCTTTATTCAGTCTTTATTTCGACATAAATGTCATAAAAGACAATTTAAAACACATTTCATCATAAAATAGATAGAAAGAGAAAACACAATACATCATCAAACACAGCATTGAAATCTGCATTTTTAAGTTATACACAGAGAGCATATCACTAATACAGAGAACCGCAGGATTTGAGTACACTACGTAGTTAATATCCATTCTCGGCCGATTAAAAAAATAAATATCTGTCTTCTATAAAAACATACTAAGATTTATATAATAAAAATAAGAATGCCACTATTATACTTGGTTGGCTTTTGACGACTGGAGACCTTTCAATTTCCCAACTCTTTTTATCCACATACACTTCAAGAATTTAGCTATCGCTATCACCATTGTTTCAGAACAGTCAGTTTGAAGTATTCTCAATGCAGTAATCCCCGTCATGATCCCCTTTTGAATACATAGAGCTCTAATCCATTTATGACGGGGAACTTTATATTCTGGGCAGATAAACAAAACGTGTGCTATGGATTCCGGGTATATTGTACAGAAAGGGCACATTTGATTATTCTTGCTTGATGCCCATTTACAGGTAACCGTGTTCAGTGGGAGAGTACCTACTCGGAACTGGTGGAATAATTTCCTATCATGGGGCAACGTAATTAGATCCCAGTACAACTCATACCTAGGAGTATGTTTCAACTCCAGGAAGGCCTTAGTGTATGATGGGGCAATGTGTGACTGAAACTCTTCCTGGGATATGAATGACCAGTAAACCTCTTTTAGCTGTTGTTTGTTTGGAAACAGTGCCTCCTGAGGATTCTCCCAGAGATCACCCAGACCTAAAGACATAAGAAGAGTTTTAACCTTTCTAAGCCATACAATTTTACCCCCGGTATCCATATCGCGTGTTTCCAGAAGTGCTAACGCATAATGTTGCAATTCTGGGGTCACCCACAATCTTCTCCAGTAGGCTACTGGTCTAAAGCTGCATATATTTTCTAGACTCTGACAGCCCAAATCCATGCGCAAAGGTACAAGTGGTGTGGAAGGTGGAAGCCCTGTTATACAGCGGAGAAATTTATTATGTGATTTTTGTAAACCCGCTATATTTGATGACCCCCACAGTCCGTAAAGCATAGAGGATCTAACTTTAGAGTCATAGATTTTTATTACTGGAGCTACAGGTTTAGTGGATGACTTCTTAAATTCTCTTAAAAGGGCACCTGTTAGTTGTGCGTGTTTGGAAATTAAGTGGGCCACATGCGGCTTCCACTGTAGCCTGGAGCCCAGTATGATGCCCAGATAGCTAAAACAATCAGTCTGCTCTAATGGTTCCCCGCTCATATGGACTCTACCCCTAATGTTCCTGTACCTATGCATAGTCATAAATTTGGTTTTGGACACATTAACAGAGAGCCCGTAGTCGTAACAAAATTTTTCAAAGCAATCTATTGCCTTCTGAAGCCCTTCCTGAGTCTTAGACAGTAGGAGGGTGTCGTCGGCAAACATTAGCAGGGGGACGGGGATGCCGTTCTGTTTGGGTGGATCAGCAGTGGAATCCTTGAAATAATCCGTAACTTTATTTATATATAAAGTAAATAATGTGGGTGCCAGCACACACCCTTGCCGCACACCCCTTTCCGTTGGAAAACTGGCGGTCACCTGGCTCTGGTTTCCCCATCTAACCTGCGCATAGTTATTTTCATGTAGTTTTATCAAAACCGCGAGCTGTTCTGGTGGGATACCCTACTCGTGGAGCGCTCTCCACAACCTGTCTCTTGGAACTAAATCAAATGCAGCCTTTAAATCAACAAAGGCTGCATAGAGTGTACCACCCCCCAGAACCACCCATTTCCAGTATATAGTGGAAAATCTAAAAACTTGGTCTACCGTACTGGTAAGGGGTCGAAAGCCAGCCCGTAAGGTAGACATGACTCCTGAGTCCTCAATCCAATTCAGGACTCTGAGTAGAACCTTCCTAGCCACAACCTTCTGTATGCAGGCTATTAAACTAATTGGCCTGTAGTTTCCTGGGTCCGCTCGGTCACCTTTCTTATATATTGGTATGATTTCTGCTCCCCGCCAAATATCAGGTACCGTGGTACCTTTGGCAATGGTGTTTGCCAATAGTTCGATGTAAGGGACCCAGACTGATTTGTTGTGCAGAAACAAATCTGCAGGAATTTTGTCTAGGCCCGGGGCCCTGCCCTTAGGTATTAAGTTAAGGGCACATTCAACATCCTTCTTAGTGAACACTAGCGTATTTACTAGTAAGGGACGGCTAGGGGAGGCTGGGGCAAATATTGGGGCATTGTTTATTTTAGCAAACTGGGACTTAAAGTGCTTGACCCAGTGTTCTGGCAGGACATAATTAACCGGGATTGGCTTTTGATTCCCCATGCCCCATCTCACAAGATGCCAGAAGTCCTTCGAATCTCTGAACTTACTGGCTGCCAATAACTCCTCCCAATATTTGATGTCCCATGCTTTTTTTGCTGTATTTTGTGTCCATTTATAATGGTTCCTTGCCGCCCGAATAGCCTCCCTGTCAGTAGAACGCACTGCGTCTGCTAAGGATTTATATGCGGTCCTGCAGTTTTTATCATACCATGACTCCTGTTTTCTTTTCCCCTTACCAGGGTTCCTCTTCCTTGGAATATTAAAATATTTGCTTAGTTTAAAAAAAAGGGTCGAGTGGATATGAACTACCCTACTACAGTAGTCCTCATGATCTAACTCCCCCTGTATTTCAGTGATTGCTTCTTTTACCAAATCATTCATTTCGCTAATGCTTTCGGGTTTACCCAGACACTCCGCCCATCTGACCCGCCGTGTGTCGTTTGCTATGACGATATCGTTTGTTATTTCATCTGAGATTAACCCCGGCCCTATATAAAGCTGTAGCTCAAGACTAAGAGGGTTATGATCACTTTCAATACGATGAATTACAGTCATATCCCGTATTGATGACCACAATTCAAGGTTGACCAAGATATAGTCAATTCTGCTTGAACTCAGTCCATTATTAAAGGTTGGATTGCCCTGCTCGTCCCCTCGTGTCCTACCGTTCACCGCTCTCAGCCCATGTTCTAAGCTAAAGGTCTTAAGCTGAAGGGCTGCCTGAGTCCACCGTTTGATGGGGGGTATACTAAGGGGGGGGATTTGCCAGCAGATATCCTCAGCCTCCGTGAGCTCTAGATCCATGTGGTCCAGAGGCTCATAGGAGCAGTTGAAATCACCGCAGATTAATATATTGGCACCTCCCCTCCAGATACTCAGATAGTGGCCCAGTGCCTCCACAACTTCTGATGATTTCCCTCCTGGCTTACCCCTGGCATACACATTAAAAATGATGAGTTCACCGAATGAGGGAGATTTTAACCTAACCCCCAGAATATCCCTTGAATTAATAGCTAGTTGGGTGGTTGTGAATCCATCAACCTGTTTTACCCACGTAGTTAGACCCCCCTTAGGTCTCCCTTTGTTTGTTTTAGTTGCAGCTATTGCAAAGTGAAGATACCCTGATTTATATTGGGGTTCTAATGCCCATGTTTCTTGCATGTTGACAATCATATAGTGATCAATAAAGGAGGCCCAATCCCTGGATGCCATCTTATTTTTAAGACCTGCCACGTTCCATGAAACCAGGAACTGGGTCTCCACGTTTCTATTTAGAAGATTATGAACATTTGTTGTGACTCCAATGCTACTACTAACCTGCACTCCCTCTATCTCTGATCCTCCGACCTCCACCTGATAGCCTGATTCATAAGCCTTCCCTGCCCGGTCACTAGATGTTAGATATCCCGTAACTCCAGGGAAAGCCTCATTTGTTATTAAGCCATGAGTTGATGTACCACTTAAGTGACTTCCTTGGTTATCTGTTTGCATACAGTTATCAAAATTAATTGGCACATTAACAGTGACACTGATCGGTTCAGGAACTCCATCGAATATACTTGGGGCATTGGGTGCATTCTCTTCCAGAGCCTCATCCAAACCACCTGAAGTTAGGGAGTGTGTACCCTCCATCTCCTCCCCTTCTAACTGTAGACTTCAATCGCAAGCATCCAGACTGCTGAAGACGTCAAATCTATTTGACAACTCAAGTGGAGTAGATGGCACTGGACAATCCATGCCTACATGTACAGCAGCGCCCGGCCTAGTTGGTACGATATTCCACCCAGGCGTTACTGCTTGAGCTACATGATGAACAAAAGCCGAGTTCCTATTATTCAGCATAGAGGAGAAGTTAGTAGTAGAAAGAGAGTAGTCATGGGCAGGTTGGAGGGGAAATACTACTGATCTTGGGTAGAAATAGGTCAGAGGGCGTGGAAAAATGCTGCTATTAAGGTTAATCTGGGGCCAATTCAGGATATAACGTACAGCATTACAATCTCTAAAATTGACCACAACCACGTCTCCCCCAATGTCTTTAGGTCTACCACCCAACCACTGTAGACGGCGTACGTATAATATTTTGCCATCTATATTACTAGCAATTGGCCTATGTAGTGTCAGCCAATGAGTTATTTTATTCTTTAATTGGGAAAAGCTCTCTCTCTTGTTTTCTGGGAGCTCTGGTACCCCTGTAAGGATCACTACATATGGTACAGCCTCTGGTGGGAGATCCGGTAGCGGTCTCCTAATCTGATCCCCCCGTATCTGCCTGAGGCCTCCCTCCTCATTTCTCACTAATCCAATCGGACTACTGCCCTGATTTCTGAAAGATTTTTTTTCAGAAATTGATGGACGGCAGTTAGTTTTGACTGTTGTAGTACTCGCAAAAGTATTTATCTGGTTAGTAGTAAGATTAATATGGGCAGGTTTAGGGGTAGGAACTATCCCATTCAGAAGGTGTCTGCCAGAGGACGGGGCATCCGTTAGGGGATTGCTAGGAATTGTATTTAATACTGAGACAATTCCAATAGACGATGGTTGGGAATTAATGGCGGTGTTATCCACTGGGGTAGGGTCTGAGACCAAATTGAGCTCTGTGTTGGCTTCTTCACTTGTAAAACTTCTCTTCATGCCCAAATCTACTTCTATTTTCCCTAATCTATTCTCCATTTTTTCCAGTCTTTCCACAATAACTAAAGTATAGGTTTGCATGATTAGTTCCATACTATCCAAAAGGTTACTGGTGTGTATTGAATTAAACCCATTGGCCTCTGGGCTAGGTTTAGTACTAAGTTCCCCCGCTGTAAGTACAGAAGTTAACGGCGACACAGGAGCATCAACCGTTCCAATCACATCCTTAAGTACTGCAGCAGTTGCAGCATTGATACAAGAGGGGGTAGCTTTTTTCCCAAAGTCGGTCGAACTGAGCTTCTGTTTATTAGGCTCCATCCTTTTACGTCTCCTCTTAATGGGAGGTGGACCGTACTTTGCAGTTTGTATAGATTTCTTGAGCCTCAAATGAACTGACTTTGGAGGGATGGGTGACACAGCGGTTGGAACTCCAAGGGTGCTGGAAATACAATTAATGTTAATATTGTTTGTAGATATGGGAATGTCTGTTCCAGTATGACTTGTGCTAGGCACTTCACCATCTCTCAACAGGTAAGGTACACCATCTGTAGATAAAGTGTCATTTGCAAGATCTAAAACTAGCTCATTATTAGAAATGGCTACAAAATTAGGCTCAGATAGTGCCCTTTTCTTAATGTTTTCAATAGAGCGTCGGCGATCAGCCCGGCGTTCTGCAAGCAGACCATCTAACGCGCCTCCCGATGGTGTTCTGACAATATAATTGTCCATGGTTCCATTCAGTAACATACCCACTCTGTTGGCCACCGTTTTTGTCGGACTCAAGACATCCACAGACATAATAAGAACTTGGCAGCCGATAATAATTACAATAAAATGTGTTGGTAACTTACTGGGCACGCAGGTCGTTGCGAGCACGAAAAAGAAAAACCAAGGGGGCGGGTCCAGTCCGGTCTCCGAGGGCCACAGAGGGCCCGCCCTTTGTCCGGGCTTAGTCCGGCGCGTCCCGCTCGCGTACCGCGGAGCGGGTGCCGTCAAGACTTAAATAGGGCTATACAATGCTGTGGCAGGTAGGTGGTGAGAGGCACAGGTGCAGCAACGCACGGGCTCCTGGGAAACGGAGTCCCGTGTACTGCCTTCTCCCTGCGTTGGTACAGCCGCACACAGCAACGAGCGTCGGTCAGAGCCCCTCCTCGAGAGCCAGCACAACAGGCAACAGCAACAATCCAGGTGGGTTTGTGGACGAAGCGGGACCCGATATACAATATCCTGTGTCTCAAACGAGTTGCCTTGGTGCCCTCCAATGGATGATATCTTAGGCACCCAGCACGGATTCCGTCAGAATAGCCAGGCGTAAATATAGGTCTCTTGACAAATGAAAAGTCAAACGATGAATGTCTGTTTAACCACGGCGCAGACAAAAAAGCCAAAAAACACAAATGTGGAATTTTTTCTTCCTGAATGACAGCACACTGGCGCTTAGAAGTGTTGTTCCAAAATAAATGTAAAACGAAGAATTTGAGAATACTGAGATGCAGGGTTTTGTAAGGAGGGAGGAGGAAAGCTTACTATCTCCGGAGGTTCAAAAGTCTATGAACTGGAGACAAACTTTCCAAGAGCAGATTCTGTAGCAGGAAAAGGGAAAACCTTCTTTGTCAGGGTACGACGTAATCCTCAAAACAAACAGGAGCAAGGTCTAAAGCAATAAACTTGAAAAAAAACCACAACGAGTCTCTGTTCCAGGCGAGTTTCTATTGATAAAGTTCACACATTAGGCACATTTAAAAACGTTTTGTAAAGTACTAAGTTTTACTGAACTTTTTGGATTGTTAGTTAAGGGTCTAGCACAACCCTTTCTACAATCCTTTTAAAGTTTAGTTTCACTAGGGTTGGTAGGTGTAACACCACACTACATCTAGTTTACCATGTCTTTAGTTGGGGAAGCCAGTGGGTCCCAATCTTCTAGATACAGTATTCTTAAGTTCCAGGATCTTAGGATCCTGGCTGCATCAAGGAAGTTGAAGACGGGTAGCAACCCTAACACTCAGCAACTCTTAGAACTGCTGCTGCAGAATGACCTCCAGAAAGCTGAGAGATCAGAAGGGCAAAACTGTGTGGGTGGGGTAGCTCCAGAAGATAGGTCAAGGGTGGCTCACCCCAGTGACACCAATTCTGAGCATTACCAGGAAGAGTCTGATGACTCCACACTGGAAAACTCTGAAACCCCAGGTAATAGTACAGATAGTACAGAGGGTGTCCCTAGAGGTAGGTCCCCCTTTATTCGTCCTGGGGAGGTGCAAAGAATCCTCATGGGAGGTCTAGATCCTCCCCCGTTATTTCCAATGCCTCTAACAATTCCATGGGGACTTCCTTCTCTAGTTAGAGGCAGAACTCAGAGAGGGAATACCACCTGCTTTAGCTTGAGAGAGACAAGCTCAGAATCAAGCAAGAGCAGCTGGCCCTTGATCAGGAAATCTTAGAAGTATAGAGGGCTAGGACGAATGTGGGACTAGATACCTATGGGGGCAGCACTAGTGACCTTAGGGTCAGGGAGCAATCTTTTGATGCTAGGAGCCTGAGCAGGCTAGTCCCTTCTTACTAGGAGGGGGATGACATCCATAAATGGATCACTGCCTTGGAGAGGGCCTGTAAATACAGGTCATCCCTCAAGGGCAGTAGGCAGCTATCGTATCCAATGGCTCTGCTTTGCTAGCAAAGGCAGGGACAAACTTCTCACTGTCAAAGAAGAAGAAGATGACAACTATGCAGTCTTGAAGAGTGCCCTCATTGATGGGTTTGGTTTAACCACTGAGCAATACAGGGTTAAATTCAGGGACACACAGAAAGAACACACCCAATACTGGGTTGACTTTGTAGACAGTGCTATTAAGGCTCTGGTAGGCTGGCTTCATTGCAGTAATGTGTATGACTATGAGGGAGTGTGCAATTTATTGATGAGGGAGCAGATCTTAAATAACTTTCCAAATCAGCACCTGCACCAGTACCTGGTGGACTCTGATCTGACCTCTCCCTAAGAATTGGGAAAGAAGGCAAACAAATGGGTCCGCACCAGGGTAAAGCAGAAAATCAATGGTGGTGGTGGTGGTGGTGAATAGAAGAAGCAAGATTCTTCTATGGCCCAAGAGAAGGGTTGTGAGAAAGGTAAAGATACCTTGGGTGGGTCCCAAAAGTCCTCTCCCTCTGTCAAGAGACCTTGGTGTTACCTGTGTAAGGGGAAAGGCCATAGAGCAAGAGATGCCAATTGCTCTAAAGCTAACACCAAATAACCTACTACTACTGCCCCTAAGGCAACTAGCGCCCCTAGCACTAGTACAAGTAGTAGTAGTGTCCCCAAGGGATTAGCGGGGTTAACCTTTGGCTCTGAAGTGGGTTCTTGCCTAGTCAGAACACTCACTCAGGTGGTCCTTGTCTGTGACAGTGGCATGGAACTTGCCACTTTACTTAAAAGACCCACTAACTTGGGCAAGTACTGGCAGCAGACTTATTAATGGTCAGGAAGCTGTGGCATACAGGGACAGAGGGGGCAATGTCACTATGGTGACAGAGAAACTTGTGTCTTCTGGCCAAATCATACTTGGTCAACTTTACCAAGTGACCAATGCAAGCAATGTCAGAACTGATCATTCCTTGGTAGTTGTAAATCTCAGCTGGGGAAGGGTAACTGGCCCCTAAAAGAGTTGTGGTTTCCCCACACCTACCTGTGGACTGTCTGTTGGGCAATGATTTGAAAACTTCAGCCTGGTCTAAAGTGGAGTTCGGGACACAAGCAGAGATGGTGGGAATCTCTGCCATTGCATTTGCTCTTACTAGGGCTCAGGCCAAACAGGCAGTGAGAGAGCTCTGGATCCTGGACAAATAGACCAGCTAGCTCCCAAGAGAAGGAGCAGGTAAGACATTATCCTCCTCCCAGACTCCCAGTGAGGATCGGTCTCCTGAGGGAGATGATTCTAGCCCCTGTGATGGAACTGTCCTAGAGGAACTTAGGCCTGACAAGGCAGACTTCTTGGGGGCAGGGGGTCCTTCCAGGGTACACTTTAGTCTGAAGCAGACATCCTGTCCCTCTCTTGAACAGCCCAGACGGCAAGCTGCTGCTGAGGAGGCAGGGAATGGCATTGGGTCCCATAGGATCAATTGGGAAGGTGGGCTTCTGTTTTCTGAGTGTAGAGACCCCAAGCCTGGTACCACCAGGAGGTTGGTTATACCTTAGACATTCAGTGGTTTTTTTCTCTCCCTGGCACATGACATCCCCCTAAGAGGACATATTGGGCAAAGCAAGCCTTTGGGCAGGTTTATTCCTCATTTTCACTGGCCCAACAAGTCTGAAGACACCAAGGAGTTATGTCCCTCCTGTTTCACTTGCTAAGCCAGTGGTAAGTCAGATGGAAATACAAAGGCCCCTTTAATTCCACTCCCAGTGGTTGGGGTTCCTTTTGAGAGGGTACATCCTAGTGGTGGTGGATCATGCCACTAGGTATCCAGCGGCTATGCCACTTAGGACCATTAGAGCTCCTGTGGTGGATATAGCCCTTCTGGGAGTCTTTTCCAGAGTGGGGTTTCCTAAAGTGGTATTGTCAGACAGAGGTACAAACATCTTGTCTAGCTACATAACTGCAATGTGGTAAATGGGTGGTGTAAACTACAAGTTTAAAACACCCTGCCATCCACAGTGCAATGGGCTTGTTGTAAGGTTCAACAAGACCCTCAAGGGTATGATCATGGGACTCCCAGAAAAGCTCGGACGAAAATGGGATGTCTTACGAACCTGCCTTCTCTTTGCCTACAGAGGTTCCTCAGATGGGGGTAGACTACAGCCCATTTGAACTTCTGTTTGGACATCGAATTAGGGGTTCATTGTGTTTGGTTAAGGAGGGAGGGGAGCAACCTCTCTAACCTCCTAAACAGGGCATTGTGGACTAATATCCTTGGCCTGATTCACATATGGCTGAGTACATGAAGAATGCCAGCTAAACCTTGAGGCCAGCCAGGAGCTTAAGAAAGCTTGGCATGACCAAAAGGCTGTACTGACTGTTTAGTAGCCAAGACAGAAATTGTGGGTGTTAGAGCCTGTGGGTCCAGCAGCTCTCCAAGACAAGTGGAGTGGTCCCCACGCTATCCTTGAGAAAAAAAGGTGAGGTCACCTACTTGGTGAATCAAGGCACTTCCAGACGTCCTCACAGAGTTCTTCATGTGAACCACCTAAAGCCTTTTATTTACAGGGCTGACATGAACTTGCTTATGGCAACTGATGAGGGACAGGAAGAAGAGAGTTATCCTCTCCCTGATATCCTCTCTCAGGATGCTGTTGATGGGTCAGTTGATGGAGTAGCCTCACTGACCAGCAGCAAGCTGATTGTAGGGAAGTCCTCTATTAGTTCCCAAACTTTTTCTCTCTGACTCCAAGTCAAAACACATGGTGTACCCATGAAGTAGACACAGACGATAGCCTACCTGTCAAGAGTAAAATATACAGACAGCCTGACCATGTCAGAGACTTCATCAGGATTGAGGTTCAAAAGATGCTGGAGTTGGGGGTCATTGAACCTTTGGATATCCCTTGGGCTAGTCCTGTAGTCCTTGTGCCAAAACCTCACACCCTAGATGGTAAGAGAGAGGAGGTTGTGTGTAGATAACAGAGGTCTCAATGCAGTCACTAGGAATGATACCCATCTAATTCCCAGGGCAGACAAGCTGATTGATACTCTGGCCTCAGCAAAGTATCTCAGTACATTTGCCCTGACTGCTGGCTACTGGCAAATTAGACTATCTGAGAATGCCAAGCCAAAAACAACATTTTCAACCCCTAGTGGGCATTATCAATTTATTGTAATGCCTTTTGGCTTGAAGAATGCACCTGCCACATTTCAGAGGTTGGTGAAGAAACTCCTAACAGGTCTGGAGGCCTATAGTGCAGCATATCTAGATGATATTGCTGTCTTTAGCTCCACCTGGGAGCATCACCTGGTCCACCTCAGGAATATTATTTAGGCCCTGCAGAAGGCAGGCCTTGTTACCAAGTCCACAAACTGCCATATAGGGTAGAGTAAGGTTGTGTGCTTGGGCCACCTTATAGGTGGAGGCCAGGTTCAACCATTAGAGAGAAAAATACAGACCATAATGGACTGGTTTGCTCCCACTACCCAAACTCAGGTCAGAGCTTTCTTGGGTCTGACTGGGTACTACCGGAGGTTTGTTAAGGTATATGGGTCCATAGTTAATCCCCTTAATAATCTCACTTCCAAAAGAATGCCTAAGAAAGTTCAATGGACAGGTTGCTGTAGAGAAGGCATTTGATGAATTGAAGCAGGCCGTGTGCACTGCTCCCATTCTGCAAAGTCCTGATTACTCCAAAACCTTCATTGTCCAGACATATGCTTATGAGATAGGGGTAGGTGCAGTTTTATCACAACTTGATGCAGATGGCCAGGACCAATCAGTAGCTTTTATAAGTAGAAGGTTGACACCCAGGGAGAAACATTGGTCAGCTATTGAGAGGGAGGCCGTTGCTGTGGTCTGGGCCTTGAAGAAGTTGAGGTTTGGTGCTCACTTCATTGTTAAGGCAGACCATAAACCCATCTTATGGCTAAAACAAAGGGTAAAAATCACAAACTTTTGAAATGGTCCATTTCCCTACTGGGGATGGACCTTTCTGTAGAACATAGACCTGGGAGTAGCCATGCTAACACAGATGGACTCTCCAGATATTTCCACTTAGAAAATGAAGACTCAACTGGGCAAGGTTAATTTGATCTACTTTTGTTTGGAGGGGGCGGGAGGTTGTGTAGAACAGTAGGATCTGCTCTCATGGTAACTCCCACGTTTTGCTGGTGTCAGTATTTTTTTTTACTAGTCTGACTGGGATCCTGCTAATCAGGACCCCAGTCACTGTGCTTCCTCTCTACATTTGACTTGGTAAGTACATTTGTACCTCCAACATTTGCTACTGGTGTACCCCTGTAAGTCCCTAGTATATGGTACTGGGGTACCCAGGGCATAGGTACACCAGTGTTCTCCCATGGGCTGCAGCATGTATCATGCCACCCATGAGAGATCACTCAAATTGTGACTACAGGCCAGCCATTGCAACCTGTGTAAGCTTGTGCTAGCCCCACTTATGACAGATTTACATGTTCTTATATCTTAGGTCACTTCATGTACAACCTTTAAGTCACCCATAAGGCTGGCCTTTCAATCCTTAAGGCATGGTGCTGGTTTGAGTCGATTCTCCAGCTTTGTAAGTGCAGTCAGCCGTTTTGATACATATAGTGGCCATCTGTCATTACACGATGGCTAACTATATAGTGGCTGTGCCGGATCTGGGCATCTTTGGCATCAAACCATGTTGGAATCATACCCCGACACCGTTACCGAGAAGACCCCAGTACTCCTGATAACAGCCTTCCAGGGTCTGCCAGCAAGCTAGTGCTGCCGCTGATCCCAGACACAATTCTGCCCTTCTGCTGCTGAGCTGAGCTCGAGCAGGGGATGGTAGAACAATAGGTTTCCTGTAAAATGGAGGTGTGACCACCTCCCAGACAGAACTTGTTGTATTGGGCTGAGGTTGGGGGTGCTTGCCAGTGCCACCAGACTGCTTTGAAGGGCACATTGGGTATCTTCCTTGCATACTCCAGTTGGAACCAGTTCTGGGAACGCTTGGCTCCGGATGTATGACATTACAACGCGTGTCATTACAATGCGTGCAGTTACATCACATGCGTTACAACGCATGCGATGTTACAACGCTATGCCATTACAACGCAAGTCTTTACATCGACTTGCACTAGATGGCGTGCTAACATTAGAAAAGTGTAATTTACTATTCCAACTCCAGTCCACGTAACAGTAGGGAAGGTGTTGGGATAGTAAACTTCACTATTTGTAATGTTAGCACGCCATCTAGCGCAAGTCGATGTAAAGACTTGCGTTGTAATGGCATTGCGTTGTAACATCGCATGCGTTGTAACGCATGCGATGTAAAAGCTGCGCGTGGTAAAAACCACGTTGTAATGGCTGTTCCCCCTTGGCTCCTGCTCTGGCACGAAACTAGACAAAGGACATGGGAGTATCCTCCCCTCTGTCCATCCCCTCCACTTTGAGGGACCCCGGAGTCATCCTAACCCCTTTCCTAGGGTATAAAAGGGCTTACCTGTGGGTTGGTCCTCAGATTCGTCATAGATTCAAGCCTGAAACCCCATTACTCTTCGACCGTCTGGACTTCGCCTGGAACCAAGACTGTATCAAGGAAGACTCCTGCTGCTCCTGGTCTCGCTGTTCTGCAAGTCTAATTCGTATTCTGTGTCTATGCTTCTTCCAAAATCTTCAACAGACCTGTGGGCATGAAGACCACCGAAGTAATCTCCCTTGGAGTGAAGGAGTCACTCCCCTGCATCTGCAGGCACTGCAACAAAGTTGATCAATCTGCTGCTCCTGACATCCCACAGATTTCGAAAGGCTCAGCAACACGGGTAGTGGTTCTGCAACTCCTTCGAGGCCTGACCTGTCCTCTCAGCAAGCTTGAGGCCAGTATCCCTCGTCAGAAAAGCTGGTATTAAAACCCTGTGCACTGCGTCGACTTGCTGTTGCCAAGGTTTGTTGGCTCTGCACTACAGAGATCTTCTCACTACAAGAAACTCCGGCCTCTACTCCTGCCAAGATGTTCATCCTCACCGCAGCCTCTGCACCGTGGGCCTTTATCTTTGAGCTGCTAGAGGTCCTCTTGCGACTCCTGTGCCTTTGGCCTGTGGGTCCTCTCGAGGGTCTTCTCTGGCTTCGGTAGGCTCTTCTGCTTGCTTGGGGCCTGCTCTGACTCTCCTGCACTTTGTGAGTTCCTTGGACGTTGCTGGTCCCACGTTGCTCCATCATCATTTTCCATGCCTGTTGCAGCTGCCAAGGCTTGTTGGTACTCCCGCCGTACACCGACTCCCTAGTTCTCGTTTTCCCACGTGGGACAGCTCATGCAGGGCCACTTGGGAAGCCTCAGCATCGCCTGGTCCTCACAGCAGCAGCGCCAAGGTCACTGTCATCACTCCTACATCTTCTGACATCAGCAGGCATTTCTCTTCTGTGCCTCCTGATCACCTACCTGTAACATAGACTTTGTCCCCTCTGGGTGCAGGTTCTTTTCTTCAACAATCCACCCTTGGGGGGTGTGGTGAGGCGCCGAGCGAAATGGCGGCGTAGCTCCGGAGCTCCAGCAGGGTCTGTGGCGATAATCCCTGTAGGAGAGTAGGGTCTGCTATCCTATGGTCACCCCAAATTTTTGCTTTTTGCTTCACTGGTTTTTGACATATTGAGGCTGTGGGCCTGCTAATCAGACCCCCAGCCTGCTGTTCTCTCTACTAAATTGACACTATGCGCTTTAGGTGCATAACCAATTGGAATTGGATCACCCTGTGAGCCCCTGTACCAGTGTACACTAGGTACCCAGGGCATTGGTGTATCTAAGGCCTACCAGGGGCTGAAGCATGTATTGTGCCACCCCTGGCCTGGCCTAACAATTTGACACAACTGGCTGATCACTCAGCTGGGGTAAGTTGGTGTATCCACCTCTTACTTAGGTGTAGTATACCTATACCTAACCTTAAATGGGACACATGTTAAACTATAAGTCACTCCTATGGCAGGCCTTAACAATCCTGAAGGCAGAGTGCTTGGTTTCATGTGAGATGGTGCTCTGGCATGAGCTGAGCCTGTCTGCAGTGGTCGGAACAACTTACTTCTACCGTTTCCAGATATCGCCATACCATATACTCTTAAGTGCATTATGAACCTCGCGGTTAAATGCTATCTTTGGTTTGGCTTCATCAAAACATGTCGAGTAAGGTGTCATACGAATTGGAATACTAACCCCTCGCCAATTCTGGCGACGGGGTTAGCATTCCACCCTTCTAGAGGGACACGACATGTACAGATCCTGAAACCCGGGTAAAATCAGACATAGCCTCAGCTCCACAAAATGGACGCTGCCGCCACAGACACAAGTCTGCCCTCCTGCTGCTGGGAGTCCTTCCAGCTTGGGAGACGTGGACAAAGGGTTTCCTGCCAGGGGAGGTGCGAGCACCACCCCAGACAGGATTTTGTGTATTGGTCAGGTAGGGCTTGAATAGAATCAGACATGCCTGAGGCTCACAAGGAGCCTCGGAGCATATGCCAGTTCAAACCGGTCCTGGGGCACACCAGCCCCGGACCTGGGGCGAGCTGGACAAAGGATTGGGGGTGTAACCACCCCCCTTCCTGGTCCCACCCTTAGGGAGGGACCTAGCAGGTAGTCCGGCCCCTAGAATCCGCTTAAAGGTAGGAGCTGTGTCCTAAGACTTCAGACATCCTGGAATCAACTTAACACTAAGAAGAAGACGGGAACTTCGATGTTCTGCTGCACAGAAGACTGAAGGAATTCTCCCCTATGGTCAGGAAGTGACCATCTTGCTAACGCAAGCACCAACCAGCGAATCGACATCTGCTTTGCCGCCGCCTCCCGCCGGAGCCCGAGCCCAGAGACCGACAAGAACTGGACCTCCAGACCTCTCACAGCCCGATCCACAGTCCCTGCAAAGAAGGAACCCGTGGAGGCACCGAGACACGTGGAGCCAGCCATCTTGGAAGACACTCGACAAGCTGCAAGCGCACCAACAGAGGCTCCCTCCAAGTTGTGCTTTGGGTCCTGAGAAGCCTAACATCCGAGCAGCATCTGCACCAAAGGTGAGCCCTCCAGCATCTCCACGATCTGCGTGGGGCCCCTCTGCACTTTGCGACTCGACGCACCTACCCGGTCCCTGGCCCATTGGCTAGTGGCCATCTTGGCGAACCTATTTGAAAACTACGATGCTGGTCTGGTTGCTCCAGACTGGCCCCTGCTTCCCTTCAAAGGAGCAGCCCCGCTGACCTTGCTGGTCAGAGTAAACAGCTTTCTTCAATTCCTATGACTCCTGCTTTTGCCAAGGCTTGTTTGCTTCCTTTGAGTCGCCGACACCGCCGACAGCGAGAGCCTGCGTGGGACAGCTCGTGAACCGACTCCTGGACGTCGTCGACCTTCAGGGACCACGTGGCTGCAGAGACAAGCTACACCTCTTCACCTGTTTGCACCTGACATCGCCTGGTACCTACCTGGTGCCACGCCGGTCACTGGCTAGTGACTGTGAACACTGTCCCCTCTGCTTACAGGTCCTCTACAACTCCGATCCGTCCTTGGATCCACCGCATCTCTTCTGGACCGACCGCCTGCAGCATCTTTGTCATCAGGCTCCATTGAACAGATAGACGAAACCCGACTCACTTCGAGACCTATGCACCCGCTTCCTGTGAGTGAGGTAAAGCTGGCACTCCGGTGCACAAGTGTAGAGTAACATCCCTAATGTCTAGGTTTGAAGTCGTGATTTCATAGTTCAACCAGAAGACCCTTCTAGCAGTAACTTTTGGAGGAACAGTTTTTGTTTTTAGCCTTTGGGCAACTGCTGTCAGCTTTCCAATGCCCAGGAATTTTACATTCATGGCAGTAAGGCTTTTTACCTGTGGTAGAGGAGGGAGCTTGGGACCCATCACCCTGTGTGGAGTTTTGGGGCCCTGAGGAAGATTTTTCTTTTGTTTTATCCCCACCCTTCTCTTGAGGTTTGGTGGTATCTTTCTTTTGGTCACCACCCTGATTTTTAGGCCTGATCCTGGTCCTGACCCATTTATCTGCCCCCTTTCCCAATTCTTGGGGAGAGGTCAAATCTGAGTCTACCAGGTGTTGATGGAGGAGCTGGTTTTGACAGTTACTTAAAATCTGTTCTCTCATCATCAAATTGTACAATCCTGTAGAATCTGAAACCTTACTTCCCCGCAACCAACCCTCCAAAGCCGTAGTGGCACATTCAACATATTCAGACCAGGCCTGAGTCTGTGCCTTCGGGGTATCTCTGAACATTAACCTGTACTGTTCAGTGGTTAAGCCTAACCCATCAACCAGGACACTCTTCAGGGCTCTGTAGTTTCTGACATCCTCCTCTCTAACAGTGAGGAGTCTATCTCTGCCTCTACCTTCAAAGGAGAGCCATAAGATTGCTGCCCACTGGTCTTCAGGAACCTGCTGCACTTTGCAGGCTCTCTCAAGAGCAGTCATCCACTTGTGGATATCATCCCCACTTTTGTAGGGGGGCACAACCTTGGACAGGTTCCTATTATCAAAGACCCTATCCTTGTCCCTAGGGACAATGCTGCCACCAGTGGGTATAGACCCACTCTCTCTAGGTTGCCTAGCCTTGCTCAGTTTCTCTTCCATCAGGGCTACTTCTAGCTCCTGTCTCCTGATCCTCAGCTGGGCTTCCTTCATTCTGGCCTCATGCTCCCTCCTCTGAGGGCTGGTCATCCTTCTTCTGGAGTGACCCTGAGAGCCTCTAGAGGCATGAGAGCCATTAGAGTCACCTGAGTGATTCCTCTGTCTCCCAAATCCCTGGTTAAGTCCACTAGGGAGATTCAATGGGGGGAACCCATTGTCAGTCCCAAGTAGTCTTAAGTTAGCTGAGCCAGGTATAGCACCTGGCACTGGGCTATTTCTCCCATCAGAGCTACTACTACTATCAGACTCACCCCCTTTGTCATCCCTGTCCCTATGCTGATCCTCATCATCTGTAGTCTGATTCTCAACTAAGGTTCGACTGTTAGAAAGGGGTACTTCAGTAGCATCTTCAGAAGGAGGGCCTCCTGTTCCAGTCCCTGAGGGGTCTAACTGGGAGGCTTTCTTGAGAGCTCTCTGATCTTCATCAGCTTGTAAGAGTTCTCTGAGTTCAGCAGAGGTAGGGTTTCTGGGCTGTTTAAGGCCCCTGATATTTGCCAATTGCCTGAGCTCATTCTGGTTTAGGGTAGCAAAGATGGTTGGTGCCCTCTGGGGGTCACTCTCGACAGAGATGGGTACATTGGACCCCTCTGCCCCAGCCATTGCTCTTAAGTGTGGGTGGATGTGTTGCAACTACCTACACTTGGGTTTTCCTACTAAACCTATCTAGTAGTTGTAGTCAGGGTGTGCTACTCCCTTTGCTCTACAACAACTAAGTTCAGTAGAACTTAAGTATATAACTAATCTTGTTTTATATGTACCTACAGGTACCTATGTGATCTTTCAATTGGTAACAAAGAGATTACAACGGTAAAACACAGCAAGCTCAAATCCAACCGCTGCTCACCAATGTAAGAAGTTGGCCTGGTATATGATGTTCACTAGTTAAAGTGACCACCTTGTACCATGCCAAGCAACCCTTATGGTGTAGTTGTAAGTCAACCTTTTCGGACTAGCTGCCCTAGTGGTAGCGTAGGCTAAGCAGTCTTTGAGTAACTTGTTAAAACGTGTTAAGCAGGCTGTTTTACCATATGTAACCCCCCTTTATACCAATGAAAGGACACCACACAGATATATATTCAAAATATATATGTATTTATTACTCAAAGTATCCCCTAGACTCTTTATGAGCACAGGAGCACAAATCGTTAAACAAGAAAGTATTACAATATACAGAAGTTGCACTTTATATGGATAGGCCCTGGTGGCCGCTCAAACCATATACTAAAATAGTGGTATAAGTACCACGACTAGGAAAGGGAAAAGGCCTAGGGCCTCTAGAATCGCTGGGCCTACAAGGAGCTAACGTTAGTTAGTGACCAGGAGGTCCACGGGTCGCGTGTGCAGTGAGGAAAGTTACACGCGGGCTCCCATAGGTTTTCAATCGGTGCGTAAAAGTTCAAAAGTTACTGCTAAAAGGGTCTTCTGGTTGAACTACGAAATCAAGACTTCAGATCTAAACATTAGAGATGTCACTCTACACTTGTGCACCGGAGTGCCAGCTTTACCTCACCCACAGGAAGCGGGTGCATAGGTCTCGAAGTGCGTCAGGTTTCGTCTATCTGTTCAATGGAGCCTAGTGACAAAGATGCTGCAGGCGGCCGGTCCAGAAGAGATGCGGTGGATCCAAGGGTGGATCGGACTTGTAGAAGACCTGTAAGCAGAGGGGACAGTGTTCACAGTCACTATCCAGTGACCGGCGTGGCACCAGGTAGGTACCAGGTGATGTCGGGTGCAAACAGGTGAAGAGGTGCAGCTTGTCTCTGCAGCCATGTGGTCCCTGAAGGTCGACGAGATCCAGGAGTTGGTTCACGAGCTGTCCCACGCAGGCTCTCGCTGTCAGCGGTGTCGACGACTCAAAGAAAGCAAACAAGCCTTGGCAAAAGCAGGAGTCGTAGGAAATGAAGAAAGCTGATGGTTCTGACCAGTAAGGTCAGAGAGGCTGCTCCTTTGGAGGGCAGCAGGGGCCAGACTGGGGCAACCAGACCAGCATCGTAGTTTTCAAGATAAGTCGCCAAAATGGCCACTAGCCAACGGGCCAGGGACCGGGCAGGCGCGTCGAGATGCAAAGTGCAGAGGGGCCCCACGCAGATCGTGGAGATGCTGGAGGGCTCACCTTTGGTGCAGATGCTGCTCGGATGTTGGGCTTCTCAGGACCCAAAGCACAACTTCGAGGGAGCCTCTTTTGTCACGCTTGCAGCTTGTTGAGTGTCTTTTCAAGATGGCTGGCTCCACGTGTCTCGGTGCCTCCACGGGTTCCTTCTTTGCAGGGACTGTGGATCGGGCTGTGAGAGGTCTGGAGGTCCAGTTCTTGTTGGTCTCTGGGCTCGGGCTCCAGCAGGAGGCGGCGGCAAAGCAGACGTCGATTCGCTGGTTGGTGCTTGCGTTAGCAAGATGGTCACTCCCTGACCATAGGGGAGAATTCCTTCTGTCCTCTGTGCAGCAGAGCGTCGAAGTTACCGTCTTCTTCTTAGTGTTAAGTTGATTCCAGGATGTCTGAAGTCTTAGGACACAGCTCCTACCTTTAAGCGGATTCTAGGGGCCGGACTACCTGCTAGGTCCCTCCCTAAGGGTGGGACCAGGAAGGGGGGTGGTTACACCCCCAATCCTTTGTCCAGATCGCCCCAGGTCTGGGGCTGGTGTGCCCCAGGACCGGTTTGAACTGGCATATGCACCGAGGCTCCTTGTGAGCCTCAGGCCTGTCTGATTCTATTCAAGCCCTACCTGACCAATACACAAAATCCTGTCTGGGGTGGTGCTCGCACCTCCCCTGGCAGGAAACCCTTTGTCCACATCTCCCAAGCTGGAAGGACTCCCAGCAGCAGGAGGGCAGACTTGTGTCTGTGGTGGCAGCGTCCATTTTGTGGAGCTGAGGCTATGTCTGATTTTAGCCGGGTTTCAGGTACTGTACATGTCGTGTCCCTCTAGAAGGGTGGAATGCTAACCCCGTCGCCAGAATTGGCGAGGGGTTAGTATTCCAATTCGTATGACACCTTACTCGACATGTTTTGATAAAGCCAAACCAAAGATAGCATTTAACCGCGAGGTTCATAATGCACTTAAGAGTATATGGTATGGCGATATCTGGAAACGGTAGAAGGAAGTTGTTCCGACTACTGCAGACAGGCTCAGCTCATGCCAGAGCACCATCTCACATGAAACCAAGCACTCTGCCTTCAGGATTGTTAAGGCCTGCCATAGGAGTGACTTATAGGTTAACATGTGTTCCATTTAAGGTTAGGTATAGGTATACTACACCTAAGTAAGAGGTGGATACACCAACTTACCCCAGCTGAGTGATCAGCCAGTTGTGTCAAATTGGAAGGCCAGACCAAGGGTGGCATAATACATGCTGCAGCCCCTGGGAGGCCTAGGGTACACCTATGCCCTGGGTACCTAGGGTACACTGTACAGGGTCCAATAAGGTGATCCTTACCAATTGTGTATGTACCTAGGGTCCATGGAGTCCATTTTAAAGAGAGAGCAGATAGACTGAGATCCTGAATGGCAGGATCTCAGGCCAACTAAGTCGAAAAACCAGCTAGACACTAGGCAAACCATAGTCAGATATCCACCTTCCTACACAGTGTAACCAGTTTAAATGTGATTATGGGAAACAAAAATGAACAAGCATTGGCAAAGCTAGTAGGTCTGAAATTGGTGGTCAGCCTTTTGGTTTTGTCAATGCGTGACTTGTTTAGGCATAGTTTTTGTAAAACCTTATCGGTGTGGAAGCTGCTGGGCCCATACCTTTCTAACAAGCATTGGCAAAAGCAAAAATTGTTTTTGGTCTCAAAAAGCACACATTGCCACAGCAGTTCAGGAGAACTGATTCAAATTACTTTGTGTGCCAATATGCTCCTTGTGAAAGAGCAGAATAC
The DNA here is from genome assembly GCF_964204655.1 of Triturus cristatus. Taxonomy (NCBI): domain Eukaryota; kingdom Metazoa; phylum Chordata; class Amphibia; order Caudata; family Salamandridae; genus Triturus; species Triturus cristatus. Next base: position 820,731,798 of record NC_140579.1, on the reverse strand, counting down.
TGTCACTTACAGTGAAGCACAAAAGGTCATGGTTAATGCCAGGCCTAATTAGAGGCCAACTTATTAAAGAAAGTCTCAAAAGTGCATCCATGGTATATATCCTTGCATTAAGAGCATATATACAGTTTCCGTGAATTCGCAAGAATTTACAGAAGTAGGCCAAGAAATAGTACTCCTAGAAAATATTTGTGAACTGCATTTTAGCATGAGCAAATGTGCATGTGTAGATTTGCTCATGTAAAAATCTGAATGTTTTAAGTTCACTTTTCCTCCAACCACTTTTTTTCCCAACCCTGGAAGAAGTTTTACGTCTGCCCCTGTCGGGAGTAAATTTCAACCTTTTTCAGTACGGGAAAAGATTAGAAAAGAGTTGGTGCAAACCCTTAAAACATGCAAGTTAGTAGGTTTGCACAGACTCAAAAGGGCATTCCAACCCTTGAACTATTGCTTACCACTACCTTCAGCCCCAGTATGTAGACCTGCAGAAACGTAGCAACATAAGGGGATTGCTAGTATTCAACCGTACTATGGTACGAGCCCTGGCATAATTAGAGAGGCTATATCAGAACTCTTATATAATGAGATTGCTGCCGTAATTTGTCGCCGCATTACATGGCACAAAAGGGACAAGTGGATTTTGTTACAGGGCAACTAGATTTATGAAGCAACCTGCCCCATGGACAAGTAGATATTTTATTAAATTCCACACCCCTGAGGGTGCCCCTAAATATTAAATTTAGGGGCGCTACAGGTAGGTAAAGGGCAGGGACCAATGGGTCCCTTCCCTGGGATGGGTACACCCCCTATCCTGCCACTCTCCGGTGGGAGGGGGGCAGGAGCCTAGTCCTGATTGGGCAGGGCTCCCCATCTTCAAGATGGCGAGAGCCCGGAGATGTGCTTCACCTCGCCTCCCCCACCTGAGGGGTGGGGTTGGCAGAGGTTGGCACACCCCCCTTTCCGCCCTTGGAGTTTCCCGCCAGTCTTCCCGGCAGAGTGGGGGTCAGAACCGGTGGGGGCCAGTTGCTGAGTACAACTGGCAAGTGGCCTGGAGAAGCTCACAAAGGCGGCATGCCTTTGAAGCTTCCCCTGCCCATCCTGGGGGAGGAGACCTAGCACCTCGCCCAGGATGTGCATTGTTGCAGGCTTGGGAGAGCAGATGGCTCTCTACCCAGGGGTTCAGCAAAATGTCTGCTGGGTGGCAGCCTAGGCAGCCTCTCAGACAGGACGTGGATTGTGGGTCAGGTTCAGGGGGCAACTCTAAGTTGCCCTCTGTCCTGCATCTTACATTAAATCCCACACTAGCATCAGTGAGGGTTTAATGTGCTGAGAAGTTTGATATCAAACTACTCAGTCTTCAGTGCAGCCATCATGGTGCTGTGGAGTTTATGATGACGACCTCCCAGTACCATATACTCCTAATGGCAGCACTGCACTTATAGTGCCCAGGAATGGACCTGGGTACTGTAGGGGTACAGGGCTCATGCACCTGTACCCACACCACTGGCATAGGGCACCCAGCTAGAGGGGTGACTGAGGTATGTCAGGCCAGTGTGTGTTGTGGGCATGGCACCCAGGGATGTGTGCCATGTCGTCACTTTGTTTTGTTCTGCACCAAGACACTCAGCCTGCAAAGGCAATGTGTGTCAGGGTACAAGGCCTCTAAGGGTGGCACAGTAAGTGCTGCAGCCCTTAGGGGCCTTCTCTGGTCACAGGGCCCTGGGTACCTAGGGTACCATTTACCAGGAGCTGACATGTGGCCAGAGAAGCCAATTGGGTTTAGGCTTCATGCAGTTTTAGGGAAGGAACACAGGCCCTGGGCACCTGATTGGCAGGAGCCCAGGGCACACTCAAAGTACGTCAGCAATTCAGCAAAAAGTGGGGGCATACCATGCAAGAAAGGTGGCACTTTCTCACACACATTGAAGGCTGGCTTTTATTATAAATAATAGGCATCCCGATAGATTGGCAAAGGAGGCACTTCTGCTGACACAGAGGGTCCCTGCCTGCTGAGAAATCATCTGACATTCCATGAGGCGTGTTCAACTAGAGAGCAAGACGGGGTCCTTTTCTCTCTCCCATCAGGTAATGAGGTTGGATCGTCCCTAAGGGGAATTCTTGGCTCTACAACTACACACACTCTAGGTAGACTTAGAGTAGGGTTCACATCGTAGGAGTAAGTTAGACTACCATTTGGCTTATATGCCTGCATATGTCCATTGCTTCAGCACCATGGTAGAAATGTATCTACTGTTTACTCTTTTGGTGCTTGTAATCTCCTTTATTTGCTTATGTCTCCTAATAATTGCAGTACATGTATTTTATGCAAGAATAACGTTGGTTCAATAAATATTATTGAAAACGTCCCACTGTGTGTTCTCTGTATATCTCTCTCAGAACAAGTGAGCACGAGTGACTGAGCGAAAGGTTAAGTACTGTTGCCACGATTTCTGATGAATAAGGGTTGTCCTATTCAGTGGTTGCTAGAAACTGTTCGCTCCTTGGTAAGTTAGGGTGCTTTCAGTGGCACTGTGAGCTAGCTGGTCTATACGCTACATATCCTTCGGGGTGTCCGGAACCATTCTAGACATCAAGCCCTTAGTTTATGTTGTCCAAACAATGTACAGACCCTACGGATTAGTAGGAACTACACGACAATTGTTTGTATCATTATTGCCACAGGTTCTCTGAAATGAAGCAGACATCTATAAGACAGTGGTCACGGCTCGATACTTAAAAGCTACTGCACTCTGGTTAGACCAAGAGCATTTTATTTGGTGTGGGCATTATGATTTGCATTTTAGTTTTTCCGAATTATGCATTGTGAAATCACTATAACTGATGAATTTCTGTGCTTTTTTTGTTTAATTGTATAGCTATAATTGTACTTGAATTGTGTTTTTAAGTGAATATGTCTATATATATATTTCAACTTGTGTTGCAGTTTATATTTGGTTCTCTTTCCCGCCATCTGGTGTTGGCTGCAGACCACTGCAATTTGTTTTCTACAGAATTGAGTTACCATTTTTTACATGTGACATGTGATTAGTGATCCCTGAAAACCCATAACGCACAGGTATACAAATTCTTTCTTGAAACATTTATTTAATTTTTCCAAGCTTCAGGTCTGTTTTCTAGAGCTCATCACCAGTGGCATCAAACTTTGACAAGAGGAAGGGCTCCTGGTGCTAGAAAGGACAGAAACAGCCTACCAGTGCTTAAGATAACTTCGATCCTTCACTACCATGGCCGTGCCACCTGCTTATATGGGAATGATTTTGTGGGGGAATCATCATGTGACACCTGGTTCCTTTGAACAGACAAAAAATTATTGGTGGAATTCTTGAAATAATCTCAGTCACAGGTGATTACTCTGGCCGCGTTTAGTCTATTTTGTTTGCTCTCCATGCCACCTCAATCAGAAACCAGCATTAGGCAGATCAGCTTGGTTCTGCTCCAAGAGAACAAGTCAGGCCTCAACTGCTGGGTCGTGATCCCTCTGAACCGGAACGCAAGCAACCCCAAGCCAGTTTCAACATATGTGGGCTTGGTCAGTGAATGAATGGTCCAGTGAGCATAGAACACACCACTTAACATAGCTTGGATGAATGTACATAGAGTTTGTAACTTTTGTCTGCAGTGGAACTTTGATGAAAGTAACTCTCACTTGTATGCATTTCCGTACAAAAAGACTGTAAACTGAAGAAATGTGAAATTTCTTTCCAGACAGCACATCTGCATACTATGCAGTCATGCAGAGGACAGTGGCACAGCATCGAATGGCCATGCATGTGCAGGAGGAAGAGGGAGATGTTCAGTTTGAGTCTCTGTCGTGTATGGAACATGTCAATCAGCAACACTATGCTTAAAACGGTCCTAAACTCGATGTCCCAAAAACATCAACTACTCAGGGCTGAAGTCATTGCTTCACGAGTTGCTAAAGAATATAAGGCTGCACCATAGGACCCACTTCATATTTGCACCCATGTCACACCCGACTGTCTGGTAGCACCGCTTGCAAACTGTCAATATTTCAAGATACGTGAAAAGACCTCCAACTATAGAGAGCAAGCAGCTTGAAGCAATGAGGAAAAGAGTAGCAGCAGGGGAAGGAGTGACGTAGCAAACTGTTAGCATACAGGCCCTCTCAAGCCGCTATGACCGTTACCAGTGAGAAGAAACAGAAGACCTAATTCAGCCTCTTCCAGACCCATAGAAGAAAAGGGTATAAGAAATTCCATTAGGCAAAATCTTTTCGAATGCAGATATTAAATGTGCACTTGAAGGCACTAAAACATCTTGTCAGATCAATACAGCCAGGTGGTATGCATGGCCGCAGGTGTCAGTATGTTGCCCTTAGTTCCAGCAAAATATTTGAAGTACTTCTTTTAATTTGGAACACTTGTTTGGCCATCAAGACAACAAGATGCTGGAAAACAATCTACAGAAATAAAAAACACGGAAACCGCAAAATCAATGTGGGCTTGCACTAAAAGCATTTGTAGAAAAATCCTCAGCACATAAACAAAAGCGTTGAGCATGTTGAAAGCCCACAACTGAATACAGAGCAGCACATGCGTTCCCCAGGCTAGACCCAAAAAGGAGGACACTAAAACAAACTTACCAGTTCTGGCAAAGTCCACAGTGCAAAAAAATTATTTTTGGTGGCTGCTCCAAGCCACAGGACAGAGGTTGTGGAGCTTCTGCAAACAAATGAGTGACAATTCACTCCATCTCGCCGGAATCACACTCTACCTGTTGGGGAAAGACTTTTCACACCAGTGTCCCAAAATGACTGCGTAACAATGGGTTCCAGCTTCTAATAGCTACTGCATGGAACTCGTTTCCACCATCTGCCAAGGACCCACAATTTCACCAAAGACCATCCTCGCCTATTTCCTGGAGAAAGTGATCTTGCATCTTGCAAAAGGAGCCATAGAACACCTTCTGCTAGTGAAGAGAGGGACAGGAGGGTTCTTGCTCTACTTCATATACAAAAAAAGATAGAACTCTTCTCCTACTCTTAGGACTATGCCTGCCCAACCTAATGGAAAGCCCTCCAATTCAGATTGACAACATTACAAGAGATCATTTTATTTCTACGGTGCGGAGAGTTCATGACTGTGGTGGACCTCTAGGATGGGTAACTTCACATTCCTTGCGTTCAATCCACCATCAGTTTATCAGGTTTGTGGTAAGTTATTTTAGATGAATACTTCTAACAGCATATTATTCACCTCTTGAACGCTCCAATCGCCATACTTTTTTTTATGCAACAGCTCCCACACACAGGCAGGTGATGCAGTCGGACTCCTTGGTGCTTCCAACCGGCCTCCGGAAATGACACCGTGAAACCGCATATAGGTCTCACCCATATGAGCTGATGTCAGTTCCTCTTTTTCCGCACCCTTCGTAGTTGATATGGAGCTCTTCTTTCAACGTTTTATCAGTTTTTACTGACTTGCTAAATTGAATTTTGACCGTATGCAGTAAATATGTGTGTGTCCCTTTAAGACAACAGGTTCTGAACTGTGCTTTACCTGCAGGAAGCAACGTCATTCACAGATCGAAGTCCTTTCACAAATACTTTCTGATGCATCCAAACTGCATTAAGTAGTGTGAAGCAAAGTTGCACATAGGTGAACACTAAAAGGCGGGTTGGCCCCAGTCAAAGTCCAAGGTACGCTCACAGTGCCCGTCCCATTCGAACTTGAAAGACAAGTTGCAGCAAACATACAAGCAGTTGTGGATGTGGTCTGACGGCTAGATTGCAGACTTTGGTGCTGGAAACCACGGTTCGAGCCTCGGTGTCGCGTCGACATCCTGTGATTCTGGGCAAATCACTTAATCTGCCTGAATGTGTCCTTGTGTAACGTAACCCGTGCTCATGTAAAGCGCTCCAATACCTTCGGGTCGAGTTCCCGCTATATGAAAATCTGCATTAAAAAGCAGTTCAAGTTGGTTCCGCTTCCATTCTAGGTCGAAGTTGTGCAGGCGGCGTTCCAAAGATGCAACTCCTGTGGTAAATAATTTTCCTTTACCGGGACTGAATTTGATACAGAAACATAATAAAATAGCTCAGTAAAATGAGAGGCAGAATCCGTGGTATTAGAGGTTCGGAATGGGCTTTATTCCAATACTCGATTATAATCGGATGCTCCAAGTTCCGTCACCACGAAGGTTCAGGAAGTGAAGTACATACATTATTGACATGAAATGGCTTTTATAGTACATACATTACAATGAAGCGAATACAGTAGGCGTAACAATTGATAAGGAAAATGACGATATATCTACGTAACCAAAAAATGGGTGTAATAAGGAGTAAAAAGGAACATAATTGGTTGTGATGTCATGTATAGGTGGATCTATAAGATAATACTTGGCATAGATGCGCGCGCAGCATTATGACGTGTGATTGACGTGTAACTAGGGGGTGAAGGGGACTTGACATTTAGCTCTACATGTGGAGACAAAAAGTCTGGGGGGTCAAGTCAACCTAATCCCAAATCATATCTAACATCCTATGTTTAAAGAACTATGTTATCCACAAAGGAAGGACTCTCGGACAGAATCTATTCTATACTGACTGTGCGTGAGTGTACAAGCGTCTAAGTGTCTACACTAAATGCGAGGGCAGGAATCTTCCATAGTAACAGGGCTATGAATTACTTGTATTAAGACAGAGAAGCCGGGCCCTTTGCTTGGTAACTGGAAGAATGTTTACTTAAACTACTAGGCAGGAATGCATCGGCTGAGGGGGAAGCAGATAACTCGAAGGTGAAATACAGTTCTTGGCAGAGAATAGGCTGATGTCAGGCTGTGAGCCGCGCAGAGAATGAGACAAAGTTCATGGTCACAGATGCAGGCTCAGACTGGAGCTTTCAGAGGCAGAAGGCAAGAAGAGTTTTGATGACAGAATCAGGGCCTACTTGCCTGGACTGTAAAATGGCATAAGTGAACCATATAAAGCCGGTGGCCTTTTGTACTTAGGAATGGAATATCCGGCCTATTCATGGTGGATCTGACAGAGGACATGTTGACGGTGGACGCACATGTATTTGCGTCTTCATAACTGGAACTGGAGGGAACATACATGTACTTGTAACATGTACATAGAACCGTTGGGGTCCAAGATAGGGGACATAACTGACCAGAAAAATCCATATTTCCACATTCCCTCCTTGTCCCCTACTTGCCCGTTAAGAGATATCAATCTTCATTAATCCATTGATCTGTTCATATAGCATCATTTGTTCTTCTTTCTTCTTCCGGGATCTTGAATGAAATCTTGGTGGTGGAATACACGATGTGGCACACAGACCACAAATCGCTGGTCCACATTGTAGACATAGACAGCAACTGAATAGTATGAGAAGGCCAATACCTAGGAAGGATAGAACTCTCCATCCCCAGGCTGATATCACACTCCAAAACCAACTGGACCAAGTCCAAGTGCCTGGGTTCTGGTGTATCTGGCTTACAATCTTGTGAAGGCGAGTTATAGCTTTATATACAGATGGCGAATTCTCTGGTATGAATACGCAGCAGCTGGATCCGATGACCCTACAAGCTCCGCCTCTATCAGCCAAGATGACGTCAAGGACAAGACGATTTTGAAGCACAACAATCCGCATAGCAGACTGCTCTTCTGTTAAATTGCCTAAGGCGGAAATAGTTTCATTCACTACTGCTTCAAGGGTTCTAGTTAATCTACGTATCAGCTTACTATTGGTAACTGTACCTATATAGGGAAAGATGCCTTTATTGAAATCTACATACTTGTCCCATGCCGTCTCAGTATAATCGACAATTGGGAGATCTCTCCGCTCTCTATTGTGTACTAAATGAATATTTCTATAATAATCAGGAGGAGCTAGGAAAACAGGTGGCAAAAGGAATGCAATGTAGCAGGTACCATCCCAATCTAGAGGTAGACGCATATATGCAGTCTGACCACATATAAAGTAGGAGTGGCGATAAGCTCTGAATGAAGATTTGCCTTGATCACTGAATTCTACTGTAGTAGTACACTTACTATGGCCCATATGTATGGAACCAACCTTTCTTACACACAATTCACCCTTCGCTGGGAATACTGACATGGTGGGTAAGACTAGTTCAACTTCGGATACGACATTTAGAATCATGAGATTAGGTGTAAAATTACCTAATCCATATACTTCATTTTCTAGATCAGTTCCTGTTCTTTTGGGGCGACCCTCCTTGTCAGGATAGCAGACCTTGAGTAAAACTAGGTTCAGGTTTCCCCATACCCACTGATCTTGGTAAACTGCTATGTCTGAGTCTATGGAATTAATTAAACTAAACCATGCTCCACAGGAGCCATTATGTGTAAATGGATGCGGAAAGAAAGGCAAGACTCCTTCATAATTCTGATAGGGAGGGAGCCGGCCACACACCCAACAATTAGTTGCATTACTAGTCTGATGGGAATGATGTAACATACTAATGAAAGTGTTATTGCGCAGCGCAAGTCTATAGGACAATTCATGCGGGGGTAAGTCACTAAAAGAATGTTCTGCAATAACATTGTGAACATTTCTGGCAATAGGGTAATATATGTGCAACAACATACTTGTAATAATTATTAAAAGACTTAAGGAAAACAAAATTAATAATGTCACTATACAATGGCTACGCAGTGATTTACAATACGCCTGTCGTTTCATCATTTTTCGCGACTGTCCATGATTCAGGTCTAGAGGATACATGTCAGAGACAGATTCAACCGCTTCACCTAGGAGAGGACTTAAACAATCAAACCGTCTGACGTTCTAGGCCTCAACTTAACTTTGTAGAGTTCGCTTTCAGTTTTTTCCACCAAAGGAAGTTTTGAATCAGTCTGTGAGGGAGTGCAGGGCACAATGTCTTTATCCGAGGATTGTCCATGAAATTTCTTGATATGACTTGAATGAATCCAACCCTTGCGGCCCTCGATCTTCACGGCTGTTCTTGTGGTCAGCAGAACCACCTTGGGTGTCTTCCACCTGGGCTCCAGCTGAGTCTTTCGGTCGAAATTTCTCACAAATACAATATCACCCGGAACTACGTCATGGGGTTTCACCTCAGTGTTGTCGGGAAATGCTGCAGCTACCTGTGAACGACAAGATTGTAGTGCAGACATCAAGGAAGCCAAGTAATCTGTCAGCATATTACAGTCAATATCGGTTATTTTGCGTGGTATAGGCGTCCCCCACATATTTGGTGGTCTGCCGAAGATCACCTCATACGGGGATAGCCCTGTTCTAGAGTGCGCTACCATTCTCATGTAAAAAAGTGCAACTGGTAATGCTACTATCCAGTTGACCCCTTTCTCTCTGCATATTTTGGACAGTCTTATTTTCAGTATCTGATTATGTCTTTCTACGAGACCTGCTGCCTCGGGGTGTCGAACACAGTGGAATTTCCACTGATATCCTAGCAGAAGTGAAACATGTTTCATTAATTCGGATGAGAACGGCTGGCCGTTATCTGAGTAGACAACACGTGGTAAACCGTAGCGTGGGAAGAATTCTCGAACTAACTGTTTGGCAGTAGTCGGGGCAGTGTAATCTGAAACCGGGTATGCCTCCGTCCAACGGGACAGAGCGCAGACAACTACGAGAACATATTTGAATCCTCGACATCGTTCCATCTGGATATAATCCATCTGGAGGACTTCAAAAGGGTGATCAGGAGGATGAAATCCACCCTGTTCTACGGGAACACTTTTTCCTGGGTTGAACTGGCAACAGATCATACAGGTACGAACTTTTTGTTTGGCTGCTGCTCGTAAATGTTTATTGAACCAAATGTGTTGAATGCTGTCTAGCATAGCTTTCTCTCCTAGATGCGCTGGACTATGGATAGTGTTAATAATGACTTGGACCATTGAATCAGGAAGGAACCATACAGACTTTTCCTTCGTCATCCATCCTTGGTCCGTTTGGATCCCTCCTAATTCAGTCCATTTCTTTATTTCGTCTGGTGTAGCATGTGTCTGTATGTCAATTACGTCAAGAGTAGGATCTTTAACTGTCATACAATGTGTCGGCATCGGGACTATTGTCTTTGTCATGTCGGATGTTTGTGTTTGAGCAGTCTGTTTAGCTGTTCTGTCCGCTAAATCATTGCCTTGAGAAATGATATCAGTAACCTTCGTATGAGCCTTACATTTCATAATTGATATTGCAGTAGGTAGATGTATTGCATCTAATAAGGCATGAATGAGGGGTCCGTGCTGAATGTGGGCACCGTGGGAAGTTAAATAACCTCTCTCTCGCCACAGCACGCCGAAGTCATGTACAACTCCGAATGCATATCGTGAATCAGTGTATATGTTGACCCTTTTACTTGTGGCTTGAATACAGGCTTGTGTCAGAGCAATAAGCTCTGCGGCTTGAGCTGACAAAGTATTTATACGATTTGTTTCAATGACTTCAGTATCTGTTGTGACTGAGTAAGCAGCCACCAACTCTCCTGTACTTGTTCTCATACATGAACCATCTACATACAATATCAGGTCTGGATCTGACAATGGAACATCTGTCAAGTCTTGTCTGGGTTTTGTCGTTATAGTAATAACTTCAATACAGTCATGGGCTAGTGGGTCTGTTCCGGTTACTGGCAAAAGTGTGGCAGGATTCAATGTGTTACAGCGTCTGATTTCTATATGTGGCTGAAACAATGTAAGTTCATACCCTGTAAGTCGTGCTATAGTCAAGTGTTGTGTTTGCGTTCTATTCACAAGGACTTCTACTGTGTGTGGTACTTGAACTGTCAATGGATGTCCTAACACTATGGCATCGCTTTGTCTAATTGCTAAAGCTGTCGCTGCTACTGATTTCAGGCATGCAGGCAAAGCCTGAGCTACGGGATCTAATGTACTAGAAAAATAAGCACATGGTTTGTGTGCTCCTGCCTGTTCCTGTGTGAGTACTGACAAAGCAGTACCTTCGCGTTCTGTAACAAAGAGTGTAAACTGTTTTCTGTAACATGGCGTTGCTAAAACAGGTGCTTGACATAAAGCTTTCTTTAGGCTTTCAAAAGCTTGCGTATGTTCCTGGGTCCAAGGGAGAACAGTCGATGTGGCTGCCTCCTGGGTTGTCAACTGAATGAGTGGTTTTGCTAGAAATGCATATTGCGGGATCCACTGTCTACAGTATGAAGTGAGGCCTATGAAAGCCCGCACCTCCTTTTGTGTCTTGGGTATTGGCATGTTAGCTATTAACTGAATGCGGTCTGGTGTAAGCTGCCTTCCCTCCTTGGACAGCGAGTGTCCAAGATAAACAACTCGCTGGACACAGAATTGCAGCTTAGAAGGGGACACCTTGTGTCCCTTTTCGGCTAGAAATTTTAAAACTGTCAGTGATGCTTTTTCACATTCTGGTTCGCTTCTTGCGGTGATCAGCAGATCATCGACGTATTGAAGCAGAGCAGTGTTAACTGGCATGTGTATACTGTCAAGTTCTCGTTTCAGTGCTTGGCTATAGATGCTGGGGCTTTCTGTAAATCCTTGAGGTGCGCGTGAGAATTTGAAGCTACGTCCATTTAAACTAAATCCGAATAAATATTGGCTTTCCGGATCTATTGGGACGCTGAAAAAGGCATTCTTGAGATCGATTACAGTAAAGAATGTTGCTTCGGAATCAATGGCTGTCAGTAATGACGAGATATCTGGGACCACAGGGAATTGTGGTACAATGCATTTGTTTAACTCGCGTAGATCAATAACCAGTCGATATACTGGCGGGGCCTTAGGATCTGTTCGTTTAAGAATCGGAATTATCGGGGAATTACATACATTGGAGTCTGTTTCTACAACTACTCCTTGGGTAATGAGCTCGTCAATGATTTGTAGTAAAGCCACTACAGCATCTGGCGGTAACTTGTATTGTCGCATTCGTGGTAGTACCACTCCTGCCTTTAGTGTGACTCGATATGGTGTAATATTCATGCAACCAACATCAGTAGGGCCTTGTGCCCATAGATGTGTCGGTAAAGTCTGCAGTCGGGGATCCATGTCTCTAGATACATAGTGACCTTTAAAATCACGTAAAAACAATCTTACTCCTTCCGGAGAACAACATATTATGGCTCCTAGAGCTTTCAACGTTTTTATTCCTAGCAAGTTTTCTGGACATGATTTAGTAAGCAATAAATCTGTAGTTCGGGTCAGAGGTCCTATCGTAAGTGGCAGAGGTTGTGACACTTCATTAACAATAGGTTTTCCTGAAAAACCAAGGGAAATATTTTGTGAGCCTGAGAGGGGTGCCCCTGGAACTTCACTACGTTTTATAGTTGTTCGACTTGCCCCTGTGTCGAGTAAAAATTTTCTATCTTCACCTAATAATTCACTGTGTACATAAGGTCCTTCTTGATCTACAGGTATCTCGATAAGGGGTAAGTCAACTTCCCTCTCTAGGCTAGTTCATGCGTAACGCTGATACTCAGGGTATTCATACTGTGCGGTCTGATACATTTGTCGTGTTGTTGTCTGTGTGGCAGCAACAGGCAATGGTGGTGCAGCTGGCACGAACTGTATTGGCTGTTGTGCCGCTGGCATGGCCTGGGCATGCTGCAGAGCTCCCTGTTCATTCTGATCCTGTCTAAGTGGCCGTGATCTTTCTTGCGTTTTACCTATGGCGATATTATGTTTTAAAACTGGACAATCGTGTACATAATGACCTGGCTTTTTACAATAATTGCATGTCCCTTTTACAGGTCCTGCAGAGTCGGAATGTGTCATACCCTTTTTATGTCCTTCAGCTGGAATTGTCTGAGAAACTAGCATTTTCATTTTTGTGTCTTTCATGCGTCTGTGTTCATGTTCTTGTTCCTCTCTAATTCTATTGTGATGATACTGTAACATTTGTAACATTTGTGATGGAGTGTTACCTTGCCACGTACTCTCGAATTTTAATACTCTATTCTTTACTGGGGGCAGGGCATTTTCTACTAATTTTGTTACAAACAGATGTGGGTATGATTCGCTGCTTGCTTTTATGCCACTATTTATACCAAAACATTTTTCAAATCGGGCATAGTAATCACTAGTGTCTTCATCTTGCTTCTGTTTACAGGCTGAAATTGTACCCCAATCTTCCTTTTTCGTAGTTAATAAACGTGGCAGTACTTGTACTAATAAACCTGGTAATGCCTTAGTTTTATCCCCAAGCCCTGCTCCTGCAGTTCGGGCCTTTTCTTCTGCTTCTAATGCTGACCATTCTATCTTTTGGTCTCCTACCTCCCACTCTTTTTCCTTGAGTTTTTCGTAAATACCAGCGGGCATCAATACCTTCAGTATTGTCATAATGTCGGGATAGGTATACTCTCCCATGAGTAACATGTCTTTAATTTCTCGGTGAAAACCCGCTGGGTCTTTGTCATGACTGGGTACCACTTTCTTCATTTGTAACAATTCTATTTTCGATATGGGCGTATATACAAATACACGTTTGAACTCGTTGTCCTCGCCCTTTATTGGGTGCACTTCTCGTAAGGGATTCTGTCTATCCATGTGATACGTAGTTCTTTCCTTGACGGGCAATGAGACACGGTCTGAACATACAAAAAGAATATACTGCTTTCTTGATTCTAGAATTTCTTTAATTAATTTAGTACCTGAACCTCTCCATCTATTCGTGAGTAATTCAGTCAATATGTCGGGTAAGGGACCAGGATCTGAATGTTGACTCCGATATAGTATAATGAGTTGTTGAATCATATAAATCCCAGCTAACCTCTGTTCATCTGGGGTGAGATTCAAAAATGTGCGTACTACTGTATCATCACTATATTTTCCGGGACTGTCCACCCAATGGACAGCTGCCCTGGCTAAATCTTGTTCATCCATAGAATCGAGAAAATGATAACCCCTTCGTTCTCGGAGTAACTTGTCAGCTGTTTGGAACGAATGCTCGTTAGACCTTATATGGACTATGGGTGTTGGGAAACCCCTGTTATTGTCTGGACATATCGGGCGTATCGGGTCAATAAGACATCTCGTACTATTATAAGATCTTCTTTTACCTACATAGGCTATAGTTTCTGACTGTCCTGTGGGCGGTCCTGACCCTTCTTCCTCGCTTTGTTCGAACTCGTCTACCTCTAATCTCTCTTCGTGTAGGCGTTCTATTTCTTTACGGATCTTTCGGCACATGGCTATTATACAATTTTGTTTATCATGTCTCCCTTCTGATATATTCTGGCTCCATCTTGTAAGAATTTTCATTGCTTCCGGGTCTACCCCCGGTCGGTCTTGATTTCTGATCACGGAGTTTATGAGGAAACGTAACAGTTCCCCCTGTATCTCTACTTTCTGGTATTCCATAGCTCTGTGAATACATTCTGGATCTCGCCCTGTTTGGACAAAATGGTATATATTATCTAGATGCGCAGTCATTCCTGGTAACTTCCCTAAATACACTGCGGCTCGTCTGATACGTAATGATGCTAGGGTCATTTCGTCCTCTTTACCGGGCACGGGGTCATATCTGCAATCTATAAGAAATTCCTTCAGCGCACGGGCACTTATGAGTTTGGGTGTACGTGAATGTGCTGACTCTTGAAAAGTAAGTTTATTTATTCTAGGCGGCGTAGAAAAGATATTGGTAGCACCTCCCGTGGCCCCATCTGGGGTGTCGGGTGTGAAAGGATTCGTCGAACGTGACACAGCAACTACAGGTGTGGACACAGCTATAGAAGTAGCTGTAGGAGCGGATACAGAAACAGATGTGCTTGCCGGAACTTGTGTCAGAACTTGTTGCTGTAACGATACGGGTACTGGATCTTGGCGTTGAACCTCCCTGGTATGCGGTCTATGCGGGGCGGAATTAGCATATTCGGGAGCTGCGTCATCTAAATATGAGGAAAGAAAAACGTCTTCTGCGGTTCTAGGATGCCCCTTAGGATGTACCTTTATTGGGAACAATGGGGGTGGCAAGTCTTTCGGTATTTCTGGAGTAGCCTTAGGTAATCCTTCGGCCAGAAGGAGGTACATACCATTCATAAGGGCATTTCTTTGTCTGTCTACTTGTTCTGATTTCACTCGGATACCTTCCTCAATTAATAGATTTTCTTGAACTTTATTGGAATTCTCTTTACTCTTCTCTTCCAGTCTACGTGCTTTTTCTGTTCGTCTATGAGATTCTTTACGCCATAACTCAACGGCGTCTTTCTGTGACTGTCTGACTTTCCTTTTCCATAACTCTTCCTCTACTTTCATGATGCACTCTGCATCCCAGGTTCCCGCTGTGGGCCACCTCTGACTCTCTGGTAATCCCTTGGTGTAGTCTACCCATAAATCAAGAAATAATATGGCATCTAGGCCATGTTTGTGATACATAAAGTGCCCTGGAGTGTCCCTAGGAGGAATAGGAACGGCTTCTTCGAGAACCCCTTTTCTGGTGGTGATCTGTCTTAATTTCGAAAAGAGCGGCATATTGAAAACTGACCTTATACTTGATTTTGACCAACTGACCTGATACTTGAATTTGAACAGACTTAATACAATAAACACGATAATGAACAGTCATTCATACCACAATATACAGAACATACTTAAACATATTTAACATGTAAACATTAAACCTTTAACTGAAACAACAATGATGATCGTCTGCATAACTAATCACCAAGCTTAATTCTTGACAATAACTAGATACTTCGGAATACTTGATATACTGCTAAACAGTACAGATACACTGCTAAAACAGTGCAGACCGGATTTGTGTACCCAAACCCGTCTTGACCGGCACAACCTATGTGCACGTCAGAAATGCCTCCCCAGCAATGGTACTCACCGGGTAGCTTCGGAAACGGAAGGCCTCAGTAACTTGAACTTGAACCGGACTGGACTGGACTCGACTCGTCGGACACTGGACTTGACTTCGGACTGGTGGGTCTCTGTATACCTCGGATCTTGCTCTCTCAGCTAGGCTCTGGTCGGGATACTTCGCACTTCTCACCGCCTCGTCTGGGTGTTGATCGCAGCCTCAGTCGCCCCCGCTTGACCGGAGGGAGATACAGGAAATCCTGCTGGTACGCGTTATTGTCCGTCCAGCTGTGGCAGGAGACCGGGCCTGCAACTCACCGCCGGCGCGTGAGATGAGAAAGTGTCCCTATTCGGGCGCCATTCATGTGGTAAATAATTTTCCTTTACCGGGACTGAATTTGATACAGAAACATAATAAAATAGCTCAGTAAAATGAGAGGCAGAATCCGTGGTATTAGAGGTTCGGAATGGGCTTTATTCCAATACTCGATTATAATCGGATGCTCCAAGTTCCGTCACCACGAAGGTTCAGGAAGTGAAGTACATACATTATTGACATGAAATGGCTTTTATAGTACATACATTACAATGAAGCGAATACAGTAGGCGTAACAATTGATAAGGAAAATGACGATATATCTACGTAACCAAAAAATGGGTGTAATAAGGAGTAAAAAGGAACATAATTGGTTGTGATGTCATGTATAGGTGGATCTATAAGATAATACTTGGCATAGATGCGCGCGCAGCATTATGACGTGTGATTGACGTGTAACTAGGGGGTGAAGGGGACTTGACATTTAGCTCTACATGTGGAGACAAAAAGTCTGGGGGGTCAAGTCAACCTAATCCCAAATCATATCTAACATCCTATGTTTAAAGAACTATGTTATCCACAAAGGAAGGACTCTCGGACAGAATCTATTCTATACTGACTGTGCGTGAGTGTACAAGCGTCTAAGTGTCTACACTAAATGCGAGGGCAGGAATCTTCCATAGTAACAGGGCTATGAATTACTTGTATTAAGACAGAGAAGCCGGGCCCTTTGCTTGGTAACTGGAAGAATGTTTACTTAAACTACTAGGCAGGAATGCATCGGCTGAGGGGGAAGCAGATAACTCGAAGGTGAAATACAGTTCTTGGCAGAGAATAGGCTGATGTCAGGCTGTGAGCCGCGCAGAGAATGAGACAAAGTTCATGGTCACAGATGCAGGCTCAGACTGGAGCTTTCAGAGGCAGAAGGCAAGAAGAGTTTTGATGACAGAATCAGGGCCTACTTGCCTGGACTGTAAAATGGCATAAGTGAACCATATAAAGCCGGTGGCCTTTTGTACTTAGGAATGGAATATCCGGCCTATTCATGGTGGATCTGACAGAGGACATGTTGACGGTGGACGCACATGTATTTGCGTCTTCATAACTGGAACTGGAGGGAACATACATGTACTTGTAACATGTACATAGAACCGTTGGGGTCCAAGATAGGGGACATAACTGACCAGAAAAATCCATATTTCCACACTCCTGTGACATCCTCTGGCTGTGGACCTATAATGAGGTTGGAGCTCATATGCCACAAATTCCCCAAGCCATCATCAACCCCACAGCAGATTGATGTCTTTAAAGAGGTTGTACTGCATCTGTTTCCGATTGTTCAGAGTCCTCTGGCATGCCTTCGGGCCCCATAGATCCATTGGGACCTCTGGTCAGACTTCCGTCATGGGTCTTTCCCTGATGCTGATTGATCCCACTCAGCCTTTGCCCGTCCCCATGGTGCCAGTCTATGCCTCCATACCTTTGCTGACAGCCATGTCAGTTTCAACTTATTAATGCTAGCCTGCTTTATGATGCCAGTTCTGGACGCTGCCTTGAATCTCCCAGATACCGATCTGAGTTTAGCTAGATCTCTGCCTCAGTTTCACATGAATTCATTAAGTCGAGACCTCTCTCCCAAGAAGTTTCTGCATCTTCTTCTTTGTTTTGACACCACTAATATCAGAATCTAGAGGTCTTTTCAGATCTGAGAGTGATGCAGTCCAAGGACTTGAAGAGATACCCCACAACAATCATTGCGACGAGGAGGCAGTCAATTTGCTCCACCCGCATTATATTGTTGCTGTATTGTCACTTGACCTCAAATGCTAGTGGTCTGGATACCTCGCCTGAAACAGAGATGGACCTGCCCCTGGGTTCCCCTACACAAGAGAGCGCCTCTTTCACTGCCTACCATGAAGAAGACTAAGGCAAAGTTGCTTTCTGAAAGTATGGAGACTGGCCCTTCCACTTGCAAACCTTTACTGCCCTTCAATAAGGCTGTGATGGAGGCTTTTATGGTGGGATGGACCAAACCTTGCTCTGGACTGATGGTGAAATGTGCAATTGTTCGTTGCCACAGACCACCCCTAGTAACCCAGCCTTCTTAACACAACACTTGACACAGGAGAGTCTCATGGTCCAAACGTCTGCAAGTAAGGTGTGGTATCTGTTGGGCCGGTACACACACACATGCTCTGGGACAAGGTGAGTGAGATTTTGCCTGCCCTTCCATAGGAGTTTAGTGACACTTTAGCACAGATCATGCATGATGGTCAATACGAGTCCAATTATATTCTGTGAGTTGGTCTGGACACCTCAGACTATGTCTGTCCGTCCTACGGGCACCAGTGTCATTATCCAACACCATGTCTGCATGTGTGCCACTGAATTCTCCAGGGAGGTTTAAGCTTTCTTGAAAGACATGCCGTTTGATGGCTCCTGGCTTTTTCTGAGAAAATGTGGGCTCTGCCCTGAAGCATTTAATGATAGTCAGGCCATGGTGTACTTACTGGGGTTCTGCTCTCCTGCCTGCCAATTCCACCAATATCTGAAATTCCAGGGCTAATCTTGAGGCTCGGTCCTCCCGATAGAGGCAGCCCTCCAAGCCTTTCATCTCTTTCATAACTCCAAAGCTATGGGTGGTGGTAGAGGCAATGACCACCGGCAGATGGAGCAGTCCTCTTCTTCGCTGGCTGTGAATGTTTCCAAGCCACTTTAGTTGCCCTTCCAGCGGTCATCTGAGGCATAGAGGACAGAATTTAGTCTGCCCAGCTGTTGCATGATTACTTGTGGTCAATGAGTCCTGCAGGTTGTTCAGTTTGGTTATACCTCTCTTTTTTTGTCCACACCTCCACACAATCCTTCACTTTGTGATCATGGTTATTCTAAACAAGTAAGTTCAGACACTACTTGCCAAAGGGGCGATACAATTCCAGAGGTGGGGAAGTGCAAAGGGTACAAAGTAGGATAAAGGTCTGAGGCCAATCATAGACCACGAGTTTCTGAACACCTTCCTTCAGAAGGAAAAGTTCAAGATGGTGACTTTAGCCTCAGTGCTGTTAGCCCTGGACCCCTGGGATTGGATGATGTCCTTTGGCCTGTACTCTCACAGGTGTGTACTCTGGTTTGTCGTGGTGTCAGAACAACTACTAATTCACCATCCTGCCCTTTTACCTTACTACGTCACCCACAAAGCTGACATTGGTGATTGCCCATTTAAAGAAATGGGCTAACCCGGTGTCCCTCAGAACCTGGGTATGACTTTCATTCCCTGTGTGCCTGCTGCTGACACCATACCTGCCTGCCCTGGTTCCAATCTTCGTGTCTGTTGACCGTCTCCCTCCCGCTGCCGCCATTCCACCGCGGCCGCTGTGAGGAGGGGAGACTACATCCCCCAGCTTTCCCTTTGGCAGAAGAGGAAGCCGCTTCCTGTACTTTGGCGCCTGGAGGCGTTATAAACTTCAGCTGGGCTTCTGACAGAGCGGGTGACTTTCATTCCCTGTGTGCCTGCTGCTGACACCTTACCTGCCTGCCCTGGTTCCAATCATCGTGTCTGTTGACCGTCTCCCTTCCGCTGCCGCCATTCCACCGCGGCCGCTGTGAGGAGGGGAGACTACATCCCCCAGCTTTCCCTGCGGCAGAAGAGGAAGCCGCTTCCTGTACTTTGGCGCCTGGAGGTGTTATAAACTTCAGCTGGGCTTCTGACAGAGCGGGTGACTTTCATTCCCTGTGTGCCTGATGCTGACACCTTACCTGCCTGCCCTGGTTCCAATCTTCGTGTCTGTTGACCGTCTCCCTCCCGCTGCCGCCATTCCACCGCGGCCGCTGTGAGGAGGGGAGACTACATCCCCCAGCTTTCCCTGCGGCAGAAGAGGAAGCCGCTTCCTGTACTTTGGCGCCTGGAGGCGTTATAAACTTCAGCTGGGCTTCTGACAGAGCGGGTGACTTTCATTCCCTGTGTGCCTGCTGCTGACACCTTACCTGCCTGCCCTGGTTCCAATCTTCGTGTCTGTTGACCGTCTCCCTCCCGCTGCCGCCATTCCACCGCGGCCGCTGTGAGGAGGGGAGACTACATCCCCCAGCTTTCCCTGCGGCAGAAGAGGAAGCCGCTTCCTGTACTTTGGCGCCTGGAGGCGTTATAAACTTCAGCTGGGCTACCGCCTCGCGGGACCGCGCGCGGTTCCGCGCCGGGCTAAGCCCGGGCAAAGGGCGGGCCCTCTGTAGCCCTCAGGAGCCGAGGGAGACCGGACCAGGCTCACCCCCTTAAAGGTGCTTGTGATTTTATTGGAACACACTAATTCGTGAGCTGGCATTCACTCCCTTGTTCTGTGCCCTTTGTTCTTGTTGTATGTTTTACCCATAGCGAGCTACCTCATTTATAGCTGTTAACTCGACCCATAGTCCAACTACAGCGGTATTATCTTTAACATGGCTGGAGGCGCTAACAAGGGGACCCTAGATAGTTATTTATTTAGGGTGAACTCGGGATTAGAACGGGAATTAATCCTTGCAGAACTAAGGGCAAAGCTCCGTAGCTCTATTGAGCTTATCAAAATTTCGCCATCCCTCGTGGGTTCTTTGCACTCAGCCACTTCCCCACCTAGGAGTTGCCACTCCCAAAATGAAGACCTAGATAACTCCAGCAATCATGATCTCCCAATCCTATCACGAAATTTAACCTCCTTACCCGAATCAAATAATGTCCAGTCCCTAACTGCCCCACCTCTACTCCCTAATTCAATCTCTGAGCCAGTACTCTCAATTGAGTCACCATCACAAGCTGTTAAGCTTCCACCTCAAAAGGCTAACACACCTAGGCAATCTAAATTTTCAGGTACACCACCTAGAAAAAGGAGAAAGAGAGGTAGTGAGCCGTTAAAGAGTAAAAAAAAGAGTAACCACTCTGATTTGGTTTCAACTGCTAAGGGTCCTGTAACTTGTACTGATAAAACATCTTTCCCAGTTACTCCCGTTCCTTGCTTAGCAAATGATATACCTATTGCGGAGGTATTGGGTAATGTTGAACAGCAATTTAGATCTCTCATCTTACCTATTCTCGAGAGATTAAAAACAATAGTTAATAGACTTGATAATCTAGAATCGCTAATAGGTAATAACAGGGAATTAATCAAGAATTTTGCAAAGCCAGTGATGGCGCCCCCTATCACTACAGCACCTGTTGTATCATCCCCCATTGTACCATCTCTAAACTCTGTTTCTCAAAATCATCCTAGCATTAATAATCTAAATAATAAAAGTATAGGAAGAGTCATTACTTCCAAATCATTGCAACATTTTACTTTAAATAAAGATAGAGAGTCTTTGAGGGAAGACAACTTAATTAAATCTGGTACAACACGTGATAAAAAAGGTAAAATTCCATCTCCTACTGCAAAGAAACGCAAGGGGCTCCAATTAGAACTGCCACCTGAAGCAGTTCCCCTTGTAGTTGTTCTCGCGGGAGTCCCAACATTAAAAGAGGGGACAACCGAAGGTTACTTGCAGTTAAAAAATAAAGTTATTCATTGGCTTGGTCAGAACCGCCCTCTTCCTTTGTATATAAATGGCGAAATTCTACATGTACGGCGTCTCTCTTGGTTGGGAAACACACCTAAGAATATAAACGGGGATATTGTAATAATTAATTTCAGAGACCCCACAGCCGTCAGCCATATTCTTAATTGGCATAAGAACAATGCGAGGTCTTTTATTTCTACCTGGGAATTGACATATTTTTACCCAAGAACTCAAATAGTTCCCTCTGCTATTTCAGGGGCTCCACTTTGTAAACAGTCCAATCCTGTCATTTCTCTTGGAAACCGCTATGAGGCTCTAGCAAATCTTGAAGAAGTGGATTGACATAACCACCATAAGGGCTTAATGACAGTCATCCAAGAGACTTCTTTTGATTTACCTTCCCCTCCCAACGAGCTAGGAAATTTACCACTAGAAACAAGTGTTGGTATTTGTATTAATCCCCTTATTTCCCTTGATCCTCCTTTATTAACTAACCCCCCGGTTGGCACTGGGGATAACATGGGGAAGCTACTTTCTTGGAACATTGCTGGGTTGGCCTCTAAACTGATATCTGACGACTGGCTTTGTTTCGTTAATGACTTTGACCTATGTATATTTCAAGAGACCTGGCTATGTGAACCATCTTTCGCTCAGGGATATTTGAAATACTCTGTGCCTGCTTTAAAAGGTCCAAAGGGGAGACCTATGGGTGGATTAACTATATGGGTCCGTCAGAGTCTAAAGTTAGTTGTCAAAGCCATTGACACCAGCCATAGAGACATTCAATTAATCAGAATGAACCTAGACAAATTGGGTATGCTTGACATTTACAATGTTTATGTGAGGAGTAATAGGGGAGGGAGATCTGAAGTTTTAGCGGCTTTGGGTCGCCTCCTTGATATTCACTCTCTAAACAATAACATTGTCATTGCGGGTGATTTTAATAGAACATTCGAACCCCTAGCTACTGAAGATGATTTTCTTGGGGACGAAGAAGATCGGCAATGGGGAGTTCCCAAGTTGGAGCTCAAATCGGTTGTTCGTTGGACCGATGATGTGATTAGTTTGAATGCCCTCTGTTATGAAAAGGGCTTAAGAGCTCTAAATGGGAGGACTCGAAGTGATAAAAATGGGACCAACACATTTGATAACGGGCGATACAAAAGTAGAATTGACTATGTTTTATGTAGTCTTAAATTATGGCGGTTGATCTGCGACATGGAGGTTGTTTGGAGGAGTGAGAGTGACCACAACCCTCTGTGTGCAGATCATAAATGGTGGTTTTTTACCAACCGGACCATTGGCCCGACTGAGCTTGCCCCTCCTTTGACTGTCCCCACTAATGATATGCGCAGATTAAGGTGGGCGAACATAGTGACTAACCAACTGGCCATTGTTAACATCAGTGGCGAAGTAGATAAAGCAATACTAGCCATTGAGCATATTAATTCATCTAGCACCGGGTTGGGTAGAGTAGTTGAAATACACGACTCTCTCTTTTGTGCAATAAAAAACCACTACCTTAAGCCAGTGCAAAATAAAGGAAAGAGAGTCCCAAAGCCTGCAAAGTGGTATAATGACCAATGTAGAGATGCTCGACTAGCTTTAGGGACCGCCATAAAGGGGAGGCAGTCTACTGCCATTCGATTTGCTAGAAAGGAATATAAAGCTAGTATATCAAAGGCAAAGAAAGCCTGGGACGAGCATCATTGGTCTGAGCTAAAGATAGCTAGTGACAGGAATGATTCCAGGTTATTCTGGAGCATTGTCAAATGGGGAAGTTCAGGTTCACCTGTACCCCCAAATAACAATGTACCGGAAGATGAATGGGTAAAATTCTTTAAAAATCAGTATGCTGAGTCAAATAAAGTTGTCACAGGGTCAGATATAAGTTTAATTCAATTTAAAGACAATTTCTTTAATATCAAAGAGATTATGATGGCCCTTAGCTCAGTGTCTAATGGACGCGCCCCAGGACTTGATGGTGTCCCAGCTGATGTCTTTATCAATGATAAAGAGCGCTGGTGTAAGTACATACATCTCCTTATTAATGCAATTGCGCAGGGTGCAGCGGTACCGACATCTTGGCAGGGTGCGGTAATAATACCCGTGTTCAAGAAAGGCGACCGGTCCCAGCCGGGCAACTATAGACCGATAAGCCTTATTGACACTATCCAAAAGGTTGTGGGGTGCGTGATTGCCAACAGGCTCCTTGACTGGGCCGAGGAGACCAATGCCCTCTCACCCTTCCAGGCAGGATTCCGTCGGTCCACAAGCACGGTGGACCAGGTCTTCCGCTTTACCCTGTTGCAATGGAGGACCGTGGTGCTGGACGAGGGCAGCTTGTACGCAGCTTTTGTGGATCTGCGGGCTGCCTTCGACCTTGTTCCCCGGACCAAGCTGTGGTTGGTTCTTAAGAACCAGGGTCTACCAGAAGAGTTACTGTCACTAATAATGAGGCTTCATGAAACAAATTTTGCCAAGATTCAGTGGGCGGGATATGGTTCGGTGACTGTGGATTTTCCAGTTGAACGGGTTGTTCGACAAGGATGTTCAATGGCTCCCATCCTTTTTACATTGTACATCAACGATGTTGTTGCCCGTATGCTCTCTGCACAGGTGGATGCTCCCTCTATAGCTGGCTCAAAAATGCCTATTTTAATGTTTGCAGACGATACGCTTATTTTATCTAAGACTCCAAGCGGTCTGCAGTGTGCTCTGTCTATTTTTGACCAATTTTGTAGGGAGTATGGCTTAGAGGTCAACACAGCTAAAACAAAACTTATGACTTTTAATCCCCATCGTAGCTTTAAATCCCAAATTACTATGAATGGCCGCCCGCTAGAGGTGGTGAATACTTTTACATACCTAGGACTACACATATCTAGTGAGAATAGATGGCGCCAGCATATAGACATTGCTACACTTAGACATAGGCAACTGTTTGTGCCATTAGCTCAGAGCATAGAAAATCTTTGACCAAATCAGTAAAACCTGTACTTCAGGTTTATGAAGCGAAGGCTCTAGGCTCTGCACTCTACGGGGCTGAGCTATGGGGCTTCGAGAAGGTGGCTGCACTTCAAACCTCGGAAAATAAATTTCTTCGGGCAATAACCGGTGTCCCTAAAAGTTCACCTTTGTTGCCCCTCAGATATGACCTGGGTAGAAGAGCAGTCACAGATTTGGTTAGGCTCCGTCCGATTTTGTATTGGCGAAGGCTATGGACGACACCAGTGCTCTCCCACTATGCTGAGGGGTTCCTAGATATTATTAGAATAGATGTATTCCACAAAATTCGGTGGCTTAAATCACTTAAGTTAACTTTGACGGAGCTTGGTATGTGCTCGCTTTGGGAAGAACCTGTGGGAGCAACTTTTCCATCCAAAAGCATTCTGAAAGAAATTTATTGGGAGATGGTAGCCTCTCGGCATTGGAATAGTTCTAGCGCTGGATCTATGGCAGGAGGATTTCTAGAAGCTAAGATGTATCCTTGCCTGGAACCCTACTGGGACATCATAACTAGACCAGGTGATAGAAAGCTCCTTTTTCAAGTAAGAGCAGGTGCACTACCCCTCAGATATTTGGTAGCCAAATGGGAAGGTGGATCCTGTGATAGCTGCCCTGCATGTGGCACCACCAAAGAAACAATTGGTAATTTTCTATTCTCTTGTAAAGTTTATCTGGTTCCAAGACGCATCTGGTTATCTCCGATGTGTAAAAACTTGGGGACTACTAGTAGTATTGTTGATCTGCGTATTATACGCACTAGCACTTTGTCATGGATCACAATAGCTACCGCGAAGTATCTTGGATGGGCGTGGTCGATTAGACAGAGACTGCTAGTCAGTCAGTCAGAATTACTTTATTCGGTTCATAGCAAAAACCATAAAAGTACGACGAACATAAAACAATACAACCATTTAAAAACATTTGACATAAAATTACAAACGTATTAAAACACATAGTTTTTTGCTCAGAAAAAAAGAGTGATATACACTATAACCATGTGATCTTTTTCCTCAATCTCATTGATATTACTAAAAAAGTGGCTATGTTAAATATCTCCCAAGGAGAACCCAACATCTGAAGATACATGAGTGCTGGTTTTACCTGTCTGAAACCTTTATTTTTTAAAAGAGGAATAATGTATTTTTTACGGATTAAAGACAGGTGGTCACAGAAGAAGATAAAGTGCGTAGTGTCTTTTATGGAGAATCTGTCGCACGAACAGATCCCCAAATCCTTCTCCTTAGTCCAACCAGGAGAGTCAGTAAGTAAAAGGTGGAATTTGTTCATTCTGAACCTGGTTAATAAAAAACGATGGTTCATCTTATTGACAATACCCAAGTATGGCTCTAGACTATTAGATGTAGTAATCAACTGGTGTGCCTTTACAGTGGGTTTGAGTAATTCCCTTTCTTCCCTTATTAACATAGCCCTCTGTTTATAGGTGACTTTAGCCCATTTTAAATCCCCCTTTACTATGATGCTTGGATTTTCAAATAACTCTGGTCGGCCCAAGTACCTGGCTAGATATTTAATATGGTTCAACCACGGTATAGTTTTACCATACTCTAAAGCTAAGCAATCTTTTAATATTGCATGGTTCAATTCTAGCTCAGGATTTAGCCAGATTGAAATCCATTTCAAAAGTGGGGCAATAGCTATGCGATCAGTTAAGTAATCAATCCCACACTCTTGGTGGACGATATAGCCTGATGTTGAACAGGGAAGGGATAATAATGATTTTAAAAATCTATTTTCTACAACCTGTAGATCAGAGATATTTTTAAATCCCCACAAGTCAGCCCCATATAGTGCGATGGAGATGCATTTTGCTACGTAGATGTTCAACATGGCTTGCATGGGCTTCACCCCCAATTTGCGTCCAAACTCTAAAACAGCAAGTGTGGCCCTAGCAAAAGCATTGCGTTTGGCAGCCAATTGTGGGGCCCAGGTGGACTTGTCGTCAAAAATGACACCTAAATAAGGGAATCTTGTGACCCGTGATAAAACATGACCTTCACAAAACATTGTTTTAACTCTCTTTGGATTGGAACCCACAAACATCACATGGGATTTGGAGAAGTTCACTCCAAGGTCAAGTGCAATCATGAATTTAGCAAAAGAATCTAAAAGATTTTGGAGCCCTACAGCCGTACGAGCTAAAAGTGCGGCATCGTCAGCATACAATAATGCTGGGATGGCAAATTTGCCTGCCCTGGGAATATCCTTACAAGACTTCGTTAATGTAGAACCCAAATCATTAATATATAGTGTAAAAAGCAGGGGGGCTAAAATGCATCCTTGCCTAACGCCGTTAGTGATTCCAATCTTATCCGTGGAATTGCCATGACGGTCATATCTGACCGTGGCGGTAAGATCTCTATGCAGATCCGCTAGGAAGTGAACAATATTGGCATCTATTCCACAGTTAAGTAGTAACCCCCACAATTTTGAGCGATTCACTCGGTCAAACGCCGAGGACAAGTCCATAAAGGCCAAATACAAGGCCCCTTTTTTTGCAATGGTATACTTGCCTATTAGAAGTTGGAGGTTCAGGCTCTGGTCTATGGTCCCGCGGCCCTTACGAAACCCATATTGTAGACACGAGAGAGTAGCTGTGTCTTCTAACCAATCAGTTAGTCTGCCCAGGACCACACGCCCCAGAACCTTCACAGCTGAATCAATAAGGGAGATAGGCCGATAGCAGCTGGGGTCCCCCCTGTTACCTTTTTTAAAAATGGGTATGATCACTGATTTGGACCAGGTGTCAGGAATCCCAGCGACACATACCCGGTTAAAAACATTGGTTAGAACTATGGACCAAGTCTCAGGATCAGATTTAAAGAGGTCCGCTGGTACGCCATCGGGGCCAGGGGCCTTATTTCTTGTCATTTTACCGATGGCCTCAACCACCTCTCGCTTAGAGACTAATAAAGTATATGGGTTCACGGTGGTGGAAGAAATACTCGATTCACCACTAGTTCCCATTTCGTAGACTGATTTAAAATGAGAGTGCCACGATTGTTTCCCGATGCCGCAGTCTAGTTGATCATTTCCTGTATCGGAAAAAAAGGGTTTATTGACCACAGACCAAAACATTGCACTATTTCTTATTACATCCACACTGGAAAGTTCTTCCCATGCTTCCTCCCTAATCACCTTTTTCCTGGCATCCAAAGTTTGCTAGTCACTTGACTATTCTCTGTTATGATCCTTTGTCTATATTTCCAACCTGTATTCCTTTAAAAAAAGAAGGAATTTTTAACCAAGATAAATTTTAAACTTCTTATCATTTTTTAACTGTCTATAGGTATAGTGTGTAACTCTTAAATTAGAACTGTTAATCAAGTTAGAAATTGTAAAACGTATGTCTTGTATTGTGATATCATGTGGCTGCAAATTTATTTCTATTTTAAAATGTTGTATGAATTTTAATTCTTTCTTTCTGTTGTATGTATTCTGCTTTTATGATTGAAATATCGAATAAAGCATACTTTGTTACTTACTTACAAATATATAAAGAAGTGGTTCTGTCGGGAAGGTGGCAATTGCTTTGTACAAGTGAAAATCACCGTATTCACAGCCGTCAATGTTGTTTTCACGATAGTCTACGCAGTTGCACAGGCCCCAGCACAAAGTCATTCTTGGTCTTGCATTCATGCATTGAAAACATTGGACAGTATTACATTACCACTGTTGCTCCTAAGTGTTGCCTATTTGTATAATATATGTATAGCACATTTTTCACATATCACCACAAAGTCACTTTTTGCACTTTAATCACTTTATTACCCTATTTTGTATTGTTCTATTGACAGCCATGTTCAGTGATTTATGTACAATACAAAATATTTTGTTGGACTAAAAAAGAATTGTCCTTGTGTTGTGTTAAAATAGTACAGGTCGGTTCTCGAGTAGGGACGTTGAACCTTGCATAACAATCATAGCTATTTCACATAAAATCAAAGGTTGTGAATACGGTGATTTTCACTTGTACAAAGCAATTGCGACATTGGTGAGTGCGGCCCATCTTCACAGGTTGGGGATACACATATTCCTATACCTCAACAGCTGGCTAGTGGAGGGAGGATCACCGTAGTCAGTTACAGACCTGCTACAGACTATAGCTTTTTTGCTGCCTACCCTGAGTTTCTCCATCAATGAGCCAAAATGTCATTTTTAGCTGCTACTGGGGATTCCTTTTATACGGGGCCATTCAGTACTCTTCAGAGTTATTTGCTGCTGCATTGTGTCAATGACATTCAGGCGATGATTTTTTTTTTTTTTTTTTAAACAAACTTTATTGCAAGTTTATTACACCAAGACAATATACATTACAACGATTACTGCAGGATGGGTCGTATCTGAACAAACCGCTCTCTCCAGGGCCCCTGTCAAGTCCCCCTGATTAAATTCCAGTGTATCGATCCCCCTCTACCATCACCACCCTAAAACAGGGACTTTCCTAGAGCTCTCCATGTTTCTATCCCATCCAGCACCTGTGATATCAAGTCCCCCGGGAGGAGCACCCCTCCCCCTAACCCAAGACCCCCCTGCTGCTCCGCCAGCCCTCCCCTACGGCAACAGTGTCAGGTTAGGCACGGCCTATAATCCCAGCCAGAGCATCAGGATCATCAGTGTCCTTTTAGGCCTCGCTGCAAGCCTCCTCATTAAATAACAAATTAACTAAACCCCCACTGCCCACCCCCAGCCCCTCCAACTCCCCCCCCCCACTGCCAGACATGTCGCTCCCTCCGCTATCTTCCAGTATCACTGATGAGCCCAGCTGATCGGTCCACTGGTAACGTGCTGCCAGGGGGCGAATGAACAGAAGTAGCCACTCAAAACCCTCTATCCCCCAACCCCGCCACCCGCTCGGGGAGGGCCGATCAACCTTGCCTGTACCCTAGTGGAATCGTGGAGGAGATCAGTCCGGGTCAGCAACCGATACCTTAAGCAGGTCCACCAACGCCACCCACGCTCTGGCTGCAATCAGCATTTTATCATTATCAGCTCTCTGGGTCATTTGGAGCCTGAGAGTCCTCTCGCAGTCAGCCCACTTTGTAAATTCACGCAACCAACGAGCTGTGTTAGGCGCCGTGGTCGCTTTCCAGTGACTGGTGGTTTCTCGTTTAGCTAGACCCTTCAGTCTTAGTCAAGTGGGTTTCCTGAAGCAAGGCTATTTGGACCCCCCTCCTTGTCAGATAGGCATGTACTTTGTGCCGTCTGTTCATCGTGTGCAGCCCCCTGACGTTCCAGGTCACGATTTTTATGCCTACGGAGGTACCCATAGCTCGGACTCTATATAGCGAGCGCACCAACTCCCTTGAGCGACATGTCTGACCCCCCCCCCTTGTCCCAAACCCTAACCCCTACCCAACTCCCACACCCCAGGACAGGCACACAAAAACAGGTCCCCATCCAAACTAAGGCAGTCATGCTCAAAACTAAGGGAAGGTGGAGGTACGTGTCTCGCCCTCAACGTCCCCAGAACCCCCCCCCCCCCCCCCCGGCACCCTCCGCCAACTCCTGGTCATCCTATCAGGCCCCATGAGATAGCCAGGCCCCCCCAGCGGATATCAGGTAGACCATCGGGGCTAGAGCCCATAAGAGGTCGCCCACCAGCTCCCCACCAAGAGACAGGCCCACAACCTAGCCAAACACCTAATCTGCCGTCTGTGGGGTGACATCCGGAAGTTCAACATCAGAGAGCCCCCGGACACTGCTTGCCCCTGAGCTCGCAGAGCTGTCTCTCTCTCGGTCCTCAACAGCGCCAGCCGGATCACCAATCCCACGGCTAATAGTCGCCACTGCCAAGACTGCCCTGTCTCGTTCTCGCCGGCGGTCAGCAGGAGAAAGGGGCCTCTGCAATGGAGAGACAGGGGACATACGCCGCCGGGGCGAATTCAGGTGTGGCGAGCTTGGCCCAGCTTCGCCTCGGGTGTCCAGCCAGTCCCAGGCGGCCTGCGGGGTGAGGAAAAAGTGCATCTTTTCCCCAGATGTTACCCGGAGGCGGGCCGAAAACAACATCGCATACGGAAGATGGAGTTGGCGCAGTTTCCGCTTCACAGCCAAAAAGGAAGATCTCTGGCGTTGCACCTCCCTAGTATAGTCCGGGAATATCATCACTTTACTGTTCCCAAACTGAAGGTTCTGTTTCTCGCGGGCCCTCTGCAGAAGAAAGTCTCGGTCCCGATAATGCAGCAGCCGCACCACAAATGGACGAGGCGAAGCCCCAGGCCCAGGCGGACGTCCCGGGACCCTGTGAGCCCGTTCCAGCGCATAGAAGGGAGAGAGACCCTCCGGAGCTACTGCAGCCTTCACCCAGTTCTCCAAGTAGTGCAACGCATCTGCCCCTTCCTCTCGCTCCGGAACGCCAATGATGCAGAGGTTGTTTCTTCTGGAGCGCCCCTCACTGTCCTCAGCCCTCAAATCCAGGGTCTTAACCCTATGCGCCATCTCTTTCAATGATCTTTGGAGGACGGCGACCGCATCCGGAATGGGTTTCATGGTGGTCTCATTGGTCACCACCCTCTCTTTAAGCTTCCGGTGATCATCTTTCAGGAGAGTGAGATCCGATCCAATGGAGTCCATCCGCGCTTCCAATGCCTCCCGAGAGGATATGATGGCCTGCATAATGTCCCCCAATGAGGGGTCTTTGGGCTGCTCCCCACCACGTCCTTCGGCCATGTCTCCCTCTTTATCCGAATGTCGTTCCGGCTCTGTCGGCCGCAGCGCCTCGTACCTCTTGTTCCTGGGCACTCTCCCCATCCTCCCAGTTAGAGGCGTGAGAACCGTGGTGCGCGCACAACGGTCAAGGGTCCCACCCTTCCGTGACATGCAAGGAGCCGCCTCGCTCCCACGCGGGCACAGCGGCGCTGCAGCCCCCACACGAAGAGCCCGGCAGCCTCGGGTCCCAGCGCCTCCAGTCCGGTTCACCCCCGGGAGTTACTCCAGCCTGTCCAGCGGGCAGCCGGTCAGTTGGTCTGCGTGCAGGCAGGCCCGCCCCCAGGACAGCACAGGACACAGGAGGACCCGCAGGACCGCCGCCGTGGACCTCCGATGCGGCAGGCCCCGGGCCTTAGGCGGGACGGGGCCGATTCTCCAGGAAAAATAGCTCCCACCTCTCACACCGCAATGCAGGCCCCGGTGCTTGCGCGATCCAGCCACAAACAGCGATCTCACTCTCTCTCCGGCGAAGCCACCACGTCACTCAGCTCTGGCAATCAAGGGGTCCCGCCAGCACTCACCAGGGGGGGAGTACCGCACTCTCCTCTTGCCTCACCCTGGAATCGCCACCCCCGCAGGTGTCGCCGGCCCCAGGCCACTCACTCCCTCGCCGCCGAAGGGTCCCCGGGGGTCCACGGCAGTCTTGGCAAGCGCCTGTCCCTGCGGGCGTCGCAGTCGTCCGCTAGCCGCAGTTTTCTCCGCCCCACAGCCACAGGAGCGCCGGCCAAAATCCCAGCACAGGGGAACAAAGTCACCATCAGCCACCGTGGCCAAGCGGGTCGCCCAGCACCTCCACTTCACGCCTGTGGGCCCCGTAGACAAGATACACGGCTTGGAAGGAGTCAGGCCTGCTGGAGGAGCCGCGGCGTCCCGCCATCCGCCATCTTAAGGTCAGGCAGTCCCGATCCGGCCATCCGTCGAGTCGATCTCAACCTTGCCGCCCCACAGCCTCACCGTCCCGGGGGCTCCCAGGGCGCTCCTCTTCTCCAGGCAGTCAGTCCGCACCATCCAGCGATTGCGCCAGAGCCTCCCAGACTCCCCACCGGCTGGCGACCCTCCCGCTAGTCATAGCCGCCATCTTGGGGTCTCGCTACAGCAGGAAGCGACTCGCAACAAGAAGCCAATTTTCCCCCTCGATCTGCGCCCCTCACACCTCGCAGAACAGAGCCGGGGAGGCACCAGGTATATCGCTCCCGTTTTCAGCGACGGGACCCTCTGTATGTCGACAGGATAAGCTGCGGCAGAGGGCAGCCACGGAGGAGCTCCGAGGTCCGCTGCTGCCTACATCGGCGCCAAGCCACGCCCCCGACATTCAGGCGATGATACTGATATTTCGTGCCTGTGCCTGATTTCGAGGGGAAATGTTCTGTCTTCAGTGGAACTCTGGCTTCCTCTAAGCATTTCTGCATCTGCTGCTAATTCCTCAAATGCTGAGGGACTGAGAACAGATAATTCTGATAGCTCCATATTGGGTTCTGAGACTTTAGTACTCTGAACTGCTGAATCTGAGCATCTATCCCCAGCTCGGTCTACCATTTCAAGTGCACTTGCTGTCCCAGCAACAGGGTAGATTTCCACATCTGAGCCTTCACAATCGAAGCATCCATGCTTGGACCTTCACTCAATGCATGGAGATTGAGCAGAACCAGCAGAGTACAATTGATCTGCAATTGGTAATGTTTCAGTTGACTCATCTCCCTTTCACAGAGTCCACCCATTTTGGCCATTGGGCAAAGTTTGTGGTGTGGTGTAAGGATCAGCACATTGACCCTCTTCAGGCTAAGTTGTTTGACGTGCTTTTGTTTTGTCCTGGTCTGGCAAGATTTTGCTTCAGGCGCTGTTAAAGGTTTCTTGCCATCCCTTTTTGTCTTTCTACATTAGCCCTCCTTTTGAGCACATGGCGTTATAACCCTAAGATTGTTGGCTCTAACCACTGCGTCTTGTTGCAACTACACCATGCCATGTCAATAAGCGACAAACTTTGTCTGTGCAGCTGCTGTACACTACCTCTTTCTGGGCAAATTGGTGATTAGGACCAAAGCGTCTATGCTCTTAAAGATGGTGTCACCCTTTCATGTAGGACAGTCCATTCTTCTCTTAACGTTTTTCTTTCCTCTACATCCATCTAAAGGGGAGGGCAGGCCTTACTGGCCGGATCATAAGTGGGCTCTTGGTTTATATACTGATGGGATTAAGAAGCAGCTGGAAAACAGTTGCATTCACTGGTGTGAAGAAGGAAGACCAGGAAGGAACCGTGCTAGGGCCTTAGGGCTCAATCCACCAGGGCGAAGGCCACAACTATAGAGTTGATTAGGGAGCTTCCATTGTTGGACATCTGTCAGCTAACACTTGGGCTTCTGTCCGTACCTTCGCCTGGTACTAGTGCCTCGATTCTCTGGTCCACAAGGAGAGGCATTTTGCTCTTTCGGTCTTGCAGGACTTGCTGCTGTGAAGTCCACTCTCTTGACCCAACACCTTTGCACGGGTACCTCTTTGGTATTGATTCAAAAGGTAAGAAGTCTGTGACTAGAAGTAGCCATCAGAATAAAAAGTTACTGCCCTTTGCTAATAATCTTTCTGGCGAATATTCTAAGAGCAGATACCTCACCAACCTCCCGCCTCCTTGTTCTGTAAGTGGACTTGTGGGAGATCATTATGTCCCAAATCAGGCTGTGCACACTGTCGCGCAATTTGTCAGTTGCTCTGTGTCTGAGTGCCCAAACATTGCTTGTGAAACTGATGTCAACATTGCAAGTGTGGCTCCATGGCGTCTTTTGGAGTTGAAATGGAACTGCAGCAGAGCTCGATGGTGCCACCTGCCAGTGTGTGGAAGCTCTGGAATTTAAAATTCTGGATCCAGTCTGGTGTCTCGGGAATTCAAAAGATGAAGAATCGGGGCGTGGTCAAGATGGTGGCGTGAGAGGACGTGGATTCCTGTCCCTCCGGCGCCACCACTTCTCAGCCTTGTGATATCGCCCAAGTTGGTGCCCATCCACGAGCCGCCTGGGCAGGGCGGCCCTAGTTGGACCTCCTTGCGTTTGGTGGTTCACCTCTGGCTGACGGATTCCGGCATTTGTGCATCTTTTTTTAACCGCTGCGTGGCTGCGGCCTAGCGGGCCCGGGCTGGTCAGCGGCCACATTGGGGTGCCAGTGGTGGTGAAAGGAGCCCGGCTGCAGGCGGAGAGCGGGGACATGAGACTTCAGGGCGCTTGCCTTCGTGGTGCCCGGAGCAGTGACGAGGTGCGGCGAGAGGAGCGGCTCGACTGTCCGAGGGCCTCGACTCTGCACCATTTTCGGATCCCGCGCTGCTGCATCCCCGGCGGCTGGCGGGGCCTGAGGGCTGCTGTCATCTGGGCCTGGCAGTCGGCGGCCGTGCTCCCGCCTCCGCACTGAGCAGTGAGACGAGCGCTGGAGAGCTACAGCCGGTGGTGGCTGCAGCGGTACACGGACCCGTGGTGGAGCCGCCAATCCTGTGAGGTGAGGAGCGGAGGGTCTGTGGCTCGAGGTGCAGCCTGGAGGGGCTGGTGTCGGTCCGCGGACTGGCGGACAGTGGAGACGAGTGGCTGGCGCGGCTTCCTCCCCGGTGATCTGCGGTGACCCCCGGGTTCTCCCCTTGGTGGCCCTCTGCCCCTTGTGCCACTTGGACGGGCCCTCGTGGGCCGGACTGAGAGCTACGGCTGCCGCCTATAGTGAGGAGAGGCCCCCCCAGTGCTGAGGACTGAGAGGTTATTGGATGCACGGGGCGCACTGTGAGGCAGATTGGCACTGCGGCATGAGTGATCCCGACATCTCTGCATGGTCTAGTGAGTGACCTTAGAGGAGGACGGCGGCGTGGGTCAGCGGCTGGTTCCGTGTGGCACTGCTTTGGTTGCGGTCCGCGGACCGGCGTACGACTCCCTCTGGCACTTGCGACCACCTTTGGTCTCGGCTCACTGCCCCGGGGCGGTTGCTCCTGCTCCTACATGTTTTTGGGAGGCCCGAGGAACCAGGGTTGGGCTATGGCGGCATTTTGGACCCGGGTGCTGTCTGCCCAGAGATCTGCTGACAGGTGACTTCGCTGGGCCAGCCTGGGCGGTGTTGCGGTGAGGCCTCGGCACGGTGTGTCCCTGGGGTCCCCCTCGAAGGAGCGGTGGCCATGGACGAGAGAGGGGTGTAGGTGTGCATCCTTGCCTTGTGAAGCCTTGGCGGGAGCTCCTGCTTGCACCCTCCCGCATCAGATCTGGTGCGCGATGACAACGTAGGAGGCCCGAGTGTCGGCACTAGTGGACCTGAGGTGGCCGATCAGCACAATCGTGGTGGTGTTTTACGGGCTCCCTGCGCTGGGCGAGGTGCAGGCCCTGGACTTGGCCTACTGCGCGAGGAAGTGGTTAGCGCTGACCCCTGCGCTGAGGTGGTACTCTGCCTGCTCAGAGCTGCCCTATCAGTGGGCTTGAGACGCCTCCCCGTGGCCTGGCGATTGCTTCCGCCCCTGCAGCCAGCGTGGTAAGGACCCCACAAAGAGCAGCGGTCCTGCAGCCACATCATGGCCTCGGCCAGGGCTCGAAGAGAGAAATCATTGAAAGAGCTTCTCCAGAAACCGGCGGGTCCCTCGCAGCCTCAAGATAATCCAAAAGCCAGCCATATGGAAGGTGACGACATGCCAGCGACCAAAGCCTTTATGGTCGAGCTCTTCTCAGCTATCAAGGAGGACATTCAAGACCTGCGCTCTTAGCTGGCTGCTGACCTGCGGGAGGCCAGGGGCGATGTCGACAACATCGGTGACAGGGTGGCGACCGTGGAGGAGCATGACCTCGGTCGGGAAGAAGACCTCCACTAGCTGCAACAGGAGATGATACGCCTGCGTGAGCAGAACCTTGATCTACAAGCCCACGCGGAGGACTTGGAGAACCGCTCCAGGCGGAACAATATTCAGATTCGGGCGATCCCATGGAAGGAGGAAGGGGACGACCTTCGTGCCTACCTTAGCGCGCTCTTCCACCAGATCCTCGGAGACGATGAGGCCCAAGATATTCAAATGGATCGGGTCCATCGGGTGGGTCTCCCCAAGGGGGGCCCTAAAGCTCCCCCTCCAGATATTTTTGTCTGTGCGCACGACTTTCAATTAAAAGAGCGTATCCTTCGGAGGGCACGCGAACAGCACCTGGGAAGTTAAAAACAACAACACATTTTAAACCTACCGCTAAGAATTGCCTCCTACTATATGAGAGCTTCCACCCACGCCATCTCAAGGAACACCTTCCTTTTGAACAGTGTCTCAGATTGAGGAGAAATTGTACAGAAACATCTGATTATGACAAACAAGCAAAGGAGCTATCTGAAAAATTAAGAGTGCGAAACTACCCTCCCAAGACCATTGCAAAGGCAAAGAAAAGAGCAAGAAACAATCATAGAGATGCCCTGCTTGAAACCTATGAAAGGAATGAGAACGAGAAAGATAAAAGACCAATATGCATTACAACTTTCAACATAGCTTCAGACAACGTCTCAAAACTAGTGAAAAAACATTGGCGGATCCTAAACAGTGGAACTCTAAACATACCAACACCAATGTTCTCACATAAAAGGGAAAAAAATCTGAAAGACCTATTAGTACACACTCGTCCAAAACCACAAACAAAAACCAACCAACAGGTATTAAGTACATTACCAACCGGCCACCATGCATGTGGCAATTGTAGTGTTTGTCACCTCACTACCACCACCAAAAGAGTGTCCTTCAACACAGGCAAAACATGGGACTTGCGGAAATTCACTACCTGCAACACAATGGAAGTGGTATACCTCATCACATGCGTGTGCGACCTACACTATGTAGGGATGACCACTAGAAAAATAAGCACAAGAATCTGTGAACACCGAAGTAACATCCGGTGCCACAGAGCAAGCAGCAGGATGACGACGCATTTCAATGACACACAACATACCCCTAATGACATGCAATGGGTAGTCCTTGAGCATGTATAACCATGCGATAACCTGACACAGATCCTACTAGAAAAGGAACAAAGATGGGTTTTTAAACTACGCACAGACATTAGAGGGCTGAACGGAGGTATACCTTGGGGGCATTTCCTCAGATGACCCAAGTATACACAATCCTGATATGATCCACTGTGGTGTAATAAACCAGCTACACCGGGTATAAAAACATAGGAATCACGCTCAATCCGTTAGAAAACATAAAAAAGAGGAGACAATAACTAAGAAAGTTAAGAATTTACTAAAAAGAAGTGCAAAACTACTAGAGATTCTTATAAGTATCACTCCTAAATGTATGTGTAAATGTTATACAGCATGTTAAATGTATTTGTCATGTATTTTCCCCAAGAAAAACACTCACTACAGTAAAAATATGATCAGAATACTTGTTTATCTAATTTACAACCCTTAATTATGAATTATCGACCTTTATGTGCAAGACGCGGGCTACCAAAAACATGCCCAATCCAAGATGGCCACCGTTAACACCCTCCATGGAGGGTTCGATTCCTGATTAATCAAGGGGTTTCTGGTTTTTACAAAAATATGGGGTAAGTGTTAAGAGTAGTATTTGATTATTAAGAAATACTTTTCACACCTATAGTGAGCCTCATAACCAAATAGTTAGAATTTGGGAATTACAAATCCCAACAAAATGGCGCGCGCATTGTGCCAAAATCAAGTTTTCAAACCTTACACGCACTAATTTTTTAACAACAATGCCAACATGACTTGGTGATTTACAGAATATAAAAACAGCACCGAGGCAGAGACACGCTAATATGCGGTCGAGCCTGGGACTTACAGGTCACACTGACGGAGGGATGCCGAGAACAGTAAGATTTACCTCGTTTTCTCTCCTAACAGGAACCCGATTTGGTGGTTATTTAAAACAGATCCAGCAGAGACAAAATACCCTAATCCTAACGTGATTGGTGTTTCTTCCACTTTTCTCTCCTCATTTTTAAGGTCCTACAGGCCCCTCCACCCAGACAGACCATGGGGCATATTAGTGCTACCATATAAGTATGTTGATATATCTATATGTTTGTACAATGTTACATGTTGAGTGTGTGTTTTACTGTCACAAAGCTTGTCCAGGAAGATGAGTGTTTTTAAAAGGTGGTGGATTTTAGAAGGTGGTATTTTGTAACCAGTTCCGTTTTCTCTAGACTGGAGATTTGTGTGATAACAACATGAAAACAAGCACTACTAACTGTTCCTTTTTAATAAGATTAGATCACTTTCTTATTTTATTTTGAAAGGCACTGACAAGATGAGTGTGCCAAAAAGCGAATACCAGCACCTGCCCATTGAGGCAGGATGTATTTTTCTAACCTGCATTTCTTTTTCTCTAATACAGATACTACGTGTTCATCAATTACCGTATGTATATAACCAAGTGCGCTCAATAGGCGCATGTTATTAGTCTAATTTTTCACCTTAATTTAGGTTTCTGCACGGAGTGGTACACGTGGTGCTGGATCCCATGCTGTCCTGAAGAAGAGGTTAGGGGATACCTCGAAACATGTTGACAAAATAATAGGCAATATAACCACATAACAGTTATATTTTTCCTGTTATTAACCCCTTTTTAACTTACCAGCTAGGAGTAGGACTAAATTGTTAACTCACTAGTTAGGCATTTTTAACTAACACCAACACCACTCCCCCAAAACTGCACAACACAGAGTTTCACACAAAAAAGTGCTCCTACGTAAATCTCGCAAGTCGTAGCACGCCCCAAGCAGTAGATGCCTGGGATGGCCCCAATGAATGAAGCATGTCACCTAGGGGCAACCCTGGGTGAGTGAGGGGACTCTAGAAAAGCATTTTTCTTTTCTAAATTGTTGAGGCTCACCAATTTGGTGAACCCACTGTCTGTTAACTTAGGCAAGTTTCTCATGATCCATTATCTATGGATCAATTGAGTGTGCAGTTCCGTGGGCACCACCCTCCGCTTTTCCAGGATCTTGCGGCCTCCACACTGGCTAAACGCAGAGAGTTCAAACCGGTTACCAACCACCTCCGGGAAAAGAGCATTGCCTACTCTTGGGGCCACCCGTTCCGCCTCATCTTCAAGTACCATGGCAAGCTCCTCCAGATCAGATCTTTGAGTAAGGCACTAGACGTCTTGGGTCTCGAGAGGGCGTCGCCTGCGAAGGGAGACAGCGTGCGGACGCCTCCTCCGAGTGGCAGCGGGTCAGGAGGCCGCCTTCCAGTTCCAAACCTGACCTGGCAGCCAGCAAGTTAGAAAGGGACGCAGTTCTTTCTTCATTGTCGCAAGCTACAGAGCGCCCGGAATCCCCTTGACTCTCCTGATTCATGGCATCCAACTTTGTTCACCAACGGGCGCTGGAGGGATGACAAGTTTGATCTTGGGTAGAGGTCGCACTTCCCCTGGCGCCGAAGTGGTAGAAAAGTACTAACTGTTACTTTGACGGTGTGCCTGCCATGACCCCCTGGACTGAAATCAATGTGACGAACTTTGGTCATGTTTCCTAGTTTGCTCTTTTCCCCACCCCTTTTCTTTGGGAGGTTTGTTTGGGATTTGTTTTTGGGTGAGATGGGTCGTCTCCTCAGTGAGCTCCTCTGTCACCTCCACTCTAGGCTCCCGCGCACGCCTGCCTGTCTCCCACCATCAAGGCCCCGACCCGGTCTCCCTCACGTGGGACGGCTGGCCCTTCCCTAATGCTCGGCTACACCATTTTCCACAACCTGGAGATTAAAGTTACTAGTCTCAATGTGCGTGGTCTTAATAACCCCGTTAAACGTAGGGCGATCCTATGCCTCTTAGAAAACTCGGGGGGGATGTCTGCCTCATCCAGGAAACACATCTACTCTCAGCTGACACTCACCGCATGCGCCACAGCCACTTCCTACACCAATACTGGTCCTTGACTAATAGCAAACGGGGCGTGGTTGCTATACTCCTTGC
The DNA here is from genome assembly GCF_964204655.1 of Triturus cristatus. NCBI lineage: Eukaryota > Metazoa > Chordata > Amphibia > Caudata > Salamandridae > Triturus > Triturus cristatus. The sequence goes on along the minus strand of NC_140579.1, from coordinate 820,691,538 downwards.
TCGACACTTCAGGGGTTCCGTACTGGGGACTGTTGTTGCAGAAATTAAGGGGCACCTCCTGGCACTCCGCCTTCAAGTCGGCACCTCCATTTTCACGATTGCATCCATCTACTCCCCCAACGACTGGCCGGAGAAGTTCCTCCTGGACGCCTGTGCCGGGGTTTTGCACTCTCCTGATGCCACTGTGGTCATAGGGGGCGACCTCAACCTCGTGATGAATGGGGAACTTGATCGTTCTGGCTCCCGCTCGGGGGGCGCGGGCGCCCTCTCGGTGACGGGTCAGGACTGGCTGCGCGATGTAGGGATTAGGGATGCATGGCGCTGCCTACACCCGACTAACAGGGATTTCTCTTTCTATTCCGCTGCGCACAAGACTTACGTCCGGCTGGACCACTTCCTAGCCACTCCGGCAGCCTGGTCCTTGGTCCGGTATTTCACTATTGAGGCGCGGGCCCTGTCGGACCACGCGCTTATTACCCTATCCCTGCGCTTCCCCCTTGCGCCCCCACCTACTGCACCGCGGTGGGGCCTACGAGATTCACTCCTGCATTCCCCCGACGTCGTTACCGCCATTCGGCATTGCATAGTGGACTACCTGGCGATCAATGACCGGGCCGATACGCCGTTGTCCACGATCTGAGAGGCGCTTAAGCTGGTGGCGCTGGGGGCCCTCACTGTGAAAGCGGCCTTTGAGAACAAGACTAGGCAGTCGAAGCGCGCTGACCTAGAGGCGTTTGTAAAGGAGCTTGACACTATCCACAAGCGCAATGGCGCCCCTCGGGTCTGGCGGGCATTAGAGCGGGAAAGACTCCAGCTTCGACGCCTGGACCTGGATCAAGCGGAGCATGCGGTTGTTTGGCTCAAGCATAAATATTTTGTGGGTTCCAACAAAGGGGGCCGTATGCTCGTGCACTGCCTCCGTAGCCAACAAGAGGCCCACTCGGTGTTGTCGCTTCGCGGCGAGCATGGCCGTTCTGTCTCCGATACTACAGATATGGTTTCTTCCTTCCGCTCCTTTTATAGCTCCCTCTATGCTGCTGACTCCTCCCTGAACCCCGATCCCTCTCTCTACCGTGGCAATGCAGCAGTGACCCCCTTGCTGGCGGGTGAGTCCGATGCTTTGGACTCGCCCATCCGCATAGAAGAAGTGATCTCCACTATCGCGCGGCTGAAGCTGCAGAAGGCCCCGGGGCCTGATGGCTTTAGTGCCCTCTTTTACAAAACCTTCTGCGTAGAACTCGCCCCTCTGCTCACCCGCTTGTTCAACTCGTTTGCGGACACTGAATCTCTCACCCCATCTAAGCTACAAGCTTCCATTTCGGTCCTTCCCAAACCAGGTAAGGACCCGGAACTTTGTAGTTCCTATCGGCCCATTTCCCTTTTAAATATAGATGCCAAACTTTTCTCTAGCATATTAGCGCACCGTCTTAACCCCCACATGCCGGGTCTCGTGGACCCGGACCAGTCAGGTGTCATTGTAGGGCGGCAATGTGGGGACAATACGAAACGTATCTGTCACCTCATCGATAAAGTACACCGGTCGAAAGAGGAAGCCCTCCTGTTATCCATCGACGCAGAGAAGGCTTTCGACCGTGTACATTGGCCATTCCTCTTTGCCACACTGGAGCGTTTTGGCCTGGGGCAGCGGTTCCGGAGGTGGATCGCGAGTATCTACAGTGCCCCCCCCAAGCGGCAGTACGGGTTAATGGTGCCCTATCTGATGATTTCCCTGTGGGGCGTGGTACACGTCAGGGGTGTCCCCTCTCGCCCCTCCTTTTCGCCCTCTATATGGAGCCGCTGGCCCAGCGACTCCGAGATAACCCCCATGCCCGCGGCATCCCCTTTGGCCTAGACCAACATCTGGTTAGCCTATACGCTGACGGCCTCATCTTTTTGGTGGCACACCCGTTTACCTCCCTACCGGTGATCGTCGAAGACCTTCAGATGTTTAGCCAGTTATCGGGCTTCAAAATAAATATGGCGAAATCTCAAATACTCAATCTCATGGTTCCTCCGTCGACAGAGGGCACACTCCACACCCGCTTTCCCTTTGAGTGGGTGACGGAGAGTATTACATACTTGAGGCTCTCCCTCCATACCAGCCTGGCGCGGACTGCAGAGTGGTTGTAGGAGAGTAGGATCTGCACTTATGTTGCCCCCACTTTTTTTCTGATGTTAACACTGGTTTCTGGCTATAGTCTGGCTGGGTCCCTGCTAATCAGGAGCCCAGTCTCTCTGTTCTCTCGAAACGACTTGGAGTGCATATTAGATGCACTAGTGATTGGATACTGTGGTGCCTTATAAGCCCCTAGTATATGGTACCTTAGGTACCAAGGGCATAGGTACTTTACAGGCCTACCAGGGGCTGAAGCATGTATTATGCCACCCCTGGGAAGCAGACTAAATCTGACACCTCAGGCCTGCTACTGCAGCCTGGGTGAGGTGGTGTTAGCACTCCTCACAGAGGTATAGGTTCCTATATCTCACCATACACACACATATAAACCTATCAGTCACCCCTAAAGCAGGCCCTATCAATCCTGAGGGCAGGGTGCTTGGTTTACAATGTTAGGGGGTGCCTCTGCCTGAGCAGGGCCCCTCTGCAGCTGGCAGGGTCTATTCCCTGTGGCTGTTTGTGGATGCAGTTAAACCATATGCTCTTAAGTGCATTATAACCTCCCGGTAAATGCTAACTTTGGAATGACTGCATTAAAACATGTCGTGTTTGGTGTCAAACAACTTGGAATCATACCCCCACACCAGTAACTGGTGTGGGAGTGTGACCCCACCCTGAAAGAGCCCTGGCATCACAAAATGGATGCCACCAGCACAGCCACTGGGCTGCCCTCCTGCTGCTGACTGAAACTCGCAGTGGAGGAGGCCCAACAATAGGCATCCTGTCACAGTGAGGTGTCACCACCTTCCAGACAGGATTTAGTGTATTGGAGCTGGGTGGGTGCACTCTTAGAGTGCTTTGAAGTCCTGCACTGGGGGAGCAGTAGGCTCCTCTGTGCATATGCCAGCTCAAACCGGTTCAGGGGCCACCAGCCCCTGCTCTGGCACGAAACTGGGCAAAGGGAAGTGGGCGTAACCACCCACCCCCCTGACCCTCCTAGAGGAGTGGTCATAGAGCTAGTCCCTCCCTTTCTTTTACTATAAGATAGGTACACCTTGCCATTGCAAGTTAGATATCCCTGGACGACGCTTAACAAGAAGAATCCTGGCCCATCGATGTTCCACTACCTTTGGAAGATGGAAGAATCTCCCTTGGAGTCAAGGAGTGACTCCCCTGCTTGGCAGGCACCAAAAACTTGAATCAACGGTCGCAGAATTTCCCGCTCTCGCCGGAGTCCGAAGTCCCTGTAGCCCTGGAAGTGGATTTCCTGACTTCTCAACGGCCATTGTGAGTCCCTAGCAGAGCTGAGGCAAGTGGACCCCACGAGTAACGAGGAACCGCAATACCTGGGTACTATGCACTATTGTCGAGTGCAACCCCTTCACGACGTTCTACGAACTTGTGCACTGGACCCCGTGTGGTCCAAGCCTCCAGCAGGATTTCCCTTGAAAATCAGAGGCCTACCTCGTCCCGAGTGACCACGGGCTCCTGTGAAGCGAATCCTCACGAGGCGTCTTCGCGATCCTTGCTGGCTGGTTGTGGGTCCCCTGAAGACTTCTTCATCGAACCAAAGGGCTCCCCTAGTTGCTCCAGACCTGCCCTGACTTACCCTCGCTGGGTAAGTCCCTCAAACCTGGCTGGTCTGCACCGCTGACTTTTCTTGAATTCCACGAGACTTGCTGTTGCCACGGCTTGTTGGCTCCAATCTGGTTGCCGACACCTCAGTAAGCTGCAGACTTCGTGGGACACTCCGAATCCAGCTCCTGGTCATCATCAACGCCTCCTGGTCCTCGTGGTGGAAGAGTCCAAATACCCTTGATCACCTGAAATCACCCGACTTCCGTGGGCATCCATCTTCCTGGCCCCGGGTCACTGGCAAGTGACTGTGAACACTGTCCCTTCTGCTTTCAGGTCATCTTCATCTTGAATCCAGCCTTGGATTCCACCGGACACTTCTTCAGTCTTCGCAAGCAGCAAATCTTCTTTGGCTTCCATAGAAAACAGCGACGCAACCCGACACCAAAAGACACCTATGCACCCGGCTTCCCTGGGTGAGGTAACTCATGCACTCCGGTGCCCTAGTGTGTGTTGGCCCTCAAATTACTTACCTTGTAAGTGGCTTGCTTGTAGACTTCCTCGAAGTACCCTAAATTTTTTAAAATCCACCCGCGACTTGCTCCATTGTAAATCAATAGGGAACCCGTGGCTGTGTTCTCACGTTTTACTTACCTGCCTTGGGTGGATTAGTGAAGCCCCAGCGATTCTACAGGCCCTAGGCCTTGTCCCCTTGCAAGTCGACTTTCCTAAACCTCTTTTTTAGTATATGGTCTGGTACGCCCCTAGGTCCCCAGCCATATTTGTGCTTAACTTATTGTGAAACGTTGATATTTGAATGTGTTCCTGGCTTCTAATCTCATAAAGAGATTAGTAGAGTGTGTCTAGAAAGAAATACATGTATATTTGATATATATACCTGTGTAGTGTCCTTTCATTTGGCAATTCAAGAGATTATAAGGTAAAACAAGCTGCTTTACATTCCTCTGAGACTTAGCCTGAAGGCTGCTCTCCACAGCTACCACTAGGATAGCTTTCTTTAAAAGGTTGTCTTAAACCTATCTACCATAAGAGTCGAATTGGACTGGTGCAAGGTGGCCACTATAACTAGTGACCAGCATATGCCAGGCCAACTTCTCACAGCGGTATTACACGGCCCTTCTGGAACGGATCCGCTCAGACATGCACCGCTGGCGCCGCCTTCCTTTGACCTGGTTTGGGAGACTATCGGTGGTTAAAATGAACATACTACTGCAGGCTCTGTATATCTTCCAAATGCTCCCACTGGAACCCCACCCCCCGCAAGCTCTTCGACTGATGCAATCGGCGATTGAGGGTTTTGTCTGGGGCCCATCTGCGCCGCGGCTTCGGAGTGCGCAACTCCAAAGGCCCAAAAAAATTTGATGGGCTTGCCCTCCCTAATCTTTCTCAATATTACCACGCCTTGCAGTTACGTTTCCTAGTGGAGTGGAACCGCCCCATGACGGAGAAATACTGGGTCTTTATGGACCAGACGGTGGCGAGACACCACATCTGGCGGGACGCCTGGCTACCGTGTGCGGACCGCGCCTGGTGCCTCTACTCCTCCCCGGTTACGCGTCCCACCTTTCGAGCCTGGGACAGGCTCGCACGTAAGGTAAACTTGACTACATTTCCATCTCCCCTGACTCCGCTCTTCATGAACCCTGCCTTCCCACCGGGGATGCATAATGGCTCCGCCTTGCGATGGGTTGCTGGGGGCTGCAAACGGCTCGGGCATCGGTTTGCTTTTGAAGGCCTTATTCCTTTTCGGGAACTCCAATCGGACTACAACCTGATCGCGTCTGACCTTTATCTGCACTCGCAGATGACGCACTGGATCTCTGGCCCGGAGATGCATCCTTTAGCGTTCCACCCGTTTTTGCCCTTTGAAAAATGGCTCCTGTCTAAGAATGACAACAAACACCTCATCTCTGAAATGTATTCCTTCCTTTCATTCCGCCCTCCCGCGCTGTCGCACTGTGGGTCAGAAACGTTGAGAGATGGAACTTGAACGCGAATTATCGGACAAGGAGTGGGAAGATGTTTATTACCGTGCGCACCACACTGTTTTCTTCGGGCCACACCGAAACCGCCTTCAAGATCGCGACATATTGGTACTATACCCCGGCTAGGCTCACTAAATGGCAACCAAAATGCGACGGTCTCTGCTGGCGGGGATGCGGTAGCCCAGGGACCTTGATTCACTTGCTTTGGCACTGCCCCAAGCTCACCCGCTACTGGGATAAGATCCTGGATGATATTGATGCTGCCATTGCCACCTTCATTCCCCGCCTCCCCGCCTATATCCTCCTGGGTCTCCCCAATGCGCTCACCTTTCCTTTGCACTCGCTTAGAGAACGCCAAATGGCGCTTGCGTTGAATGCTGCTCTGAGGGTTATCCTGGCGAGGTGGAAATCGGACAGGGTCCCGGAACATACACATTGGGTCCACCAACTTTGGAATCTCTTGGCCATGGAGAAGCTCTCTATGGCAGCAGCGAGGAAGAGTGCGGCCTATGCCAAGACTTGGGCCCCCTTCCTAACTACACTCACGGCAGAATTTCGAGAACTGTCCTGCCCACAATACCTCTGCATTCTCAAATTGATACCAGAGGGTGCTTCTGTTCTCCCCTGAACGCACAAGACCTAGGCCACATTGCTAGCTCCCGCGTTGACCGGCCAGTTCCCACATTCAGTCCTAAGCGGTGACATCCTTTCCTTCCCTTTTGGGTTCACTTACTGGGGAGACGGGGGATGTGGGGTGGGATTATGTCGGGGGTTTCTTTAGTTTGCTAAGTTTCGGTTTTTATTCCTGTTCACACGCGGCCTACACCGCTGGGCCTACAGCTACTTGGGAGCACCAGCGTTCCAGGCATCGCTTGGTTTACACTTTTTTGACTGATAAATTCTACACCTGGGTTCTGGTTGCTGCATTCCTTCAGACGCGGCCGGCCCTGTTGTGTTGTAGGCAGCTTTCCGTGTATAATCTTATGCAATACTTTCTTGTATCACATTTTGCCTGCTTTCATGGACTTAACTTGGCCGGCCCGCTGGGTTGTAGGCACCTTCACTTCATGTTTTTACATATTTTGCCACCAATAAAACGATTTAATACTAAAAGATGAAGAATTTGCAGGCAAAGTATCCACAAGAAACAGTTACGAAAGGTAAATAACTTGTTCTTTTGGTATAAAGTCTGAAAATGTCTTGCAGTGGTGGCACTGCATTTCCACAGGTAGGATATTCATATGAACTCATACCTAGATGACTGGCTGGTGAAGGTAATTCCTGCTCAAAATGCTATATACTACGTTCGGCAGACCACTGCCTTTGCTTATTACTGACTAATAAGAATTCACACTTTCACATAAGACAATTCCAGAGTGTTCTGGGTACAATATTGAACCTGCTTCTGGGGAAAGCGTAGCCGACATCCGAGAGGGTTATAGCCTCATGGCATTGATTTTCCCCCCACATGTGGGACTACTAAGGAGCTGCAGTGGACTATGGGGAGTTCGCCGGCCCTGCTCGATGGCAGGTGCCTGGACCCCCCAGGAAGCGGCAACTGGGCATCAGCCTTGTGGAGTTGGCACTTTGAGCTCTGCAATCCTCCTCTAGGGCTCCAAGTAAAGGCACAGCGGCCCTGAGGATAGGAAGTCACCCAGGGAAGGAGAGCTGGGTAAAGGGCGGGCAGGCCCCCCCCCCTGCACACAACTGGAGGGCTGTGGAAAGGCTGCACTGAGGGCCCCAAAGTAGTGTAGGCAGGGCTTTAAGTGGGATAAAAAAGCTGGGGGGGGGGGGGGGGGTGTCTCAAAGGGGCGTGGCCAATGCAATTAAGGGCGTGGCTTAAAAACACATACGCTACAAATTTGTGCTTAGCATAGTGTGTCACCCGACTTGTATTTTGCTGTTTCTGTCATTGCATCCAGACATATGATACACCAACTAACATCATACCTACAACAAGGCAGGACTATTGGCTTTGTCAATAGTTGTTAGTTGCATAAGATAAATAAGCAGCAACTATGGCTTGTTGTTTATAATATTGAAAAAGTTTCCACTTTAAGCCTTGCTGACACCACGACGATGTTGCTGCTCCTGAGTCTAAAAAATAGAAGGGAAATGCAGAGAGAAATTGACACTTTAAAGCATTTCCCTTCCCCTACAACGCTCACATGGCATGACGTCATGCCGTAACTTCTCCACTAGTGAGAAGTGAGCAGTGTGAGCACGTGCACATCCCTGTACCTGCTGTCACTGCAGTCCGGAAAAAAACGAACCGCCTGGTGTCAGGGCACAAAATAGTGCCCAATAGAGACCCGTTTTGAGGCCCCTATAAAAAAGAACTGCAGGTGCTCAGATCTTGAACGGGACTTGGAGGGGCCAGCGACGGGAGTGGTGGATGCACTCCCCCCACTTCTTTTTGGTGCGCAAATCGGCGCACGTGGCAAACAAATAGACTTCTAACACAGATGGGTGAGGGTGGCGTGGGGAGGGTAACGCCGCGCATACACATCACAGGTGAAGCCATATCCGGAAGGTGGGGGTGCTGGGGCTCGCAGTGATATAAGAGCCCAGAGCTGATGGGAGACCGCCACCCCTGCAGAGACAAGAGGACACAGTACCCCTCCTTTTTCCAGTGCATTTATCAAAACGCGTGGCCGAGCAGAGGCCAACGGAGAGACGGGCTGCCTGGTGGTGCCGGGTACGATCGCTGGGGTGTACGGTAACCCTGCCTGAGCAGCCTGAAGTGCTCCGTGGCCTAGAGCAGCGCTGGGCCACGACTACCATTTCCTGCCCCGGGGAGGGGGCTGATGCGAGGGCACAGATGTAACTGCTGATAGGACCAAGGATGACCATGCCAGGGTGAGAGCCGCAGTCGGATCCCTAGTAAAAGACAAAACCCCTTTGGCCATAGCACGAGCACGACTGTCTAGGAGCAGGCCCTGGGGAGGAAGAGACTGAAACTGGAGGCCACTAGGCAAGTCAACAGCGGAGGCCCACTGTCTGGTGGGGTCCCAGGAGGAGTAAGCGACATAGAGAGCTGCAGCAGCCGGAGCAGCCCTCCGTAGGGAGGACTTGCTTGGTGTATGGGCACTGACCTTGCCCATGCAGCTGGAGGCAGAGATAAATGAGAGGTCTCAGGGGCTACCTCATGAAGCGAGGCAGGCACAGAAGGACCCCACCGAGGTGGCCCTGGACCCGCTGCTCTAATTCTTTCAACTTACCTTAGACACAAAATTCTCAACACCATTGCAGATGCAAAGACCATGCTCCAGCTGGAGATTGGCTTGCTGTTGGTGGAACTGGCCCTAGTGTGGGCAGACCACCATAAAGTGGCTGTAAGAGTCAAGGAATCGGAAGTGGCCATAACTAAACTGCAACTGGCACAGAGGGCTATGAATGCACAACTGATTAACTTGACGGACATGGTGCGTAAGCTTGAACACAGGGTGGAAGATGCAAAAAGGTGATTTCGGTGCAACAATGTGAGAGTAGTGGGTCTTCCTGAAGGCTCTGAGGGTTCTTATATGGTGGCCTACCTGGAGACATGGCTATGAGGAGAGGAGGCTCCAAACCAACTAAGACCCTCGCTTGAGATGGCGCAGAGGGTCCCAGCCCAGCCGCCGTCCCTGGGGCACCCATCCAGACCAGTGGTAGCCAAGTTGTTGCACTATAAAGAGACAGACACCCTATTGTAATGCACACGTGAGGGGGGCCAATTCAGGGTGGGGCAAGGCAATGGACAGGTGACCCTGCTCCCAGACTTCTCAGCAGCTGACCAGGCCAAACGAAATTCATTCTTAGAGGTCAAACAGCCGCTACATAAGGAGGGTCCTCGCTACTCCCTCTTTTTTTCCAGTAAGGCTGAAGATAATGGTGTAAAGCAACTACCATCTTTGACAGGATTCGGAGGAAGTGTGGCCTTGGCTGGAGGGGCATCGGGTAGGAGAGGGGAAGCCAGCCCCAGCCCCTGCAGACGGAGGGGAGCGGCTAAGACACAGGAGATGCTCACGGGGGCCAAATGTCAAGAAAAACTGGTGAAGCCCACTAGAATGCAAGCGGGCAAGGATAAGGCAGCGGCCCTGCAGGTGACAGCGGAGATCACTGAGGCCAGGGTGACCAATAACAAGGAAGCATAAGCCTCATGGCACCGACTGGCGACTCAGATTCCGACAGGTCAGAGCAAGCTGATGACATCCCTGCGAACGTCACCCCTCAGATGGCGGACAAACTCCTATAGTGGAGCCACAGGACCAGCCCAGAAACTGCATAGTGGGGCACTCCGGCCAAGAGAGCCATGGAGGATTGCTGCTGAGGACGGGGGATCTGACCCCCTTGTGACTTATCCAGAGCCTCCAGTGGATACGATGAGGTCACAATGGGGGCCGGTGCTGTAAGACAGAGGAAGTGAACTTGGTTGGAGTTTGAGTCTACCCTAACTGCTGTTCCAGAGGAGGTGGAATGGATGACAAATGTTATGATTTCACTTTTGATCAACATTGTTTGGTTGGCCGGCCGTTCCTGGGGTGCTATAGGGCCGCAAGTAGTTTTATTATTTTTTAAGGCTTATAGGGGCAGGGTGGTGGGGGGGGCTTTGTGAGTGGGAGGCCAGGGACGTAGCACTACAGCCGTCATGACATCCTCACTATACACTTTTAAATTTATGAGATGGAATATTATAGGGACTGGGGCGTCGGCAAAGCACCACAAAACATAAAACACGTAACTTAAGAGGCGAGGGGTGCAAGTAGCCATGTTCCAAGAAACACATCATGAGAGTGAAGGCAGAACGACTGCACTTGGCAGGTCGACATGGCAGTTAAAATTGCGTGCGCAGACACTGCATTGGCAGGTGTGAGACACATCTGAAAGGCTACTTGTGTGTAGGCCCACTAGTAGCGTTTCTATTTACAGGCCTGTGGCAGACCTGCGCACATTACCAAGGACTTAGTAGTAAATCATATATGCCAATTATGGATACACCAATTCATAACACAATTTACATGGAGAGCATATGAACTTGTGCAGTGGTAAAGTGCCCAGAGTCCTAAAACCAATGAAAAATGGGTCAAAAACCGAAGGCCAAAAAGTCTGGAGGTAAACCTGCTAAAAATGCCTGGTCTAACAAGTAGTAAACCTTTTGCTGAATTAGATGTCTTATAACCTTTGAGTAGTAGCAATTCCCATTGGTGCACGTGAATCAAATAAATCAGTAATGTGTATGTTGCAGTTCAGAATTATAGTATGACTATTGATATTAATTAGAGAACTAGGTGGCAGGTTTTATGTTATTCCTTCAAGGCAATAAACAGAAAAATAACCAATAGAAAGAACAAAGGTTAACTTTCTCCTGCAAAGAAAGAGGAAAAGAGGTCAGAAGGGAATATGAGGCATCTGTTATGTGATTGACAGACTGTTTTTTATTGGTTATTTCCCATAGATTTCTGAGAAATGTAATATACTATTTAAAATGTGGATTTTTTAACAACGATTGGTTAACAAAGTAAAGAAAAATTTACAATTGAATCTATTCCAACATTCGTGACAAGAATTTTCAATTCTATTAGGACACAGAGGCGAGGATTATGCTTCTTTTTCTTTTACTCTACAAAACACAGCCAATCAAATTAAAGTTTCAAAAAACACTACATTTACCATGACTCCATAACAGTCACATGATAATCATAGAGACGCAGCTCTATATAACCCCTTTGTAGCGGTCCATCTTCCTCTTTCGTTTCTCCAGACTAAGGAACAGGTAAACAGTTCGACACTTAGCAATGCCGGGATATAAGTTCAAGACCCTGAAACACCAGGGAATCCATCAACATCGACTAGCACCATCTGCCCCAACGGAAACATTATTGGAACACGGTCCAACAGGACCCAACGGACCTTCGATGAAACCTCAGGAGTGTCTCCTCCAGAAATGAACTCTAAACCAACCAAGGAAGTCCCACAGCTTTGGAAAGTCAGTGACACTAGAGTCACTGATCTCCATTTCCTAGCAAGGAAGTAAAACAGTAAGCCATAAATAAAGGCCTCACTAAAGACATACCATAACTAAAACAGTGTCATCAGCGAGGGAAAACAATGGAAACACATAAGGCATCTGTAAGAAAGTGGCTCTGTATATACTGCACCAAAGTAAGGTTCAGTGTGCACAGAGTCCACAGTCCCAAGAGGTTTGGCAGAGGCTAAAGTTAGATATAACCTTACTCTCTAAAGTGGTAGCTTGGTCGAGCAGTAAGGCAGTATCAGAGGACAGTGTAAAGCATTTGTTGCACACACACAGTCAGCAAATGGTCTCACACACTCAAGAACTGAACTCGAGGCCAATGGTTTTGTATATAAAAATATATCGTTGTTTTATTTTAGAACCACAAGTAGGTATCAAAATACTTTCTCAGAATGAGATGCTTTAGTTAAATACTTTCAAATAAGCAGTAGACTTTTAAATGCAATAGTTACAGTTGTTGCAATAGGCATCACAAGTTAAACACAATTATAACATTGAGCTCAAGGGGGATTTTAAAGTAAATGCAATATCAATTACTTTGCATAGGTTTTTCTTACTCAGGGCTGGATCATGGATTTTGCCCTGGTGCATCTCCTGTAAACAGTTGAAAGAAATCGTTTTTGTTACGCAGACGATTTTTAAGGAATATTTGTATGTTTAAAAAATCGACAGAAGAATTTCTGGCAAAAACCAGGCCATGTTATCCTGTGGAGGAAAGTTTGGTTATCGGAAAATCACAGTTGTAATTGCTTTGTAGGGTCAGTGCTGGGCACAAAGATCCAGCACTGGGATCTCTCCTGATAACAGGTGAGTAATTTTGTTTTCGTTGATCGGGTGATTTTTAGTGAACATTTTAAAGTTTCAAAACTCGACAAACCAGTCAATGTTACCCTATGGAGGAAATGTAGGTTATCGGTTTTCAGGTAAGTACTCGACTGGCAGAGTTAAGGTTCTGGGCATAGACTCAGGGGTCCTCCCAGGGTCAGGTAGGTACAGTTGGTATACCCTCAGCGGCACAGTGGCAGCCGGGTGCAGAGAGAGTTAGGCCCAATGTTAGCCTATGGCGGGCAGGGGGCCTTTGGTTGGTGGCTGCTAGCAGGCAGGCCACGCGGCTGTGGAAGCTGGGCTCCTGGTCACTTACACAGGGCAAGTGGGGAAGTAGAATAGGACAGATGCTGCACTTCCAGGGGCACTCGGGCGGCTGGGTGCAGGGTGCTTTTGAGCCGTCGGGCGCTCAATGTATTTCAAAGGAGAAGCTGCAAGATGAACAAAGGCTGCAAGCTCGGGGACGGAGATTCTTAAGGTGCGACCACCACTTTGAGAGGTAAGTTGGGAAGCTGTAGGTTAGGTAGGCACCCAGGAGCTGGGCACAGGGGGCCGCAGGGCGCCGGGTGCTGGGGTGTCTTTTGGCGTCTGGAAATCATACCCTCTGCTGGTCGCAGTTGGAGGGGTCCCTGGTATTGAGGCTGCAGGCATCGTCAGTAGCGTCGAGGAGGGTCCTTGGGTGCTGGATTCTTGGTCACAGTCGCCGGGGGGACGTCCTCATGGTCTTTGTTCACTCAGGCACAGGCCGGGCTCAGCGGGTGCAGTGTGTGCTGGATTCACGGTTACTGGCTGGCACCAGGGGTTGTTGCTTGGTTTGAGCAGAACCACTGCTCGTGGGAGTCCCAGTCTTTTAGATGAGCAAGGCAGTCAGGTCCTCCGGGGTTTTCGAGGTTGCTGACCACTGGAGACGCCGGGATTTAGCAGGAGCAGGTTCGAGGGTCGACAGGCCGGTAGGGCTGGGGCCAAGTCAGTTGGTGTCGTCCTCTTGTTAGCAGCTGCACGGCAGGTCTTCTTTCTTCTTGTTCTTCTTCTTGTTTTGGATTCGGGATCTGAGGAAGGAAGGTTCAGGGTGCCCCTAAATACTAAATTTAGGGGCGTTACAGATAGGTAAAGGGCAGGGACCGATGGGTCCCTTCGCTGGGGTGGGTACACCCCCTATCCTGACACTCTCCATTGGGAGAGGGGCAGGAGCCTAGTCCTGATTGGGTAGGGCTCCCCATCGTCAAGATGGCGAGAGCCCGGAGTTGTGCTTCACCTCCCCTCCCCCACCTGAGGGGTGGTGTTGGCAGAGGCTGACAGACCCCTTTTCCTCACTTGGGTTTTCCCGCCAATCTTCCCGCCAGAGTGGGGGGTCAGAACCAGTGGGTGCCAGTTGCTGAGTACAGATAGTGGCCTGGAGAAGCTCACAAAGGCGGCATGCCTTTGAAGCTTCCCCCGCCCATCCTGGGGGAGGAGACCTAGCACCTCGCCCAGGATGTGCATTGTTGCAGACCCACGAGAGCGGATGGCTCTCTACGCAGGGGTCCAGCAACATGTCTGCTTGGTGGCAGCCTAGGCAGCCTCTCAGTCAGGATGCTGGTTGTTGGTTAGTTTTAGGGGGCATCTCTAAGACGCCCTCTGTTGTGCATTTTACATTAAATCCCACACTGCCATCAGTGTGGGTTTAATGTGCTGAGAAGTTTGGTACTAAACTTCTCAGTCTTCAGTGCAGCCATCATGGTGCTGTGGAGTTCGTAACGTCGACCTCCCAGCACCATATACTCTTAATGGCAACACTGCACTTGAATGGACCTGGGCACTGTAGGGGTACAGGGCTCATGCACCTTTACCCTCACCACTGGCATAGGGCACCCAGCTAGAGGGGTGACTGATGTATGCCAGGGCAGTGTTTTGTTCTGCACCCAGACACTCAGCCTGCAGAAGCAGTGTGTGTGTGTCAGGGTACAGGGCCTCTAAGGGTGGCACAATAAGTGCTGCAGCCCTTAGGGGCCTTCTCTGGTCACAGTGCCCTGGGTACCTAAGGTACCATATACCAGGGGCTGACATATGGCCAGAGATGCCAATTGGGTTCAGGCTTCAATACAGTTTTAGGGAAGGAACACAGGCCCTGGGCACCTGATTGGCAGGAGCCCAGGGCACACTCAGTCAAAGTACATCAGCAATTCAGCAACAAGTGGGGGCATACCATGCAAGAAAGATGGCACTTTCTCACAGCATCCAGCACAAAAGGCAATGCAATCAGTTTATACAGATAAATACAATGCAATGTGTGGGATAATCCTTGTGTCTGTGTCCTTAACAGAATTGAAAATTCTTCTCACAAATGATGGAAATTTTTGAATTATATGTCAGTAACAGAGGCTCAGATTATGCTTGTTTAAAGCTGAGCCACCACCACAGAAGCAACATCAACAATAGGCTTACAGTAAAAAGATTTAAAGGTGGACTCCGCTGACCAATTGGCAGCTTTAAGAATGACAGTTAAACTACAACCCAAAGCAAATTACTTTGAAGCCATTGCTTCTCTAGCTGAGTGAGCACCAAACACAGAGGTATCAATACCAACTTCACTCATAAGCCAACTCGCCAATCGTGCAAGTGGACTGAGGCCGCTGGGCAAAAAGGCTTCTGCAAAGCACTCAACAATTGTACCCTCATATCAATATGAAATTCAGCAGTACTCACCTCCAGAAGCCTTTAAACATTGCACAATGCAAAGTTTAGGTTTATCCAGAAAAGCTGGATAGGAAATCGAAGAAGAATTGCACTTAGTGCGACGAGAAATTGCAAAAGTAGCTCCTTCAGGAGAAAAAATCCTACCTACGAGATACAAAGCACGGACGTCAGACACCCGCTTACAAGAGATGAGACACAGGAGCATAATCAATTTGGCAGACAGTTGTTTCCTGGACAGATATTTCTTGTCTGGCCAAGACTCCAAAAATCACAGGACTTATGATATCATCCCACAAAACAGAATACTTAGGAAGAGGCGGGCTGACCATACGGATAAAACACAACAGTTTACAGACTATGGGGTGTTTGCCCACCGGCGTACCATCTACAGGCAAATGACCCGCCAATATGGTTGACCAAAAACTGTTAAACGATCTATATGCCAACCCTGCAAAAGCCAAGTAGGACAAAAATATTTATGATCAAACTGCAATTTGCTCCAACAGGATCACTGCACCAGCCACTCCAATGCTTCCAAGATGATTGATAGCGCTTGTGAGTGCTCGAGGATCAAACCTGACTGATGAAATCATTAGCCTCTTGCAAAAGTCCCAGGACGCACCACCTGTCCCTGAAACTCGAGAAGCTATGAGAGAGAGGTATCATAAGAAGATTAACAGATGAGGACAACTCCTGGGATCTCGAAGGAGATTCCAGCGGGACCGAATCAGATTTGGACAGGCACAGGTTAGCTCCAGGAGAACCGGAAACCATGCTTGCGCCCTCCAAAATAGAGCTACCAACACCAGGTCTGGTTGTTGATGGCACAACTGCATCAACACTCTGGGGATCATCAAAAATGGGATAAAGGCATAGCACAGGCTGGGAGTCCAGTCCTGAAGGAAAGCATCTGCGGCTTGGGCTTCCGGATTGGGGCGCCAGCTGAAAAAAGTCGGAAGCTGGCGGTTGAGGCAAGACGCAAAAAGGTTCACTGAGCAAGAACCCCATAGACAATTCAGTGCATGGAAAACACATTGATGGAGCCTCCAGTCACTGAAATAGCGAAGGGATGGGACTGCCAATCTGCGACGTTATTGCTCAGTCCCGGCAGATACTCTACCACAAACGATATTATATGCTGGAGACTAAAATGCCAAAAATCCTTGGCAATTTCCACCAGAATGCGGGATTTCGTCCCGTCCATCTTGTTCACATAATAGACCACCGAGATGTTGTCCACCTGAAGCAGAATGCAACAGTCAGCGTTCTATGGTGACAGACAGGGAATCGCAAATGAACCTGCAAGGAGTTCCAAGCAATTGATGTGGAGGGGCAGTTCTTTCTAGGACCAACGACCTCTAATCAAAAATGGTTGTAACGCGCCCCTCGACACCATCGGCTGGCATCCGACTCGATCACAATCTCCGGAGTTGAGCCAAATATCGATCTGCAATTCCAGGCTTCTGTGTGATACAACCACCATGACTTCTCCAACCTTGCCTCTTCTGGGAGGAGAATGTCGATTCTCACATTTATTTCATAAAGAATTATGATTTTATTAAAGACAAGGAGGCTAGCATTATGCATAATACCTTTATTCACCACTTCTGAGCAGCACTTTAGAGAACTTTAGAATAGAACCTTAACACCAAACAATT
Organism: Triturus cristatus; assembly: GCF_964204655.1. Taxonomy (NCBI): domain Eukaryota; kingdom Metazoa; phylum Chordata; class Amphibia; order Caudata; family Salamandridae; genus Triturus; species Triturus cristatus. Next base: position 820,674,666 of record NC_140579.1, on the reverse strand, counting down.
GAGAAGAACACTAATTTCCCATAATATTTTGACGTCCTCCATCCTCTTGTTTCTTCTTCTCCAAACTTCCTCTTGAACAAAACGTAACTTCTACTGTAAACTACCTCTTGCAACCACACAGATCCATAAATGAATCTTAATTTTCTGTAAATAATAAAACAACTTATTTAACAAAAAAACTCTATTCCATTACATAACATCCTCCTTCACCATTCTGTACTCTGCTTAAACATATTCTTAAATAAATACACCTCTTAAGAACTATCATCATAAAACACATCTACACTTCCTCCAAACCCAAAATCAGGGTGGGAGGGAGGAATAATGCTAGCCTCCTTGTCTTTCATAAAATCACTATTCTCTATGCAATAAATCTGTGAGAATCAACATTTTATGGCAAGACAGGAGGCTAGCATTATGTATGTTCAAAGCCAACTACAACTTTTTTTGCAACATGCTCATCAGGTTTGAAATAAAACTTCCTGAAAACCTCAGCATTTGACCAATCAGCACCTTTTAAGATGTCATTTAAATTTCCTCCATTCCAATATGCCTTATTAGCCATCGCACCCCTTCAGAATGTGCTGTAAAAAGATTCAAGTTCACAGCTGCCTCCTTCCTCCTTCAGAACTGACCTTACCCATCTAGCAATAGTTGCTGCTGAAACCGCCTTATAAGGCTTAACATACGGAATCAGCAACTGATCTACACAATCGTCTCAATACTCCAAAACCCTGCTCTCGCATTCCTTCAAACACTTGACTATACAAAGCTTCGGGTACGCATCCAACAAAGGATAAAAGACTGACCCTGGCATTGTCTTAGTTCTTCTCCAAATCTCAGCCATCACTCCTTGAGGCAGTGGTTAATTTGTAAAATAAAAGGTGCTGGGGCTCTCCCCAGGAGGCAGCACTAACAGGAGAAATGTGCTGTTGCAAACTGCCTCCTGACTAGTGCCCCAGCACTTATTATTATGAAGAGGACTTGGCCTTATGGCTAGAGATGCCGATTTCGGAGCTCAGGAACCGGGTTCGAGTCTCGGTGTGGCTCAGCATCCTGTGATTCTGGGGGAAAATCACGTGCATCCAAATGAATGTGTCCTTAACTGGTGCTATAAGTGCGGGTGCTGAGGATTAGGTGGCGGTGGTGAGCACCGGAAAGCACCGGCTCAAATTAAGCACTGCCTTGAGGTTGATAAAACCTAGAACTAACATTCTTTACATCTGACACTCTCTTGATTGAAACCAAACATAGCAAACTCGCACACTTCCAAGTTAATTCTCTCAGTCCCAGATACCTATTTGCAGGCCATCCTTCAAACAACTTAAATATCAAATTTACATTCCAAACCGAACCATACTTAACTTTAGAAGGTCTCTTTAACCTAATGCCCTTCATTGCTATACACACCACTGGGCTCTTTCTTATTGATACCCCCTGGATTAAGGCGTGCCCAGCCAAAATTGCTGACCTATAACAATTAATAGTCCTGTATGACAATCCTTTCTCAAACAGTTCTGCTAAAAAGTTTAATACCATCATCTCATCAGCCTCCATGGGATCCCTTTCCAGGCACCAACGTAACCATACTGACCATGCACCCCTATATCTCTTTCGAGTCCCAGGTGTCCACGAATCCTTGCGTAAAGCTGAAGCTGTTCCCAAAAACCCTAAAATCTTTTGAATCCCCTGATATCTTCCAAACTAGAAGGTTGAACAAACCTTTCTCCACCAAAGGATGATTTGTCCCTTCCTGTCCAATCAACATTCCACTCTAAGCCCTTATCAAAAATTGCTTCTCCCTCACCATCTCTAATACCGAAGGGAACCATGCCTGAGAAATCCAAAATGGAGTCACCAACACTATCCGTGTGACCTGTTTCAGTACCTGTATCAACACCCTCTAAATAATTGCAAACGGGGGAAAAGCATGCCCCATCCTCTCCTTCCAATTCTGAGTCAAAGCATCTACCTCTAAGGCCCCTGGATCCGGTCTCCAACTGAAGTAATGCTCCAACTGAAATGTCAGTCTGGAAGCAAACAGATCTATGTCCAGGTGACCTAAATTCCTCTGAATCTCCTGAAAGAGCAATGCTTTTTCTGTGCAAAATTCCCAAATATCCTGTGCAATTTCTGTCAATCTCCTGTATCTGCTTCTGCCTAACTTGTTTATATACGTGACTGCTGTGATATTGTCCATTTTCAGAAGAGCAGATCTCCCTTGGAACTGAGACCTGAAACTTTGCAAAGCAAAACTCCCTGCCTTCATTTCCAAATAATTTATATGTTCCATCCTGTTCCGAACTCCACTTGTTCTCTGATTTAAACATGTTGCTCCCCAACCAAAGTTGCTTGCATCTGTTTCCAACACAAAATCCGGTTTCGTACCAAAAACTGCTCGCCCATTCCAGGCTTCCAGACTTTCCAACCACCAAACTAGCTCTCTCCTGGCCTATTCCGTCATTGGTAAACAATCTCTGTACCATGAAGCAACTGCCAGACCCGAAGTCTTTAAACATTGCAAAGTTCTGTAATGCACATGCCCAGGATACACAGCTTGTATTGAAGAAGATGAAAGACCTATAACCCTTGCTGCCTCTCTCAAACTCACCATCTGTTTACTCGATAAAGATTTCAATTCCTGCTGAACCTTTTTTATCTTCTTTTCTGGTAACAACAAATTACCTTTGACTGTATCCACTACAAATCCAAAAAATTCTAAAGCTTGAGCTTGCTCCAAAATAGATTTCTCTACATTTATCAGAAACCACAAAGATTGCAACAGCTCTTTGACAGTCTCTAAATGTGACCTCACCACTGTCACATCCTGATTCATAATTAGTAGATCCTCTAAATACACAATCATCCGAATTCCCCTTTTTGTCAAAAAACCAACTCTGATCTCATCACTTTTGTAAAACACCATGGGGCTGAAGACAACCCGAATGGTAGGCAAACAAACTGATAGACATGACCTTCCCACCAGAATTGGAGATATTTCTGACTGTTTTTGGACATTGGAATAGTGAAATATGCATCCAACTTCACTAACCAATGTAAATCCTGTAAAACATCTCTCAACAGATGAATACCCTCCATCTTGAAATGCCTGTAAGTTACATAATAGTTTAGGTCCCTTAAATGTATCACTGGTCTCCATCGCTTGTCTTTCTTTCCTACCTGAAATAACATACTCACGAAATCTGCTTGGTCTTCTCCTACTTCCACAATTGTCCCCTTGAGAAGCATACTCTCTATTTCCTCCTTCACTATGTTTTTTTGCTGTTCGTTGAACCTCAACTCTCTTGGTTCCTGTATTTGCACTGGCTCTGAATTGAACTCTGTTTTGTAACCTGCTAAAGCCTCCAACACCGCGAGGGGAACGGCTTTGCTCCGCATTTGACCGCCGTGAGGGGAACAGCTTTTACCGGGAGATAATTGCCGCGAGGGGAGCGACAGAAAACTCCAATACCCAGCAGCCTCGCCACCCTGACGCTTTTATCACGCCCGGAGGCGTGATAAAAGCCATGCTCTCCTCCCGCATAACGGGACGCTTGAATTTTGGATTGCTGCCTTAATCCTGCCGAATCCACTGCCGTGAGGGGAACGGCTTTGCTCCGCATTTGACCGCCGCAAGGGGAGCTTTCAGCGGGAGATGATTGCCGCGAGGGGAGTGACAGAAAACTCCAATACCCAGCAGTTTCGCACCACCCAGACGCTGTTCACACACCTGGAGGCGTGATAAAAGCCAAGCCTTCCTCCCGCATCACGGGACGCGCGCGGGCGTGCCCGGGCCATGCCCGGGCAAAGCCCGGGCCAAGGGCGGGCCCGGCTGCGCCCGTCAGCGACTGACAGAGGCCAGGCTGGGCAACCCCTCTGACGTGTGGAGGCCAGCATGGGTAAGCGTAAAACAACTTGCTCAAATGATCTAACAAAGACTAAAGCTAAAATTCCCTGAAATTGTGTTTCTATAATGTCATATTTAACCAGCGCTGTTGGGGCAATTACAATGGAGATCCACAACATAGAAGTCCAGCTGGGGATGGGTGAGGGGAATGAGGGGAATGAGGCTGTTAATATTCCCTCATTGGTAGCCCCTTGTACATCAGGAACTGACTTTGTTTTGGATATCTCAGCGAGGGCCCATGATTCTATTCAAGGGGGAAAAAGTTTGCCGCATTCAACTCAGGTATCCTCCTTGGGGATTGTTAACAATACGTCCGTGACTTCACCATCTGAACTGTTTTCAGCACCTATGAGGAAAAAAAGAAAGAAAGGAGCTAAGGGTGGAGCCAATAAAAAAGTTCCTGCCCCGCAGGTGGTGCTAGGCAGTCACCTAATTGATAAAGAAAGGCAACTCTCTCAATCTGGAGTTATACCCATGGATATCTCTATGAATATTATTATGACACATATTGACACTTTATTTGAGACATTGGGAGTGGAATTAATAAATTGCATGAAATATGGGGTAGGTGGAATTATGAAAAAATTGTCTTATCTTGAGAACAATTGGGAGGGGGCAGCCCGTTTGAACACCATTCCGAAAGGAAACGACAAGGGGGGAAATGGACGATGTGAATCATCCTGTAAGAATGGTAATTTAAATATGGGCAGAGGGATTACCGCAGATGAAGAATATGCTAGTACCTCGGTTCTTGGCTCCCAGAAACCTATCGAGCCCCCCCAGGAAATTAGAAGAGATTCCACTCAGTTGGGTAATACAGAGTCTCATAGGAGAGTCGATACTGAATCTATGGTTAACTCATCCAAGCCGAGAGGCTTGGTGAAACATGTAATGCTCCATTTGCCTCCGGAAGCTACACCTTTAGTTGCCATTCTTACTGGGGTACCCAACCTTAAGGTAAACTCCAGGGAATCCACAGAAGATTGAATACGTACAGTTAAATTTTGGTGCTCCAGCCACTCCGAGGGAGGTTTAAAGGCGTCCCCTCATATCATAATGACCAGATGCGTCGACTGGGTAGGCCACTGTCCTAAAAATATTGAGGGAGATTGTGTTGTGGTCAATTTTGATAGAAAGGATGTAGCAGGTTGGCTTTTTGGGGCTGCACAGCATGGTGAAAATGGGGGAATTAGAGCATTCCCACTGGGGGCGTTTTATCCACCTAAAACATCTATTACTGTCAGCAGTAATCCCCCAGGTGGTGGGAGTGCCCCCAGAAATTTGGGTGGGTTTACTTGGGGAACACAGGGGGACCCTGGCTTAGCCAATTCCCCTACAGCAACTACTCTTGTCTGTGATGGTGGCATGGGGTTTGCCAACTTCACTGCCTGTCCCAACACTTTGGGTAGGTACAGACAGGAGCCCTACATCAATGGTAGAAAAGCTGAGGCCTACAGAGACACTGGAGCTAGCATCACTATGGTGGCCCATTGGCTAGTTCCCTCTGAGCAGCTTTTGCCTGGTTGCTCCTACCAGGTAACTAACATTGATGGCAAACAGAACAGTCATTCCATGGCAGAGGTGTGTCTCAGCTGGGGAGGTGTCACTGGCCCTAAAAGGGTGGCAGTGTCCCCAACCTTGCCTGTAGACTGCTTACTGGGGAATGACTTAGAACTCTCAGCTTGGGCTGGAGTTGAACAAGACACCCATTCTAAAATGGTAGGCCTTTCACAAAAGGGTAGTGGGGTTGTGCCAGCCACAACCCCTGTCCAAGTAGATTTCCTCCCTGAAAAGGTTGGAAGGGCAGTGGTAGCCACAGCCCAGACAAAGACAGACTTCCCTGTAGAGACTGGCAGAGCTGTGACAGTCACAGCTCAAACCCAAACTGAGTGCCCCCCTGAAAAGGTCAGCAGGACTGTAATGGTCTCAGTCCATACTCAGACTGACATAGGTGTAGTGAAGCCTGAAACTATGGATCACTCCACACAAACAGAGAGTAGTGGGGAGGAAGAAAAGTCTCCCTCTCCCCAGACATTAGGAAAAGGTCAGCCTCCTCAGGGATCTGACCTCACCCCTTGTGAAGGAACTGCCCCAGAGGTAGCCAGGCCTGGTTTGGCAGAGCCTCTGATGTCAGTGGCCCCTTCCAAGGTGGGACCCAGTCTGGTGCAGGTAGCCTGCCTCTCTCTACCCTGCCTCAGTCAGCCCAGGGCTGCAGAGGTCAGGGAGGCCAGTGGCCCCCAAGAGGGCCCCTGTCCACAAGAACCCCCCCATCAAAAGAATGAGGATTGCCTGGCTAGTAGCCCTAGCCAGGTGATGGTTAAACACATTCCTGAGGGATCCCCTTTACAGGTAGTTAGGGACCTCCCCCAGAGGGATTCTGTTGGGCACAGGCAAACCTGGGACCTTAGGGCCCCAAACCTGACCTGTCCCTCCAGTAAGCCCACAAAAGGGACCCAGCCTCCAGCTTAGGTAGCCAGAGGCTGACCCTGAGAGCACAGTGCAACTCAGTTAAGGAAAGAAAGGCATCCATGGTGGAGGATGATTGGAGGAAGCGGAGGCCTCACTTTGAGGACACTCACTTCAGTACTCCATCTCAACACCAGCCTTTTACTTTGCAAAGACACACCAAAGGTAGAGATTCCCTATGATACCTTTGGGGTGATGGATTGCTTAGTGGACCATGAGACAGGGGGTAACCATGCCAGTGCTGGTTCTTCCTTATATGGCCACTTAGACAATATAGGCTTACCTAGTCAAGGTCAGCCTTATCTCCCTTCGTTTGGGGGGGGGGGGGGGGTTGTGTAGGAAGGTGGATATCTGACTATGGTTACCCCCAAATTTTTGCCTAGTGTCTAGCTGGTTTTTCGACTTAGTTGGCCTGAGATCCTGCCATTCAGGATCTCAGTCTATCTGCTCTCTCTTTAAAATGGACTCCATGTACCCTAGGTACATACACAATTGGTAAGGATCACCTTATTGGACCCTGTACAGTGTACCCTAGGTACCCAGGGCATAGGTGTACCCTAGGCCTCCCAGGGGCTGCAGCATGTATTATGCCACCCCTGGTCTGGCCTTCCAATTTGACACAACTGGCTGATCACTCAGCTGGGGTAAGTTGGTGTATCCACCTCTTACTTAGGTGTAGTATACCTATACCTAACCTTAAATGGAACACATGTTAACCTATAAGTCACTCCTATGGCAGGCCTTAACAATCCTGAAGGCAGAGTGCTTGGTTTCATGTGAGATGGTGCTCTGACATGAGCTGAGCCTGTCTGCAGTAGTCGGAACAACTTCCTTCTACCGTTTCCAGATATCGCCATACCATATACTCTTAAGTGCATTATGAACCTCGCGGTTAAATGCTATCTTTGGTTTGGCTTTATCAAAACATGTCGAGTAAGGTGTCATACGAATTGGAATACTAACCCCTCGCCAATTCTGGCGACGGGGTTAGCATTCCACCCTTCTAGAGGGACACGACATGTACAGTACCTGAAACCCGGGTAAAATCATACATAGCCTCAGCTCCACAAAATGGACGCTGCCACCACAGACACAAGTCTGCCCTCCTGCTGCTGGGAGTCCTTCCAGCTTGGGAGACGTGGACAAAGGGTTTCCTGCCAGGGGAGGTGCGAGCACCACCCCAGACAGGATTTTGTGTATTGGTCAGGTAGGGCTTGAATAGAATCAGACATGCCTGAGGCTCACAAGGAGCCTCAGTGCATATGCCAGTTCAAACCGGTCCTGGGGCACACCAGCCCCGGACCTGGGGCGAGCTGGACAAAGGATTGGGGGTGTAACCACCCCCCTTCCTGGTCCCACCCTTATGGAGGGACCTAGCAGGTAGTCCGGCCCCTAGAATCCGCTTAAAGGTAAGAGCTGTGTCCTAAGACTTCAGACATCCTGGAATCAACTTAACACTAAGAAGAAGACGGGAACTTCGACGCTCTGCTGCACAGAGGACAGAAGGAATTCTCGCCTATGGTCAGGGAGTGACGATCATGCTAACGCAAGCACCAACCAGCGAATCGACATCTGCTTTGCCGCCACCTCCTGCCGGAGCCCGAGCCCAGAGACCAACAAGAACTGGACCTCCAGACCTCTCACAGCCCAATCCACAGTCCCTGCAAAGAAGGAACCCGTGGAGGCACCGAGATACGTGGAGCCAGCCATCTTGAAAAGACACTTGACAAGCTGCAAGCGCAACAACAGAGGCTCCCTCCAAGTTGTGCTTTGGGTCCTGAGAAGCCCAACATCCGAGCAGCATCTGCACCAAAGGTGAGCCCTCCAGCATCTCCACGATCTGCGTGGGGCCCCTCTGCACTTTGCATCTTGATGCGCCTGCCCGGTCCCTGGCCCGTTGGCTAGTGGCCATTTTGGCAACTTATCTTGAAAACTACGATGCTGGTCTGGTTGCTCCAGACTGGCCCCTGCTGCCCTCCAAAGGAGCAGCCTCTCTGACCTTGCTGGTCAGAACCATCAGCTTTCTTCATTTCCTATGACTCCTGCTTTTGCCAAGGCTTGTTTGCTTCCTTTGAGTCGCCGACACTGCCGACAGCGAGAGCCTGCGTGGGACAGCTCGTGAACTGACTCCTGGACGTCGTCGACCTTCAGGGACCACATGGCTGCAGAGACAAGCTGCACCTCTTCACCTGTTTGCACCCGACATCGCCTGGTACCTACCTGGTGCCACGCCGGTTACTGGCTAGTGACTGTGAACACTGTCCCCTCTGCTTACAGGTCTTCTACAACTCCGATCCACCCTTGGATCCACCGCATCTGTTCTGGAACGGCCGCCTGCAGCATCTTTGTCACCAGGCTCCATTGAACAGATAGACGAAACCCAACGCACTTCGAGACCTATGCACCCGCTTCCTGTGGGTGAGGTAAAGCTGGCACTCCGGTGCACAAGTGTAGAGTGACATCTTTAATGTTTAGATCTGAAGTCTTGATTTCGTAGTTCAACCAGAAGACCCTTTTAGCAGTAACTTTTGAACTTTTACGCACAGATTGAAAACCTATGGGAGCCCGCGTGTAACTTTCCTCACTGCACACGCGACCCGTGGACCTCCTGGTGACTAACTAACGTTAGCTCCTTGTAGGCCCAGCGATTCTAGAGGCCCTAGGCCTTTTCCCTTTCCTAGTCGTGGTACTTATACCACTATTTTAGTATATGGTTTGAGCGGCCACCAGGGCCTATCCATATAAAGTGCAACTTCTGTATATTGTGATACTTTCTTGTTTAACGATTTGTGCTCCTGTGCTCATAAAGAGTGTAGGGGATACTTTGAGTAATAAATACATATATATTTTGAATATATATCTGTGTGGTGTCCTTACATTGGTATAAAGGGGGGTTACATATGGTAAAACAGCCTGCTTAAGAAGCTTTAACGAGTTTAGCCTCAAAGACTGCTTAGCCTACGCTACCACTAGGGCAGCTAGTCCGAAAAGGTTGACTTACAACCACACCATAAGGGTTGCTTGGCATGGTACAAGGTGGTCACTTTAACTAGTGAACATCATATACCAGGCCAACTTCTCACACACTGCTTTTCCATTATGAATATTTTTGGGAAATACAAGCATACATCAACATGTTACTAAATGATGCTGCAAAGATATGGTACATAAAATCTTACAGTAGTTAAGCAAAATGTTTTTTTTTTCCTACTTGCATTTTTTTGTGAACATTTTATTTTGAAAGCAAAGAATCATCACTCTTGCTTTCAAGTTTCGGCAAATATTGCATATAATCAGAGAGCATTCTGGGAGCATTATACATAGCCTCGTATTACTAAACTTTGAAAACGTGTTTACACATTTATACTGGAACCACGGTCAGTAGTGCAGGCCGAGCCTACAACATTTACTTTTAGTGCTCACCCTAATAATAAAAGCTTTGCATTAATGAACCATAAATACAAGCTTGAACAGCATTTAACACATGGACACAAATATTACCTTAACTTCAGATATTGCCCTTTCCTGATCTGTAATGTGTTACTGTAAACTGGCAGCCAAAGGGTTTGTGCTGTAGGGGGTTGGGCCTACTTGTCCCAAGGACAAAATACACATGAAAACTTGTTGCCCTTGACCCCAAACAATATGTCCTGGGCGTCGGCTATAGGAATTCCACATCCCTGTCCATTCCTTCCTCAGATCACGAATCCAAAACAAACAAGAAGAACAAGAAGAAAGAAGACTTGCCGTGCAGCTGCTAACAAGAGGAAGACACCAACTGACTTGGCCCCAGATCTACAGGCCTGTCGACCCTCGAACCTCCTCCTGCTAAAGCCTGGCGTCTTCAGTGGTCAGCAACCGAAAAAAAACCCAGAGGACCTGACTGCCTTGTGACTCTAAAAGACTGGGACTCCCACGAGCGGTGGTTCTGCTCAAAGCAAGTAACAAGCCCATGGTGCCAACCAGGAACTGCGACTTCTGCACACTCTGCACCCGCCAAGCCTGGCCTGTGCCGGAGTGGACAAAGACCACGAGGACGTCCCCCCGGTGACTGTGACCAAGAATCCAGCACCCAAGGACCCACCTCGACGCTCCTGAAGACACCTGCAGCTTCAAAACCAGGGACCCCTCCAACCGCGACCAGCTGAGTGTAAGATTTCCCGACGCGAAAAGACATCCCTGCACCCGGCGCCCTGCGGCCCCCTGTGCCCAGCTCCTGGGTGCCTACCTAACCTACAGCTTCCCAACTTCCCTTTCGAAGTGGTGGTCGCACTTGAAGAATCTTCGTCCCCGAGCTTGCAGCCTTTGTTCGTCTTAGAGCTTCTCCATTGAGCGCCAGACGGCTCAAAAGCACCCTGCACCCAGCCGCCCGAGTGCCCCTGTCAGTGCAACCTCTATCCTAATCTACTTCCCCACTTGCCCTGAGTAAGTGACCAGGAGCCCAGCTCCCACAGCCGCGTGGCCTGCTAGCCAGCAGCCACCAACCAAAGGGCCCCTGCCTCCCATAGGATAACATTGGGCCTAACTCTCTCTGCACCCGGCTGCCCCTGTGCCGCTGAGGGTGTAACAACTGTACCTACCTGACTCTGGGAGACCCCTGAGTCTATGCCCAGAACCTTAACTCTGCCAGTCGAGTACTTACCCAAAAGCCGATAACTCACTTTTCTTCCATAGGGTAACATTGACTGGTTTCACTTGGAATTTTTCAAAGTGTCGAGTTTTGAAACTTTAAAATATTCACAAAAAATCAGCCGATCAACGAAAACTAAATTACTCACCTGTTATCAGGAGAGATCCCAGTGCTGGATCTTGGTGCCCAGCACTGACCCTGAAAAGTAATTACAACCGTACTTATCGATAACTTGATTTTCTTCCACAGGATAACATTGCATGGTGCCTGGTGTCAATTCTTGAAAAACACAAATATTCCTTAAAAATCGCCTGTGTAACAAAAACAAATTATTTCAACTGTTTATAGGAAATGCACCAGGGTTGAATCTAGGATCCAACCATGAGTAATAAAATCATACGCAAAGTAATTGAAATTGCATTTACTTAAAAACTCCCATTGAGCTCAATGTTATAATTGTGTTTGAATTGTGTTGCCTATTGCAACAACTGTAACTATTGCATTTAAAAGTCTATTGCTTATTGAAAGTACTCAATTAGAGCATTTCATTCTGAGAAAGCATTTTGATACCTACTTGTGGTTCTAAAATAAAACAATATATTTTTATATACAAAACAATTGGCTGACTGAGTGTGCACAACAAATGCTTTACACTGTCCTCTGATACTGCCTTACTGCTCTACCAAGTTACCACTTTAGAGATTTAGGTTATATCTAACTTTAGCCTCTGCCAAACCTCTGGGGACTGTGGACTCTGTGCACACTGAACCTTACTTTGGTGCAGTATTTACAGAGGCACTTTCTTACAATGTGCGCGCTAAATTAGTGATGTTATGGATATGTGTATAGTGCTGTCACCCCGTGGATGAAGATAGGACGACTTTTGTACTGAGTACGTAGAGAGGCCTAGTACATGATGTTGAGGGCATCGTGACAATGTTGTGCGAAGCTGGATGTATAAACAAAGTAGTTTCAGATAAACGAATCCAACATTATCGTGCATGCAAATGTGTGCAAAATTTCATTGCTGAAACGTTATTTCCTTGGACAATGTAAGGAATAAGCTGCCTTGCTATGTGGACCAAACTCGGGAACTTAACACAATGATTTTTACAAGACAATGGTTTGTTTCAGCGAAGAAACACATATGTTCAAGCTGTGCCCAGGGTCGCAGTTTCCTTGCAGTGGCCCTCTAGATGGATTTTCTATCATGGTGGATGATCTATAATAATTGAAAACAGTGAAAAATATAGAAAGAAATGTAATTTGTTTTCCAGAACTTTAATTTTTTTACTTAAATATAACACCCAATCTTTATAAACATTTTAACAATGCACATTCATATTGTTTTACAACTATAAATAGGGTATCTTTACGTGATCAATCTCTATGAACAGTAATTTTGTGGGTATATATATATATATATATATATATATATATATATATATATATATATATATATATATATATATATATATATATATATATATATATATATATATGTACAGAGACATAACTATATAAATAAACTCCTCAAAATGATATTATATTTATATCTACTAACTTCACTATATGCATGTGTGTATAAATAACTTTGTGCTGCCACTAACCCTCCCACTTGCCATGCATGGTCTTCTGAGCTGCCATGGCCCCTCCCACCTTCCCTGTGTGGTCAGTTAGCTGCCCCTGACCCCCTCCCACCTTCCCTCCATGGTCTGTGTGTATGCCATCACAGTCTCACTGTTGCTCTTCATGGTGTGTCTTGCTTCTGGTGCCCATCCTGCCTGACCTCCATGGCTATCTTGCTGCTCCTGCCCTGCCCCCTTGCCCCCAGCCCTCTGTTTACATGTGCAGACCCCTACTCCCTCCCTCCTGGCTTGTCTGTTCCATTGTAATGCCCCTGATCCGTCCCTCCTGCCCTTTATGGTCTGTTATGCTGCAGCTTTCTCTCCTGTCTGTCCATTATGGTCAGCTAGCTACCATTGCCTCTTGCCCCTCTGTTCTCTGTTGTCCATGTGCATGGTCCTGTCCCCTCCCTCTTGCTTTCTATGGATTGTTGTGCTGCACTCCCGTCCCGCATGCCCTGTGTGGTGTATTGTACTGCTGCAAACCCTGATGCCTGCCCTGCAGGGTCAGTTTGGTGCACCTCTCCATGTCCCTCCTGTCCTCTGTTATCCAAGTCCATGTCCCTACCCCATTTCCTTCCATGATCCAATGTACCATACTTGCGAACATTTTAAACTTGGTAAGAGGGAGATTTTGAAAAAAAACTGGGGTATTGATTTTCCCCTTTGAGTTACATTGAAAAAGAGGAGATTGTAGACAGGAGACAGATCAAATAAAGCCCATTTGAGCTTAAAAACATTGGACGTTTCCTGGCTGAATCGGGTCTGTTGGCATGTATGGTTGTACTACCATTGCCTCTTCCTTCTGCCCACAATGGTCTATTACATTGCCACAGCCTCTCTTGCAAGTCTTGTATTGTTGGTTTGTTGCCCCTGCCCCCCTTTCCACTGCCCTCCAGTCTGTTGTGCTGCCATGGCCCTTCCTGCCTGCTCAGTGTGGTTAAATTGTTGCCTTTGCACCCTCCTACCTGCCTTCAATTTTCAGAGTCCGTGCCCCTGGCCTCTGCCTCTCAACAGTATCCTAATGAACAACTAGATTGCTAACATTCTATATTTATTACAAAAGTGTGGAACGACTGACGTCATCTTGATGTAATCAAAACTGTAATACCTAGAGCATTTCCTTTAGAAATAACATATATATGAGAGGGTCTTATTGGCATCAAAATTATGGTTAGTGCTCTAAAAGACTAAAATAAGGACATATTTTCTGAGTTTTCAAATAGCGACAAAGCACTTTTAAATTATTTGTTATCCTTATGTTTTTTTATCCAGTTGACCACTTGATTAAATGTTGCACTTAGGGGAGAGGATGTGGTGTTACTTCCAGAACTGCAGACTTTGCAACTGGGGAGCCAGGTTGGAGTTTCTGCTTCAGCTCGACATTCTGTGATTCTGGTCAAATCACTTAGTCTCCCCATGTCTACAACCAAAATGAATTTGTTCTTGTGTGATGTGACCAATGCTCATGTAAAGCACTCCAATACCTGACAAGTCTGCACTATATAACACTGCAAAAACACAAAATAATAAGTGTTTTGCACACTTCTGTTATTGGGCTATATCTGGGCTACATCTGGGTGATTTTGGGCTACATTTGGGCTCTTTTGTCTCCGGTGGCCATCTTGGGAGATTTATTTGTTATGAAGTTTCCTAATTTCCTCATGTACTGCAGTCTCCTCAGTAGGAAATGCTTTCAGTTTTTTACTTTGATTCCATCATGAAGGTATTCAGATATGTCACACATTTGCCATAAATTCTGAAAGTTAGCACTCTAGTTGCTCATTAGATCACTGTAGTAAAACTACTGTTCACCATGGAAGTCTGCTCCTGGTATTAAAAGTGCATGTTTCAGTCTGCATGTCAGATTTTTTTAATGAAATAGAAGAGGATTTGAGAAGTCACTCAAAATGTGCCCTAATTTTCTTTCTTCAGCATTAATCATAATTTCTATGGCAAAATGAAGCCCCTCATTGTGTTCCTTTTTAAATTAAATGTTTTAAGTGTTACCAGTTTATTCCAATCAAGATGGCTTCAGGTGTGCCATACTTTTGTCATAATGAAGACAGTAAGCGCTCTAGTTGTTTTTAAGAACACTCTAGGACATTCTGTCATTGGGCTATACTTGGGCTACATCTGGGTGATATTTGGGCTACATTTGGGCTCTTTTGTCTCTGGTGGCCATCTTGGGAGACTTATTTGTTATGAAGTTTCCTAATTTCCTCATTTACTGCAGTCTCCTCAGTAGGAAATACTTTCAGTTTTTTACTTTGATTCCATCAAGAAGGCATTCAGATGTGTCACACATTTGCCATAAATTCAGAATGTTAGCACTCTTTTTGCTCATTAGATCACTGTAGTAAAGCTACTGCTCACCAGGGAAAACTGCTGCTGGTATTGAAAGTGCATGTTTCAGTCTGCATTTCAGAATTTTTTAATGAAATAAAAGAGGATTTCAGAAGTCAAAATGTGCCCTAGTTTTTCTTTCTGCAGCACTAATCATACTTGTAATGGAAAAATGAACCCCCTCATTTTGTTCCTTTTTAAATTAAATGTTTTAAGAGTTACCACTTTAATCCAAGCAAGATGGCTTCAGGTGTGCCATACGTTTATCATAAGTAGGACTGTTAGCGCTCTAGTTGTTCTTTGGAACACTCTGGTAAGCTGCAGTAGAACACAGAGGAATCAACTGACAGTCTCTGCCCTTGTTGGATGTACATGTTTTACTGAGAATGTCAGACTTCATTCTCACATGACTGAGAAAGATAATGTGAATTTACAGAAAATAAGCTCTCAGTTTAGCTTATAGATCACCTTCCAAACCTCTGTGGGAAAAGCATGAGAAAATATTTTTCTCTCACTCGTGATATCCCAGCAGAAGGCTTTTTCACATGGTGAAATCACCTTAGAACATACCACAATTCCTAAAATGAGTATGGTACCATCAACAAATGATTTATAATGTAACTAAAGTCTTAAAACCTTTTATTAACTGCAATGCTTTTTAATGAGGTGCTATCATGTATATTGGTCCCAAGATGACTGCCAACACTTCTTGGATGAAGTGCTGACAGCCAATCAGATCTCAGGATGAGATGTGTGGTTAGGCTCCGCCCACATATATATATGATTTTACTTTTGATTTTCTCAGGAACTACTGAACAGATTGACACCAGACCTGCAAAGGCCACTTCCCTGAGCTAAGGACTACCTCTCTGCCAAATTTCAAGTAATTCTGTTCAGCCGTTCGGGCTGTACCTTGGACTAAAGGTCCCTAAGGAAAATTGCATGGGGAAAACGTGTTTTGGGACCCCCCTTTTTTCTCAGCCCCCGCTTGACGAATCCCCCCGAGACTTTCAGGGTAGGAGCGGAGCGCCCCACCTATTTTGAAAATTTCGCGTGGATTCGTCAACCGGCACCAAAGTTATTCCAAATAGAATGTTGCGGATTTCCTATGGAAACACGGTCCTAACTATAACTATCTACTGGCGACCGCCAGTAGATAATATATATATGTACAGAGACATAACTATATAAATAAACTCCTCAAAATGATATTATATTTATATCTACTAACTTCACTATATGCATGTGTGTATAAATAAATATTATCTACTGGCGGTCGCCAGTAGATAGTTATAGTTAGGACCGTGTTTCCATAGGAAATCCGCAACATTCTATTTGGAATAACTTTGGTGCCGGTTGACGAATCCTCGCGAACTTTTCAAAATAGGTGGGGCGCTCCGCTCCGCTCCTACCCTGAAAGTCTCGGGGGGATTCGTCAAACGGGGGCTGAGAAAAATGGGGGGGTCCCAAAATGCGTTTTCCCCATGCAATTTTCCATAGGGACCTTTAATCCAAGGTACAGCCCGAACGGCTGAACAGAATTACTTGAAATTTGGCAGAGAGGTAGTCCTCAGCTCAGGGAAGTGCCTTTTGCAGGTCTGGTGTCAATCTGTTCAGTAGTTCCTGAGAAAATCAAAAGTAAAATCATATATATTTGTGGGCGGAGCCTAACCACACATCTCATCCTGAGATCTGATTGGCTGTCAGCACTTCATCCAAGAAGTGTTGGCAGCCATCTTGGGACCAATATACATGATAGCACCTCATTAAAAAGCATTGCAGTTAATAGAAGGTTTTAAGACATTAGTTACATTATAAATCATTTGTTGATGGTACCATACTCATTTTAGGAATTGTGGTATGTTCTAAGGTGATTTCACCATGTGAAAAATCCTTCTGCTGGGATATCACGATTGAGAGAAAAATATTTTCTCATGCTTTTCCCACAGAGGTTTGGAAGGTGATCTATAAGCTAAACTGAGAGCTTATTTTCTGTAAATTCACATTATCTTTCTCAGTCATGTGAGAATGAAGTCTGACATTCTCAGTAAAACATGTACATCCAACAAGGGCAGAGACTGTCAGTTGATTCCTTTGTGTTCTACTGCAGCTTACCAGAGTGTTCCAAAGAACAACTAGAGCGCTAACAGTCCTACTTATGATAAACGTATGGCACACCTGAAGCCATCTTGCTTGGATTAAAGTGGTAACTCTTAAAACATTTAATTTAAAAAGGAACAAAATGAGGGGGTTCATTTTTCCATAACAAGTATGATTAGTGCTGCAGAAAGAAAAACTAGGGCACATTTTGACTTCTGAAATCCTCTTTTATTTCATTAAAAAATTCTGAAATGCAGACTGAAACATGCACTTTCAATACCAGCAGCAGTTTTCCCTGGTGAGCAGTAGCTTTACTACAGTGATCTAATGAGCAAAAAGAGTGCTAACATTCTGAATTTATGGCAAATGTGTGACACATCTGAATGCCTTCTTGATGGAATCAAAGTAAAAAACTGAAAGTATTTCCTGCTGAGGAGACTGCAGTAAATGAGGAAATTAGGAAACTTCATAACAAATAAGTCTCCCAAGATGGCCACCAGAGACAAAAGAGCCCAAATGTAGCCCAAATATCACCCAGATGTAGCCCAAGTATAGCCCAATGACAGAATGTCCCAGAGGGTTCTTAAAAACAACTAGAGCACTTACTGTCTTCATTATGACAAAAGTATGGCACACCTGAAGCCATCTTGATTGGAATAAACTGGTAACACTTAAAACATTTAATTTAAAAAGGAACACAATGAGGGGCTTCATTTTGCCATAGAAATTATGATTAATGCTGAAGAAAGAAAATGAGGGCACATTTTGAGTGACTTCTCAAATCCTCTTCTATTTCATTAAACAATTCTGACATGCAGACTGAAACATGCACTTTTAATACCAGGAGCAGACTTCCATGGTGAACAGTAGTTTTACTACAGTGATCTAATGAGCAACTAGAGTGCTAACTTTCAGAATTTATGGCAAATGTGTGACATATCTGAATACCTTCATGATGGAATCAAAGTAAAAAACTGAAAGCATTTCCTACTGAGGAGACTGCAGTACATGAGGAAATTAGGAAACTTCATAACAAATAAATCTCCCAAGATGGCCACCGGAGACAAAAGAGCCCAAATGTAGCCCAAAATCACCCAGATGTAGCCCAAATATAGCCCAATAACAGAAGTGTGCAAAACACTTATTATTTTGTGTTTTTGCAGTGTTATATAGTGCAGACTTGTCAGGTATTGGAGTGCTTTACATGAGCATTGGTCACATCACACAAGAACAAATTCATTTTGGTTGTAGACATGGGGAGACTAAGTGATTTGACCAGAATCACAGAATGTCGAGCTGAAGCAGAAACTCCAACCTGGTTCCCCAGTTGCAAAGTCTGCAGTTCTGGAAGTAACACCACATCCTCTCCCCTAAGTGCAACATTTAATCAAGTGGTCAACTGGATAAAAAAACATAAAGATAACAAATAATTTAAAAGTGCTTTGTCGCTATTTGAAAACTCAGAAAATATGTCCTTATTTTAGTCTTTTAGAGCACTAACCATAATTTTGATGCCAATAAGACCCTCTCATATATGTAATTTCTAAAGGAAATGCTCTAGGTATTACAGTTTTGATTACATCAAGATGACGTCAGTCGTTCCACACTTTTGTAATAAATATAGAATGTTAGCAATCTAGTTGTTCATTAGGATACTGTTGAGAGGCAGAGGCCAGGGGCACGGACTCTGAAAATTGAAGGCAGGTAGGAGGGTGCAAAGGCAACAATTTAACCACACTGAGCAGGCAGGAAGGGCCATGGCAGCACAACAGACTGGAGGGCAGTGGAAAGGGGGGCAGGGGCAACAAACCAACAATACAAGACTTGCAAGAGAGGCTGTGGCAATGTAATAGACCATTGTGGGCAGAAGGAAGAGGCAATGGTAGTACAATCATACATGCCAACAGACCCGATTCAGCCAGGAAACGTCCAATGTTTTTTAGCTCAAATGGGCTTTATTTGATCTGTCTCCTGTCTACAATCTCCTCTTTTTCAATGTAACTCAAAGGGGAAAATCAATACCCCAGTTTTTTTTCAAAATCTCCCTCTTACCAAGTTCAAAATGTTCGCAAGTATGGTACATTGGATCATGGAAGGAAATGGGGTAGGGACATGGACTTGGATAACAGAGGACAGGAGGGACATGGAGAGGTGCACCAAACTGACCCTGCAGGGCAGGCATCAGGGTTTGCAGCAGCACAATACACCACACAGGGCATGCGGGACGGGAGTGCAGCACAACAATCCATAGAAAGCAAGAGGGAGGGGACAGGACCATGCACATGGACAACAGAGAACAGAGGGGCAAGAGGCAATGGTAGCTAGCTGACCATAATGGACAGACAGGAGAGAAAGCTGCAGCATAACAGACCATAAAGGGCAGGAGGGACGGATCAGGGGCATTACAATGGAACAGACAAGCCAGGAGGGAGGGAGTAGGGGTCTGCACATGTAAACAGAGGGCTGGGGGCAAGGGGGCAGGGCAGGAGCAGCAAGATAGCCATGGAGGTCAGGCAGGATGGGCACCAGAAGCAAGACACACCATGAAGAGCAACAGTGAGACTGTGATGGCATACACACAGACCATGGAGGGAAGGTGGGAGGGGGTCAGGGGCAGCTAACTGACCACACAGGGAAGGTGGGAGGGGCCATGGCAGCTCAGAAGACCATGCATGGCAAGTGGGAGGGTTAGTGGCAGCACAATGGCTATGATGGGCAAGAAGGAGGGTGCAGGGGCATGCACAAAGGATGATGGAGGATAGAAGGGAGGGTCAGGACCTGTGCACAGACAAGAAAGTTCAGGGGAAGGGGCCTCACAACAGACCGCACGGGGCAGGCAGGAGGAGCAGTTGCAGCACAACAGACCAGGGAGGGCAGAAGGGTGTGGCAGTACAATGGACCATGTAGGACAGGAGGAAGAGGATAGGGGCATGGCATGTGGACAGGCAGGGTGGAGGTGGCAGGGACAGGTTACAGTCATCTGACAATGCTAGGCAGGTGGGAGGGGAGTGGCAGCTCAACAGAACAGTCAGAGTAGATAGGAGTGGCAGGTCCATGGAACATGGTGGGCAAAAAGGATGGAGCAGGGGCATGCACAAAGACATCGGAGGGCAGGGGGAAGGAGAATAGGGGCAGCAAGCAAAGCACAGAGTTTAAGCAGGAGGTCAATGATGGGGCATAGAATTGGGCAATGGAGGGCAGGAGGAGGGGACTGGTACATCATACTAAATTGAGGGCAGTGGCAGCACATCAGACCATGCATGGCAGGAGGGAGGAGGCTAGTCCATGGATTCACACAACAGAGGATAGGGAGGAGGGGGATGGGGCAGCAAGCTAACTGTTCAGGGAAGGCGGGTATTAAGAACTTTATTGTTTTTAAAACGTGTGTCTGTGCGAACTACTTAAAATAGGAACAAGTATGCAGCATAATCTCACTTTTATTCAGGAAGAAGAGGACGTTTGTGACTGTGACTCCGGGCTCACTTGGCAGAAACACCCCCTGACCCTCCACCCCCTATCGCAAAATGTAATGCCCGTGAAAAGGGTAGGTGAACACAGTGTTATATAGAACATAGTCCTGAGAGCACGATTGAAAATGAAAACTAGATATAGTGTATGGTATAAACTATGCACCCAAAAGTGTGATATAAGATGAACCGGGCGTGAAATATAATATGCAATACATTGTGCGCAATGACAGATTCATTGGAAAGCGCGAGATAGCACAGGCACTAGCGCGTGCTATGCGATGTGCGCCTTGGAGTGTAATATGCACAGGGCAGTGTTGTGTAACCTAACTGGTCTCTAAAGTTGTAATATAAAATATGTGCTGGGGAGTGTAATGTTGCATATGCACTGTGACAAAGATATGGATCCCAGATTGTAATATGTATGGCATAGCACTGTGCGTTATAACATAGGCATCGAGGAAGGCATGTTAGATGGGGCAATATAACCCGTGCGAAGACAAGTGTGGCATGACATATTCACGGGGTGGTGTTACAGTGCACATGGGCTAGAGAGTGTCATAGCATATGCACTAGCTGGTGGAATACAACACAGAGGTGTGTCGCACTCGGCAGGCAATGGTGGGTGTAACACAGCATTGGGCTCTGCCAGGAGCGCGCTGTGACTCTCAAGTGATGTTCGTCCCCTTTCCAGAGAGTAAAATAAAAAGTATTACACATCCGGCAGTGGATGTGTGTTTTATTAACCGTGAGGGGGTTTCTTACATAGTTTTGGTCGAATTTTTGTCGAATCCCCTTTGAATGGCTTGGTGTGTATGTGTATTAAATGTGCCCGTCAATAGCTACCCATGTTTGTATAAATAAACGACAAGGGTGTCTACCGGGATTAGGCACGGTAGGGCATCAGACATGTCAGAGCTTCACTAGTGGTGTAAATACATTCCACGTGAATTAATTGTATGCATAGTCGCCTTTTAATGAATATCACTCAAATCGTCATGGTGATAGGTACGTACGGTTTGTCCAGCATGTCCTAGGTGTGTCTATAAATATATATTTTTTTAAAATAATAAAAAACAGTGGACGGCCCTGGGAATTGGGGTCAAAAAAATATAATTAGGAGACAGGTCCTGGGGGATGGGGTCATCAGGGCCAATAAATTAGAATAAGAAGGGGAACCACACAGCCCCCCTTCTTAAAAAATTAAAATAAATAAAAGACTGGCATCGTGCCGGAGGCCACGCCCCCTCCTTGCAGCACTCTGCAAACGCGCCCCCTGGCGAGTTGTAAGTTGGGGAATTAATTCCTCTTCAATACTGAAGGTCCCTGAGGGCCAACTAGCCCAACAGGCATCTCCAGTATGCGCCAGGGAGCTGCGCTGCAGACAGGTGTTCTGAGGCCAAGCCCCTTTTTACACCTCTCTGCAACGCAGCTCTGTGGCACTTACTGGAGGTACCTAGTGGTCTAGTTTGACCCTAGGGACCCTTAGGATTCAAGGGGACTTAATCTCTCAACTTAGAACAGCCACAGGGCGCGTTTACACAGTGGTGAAGGGAGGGGACGGGGCCTGAGGTGACGTGTGCAAACACGCACTATGGCACATTTTAAATTGGGGATATAATTTCCCTTCAATACTGAGGGCCCCTGGGGGCTAACTAGCCCACCAAGTGCTTCCAGTAAGCGCCACTGAGCTGCATTGCAGAGAGGTGGTCCAGGCTGTGCCACGTTTTACACCTCTCTGCAACGCAGCTCTGTGGCACTTACTGGAGGTACCTAGTGGGCTAGTTGGACCCTAGGGACCCTCAGGATTCCAATGAACTTAATCTCCCAACTAAAAACGGACACAGGGCGTGTTTACACAGTGGTGAAGGGAGGGGACGGAGCCTGAGTTAACATGTGCAAAAACGCCCTGTGGCCTGTTTTAAGAGGTAGTTTTAATCCCCCTGCCCTATTATATACTAGGGGCTTACAGAGGAGGTCATGCTAATCACAGGGGGACCCCAACGCATAATGTTCCTTAGTGTATGTAGGTGTTTTCACTGTATTCTAAGTGTCTTTTAACATAGCACTGGCTCTAGGACTGGTTAGTCAGACTCAGTTACCACCAGTATCCGTCTGAAAAAGTTGAGGGTACAGGATGATTTTGCAACAAGGATTCTTTCTGCTCTTCTTTTTGTTCTTTCTGCACGTTATCCTTCTTCCTGCACTTTTCTTCGTCTTTGAGGACTTCTGTTGCTTCTTTCTGCACTTCTTTTTTTCTTTCTGTGCATTTTTTCTTCTTTCTTCACATGTCCTATCTCTGTAGGCATAGTTAGAAATTAGCATTTAAAAAACCTTTGAAATTCACAGAAAAAACCATAGGTTTCAGGCACGTTATAGTTAGGAATTAGCATTTAAAAAACCTAAGAAATTCACTGAAAAAACCATAGGTTTCAGGGGTGTTATAGTTAGCTGGATTTTTCACTTGTACAAAACCATTGAAATTCCCCCGTTATAGTTAGTTCAGCTAACTATAACTCGCGCGCCCGCAATACACTGCTGATGACGTCACATATTACATCACTCATGACATGGTCAGTGACATCACTCATAACATCACTGATGACATCTCAAATGACATCACTGATGACATCACTGATGACATCATCCTTGTGATAGAGTGGCAGACCTCCTCTCACCCTAATATAACCTTTGATACACACATTCAAATATAGAGACTAACATTTTCAAAACAATGGACATACCAATACCAGTTACAACAACCTCTTCAGTAATTCTAAGATCCACATACACATCCACTCATTCACCAACAGTCCTATACAGTCACTCATACATGTACTCACTCATCATATGTACTCATACACCTATACATCCTGTTACACAATGCCACTCATCCATAGAGTTACTCACACACATAGTCACTCATGCTAATAAAGAATCAAACATACATTTACTTGCACATACAGTTATACACACACCACCACACTTACTTCTACGGAAACTTACACATACTTAGTCTTTTAAACAATCACTTATAGAAACACATACTTATTCATACAGGAACTCTTTCAATCTCTCACTCTCACATATACTCACTTATATACACCAATAGTCACATATACTAGTTTAAAACATATGTAGTTATTCATAAAGACACTATTGAGACAGTCATTCACTCACTAACACACCCATACACACACTCATCCACCCATACAGTCCTGCACACATGCTGTCTTCAACACATACAAACAGTGACTCACTCATTCATGCACCTATGCACTACGTAATACCCCCCACCGAACCATGCAGACACTCAGACTGATACTCAAAAAACCAACTAAAAACCTATATAGACAACCATGTAGCTACTCACCAACCCATACAGCCACTTATACACAAAGTGAGAGACTGATACAGATATTTACATATTTAAACATTACTCACTAAGCCATGTATTCACTATGATACACTTAATCAGTCAGTTACACAATCAATTTTTCAAAAACAAATCATCCATTTAGACACTTATATACCCATTTATTCTTCCATCGACGTTGAGATATACATATATAAAACATATTTAATTTTCAGAAAAACAGACATTCACTGGATGATGTCATCAGTTATGTCATCAGTGATGTCATTTGAGATGTCATCAGTGATGTCATGAGTGATGTCACTGACCATGTCATGAGTGATGTAATATGTGACGTCATCAGCAGTGCATTGCGGGCGCACGAGTTATAGTTAGCTGAACTAACTATAACGGGGGAATTTCAATGGTTTTGTACAAGTGAAAAGTCCAGCTAACTATAACACCCCTGAAACCTATGGTTTTTTCAGTGAATATATATATATATATATATATATATATATATATATATATATATATATATATATATATATATATATATATATATATATATATATATACACACATACATGTATATGGATATATTACCTACTGGCGGTTGCCAGTAGGTAGTTATAGTTAGGGCTTAGTTTCCATATGAAAAACTGTTTTTGACTTGGATGCATGAATTTTGTGCCCAAAAAGTGTCACGGGGGTATTATTGTTATGCAAAGTTTGGGGGTGATCCGTGCAGTGGGGACCGAGAATTTGGGGCACGAAATAAGGTTGCGTTTGTAATGTTAATGTTAATTCCCCTAGGAACCTTTAGCAACTTCTACAGCCTGAACTGCTGAACGGACTTACACTAAATTTGGCATGGAGGTAGATGTTGGTTCAAGGAAGTACCTTTCGCTTATTTGGTGTAAATCTGTTTAGTAGCTTTTGAAAAATGTAAGTTTAAAATAATAGTGATATCTCTGGCCGCTGATATTTTGCGAAGGTTTCGTGATGAATCGCTGATGCACTCGCCAACCAGAATGCTCCGATTGGCTGGACCATTTATCTATCGGGAACGGCTCCAGGCCTGAAAATCTGTGTGAAAGCTCACATAAGGGGTCAGGGTGGAGATACTCTGACTCCATGGTTGAGAAATGGAGGTGTTAGTGGCACAAGTTATATGTCCAAAATAATTTTTTTTTTAATCGCATGTGATATTTGCGCCGACGCCACGACCACCAGCGCAGCCCCGTGTGCTATCACGGAGACATCGCGACAATCAAAGTCATCGCGAATATTGGTGAAATTATTTATATAGTGAGTTATCTACTGTGATGGTTAGAATTAATTATATAGTTATAATTTTTTTATATGGTGGTGGCTATTGTCAGGAATCGTCGTCCGAAGTCCTCGGGGTTGTGCCGATGCTCAAAGGGGTCCACCTCTCAACTGCCCCAAGTCCGAGGAGCAACTTACTCGGACTGGTGAGATAGTTAAGTCGGGGAAGGAAAGGATGGGGACTGCAAGGAGGGAGATCTGAGGAGACACAAGAAGAACCTGATTAGTCCCTGCTGTTCTTTTCACCATACCCCACTTCCAATCACCCTCCCACCGTAACTAGTCCTCGATGGGTGAACCTTTGTCCCTACCTGAAATGAAAAGAGGTGAAGGCTGAGACTTGAAGAGAGAGGAGGGGGAGTGCACACGTCCGACCCAACACTATTGAAAGGAAGAAGAGAATGTGCAAATCATAAGCAGCGTTCATGGGTGTAAGGACCGTTCCCCTAGTTCACCAGGACGGATCCCCTGATCCCTCAACCTACCCAAAGGCGAGGACGGCTAGGTAGATGTGTGAACCAACGGCAACTGCCTTGCCCTCCGACGATTCTCTCTCCTAGTGTACATAAAACATAAAAAGACAGCTCAGCACATTATATATCCCCCTCGACGGCGACTTCTCTCCGTGCCACAGAAATACAACCAGAATGATCTGGGACAAATGGCTTTGTTAACCAACGGTGGAGATTAACCCTTCGGGTGTATCTTTTCTGCCAATAGTATCCTGGTGGGTATGGGAGTTTCTATATATGAAGTTCACCAAGGGATTCTCACTGTGGAACCAACACAACCATACCAGGGAGAGTGTCTTCATCCACTCGTTTGTCTCCCAAGTATTGGGTTGGTTTCCGGTGGCGTGGGGAACTGTTCGGCTGTCGCTCAAAATCTCACAGGTGTATGTACCAAGATTGGTAGGGATAGTACTATCCCGTATGTCTTTCCTCTGCAAGAGCCCCTGAAAGGTTCAGGCTCACCAACAGAAGAAAGAAAACAAAGAGAGCAACTGCCAGTGTTTCCACGCTCCTCCGCACGAGACGCCCGTTGGCTGTCTCCCCAACGGAGGAACGAACAAAGGGAGCAATTGCCAGCGCTACCACGCTCCTCCGCATGAGACGCCCGTTGGCTGTCTCCCCAACGGAGGAACGAACGAAGAGTTCTTACAAACGGGGTAGCATAAGTAGTATCAACGATGGTAGGTATGCAAATGGTTCCTCTGCACGAGACGCCCGTTGGCAGTCTCACCAACAGAGGAACGATCTATAGAACCCGGACCAACTGGGGTGTGGCAGGATAAAGGAGAACCACCGTGTCTACGCTCGTCACTCCCTCAGAGACTCCGGGAGTCAGTCTCCCCCTAGGACCCAGCGCAATACCCGGATCCCACACCTACAGTTGGCAAACAGGGTTGCGAGTACTCACGGTACCGCTTCCGAGTTTTGGGTGGTCTCAAACCACGGGATTCTTCACAGGAACTCGTAGCGGTCGGGACGCTATGCAGGTCGACAATCATCGGCAACGCTGACTCTGCCGGGGATGCCTATATCCGGCTTCTGTGCGTAGCGGCGATCACATGTGACGTGGCGCCGCTAGGCTTCATGGGACTTGTAGTATTCTTTGTGTTCGTTTTCCTTCTGGTAGCCCTCTCGTAGCGGCGCCGTCAGTGGTTACCGAGGCGAGGTCCTGACAGCTATTGAATTCCTGCTTTTGCATTCTACTTTCACGACGTAACCACTGGGATCACGATTACCGACGTCATCGTGATCGCCGGGGTCACAGCAAAAACAGAAAATAGTTTTAGGAGATAGTTGTTCTAGAACTACACTAGAAAAACAGGAGTTTGAAGTATGTATATAGTAATATGTGTAGGGCAATGTTCAGAATGGATTTTTTTATATATTATTTTTGGATGTGTTGGTGGTCATTGAAAGTCTAAATTTGTTTTCCACTTTCATGATGTGTTCAAGGGGATCGCGTCATCGTTGTGAAGATTGTCAAAAACTAAAGGAAAAAAAACTTTTAGAAAAAAAATCACAATATTTCGGGTACTAGGGTGGCTCTGACAAGAGCCGTTGTGTTGGTTGTGTTTTATGGCTGCCATACATAAGACCGATGTAGAGTTTCAGGTTACTTAGAAACACCCTGTTGCCTTCAACAGTAAAGTGCACACCATCATTTCTATGAATTTCATGCATGTCAAAATGCAGATTCTTGATATAGATACAGCCTATGCGATAGTCTGTGAGAAATGCAGAAACTGTTTTATTAAAATGTTTCCTGGCTTTAATCTGTGGACAGAATTGATTTGGCCACTTCCATTTCTGCCTTTGGCATATATTAGAGTACTCCAAGACAGTGTGAGGGAAAGTGACATCAGTTCTGCAAAGGTATCCTTCATTAGGATATATTTATTCGCATACAGACTACATTATGAAAATGAAAAAGGTTAAAATAAGACACAACATTCTACACAATGAATAAAGGTACTTTCCACAAACAAAAACACATTTTTACATTTAATCCCTATTATACTTTCAAAAATATTTTATAAGAAAAGCACACATTAACCTCTTTGAAGATTACAATGATGACAGCACAGTTGCTGTTAAAGATACAGTGATTGAACTTACCAGTCTCTAAACAATCAGGGATTCCTGAAAAGCCTTCTGTGTGTAGCATCCAGTACACCTTCTACTCCCAGGGCAATTGATTCATGGGCATAGGAAGTCCACTACCACTCAACTGGGCATCTAGGTGGGTTTTGGAGGCCAGTGACTTAACTCTCCACTGCAGATCAATCCAGTGCTTCCTAATTTTCAAATTTCCTCCTGTGAGCACCTGTTAGATACAGCATTCATTCTTTGATCAAGGGTTCCAAACAAGTGTGGCTTTACCCTAATTATCCCATCCACTAGGACTGTCAATTCTGTGTCTCAGAACCTGGGGTTTCTTCTTCCAGACATAGTAATGGTAATGGAAAAAAACTAATTACAAAATTACAAGAAAAGTAGGGGCAAAAAACAATTTTCACTGAAGTAGAACAAGCCAACCAGCAAAAAAAACGATTTCTTGCTGCTCCAAGATGAGAAAGGCAAAGGATAATTATATGAACTGGAGTGTGATTTGCAGTGAGCTGAGCAGGTGTGATTACTTGGCTAGCTCATCTCAGGTGTGTGACTTAATTGCCTGTCTTTAAAATGGATAGATAGTGCAAGCATAAACAATTCTGAGACCTAATTACTCCGTTGGTGCATCTCTGCGAGGCCTCCAATCTGGTAGGCAGTAAACCGCCACTCTGACACCAATAGAGTATTATCCCACAGCAGATGATTGTGCGCTGTCAACAGACGAGCACTGCTGCTTCGATGGGAATATGTCTGTTAAGGCTGAAGGCGGTTCTCCCATCCAACATAAAAATAAGGAAGGAGAATCCCCACGACAGCCCAACTACCAAGATATATATTGGGCACTAAATCTGGATGGTACTTTGAGATTGACAGTTTTCGGACACCTGGTGTTTTTCAGGCACCCTATCCTAGAAGGAAACACTACACCTTTCCAGCGCATCTTCATTGAAGTCATAAATGCTGAATAATTCCCACTTGTGTGGGGGCATCACAGATCATTTATTTCAAATATATGAAAAAATTAAGTTGCGAAATCGATCATTTTAATGCCTATAAACTAATCAGGTATTAACTTTTTTTCAAATTAAAAAACATACATAAAGCAACTTTGCAGCACAGTACCCGAAACTTGTTGTATGATGGGACTGTGCAGCAGCAGCAGCTTTCATATCCTATTGCCATTTGTGCTGGCAGTTATCAAGGAATTGACATTCTTTTTAAGTGGCCCTAACATCCATATTCGGAAGATTCCATAGTTAATTAAACAGGAGGAAGCAGGGAAAGGGAGGGTCCTTTATGACTAACTAAAATACCAATGATTCAGAACTAGGATTAGAAGTAACATTTTACTCTGCATTTTAGGGTTTTCTTTCATATACTAAGTTCTGAACAGAGTTGTAAGCCTAGCCAAATTATCCTCTGGCACATCTGTCCAAGTGGAATACAAAGAATGCTATGAATTAGAGTAGCCATGGAGGAAGATTAACAGAAAAAGTTCTTCAGAGCAGCTTGACTAACTATGTGTCTGCTCAAGCATCCACATCTAGACAATGTCTTGTGTACGCTTGTACAGATTTGCAATTAGCTACATTACATATATCTACAATGGTTATATCTATAAACCAAGCAGTTGCTTTCTGTTGAGTAGACTGTGCCTATACATTGCCAGGTAAAGATTTACTAGAAAGATAGTAACAGCATAATTCATTACACTATCCATATAGACAGCCCCTCGAAAATCTACCTTCCAAGAGAGGTGCTTCAGCAAAATGTGAAGTATGAGCTTAAAATGAGGAACAACTAACTTGGAAAAGACCAAATTTGCTTCCCCACACATACAAAGCCTTGCACAACGAAGGACCAGCATACATCAACAAACTCATGACCTTCCACCAGCGGACCAGGCATTTACGATCCACCTCCCTCTTCTTCTGACCCCCCAACCCGGATTCACCGAGGCAACAGCGGAGGACGCTCCTTCTCATACCTGGTGGCCAGACCTTAGAACGATCTTTCCCTTCACCTCAGGACTGCCCTATCGCTTTGGCATTTCAGGAAAGGCCTCAAGATCTGGCTGTTTGACTGAACAGATCACCATGAAGCAGTTAGCAACTCCAGCGCCTTGAGGCCCTCAGGGGTGATATGCCATGCTTTATAAATCATTGATTGATTGAGAAGGCTCCCAAAGGGGAGGGAACATATACTTTAACCCCTGCAGAAAAACCTTAGTCACAGGAATTATGAAAAAATCATTGAGACGGGCTCTTTCAGTAAGCTTCAATCACCACCGGGCGCTGTATTACACATAGTGCCCTGGGGATGCAACGAACACGTGTGTTTACTTTTTGAGCCCTGGATCACAATAGAATTACAAAAGAAGAAGCAGATGCTTGTGTGGTCCCTTCTGTAATACTGATAGTGCCAGTGCACATATAGTGCCAGCGCTATCCTGAGAGGGCATTTCCTCATTTGCATGTGGGTGTGGCCCCATGCAAATGAGGGAATCATTTTGCCTCTGTGCCATATTACTAATGCAGAGGCAAACATGCCTTTAGGAAGTGCACTGATAGTGCGTCACAAGAAGGTAGCGTCCTGTCAGTACACCCCTGAGGGCAACTATCGGGATTGGAGAAAGGGGGTCCTATGGACCCCCCCAGATACCCCACTCCTAAATTGGGATACTTCTCCTTTCTTTAAATTACAGGCGGATTGTCTCCTGCACAGAGAAACCCGGAGAGAAGTTGAACCAGCCACTCTGTAATTCACTGAAAGCGCTTCCTCAGGACAGCATGAGTTTGCAGCTGCCCTGGGAGCAGTGCATTCACTGTAATAGGATGCACTTTCCTTGTTTGTCATGGCGCAGATTTAAGAAGTTGCATACTGCCACAATGACTGAGCTATTGCAGGGTATCCTGTTCTTGACGGAAGATTCGATCAAAGCCATGACTGCCACAACACGAAGCATCTCTCCCATTTAAAAGGACAGGGTGCTTTTTAGCATCTTATAAGATGACTGAACAGGCTTTAGGCAAATTCAGATGACCATATTGGACAATCTCAGGAGCCATGGTGCCAAATTAAATGATGTCACATTGGGGTGGAACAGCTGCTTTAAAATCTGGATAAAAGATTACGTTTGCATGAGTGTAGCTTCAGTGATAGATGTGAAAGATCTGGAAACCAACACCGTCTCAACCATTTCAGGAGGAGAGCAGGATCATTAAAGTTGGAAACTTGAAGTTTAAGCAAGACCTTTGAAATTAGTGGAATGAGCAGGAAAGTGTAAAGGAATTTCCTCGTCCAGTCTGTCAAAAGTGAATGCTCCACCACCCTGGTTCTTAACCCAGAAGGTGTACTCTGGGCACCTTGCATTTTGAAATGTTGCAAAGAGATCTATTTCTAGGTAGCCACTATGTGAGAAAAGGTCCAGCAAATTGCTACTGAGTTCCCATTTTTCTCTGAAGAGTCTAGTTAGGCCATGTCAGAACCCCGTTCAGAGGACCACGGGGCAATCAGGGGTTACTGGGCCCAACCATGTGGGTTTAAGCGTTTTACTCCTGATGTCGGAGCCCGAACCACTATCCTGAGCAAGTGGGCCAATTTCAGCTTCAGCGATTGACTCTCAGTGGTAGCGCAGGTCGAGCAGTCCAAGCTTCATTGGGGGACGGTAGACACAGGGGTGTGAACACAGGTTCACAACTCAAAATACAGGCAGCAGCAGTAGCAATAAATTATTATACAGTCACATACTTGCTTTTAGGAACAAGCATTGGCAAAGCCAATAGGTCTCGCCTTTGAGACTGTTGACTCTGCCGTCCCCTTTTGTTCATGGGCATTGCCGACTTTGGCAATGATTAGTAGCCATACTGTATAGCAGTGTGGCTGCTGTGCAGCATGGCTAAAAATAATAAAAGAGGACTATGATGCACCCACTGGTAATGCACTTTAAAAAAATGTGCACTAACCCTGGCTGCGTCATAGCATGTAAAAAGAATTAGTTATAGCCACACTGCAGAGCATCCGTGGGGCTGTACAGTATGGGTACAAAGCATTGCCAAAGTCAATAGCTCTCATAGGCGAAGCCTATTGGCTTTACCAATACCTGTTGATAATGGTGGCGGGGTGGGTAGCTATTTAAGTATCAGCCGTGCCAACTCACACAGTGCCAGCGTGTGACACATGATATCTGTTACCTTCACACGGTCACCCGGTGAGGAACCGCTATCACACGGTGTCAGAGAAAACAAGCTGAAAACCACTGCAAACAGTGGATTTTCAGCTCGTTTTCGGAGGCTTTTAAGTGTGAACGTCCATTAAGGGATGTGAAAGCACCCCAGGACATTGGCATCAGCCTCAGCAATCATTTTTACCTCTTAGCTACTTCTGGGCACAAGGCCCCGCCCCTACAAGACACACCCCTCGTTACACGGTTAAATCTTTAAGTTGGCAGGTATGAAGTATGGCAGTGAGACCTCAAAACACGACCAATGTACCTACAATTTAAGGATGTTTTGGTAAAATAAATTCTGTGCCAATGTGCTGAATGAAGCACAGTTTAGTGGTAGTTGTAAATGACGCACATCTCTAATTTGCCACTAAATTGTAGAGCATGTAGTGACTTTTAGGACAAATTGGAATCGTATGTTCTCTAAACAGGCTAACAGTCATGTAATTTAAGAAATCTAACATTGTCTTCTGTGGACACAAAGTATGCGAGAACACGAGGGTGCCACGATATAATGCTCGCCTCTGTTTTCTGTAATTTCTGTGTAGAAGAGCCTAAACTCATTTTGAGGTCTCGCCTGGCGTTAGCAGCACACAGCGTGCCCTCGCCATGCGAGGGCTTTTTGTAATCAATTCAACATGTGCACGCGTACGGAGGGACAAAGCTGGCGTCGGGCTGCCCACATACAGCTGCAAATGCATGCACATGTGGACAGCCCGACGCCAGCTTTGTCCCTCCGTACTCGTGCACATATAAAAAGCCCTCTCATGGCGAGAGCAGCGCTGTGCGTTGCTAATGCCGTCGGGCTGTCAACATGCGCGCGCATGTGGGCACAGAGAGAGGGGGCAGCGCTCTCTTGTCCTGGGCGCACTCTGATCTTCTTTGCCAGGCGTGTTGAATTCCAGTCACGTCTGTGGCAAAGCAGTCGAAATTCCGCCTCTTCAATGCAACCTCAAACGCATTAACAGCACCTAAGCACAAGACTATGCAAGTATAATTTAATGCCAGACCACAGTTTGCAAGTAATAGTGTATAAAGTGATATTTATGTGGTGTTTTAAGCACACTTCTGATGGCCGCCGCCTCTTTTTACTGGTAAATGCTTTTCCCTTTGAGTAGTGATAATGAGCCCTGGGTGACGAGGTCTTGTGTACAGTTCCTCCTGTAAGCTTCACTTCCAGCTGCCAATCTTTACTTCACAGTGAAGAGAAAGCCACGCAGCACCTTGTTCCTACTCTTGTACGCTGTCATCCCCCGAGACTGATAACTGCGAAATCGTTTCCACAGAACACTTTCCAGCCACTGCCGCGTAAACCTCGAGACCTGCACGTTGTGCTCGCTGTCACGCCCTTGGCAACCAGCTGCCTCGGGCCGGCCCTGCCTCGCACTTATCTTTGTAAATATCCGCATTAATGGCCGACAAAACTCTTTCTGCTGCAAAATGCATTTGCCGCAATTTATTGTCTATAAAAGTCATGAGCGGTGAATTATTACTATTAAAACTGTGTTTTTCTTCATAATAACTTTAAACTGTGCACTCAAATATGAAGCATTCAATAGGAACGGAGTAGCTTTTGTATAATAAAACGGTGACATGGTCATTTTTCCCAGTTTTGCATTAGGCAGGCACACTCATGCATGGGGCTTTTTAAATTCTTATTATGTGCGAGGTCAGGGGGTCGGATGTCAGAAAATACTGTTAATTTCACGGGGTTAGGGGAAAGTATATTTGGAGGGTCTACAGATCTTAGCACAGAAAACCAGTGCCCCTGAAGTCTGCTTTTACATTTGTTAACCATATCCTGCAGTTGACGATCCGTCGAGAGTGACACCCTGGCGGTGACACCCCGCCCCATGGGGTAATGGCCTAGCCTGCAGCAGCAGGCGAGGCCCAGCCGGCCCACTCTAGTGCCATCTCTGTAGTCTTCATCTGAACCAATGAAGCGCTACTGCAGCCCTACACAACTAGAGCTGAACAAAGCATGTTGCCATTTTGTCTGTGATGTTTAAATTATAAGCAATGCAGCCACAGTGGCTTAAAGCTCAACATGACAAGAAATTTGAAATATATTTCTGTCTTCTGCTCCTCGGAAGGTGTACTCTTGCAGGGCACAAAATCACTGGCCATGCTCTTTTTTTTAACAATTGCAAATGTTAAGGCAAAACCCACATAAAAAGTCTCAGCTTGCACAGAGCGTACATCTATTTATTATGCGATTTTATGGTCGTTTCCAAAATAGATGGTCTTTCCACAGTAGTACTGTAGCTCTCATACTAATAACAGAACAATAATTTAAATAACAATTTATGATTTATGTGTAACGCACCACAATTTAATTATTCACATGGATACAAAAAAACACAACTTCTGATCATTAAAGGGCCTCCTGAATCTTGCACATATTCTACACAAGCACGCATCAGAAATCTGCCTTATGCAATTAAAACCTTTCTCCCTTACAATCCCCATTTCCTGCATCTAGCCTGTTGCCTGAAGTTTCAATCCTTCATTACCAGTTAAAACAAAATCGCCAATTAGGCACATGAACACGTCCGTATTAATCTCATTGAGGTGACAGCACCAATTAAATTGGAACTATTTTTGTGCTTTTACTGTGTTGCTATGGCTTTAGTAGGCCCTCTGGTCAAACACAAAGACCTTGCAGCTTCGTCATTTAGAGTCATTCAGTTGTGGACTAAATGTGGCATTACCATCTAGGGCTGAAAATTGCTTTCAGCTTTTAAACTGCACTGACTAGTCTGTAGTTAATCTTAGATCATTCACTCGCAAAATTAAATGAGCCAGAACGATGGTCTCTTTTTTTGTAAAATAATACATCACAAAACACTTATTTGCCCTGCCCAAAAGAGAGATCAAATTCATTTAAAATGCCATAAAATAGACTAGTGAATTTTTAATTTTATTTTGCTGCCGGAGAATGGAGAATAAGCCTTCTTCCTTGAGCATATCGTTGCAATAAATGTACATATGGAACAGAGTTTGATGCTTAACCAACCTCTATTAATTTACCTTTGATGTACAGTCGTAGTTCAGCATGGATCATGTGACACACCTTATTAATGCAAATTTAACAAAGGCTGTTTGAGGTCTCTGATGTAGTTAGCTACAAATCATGTAAAATAACAAGCATTGGCACAGCCAACCATGTCTCGCTTTTGGGACCTTATAAGTATTTAGTTATGCAGCAAAATATCCTTGTTGCAAAAACAGCAACTGTTGCATGGCTTAACATTAGTACCAGGTGGATTCAAATTACAACAACCTAAATTGGGATAACTAATGTCCTCAGTCATACAAACTCCACGGGGTTTTTCCACAGCCTGAGCAGATGCCCCTATCACGGGGGATAATGAAGATAAATCAAGAGGAGTTAAAACATTGGGACCCACATTAGGGACAACGGTAAGTATGATGTTCTTACTTATATCGGGACATGGGTGCAGAGCAGGAGCCACGCTGCTATCCTCAAAGATTGCCCAATTAGTACTATTACTAATATCAATTGATGACGCTGCATGGGTAACAGTCTCATTGACCTTTTGCCAGCCTGCACTACCATTCTCATTTCTAAGGCCCAGTCAATCAACCCCCTCCAAGCCACTGAGGGACTCAAAACGGTTTGCCAAGGGGGTGAAGAAATCCTGGGTTGGAACAGTGTGTTGGTATCTGGGTGCTGTATCCCCCTCAATATGCATGGCGGGGAGGTGTCTATATTGTAAACTTTGGAAAAAAGAACTCAAGCTTAAAGATAGAATTCCCACTTTACCCCGCGTCTCCAATTCCTGACAGATATGCCTAGCCACTCTAGGATCCCTAAAGTTGACAATTATACAATCGCCATTTAGGTCCTTGTATCTCCTACCCAACCAGCTCACCATTCTCACGTGCAAAATCTCCGCATTTATTCCTTGTGGGTGTGGACGGTTTTTATTTAGCCAATGAATCACCTTGTTCTTCAATTCCCCATAAGTCTCAATTTTATCGTGTTGAATCTCAGGGACATTAGCCAAAATAACCGTGTAAGGTGCAGATTCAGGGGGGAGGTTGATACAAGGATGCTTAGCTCGCTGTACCTCCACCCTTGATTCACGGTTCTCTCTAGATAGTGGTCGACCGTCACATGCTATGAGCGCTGACTTTTTCCCACCTTCTCCAACTACTCTAGATGCACCCTCCCTGCTATAACAGATGAAAGGGGTTTGGGTTGTAGCGTTTATGGAAGGTTTGAGATGTAATTGGGTGTTTGGGCTAGTTAATGCCTCCACAGAAGTACCTAATTTGGCACACTGGGAGTCAGTGGTCACATTCCGGGTTGGTTTTAGCCCTGGAGCTTGTAAGAGCTCCACTGTTTTATTAAGGGTTGCAGAGTTTGCCGCTGCGGCACTTTCCAATTTTACCATAGAATCGTTTATGAGCTTTACCCTCTCAAATAGGGGAAGCAACATTGATCTTAGAAGTTGCTCTAAAATTTCTAGAATAACATTAGGGGGTTGATTATCAGCAGAACAACAAGGTATTGGCTTAGGTGACGTTATGCCGGGGGCAATAGTGACAGATCTATGGTGCGCTTTAGAGATGGGGGATGCGTTTACGGTAGTGGTTTTAGTTAGCTTAGCACTTCTACCTTTTTGTGTCACCCCCCTCGTTTTCTTTTGCCAGCAGTATTTAGCGGTTGTTTGATTTTCCCTGGTTGGGCAGGATTTGGTGCATTTAAATGGGACGGGGTAAGGTCAGCATAAGTGTTGGAGTCAATGGGACTATTAGGAAGTGTAGACATGGTATCTAAGATTGAGTCGAAGGAGTTGCTAATTTGTGTGATGATGGACCCAACCGCTCCTACTCGCTCCACACAAGATCCTGAGCAGATAACGTCAAGTGACCGAGATTGTTCTGGGGTGACTGCAGTCATGATGGTACCCAGGGAGGAGCATTTAGACAGCAACTCTAAGGACAACCCTTTTCTGTTGATAGAATTTCTTTTTCAAGAACATTGGCTGCTCTAGTAATGAACCGATCTAAGGTTCCAGAAACAGACCCCCCCAAACTGCTAGGAGCAATCTTCCTCCCATTTCTAAGGTGCAACGCCATGATGAAAGAATCTTAGATGGATAAGTGGCACTGGGGTAGATAAACATTAACCACCGAAACCATGCATCTAACACAAATTAACCAAACGACTGCTGGATTACAAACACTAATAAACAGTAAACAAGTGTAACCAAGCTACAGTGGTAAAAGAAGACTTGACCACGATAACAGATGGAGCCATGTCAGTGCTTAATTTGTACAAAAAAAAAAAAGTGCCAGGGCGCTCATCAGGAGGCCACAGCAGCTTGCTCCACCCATTGTGTCTGCCAGTGATGCAAATGACATTACTAACTATCAAACTCCAACAAGTGCGACAATTCAGATTAGTAATGCCATAAGTACGGCACAGGGTCATACGTAGGAATGAATATATCTACCGTCCCTAAAAGCACACCCGAAATTAGGACACAAACACACAGTTGTCTTCTTAGCATGACCCCACAATATAATCGAGAACACAAGTGATGCCGTGAACAAGAGATCACCAGTGAATAAAGACCATTTCTAAGACGCCTGTAAGTAGTGGCAACAAATCTAGAACACCAGTGATGCCATGAATACGAAGGCACCAGTAATTTAAGTTCCTAAGGAGCATAGACTATTTCTTAATACATCGGTAAATAGCGGCATAAATACTAGAGTACGAATAGATGGATACCTACATTTAGACAGACCACGTGATTATGGTTTCGAATTAGCAAATGAGCCTTCTAGCTGTATAATGTCTTGCCCAATATTTTGCAGCTAATATTTTGGTAATCATATAAATAGGGGAAGACATATCCTAGGAGGCATAGGGAAATAGGGAATTAGCTGTTTACACACAGCACTGGACACATTGGCATACAGTTACCTTGGCAATAAGGAAGAACTATATTTATCAAATGCCCGGTGATTCACCAGAACGTCCACCACACAACAATGCTGCACGTAGGACATACACACACATAGGGGGCAGCCCCCGCCCCTCCAGGAAGCATCGTCGAATGTCGGTCACGCACTTCTGCACCAAAAGCGGGAACATGAAATTGAAAACACTATTTAACGGAGCAACCTTGACAGAGTCCTCCATTACGGGACTACAAAGATCAT
Organism: Triturus cristatus; assembly: GCF_964204655.1. Lineage (NCBI taxonomy): Eukaryota > Metazoa > Chordata > Amphibia > Caudata > Salamandridae > Triturus > Triturus cristatus. The sequence goes on along the minus strand of NC_140579.1, from coordinate 820,636,388 downwards.
AAAAGGTGCAACTGAGGATGAGGCACCATGACAAACGACAAGGGGGAGCCTGATTTGGTGGGGTAGATGCAAATACCTCGGACATAATTTCCTCTGGGGGATTTCTTCAAACAAACATTTCTTCCCACCTATTACAAGACAGCATACCAAATAACGTCAATATTTGTGCTTTCCTAACAGTAATGTTTAGTCACAGTTTACAAGCTTGGGCACAATCGCGCACGTGCTAAAAGGCAAAACTGAAAGCATTTAGCCCGGGAGTTGTGAAAACACGCGATTGGTGACGCAATCTGTGTTGGTGGGGGGGGAATTGAAAGGCAAAACTGAAAGCATTTAGCCCATGAGTTGTGAAAACACATGAGTGGTGACGCAATCTGTGGTGGGGGAGGGAATTGAAGCACAACACAAGCAAGCGCTAAAAGGCAAAACTGAAAGCATTGAAAGCTGGCGGTTGCGCGCGTGAACGCAAGCGCTAGGCCAGCCATGGTAGCACTTTGAAAAGCCACTAACTAAATGTCTCGTCAGTCCAGCGCATGCGCTGGCTCTAGCGAGACCTAAAAAAAAGTGCATGTGGTACTGGGGTTGCATACCAAGTTGCATAGGCCTTCCCCACAGAATTTGTCCTTAGGAGGCAGAGCTAGACATCCTCTGCTCTGTATCACATTTTGCCAGCCTATTTTCCTTTGAAGAAATAGTAGATTTCACATGAAATTAGAACGTAGCCTGCAGTTGAAGTCTGGTTTCTAAACCAGCTCTTGTGTTTTGAGTCACATGTGTGACAGAGCTAATCACTTTTAATTACAGTTACATTGATTACCTGCGCATTGGTAAATCAATTTAATTTATTTGTTTAAATGAAGTACAGGTAGGGAGAAACACAGAATGGTGTAAGCTTCATTGATTCTGCCCCTTGCATTCATCACGCTTAAATATTGATATTAAAACCCATCATTTAATAAATCATGAGAATGCTACTCTATAACAGCATTAATATTTTAAATTGAAGCGCGCATGCTGTGGCGGGATTTTGAGAACTGATATGTAGAGAAGCGCTCACTCATGTTGCTATCCAACAAGTCCATCCAGGGTGATTCAGTATGATAACATTATTTATGAATGTCACACGGGCGCAAGACAATCATCCAATATGGCGGATGGCGCCGGCGGATCCCTCGGTGGCGCGCTGCCCTTTGGGGTTGCTGGCTTGAAATAAGGTTCATGCCCCAGAGTCAGTTGTCCAGCACAAGCCAGTGAATGTGCTTGACAGGTCTGAGGTGTGTGGTCTCCAGGAAGAAGGAAGGCAGTCACCCAGATCACCAAATAACACTACTGCAAGGCTGAAAATTACATTGGCTCTGCCTGAGTGAAGCATGCGAAATGGAAAAAAGAACAATTTAAAGGGTAGTAAAAAATGAATGGTTGCTAAAAAAAACAAAAAAAACTGCTAGCAGTGACAGGACTGCCAGGTTTGTAAAATGTAAAAGTGCAGTGCCTTAAATGCAGGATAATAATTGAATATACCTAGTACCAACTATGTGGTATGCTCTGCCATACGGTAATGACACTTATTGTACAGATTCCTGAAAACAAGCATTAAAAATGCAATAGGTCTCGCCTTTAATTAAGTTTAAGCGATTTGCTTTGCTATACAATACCATTAGCAAGCAAATGGCTTTAACTTAATCAAAGGAGAGACCTATTGCATTTTCAATGCTTGTTTTTCACTGAACTAAAGACTCAATTCGTGTTTCTAGAAAAGTAATGTGTGGTGAAAACAGAGGGCCTTCTAGTCTCCAAATGACAGCACAAAGTGTCTTTTTCTTACAAATTGGGAGTGCTCCAGATACAAAATGCAAAAACAACAGTTGATGGACAGAATGCAGAACAATGTCATACATTCACCCCAGTACAGAGATCTGGGCCTAAATCCATCGTTTTTTTGCTCACCATGCCGTTCCAGTTTGAACCCAGCCATATGCAAATCAGTCTTGACCCTGTGCCTCATGGGAACAGTCCAGCCCGAACTGCCAAGCCAGGTCCTCCCTGGACTGGAAACAAGCATCCTAGGACCGGTTTCGGGATTTCACCCCTCTTCAGCCAGGATAGCTTGATTCCAGTGGCATGGAGAGCACGGGACTCACGTCCACACATTGTTCCTGGTGGACAGTCATCCCTCTTTATCCCTTTTCTAAATCTACTAAGACCGCTTTGAAAACCTTTTAAAAGTAAAGTGGTACTATATCTCCTATCTAGTACTATAGCTACTTCTGGTAGGTAAACTCAAATGGAGAAAAAAAAGAGTCCCTTCTAGAAAGCTGCATTGTGTCCGACCTTTGCCTGGTGCACTTCAGAACCAGGGCATGGCTGTGACTGAACAATATGTGCCACCGCGTAGCTGAAACTGGACTCGAGGAGTCATACGCAGGGCTTTAAGTGGGATGAAAAAACTGGGGGGGTCTCTCAAAGGGGCGTGGCCAATGTAATTAAGGGAATGGCTTAAAACACTTAAGATAACAATCTGTGTTTAGCAGTGTGCCACCCGACTTGTGGTTTGCTCTTTCTGTCATTGCATCCAGATATATGATACAATAAGTAACATTATACCTACAACGAGCCAGGCCTATTGGCTTTGGCAATGATTGTTCGGTGCATAAGATAAATAAGCAGCAACTATGGCTTGTATATAATATTGAAAAAGCTTCTGCTTACAGCCCTGTTGACACCACGACAATGTTGCTGCTCCTGAGTTTCAAAAAGAGAAGGGAAATCCAGAGAAAAAATGACTCTCTTTAAAGGATTTCCTTTCCCCTACAACGTTCACCTGGCATGACGTCAAGCAGCAACTTCTCCACTAGTGAGAAGTGAGCAGTGAGAACACGCGCACATCCCTGTACCTGCTGTCACTGCAATACGGAAAAAAACGGACCGCCTGGTGTCAGGGCACAAAATAGAGCCCAATAGAGACCCGTTTTGAGGCCCCCTTTAAAAAACTGCTAGTGCTCAGACCTGGTGAGACCCGGCCCACTTAAAGCCCTGGTCATACGGCAGGAAAAGCATTTTCTTGTTCTTCTTTCGTTCTGCCGCGTCCTGTCAATGTCAATAGAAATTTGTAGAGCGCACGCACACAGGGGAGGTTTCATGGCGCTGGTTAGGTAGAAATCCAGGTCCCTGAGAAAGAATTTACAAAGCCAGTCGAAAGAGCCAAGTTTTTAAGAGATTTCTGATGCGAGGAGATTGGTGGAGAAACGGATTTCAGATGAGAGGGAATTCCAAAAGGAGGGGGCCAAGGTGGGAAACCTGGCACCACCGGTGCGCTTCAGTCTAAAAGGGGGGATAAGAAGAAGATTTTTATGCACAGAGCGAAGGTTACATGTGGGGGCATATTTATAAATCTTAAAGGCACACCGCTGAGCAACCGGCAGCCAATGGAATTGCTTCAAGAGGGGGGTGATGTGATGGTCCCGAGGCTGGTGAGTAATCAGACGCGCTGCCTGGTTTTGTACCATTTGTAAGCGTTTTAAGGGATAGAGAGGGATGCCAAAATATAATGAATTGGAGTAGTCGACATGCGACATGACCAAGGCAATAATCACCTGTATCCGAGCATCGTCAGTGAGAAATTTACAGATCTTCTTTATTGTTCGGAGTTGAAAAAAACAGGTGGAGATCACAGATCTAATCTGGGGCTTCAGAGTAAGATCTTGACTGATGACCACCCCAAGGATTTTAGTTGAGCTAGAAGGAACAGGGGACTGGCCCAGCTCTCTGGGCCAGAAATGGGGTCCCCAAGGATTTTTATCAATGTCACCAGTTAGAATTCACTCCGTTTTGTCCAGATTAAGTTTCAGATGGTTCTCGTTCAACCATTGGCTGATGAACAACATGGTGGATTGAAAAGCATGGATCGGACAAGAGGGAGGAGGTAAAGATGAAACAACAGGGGAGATAGGGAGGAGCCCTGAGGGACTCCACAAGAGATTTTGACTCTAGGGGCAGTGAACTGTGCAGTGCGAACTGCCTGGGAGCGATTTTCCAAAAAAGAGTTGATCCAGCACTAGGCAGGACCCGAGATTCCAGCGTCCCTGACACGGTCGACCAAGAGAGAGTGGTTGACTGTGTCAAAGGCAGCGGAGAGATCAAGCAGGACGAGGGCCTGTGAGGAGCCACTATCAGCCTCACTACGGAGGGCATCTAATACTGTAAGGATTACCGCCTCGTCGAGTGTGTCTGACGGAAGCCTGCTTGATGAGAATCAAGGAATTCTGATTTCTCCAAGAAGTCAGTGAGACAGCCTGTGATATATGCTTCCAATATCTTGGCCAGATAGGGAAGGAGAGAGATAGGGCGGTAATTAGTCAAAACTAACGGGTCGGATCCCATCTTTTTCAAGAGGGGAACGACAATGGTCTCTTTAAAAGTAGCAGGAACAGTACCTTGGGATAGAGATTCGTTTAGGAGATTTAAAGCAGGACTAGGAAGGGTAGTGAAAATTTCCTTCAGAATGCTAGGAGGGCAGCAGTCGGTAGGTGATCCGGATTTGACTTTAGAAAGAAGATTAAAAAAGGTACGCTCACATAATGTGGGGAAATGTGAGCGAGTACTGTTATTAGTAATGCGAGGGGGGCTAGGGGACAGCCTTTGACTGGCCGGGATGCTGGACTTGATTTTTAATTTTATCGATAAAAAAGAGGTTTAATGTGTTACAAAAAGTTTGAGAAGGGGGTTGGATAACTCATTTACAATGTGAAAGATCTCTTGAGAGCGGTTGGTTGCTGACAGAATTTTAGAAGAAAAATGTGCTGCTTTGGCCGTTGAAATTGATTTTTTGTAGGTTTTCAAAAAGTTTAAGTAGGACTGTTTGTCTTCAGGTTTGTAGTTGCCTCGCCACTTTCTTTCCAATTGTCTTAGGACTAGTTTTGGGTGTTTCAATTCAGTGGAAAACCATTTTTGAGCATCATGGCGGCGAGGGGCGTGAATCTTCCTGAGGGGAGCGAACTTATCACTAGCAGCCAATAACCAGTTAGTGAGCTGGGCATCAGCCAGGTCAAGTAGGGAATTGCCCGGGGGAGCCGAGTTTATGAGGAAATCACTAAATTAAGATTTGTCCCAGTTTCTCCAAGTACACCTAGGGTTTTTATTCATGACATTATCTTGAATAGTGAAGTGGATTATATGGTGGTCAGACCAGGTACATGGTGAGACTGAGACGGGAGACATAGTAATGTTCACAGTCCAGACCTGCTCAAGAATATGTCCCTTAATAGGAGTGGCCATGGGTACCTGTTGGATTAGAATTAGTCCTGAAAGTAGCTCGGTCAACTCAGCCGATTGGGGGCCGCCAAGGATGTCATTGGCCCAATAGTTGAAATCGCCAATCAGCATAATCCTTCCATAGTTGGTTACCAAGTGAGCTATCTGTTCACCCAAGGAGTAGGGAAAGAGGGGCATCCTTTGAGGAGGTCTATAGAGCAGGACACATACTAATGGGGCAGTGCCAGTATCAAACTCAAATTTCATCACCAGGTTGTCCACTAGGGGTAGGTCAAGCGGGGTGAGAGCCATACAGTTATAATCATAACGTGTGATAATTGCTACTCCTCCGCCCACTGCAAGAATATCAGGAGATGACTCTTGAGATAGCCAGGTTTCAGAAAGCAGAAGGAGGTCAGGCTGATCACATTTGAGCAACAAAAAAATATCCACCTGGCGTTTAACCAGCGAACGAGGATTTAGATATACAACCGAGAACTTTCGTGCATTATGGTCCGGCCCATGTTGAATCGGAGGTGGCATTCGTTCACGCACAGTCCTGCAGGGCTTATGCATGACTTCCTGCTTCTTGAGAAAGCTCAGCAAGGTCAGAGCAACAGCACTTTTTTGTGATGCAAGACGAATTAAAGTTAGGTTGCTACTAATCCGACTCCCACATACTGCTGGGAAAATGGGCATTTGGCACTAACTTTCACATATGCAGTGCTTAATTCGGACTTTACGACCACAGCCCTGCCTGGCTTCAAGTGAGTAGGAAACTAATGTGTTATACTATATCATCGGCACCGGAAGCAATGAAAACAGGATGTGATGTCTTACACCACAGTTCGTACCGTTTGAGAGGCTCTGCCAATTTCATCATAGAAAAATCAAAATATCAAGTTCTACTACAGACCCTTTAAAAGTTGGAGTCAACTTTTCAATTCAGAAGCCAGTCGGTGGCCTTCCATAGAGCTAAAATTATGGGGGTGTCCTAGGACACCTGTCTTGTCTTGATTTTTGGAAGTGCTGTCCCTGGTAAGCAGGTAGTGCCGAAAACAGAACCTTGTTTGCTACCATACTCCATTAAATATCCTTTCCAATACCGATGAATCTACCAGCAGTGCAAGAGCTCTTAGTGCACCTGCGATATAGTGGCTGTAACGATTGAGGGTGGTGGGTGGATAATTGAATGATTAAACAAAAGTGCTTCATAGCGCTTTTTAGGTCAAGCCTAGCGCCAGCGTGCATGCGCTGCTCTGCGAGACTTGTTGTAGTGGAGTATGGAATAGATGCCCCGCCCACTCTCTGCCCAGATTTGTCATTGGCTTGTGTAATTGTCCTTCGTAAAAGCTGGATTCTGATTTGTAAATAGGGTTGTTAGTCCCTCCTTAGTACCGTCTTTATTTGTAACTTCCCATGGCGACTGGCCCTTTTACTTGGGTTGTTACACGGTACGTGTTATTTAGTCTTGTAAGCACTATTTTCTTTATTAAGTTTCTTATACTGCAGACAGCACGTGGGTGTCCGCTTTCAATAACAGCACGAGTGCCCACTATCACAGTAACATGAGCGCCTGGAATTATCTCAATCCCCCACACAACACGTCCCTGATTAACCTCGCCCTCGTGTCTGTTTCTCCCCCGCCCACCAACCAGACCTAAAGCCCCGCCTCCTCCACGAGGACATCTACGTTGCCCATATCTTACCTTGTTTATTTTTACCCGCCCAGATATATTACTCATCGAAATATCTGGGAAAATGTAAGCGTTGTCTAAAGTCCTTAAATGTGCTGACTCACGTACAATGTACAGCAGGGCAGGTCAGAGTATGGAACATGTGTATTTAGCTATGTAAACTTTACAGGGATAGTTCAGTGCCGGCCTGCTTTCCAGTAGCGGGGCTTCATCCTGATAATTAGGCCTCACTTTACCACACGCTGTTGACGTTTAGCTGCCAATGAGATGAGACGCCCCCCCACGCAAGGGACACCACATAACTCCACGCTTCGGTTTACTATCTACACAGTTATGGAGGTGTTGTTTTAAAGTTGCTAATTATTAGTGCATCGCTCCCTCGTTTTTGTTTATTTCTCAGTTATTGTTCTTGATGGTGCTTTTGCACTTGTAGTTTGTGACGATTGACAGGTAAAGAGGTTGTTTTACCAGCAGTGTAATTTTTAATGTGTTGTTTTTATAGTAACAGTATTTATATTTTTTGCAGCTGGATCGAAATGAGGCTTAGAACTTCATCCCATACTTGAGCACCTCTCACGCATTAAGAAAGACAATAGGTCTAATTTGAAGGTGAGGGTTGAGAACTCAGACCCCTTCCGAAATTACCCCTTTTCAGTTTTACTTGCTTTTTCTCTAAGAAAGTTCTGGATATCTGTGAGTCCAAAGATTCAGTACCCCTGGGAGCCCAACAGACAAGCATTTGCAATTCAATAGTGTAGAATGTGAGCGGTATAGTTGTTGAGTGGGCGGAGCCAGGAGGGGGAACGGGAAGAGGAGGAGAAACAGCAGGAAACGGCAGTTAGAGTAGGGACAGGGACCGAGTACGAAGCATGTAATAAAGCTCGTTATAAAAGAATATTCAGTGTCTGGTATCCTTGACCTAAGACACTACAACTGGCGACGAGGGTGGGATTCTACAGCCCAGCGTTGCCGAAAAAGCAAGAGGAGTGTCCCTGTCCCTCTACGGTGTGAACGAAGTAAGGCGCGTTTGAATTGGAGCGCTGGTTCGCGCCGAATCGTGAGTCACCCCTGATGCGTGAGAGCTAACACGCGAGTGACGAGGAGCGATCGGGAGCCCACCCCGCCTCTGCTGGCTGCGCTGGGGATCGGGAGTTGTCTGAGGTCGTACTGAAGCCTTGTTGAAGTGATCGGAAGAAAGAGCGCCGTTGCGTGCCTAAAACGAAGAGCTCACCCCCGATGCGTGGGAAACGACACGCGCGCGAAAGAGAAGTTGGGAGCTCCCTCCGAGCTTGTCTGGCCAGGTGAAATACCCCGAATTGTGCGTGAAGCACTGCTGTTGTGCTGACACCTGTGGAAGTGACTGCGGGAGTGCTGAGTGAAGTGTGATGAGCCTGATACGGACTGCAGCAAAGACCTCATGGGAGTGAGAGTTTCTATGTAGCGGCCATCTTAGAGTCAGGCGGTTCCTGGAAGACATCCCTATGAAGTCAATGGGGCGGCCATTTTGAAGTCAGGCGAGGCCCAGCAAATAAGCATTGAAAAAAAAAAGAGAAAAGACAAGGGTGAAACGTCTTAAAAGTAAACAAACACCAGTTCAGGTAAACAAGAAACAAATAGGCACGTGCACAGACATGAAGGAAACAGGAGTGTGCTGCCAAAATGTCGAACCATAATTCTCCGCAAAGGAATGAAGTTAAACCAATTATGACGGGAGTGTCACATCTGCGCCCACCAGAACCTTTAACGCTGACGGTTGGAGGGAGCATGGGTCCCAGATGGCAGGAATGGCTCGAGGACTTTGAGGATTACATCAAGGGATCAAAAGTGACAGAGGATGAAGACAAAGTGATCGCACTGCGCAACCTGGTGGGTAAAGAAATCCGCAAGCTAATCAAAGAACTGCCAAAGGCAGACACAGGGACATATGATAAAGTGCGAGATGCTCTAAACAAGAAGTTTTTACATAAGAGAAATGTGGATTATGAACGATACGCTTTTCACCAAGCCCGTCAAGGGAAAGAGGAAGTGATGAGCACCTTCATAACGAGACTACGTCGATTGTCCAGGTATTGTGAATTTGATGCGTTCTCCACGGATGATGCCATCATATCACAAATAATTGATGGCTGTTGTAGGAGAGTAGGGTCTGCAATCCTATGATCACCCAGATTTTTTTGCTTTTGCTTCATTGGTTTACGACTTTCTCCGGCTGTGGGCCTGCCAATCAGACCCACAGCCTAGCTGTTCTCTCTCGAAATTAACACACATGTACATTAGGTGCATCCACTACTTGGAACTGGGCCGCCTTGTCAGTCCCTGTCTCAGCATACCACAGGTATCCAGGGCATCGGTGTACCCAGGGCCTACCAGGGGCTGAAGCATGTATTATGCCACCCCTGGAATGGCCGCCCAAATCTGACACAACTGGCTGCACGACAGCTGGGGCCACGTGGTGTAATCACCCGTTGCTGTAGGTGTAGTATTCCTACACCTAAACCCTAAAATGGACACATGGATTCCTATCAGTCACTCCTATAGCAGGCCTTATCAATCCTGAAGGCAGAGTGCAGGGAATCATGTGGGACGGTGCTCTGGCGCGAGCTGAGCCCGTCGACGGCTTGCGGAACCAAGTCCTAATAGCCGTTCCATGGTGACGCGGGCCAACTACTTTTAATGCATTATAATCCTTGCGGTTATTTGCTAACTTTGGCATCGCATCACCTATACATGTCGAGTAAGGTGTCATACGAATGGGAATACGAACCCCTCGCCAGTCCTGGTGACGGGGTTAGCATTCCCCCCTTTTAGAGGGACACGACATGGAAGTAACCTTGAACCCCGGTTAAAGTTGACTCAAGCCTCAGCATCACAAAATGGATGATGCCACCAGACACAAGTCTGACCTCCTGCTGCTGGGGGACCTTCCAGCAAGGGGAGCTTGGACAAAGGGTTTCCTGTCGAGGGCGGTGTTAGCACCGTCCCAGACAGGGTTTGTGTATCCCAGGTAGGCAGGGCTGAAAGGAAGGTGATTGCAAGTGGCACCCCGGTGCTCACTGTGCATAGCCCGGCTCAAACCAGTTTCGGGGGCACACCAGCCCCTGAGCTGGCGCGAAGCCGGACAAAGGATAGGGGTGTAACCACCCCCCTCCTGGCTCCACCCATAGGTAGAACCTAGTCCCGGGCCAGCCCCTTTTCTTAGAATAAAGGTAGGAGCGAGTCCCCTTCCCAAATTGGATAATCAGATAATCGGATAACTCCGAATCACGAACTACTTTCCACGAAAGGAACTCTTGACTATTTCTGAAGACTCTCCCTTGTGGCTAAGGAGTAGCCACCCTGCACCAGCAGGCACCATCTAAGCGCTTGCGGTTTGCTGTAAGTCTCTCCTACGGATCAAGACTGCCCAGCTCGACGAGACCCGAGTACCCTGCCATCTCTGACCTTTTACCTACCTCATCGGCCCAGCTGAGAGTCGTAGGTGTGACGAGACCTGCGGGACCGGCTATCTTCAGAACCTGCACGACGCATATCTAGCACGCCCACCGAGGGACCCTCGAGTGAGTGCACCTAGGGTTTGAGAAGCCCTAAACCCTGAGCAGCTCCAGCATCGAAGTCTGTCTCCCCAGCATCCACGAGATCTGCGTGGGGGCCCTTCCGCTCCTTGTTGTTCACCGCGTTGTTCGACCACTTGCCGACCGGCTTGTGGCCCTCTTCACGACGCACCACGATTGTTTCATCACTAGTCTGGTTGCTCCAGACTGGCTCTTGCTCCCCTTCAACAGAGGAGTACCACGGACCCTCCTGGTCCACTCCCGACGCCATCTTGACTCCCCCGCTTGGGTTGCCACTGCCAAGATCCGCTGCCCCTGCCTGGGCCCAGCATCATCGACAGCAGACACCTTCGTGGGACAGCTCGCCCTCCATCCTGGTCGCCGCCGCGCCTCCTGGTCCGAGGAACAGCCGAGTCCGACGTCACCCACTCACCTGGTCGAGGTGACTTCAGCCGGTACCCTCCTGGTACCCACACGATCGCTGGCTAGCGGTTGAGAACTGAGTCCCCTCTGCTTTCAGGTTTCCTTCATCACCGATCCAGGCTTGGATCGCTCCGAACATCGTCACTGGTCGCCTGCCAGCAACTTCTTCTTTCAGGCTCCTGAGACTACACGAGGACTCCCGACATCTTGCCGAACTTCACGCAGCCGCAGCCTCCGGGCTAGGTAACTCGAGCATCTCGGTGCTCCATCGCAGGTTCGCTCTACAAGTGTCCAGTTCCTTTTTCGTTTAGTCCCACTGATCGGATCACTCCGGAATCAGTACCTCCAGACTCTAACCATTCGCATTTCACTGTTAGTGTAGATGGTTTCTCGTGCCCCTCGGGCATTTGTGTAAATTGTGCAACTGAAGTATTTTCCTAAGAGTTTTGTAGTGTGCTTAGCTCCCTGACTCATAAAGAGCCAGGGTAGTCTTGTTATAAATAAATATCCTTTTATTTTCATAACAACTTGTGTGGTGTCCTTTCACTTGGTGTTCAAGGGGTATATGTGATGGTAAACAGCTGGCTTAACACGCCCTCTAGAGTTTAGCCTAAAGACTGCTCGTATCCACGCTACTAGGATAGCTGGTCTAAAAGGTTGACTTACAACCAATCATCAATAAGGGTCGTTTGGAATGATACACAGTGATCACTAGAATAGTGAGCACTACATATCAGGCCAACTTCTCACATTGGTGAGCAGCGGTTGGGATTTGAGCTTGCTGTTGTTTTACCACACACGTATCCTAAGAATATCGCAGTGAAAGATCACATAAGTACCCAGGTACATATAACTTAACTTAGAATACTCCGAGTTCTACTGAACCGGCTGTTGTAGTGTAACAGGGCTTAGCACACCCTGACTACAACTCTTAGCAAGGGATCAGTAGGTAAACCCATAGTGTAGGTAGGTGCAACACTTACACCTCACTAGAAAAGCATGTCGGTCCACGGAGAGTCTGCAGGGACTCCCTTAGTGGTCAGTGACCCTCCACAGGTCGTGTCACGATATGCAACTCTTAGCTTCAAGGAGATGAGACAACTGTGTGCCTCCAGGAAGCTAAACCAGGGTTCTAACCCTACCATCGCAATACTGATAGGTCTCTTAGAGGCGTACGATGCTAGGAGGTCCTCTAACCCAGGTCCCCCCAGTGCAGATGGGAACATGCCTCCCTTAGAGGGAACCCTCGGTGACCCAGACCTCGACCTCCACACAGAGGAGGAGGACGAGGACGAGTTATCGGGAGACGAGGCAGACAAAGGTCCAGTGGTAGTCGGCAGGCTTACAAGGACCAACTTAAGCAGGCATGAGAATGGAACTGGGGGAGCCCCGGGCCCACGCTCAAGCAGGCTTAACCTTGGGAACGGACGAGCTAGGTCTCTCTCCAGAGGCTCTGGCAGATCGGTTCATACACATGTCTCTCAGGCACCTTCTCAGAGAGGAATGACTTCCCCTCAGAGGAGGGAGCATGAAGCGAAGATGCGGGAGGTCAATCTGAGGATCGAGCGGGAAGAACTTGCCCTCGCCAAAGAAAGACTTGCCTTGGCCCGAGAGCAGAAATTAAGTGGGTTAGATCCCGCTGGTGGCAGCATTCTCAATAGAGAGAAAGACAGGGGTATAGACACTAGACACCTGAGTAAAATAGTGCCCCCCTTTAAACAAGGGGACGACATCCACAAGTGGATAACTGCCTTGGAGAGGGCCTGCACTGTCCAGTGCGTCCCCCCAAGTCAGTGGGCAGCTATACTGTGGCTTTCCTTTGAAGGTAAAGGAAGGGACAAGCTCCTCACTACAAGAGCTGAGGATGCTAACAACTACCAAGTCCTGAAGAACACACTGATTGATGGGTTCGGCTTAACCACGGAACAGTACCGGGTGCTGTTCCGGGACACCCAGAAAATTCAGTCTCAGGATTGGGCTGACTTTGTCGATTGTGCCACTAAGGCTTTGGAAGGCTGGTTGCTGGGTAGCAAGGTTACTGATTACACAGGATTGTACAATCTTATCATGCGAGAACAGATTTTAAACAACTGTCAGAACCAATTGTTGCATCAGCACCTTGTCGACTCGGATCTGACCTCTCCCCAAGAATTGGGAAAGAAGGCAGACAGATGGGTCAGAACAAGGGTCAAGCAGAACCAGAATCAGAATCAGGGTGGTCAGAAGAAAGCAGACCAAAAGGGTAACAAGAACGAACAAAATGACCAGAAGTCTTCGACAGGTCCCCAACAAACCAAAGAGGGTGGGGGTCAGGCTTCACAGAAGAAGAAGACTCAAGAAGGCCAGTCAAAAAGGTGGTGCCAATACTGTAAAAGTAAGACTCACTGGTTTAGTGAGTGCACCAAGAAAGGAGGGCAAACTCCTACCACTGCAGCCCCTAAGGCACCTGCGCCCCCTAGTACAGTCAGCAGTGGTAGTGCGCCTCCAAAGGCATTAGTTGGGTTAACCTTGGGAACCGAGGGGAGTGACGACTTAGTCGGCACGCTCACTCAGGCCGTCCTTGTCTGTACAGGGGATATGGATATGTCCCCTGATGCCAGTCCCAATACTTTGGGCAAATACAGGCAGACACCTTTGATAAATGGAAGAGTGGCTCAGGCCTACAGGGACACGTGTGCCAGTGTCACCATGGTGACGCCTAACTTCGTGGACCCTGGACAGATCATGCTAGGTACCAGTTACCTAGTGACCAATGCCAGCAACGTCACTACCAATCACAGTATGGCAGTTGTTGATTTCTCCTGGGGAGGGGTAAGTGGCCCGAAAAAGGTTGTGGTTAGTTCAGACCTCCCCGTAGAATGTCTGTTGGGCAATGATTTGGAAACGTCACAATGGTCAGAAGTGGAGCAGAGGACTCACATGGAAATGTTAGGTTTGCCAGCACATGTCCTTGCTGTGACCAGGTCACAGGCCAAAAGATGCCCCACTGAACAGGTGCTGGATCCTGGAAGAACGGACCAGACACCTTCCAAGAAAAGGAGCAGTAAGGGTAAGGCTTCGCCTTCCCCCTTGCCCCAGGTCGTGGATCAAGTCTCCGAGGAGGCTGACCTTAAAGAACTGAGGGAAACTGAGCCGCAAGAGCTTGAACCTGGTCAGGTTGAGTTTCTGGGCTCAGGGGGACCCTCCAGGGAAGACCTGGGGAAGGCACAGTTAGACTGCCCCTCACTTGAACCCCTCAGACAGCAGGCCGCTGCTGAGGCTGCAGGGAACGCCACAGGTACCCACAAAGTGTACTGGGACGATGGACTCCTGTACTCTGAGGCAAGAGACCCCAAACCTGGTGCGACCAGGAGGCTGGTCATCCCCTTGTCTCTGAGAGGTTTCCTTCTCACCTTGGCCCACGAGATTCCCCTTGCAGGTCACTTAGGCCAGAATAAGACTTGGGACAGAATTGTTCCACACTTTCACTGGCCCCACATGTCCGAAGATACGAAGGAGTTTTGCCGCTCCTGTGTCACTTGCCAAGCCAGTGGTAAGTCAGGTGGCACGACAAAGGCCCCCCTCATACCACTACCAGTGGTGGGGGTACCCTTTGAACGAGTGGGGATCGACATTGTCGGACCAATGGAACCCCAGACAGCATCAGGGCACAAGTTTATACTGGTGGTGGTGGACCACGCCACCAGGTATCCTGAAGCTATTCCCCTTAGGACCACTACGGCACCTGTGGTGGCACGGGCCCTACTTGGAGTGTTCTCCAGAGTGGGCTACCCTAAGGAGGTCGTCTCAGACAGAGGTGCAAACTTCATGTCGGGATATCTGACTGCTATGTGGAAGGAATGTGGTGTCAACTACAAGTTCACCACACCCTATCACCCACAATGCAGTGGGCTTGTTGAGAGATTCAACAGGACCCTAAAAGGGATGATTCACGGGCTACCTGAAAAGCTTCGGCGGAGATGGGATGTCCTGATACCCTGCCTCTTGTTCGCCTACAGAGAGGTCCCGCAGAAGGGGGTTGGCTACAGCCCTTTCGAGCTTCTGTTCGGACATCCTGTAAGGGGACCCCTTTGTTTGGTAAAGGAAGGATGGGAGAGACCTCTCCGAAAGCCGGCATCAAACATTGTGGACTATGTGCTCGGTCTCCGCTCGCGGATGGCGGAGTACATGGAAAAGGCGTCTAAAAACCTGGAGGCGAGCCAAGAATTACAGAAAGCTTGGCACGACCAAAAGGCTGTCCTGACTGTGTACCAGCCTGGACAGAAGGTGTGGGTGCTGGAGCCAGTGGCCCCAGCAGCACTCAAAGACAAATGGTCTGGGCCCCACACGATCATTGAGCAAAAGGGAGAGGTCACCTACTTGGTAGACCTGGGAACTCCCCGGAGCCCCCACAGGGTGCTCCATGTAAACAGGCTCAAGGCATATGTCGACAGGGAGGGCATGGGCTTGCTCATGGCCACAGATGAGGGACAGGAGGAGGAGAGTGACCCTCTCCCAGACCTGCTCTCTCAGAACCCTGACGATGGATCAGTAGATGGTGTTGTCTTTTGGGGCAGCCTCTCTGGACATCAACAAGAGGATTGTAAACAGGTTCTTCAATCCTTTCGACATATGTTCTCTCTGACACCCAGTCAGACCAAGTGGTGTACCCACGAGGTCGACACTGGGGACAGTCTGCCCGTAAAGAGTAAAATCTATCGGCAACCTGATCATGTCAGAGACTGCATCAAGACAGAGGTGCAGAAAATGTTGGAGCTGGGAGTCATTGAACCCTCGGACAGCCCCTGGGCTAGTCCCGTAGTGCTCGTGCCGAAACCTCACACCCAGGGCGGTAAGAAAGAGATGAGGTTTTGCGTGGACTACAGAGGTCTCAATGCGGTCACTAAGACCGACGCCCACCCGATACCAAGAGCAGACGAACTTATTGATCGGTTGGCCTCGGCCAACTACTTAAGTACGTTTGACCTGACAGCTGGGTATTGGCAAATCAGGTTAGCTGAGGAGGCCAAGCCCAAAACAGCATTTTCTACCCCGGGTGGGCATTATCAGTTCGTGGTAATGCCCTTTGGTTTGAAAAATGCACCTGCCACCTTCCAAAGGCTGGTGAATCGAGTTCTCACTGGGTTGGACGACTTCTGTGCGGCGTATCTGGACGATATCGCTGTCTTTAGCTCCACCTGGGAGGATCACCTGGTCCACCTGAGGAAAGTGTTAGAGGCCCTGCAGAAGGCAGGCCTCACTATCAAGGCCACCAAGTGCCAGATAGGGCAGACACAGGTTGTATACCTGGGCCACCTTGTAGGTGGAGGCCAGGTTCAACCATTGAAGAGCAAAATACAGGCCATCCAGGACTGGGCTCCTCCAACCACCCAGACTCAGGTTCGAGCTTTCTTGGGCCTGACTGGTTATTACCGGAAATTTGTCAGAAATTATGGATCCATTGTGACCCCGCTAAACGACCTGACAAGTAAAAAGATGCCAAAAAAAGTTCAGTGGACAGCAAGCTGTCAGAAGGCATTCGATGACCTAAAGCAGGCCATGTGCACAGCACCTATCCTAAAGAGTCCAGACTACTCCAAACCATTCATTGTCCAAACAGACGCTTCGGAGCTGGGTGTGGGAGCTGTTCTATCGCAACTGAATTTTGATGGTCATGACCAGCCCATAGCTTTTATTAGCAGGAGGCTGACCCCCAGAGAGAAGAATTGGTCAGCTATCGAGAGGGAGGCCTTTGCTGTGGTTTGGGCCCTGAAGAAGTTGAGGCCATACTTGTTTGGCACTCACTTCAAGATTCAGACCGACCATAAGCCCCTCTTGTGGCTAAATCAAATGAAGGGTGAAAACCCCAAACTACTTAGGTGGTCCATTTCCCTACAGGGGATGGACTTCACAGTGGAGCATAGACCTGGCACTGATCATGGCAATGCAGATGGGCTCTCCAGGTATTTCCACTTAGAGCAAGAAGACTCACCTGGTCAAGGTTAGCTTATTGTCCCAAAGTTTGGGGGGGGGTCATGTAGGAGAGTAGGGTCTGCAATCCTATGATCACCCAGATTTTTTTGCTTTTGCTTCATTGGTTTACGACTTTCTCCGGCTGTGGGCCTGCCAATCAGACCCACAGCCTAGCTGTTCTCTCTCGAAATTAACACACATGTACATTAGGTGCATCCACTACTTGGAACTGGGCCGCCTTGTCAGTCCCTGTCTCAGCATACCACAGGTATCCAGGGCATCGGTGTACCCAGGGCCTACCAGGGGCTGAAGCATGTATTATGCCACCCCTGGAATGGCCGCCCAAATCTGACACAACTGGCTGCACGACAGCTGGGGCCACGTGGTGTAATCACCCGTTGCTGTAGGTGTAGTATTCCTACACCTAAACCCTAAAATGGACACATGGATTCCTATCAGTCACTCCTATAGCAGGCCTTATCAATCCTGAAGGCAGAGTGCAGGGAATCATGTGGGACGGTGCTCTGGCGCGAGCTGAGCCCGTCGACGGCTTGCGGAACCAAGTCCTAATAGCCGTTCCATGGTGACGCGGGCCAACTACTTTTAATGCATTATAATCCTTGCGGTTATTTGCTAACTTTGGCATCGCATCACCTATACATGTCGAGTAAGGTGTCATACGAATGGGAATACGAACCCCTCGCCAGTCCTGGTGACGGGGTTAGCATTCCCCCCTTTTAGAGGGACACGACATGGAAGTAACCTTGAACCCCGGTTAAAGTTGACTCAAGCCTCAGCATCACAAAATGGATGCTGCCACCAGACACAAGTCTGACCTCCTGCTGCTGGGGGACCTTCCAGCAAGGGGAGCTTGGACAAAGGGTTTCCTGTCGAGGGCGGTGTTAGCACCGTCCCAGACAGGGTTTGTGTATCCCAGGTAGGCAGGGCTGAAAGGAAGGTGATTGCAAGTGGCACCCCGGTGCTCACTGTGCATAGCCCGGCTCAAACCAGTTTCGGGGGCACACCAGCCCCTGAGCTGGCGCGAAGCCGGACAAAGGATAGGGGTGTAACCACCCCCCTCCTGGCTCCACCCATAGGTAGAACCTAGTCCCGGGCCAGCCCCTTTTCTTAGAATAAAGGTAGGAGCGAGTCCCCTTCCCAAATTGGATAATCAGATAATCGGATAACTCCGAATCACGAACTACTTTCCACGAAAGGAACTCTTGACTATTTCTGAAGACTCTCCCTTGTGGCTAAGGAGTAGCCACCCTGCACCAGCAGGCACCATCTAAGCGCTTGCGGTTTGCTGTAAGTCTCTCCTACGGATCAAGACTGCCCAGCTCGACGAGACCCGAGTACCCTGCCATCTCTGACCTTTTACCTACCTCATCGGCCCAGCTGAGAGTCGTAGGTGTGAGGAGACCTGCGGGACCGGCTATCTTCAGAACCTGCACGACGCTTATCTAGCACGCCCACCGAGGGACCCTCGAGTGAGTGCACCTAGGGTTTGAGAAGCCCTAAACCCTGAGCAGCTCCAGCATCGAAGTCTGTCTCCCCAGCATCCACGAGATCTGCGTGGGGGCCCTTCCGCTCCTTGTTGTTCACCGCGTTGTTCGACCACTTGCCGACCGGCTTGTGGCCCTCTTCACGACGCACCACGATTGTTTCATCACTAGTCTGGTTGCTCCAGACTGGCTCTTGCTCCCCTTCAACAGAGGAGTACCACGGACCCTCCTGGTCCACTCCCGACGCCATCTTGACTCCCCCGCTTGGGTTGCCACTGCCAAGATCCGCTGCCCCTGCCTGGGCCCAGCATCATCGACAGCAGACACCTTCGTGGGACAGCTCGCCCTCCATCCTGGTCGCCGCCGCGCCTCCTGGTCCGAGGAACAGCCGAGTCCGACGTCACCCACTCACCTGGTCGAGGTGACTTCAGCCGGTACCCTCCTGGTACCCACACGATCGCTGGCTAGCGGTTGAGAACTGAGTCCCCTCTGCTTTCAGGTTTCCTTCATCACCGATCCAGGCTTGGATCGCTCCGAACATCGTCACTGGTCGCCTGCCAGCAACTTCTTCTTTCAGGCTCCTGAGACTACACGAGGACTCCCGACATCTTGCCGAACTTCACGCAGCCGCAGCCTCCGGGCTAGGTAACTCGAGCATCTCGGTGCTCCATCGCAGGTTCGCTCTACAAGTGTCCAGTTCCTTTTTCGTTTAGTCCCACTGATCGGATCACTCCGGAATCAGTACCTCCAGACTCTAACCATTCGCATTTCACTGTTAGTGTAGATGGTTTCTCGTGCCCCTCGGGCATTTGTGTAAATTGTGCAACTGAAGTATTTTCCTAAGAGTTTTGTAGTGTGCTTAGCTCCCTGACTCATAAAGAGCCAGGGTAGTCTTGTTATAAATAAATATCCTTTTATTTTCATAACAACTTGTGTGGTGTCCTTTCACTTGGTGTTCAAGGGGTATATGTGATGGTAAACAGCTGGCTTAACACGCCCTCTAGAGTTTAGCCTAAAGACTGCTCGTATCCACGCTACTAGGATAGCTGGTCTAAAAGGTTGACTTACAACCAATCATCAATAAGGGTCGTTTGGAATGATACACAGTGATCACTAGAATAGTGAGCACTACATATCAGGCCAACTTCTCACAGCTGTCAGTCCGAGACTCTGAGAAGGAGACTATTAAGGAAGAGTCATAATCTGGAGGAGATTGAGGAAATGACCCGAGTGTATGATCAAGCGGAGTAACAAGCTAAGAGCATGGAGACCGGGCGCCCTGAAAGGCGAGAGCAGGTATGCCGAGTGCAAGCCAGTCACAGTCGCAGGTATTCGAAGGAGCGACGGCACCCATCCCGACAGTCCTCTCGCCAGCAACGCACGGAGCGTAGAAGGCATGAGTCAGGCCGAAGTGACAAGAAACCAGACCGTGGACGAAAATGCTATCGGTGCGGGTATGACTTACCGCACAGAGAGGCCTGTCCAGCCATGGGCCAGCAATGTCGAAAATGTGGACGAACAAATCATTTTGAAGCAATGTGTGGAGAATATCGCAAGGAAAGACAGAATGAAGGGACAAGGCCAACTCATTCTGACACTAGACGACACCATGTGAAAGCCGTACAAGATCGACCACAGTCGTCTTCTAGCTCCTCACATTCTAGCAGAGAATCAAGGAGGTCTCAATGGTTGAGGAGGTCGCCGTCCAGGGACTCTCGATCAGAGTCATGTGAATCTGAATACACTATTGAATACGCCAGTATGGTCGCAGATCCGGACCAACTCAAAAGGTACCAGAGATTGAACATAAGCGTAGGAAATCACGCCACGAAGTTTGTTTTGGACAGTGGAGCATCACTGAATTAAATCCCGGTAACGGAATACAAGAAAATGAAGCCACAGCCGCCTTTGTGTCCAGCGTATGTCAGGGTATTTACTTGGATGTCAAAGAAGCCACTTCCCTGTCTAGGAAAATTCTCAACCACCCTCCGGCACCAGAACACGTCTGTGTCAGCATTCATACACGTAATTGATGGCCCGGAAGCTGATTGTCTTCTCAGCTTACCAACGGCGGAGCGCCTTCGTTTGGTTGAGATTCTATACCGGGCTAGTGGTGACCAGGACATTTCCCCAAGCTGTTCACTGGGCTGGGAAAGATGAACAAATGTCAAGTTCGACTTCACATTAATGACCAGATAAGGCCTGTAGCACAACATCCCAGGCGAGTGCCATTCCACCTTTAGCAAGCGGTGGAGGATGAACTCCAAGAACTATTAGCATCCGACATTATTGAGCGGACCGACGGCCCCACCCCATGGGTGTCGCCGGTAGTCATTGTGCCGAAGAAAGGCGCCTCTGGGAAGGTGCGTCTATGTGTTGACTTGCGTCTTCCTAACACTGGGATTGAAAGGGAATGTCATCCCAGGCCTCACCTGAGTGATATGATCTCTGCATTAAATGGTGCCAGGGTATTTTCGAAACTTGACCTAAACAAGGGATACCATCAGCTGGAGTTGCATGAAAAATCGAGGTACATAACAACATTCGCAACTCACCTGGGTTTGGTTCGATACAAACGGTTAAGTTTTGGCATTTCCTCGGCTGCGGAGATCTTTCAAGAGGCCATCCGTCAGACCATACAACACATACCCAACACACTGAATTATAGCGATGATATTCTTGTGTATGGGTCAAACGTGCAGGAACACGATAAGGCCCTAGATCGGGTATGTCATACCCTCCTGGAAGCTAATCTGACCCTAAACAAGGACAAGTGCGAATTCCATCAATCCACTCTCAAATTCTTTGGACATGTGTTCTCTGGAGCGGGAATGAAGCCTGACCCTGAAAAAGTGATGGCCCTAAATGACACCAAGAGTCCCCAGGATGTCAGTGTCATTCGATCATTTCTGGGTATGGCCAGTTATTGTGCCAGATACATCAAGGACTATGCCACACTTAGCCATCTCCTCAGAACGCTTACAAAGCAAGGACAGCCTTTTAACTGGACCCCTCAGTGTGAGCGGGCGTTCCAAGACATCAAACGTGCCGTTGAGTCGGCCGATAACTTAGCGTATTTCAACCCCAAAAGGAAGACGGAAATAACTGTAGATGCTAGCCCTGTGGGCCTGGGTGCGATTTTGGCTCAGTACGACAATGACGGTGATCAGCGCCATATCATAGCTTATGCGAGTCGCAGCCTGTCAGACACGGAGAAGGCATATTCTCAACCAGAGAAAGTGAGTCTGGCGGTTGTTTGGACCTGCGAACATTTCCATGTTTTCATCTATGGCAAACATTTTACAATGGAAACTGATCATCAGGCGCTTGTCACCATCTTCGGAAATCCCAGGTCGAAGATTCCACCTCGGATTGATCGATGGGGTTTGCGTCTACAGGAATATACATACACGATACTGCACAAGCCGGGAAAATCAGCAAATCCGGCTGATTATATGTCACGACACCCTCAATCATCGATGGCATCACGATCGCCGATAGCTGAGGAATACATCCACTTTGTGGTGGGCCATGCTCAACCACCAGCGGTTCCCCTGGAAGCCATTCAAGAGGCCACTGCGCAGGATGTCGTTCTGCAGAAAGTACTTCGCCGACTGCAGACCAATAGGTGGAGACACGACAGTGAGGAGGAAGGGAAGGATCCCACAGTCAGAAAAGAAATGCAAGCCTTCCGTCATGTGAGTGAAGAGCTCTCTGCCACCTCGGAAGGTCTTCTGCTGAGGGACCAAAGGATTGTCATTCCGACGCAATTACGGCAGGGCATCACCAACCTCGCTCATGAAGGTCATCGAGGAGTGGTTGCAACTAAGAGAGCTCTTAGAGAGCGGGTGTGGTTCCCGCTGTTGGATCAGATGGTGGAACTCACCCTCTAAGACTGTCCTCAATGCCAACTCGTTAGTCACGGAGAACTTGAGTCTGAAGCAGGGACCATGTACCTCCAACCTCGACGGGACATCCGCAGACCGAAACGACTAATTGAAGAACTATAAACAAGTCAGTCATTTAATTTTGTTAAAAAGGGGGAAGATGTAGAATGTGAGCGGTATAGTTGTTGAGTGGGCGGAGCCAGGAGGGGGAACGGGAAGAGGAGGAGAAACAGCAGGAAACGGCAGTTAGAGTAGGGACAGGGACCGAGTACGAAGCATGTAATAAAGCTCGTTATAAAAGAATATTCAGTGTCTGGTATCCTTGACCTAAGACACTACAAATAGGTCTTGCATTTGCGAGAGTTTGAGCTATTGGCATTGTAAATGACAATGCCTTTTATTTATGTGTTGGTTTTTAAAACATAAATAAAAGGCATTGTCATTTACAATGCCAATTGATTAAACGCTCGCACATGCGAGACCTATTGCATTGCAAATCCTTGTTTTCCTTCTGTCGGGAGAATACACAGTGACTTGGTGGGTAAGAAGCGTAGAAGAAACACGGAACGAGGTGTAGAGAGGGAGGGAGGGCTGCCATCCTTGACCGTGTCATGGCACTTTTATTTAAATTTCTTTTTTTTTCATGAGTCACTGAATCAGCATTTGATGGGTAGCGGTGGAACACTAATCAATTGCACTGAAAGCACTGGCCAATTAGAAGGCAGCAAAGAAGAGTGGTAATGAGGCCAATAAATGGTAAGCAATGGGTGGGTTCCAAGCCCATTACTAAATATACTCACGCCGGCAGATCTATAAAAAGTAGTGTTTATATATGACCACAACGTAAAATACAATATTCACAAACAATGCACACAGTCCACTGAGGTCAGGGCTCTAGAGTTTCATAGGCAGTCCAAGATCCCACATCCCTCAGGCTGGTGGTAGTGGTTATTTCCCATTCACTATAGGCGACATTCAGGTTAAGCCCCACCAGTAGTTCAAATCTCAGAAGTCCCACTCTGACTCTTAATTAAAGTGAAAACGCTGAAGTGCTATCTGACAAGAAAGTTCCCCTGGGGCCCTCCAGCCTGAAGTCAGTTTTACCCACACCAGCAGGATCGGATTCTGCGTGCACCCCCTTCTCCGGTAGTTAAGTCTTGCACACACAGCCCAAGCGTGCTATGCTCTGCTGTTCATTAGTTCCTCACACAGAGTCCAGCAACGCCAGTGGCCAGGGGACTCTTTATGCTCCTCCGATGCTGGGACAATACTTTGGTTCCTCTCCCAGGTTAGGGGCAGGGTTGAGACAACCCCGGTCCTCAATCACAGCTCAGGCATGCTAGGGTCAACATGCCAACCTGGTTCCTCCGTCGACAGTTTCGTCCAGATCGCGCTTCTTGCTTGGTCCTAGTGGCTTCGTCTACAATATGTGGTCACTGTTCCTCCTCCACGGGCAGACTCCAGCCCGATTGGCAAGCAGTAGTCTTCATGGCAACCCCAACTGGCGTACAGGGTCATCGACTTGATACCGCACAAAGCTATGGCCCGATTGACATAGAAGCAATCATCACAGTGGCATCATCTGACATACAGGGTCGCCGACTTAACACCACACACTGGCGAATACCCGTTCTGTGCAGCAACGGTTTCAGCTCACCTCCCTGCGGCCCTCCTCTGGCATACAGGGATCACCGACTTTTCTCTGCACACAAGCAACAGCGCAATTGGTGACGCGATCTCTTCGCACCTTGATACAGGGAATCACTTGTCAGGATTCCCACACTGGACCTCACTCCCTCCCACGCTCTCCTGTTCCTCAAAGGGCACACTGGCCTTGGCAAGCAGGCAGGTGCTGGTGTTCCTGCTCCAGGGCAGGGCAGGTGATTTTGGATTCCCTGGAAGATTTATCCTCACCCAGCTGGGAGACGAACAAGCCTTGGCCCCCAAGTTCTGGTCACAGGCAAATGTCTTGCAGAGCTTCTCCTCACAGTCCCACTAGCTGCTTGACAGTTGACAGTTTTTGGGGTCTCAAGCTTTTCTTGTTTTAGGCCATTTCCAGACACCAAATATGCTTTAGAGTTTGAGTTTTTGACGTTTATACTGTGGGTCTGCTTCCCCTGTTCTCTTTTCCTCCAGAAAACAGTCTGTCACTTCAGAAGCAACTCAAGGTTCAAACATGGATGTAAGCCTCAGTGATATATTTATCAAAAGGTTATCTCAGGGCATCAGCCCTACTCTTGATGATCCTCTTATCAGCCCCATCTTATTTCTGAGATATGCCCAGGCCCCTTCCCAGTGACATCTCACTGAGTTAAAGAGCACTCTTTGAAGTACTCTTGAGAGCCTGGCTCTCCCTTCCTCCAGTGTGTCCCATCCAGCTTAAAGGAATGCAGCAATCTGTAAATCTGTCCAGTGAGTTTCCTCTGCCTCCTGTGTCTCCATTGAGCCCAGAGTCTCCCAAAATGAAGCCCAGATTCTTCCATGTATTGTACCACTCACAGGCATAGATGCAGCCAGCACAAGCATATATCATACACTCACTGCACAGCACTACATTCCTCATGTTTTTTCCCAGTTTCAGTCAAACATGCACCCAGCACATGTATACCACACGTGCACTGCTGCAGCACTACACACACAACCAATATAGGCCAAGGGTGAGTTAAGCACACAGCAGCAGAACTTTAAATGAGCGAGCCAGTAGGTTCTCTCCAGTGACATGGGTAAAAAGGACCTGTTCACTCCGACTGGACACCACACGGTAGGCTGCCACAACTGCACTCATGCTGCAACTCCTATCAAAGGCAGTAAGTATCCTTTTACCATTAAGAGGGTAGCACTTTGGACGCCACTCCTGGTCCAAAAGACTGCAATCTGTGAGCCAGGCCCATTAAATGGCGCACATGCTTGATACATGTTCGCTCATTACAACAAAATTTAGCATTAGGGTTCCAGACATCATTAAAGTTGGGGTACTTAGAGCAGGGGTGCACGTCCATCACCAAGAGAGGGACATTTGTGCCTCACCAACAGGCTATCTTTGTAAGAAAGTGGCTCTGTATATACTGTTCCCAAATAGGTACAGTGTGCACAGAGTCTACAGTCCCCAGAGGTTTGGCAGAGGCTAAAGTTAGATATAACCTTACTGTGAGAAGTTGGCCTGGTATATGATGTTCACTAATTAAAGTGACCACCTTGTACCATGCCAAGCAACCCTTATGGTGTGGTTGTAAGTCAACCTTTTCGGACCAGCTGCCCTAGTGGTAGCGTAGGCTAAGCAGTCTTTCAGGCTAAACTCGTTTAGGCATGTAAAGCAAGCTGTTTTACCATATGTAACCCCCCTTTATACCAATGAAAGGACACCACACAGATATATATTCAAAATATATATGTATTTATTACTCAAAGTATCCCCTAGACTCTTTATGAGCACAGGAGCACAAATCGTTAAACAAGAAAGTATCACAATATACAGAAGTTGCACTTTATATGGATAGGCCCTGGTGGCCGCTCAAACCATATACTAAAATAGTGGTATAAGTACCACGAACAGGAAAGGGAAAAGGCCTAGGGCCTCTAGAATCGCTGGGCCTACAAGGAGCTAACTTTAGTTAGTGACCAGGAGGTCCACGGGTCGCGTGTGCAGTGAGGAAAATTACACGCGGGCTCCCATAGGTTTTCAATGGGTGCGTAAAAGTTCAAAAGTTACTGCTAGAAGGGTCTTCTGGTTGGACTACGAAATCAAGACTTCAAACCTAGACATTAGAGATGTTACTCTACACTTGGGCACCGGAGTGCCAGCTTTACCTCACCCACAGGAGCGGGTGCATAGGTCTCGAAGTGCGTCGGGTTTCGTCTATCTGTTCAATGGAGCCTGATGACAAAGATGCTGCAGGCGGTCGTTCCAGAAGAGATGCGGTGGATCCAAGGGTGGATCGGAAGTGTAGAAGACCTGTAAGCAGAGGGGACAGTGTTCATAGTCACTAGCCAGTGACCGGCGTGGCACCAGGTAGGTACCAGGCGATGTCGGGTGCAAACAGGTGAAGAGGTGTAGCTTGTCTCTGTAGCCACGTGGTCCCTGAAGGTTGATGACGTCCAGGAGTCGGTTCACAAGCTGTCCCATGCAGGATCTCGCTGTTGGCAGTGTCGGCAACTCAAAAGAAGCAAACAAGCCTTGGCAAACGCAGGAGTCGTAGGAATTGAAGAAAGCTGTTAGCTCTGACCAGCAAGGTCAGAGGGGCTACTCCTTTGTAGGGAAGCAGGGGCCAGTCTGGAGCAACCAGACCAGCATTGTAGTTTTCAAAAAGGGTTGCCAAGATGGCCACTAGCCAACGGGCCAGGGACCGGTTAGGCGCGTCGAGTCACAAAGTGCAGAGGGGCCCCACGCAGATCGTGGAGATGCTGGAGGGCTCACCTTTTGTGCAGATGCTGCTCGGATGTTGGGCTTCTCAGGACCCAAAGCACAACTCGGAGGGAACCTCTGATGTGGCGCTTGCAGCTTGTCGAGTGTCTTCCAAGATGGCTGGCTCCACGTGTCTCGGTGCCTCCACGGGTTCCTTCTTTGCAGGGACTGTGGATCGGGCTGTGAGAGGTCTGGAGGTCCAGTTCTTGTCGGTCTCTGGGCTCGGGCTCCGGCGGGAGGCGGCGGCAAAGCAGATGTCGATTCGCTGGTTGGTGCTTGCGTTAGCAAGATGGTCACTCCCTGACCATAGGGGAGAATTCCTTCAGTCTTCTGTGCAGCAGAACGTCGAAGTTCCCGTCTTCTTCTTAGTGTTAAGTTGATTCCAGGATGTCTGAAGTCTTAGGACACAGCTCCTACCTTTAAGCGGATTCTAGGGGCCGGACTACCTGCTAGGTCCCTCCCTAAGGGTGGGTCCAGGAAGGGGGGTGGTTACACCCCCAATCCTTTGTCCAGCTCGCCCCAGGTCCGGGGCTGGTGTGCCCCAGGACCGGTTTGAACTGGCATATGCACCGAGGCTCCTTGTGAGCCTCAGGCATGTCTGATTCTATTCAAGCCCTACCTGACCAATACACAAAATCCTGTCTGGGGTGGTGCTCGCACCTCCCCTGGCAGGAAACCCTTTGTCCACGTCTCCCAAGCTGGAAGGACTCCCAGCAGCAGGAGGGCAGACTTGTGTCGGTGGTGGCAGCGTCCATTTTGTGGAGCTGAGGCTATGTCTGATTTTACCCGGGTTTCAGGTTCTGTACATGTCGTGTCCCTCTAGAAGGGTGGAATGCTAACCCAGTCGCCAGAATTGGCAAGGGGTTAGTATTCCAATTCGTATGACACCTTACTCGACATGTTTTGATAAAGCCAAACCAAAGATAGCATTTAACCGCGAGGTTCATAATGCACTTAAGAGTATATGGTATGGCGATATCTGGAAACGGTAGAAGGAAGTTGTTCCGACCACTGCAGACAGGCTCAGCTCATGCCAGAGCACCATCTCACATGAAACCAAGCACTCTGCCTTCAGGATTGTTAGGGCCTGCCATAGGAGTGACTTATAGGTTAACATGTGTCCCATTTAAGGTTAGGTATAGGTATACTACACCTAAGTAAGAGGTGGATACACCAACTTACCCCAGCTGAGTGATCAGCCAGTTGTGTCAAATTGTTAGGCCAGGCCAGGGGTGGCACAATACATGCTTCAGCCCCTGGTAGGCCTTAGATACACCAATGCCCTGGGTACCTAGTGTACACTGGTACAGGGGCTCACAGGGTGATCCAATTCCAATTGGTTATGCACCTAAAGTGCATAGTGTCAATTTAGTAGAGAGAGAACAGCAGGCTGGGGGTCTGATTAGCAGGCCCACAGCCTCAGTATGTCAAAAACCAGTGAAGCAAAAAGCAAAAATTTGGGGTGACCATAGGATAGCAGACCCTACTCTCCTACACAACCCCCCCCCAAACGCAGGGACATTAAACTAGCCTTGACCAGTCTCGACTTCATGTCCTAAGTGGAAGTACCTGGAGAGACCATCTGCATTCCCATGGTCTGTACCTGGCCGGTGCTCCACTGTAAAGTCCATCCCCTGTAGGGAAATGGACCACCTAAGCAGTTTGGGGTTTTCACCCTTCATCTGATTTAGCCACAAGAGGGGCTTATGGTCGGTATGAATCTTGAAGTGAGTGCCAAACAAGTATGGCCTCAGCTTCTTCAGGGCCCACACCACAGCAAAGGCCTCCCTCTCAATAGCTGACCAATTCTTCTCTCTGGGGGTCAACCTTCTGCTAATAAAAGCAATGGGTTGGTCTTGACCATCTACATTAAGTTGTGACAGCACAGCTCCCACACCCAACTCAGAAGCATCTGTTTGGACAATAAACTCTTTGGAGTAGTCAGGACTTTTCAGGATAGGTGCAGAGCACATGGCCTTCTTCAGGTCATCAAATGCCTTTTGACAGCTTACTGTCCACTGAACCTTTTTGGGCATCTTTTTGGATGTCAGATCATTAAGAGGAGTCACAATGGACCCATAGTTCTTAACAAACTTCCTGTAGTACCCAGTCAAGCCCAAGAAAGCTCGGACCTGAGTCTGGGTGGTTGGAGGAGACCAGTCCTTGATAGATTGTATCTTACTCTCCAGTGGTTGAACTTGGCCTCCACCTACAAGGTGGCCCAAATACACAACCCTACTCTGCCCTATCTGGCACTTAGTAGCCTTGATAGTGAGGCCTGCCTTTTGCAGAGCCTCAAGTACCTTCTTCAGGTGGATCAGGTGATCCTCCCAGGTGGAGCTAAAGACAGCAATGTCATCAAGATATGCTGCACAAAAGTCATCCAACCCAGTAAGGACTTGATTCACCAACCTTTGGAAGGTGGCAGGTGCATTCTTCAGACCAAAGGGCATCACCAAAAATTGGTAGTGTCCTCCTGAGGTTGAAAATGCTGTTTTGGCCTTGGACTCCTCAGCTAACCTGATTTGCCAATAGCCAGCTGTCAAATCAATTGTGCTCAAAAACTTAGCAGAAGCCAGTTTATCTATGAGCTCATCTGCCCTTGGAATAGGATGTGCGTCTGTCCTAGTGACAGCATTGAGTCCTCTGTAATCCACACAGAACCTCATCTCTCTCTTGCCATCTTTGGTGTGAGGTTTGGGGACCAGAACCACTGGGCTAGCCCAGGGGCTCTCTGAGGGCTCAATGACACCCAGTTCCAGCATTTTGTGTACCTCAGCCTTTATACAGTCCCTGACATGGTCAGGTTGCCTGTACAGTTTGTTCTTCACAGGAAGACTGTCAGCAGTGTCCACCACATGGGTACACCAGTCAGTTTGACTAGGTATCAGTGAGAACATATGCTGAAATGATTGTAGAACCTGTCTACATTCAATTTGCTGATGCTCAGTGAGGTTGCCTCCAAGGGTCACTCCTTCAACTGAACCATCTTCAGGGTTCTGAGACAACAGGTCTGGGAGAGGGTCACTCTCTTCCTCCTGTCCCTCATCTGTAGCCATGAGCAAGCCCATGTCTGCCCTGTCAACGTATGCTTTTAACCTGTTAACATGGAGTACCCTGTGGGGACTCCTGGGAGTGCCTAGGTCCACCAAGTAGGTAACCTCTCCCTTCTTTTCCAGGATTGTATGGGGTCCAGACCATTTGTCTTGGAGTGCTGCTGGGGCCACTGGCTCCAACACCCATACCTTCTGTCCTGGCTGAAACTCAACCAAGACAGCCTTTTGGTCATGCCAAGCTTTCTGTAAGGCCTGGCTTGCCTAAAGGTTTTTGGATGCCTTCTCCATGTACTCAGCCATCCTGGAGCTGAGACCAAGTACATAGTCCACAATGTCTTGTTTAGGCTTTTTGAGAGGTAACTCCCATCCTTCCCTCACCAGACATAGGGGGCCTCTTACAGGGTGCCCAAACAACAATTCAAAGGGGCTGTAGCCAACTCCTTTTTGTGGGACCTCTCTGTAAGCAAACAGAAGGCAGGGTAGAAGGATGTTTCATCTTCGCCTGAGCTTTTCAGGTAATCCTTTGATCATACCCTTTAGGGTCTTGTTGAATCTCTCAACAAGCCCATTGCATTGTGGGTGATAAGGAGTGGTGAACTTGTAGTTGACACCACATTCCTTCCACATAGCTGTCAAGTATCCTGACATGAAGTTGGTACCTCTGTCAGAAACCCCCTCCTTAGGAAACCTCACTCTGGAGAATACTCCCAGCAGGGCCCTGGCCACAACAGGAGCTGTTGTGGTCCTAAGGGGAATTGCCTCTGGATACCTGGTGGCATGATCCACTACCACCAGTACAAATCTGTGCCCAGAGGCAGTGGGGGGATCCATGGGACCCACTATATCTATCCCCACTCTTTCAAAGGGAACCCCCACCACAGGTAGTGGTATTAGGGGGGCCTGATTTGCCACTGGCTTGGCAGGTCACACAGGAGTGACAAAACTCCTTGGTATCTTCATTCATGTGAGGCCAGTGAAAGTGAGGGACAAGCCTGTCCCAAGTCTTGTTCTGGCCTAAGTGTCCTGCTAGAGGAATATCATGGGCCAAGGTAAGAAGGAAGCCCCTAAATTGCAGAGGTATAACCAACCTCCTGGTTGCGCCAGGTTTTGGGTCTCTAGCCTCTGAATAAAGGAGCCCATCATCCCAATACACTTTATGGGTACCTTGAGCATTCCCAGCAGCCTCAGCAGCAGCCAGCTGTCTGAGGGGTTCAAGAGATGGACAGGATAACTGAGCCTGCCCCAAGTCAGCCCTGGAAGGTCCCCCTGTCCCCAGAAACTCAACCTGGTCAGGTTCAAGCTCTTCAGGGACAGTTCCTTTAGGGTTCTCAAGATCATCCTCCTGGGAAGACTGATCATCACTTGGAGGCAGGGGGGAGGGCACAGCCTTAACCCTCCTGTTCTTCTTCTTGGTAGGTGCTTGGTCCATTGTTCCAGGATCCAAGACCTGAGGTTCAGTAAGGCACTTTTTGGCCTGTGACCTGGTCATAGCAAGGACATGTGGTGATATACCTAACATCTCTGCATGTGTCCTGTACTCCACTTTTGACCACTGAGAACTCTCTAGGTCATTGCCCAACAAACATTCTACTGGGAGGTCTGCACTAACCACAACCCTTTTGAGGCCAGTTACCCCTCCCCATGAGAAGTTAACAATAGCCACACTATGGGAAGTAGTGGTATTGCTGGCATTGGTCACCAGGTAATTCTCACCTGGTAGGTACTGTCCAGGATCCACAAAGCCTGGTGTCACCATAGTGACACTGGCACATGTGTCCCTGTAGGCTTGAGCCACTTTTGTATTAATCAATGGAGTCTGTCTGTACTTGCCCAGATTACTGGGGCTCACAGTCAGGGACAAATCCATGTCCCCATCACAGATCAAGACTGCCTGTGTAAGGGTTCTGTCTAGGTCAGAATCTCCTTCAGTTCCCATAGTGATTCCCACTACACCCTTTGTCTGGGGACCAACACTGCTAACAGTACTACTGGGAGCAGGTGCCCTAGGGTCAACAGTGTTGGGGGCTCCACCCTTCTTACAATCACTAGTCCAGTGAGTTGTATTCTTGCAAGATTTGCACCAGGGTTTCTTTGGACCTTCTTTCTTCTTTCCTTTAGATTGTTGGGACCCACCCTCGTTAGTACTAGTTTGGGGCCCTGTTGAAGACTTCTGGTCTTTGGATTTCTGATCACCACCCTTTTGGTCTGTTTTCTTCTGATCACCCCCTTGGCCCTGGTTCTGGTTCTTTTGCTTAACCCTGGTTCTGACCCATTTGTCTGCCTTCTTTCCCAATTCTTGGGGAGAGGTCAGATCTGAGTCAACCAAGTGTTGATGCAGTTGCTGGTTTTGACAGTTATTTAAAATCTGTTCTCTCATCATCAAATTGTACAATCCTGTATAATCAGACACCTTACTTCCCAGCAACCAACCCTCCAAAGCCTTAGTGGCACATTCAATATATTCAGACCAGTCCTGAGTCTGTGTCTTCTGGGTATCTCTGAACATTAACCTGTACTGTTCAGTGGTTAAGCCTAACCCATCAACCAGGACACTCTTCAGGGCTCTGTAGTTTCTGACATCCTCCTCTCTAACAGTGGGGAGTCTATCTCTGCCTCTACCTTCAAAGGAGAGCCATAAGATTGCTGCCCACTGGTCTTCAGGAACCTGCTGCACTTTGCAGGCTCTCTCAAGAGCAGTCATCCATTTGTGGATATCATCCCCACTTTTGTAGGGGGGCACAACCTTGGACAGGTTCCTATTATCAAAGACCCTATCCTTGTCCCTAGGGACAATGCTGCCACCAGTGGGAATAGACCCACTCTCTCTAGGTTGCCTAGCCTTGTTCCGTTTCTCTTCCATCAGGGCTACTTCTAGCTCCTGTTTCCTGATCCTCAGCTGAGCTTCCTGCATTCTGGCCTCATGCTCCCTCCTCTGAGGGCTGGTCATCCTTCTTCTGGAATGTCCCTGAGGGCCTCTAGAGGCATGAGAGGCATTAGAGTCACCTGAGTGATTCCTCTGTCTCCCAAACCCCTGGTTAAGTCCACTAGGGAGATTCAATGGGGGGAACCCATTGTCATTCCCCAACAGCCTTAAGTTAGCTGAGCCAAGTATAACACTTGGCACTGGGCTATTTCTCCCATCAGAATTACTACTACTATCAGACTCATCCCCCTTGTCATCCTTGTCCCTATGCTGATCCTCATCATCTGTAGTCTGATTCTCAACTAAGGGGCGACTGTTAGGAAGGGGTGCTTCAGTAGCATCTTCAGAAGGAGGGCCTCCTGTTCCAGTCCCTAAGGGGCCTAACTGGGAGGCTTTCTTGAGAGCTCTCTGATCTTCATCAGCTTGCAAGAGTTCTCTGAGTTCAGCAGAGGTAGGGTTCCTGGGTTGTTTAAGGCCCCTGGAATTAGCCAACTGCCTGAGCTCATTCTGGTTTAGGGTAGCAAAGATGGATGGTGCCCTCTGGGGGTCACTCTCGACAGAGATGGGTACGTTGGACCCCTCTGCCCCAGCCATTGCTCTTAAGTGTGGGTGGATGTGTTGCAACTACCTACACTTGGGTTTTCCTACTAAACCTATCTAGTAGTTGTAGTCAGGGTGTGCTACTCCCTTTGCTCTACAACAACTAAGTTCAGTAGAACTTAAGTATATAACTAACTTGTTTTATATGTACCTAAAGGTACCTGTATGATCTTTCAATTGGTAACAAAGAGATACAGAGGTAAAACAACAGCAAGCTCAAATCCCAACCGCTGCTCACCAATGTGAGAAGTTGGCATGGTATATGATGTTCACTAATTAAAGTGACCACCTTGTACCATGCCAAGCAACCCTTATGGTGTGGTTGTAAGTCAACCTTTTTGGACCAGCTGCCCTAGTGGTAGCGTAGGCTAAGCAGTCTTTCAGGCTAAACTCGTTTAGGCATGTGAAGCAAGCTGTTTTACCATATGTAACCCCCCTTTATACCAATGAAAGGACACCACACAGATATATATTCAAAATATATATGTATTTATTACTCAAAGTATCCCCTAGACTCTTTATGAGCACAGGAGCACAAATCGTTAAACAAGAAAGTATCACAATATACAGTTGCACTTTATATGGATAGGCCCTGGTGGCCGCTCAAACCATATACTAAAATAGTGGTATAAGTACCACACACAGGAAAGGGAAAAGGCCTAGGGCCTCTAGAATCGCTGGGCCTACAAGGAGCTAACTTTATTTAGTGACCAGGAGGTCCACGGGTCGCGTGTGCAGTGAGGAAAGTTACACGCGGGCTCCCATAGGTTTTCAATGGGTGCGTAAAAGTTCAAAAGTTACTGCTAGAAGGGTCTTCGGGATGGACTACGAAATCAAGACTTCAAACCTAGACATTAGAGATGTTACTCTACACTTGGGCACCGGAGTGCTAGCTTTACCTCACCCACAAGAAGCGGGTGCATAGCTCTCGAAGTGCGTCGGGTTTCGTCTATCTGTTCAATGAAGCCTGATGACAAAGATGCTGCAGGCGGTCGGTCCAGAAGAGATGCGGTTGATCCAAGGGTGGATCGGAAGTGTAGAAGACCTTTAAGCAGAGGGGACAGTGTTCATAGTCACTAGCCAGTAACCGGCGTGGCACCATGTAGGTACCAGGCGATGTCGGGTGCAAACAGGTGAAGAGGTGTAGCTTGTCTCTGCAGCCACGTGGTCCCTGAAGGTCGAAGACATCCAGGAGGCGGTTCACGAGCTGTCCCACGCAGGCTCTCACTGTCGGCGACTCAAAAGAAGCAAACAAGCCTTGGCAAAAGCAGGAGTCGTAGGAATTGAAGAAAGCTGTTAGCTCTGACCAGCAAGGTCAGAGGGGCTACTCCTTTGGAGGGAAGCAGGGGCCAGTCTGGAGCAACCAGACCAGTGTTGTAGTTTTCAAAAAGGGTTGCCAAGATGGCCACTAGCCAACGGGCCAGGGACCGGTTAGGCGCGTCGAGTCGCAAAGTGCAGAGGGGCCCCACGCAGAGCGTGGAGATGCTGGAGGGCTCACAGTCAGTCAATTACTTTTATTCGATCAATAAAAGATCATCAAAAGAGACAAAACAGACATGAAATCACAATACATAAAATACAGGGCAAAGATACATCAATTACAAATCTGATAATGGAAAACATAATCAAAATTTAAAAATGTGAAGAGAACATATTTCATAGGTACTATTCTAAGTTAAAAAGAATAAATAAGATGTAAAGATAAAATTTCCATCTAAAAGACTAACAGGGATGGAATACTCCATAACTACGGGCCACCGTCCGTCACAACCGCATCAATTATGTTAAAAGTAGGCCGCTCTCTAGCACGCTTCTTACTGATGCGAACAGCTGCAACTAAAAAGTTTGCTACATGAAAAGCAATAGTAATGTTAGGCAGGAGTTGCAAGAACAGAAGCGCTGGCCGAACCTGAACATAGCCAGCCCCTTTAAGTAGAGGTAACAGGTATTTTGTCCTAATCTGTGCAAAATGCTCACAAAACATAGTAAAATGTAGTGTGTCTTGACAAGAAAAATTATCACAGTCACATGGGGTAGCATTATCAGGGGTAGCCCATGTGGGATAAAAACCTAGCACATAATGTATCAAATTTAAGCGGAATTTGATCAGGAGAGACCTGTGAAGTGGGCTGGTTACAAATGCCAGGTAGGGTTCTAGGCCAGGAACGGTGATTAACCCATAATTCCTTCTCACTACCGGCTTGTTTAATTCAATGTCCTCCCTCTCGGCCATTAATCTTGTCAAAAGTGCGGTCTTAATCCCCATGATGTCCTTCTTATTGATACGGTCAGGGGAATCAAATTGCTCTGGTCGACCCACTATGCTCAACATCTTTTTAACATATACTAGCCATGGAATTGTGTGGGCTCTATCCAGGGCAAGGCAGTCCTTAAGTATTAAATGGGTTAAAAGAATGTCTTGGTTAAGCCAGGTTTTTAACCAACATATAACAGGTGCCATTTTGATTAAGTCAACAACAAACCCCAGACCCAATTCTGAATGTGTTGTAAAAGTGGGTGTGGACTGGGGAACAGACAGCAGGGATCTTAAAAACTTGTTTTCCACCCTCTGTATGGTGACATTATTAGAATAGCCCCATATGGCAGAGCCATAGGTGGCTATTGCCAAAGATTTAGCTTTATAAACTTTCAAAATGGCCTCCAGGGGGCGAGTACCCAGCCGTTTGGCAAAGCCAAGTATAGCTGCGGCAGATCTTGCCATTGAATTGCCTTTTAGTTTATGTTGAGGGCCCCACGTGCCTTTCTCGTCGAAAATGACCCCTAAATAGGTAAAAATTGGGACCCTTTTGACCTCGTGGCCTAAACAAAAAAAGGATTTAGATTTCTTTTTCCTACTGGCCTGGCCAGTGATCATGACCTGTGATTTTTGGGTATTAATTTTCAGGTCTAAAGATGTCATGAAGTCACCGAAAGAGGCCAAAAGTCTGTCGAGAGCCACCCCGGAACGCGCCAAAAGCACGGCGTCATCCGCGTATAGGAGAACTGGGATCTTGGTGTCTCCTACACGAGGTACATCCACTGCTGCGTTGGCCAGGGCTGGGTCCAGGGCATTAATGTAAAGTGTGAAAAGGAGAGGTGCCAATATGCACCCTTGCCTTACACCCCTCTCTGACTTGAAGCAACTGGTGCACCTTCCCCCCTGGGTAACTCTCACCGAGGCTGATAAGCCACGATGGAGATCCGCCAAGAATCCAACCAGAGGGGGATCAATCCCGATATCCAAAAGAATACTCCACAATTTAGACCTGTTAACCAGGTCAAAGGCTGAGGAGAGGTCCATGAAGGCCATGTACAGGGACCCCTCCTTTGCAATTGTGTATTTGCAAATAAGTAAGTGGAGATTTAAACATTGATCCTGCGTGCTCCTATTAGCCCTAAAACCGTATTGGGCGTCAGATAATATACTGCTACCCGCCAGCCAAGTGTTCAATCTACCCAGAATGACTCTGCCTAAGATTTTAACGGCAGAGTCAATTAGGGAGATAGGCCTATAACAGGCCGGGTCATCCCTCTGGCCTTTTTTAAAAATTGGAATAATTGTAGATATCGCCCAGGACTCGGGGATATTCTTATGTCTCGCAGCATTGAAAACATTAGTTAGTATTTTGGCCCATAATTTAGGAGCAGACCTATAAAGGTCGGCAGGAACACCATCAGGGCCTGGTGCCTTACTCTTAGATGTCTCTAGGATGGCTTTTTCTACATCCTCCTCCTTGAAGGCCGAAACTGGACCAACCTGGTTTAAAGATGAGAGCCCCTCTGAATTCCCAGGCGAAACAGAACTATAAATTTTTTCGAAGTGGGCTAACCACTGTTCGTCAGGAATACTACATTCCATGGCCTGATTCTCGCTACCGGAAAAAAAGGGGTGATTTATCAATCCCCAAAATTTGGAGCTATCCCGCAGAGTATCCGGTAACAGTAAGTTATTCCAGGCTTCTTCCTGGATCTCGTTTTTACGAGCTTTAATAGCCAAATTATACTGTTTCCTCAAAGAAATGATTAGAGGTCTGTT
Organism: Triturus cristatus; assembly: GCF_964204655.1. Taxonomy (NCBI): domain Eukaryota; kingdom Metazoa; phylum Chordata; class Amphibia; order Caudata; family Salamandridae; genus Triturus; species Triturus cristatus. The sequence continues at coordinate 820,599,106 of NC_140579.1, read as the reverse complement.
TCTCGGTTTACCATTTATTGCCTTCAAAAGAGCAGAATGAGCCTTGGTACAGTTGGTATTAAACCATTTTTTACCTGTAACACAGCCTGACTTGGATTTAGCCAGGAGGGCCGCATTTATATGTAGGCAAATAATAGCAAAAGCCTCAACTATACTAGAGTTGGTGTTAGCATGATCTAGGCATATCCCCATCTCTGGTTCAACCTTAGACAGGAATTCTTGAAGGAAAGAAATCGGGGACACCTGAGCCCATTTTAACCTCCTGCCCTGGTCTTTTACTACCAGGGCTCTAGTTCCCAGAGTGCTAGAATCTTTAAAAACCAAGAACCCATCCGTGGCAACCTCGACTATCACCGGGTTGTGGTCACTGAATGCGGAGTCCTCCACCCTGTAATTTAAAATCAAAGGGAAAATCAAAGAAGAAACAAAAATGTAATCGATCACTGACCCTGAATCAGGGCCTTTAAAGGTACACGGTCTCTGCCCCTCCGTGCAGCGACCAGGTTCAGAGAGGTCTGAGGAGGCCAATAGGCTCTCCGGGGCCTCGCCTGATTTGGTATGTTCAAAATGTGTGGATGATGCGTAGGGAGAACCCTCCTCGTCATCCAAGATACAACCTAGGCTGCAAGGATGGACATTGAAATCGCCCATTAAAATGACCTCAAAACTGTTATGTGACGCCCTGTATTTATCCAGAACCTCCCCCAGAGATTCTAGATGGAAATTTAGACTGACACTATCTTTAGAATTATAAAAGTTAATCAAAAGCAGAGAGGGTGAATTTGCCACCACTAGTTCTACAGCTAAGAAGTGTTGGGAGCCAGAATCAACCTGTTTAGCGGATCCTTTCAAGTTCAAGGAAACGAGCAAAGCAAAGCCCCCCTTAGCCCTCCCCGCCAAGCTGGGTGTGGCTGGAATATAAAAGTGAACATAGCCGTCCAAAAAAAGGTTATTAGCTGTGTCCCAGGTTTCCTGCAATGCGATAATATCATGGGACAGAACATAACCAACCCATAGGTCATCCTGGCTTTTGAGTCTGATGCCAGCAACATTCCAGCTTAAAATTTTGCAGGTATTTTTTTTTTGGGTTAAGTCATGCAACTCACTAACAACTACACCCTTTCCCTCAGATCTAATTTGCGAGTTGTTCACAGAGGGAAACATGCTAAAAGAAGGCCCCTCCAAGCCCGGTCAGGCTGAGGCTTCCAGGTGATATATATTATCAGTACGCTGAGTGGGAAATGTTACAAAATTCGGGTTGGTTCCACTTCTTTCCTGGGTTTGATCAAGACTTCCAGGGGTGTTGAGGTAAGGATTATAAAAATACCTTAAATCATGAACCCTTATTTCTGACCTATCCCAACTAAGTGGATGGTCACAAATAAAGCGCACCACTCGGCTGTCCTTAAAGTTAATGATGATACAATCCCCTTGGGAATTTTTTGGTCTAGGACCCACCCAGCTGACTCTTCTGGCAAAGAGAATTTTCCCGTCCAAGAAGTTCGGGATGGGTCTCTTTTGATTGAGCCAGAAAATGACTTTATTTTTGAGTTGTTGATAAGATTCCTCTGTATCAATTTTCAATTCCGGAACGCCGGACAAAACAACAACGTAAGGGATAGATTCAGGAGGTAGGTGGATGCAAATATTAGAGGATTTAGTTGTTCTGTCTCCAGGATCTGTGTTTAGCCCTTTCTGTGAAGACCTACTAACCGATTTAGTTCCAGGTAAATCCCTTAAACCAACCTTGTCATGACTACCAGCTTGAGTACTGGAGATGTCTACTGTCGAAGTTCTGGGAGGAACTACCCTCGAGTCAACTATAGGGGGTATGTCAGTAATGGGGGGAGAAAGTGGCGGAGCAAGAAGGATAGGGTTCACCTTAATAGAATTAACACTGTCCTTGGTGGCTAATTTAATGACATTTTTTAATGAGCAAAAATTATCTAAAATAGTTTGCTCAAGTCGATCTACTTTGTCAGAGACCACCTTTACCCTTTCCAGAAGTGGTAATAATAGGGAGCGGACTACATGTTCAATCTGGGGGATCAAATCATTATGTTGAGACTGGTCCAGATGCCTATTGGCAGTCTCATCCACAGTCTCATCCACAGTAGTGTTATCAGCAAGCTGACCCACGCCAGGCTTCAATGGTGGGCAAATAGTATTGTTAGAATGCTTTGCCAGTCTCCCACCCTGAGACAGCCCATCTCTCTTCCTCTTAAAGGCTGCACTGTTAACACCCTTTTTATGGGCTCTTGTCTGTGGATGAATAGGGACAGGTTGAGAGTGAATCGAAGCACTAGTGGTTACAAGGGGAACCTCTCTCCGGGCATCATTTGTGTCATTTCGATCGGCTAATGTGATGGTGCTATCCACTAAGTCCCGCTGCTGCACCACATCTTCCACGCCCTGCAATACAGAGTTCTTGGGGGATTTTGCTAAGGCAAGTATACCTAATGACGAGCGTCTAGCTTGACTTAGCTCGGCGGATAACCGGCGCTCAGTAATAGCTAGTTCTTGTTCTAAAACCGAAACAGCTCTCGTGATAAAATGATCCATAGTGCCAGACACAGACCCACCTCCTCCCAAACGCTTCCCCTTGCCTGCCATCATGCACTGTATGCACTGTATCCACCCCTATCAAAAGATGCAGTCCCAGGACAATGTTGGCAATATAAAATAACGGTAGTCCGAGTGTTAAGTCACAGTGCTTCTTTTCACATTACCAACCAAAGGATCAGCAGCCTCGACAAATATATGTGTAGTACACTCTACTCGTATCACCAAAGTCAAAACAATGTGCAAATCTACCTTCCTGATGATGCACGCGTAGAAGTATTAGAGGGGTGGCCCAGTCCAGTCAGGTTCAGGCAGTGACGGGCAAGGACGGGCCCGCCCTTGGCCCGGGCTTGGCCCGGGCGCGGCCCGCGCGCGTCCCGCGCTGCGGGTCTACCTCCGCGGCTTTAACCCTCCCCGGCGCTGCCTGCTGACGTGAAAGGCAGGCGCCCGGGAGAGGGAATGCTGGGGGCTGTGGTTCGTTGGGGCCTTCCACCGTTCCCCTCACGGCACTGCTGCAGCCCGGACAAAAGTTCCTGCTCAAAGCGCCGTTCCCCTCACGGCTGGTGCGATGCTCAGCTCCCGAGAAAAGCGTCCCACGCTGCGGGTCTACCTCTGCGGCTTTAACCCTCCCCGGCGCTGCCTGCTGACGTGAAAGGCAGGCGCCCGGGAGAGGGAATGCTGGGGGCTGTGGTTCGTTGGGGCCTTCCGCTGTTCCCCTCACGGCACTGCTGCAGCCCGGACAAAAGTTCCTGCTCAAAGCGCCGTTCCCCTCACGGCTGGTGCGATGCTCAGCTCCCGAGAAAAGCGTCTCACCTTTGGTGCAGATGCTGCTCGGATGTTGGGCTTCTCAGAACCCAAAGCACAACTCGGAGGGAGCCTCTGTTGTCGCGCTTGCAGCTTGTCGAGTGTCTTCCAAGATGGCTGGCTCCACGTGTCTCGGTGCCTCCACGGGTTCCTTCTTTGCAGGGACTGTGGATCGGGCTGTGAGAGGTCTGGAGGTCCAGTTCTTGTCGGTCTCTGGGCTCGGGCTCCGGCGGGAGGCGGCGGCAAAGCAGACGTCAATTCGCTGGTTGGTGCTTGCGTTAGCAAGATGGTCACTCCCTGACCATAGGGGAGAATTCCTTCAGTCTTCTGTGCAGCAGAACGTCGAAGTTCCCGTCTTCTTCGTAGTGTTAAGTTGATTCCAGGATGTCTGAAGTCTTAGGAGCCAGCTCCTACCTTTAAGCGGATTCTAGGGGCGTGGTTACACCCCCAATCCTTTGTCCAGCTCGCCCCAGGTCCGGGGCTGGTGTGCCCCAGGACCGGTTTGAACTGGCATATGCACCGAGGCTCCTTGTGAGCCTCAGGCATGTCTGATTCTATTCAAACCCTACCTGACCAATACACAAAATCCTGTCTGGGGTGGTGCTCGCACCTCCCCTGGCAGGAAACCCTTTGTCCACGTCTCCCAAGCTGGAAGGACTCCCAGCAGCAGGAGGGCAGACTTGTGTCGGTGGTGGCAGCGTCCATTTTGTGGAGCTGAGGCTATGTCTGATTTTACCCGGGTTTCAGGTTCTGTACATGTCGTGTCCCTCTAGAAGGGTGGAATGCTAACCCCGTCGCCAGAATTGGCGAGGGGTTAGTATTCCAATTCGTATGACACCTTACTCGACATGTTTCGATAAAGCCAAACCAAAGATAGCATTTAACCGCGAGGTTCATAATGCACTTAAGAGTATATGGTATGGCGATATCTGGAAACGGTAGAAGGAAGTTGTTCCGACCACTGCAGACAGGCTCAGCTCATGCCAGAGCACCATCTCACATGAAACCAAGCACTCTGCCTTCAGGATTGTTAGGACCTGCCATAGGAGTGACTTATGGGTTACCAGGTGTCCCATTTAAGGTTAGGTATAGGTATACTACACCTAAGTAAGAGGTGGTTACACCAACTTACCCCAGCTGAGTGATCAGCCAGTTGTGTCAAATTGTTAGGCCAGGCCAGGGGTGGCACAATACATGCTTCAGCCCCTGGTAGGCCTTAGATACACCAATGCCCTGGGTACCTAGTGTACACTGGTATAGGGGCTCACAGGGTGATCCAATTCCAATTGGTTATGCACCTAAAGTGCATAGTGTCAATTTAGTAGCGAGAACAGCAGGCTGGGGGTCTGATTAGCAGGCCCACAGCCTCAGTATGTCAAAAACCAGTGAAGCAAAAAGCAAAAATTTGGGGTGACCATAGGATAGCAGACCCTACTCTCCTACACTTACTCTCTAAAGTGGTAGCTTGATCGAGCAGTAAGGCAGTATCAGAGGACAGTGTAAAGCATTTGTTGTACACACTTAGTCAGCAAATGGTCTCACACACTCAAGAACTGAATTCTAGGCCAATGGTTTTGTATCAAAATATATAGTGGTTTTATTATAGAACCAACAATAGGTATCAAAATATACTTTCTCAGAATGAGATGCTTTAGATAAATAGTTTTCAATAGGCAATAGACTTTTGAATGCAATAGATACAGTTGTTGCAATAGGCAACACAATTTCAAACACAATTATACATTGAGCTCAATGGGAATTTCTAGTTAAATGCAATTGATTACTTTTTGGATTACTTTCCTTACCACAGAACTGGATCCTAGATTCAGTCCTAGGACATCTCCTGTAAACAGTTGAGTAAAAACATGTTGGTTACAGTTGTGATTTTTAGGGAATATTATTGTATTTTAAAAGTTGACACTTGGAAACTTTTTCACATAGAATCACCAATGTTATCCTATGGGAGGAAATTCACTTAGCAGGTAAGTAGGGTTATTGTTACTTTTTTAATTGAAAGAATGCGTTTTTGTTATACAGGCGATTTTAACAAATATTTGTAAGTTTGCAAAATCGACAAAAAACAGGCAATGTTATCCTATGGAGGAAAATCAAGTTAGTGGTAAGTACGGTTGTAATTACTTTGCAGGGTCAGTGCTGGGCACCAATATCCAGCACTGGGATCTCTCCTGATAGCAGGTGAGTAAATTAGTGTTCGTTATTTGGCTGATTCTGGATGATTATTTTAAAGTTTCAAAACTCGACACAGAAAATTTTCAGGTGAAACCAGTCAATGTTACCCTATGGAAGAAAAGTGAGTTATCGGCTTTTGGGTAAGTACACGACTGGCAGAGTTAAGGTTCTGGGCATAGACTCAGGGGTCTCCCAGGGTCAGGTAGGTACAGTTGTTACACCTTCAGCGGCACAGGGGCAGCCGGGTGCAGAGTGAGTTAGGCCCAATGTTATCCTATGGGAGGCACGGGCCTTTGGTTGGTGGCTGCTGGCTAGCAGGCCACGTGGCTGTGGGAGCTAGGCTCCTGGTCACTTGCTCAGGGCAAATGGGGAAGTAGATTAGGACAGAGGTTGCACTCCCAGGGGCACTCGGGCGGCTGGGTGCAGGGTGCTTTTGACCCATCAGGCGCTCAATGGATTTCAATGGAGAATCTCAAGGACGAACAAAGGCTGCAAGCTCGGGGACGAAGATTCTTCAGGTGCAACCACTACTTCGAGGGGTAAGTTGGGTAGTTGGAGGATAGGTAGGCACCCAGGAGTTGGGCACAGGGGGCTGCAGGGCGCCGGGTGCAGGGATGCCTTTTGGCGTCGGGAAATCTTACCCTCTGCTGGTCGCGGTTGGAGAGGTCCCTGGTTCTGAGGCTGCAGGTGTCGTCAGGAGCGTCAAGGTGGGTCCTTGGGTGCTGGATTCGGGGGTCACAGTCGCCGGGGGGACGTCCTCGTGGTCTTTGTTCACCCCAGCACAGGCCAGGCTTGGCGGGTGCAGAGTGTGTAGGAGTCAGGGTTCCTGGCTAATGCCAGGGGCTTGTTACTTGCTTTGAGCAGCACCACTGCTCGTGAGAGTCCCAGTTAATTAGAGTCACAAGGCAGTCAGGTCCTCCGGGGATTTTGAGGTTGCTGACCACTGGAGATGCCGGGGTTTAGCAGGAGCAGGTTTGAGGGTCAACAGGCCTGTAGGGTTGGGGACAAATCAGTTGGTGTCTTCCTCTTGTTAGCAGCTGCACGGCAGGTCTTTATGTTTCTTGTTCTTTCTTGTTTCGGAATCTGGATCTGAGGAAGGTAGGTTCAGGGTGCCCCTAAATACTAAATTTAGGGGCTTACAGGTAGGTAAAAGGGCAGGGACCAATTGGTCCCTTCCTTGGGGTGGCTACACCCCCTATCTTGCCACTCTCCTGTGGGAGGAGGGCAGTAGCCTAATCCTGATTGGGCAGGGCTCCCCATCTTCAAGATGGCGAGAGCCCGGAGATGTGCTTCACCTCGCCTCCCCCAACTGAGGGGTGGGGTTGGCAGAGGCTGGCACACCCCCTTTCCTTCCTTGGGGTTTCCCGCCAGTCTTCCCGCCAGAGTGGGGGTCAGAACCGGTGGGGGCCAGTTGCTGAGTACAGCAAGTGGCCTGGAGAAGCTCACAAAGGCGGCATGCCTTTGAAGCTTCCCCTGCCCATCCGGGGGCAGGAGACCTAGCACCTCGCCCAGGATGTGCATTGTTGCAGGCCCAGGAGAGCGGATGGCTCTCTACCCAGGGGTCCAGCAACATGTCTGCTGTGTGGCAGCCTAGGCAGCCCCTCAGAAAAGACGTGGATTGTAGGTTAGGTTCAGGGGGCAACTCTAAGTTGCCCTCTGTCGTGCATCTTACAGAAAATCCCACACTGGCATCAGTGTGGGTTTAATGTGCTGAGAAGTTTGATACCAAACTTCTCAGTCTTCAGTGTAGCCATCATGGTGCTGTGGAGTTTGTGTTGATGACCTCCTAGCACCACATACTCTTAATGGCAGCACTGCACTTACAGTGCCCAGGAATGGACCTGGGTACTGTAGGGGCACAGGGCTCATGCACCTGTGTCCACACCACTGGCATAGGGCACCCGGCTAGAGGGGTGACTGAGGTATGCCAGGGTAGTGTGTGTTGTGGGCATGGCACACAGGGATGTGTGCCATGTCGACTCTTTGTTTTGTTCTACACCAAGACACTCAGCCTGCAAAGGCAGTGTGTGTGGGTCAGGGTACAGGGCCTCTAAGGGTGGCACAATAAGTGCTGCTGCCCTTAGGGGCCTTCTCTGGTCACAAGGCCCTGGGTACCTAGGGTACCATTTACCAGGGGCTGACATGTGACCAGAGATGCCAATTGGGTTTTGGCTGTTAGGCAGTTTTTAGGGAAGAAACACAGGCCCTGGGCACCTGATTGGCAGGAGCCCAGGCCACACCAAGGAAAAGTGCATCAGTTATCAGGCAAAAAGTGGGGGAGTTACTGCAACAGAAACCCACTTCCTTACAATCTCCTTAGTAGTTTTAATTCCTGGAAGATTAACTGCTTGGATGGATACCATTTTCAGCAGAAGCCAATGTCAAGTTGTTTGCGCTTACAGTGAGAGGCCTGAACCTGGTCTTGATAGGAAGCCAATGCAGTTCCCTCAAGAGAGACCAAGCAGACATTCTCCTAGAAAGGTCCAAGATAAGCCACGCTGCTGTGTTTTGGACTATCTGCAGTTTATGGATTACAGGCTATCGGATACAAATAAGATTTTACAATTTTGAAGATTTCCTTAGAGAAACTATCAGAAGAATCAATGCCATCCCCGCGGGATGGCTACGGAGAGCCCCGCCTCTTCATAGACACACAGGTGACCGCTGCTCCTCCCCCTGTAATGGACTCGAACGTACCTTGGCGTCCTTGCTTTGTAGCTGAGGTCTTGGTCCTGGTCCCAGCCGGATAGTTGGCTCGCTGGGGCTCTGGCATTTGTTCGGCACAGCGGGGGTTGACAGATGCCCAGAGGCTGTCCTCCACTGTCCGCGGTTGCTTACGGCTCTGCAGCTGCATGCTACATGGCGTCCCGGCATTCCGCCTGCTCTATGGGGAAGCTCGCGGCAGGTGAGGAGGAGGTGTAAACAGCGGCTGTGCTGGGGAGTGCAACGGGTGCTCGAGCCACGTCAACAGTAGGCTGGTGAACGGATAGAAAGCGGCCCAGACGGAGGCTGGCTGTGGGCTGCTGGCTGTTGCTGTTACTGGCTGCCGGCTGTCTTTTATTAATTACAAACTGACCTGAGCCCGGCCAATATGAGCTTGATGGTTCCAAGCTATTAAGCTGAGCTGGGCTTTTCTACATTTTTTGTGGACCTTGAAAGCGATCTTGGCGCTTGAAATTATGACAAGAGTCCAGTAAGGTCAAAGCCGGTTTGTTGAGGTGAGCCTGCTGCGCGAGAACTATATTTGTAGACTAAGCTTCTAGAGCTGGTCGTGTGGGTACCGGGTACCGGTAATTTTGATCCCAGGAGTCTGATGGTGTTGGAGGCGGCCACTCTCCCTCCTCAAGGCATAGTCTCTAAACAAGACTGCTGTTTATTAATTGAAGCTCTAACCACCTGGCAAGCAGGAGTTAACATCCAAGGGGAAAAGATGGGAAAACACTTAAAACAAGCAAATGCCGTTGCAAAAGTTCATTCCGCGGCAGGGCTGAAGGCCAAAACTCGCCTAGCCCAGGCAAAAGCAGCGTCTTCAGCGGTGAGAGCTGAGAATACCCCGAGCTGACCTGGTCTCAATTCAAATCTTGAGAGCTCTGAAGAAGAGCTGCATGAGTCTCTTCAAGAGGGGGTAGATCCTGCGGTACAGAGGCAACCAGAGGGCTTAATAAATATGGGGAAGGAACTTTCAGTTGAGCCTACAGCGAATTTAAACAAGGATGCGACAAAAAATCCCAAAGACTTTCCGCTATTTTCCCAAAAAGTTGCAGCCAGCTTCTGCCAAATACACAGCAGATCCGATGCAACTTACAGAGGGGGACCAGTGGGCGATCCAAGAAGGCTTCCGCAGACTATCTTTATCTCCTCGTGCCCAGGTACTGTTGCAGGCTGCAATCACCTCAGTACCAGAGAAGCCTGGTCAATCTTTGCACAATCAGATTGTCTCTTCAAAATCATTATCGCAGGTCTCGGCACCAGTCCAGTCACCTACTGAAGACTCCGCAGTACAGCTTCCTGAGGCGCAGTCACATTTCCAGGCACATCCCCAGATGCAGCCTCAGACGATCTGTAAGGCCAGCTCAGATTTTCCAGTGCTATTAGCCGGGAACCAGAATCTAGATGGGAAGCTACATACAGGATGAGCCTAATTTATCATCAAAAGGAGCTATTACTCAACAGATCGACAAAGACTATGCTGCATCTCATTTTGGAAGAAATAAGGGAAATGAAGAAGTCCCAAGAAAATGAGATAGCCTCCCTTCATCAGCGTCTTGGGAAAATTGAAGAGGCCGTTGGATGCTTTCCGGCTAGAATTCAAGAAGCCGAGTCAAGGATTGCCTCATTGGAGGATCAGATGAACTCAATGCTGCTGAAAGTAAAAAAGTAAATGAGGCAGCAAAAGATAAAATTGCCCTGGAGAATAAACTCGAGGAACTTGAAAATCACTCTCGAAGATCGAACTTAAGCATAGTCGGAGTAACAGAGGGGAGTGAGGGATCACAAACTCTTCAGTGGGTCTAGTCGTTTATCAAGCAGAAGGTCTTACCAGAATTTACTGGGGACCTTACTATTATAACGGCGCATCGAGTTCCGTCACATCCCCTACCTAATTCAACGATCCCACATACAATTCGAATGAGCTTTGCTGATTATCGGATCAAAGAGAAGTTTTTGACTAAGGCTATACACCAGAAACTATTTCCTGTAAATGAGGTTTTTTAAATGTCGGATCTTTTCGGATATGTCAGCGGTAGCCGCACATAGGCGGGAAGAGTTTTGTGAAACTACTGCATCTTTTTAAAGCCCGAGGGGCTCAGGCCTCAATAGCTCAGCAATCTAAGCTTCGAGTCCTTATTAGGGGGAAATTCCATATGTTCTCTACGATAGAAGAAGCCCAGGGTCTGCTAAAAGAGATTTCATCCGCAAAATGATAATGTATTTAATTGGATGTCAAGGCTCTCCTGGGTCGGGGGAGGAGAGAGAATCACCTAGGGTGCGGTTCCAAGACACTCCATAGTGCACAGGGGAGGGTGAGATGTGGCTGGTGGGGGTTTTCCACATTTCTGGTGTTGTGTGTAGATTTAGATTCCGTTTATAGGTATCCTGATTTATGCCCTTATATAGGTACAATTCACATTGCCCTTATTTGGACATAGAAATCCGGCCCTTATTTAGACATTGTCCATACAAACCAAATACAGGCATGGCCACCTACATCCGTCCATCCACGTCACAATGATTTCTTGGAAAACCAGACCCTTAAGCCTTATGGACTTTCCCCCAGCTTGAATATTGATTTCTCTAAGAACTCATTATGTATGAACATCTATTCCTTAGGGGTTCATTCATGACGTTCCTCTGCCCGACTTTTACGTCAATACTGGCATTCCTAGACACCTTCAAGGTATAAATATACCAGCACTTACCTTGGCAAATTGCGGTTCCCGGTGGATTCGATCCAACCCAGACTACGCAGTTTGCCACGGCAAGTTCGGAAGGAGATCGAGTTCCAGCCTGATGCACTGACCAGACGCTGTCCTCCTCGCAGAGAATCCAGCTCCAGTGCTCTGACTTCCATAGCGGGGTTAGACTATCGAGTCCAGAAAAGAGATTCCAACCTCTCTCATTCTCAGGTATGGCGCTGACTAGAAATTAGAGAAACTTTTGGCAACTCTTGGCTAAACTAAAATATAGTTAGCTATACTTTAGAAATAGCACCTACTTCAAACCTGGTACTGAACTTAGGTTAGGTACACTGGGGTAGAACAATTTAGAAGCATCAGATGAGTGTCACATTTTAGCATATGTTATTTATGTATTTTGATTAATATATGTCATAGCTACAAACCATGCTATTGCAGTATTATTTTATCTTACTGCTAACCTCGTACATATTGTACTTCGCAGTCTGTCTTACGATTGTAGCAATTCATATTTCTTGCATGAGAAATAAGACTGTTCAATAAACCCTTTTTATTGAAAACGCCCGTCTCTCTATTTCTGTGCAACTCTGTAGAAACGAAGCATGCACGATTGACTGAGTGAAACTGTTATCTATTGTTTCCACGATTCTGAGACTGTTCCAATTCTAAAGGGAATCAAAGTTGTCATGTTTATGCGGTTGTCAGAGACTAATCCCTTCTTGTATATTCAAGAAGTTTCTAGTGACCTCGGAGTTAGCTGGCACACACAAGTAATCAAGTTTAATATACTCGATAGAGACATACTGACCGTAGTCCTATGTCAAATCTATAGCGTATGTTATTCCAATGCGCAGAGCCTATCAGGGATATAGGAACTACACTACACGGGGGGGAGTGTTGGGGGGAAGGGAAGGTTAATAGCAGCAAAAAGAGCAGTGGCAAAGGGAACAAAGAGAGGAAAAAGCAGGGTTTTGAAATTGATCGACTATTATGTCTATTTAAATCATAGATATGGCCAGTAAATGTTGTATCATGTTGGTAAATGTGAATGGTATGCTAAACAAACAAAAATTTGGAGCACTTATAAGATGGCTGGCCTCCTTTACGCCGCAAGTTCTTTTTAATTCAAGAAACACACCTTAAAACAAACTCACCTACGCTCTTTCTGCCTAGAGCATTCTCAGACGCCTTTTTTGCATCAGCAGGGTTGGCAATGAGAGGAGTAGCTATCTACTTTTCTAGAATTATAGCTTGGGAATTTGTCCAAATGCGGAGAGATCCCCAGGGAAGATGGCTATGAGTTATGGTGAAATTAAATGGAAATATCTTGAACTGTGTCAACTACTATGGTCCGATTATGGATGACGTCTCAGCGCTGGCGAAGCTCAATGAGCTGCTTAAGGGAGTCCCTGGTCAGATGATTTTTGGTGGGGGTTTTAATTATATCCAAGACTTAATAAAAGATACTTCTAATAAAAACAAAAAGCAACTGAAGCCAAAGACTAAAAAAGTATTTGATGCCATAATACACGATTATCAGTTGATGGATCCATGGCGTAAAGCGTAATTGCACATGCAATTCTCGTCAATTCCAGACGGCATCTCGTGTCGATTTTTTTTTTTTTTTAACATCTCGGTCCTTGAAAATTATAGAGGTGGAAATTGGGACACATTTTTTTTCAGACCACTCCTTTATCAAGCTTGATCTAGAAGTCGAAGAGGGGAAGAGGGAGAGATCCAGGTGGCAGATGGATCGTCTTTTTCTTCAAGATCAGCAATGGGTAGAAGGGTCAAGAGAATGGATTCTGGAGTATTTTAGGATCAATGAGGGGATGGCACAGCCATTCTCAGTATGGGGGGGGTTTAAGGCAGCTGTGTGTGGGCATATGATCACCTTCTCACCTGCCCAGTCGAAAACACGACGTGTTAAAATAGCAGAACTCCAGCAGGCAGTTGACAGTGTTCAAAATCTGAGAAATGCTTCTCAACAAAGTCAGCTTGAAAAAGCTAAAAAGGTGCTAAGGGAATTTTTGTTTTTAGAAGAAATTAGGTGTTCCCGAACCTTTCAACAACAGGTGTATGAAGAAAGCCATATGGTGGGCAAACTGTTAGCTGGGTCCACTAAAACCAGACAGGAAGCGGCCTTAATCACAGAGATGGTAGACCCTAAAACCAGATTTGTAGTGACAAGTAGGGATGGGATTGCGCAAGCTTTCGTGGAGCATTACCAGCAGCTCTATACAACTGAATATGTAGCAAAAGGAGGGCAGTAGGGGTATATAGGCTGCGCACGGTGATGCTACTATGTATTAGGGAACAATGATATCAACTTCATCTGTGATAGTGCTCCAAGGAATTTGAACAATGACTGCCCCTCGTTGTTAACAGAGTGCAGACTAGTCCACACTCAAATAGCAAAAACAGAAATCAAAATCCTGAGCCACATTCACAGAAACAATGTAAATTTCATGATAGTTTATTCAGTTTTCATGTATATTCAAATACAATGTGCTTCACTCCTTCAATGTAACAAGTAGCCACAAGTTGAGCCAACATGTGTTTCGTCTAGGCACATAACCTCAGACTTCATCAGGGCTACAACAGACAAATGCACAAATTACTAATGGACACAAGTATCACTAACAAAAACCATCACCAATTGAATGCGTGAAAAAAAGGGGAAAGCACCGCGTGAAAAAACTATTATAGACACCATTGTAGTGAAAGCAAAATAGGTTAAACCTTAACCCAAATAATGGTGAGAAGATTGATAGGACCTCAACAACGTGAAACACCGCAAAGTGTAATACAATCGTAAAGAGATATATGTAAAGACCAAGGGAAAAGGGAATAACGTCAACAAGAGAAGGAATAATCTTGTGTAACTTCAAAAAGCCTGCAAAATTATATAAGTATGGTTAAGATGGAGCGGAAGACCGGGAGAGACGGGGAAAACAAACAGGTTAAACCTTAACCCAAATAATGGTGAGAAGATTGATAGGACCTCAACAACGTTTAACACCGCAAAGTGTAATACATTTGCAAAGAGATATATGTAAAGACTAAGGGAAAAGGGAATAACGTCAACAAGAGAAGGCATAATCTTATGTAACTTCAAAAAGCCTGCAAAATTATATAAGTATGGTTAAGATGGAGCGGAAGACCGGGAGAGACGGGGAAAACAACCAACTTATACCGTTATCCACCCTGCGTCGCAGACCCTTCGTCACACACTCATATTCATACATACATCCATCCATTGGTGAGGCCCATTACACCAACACTCACACAAACTATTCAAGAGTCCGCACTCAGGAGGGATGAGTGGTTCTCGCTCCAGACATGTGAGGGGGACACCTTATAACCTATAGGGGAGGAAAAATCATTTACAAAATATACATTAACGCCCTCTCACCTTAATCCCAAAACATCAAGGCACTCCTCCCACTTCGGTCAATGGACCAAATTAGTTGGATTGGTTGATGGTGATTTAGAACCAGCTAAAACACATTCTAAGACTTCAGAATATATTTCTTAAATAAAACTCATGAGTCATGAATTATTTATCTAATATTTCATAATGAATTAAAAAAAAATCATTTTATCTCGTCAAAGTTTAGAAAGTTCATCTCAATATTTTAGTACATTGCAGATCATCATATTTACCTAATCTGGTTATTTGGGGTCCTCAAATTCATTGGCTCTGCATAATTTTGTCGGAAATCGTCTGAAAGTAAGCCAAAACTCAATAGTTCTTAGCTCGGCAGGTCATAGTCCAAAACATCAGCATCAGCGTCAGTATCAGCCAAAGCGTCAGAATCAAAAAAAGATGGAGGTAGAGAGTAATCGAAAAAGCCCCCCTCCTGTCTATTCTACTAGATCTTTTATAATAACAATAGTACAGAAGATACAAAATAATAATTTTGTACAGTCCTGATTGGTTGGTTGAGATCGTCCAATGTAAAAGTTTGGGACTTTGGTACAGTTCAAGGGGTGATGTCACGGGTTCATTTTAAAGTCAGTCCGTTCCGGTTTACTGTGAAAGTCTATTGTCTTTCGTCTTGGCCGTCATCCTACAGTGTCCTTGATTGAGTACATAGAGATCAGGGTTCATGACGAGGTCTGGAAGACTTTGTCGCTTCTGTGCACTTCACTCCATGCCTCGTGGGTCAGTGGCCACTTCGTTGTGTCACATCTGCGGCCATTTTGGGTGTTAGGCCCAAACGCCAACTTAAGCGAAACAAACACAAAAGTGTAATTAATATATAAAAATAATGAATCTAATGTTAACCCCTGACTAATGCCTCTATGTGCTTGTATTTATCTAGCGTATAGCAACATTTAAAGCCATTATATTCACCTTTTTTGTCCTCTTCTTTGGGCAACATTACAAAAGCAATATATATCATGCAATATTCTAATTATCACTTATACTATTGTTAATATGCGTACAGATTTTAATCATAAAGGTTATTTTAGCCATGCAAATGAAAATCCCAAGTATAATTCGAATGTTAATTATGTTGGTTAATAAAACATGCAAACTCATTTAATAATTGTATAGTTAATGGATTATTTAATTAATAATTTCCATGCAGAATGGGGGAGGTATACAAAATGTTGTACTACCTGCTCCATCAATCCTCCCTTTGGTGATTTTATCACCACACCATTAAAATTTTGTATCAATTTGTCAAGAAAGCGAAATGAATTCTTTAGTTTAGTTCACATCTCTGTTTCCCCAATTTCTTCTCTTATTGCTGTTTTAAACATATCTTTCATCTCTTCTAATTCTACTTCTTCAAATTCCCTCTCCTGTCTCTTATTCTGTCTTCTTTTAAAATGTTCTCTTTTTAACTTTTTCTGAATTTTCTTCCTTTTGTAACACAAACATTCTAGTTTTAATATTAATACTAGAAAAATCACACATGTTAATGGAAATAAGAGCCTACCTATGAATGTACTACCTAAGTTAAATAAGAAATCTTTAATGGAAGAAAGTTTCTTTCTAATCTTTTCCCAAACACTTTCAACCTCCAGTGGTGTAATTTCCTCATGCAATTCAGTTATATTTTTAATGTAGATCTTCAGATCTTTACTTTCGTCCGGAATGTAAGTACAACAATGTTGAACCTTAAGCATTCCATAGACTCCACCCTCTTTTGCCAATAATAGATCAAGAGCAAGTCGATTTTGCATCACCATGGCACGCATGGCAACCATTTCAGTATTTACCAATAAGAATCCTCCAGCGGTGCTTGTTGACAAGCGATCCACTACTGTTGACCATTTTCTAATTTTGTGTGCATTTAGAGATATTCCCACTGCTGGTATCAATGCTCCAAAGATGTCTCCAACAATTTCTGACCAAGATTCACTTTTTCTACGTGTTAATATACTACCTAATTTATGTACACCATCTTCTCCTCTTCCCATGTGGAATATCTTTGGAAAAACCAGACCTACATAACATGTGCCATACCAATGATCTGGCAATCGATAGTATGCCTTGTTCCCGCAGATAAAATATAACCCAGGAAAAACTGGATCATTTCCCCCTTTAAATCCCCATCCACCCATGATTCGTTATGTATCATAGCATTCACTGTTACCTACAAAGTAATTATCATATGCAGTTGGATTCCTTCTAATACACAACTTCCATTTCTGAGGCCAATCTAAAGCCATTGTTGGACTAGCTTCTCCTTTCAAGTGCTTTTCCATTTCAACATCCCAGACTGTCTTCTCCTCTCTTCCCTCAGGTAATTTCCTTTGCATTTTTAATCTCCTTTCTTCCACCATATCCAAGAACACTTTCTCTGCCTTCTTTAAGCTACAAGTTAGATTATTCCTAAAAATAGATTCTAATGTTAATTCTTTAGTTTCTAAGAAAAATTCACCTAATACCTTTCCAGGGTTCACTTTATTCAATTTGTTAATTACAGGTACTTGTGAAAATACGTTATCTACATCTGAAAAATAATATTCTAATCTCCCTATTTTGTAAAATAAACTAGCTATCACACTACATTTTATTCAATATGTTACTGGAAGGTGATGGTATGTCACTCCCTCCGATACAGATGCAGGTAACTGCATACAAACGTAACAATCCCTCACATCCATTGTCTTTACATATTTATACAGTAGTTTCGAAAATAAATTGTTAGAAAAATCATTTATAGACCTGTCTTTATGCAGATAATTTCTATCTATTTTAGTCGGATATACTTTTAGAATCTTTTCTATATTAGTTTTATTTTTACTATGTCCTTCGATTGTTTCTAATGTAACTTTAAATGATATCATCAAAGCTAATACACTCCACAGAAGCATTAGTAATCCTGTAGAACACCACATTTTAAACCACCTTCTAAGGAACGTACATTTTGCTTTTCTACTTTCTGTGTTTGCCATTTTCGTAAAAATGATCAGTGTCTTTTGACTTAGCCTCTAATACTTCACAACTAGTTTTGTCTGACCCAAGGCTCTAAGCACCTACTTGGTTCTATCAGTTATGTCTTTTCCAGTATTCTACTTTCTTTCCATTAGCAGTATTTTTGTCTTTTGCAGTTTGGCATTTGATCGTCTTTCACTTTTCTCTCGTAATCTTGATACAGAACTTCCTGAACATCCGTTTCTTCTCCAATATCGGATAAGATAACTCTCAGGATTTCCGATTCTTCGTCTTCCTCAACCACTTCTGGTACAGTCACCGCTGGGTTTTCTTGGCTGTCTGCCTCTTCTTTTATTTCAGGCAAGGCCACATACGTCCATTCTGGTGACTTATACTTCTGGTTAGGTTTTCTCATTCTCTTGTTTTCCTCTTCTGTAGTCATTTTCTCATTTTTCTTGACTGGATACTTCATTCACTTGTTCTGCTCTTAGTGAATTCACTCGTGTCAGTCTATATCTTAATCTCTTTATTTTGTTTGGCTAGATTTCATCTCTTGCTGGTCTTTTCGATTTATTTCCTTTATCATTCTTTTCAGTTCTCCATGCTCTTTTCCTCAGGACTCGACCTTCTGGTATTTCTTCCTCACTATCCTCTGACTCGGTTTCCACTTGCTTTTTGCTTTCAGCTGTTCTTCTTTCCACCACTTTTTATTTCCCCTACTTCTGTCCCTCCTCGTGGTTCTTGCACACAATCTTCCTGCTGACTAACTGACCCTTCTTCTAACTGGATGTTTGAATTCCCTACAACTCCTCGTTGGTCTTCCGCAAGAATCTTTCCCTCACTTTCTGTAACTGGCACCTGTTCATCTATTTTTGTTATTTCAGGTGGAATTTCTCTCAGCTTTCCATCAGGAACTTCCTTATCAACAATTTCTTTAATTGTCTCTTCACTGCTTTTCTCTTTTCTCCAATGTACCTGTTCTTGTTCAGTCTCTGAGTCTGAGCTGGTATCAGAAATCTGTAATTTTCTTCTCAAAGGAATATTCTCTGGGGCAACGATCAAACTTGGTTCTGAATCCCCCCTTTCAGGATTTTCTCTAGTCCTTGTTTCTTCAGTATCTGATTCAGAACTAGTCTCTGACTCTTCAGAATATTCTCCTTCCTTGTTATCCACTGGATTTGGAATCCTCAATGTGTGACTAGCATGGATCCAGTTCTTTATTCCAGCACACTTCACAGCTGTTGTTGTGGTCAAAATCACTTGTCGTGGTTTTCCCCAACGTGGGACCAGACAATTTCTTCTTCTGTGTACTTTAATTCTCACCCAGTCTCCTGGGCTCAGATCATGAGCTTGCTTCTTTTCAAGGGTGGTGGCATCTGATCCAACCTGATGAAACACAGAATGAACTGCGTCAGCCAGCCCCTTACAGTAATCCAACACCAAGTCATCAGTTATAGGCAACAGCTTGTTGACTGGTGTGAAAACATGTCGCATTGCTCTTGCCATGACAATTTCATGAGGACTCAGACCTGTGTTCCTATCTGGAATAGATCTAATAGTCATGAGTACAAGAGGTAAGACATCAGGCCATTTCAAACCTGTGGCTAAACACATTTTTCCCAATCGGTTTTTAATAGTGCCATTCATTTGTTCCACCACACCAGATGCCTCTGGGCGATAGGCACAATGTAGTTTCTGTTGTACATTCAATGCTTCACAAATCAATTTCATGATCTCATTATGGAAATGCTTTCCTCTGTCTGATTCAATTGTGACTGGGAACCCGAATCTAGGGATGAATTCCCTCAAAAGCAATTTTGCTAGTGTGATTCCATCGCTCCTTCTTGTGGGATATGCTTCTACCCATCTAGAAAACAAGCAGACCATCACTAGAACATACCTCAACCTGATACAAGGAGGCATTTCTATGAAATCAATCTACATTCTGGTGAAAGGCCCTCCTTCTCGACCTATCGTTCCTATACTTACCACTGTCTTCCTTCCAGGATTGAACTGCTGACATATAAGGCATCTTTGACAAAGGCTCTCAGCTACAAGTCTGAATTTTGCATTGTACCATGTTTGTTTAAAGGACCTAATCATCGCGTCTCTCCCTATGTGTGCTTGTCCATGATACATCCGTGCCATGGCAGACACCATGCTATCAGGCATAACTGGTCTTCCATCTCGATAAACCCACACATGATCTGTTTCTCTGGGTGCACATCCTGCTTTTACCCATTGTCTCATTTCCTCATCTCCTGCTTCTTCCTGCAACTGCCTCACTTCTTCCCAGGTACTCACAATGTTAGTAAACAGTAGGGGGTAAGAATTCATTTCTCTCTCTTTCGTCCAGTTGATTGAATTTTTATTGCGAGCACAATATTGCGCTACGTCGCTGGCGTACTTATTACCAACTGCGACATGTCCTGTCTGAACGTGTGCAGCACACTTCACAACGGCCAATTGCTTAGGCCGCTGTATCACCTCAAGCAACTTCCCAACCACTTCAACATTCTTTATAGGAGTTCCACTTGAAGTCAGAAATCCTCTCTGCAGTCAGAGCTGACCAAAATCATGCACAACACCAAAGCCATACTGACTATCAGTTGTCACAGTTACTCTCACATTCTTTCCCAACTTGCATGCTCTAGTTAAAGCTACAAGTTCAGCAACCTGGGCTGAATTTACTCCTTTCAGGTAAGATGCTTCCATTACTGCTGCAACTGTGCATACTGCATATGCTTTACTTAGCATTCCTTCGTCTGTTCTCAAGCATGACCCGTCCACAAACATCACAAAGTCACTTTCTGACAATGGTACATCCTTTATATCAGGACGTGGTTTGGTACAGAAATCAAGTACATCCAAACAATCATGATCCACTTCATCTCTGACTTCCACATTCTCAGCATCAGGCAGCAATGTTGAAGGATTCACATTCAAGCATCTCGTAAGGCTCGCATTCGTTGCACCTAATATGACCTTCTCATATTTAGTCAGCCGACTATCTGTCATGAACTGAGTGCGGCTCCTTGTTAAAAGGATTGCCACGTCATGAGGTACAAACACTCGCACAGGATATCCCATCACAATTCCTTCACTCTGTTCCAGACTCTAACAAGTAGCAGCTACTGCTTTCAAACAACCTGGCAACGCTGCAGCTACAGGGTCTAACATAGCTGAAAAATATGCAATCGGTCTTCTCAATTTCCCATGTTTCTGTATTAGTACAGAGTGCACACATCCATTACTCTCACTGCAGTACAACTCGAATTCTTTTTCGTAATCAGGCATTCCTAATGCTGGTGCTTTACACAGACTGTCTCTCAATTGATTAAAAGCTGCTAGTTCTTCCCTGCTTAAGTCAATTGGGTCTTTTACATCACTTCTTGTCAGGCGTACCAAGGGTTTTGAGATCAGGGAAAAGTGACTTATCCACTGGCGACAATATCCTACCATTCCAAGAAACATCCTTACTTCTCTTTGCGTCATTGGGACTCTCATTCCTTTTATTATCTTGATTCTGTCTGTAGTTATTTTCCTCAGTCCTTTTTCAATTTTATGGCCTAAATATTGTACTTCATTCTGACAAAATTGCAATTTCGATGGGGATACTTTAAGTCCTTCATCTGCCAAATGGTTTAGCAATGCTATGGTGTCCATTGCACAAGCTTCTCGAGTCTTTGACGCCACAAGTAGGTCGTCAATATATTGGACTAATACTGAATTCTCAGGCATTTCTAAGTCTTCTAAGGGCTTTCAATATCTGATTAAATATCGAGGGGCTTTCTGTATACCCCTGTGGGATTCGGCACCAAGCCAAAATACGTTCACCAAAACGGAACGCAATACATTTTTGACTATCATGGTGCAACGGAATGGAAAAGAAAGCATGGCATATATCAATCACTGTATACCATTCTGCATCATGTGGAATCTGATACAAAATCACAGATGGATTTGGTACAATAGGACAACATGATACAACAATTTTGTTTATCTTTCTCAAATCTTGCACTATCCTGTACTTTCCATTAGGCTTTTTCAGTCCCATAATTGGTGAATTACATGGACTACTCATTATTTCTCTTAAAATACCTTGTTTAACCATTTTCTCAATTATAGGAGTAACTCCTTCAATTATCTCAGGTGTCAATTTATATTGAGGAACATTTGGGTAACTTATTCCTTCCTTCACTGTTATTTTTACAGGATCCACATTTTTCATTAATCCTACATCTTCTCCTGTGAAATCCCAGACTTCTGCTTTTACTGTTAGTTTCAATTCTCTTGGTAGTTCATCAGGGTTGAACACAGCAAATGCTTCAGTAATCTCTGGTTCCATGTTAGCCATTGTCATTTTATACAGTACATCTTCATCAGGGGTTTCAAATGCTATACCATCAGGGGTACAAAATATGGTGCAATTCACCTTGCACAGTAAGTTTCTTCCTAACAAATTTACAGGACTTGAATCGCACACAACAAAATGGTGCATTTCGGAAAATTTCCCTATATTGACTTTTACTGGTTCTGTGAGATATGTTTTAATCTGTCTGTTGGATACTCTAACCACTTGGATTGTTTCGTCTGAGAGAAGAAGATTTTTAACATCAGCTGACCTAACAGTTGATCGAGTAGCACCAGTATCTACTAGAAAAGTAATATTTTCATCATTTTCCTTTCCGTCCACAAAAGGGCCTGTCTGTTCTACTTCTAGAGTTGAGCCAAGTACGCACTCTTCTTCCTCCCTTCGGCACTGTCAATAACCTTCTTCTGACTCACTCTCATCGCGTTTTAGCCAATACTGCGAAACAGCGCTAGCGCGTGGCAGCTTAGTTTCCTGTTCTTCGTTGTAGAATCCTGTCTCATTACTGTATCTGTGAATTTACGCTCTGTGGAAAAGGCGGTTTTGGCACCTGATTCTGTTGGGTAACAACCTGCTGCTGTCGCTGCGGTTGACAACTCACCTCTTTCTGCACCTGCGGATTCAATGATGCATTATCACTGTTAGTATTCGGGGGAAATTTACACTCTGATTTCCAGTGCCCTATTCTTCCGCAATTGTGACATGGCCATTTCTTTTTGGCTTCTTCTATATTGAATTGTCCCTTACCTTTTCCAGTATTAAATTTAGGTTTTGATCCTGCACTATTTGATTGTTCGACTAACTGAGCTTCCTGTCTTTCTGCCACCTTTACCTGTGCCCACATGGCTTTTTCCTTTAACTTTCGCTGCTTGGCTTCGATTTCATCACTAAAATATTTTGCATGCCTTAGTACTTCATCTATTTTCTTATTTTGCCAATCTACTGTATGCTGTTTAATCATTTCACTTATCTCTGGACGTAAACCATATACAAATCGGTATACAAAGTGACTTAAATCCTTTTCACTCAAGTTTTCATCACCACTAAACTGTTTAAAGGCAAGAATTAACCTTTCGTAATAAGCATGTACCGATTCCTTTGCTTCTTGATGGGTTCGGTCAATTTTGACCAAATCAGTCTCCTTGGGAGGTACTTTGTTTTTCAGGAAAACAATTACTTGTTCATATTTTTTCATAACTTCCGAATCTGGGGCTCCTGTTTTTGGGTCTCTAGGGTATTCTTGTGTAGGCCAATTAATCATCAGTTTGCACTCTGTCCATAGATCTGCCGGTACTATTATGTCAAATAGACTATTTAAAACAATCCACAAAACTTTTGATAATTTTACAAATCTATCCACTTGCCTATACCACTCGACTGGCTTTTCGCGGAGTCGAGGGAAATCATTTGTAAATGACAAAATATCTTGCCTAGTCCAAGGAACATGTACATATCCTCCTCCTGGGATTTCTCTCATAGGACATTCTGTTACTACATTTTCTTTTTCTCTTACAGGAAAAGCTGCAAATGTTTTGTCTGAAGCATCATCTCGTTTTCTAAACCATCTACTTTTCCATTTATCTACGTCTCCCCATTTTCTTAACAAAATGATTATATCTTTAATTTGAGTTATTCTCCCTGTGGTATTCAGATTTTCAATATCTTTTCAGAAAAATCTACTATGTAGGGTTTTTGTAAGGCTTTTATTCTTTCGAAGTCTATACCCATTTCGTTTGCCACTTCTTCTAGTCTTTCATGTAGATTTCTTGCTCTCCAGGTTATACTTTTGCATAGAAATAGTAATTCTTCATCCTGATAATTTTTAAGCTTTTCTGTGGGGATAGTCCCTACTATTAATTCTTCCAAAACCATCCTGAGCTTGGCCACATCTATAGATTGGGGTTCTTTATCTTTTTGCTGCAAACTCCTTAGCCATTCACTTAATTCTTCTGAGGTAGGACCTACACTGTCTTTCTCAGTATTTTATGGTGCTAATCTTTCTGGTGTTCCTGGGACTGATTCTGTCATCATTATTATCCTATCCACTAAACTTTGATTTACTGTCAAATTTCTAGGTGTACTCTGTTCTAATATACTCGTTGATTGTTTGCATAGATTCTTGTCTATTTTCTTTTCTGGCCTCTCTGTTTATTACCGTTATAGGGAATCGTCAGACAATGCTCACTATCCTTCTACTTATCAAAAATAGGCATTACAGGCCCTATGGTCACTGCAACAGTTACGGCTTCCAAATTTTTTGTTAATTCCCTAATCTTCTCAGTTAATTCTAAAGTGGTCTTTGCTAGTTCAGTTGAATTTTCATGACCCATTTTACCATGTTGCGTTTGCTCTAATTCTTTAAAAGGATTGTTCCTTCCTGTCTCTGGTAATACTGATTCAAATTTTATATTCTGTGAAGTTTCTCTCATTGGGGCACTTGGTGTCAATATGGTGGAATCTGACTGATAAGGAGGTGGATTTTTATAAAACATGTCGTCAAGAACATCATCCTCCCATTCATGCACACCATATCCTTTTGGCTCGACATTATTTCTCTTTTCCATACACTGTCTACTGCTAGCTTCTTCAGTATGTCTCACAGGGAATAAACCATCAGCCATATTTGCACTTCGCCATCTTCTCATTCTATCATCATGATTCTCCTGTCCATATGATCTACCAAACGTACCTATACCTTCCGCCACTCCTCTGTCGTTCCCTGTCATGCATCTCATCTTCCCATTCAGTCAATGCTTCGAACTGTGTTGGTCTAGGTCTCGGTTCTCAATTCATCATTCTTTCTCTCAAATTCTTCAAAACCGCTAAATTAAATGAACCATGTTCTGGAAAGGCCTAAACTCCATAGTCTTTTGTATACTTTGCCCAATTGTCCAACCAAATACATGTATGATATCAATACTTTGCAACCATAAAGGATTCCGTCGATTTCGGTGGAGGAAGCAACTGTCCCGCTCTAGTCTTAATCGGTTTGCCCTTTTTAAATAAACTCTTGATCTTTCCAAACCAGGTCTTTTTCTCTTTCTCTGGTGGATCGTAATACTCTCCGCTTCATTCTTCGCTTATTTACAGGTATGCTGCGCGGTATAAAAGGGGGTGGTGATGGACGGAGCATCAGAACCAATCAAACACTCACACCCAGTCAACAGATCTGGGTTTGATCCATCACCGTTCTTTAGCCCACTCTGCCACCCCAGTTCAGACATGGCCATATGCAAATCAGTCTAACCCTGTGCCTCATGGGAACAGTCCAGCCCGAACTGCCAAGCCATGCCTTCCCTGGACCGGAAACAAGCTTCCTAGGACCGGTTTCTGGCATTTCAGCCGTCTTCAGCCAGGCTTGCTTGAATCCAGTGGCAAAGTGAGCAAGGGACTCACGTCTGAGCATACCCTGCCAACTTATGGCGAACAAAGCGGTATAAAAGGGGGTGGTGATGGACGGAGCATCAGAACCAATCAAACACTCACACCCAGTCAACAGATCTGGGTTTGATCCATCACCGTTCTTTAGCCCACTCTGCCACCCCAGTTCAGACATGGCCATATGCAAATCAGTCTAACCCTGTGCCTCATGGGAACAGTCCAGCCCGAACTGCCAAGCCATGCCTTCCCTGGACCGGAAACAAGCTTCCTAGGACCGGTTTCTGGCATTTCAGCCGTCTTCAGCCAGGCTTGCTTGAATCCAGTGGCAAAGTGAGCAAGGGACTCACGTCTGAGCATACCCTGCCAACTTATGGCGAACAAAGCGGTATAAAAGGGGGTGGTGATGGACGGAGCATCAGAACCAATCAGACACTCACACCCAGTCAACAGATCTGGGTTTGATCCATCACCGTTCTTTAGCCCACTCTGCCACCCCAGTTCAGACATGGCCATATGCAAATCAGTCTAACCCTGTGCCTCATGGGAACAGTCCAGCCCGAACTGCCAAGCCATGCCTTCCCTGGACCGGAAACAAGCTTCCTAGGACCGGTTTCTGGCATTTCAGCCGTCTTCAGCCAGGCTTGCTTGAATCCAGTGGCAAAGTGAGCAAGGGACTCACGTCTGAGCATACCCTGCCAACTTATGGCGAACAAAGCGGTATAAAAGGGGGTGGTGATGGACGGAGCATCAGAACCAATCAAACACTCACACCCAGTCAACAGATCTGGGTTTGATCCATCACCGTTCTTTAGCCCACTCTGCCACCCCAGTTCAGACATGGCCATATGCAAATCAGTCTAACCCTGTGCCTCATGGGAACAGTCCAGCCCAAACTGCCAAGCCATGCCTTCCCTGGACCGGAAACAAGCTTCCTAGGACCGGTTTCTGGCATTTCAGCCGTCTTCAGCCAGGCTTGCTTGAATCCAGTGGCAAAGTGAGCAAGGGACTCACGTCTGAGCATACCCTGCCAACTTATGGCGAACAAAGCGGTATAAAAGGGGGTGGTGATGGACGGAGCATCAGAACCAATCAAACACTCACACCCAGTCAACAGATCTGGGTTTGATCCATCACCGTTCTTTAGCCCACTCTGCCACCCCAGTTCAGACATGGCCATATGCAAATCAGTCTAACCCTGTGCCTCATGGGAACAGTCCAGCCCGAACTGCCAAGCCATGCCTTCCCTGGACCGGAAACAAGCTTCCTAGGACCGGTTTCTGGCATTTCAGCCGTCTTCAGCCAGGCTTGCTTGAATCCAGTGGCAAAGTGAGCAAGGGACTCACGTCTGAGCATACCCTGCCAACTTATGGCGAACAAAGCGGTATAAAAGGGGGTGGTGATGGACGGAGCATCAGAACCAATCAAACACTCACACCCAGTCAACAGATCTGGGTTTGATCCATCACCGTTCTTTAGCCCACTCTGCCACCCCAGTTCAGACATAGCCATATGCAAATCAGTCTAACCCTGTGCCTCATGGGAACAGTCCAGCCCGAACTGCCAAGCCATGCCTTCCCTGGACCGGAAACAAGCTTCCTAGGACCGGTTTCTGGCATTTCAGCCGTCTTCAGCCAGGCTTGCTTGAATCCAGTGGCAAAGTGAGCAAGGGACTCACGTCTGAGCATACCCTGCCAACTTATGGCGAACAAAGCGGTATAAAAGGGGGTGGTGATGGACGGAGCATCAGAACCAATCAAACACTCACACCCAGTCAACAGATCTGGGTTTGATCCATCACCGTTCTTTAGCCCACTCTGCCACCCCAGTTCAGACATGGCCATATGCAAATCAGTCTAACCCTGTGCCTCATGGGAACAGTCCAGCCCGAACTGCCAAGCCATGCCTTCCCTGGACCGGAAACAAGCTTCCTAGGACCGGTTTCTGGCATTTCAGCCGTCTTCAGCCAGGCTTGCTTGAATCCAGTGGCAAAGTGAGCAAGGGACTCACGTCTGAGCATACCCTGCCAACTTATGGCGAACAAAGCGGTATAAAAGGGGGTGGTGATGGACGGAGCATCAGAACCAATCAGACACTCACACCCAGTCAACAGATCTGGGTTTGATCCATCACCGTTCTTTAGCCCACTCTGCCACCCCAGTTCAGACATGGCCATATGCAAATCAGTCTAACCCTGTGCCTCATGGGAACAGTCCAGCCCGAACTGCCAAGCCATGCCTTCCCTGGACCGGAAACAAGCTTCCTAGGACCGGTTTCAGGCATTTCAGCCGTCTTCAGCCAGGCTTGCTTGAATCCAGTGGCAAAGTGAGCAAGGGACTCACGTCTGAGCATACCCTGCCAACTTATGGCGAACAAAGCGGTATAAAAGGGGGTGGTGATGGACGGAGCATCAGAACCAATCAAACACTCACACCCAGTCAACAGATCTGGGTTTGATCCATCACCGTTCTTTAGCCCACTCTGCCACCCCAGTTCAGACATGGCCATATGCAAATCAGTCTAACCCTGTGCCTCATGGGAACAGTCCAGCCCAAACTGCCAAGCCATGCCTTCCCTGGACCGGAAACAAGCTTCCTAGGACCGGTTTCTGGCATTTCAGCCGTCTTCAGCCAGGCTTGCTTGAATCCAGTGGCAAAGTGAGCAAGGGACTCACGTCTGAGCATACCCTGCCAACTTATGGCGAACAAAGCGGTATAAAAGGGGGTGGTGATGGACGGAGCATCAGAACCAATCAAACACTCACACCCAGTCAACAGATCTGGGTTTGATCCATCACCGTTCTTTAGCCCACTCTGCCACCCCAGTTCAGACATGGCCATATGCAAATCAGTCTAACCCTGTGCCTCATGGGAACAGTCCAGCCCGAACTGCCAAGCCATGCCTTCCCTGGACCGGAAACAAGCTTCCTAGGACCGGTTTCTGGCATTTCAGCCGTCTTCAGCCAGGCTTGCTTGAATCCAGTGGCAAAGTGAGCAAGGGACTCACGTCTGAGCATACCCTGCCAACTTATGGCGAACAAAGCGGTATAAAAGGGGGTGGTGATGGACGGAGCATCAGAACCAATCAAACACTCACACCCAGTCAACAGATCTGGGTTTGATCCATCACCGTTCTTTAGCCCACTCTGCCACCCCAGTTCAGACATAGCCATATGCAAATCAGTCTAACCCTGTGCCTCATGGGAACAGTCCAGCCCGAACTGCCAAGCCATGCCTTCCCTGGACCGGAAACAAGCTTCCTAGGACCGGTTTCTGGCATTTCAGCCGTCTTCAGCCAGGCTTGCTTGAATCCAGTGGCAAAGTGAGCAAGGGACTCACGTCTGAGCATACCCTGCCAACTTATGGCGAACAAAGCGGTATAAAAGGGGGTGGTGATGGACGGAGCATCAGAACCAATCAAACACTCACACCCAGTCAACAGATCTGGGTTTGATCCATCACCGTTCTTTAGCCCACTCTGCCACCCCAGTTCAGACATGGCCATATGCAAATCAGTCTAACCCTGTGCCTCATGGGAACAGTCCAGCCCGAACTGCCAAGCCATGCCTTCCCTGGACCGGAAACAAGCTTCCTAGGACCGGTTTCTGGCATTTCAGCCGTCTTCAGCCAGGCTTGCTTGAATCCAGTGGCAAAGTGAGCAAGGGACTCACGTCTGAGCATACCCTGCCAACTTATGGCGAACAAAGCGGTATAAAAGGGGGTGGTGATGGACGGAGCATCAGAACCAATCAAACACTCACACCCAGTCAACAGATCTGGGTTTGATCCATCACCGTTCTTTAGCCCACTCTGCCACCCCAGTTCAGACATGGCCATATGCAAATCAGTCTAACCCTGTGCCTCATGGGAACAGTCCAGCCCGAACTGCCAAGCCATGCCTTCCCTGGACCGGAAACAAGCTTCCTAGGACCGGTTTCTGGCATTTCAGCCGTCTTCAGCCAGGCTTGCTTGAATCCAGTGGCAAAGTGAGCAAGGGACTCACGTCTGAGCATACCCTGCCAACTTATGGCGAACAAAGCGGTATAAAAGGGGGTGGTGATGGACGGAGCATCAGAACCAATCAAACACTCACACCCAGTCAACAGATCTGGGTTTGATCCATCACCGTTCTTTAGCCCACTCTGCCACCCCAGTTCAGACATGGCCATATGCAAATCAGTCTAACCCTGTGCCTCATGGGAACAGTCCAGCCCGAACTGCCAAGCCATGCCTTCCCTGGACCGGAAACAAGCTTCCTAGGACCGGTTTCTGGCATTTCAGCCGTCTTCAGCCAGGCTTGCTTGAATCCAGTGGCAAAGTGAGCAAGGGACTCACGTCTGAGCATACCCTGCCAACTTATGGCGAACAAAGCGGTATAAAAGGGGGTGGTGATGGACGGAGCATCAGAACCAATCAAACACTCACACCCAGTCAACAGATCTGGGTTTGATCCATCACCGTTCTTTAGCCCACTCTGCCACCCCAGTTCAGACATGGCCATATGCAAATCAGTCTAACCCTGTGCCTCATGGGAACAGTCCAGCCCGAACTGCCAAGCCATGCCTTCCCTGGACCGGAAACAAGCTTCCTAGGACCGGTTTCTGGCATTTCAGCCGTCTTCAGCCAGGCTTGCTTGAATCCAGTGGCAAAGTGAGCAAGGGACTCACGTCTGAGCATACCCTGCCAACTTATGGCGAACAAAGCGGTATAAAAGGGGGTGGTGATGGACGGAGCATCAGAACCAATCAAACACTCACACCCAGTCAACAGATCTGGGTTTGATCCATCACCGTTCTTTAGCCCACTCTGCCACCCCAGTTCAGACATGGCCATATGCAAATCAGTCTAACCCTGTGCCTCATGGGAACAGTCCAGCCCGAACTGCCAAGCCATGCCTTCCCTGGACCGGAAACAAGCTTCCTAGGACCGGTTTCTGGCATTTCAGCCGTCTTCAGCCAGGCTTGCTTGAATCCAGTGGCAAAGTGAGCAAGGGACTCACGTCTGAGCATACCCTGCCAACTTATGGCGAACAAAGTGGTATAAAAGGGGGTGGTGATGGACGGAGCATCAGAACCAATCAAACACTCACACCCAGTCAACAGATCTGGGTTTGATCCATCACCGTTCTTTAGCCCACTCTGCCACCCCAGTTCAGACATGGCCATATGCAAATCAGTCTAACCCTGTGCCTCATGGGAACAGTCCAGCCCGAACTGCCAAGCCATGCCTTCCCTGGACCGGAAACAAGCTTCCTAGGACCGGTTTCTGGCATTTCAGCCGTCTTCAGCCAGGCTTGCTTGAATCCAGTGGCAAAGTGAGCAAGGGACTCACGTCTGAGCATACCCTGCCAACTTATGGCGAACAAAGCGGTATAAAAGGGGGTGGTGATGGACGGAGCATCAGAACCAATCAAACACTCACACCCAGTCAACAGATCTGGGTTTGATCCATCACCGTTCTTTAGCCCACTCTGCCACCCCAGTTCTGACATGGCCATATGCAAATCAGTCTAACCCTGTGCCTCATGGGAACAGTCCAGCCCGAACTGCCAAGCCATGCCTTCCCTGGACCGGAAACAAGCTTCCTAGGACCGGTTTCTGGCATTTCAGCCGTCTTCAGCCAGGCTTGCTTGAATCCAGTGGCAAAGTGAGCAAGGGACTCACGTCTGAGCATACCCTGCCAACTTATGGCGAACAAAGCGGTATAAAAGGGGGTGGTGATGGACGGAGCATCAGAACCAATCAAACACTCACACCCAGTCAACAGATCTGGGTTTGATCCATCACTGTTCTTTAGCCCACTCTGCCACCCCAGTTCAGACATGGCCATATGCAAATCAGTCTAACCCTGTGCCTCATGGGAACAGTCCAGCCCGAACTGCCAAGCCATGCCTTCCCTGGACCGGAAACAAGCTTCCTAGGACCGGTTTCTGGCATTTCAGCCGTCTTCAGCCAGGCTTGCTTGAATCCAGTGGCAAAGTGAGCAAGGGACTCACGTCTGAGCATACCCTGCCAACTTATGGCGAACAAAGCGGTATAAAAGGGGGTGGTGATGGACGGAGCATCAGAACCAATCAAACACTCACACCCAGTCAACAGATCTGGGTTTGATCCATCACCGTTCTTTAGCCCACTCTGCCACCCCAGTTCAGACATGGCCATATGCAAATCAGTCTAACCCTGTGTCTCATGGGAACAGTCCAGCCCGAACTGCCAAGCCATGCCTTCCCTGGACCGGAAACAAGCTTCCTAGGACCGGTTTCTGGCATTTCAGCCGTCTTCAGCCAGGCTTGCTTGAATCCAGTGGCAAAGTGAGCAAGGGACTCACGTCTGAGCATACCCTGCCAACTTATGGCGAACAAAGCGGCATAAAAGGGGGTGGTGATGGACGGAGCATCAGAACCAATCAAACACTCACACCCAGTCAACAGATCTGGGTTTGATCCATCACCGTTCTTTAGCCCACTCTGCCACCCCAGTTCAGACATGGCCATATGCAAATCAGTCTAACCCTGTGCCTCATGGGAACAGTCCAGCCCGAACTGCCAAGCCATGCCTTCCCTGGACCGGAAACAAGCTTCCTAGGACCGGTTTCTGGCATTTCAGCCGTCTTCAGCCAGGCTTGCTTGAATCCAGTGGCAAAGTGAGCAAGGGACTCACGTCTGAGCATACCCTGCCAACTTATGGCGAACAAAGCGGTATAAAAGGGGGTGGTGATGGACGGAGCATCAGAACCAATCAAACACTCACACCCAGTCAACAGATCTGGGTTTGATCCATCACCGTTCTTTAGCCCACTCTGCCACCCCAGTTCAGACATGGCCATATGCAAATCAGTCTAACCCTGTGCCTCATGGGAACAGTCCAGCCCGAACTGCCAAGCCATGCCTTCCCTGGACCGGAAACAAGCTTCCTAGGACCGGTTTCTGGCATTTCAGCCGTCTTCAGCCAGGCTTGCTTGAATCCAGTGGCAAAGTGAGCAAGGGACTCACGTCTGAGCATACCCTGCCAACTTATGGCGAACAAAGCGGTATAAAAGGGGGTGGTGATGGACGGAGCATCAGAACCAATCAAACACTCACACCCAGTCAACAGATCTGGGTTTGATCCATCACTGTTCTTTAGCCCACTCTGCCACCCCAGTTCAGACATGGCCATATGCAAATCAGTCTAACCCTGTGCCTCATGGGAACAGTCCAGCCCGAACTGCCAAGCCATGCCTTCCCTGGACCGGAAACAAGCTTCCTAGGACCGGTTTCTGGCATTTCAGCCGTCTTCAGCCAGGCTTGCTTGAATCCAGTGGCAAAGTGAGCAAGGGACTCACGTCTGAGCATACCCTGCCAACTTATGGCGAACAAAGCGGTATAAAAGGGGGTGGTGATGGACGGAGCATCAGAACCAATCAAACACTCACACCCAGTCAACAGATCTGGGTTTGATCCATCACCGTTCTTTAGCCCACTCTGCCACCCCAGTTCAGACATGGCCATATGCAAATCAGTCTAACCCTGTGCCTCATGGGAACAGTCCAGCCCGAACTGCCAAGCCATGCCTTCCCTGGACCGGAAACAAGCTTCCTAGGACCGGTTTCTGGCATTTCAGCCGTCTTCAGCCAGGCTTGCTTGAATCCAGTGGCAAAGTGAGCAAGGGACTCACGTCTGAGCATACCCTGCCAACTTATGGCGAACAAAGCGGTATAAAAGGGGGTGGTGATGGACGGAGCATCAGAACCAATCAAACACTCACACCCAGTCAACAGATCTGGGTTTGATCCATCACCGTTCTTTAGCCCACTCTGCCACCCCAGTTCAGACATGGCCATATGCAAATCAGTCTAACCCTGTGCCTCATGGGAACAGTCCAGCCCGAACTGCCAAGCCATGCCTTCCCTGGACCGGAAACAAGCTTCCTAGGACCGGTTTCTGGCATTTCAGCCGTCTTCAGCCAGGCTTGCTTGAATCCAGTGGCAAAGTGAGCAAGGGACTCACGTCTGAGCATACCCTGCCAACTTATGGCGAACAAAGCGGTATAAAAGGGGGTGGTGATGGACGGAGCATCAGAACCAATCAAACACTCACACCCAGTCAACAGATCTGGGTTTGATCCATCACCGTTCTTTAGCCCACTCTGCCACCCCAGTTCAGACATGGCCATATGCAAATCAGTCTAACCCTGTGCCTCATGGGAACAGTCCAGCCCGAACTGCCAAGCCATGCCTTCCCTGGACCGGAAACAAGCTCCCTAGGACCGGTTTCTGGCATTTCAGCCGTCTTCAGCCAGGCTTGCTTGAATCCAGTGGCAAAGTGAGCAAGGGACTCACGTCTGAGCATACCCTGCCAACTTATGGCGAACAAAGCGGTATAAAAGGGGGTGGTGATGGACGGAGCATCAGAACCAATCAAACACTCACACCCAGTCAACAGATCTGGGTTTGATCCATCACCGTTCTTTAGCCCACTCTGCCACCCCAGTTCAGACATGGCCATATGCAAATCAGTCTAACCCTGTGCCTCATGGGAACAGTCCAGCCCGAACTGCCAAGCCATGCCTTCCCTGGACCGGAAACAAGCTTCCTAGGACCGGTTTCTGGCATTTCAGCCGTCTTCAGCCAGGCTTGCTTGAATCCAGTGGCAAAGTGAGCAAGGGACTCACGTCTGAGCATACCCTGCCAACTTATGGCGAACAAAGCGGTATAAAAGGGGGTGGTGATGGACGGAGCATCAGAACCAATCAAACACTCACACCCAGTCAACAGATCTGGGTTTGATCCATCACCGTTCTTTAGCCCACTCTGCCACCCCAGTTCAGACATGGCCATATGCAAATCAGTCTAACCCTGTGCCTCATGGGAACAGTCCAGCCCGAACTGCCAAGCCATGCCTTCCCTGGACCGGAAACAAGCTTCCTAGGACCGGTTTCTGGCATTTCAGCCGTCTTCAGCCAGGCTTGCTTGAATCCAGTGGCAAAGTGAGCAAGGGACTCACGTCTGAGCATACCCTGCCAACTTATGGCGAACAAAGCGGTATAAAAGGGGGTGGTGATGGACGGAGCATCAGAACCAATCAAACACTCACACCCAGTCAACAGATCTGGGTTTGATCCATCACCGTTCTTTAGCCCACTCTGCCACCCCAGTTCAGACATGGCCATATGCAAATCAGTCTAACCCTGTGCCTCATGGGAACAGTCCAGCCCGAACTGCCAAGCCATGCCTTCCCTGGACCGGAAACAAGCTTCCTAGGACCGGTTTCTGGCATTTCAGCCGTCTTCAGCCAGGCTTGCTTGAATCCAGTGGCAAAGTGAGCAAGGGACTCACGTCTGAGCATACCCTGCCAACTTATGGCGAACAAAGCGGTATAAAAGGGGGTGGTGATGGACGGAGCATCAGAACCAATCAAACACTCACACCCAGTCAACAGATCTGGGTTTGATCCATCACCGTTCTTTAGCCCACTCTGCCACCCCAGTTCAGACATGGCCATATGCAAATCAGTCTAACCCTGTGCCTCATGGGAACAGTCCAGCCCGAACTGCCAAGCCATGCCTTCCCTGGACCGGAAACAAGCTTCCTAGGACCGGTTTCTGGCATTTCAGCCGTCTACAGCCAGGCTTGCTTGAATCCAGTGGCAAAGTGAGCAAGGGACTCACGTCTGAGCATACCCTGCCAACTTATGGCGAACAAAGCGGTATAAAAGGGGGTGGTGATGGACGGAGCATCAGAACCAATCAAACACTCACACCCAGTCAACAGATCTGGGTTTGATCCATCACCGTTCTTTAGCCCACTCTGCCACCCCAGTTCAGACATGG
This sequence comes from Triturus cristatus, assembly GCF_964204655.1. Taxonomy (NCBI): domain Eukaryota; kingdom Metazoa; phylum Chordata; class Amphibia; order Caudata; family Salamandridae; genus Triturus; species Triturus cristatus. The sequence goes on along the minus strand of NC_140579.1, from coordinate 820,564,178 downwards.
CCATATGCAAATCAGTCTAACCCTGTGCCTCATGGGAACAGTCCAGCCCGAACTGCCAAGCCATGCCTTCCCTGGACCGGAAACAAGCTTCCTAGGACCGGTTTCTGGCATTTCAGCCGTCTTCAGCCAGGCTTGCTTGAATCCAGTGGCAAAGTGAGCAAGGGACTCACGTCTGAGCATACCCTGCCAACTTATGGCGAACAAAGCGGTATAAAAGGGGGTGGTGATGGACGGAGCATCAGAACCAATCAAACACTCACACCCAGTCAACAGATCTGGGTTTGATCCATCACCGTTCTTTAGCCCACTCTGCCACCCCAGTTCAGACATGGCCATATGCAAATCAGTCTAACCCTGTGCCTCATGGGAACAGTCCAGCCCGAACTGCCAAGCCATGCCTTCCCTGGACCGGAAACAAGCTCCCTAGGACCGGTTTCTGGCATTTCAGCCGTCTTCAGCCACGCTTGCTTGAATCCAGTGGCAAAGTGAGCAAGGGACTCACGTCTGAGCATACCCTGCCAACTTATGGCGAACAAAGCGGTATAAAAGGGGGTGGTGATGGACGGAGCATCAGAACCAATCAAACACTCACACCCAGTCAACAGATCTGGGTTTGATCCATCACCGTTCTTTAGCCCACTCTGACACCCCAGTTCAGACATGGCCATATGCAAATCAGTCTAACCCTGTGCCTCATGGGAACAGTCCAGCCCGAACTGCCAAGCCATGCCTTCCCTGGACCGGAAACAAGCTTCCTAGGACCGGTTTCTGGCATTTCAGCCGTCTTCAGCCAGGCTTGCTTGAATCCAGTGGCAAAGTGAGCAAGGGACTCACGTCTGAGCATACCCTGCCAACTTATGGCGAACAAAGCGGTATAAAAGGGGGTGGTGATGGACGGAGCATCAGAACCAATCAAACACTCACACCCAGTCAACAGATCTGGGTTTGATCCATCACCGTTCTTTAGCCCACTCTGCCACCCCAGTTCAGACATGGCCATATGCAAATCAGTCTAACCCTGTGCCTCATGGGAACAGTCCAGCCCGAACTGCCAAGCCATGCCTTCCCTGGACCGGAAACAAGCTTCCTAGGACCGGTTTCTGGCATTTCAGCCGTCTTCAGCCAGGCTTGCTTGAATCCAGTGGCAAAGTGAGCAAGGGACTCACGTCTGAGCATACCCTGCCAACTTATGGCGAACAAAGCGGTATAAAAGGGGGTGGTGATGGACGGAGCATCAGAACCAATCAAACACTCACACCCAGTCAACAGATCTGGGTTTGATCCATCACCGTTCTTTAGCCCACTCTGCCACCCCAGTTCAGACATGGCCATATGCAAATCAGTCTAACCCTGTGCCTCATGGGAACAGTCCAGCCCGAACTGCCAAGCCATGCCTTCCCTGGACCGGAAACAAGCTTCCTAGGACCGGTTTCTGGCATTTCAGCCGTCTTCAGCCAGGCTTGCTTGAATCCAGTGGCAAAGTGAGCAAGGGACTCACGTCTGAGCATACCCTGCCAACTTATGGCGAACAAAGCGGTATAAAAGGGGGTGGTGATGGACGGAGCATCAGAACCAATCAAACACTCACACCCAGTCAACAGATCTGGGTTTGATCCATCACCGTTCTTTAGCCCACTCTGCCACCCCAGTTCAGACATGGCCATATGCAAATCAGTCTAACCCTGTGCCTCATGGGAACAGTCCAGCCCGAACTGCCAAGCCATGCCTTCCCTGGACCGGAAACAAGCTTCCTAGGACCGGTTTCTGGCATTTCAGCCGTCTTCAGCCAGGCTTGCTTGAATCCAGTGGCAAAGTGAGCAAGGGACTCACGTCTGAGCATACCCTGCCAACTTATGGCGAACAAAGCGGTATAAAAGGGGGTGGTGATGGACGGAGCATCAGAACCAATCAAACACTCACACCCAGTCAACAGATCTGGGTTTGATCCATCACTGTTCTTTAGCCCACTCTGCCACCCCAGTTCAGACATGGCCATATGCAAATCAGTCTAACCCTGTGCCTCATGGGAACAGTCCAGCCCGAACTGCCAAGCCATGCCTTCCCTGGACCGGAAACAAGCTTCCTAGGACCGGTTTCTGGCATTTCAGCCGTCTTCAGCCAGGCTTGCTTGAATCCAGTGGCAAAGTGAGCAAGGGACTCACGTCTGAGCATACCCTGCCAACTTATGGCGAACAAAGCGGTATAAAAGGGGGTGGTGATGGACGGAGCATCAGAACCAATCAAACACTCACACCCAGTCAACAGATCTGGGTTTGATCCATCACCGTTCTTTAGCCCACTCTGCCACCCCAGTTCAGACATGGCCATATGCAAATCAGTCTAACCCTGTGCCTCATGGGAACAGTCCAGCCCGAACTGCCAAGCCATGCCTTCCCTGGACCGGAAACAAGCTTCCTAGGACCGGTTTCTGGCATTTCAGCCGTCTTCAGCCAGGCTTTCTTGAATCCAGTGGCAAAGTGAGCAAGGGACTCACGTCTGAGCATACCCTGCCAACTTATGGCGAACAAAGCGGTATAAAAGGGGGTGGTGATGGACGGAGCATCAGAACCAATCAAACACTCACACCCAGTCAACAGATCTGGGTTTGATCCATCACCGTTCTTTAGCCCACTCTGCCACCCCAGTTCAGACATGGCCATATGCAAATCAGTCTAACCCTGTGCCTCATGGGAACAGTCCAGCCCGAACTGCCAAGCCATGCCTTCCCTGGACCGGAAACAAGCTTCCTAGGACCGGTTTCTGGCATTTCAGCCGTCTTCAGCCAGGCTTGCTTGAATCCAGTGGCAAAGTGAGCAAGGGACTCACGTCTGAGCATACCCTGCCAACTTATGGCGAACAAAGCGGTATAAAAGGGGGTGGTGATGGACGGAGCATCAGAACCAATCAAACACTCACACCCAGTCAACAGATCTGGGTTTGATCCATCACCGTTCTTTAGCCCACTCTGCCACCCCAGTTCAGACATGGCCATATGCAAATCAGTCTAACCCTGTGCCTCATGGGAACAGTCCAGCCCGAACTGCCAAGCCATGCCTTCCCTGGACCGGAAACAAGCTTCCTAGGACCGGTTTCTGGCATTTCAGCCGTCTTCAGCCAGGCTTGCTTGAATCCAGTGGCAAAGTGAGCAAGGGACTCACGTCTGAGCATACCCTGCCAACTTATGGCGAACAAAGCGGTATAAAAGGGGGTGGTGATGGACGGAGCATCAGAACCAATCAAACACTCACACCCAGTCAACAGATCTGGGTTTGATCCATCACTGTTCTTTAGCCCACTCTGCCACCCCAGTTCAGACATGGCCATATGCAAATCAGTCTAACCCTGTGCCTCATGGGAACAGTCCAGCCCGAACTGCCAAGCCATGCCTTCCCTGGACCGGAAACAAGCTTCCTAGGACCGGTTTCTGGCATTTCAGCCGTCTTCAGCCAGGCTTGCTTGAATCCAGTGGCAAAGTGAGCAAGGGACTCACGTCTGAGCATACCCTGCCAACTTATGGCGAACAAAGCGGTATAAAAGGGGGTGGTGATGGACGGAGCATCAGAACCAATCAAACACTCACACCCAGTCAACAGATCTGGGTTTGATCCATCACCGTTCTTTAGCCCACTCTGCCACCCCAGTTCAGACATGGCCATATGCAAATCAGTCTAACCCTGTGCCTCATGGGAACAGTCCAGCCCGAACTGCCAAGCCATGCCTTCCCTGGACCGGAAACAAGCTTCCTAGGACCGGTTTCTGGCATTTCAGCCGTCTTCAGCCAGGCTTGCTTGAATCCAGTGGCAAAGTGAGCAAGGGACTCACGTCTGAGCATACCCTGCCAACTTATGGCGAACAAAGCGGTATAAAAGGGGGTGGTGATGGACGGAGCATCAGAACCAATCAAACACTCACACCCAGTCAACAGATCTGGGTTTGATCCATCACCGTTCTTTAGCCCACTCTGCCACCCCAGTTCAGACATGGCCATATGCAAATCAGTCTAACCCTGTGCCTCATGGGAACAGTCCAGCCCGAACTGCCAAGCCATGCCTTCCCTGGACCGGAAACAAGCTTCCTAGGACCGGTTTCTGGCATTTCAGCCGTCTTCAGCCAGGCTTGCTTGAATCCAGTGGCAAAGTGAGCAAGGGACTCACGTCTGAGCATACCCTGCCAACTTATGGCGAACAAAGCGGTATAAAAGGGGGTGGTGATGGACGGAGCATCAGAACCAATCAAACACTCACACCCAGTCAACAGATCTGGGTTTGATCCATCACCGTTCTTTAGCCCACTCTGCCACCCCAGTTCAGACATGGCCATATGCAAATCAGTCTAACCCTGTGCCTCATGGGAACAGTCCAGCCCGAACTGCCAAGCCATGCCTTCCCTGGACCGGAAACAAGCTTCCTAGGACCGGTTTCTGGCATTTCAGCCGTCTTCAGCCAGGCTTGCTTGAATCCAGTGGCAAAGTGAGCAAGGGACTCACGTCTGAGCATACCCTGCCAACTTATGGCGAACAAAGCGGTATAAAAGGGGGTGGTGATGGACGGAGCATCAGAACCAATCAAACACTCACACCCAGTCAACAGATCTGGGTTTGATCCATCACTGTTCTTTAGCCCACTCTGCCACCCCAGTTCAGACATGGCCATATGCAAATCAGTCTAACCCTGTGCCTCATGGGAACAGTCCAGCCCGAACTGCCAAGCCATGCCTTCCCTGGACCGGAAACAAGCTTCCTAGGACCGGTTTCTGGCATTTCAGCCGTCTTCAGCCAGGCTTGCTTGAATCCAGTGGCAAAGTGAGCAAGGGACTCACGTCTGAGCATACCCTGCCAACTTATGGCGAACAAAGCGGTATAAAAGGGGGTGGTGATGGACGGAGCATCAGAACCAATCAAACACTCACACCCAGTCAACAGATCTGGGTTTGATCCATCACCGTTCTTTAGCCCACTCTGCCACCCCAGTTCAGACATGGCCATATGCAAATCAGTCTAACCCTGTGCCTCATGGGAACAGTCCAGCCCGAACTGCCAAGCCATGCCTTCCCTGGACCGGAAACAAGCTTCCTAGGACCGGTTTCTGGCATTTCAGCCGTCTTCAGCCAGGCTTGCTTGAATCCAGTGGCAAAGTGAGCAAGGGACTCACGTCTGAGCATACCCTGCCAACTTATGGCGAACAAAGCGGTATAAAAGGGGGTGGTGATGGACGGAGCATCAGAACCAATCAAACACTCACACCCAGTCAACAGATCTGGGTTTGATCCATCACCGTTCTTTAGCCCACTCTGCCACCCCAGTTCAGACATGGCCATATGCAAATCAGTCTAACCCTGTGCCTCATGGGAACAGTCCAGCCCGAACTGCCAAGCCATGCCTTCCCTGGACCGGAAACAAGCTTCCTAGGACCGGTTTCTGGCATTTCAGCCGTCTTCAGCCAGGCTTGCTTGAATCCAGTGGCAAAGTGAGCAAGGGACTCACGTCTGAGCATACCCTGCCAACTTATGGCGAACAAAGCGGTATAAAAGGGGGTGGTGATGGACGGAGCATCAGAACCAATCAAACACTCACACCCAGTCAACAGATCTGGGTTTGATCCATCACCGTTCTTTAGCCCACTCTGCCACCCCAGTTCAGACATGGCCATATGCAAATCAGTCTAACCCTGTGCCTCATGGGAACAGTCCAGCCCGAACTGCCAAGCCATGCCTTCCCTGGACCGGAAACAAGCTCCCTAGGACCGGTTTCTGGCATTTCAGCCGTCTTCAGCCAGGCTTGCTTGAATCCAGTGGCAAAGTGAGCAAGGGACTCACGTCTGAGCATACCCTGCCAACTTATGGCGAACAAAGCGGTATAAAAGGGGGTGGTGATGGACGGAGCATCAGAACCAATCAAACACTCACACCCAGTCAACAGATCTGGGTTTGATCCATCACCGTTCTTTAGCCCACTCTGCCACCCCAGTTCAGACATGGCCATATGCAAATCAGTCTAACCCTGTGCCTCATGGGAACAGTCCAGCCCGAACTGCCAAGCCATGCCTTCCCTGGACCGGAAACAAGCTTCCTAGGACCGGTTTCTGGCATTTCAGCCGTCTTCAGCCAGGCTTGCTTGAATCCAGTGGCAAAGTGAGCAAGGGACTCACGTCTGAGCATACCCTGCCAACTTATGGCGAACAAAGCGGTATAAAAGGGGGTGGTGATGGACGGAGCATCAGAACCAATCAAACACTCACACCCAGTCAACAGATCTGGGTTTGATCCATCACCGTTCTTTAGCCCACTCTGCCACCCCAGTTCAGACATGGCCATATGCAAATCAGTCTAACCCTGTGCCTCATGGGAACAGTCCAGCCCGAACTGCCAAGCCATGCCTTCCCTGGACCGGAAACAAGCTTCCTAGGACCGGTTTCTGGCATTTCAGCCGTCTTCAGCCAGGCTTGCTTGAATCCAGTGGCAAAGTGAGCAAGGGACTCACGTCTGAGCATACCCTGCCAACTTATGCGAACAAAGCGGTATAAAAGGGGGTGGTGATGGACGGAGCATCAGAACCAATCAAACACTCACACCCAGTCAACAGATCTGGGTTTGATCCATCACCGTTCTTTAGCCCACTCTGCCACCCCAGTTCAGACATGGCCATATGCAAATCAGTCTAACCCTGTGCCTCATGGGAACAGTCCAGCCCGAACTGCCAAGCCATGCCTTCCCTGGACCGGAAACAAGCTTCCTAGGACCGGTTTCTGGCATTTCAGCCGTCTTCAGCCAGGCTTGCTTGAATCCAGTGGCAAAGTGAGCAAAGCGCAGTATAACGGTGCATGTAGATTTCATGTACCTTGTTAATTTTACTTTCAGTAAATACAGTGTTTGTCGGTTTCGCCTATTATATTCCCGTTTTTTTGCCTGCCGGGTGCTTTTTGAATTGCAGCTGTCAGGGATTGGGTTCCCTGGTCATGCTTTGTTAGTGGATATATCTGGGTCTTACTATTCATGAAATGCTGTATTCACTATGAATGGGACAAACTTACTAGTACTTTCTCTGTATACGATAGGTACGTGGTACTGTATAATAGTGTTTGTAGATTTTCTGTATCAACTATATATATATGGATATTCTTTATTAGTTTTTTACAGTGCTGGCCTCTTTTGCTTTCTGTGTTTTTGTTTGCAACACAGAAGCTTGCAGGAATTGGATTAATTGATTACGGGGTACTATTGACATGGCTGGGCTTTATTATTACAATAGAGTTTTTATTTTTTTAACTTAGGAAGACTGGAACAAACTTACCAGTATTTCCTTATTCATTATTCGGTATAGATTATCTACTGCTGCTTCCAAGACTGGCTTTCATCTAATATGGAGGTTACAATGAGATATCAAACGCTTGGACAATTAGTGGTGAGTGTTTTTCCACACTCAGTGAGTATGTTATACGTTTTACTGTTTTTTGGATCTTATGGGAAACTCAATGAATATTAATTTATATTTGTGGGTCAGATTTTAGGACTTTGCCATTTTTTGAGATGCCATCAATATTGATGCTTGGCTGAATTTGTGGTTACCGTGCATATAGACCCTTCGCTGGATACTTGAGTTTTTGTGGTGAGCCTTTCTCTTGGTCTCTGGAGTACCCATACTTATATAATTTTGCAGGCTTTATGAAGTTACACAAGATTATTCCTTCTCTTGTTGACGTTATTCCCTTTTCCCTTGGTCTTTACATATATCTCTTTACGATTGTATTACACTTTGCGGTGTTTCACGTTGTTGAGGTCCTATCAATCTTCTCACCATTATTTGGGTTAAGGTTTAACCTATTTTGCTTTCACTACAATGGTGTCTATAATAGTTTTTTCACGCGGTGCTTTCCCCTTTTTTTGTTCACGCATTCAATTGGTGATGGTTTTTGTTAGTGATACTTGTGTCCATTAGTAATTTGTGCATTTGTCTGTTGTAGCCCTGATCAAGTCTGAGGTTATGTGCCTAGACGAAACACGTGTTGGCTCAACTTGTGGCTACTTGTTACATTGAAGGAGGGAAGCACATTGTATTTGAATATACATGAAAACTGAATAAACCATCATGAAAATGGACTAATCAGATTACTACTTGGACTATTTACATTGGTTCTGTGAATGTGGCTCAGGATTTTGATTTCTGTTTTAACTGAATATGTAGTTGGGCAAGATTCGATACAGAATTACTTTGAGGGCGTAAATCTCCGCAGACTGTAACTCCCTCGTGGAACAGATACAACTAGATATAACAAGTGTTGAAATTCTGGCAGCCCTGCATTCAACGGCTGGAGTGAAAGCCTGTGGAAAGGACGAGCTGCCCATAGAATTTTATAAAGTATTTGCAGAGGAGTTGACCCCATTCCTGACAAAGCTATTCAACTATATTAAGAATCATGGTGCTGTTCCTTCGGCTTTTAAAGAGGCTATAGTAGTTAGCTTTGTGAAAAAGGGCAGGAACCCTAAGGACGTTAATTCCTATAGACCCATCAGCCTTCTTAATGCGGAGTACAAAATTTTAATGAAGACTTGGGTGCAGCGTTTTATACCCTTAGCACAGGAAGTGATCCACAGGGACCAGTCTGGATTTGCTGCCAGAAGGTCGATTTCCTCAAATACAGATTTTTTAATACAGGCTCTCGATTATTGCAATACTAACTGCACCCCGGCTTGCATTATGATGGTCGACGCCAAAAAGGCGTGCAACCTGGTACATTGGAATACCCTTTTCTATGGCCTCTGTAGGTTTGGAATCCCTCCTGAGGTTATTAAAATGCTCTGGAATATCTATCAGGGGGGTCCGGCAACGGTGGTGATAAATGCAAACCGAGTAGGTACAATAAAAATAAACGGGGGGACGAGACAAGGGTATCCTCTCTGTCCTTTACTAATCAAGTTTTTTCTTTAACCCCTAGCCATTCAAATTCAAGACAATGTAGCAATCAATGCTCCAATTTCGGGTATATTTAAATTAAAGCTGTTCGGGGACGATATTATTTTATATCTCAGTCCCGAGAGCCAGAATTTGGAATTGGTTTTAACAGAATTTAGACAATTTGAATTGATTGGGGGCTATAAAATAAACCAAAATAAAACAGAAATTCTAGTCTTAAACTCTGATAGGAATTTCCTTCCCCTAAATCTTAAACATCAAGCCGCTAAGTCGGACCCAATACGTTATTTGGGGATTTATGTCTCCGATCAATATCAACAGCTCTATAAGCTGAACTACGTAGCAATGCGGGGTAAAATTAAGAAATTGTTGGATAATTGATTACCACTTCCTTTAACTTTGATAGACCGGGTAGCCCTTATCAAAATGTCCATACTCGCTCTACTAGTTTTTCTTTTTATAAATATACCTATTAAAATCAATATCAGTTATTTTAAAGAGCTGGAAACAATGTTTAGACAGTTTGTTTGGGGAAAGAAGACAACAAAGGGTTAAACTCCCAGCGGTACAACTAGTCATTGATCACTATGGGTTAGCATTACCACGTGTTCATACATACTACGAAGCAGCCTTTTTAGATTTAACAGCCAGTTTGTTGGTTTCTAATGGATTAATAGACAATTTGTTTTGGGATAAAATGGTGGAGGAAGTCGGCTTGCAGATCCCAATATTTCTAAAAACTTCTAAACTCCCCAAGAGGACTGGATGCAAGACTCTGAAGGACTATTCCTTTAGATTACAGTCCTTTTTTTAGGCAAGCTGGTTCTTCTGGATTTTACTATCTAAAACTAGGTGAATGTAAAAATCTAGGTCCCCAAATTCAATCTAGTCACCTTAGGAATTGGGAGGACTGTGGGCTTGAACAGCTAGGGCGCTTTTCAATCCTGAACAGAGTAATCACCTGGCAAGAGGTACAGAAAAGAAGCAGGGACCGGAGCAAGCCAGCCTTTTTTGAATATTTACAGTTTTCACATTTTTTAAACAGACATAACTTTTCATTTAATGGTGCCCCGTCTAAGTTGGTGATTGCTCTTTTTAGAGCCTAGCTAAGAGGGGTGGGGAACTGGCACAGTCTTCGGAGTACTCGAAGTGAATTTTTTATTGGTCGAGAAGCACTTGGAAAGGATAACCCGGGAAACTCAATGTTCTTTTTCTAGTTAGGAGTGGCAGGTCAGATGCCAGTTAGGGAGTAAGGCCTTGAGAACAGCCAATTTCAAGAGAATGGCTTTTCTGTTGGCATACTTTACACCCAAAGCCATCAATATAGGTTGAGAATAGATGCTTCCGCTGCCAGGCAGTAGGAGAAGGGGCCTGGCTACATATCTTCTTAACATGCCCTAGTTTAAGGCCTTTCTGGGGTGAGATTTTCTCTGCCTTAAGCTGGGCGATTCAGAAGAGGGTAGATCTAGAGGCTGAGGTTGCCCTTTTCGGAATCAGTAAATCTAGGGCAAATTTGATAAAAGCAGAGGAGACCTTTTTAGCCATTTCCTCCCTCGTCGCTCGCTCCCTAATTTTTCAGAATTGGAGGTCAGTGGAAGCACCTACATATGAGAGGTGGTTAAATAAAATGAAACGGACCATGATTTTTTAAGAAGTCTACGCAAGGCAGGTGGGCGCTACTAAAAAGTTTACTGCAATCTGGAAATATATAGGTACTCTTGAAACCCCGATAGATTAGTAGTCTTATTTGAAGCTGGGGGAACTGAGGGAAATTTGCTCTGGGGGGTTTTCTGGTAGAATTAGCACCTTAGCATTTTTGCACTTTAGTATTTTAACACTTTAGTAAGAATGAATTGTATATCCATAAAGTTGGTATATTAATGCTAATGTTAATACTCTAAAGAAAATGGGTTTGCAGTCACATTATCGACATACTATGCTTCCTGCACTCATCTCGCACTTTCATTGTATTGGTTTTATCCATGTTTGGTATGTGTTGATCTAATGTTTCCCTGTTTATTACGAGTGTTATGTCCCTTATGCTCTGCTCAATAAAAAATTAAAAAAAGAATCGATGCGATCCATATTAGGATTGCCCAACATTTTTAATAATGTGATATTCCTCAAAGGCCTGATTGTAATGTTCTTTACAGACAGGGCTGTAATTCCGACGCCACAGTAGTTCAGGGTGTTTGCAATGTTTCTGTATACCTAAAAGATACGACAAAACCAGGGAGCTGAGGGGACTACACCTTTAGGTGTAACCTTCTTGGTGTGGGAACAAACAGGGCAACCACCTCCTGCAAACAATTATTGAACAGCATGGTATCGTCATCCAGATCACCTAAAAATTCTGGTTGGGAGGACTTCAGAAAGGAATTGCTCTCGGATACCTTTAATTTACTCCAAATCTTCACTTCCAAAGGTTCCTGGGAGGCATGACGAATTTTCTATGAGCCGGTCTCCTAAGAAGAGGGGCTATCAAAAAGTGGTCTTCCCATAGCAAAAGCAAAGGGGGGCAGGCTTAAGGTTAAGAGAGCTCACTTTTAATGCACAACACAATCTATCTGGAAAGCATCCTATTCTGAATTGCTCTGCCCCTCAGTGCTGATTGTGCTAATACAAAGAAGAGGTGATCATCAATCCAGTATTCCTGGGTCCAGTCAACCTATTATCTGAGAGGTCAGTGGAGATTCAAGAGATGGAGCCTCTTGACCGCCATTGGTGGAATGAGGAGGTGGACACAAAGTTAGCAGGATGATCGACTGTCCCACATGAAAAGGGGTGACAGTCTTCAGAAGGAATGAAGCTTTTGTTGTGCGAAAAAGCTTATCCAGAAAGAAGTAAGGGGAGGACAAAGTCTGAATCTTGCTAATATTCCGCATCGAGGTGATAGCAATAGGACCAGGTGTAACTGGCAGCTGGTCTTTGTGTATCGCACACAGAGAGTGAGACAAACGGAGGATAGGTGTTGGCAGGATGTGCCACTCAGAGTTAACGAGGGGGAGTAGCTGTCACCTAGCACAATTGAACATCACAAAGGCCCTGTCTGAGCACTCTGACAAATGGTTTAAAACTAGTCTGTTGTGCCTCCAGGGAAGGTGGGTCCGTGGCAGGGAGGAAGATGATGCCTGATACCTCTGGAGTGCGGAAACCTCTAGAAGTGTCTTCCACTTCAAAGTGGGCAGCAGGTATAAACATTGGACCTCAGACACCAACTCTTCTGGACCTGTGAACTTTGCCAGGAAGGAGTGCTGTGCTGCCGAAAAGACTGCAACTCTGTTGGGCTGCTGCCCTAAATGACTGCTGCGCTGCTTTGCTGATCTACTGCCCTCTTGCCTGGGTGGGAAGGACTGGACCTGCATCTCTAAACACAGGACCCCAGAGTAGCTCCAAGATCTAGTTGGCTGGCCTCCTGATCAGATGCCTCGGGAACAGAACAGGCTTCCAACCACCTTGATACCAGCACGTGGACATTGCTTACTGTGAGTGCCAAGTGGTGCCATGCCAGTCCTGGACCCTTGGAAGCGTGCCTGAAATTGCTCTGTGAGTCCTCCTGTGGACTAAGCAGAAGGGACGCGGCTCCTTCATGGCGTGGCAAATCTCCCGCATAACTAGCGCATCTACTATGCTGTTTGGTGCATCGCCTCTTCTGCATGGACTTCCGATCGCAGCACATTGGTACCACTTCTGTTGATACATCTCCTTGTAAGGACATAGTCTTGCCCAATGCAGCTGGTCAGAACCACTGCTGTATGACGTATCTCCATGCAAAGACATCGCCTCGCACGCCACAGCTCCCCAGAACAGCCACTGCATGACGTATCTCCTCTACCAGACCTTGCATTGCCTCTGCTGCTCGACGCATCCTACACCCAAATCTCTTTTTATCCAGGATTAAGGTACTCTATTCAGCGGACCTAGGTGGGTCCCTGTTGTAGGCCTGCGCACAATTGCGGACGGCCTGAACTTGAGACTTTGTCACCGGTCCAGCACGACCAGATAACCATAGTCGGAGCTTTTTGATTTTTGGGGATATTTTCTCTGAAATCTTTAAACTTGCAGATCTACTTATTGGCTTTTGTTGTTTTGGTCTAGTTTTATTTATTGAACTTTACTCTTTTTTTTTTTATTTGGTGTAGTATTCTTCTTGTGTTGTGTTTTTATGTTACTGTTTGAAGTGCTGCGTAAATACACATTGCCTCCAAGTTAAGCCGGACTGCCCTGTGCCAGGCTACCAGAGGGTTGAGCATAGCTTAATTTGGGGTTTGCTTGGGACTTCACCCTGACAAGCATTGTGGTTGGTGCTTGACATTAACACAATTTTCGACAATATGCCAGTGAGTGGGGATGTCCAATAAGATGCAGCAATGAGCGACAACAGGTGAAGGACCGCAATAGCCATAAGAAGAGCCCCCTCTCACTGAAAATCAAAATTATATCCTGAAATTCTTGGATTCTCTTGGGAGGCAGGAAAGCCTTGACAGACACTGCAGAGCTTGGAGGGCTATAGGTGAGACTTTGACAGGTTGATGGAAAAATCCAAGTCTAACATTGATGATACCATGGAACTCTGATAGTACAAAACCAGCTTTAGTGAGTTCATCAAGTTTATCAGTTCATTGAGGCCCTGCAAAGATGTGCTGCCATCACCTTAGTAAAGACCAGAGGTGCTGATGTCAAACCAAATAGAAGGACTTCAAACTGGTAGCGGGCAGAACATACAACAAAACTCCCATACATCTGGGGGAATTGCAGGACCAGTTTGTGAATGTACACATCCTGCAGGTTGAGGACCAGAATTCAGTCTCCCAGCTCCCGAGTACCTTGAATTTACATCTAATGTATAAAAGACATTCAAGGTCAAGCAAGGAATGACATCCACTGTACTTCTTGACAACAAATTAATGGCTCTGTCTGATCTCTCGCTCCAGGACCAGTGCCACAGCTCCTTAGTTCAACAGGTTTAAGTCCTCCTCCTGCATGCATGAACAGCTGAAGAAGTCAAGGGGACAGAAGGAATTGGAGGGGGTAAGTGTCTGAAAAGCTTTCGTATTAACAGGACCCAGCAGTTCATCGTGACATCCCACCAATTCAACAGCGTGATTTATCGGACTGGCTGTTAATGGACGCGAGCGCTTGATGCAATTGCGGACTAATAATTGCAAGAAATAATAAGGATTAAGAAATATGAAGAGCAGATATTCAGGATGAAGAAAGTTATTAGTAGAAGCCCTGATGACGTCCAGCACAGGACGAAATGCGTAGGCTGTCAAGACCGTTTTGTATTGAACATGAAAATGTATTTTTGAGATTGCTGGCCACTCGCCGTTGCCACTTGAGGATTGTGCTGGTTGTGCTGCTTGGAGTATTTGGGGACCTTAATCCTGTTGCCTAAGGACTTTACCTGCACTGCGGGAGTTGGTGTGTGTGTCCTATCCGCCGGCGGGACTGCGAGGACCAGTGTGCACAGCGCGGAAATCACCGCAGCACCTGGGGCCTCCTCCTCCGAGCCCACCCCCTATTTAACACACCACATCCTCACGCGCTAGCGGGACGCGCGCGGGGTGAAGCTCGGGGCGAAGACCGGGCAAAGAGCGGGCCGTTTGAGGCCGTTCGAGCAAGGGCGAGTTAGGGCCTGGGCCTCCTTGGGTTGCCTGCAGTCGTCCCCATATTTAGGAGTTGCGTGTGAGATCATGACAACCAGAGAAACAAGGAGCAAGAGTGCGTTGGCAACCGGAAGGACTATTGGTACACTGGACACGTACTTTGCCAAAGCTGGGTCCCTTCTCGTCGATGAGATCTCCATTCTTGAACGACGCATTTCCCAAGAAATTGACTGGGTGAGGAGATCTTCATTGGGTCCTCTTGCCCACGCTACTACTCCCGTAAAGTCACCTAACTGTATATCACTAACTGTAGGGGGGGAAATGGCATGCTTGTTACATCAACTCTACCCGACACTAACTGCTCTGTTAGCTCCTCAATTGACTGTGATAACTCAGGCAATGCAGAGCTTAGCATATTACCACTTCCATCTTGTAAGGCCCCCACACCTCAGACCACTGTTGAAGGAGTTGTCTCCAATACGAATTCAAGTATTAACAGGGATTCGATGCACCCATTTCAGGGGGTGAAGGAGGGAGCTATTTCAAAAAAGCAAAAAAGGGCTTACACGACAGGGGGAAAAAAACGCAAAGTTTCTAAATCCAACCCTAGGTCCAGGGGAATCCAACAGGATCCAGCTAGCAAAGGGTCAAATTTATCTTGTAGATCCGGAGCCCTGCACCACCAAACCCCGGCCAAAATTCTTCCTAGCCAACACAGTCCCGCAGGAGTGGAGGATCTCATTCTTTCAGGCCTCCGCACCCTAATGAGGGAACTGCTTACTCCCCTGGAAGATCGTCTTGCTAATATGGAAATTTGTTTAATGGATTTACGTAAGGGACTTTTAGGTTTAGTTTCAGGTACAAAAGCCGGCATGCACAGACTAGCTGGGAATTCTGTTGGGACTTCCAATCTAGATATAAACCCTGTTACTCTGTCTTCCCCATCCTCTATAGCCATTCAATCAGAAAATATCATTCCAGTCCCCTTGTTAAAAGCTGTTCCTGTAATATCTTGCAGTCAACCACCTTCGATAGCAAACACCAGTAGGTTGAATCCAGCTGGCCTGGCT
The DNA here is from genome assembly GCF_964204655.1 of Triturus cristatus. Lineage (NCBI taxonomy): Eukaryota > Metazoa > Chordata > Amphibia > Caudata > Salamandridae > Triturus > Triturus cristatus. Next base: position 820,548,591 of record NC_140579.1, on the reverse strand, counting down.
CCTACAACTGGCCAGGAGAAATTAATAAATGATGGAATTAACTCTCCAACTAGGCAAGCTAGCGCTCAAAATTGGCGTAAAGTGGTAAATCTGCCCCCTGAAGCGGCAGCATACTCTGTCGTCTTGAAGGGAGTGGCCATGCTCCGTGGAAATACGGTGGAATCTTATGACTCCCTACACAACAAGGTCATCAGCTGGTTAAATATTCATAGGCCACTTCCACCTAGTCTCAATGGAGAAATCCTTATGGTAAGAAGGGTTCCATGGGTCGGTTATACCGACAAGAAAAGTGCTGGGGATTGCATTATTGTAAACTTTAGGAATCCCAATATTGTGCCTTACATCTGCAACTGGACGGGGTATATAGGAACTACATCTATCGAAGTGGTCCATCTGTCATACTTTTATCCTAACACTAGTAATTCATTTATGAATAATGATGACGGTTGGACCCGGGTTGGATCTGTTGTTCATGGATCTAGACTCAGATCCACTTGTAATGCTCTTACCAATTATGGCAACCACATACACCCTAATAGATATAGCTGTCTTGACCAGGTAGATTGACTCTATCAGGGACAGGGGTCCGCGAATGGCAAAACTGATAGCACTATCCAAGAACCCTGTGCCCCTCGATGGGAGAATCTGAAATCTATTAACCCCCATGGTCAACTAATTGATTCATTTAAATGTGTACCAGGCCTTATTAATAACAACATATCAACGCTAGCCCCACCCGCTTTTAAAGCCGGCTCTATTGTCCCATCGATTTTGGAAATACCCTTGCATGTGCCATTGGCTCCAATGATGGATGCTGTACCGGAGAAAACTGGTGGGCACGGAGTAGAACTGCCTGATGATGTTCTAAAGGTTCTCTCTTGGAATGTTGCAGGCATTGCTAACAAATTAGATACAAGCGAATGGGATTCCTTAATAGGTAATAGTGATATTTGCCTATTTCAAGAGACTTGGGCGAGGGAACCACTGTGCAGAGTGGGTTATGCAGTGTTCGAAATAAATGCGATCTGGTCTGGCAGAGGGAGGCCATCTGGAGGACTGGCCATTTGGGTAGCTAGTCACATTGGGTGTAACGCGGAGAGTCTACCGACTCTCTCGCAGGACATACAATGTGTCCTACTTAAGTGGCCTAACGTCTTAAATCTAGCAATCATCAATGTGTATTCCCGCCCTACCAGTGTGGCCATGGAATCACCCACATTAGACGATCTCACGTGCTTTTTGAGTCGCCTCCCTAATGACTATAAGGTAGTGTTGGGTGGCGATTTTAATTGCCACTTTGAGCCCCTGGAAGGTCTAAAGGAAGGCGCTCTTACGGCGGAAGATGATTCCTGGGGTGTTCCCCCATGTCAATCACCTCATGTTAAATCTTGGTCCCCTCTGGCTGTCCAAATTATGTCCCTAACATTAAATGTCTCTTTAAGGGCATGTAACGGTCGTACCACTTCCGATACTCCCTCTACATGCACTTTTAACAGGAAGAACCATGAATCCAGGTTAAACTATATTTTTGTAGAAATTAGTCTTTGGCCCAAGATCCTGGACTTCAGAGTAATAGCAAGAACCGACAGTGATCATAATGCACTTATAATGGACATGGTGCACCCTATGGGTGCTGCTCGATCACTTTCCGCTGAATCCAAGTATGATCCTGGGAACTTGGTTCTTAGCTCTAATAGACGCAGGGTCAAATGGGGGAATTTGGCGACCTCAGAGGAGTCCATAAGTAAAATTTACCAGTTAGCACTCCCCAAGCTAAAAGAATTGGACACATTAATTATGCAGCCAAGAAACTTGGAATTCAATAAGAAGTTAGTTTTAATCCATGAAGATCTAGTGGATGTTTTGGGTGAGGTTTTCTATCCAGTGGCACCCCTGAGGAAAAAAAAAACCTGTATCCCAACCTGGTACAATTCATCCTGCAAAAAGATTAAGTCTGAACTAATAAATAGTGTTAAAATAGGTTCGGACAAGGGCAAAGTGGTTGAGCTCAGACGGAATTACAAGAAAGCCATGGCATTGGCGCATTTAGAATGGGACTGGAACAGATGGCAAGACCTCACATCAGCACTTGAAGCGAAGGACCTGAGAAAATTCTGGTCCTTGGTAAACATCGGTTCAACAGAACCTAAAGCTGCAATGGAGCCAAACATTGCAGCATCTGTTTGGGAGGCCCATTTTGGCCAACTCTATCATGAACCATCTCGAAACGCTAATGATGGGGACGTGTTTTCCACTGTTGTCTATGATCCAGCATTCAAATTGAAATTCACTCTTGTTGAGGTGCTTAGTGTAATACAGGGTTTGGCGAGGGGGAAGGCCCCTGGTCTCGATAGGTTGCCTGGCGATCTTTTTCGTCTCCATCCAGAGATATGGGGCCCTTACTTTCTCATCCTTTTAATGCCATTCTGGGTGGGATGGAGATTCCCTGTACTTGGCTGGGGGCTGAGATAGTGCCTATCTTTAAAAAGGGCTCCCCTCTTCTCCCAGCCAACTATAGGCTGGTAAGTCTCATAGATGTCCCCCAAAAAATGTATTCACGCCTCCTCCTGAACCACCTCACTGAGTGGATGGAGGAAAACAAAATCCTTAGTTCCCTTCAGGCTGGCTTCAGGAAAAACACGTCCACCATGGACCAGATCTTCCGTCTCGTTCTCCTTTATTGGAAAACCGTGAGTATCGAGAGGGGAAGGCTGTACATGGTGTTCGTGGATCTGAGGTCAGCTTTTGACATGGTTCCCAGGAAGAAATTATGGGAGACTTTAAAGGAATTGGGTGTTCCGATCCATTTATTAAATGCCATCATCAGGCTCCACGAGAACAACTTTGCACAGGTCAGGTATGGGAGGATGGGAGCACTGACATCAAAATTCCCTGTCCTTAGAGGGGTCAGACAGGGTTGTGTCCTTGCGCCAACCCTGTTTTGCCTCTATGTTAATAAAGTCATAGCACATCTCGACATTATTAACGATAATGATGCCCCATCTCTGGCAAGCAGGAGGGTACCCGCCATTATGTTTGCGGATGACACCCTCCTGCTGTCTAAATCCCCGATGGGGATTCAACGGATTTTAGATGGATTTGGTCTTTTCTGTAGGCAATATGGCTTAGAAATTAATACAGGGAAGACCAAGTTCATGATATTTAAACCATCACCCAAAACTAGACCTAATCCACTTCTGAGCTCAGAAAGACTGGAGAGGGTGAAAACCTTCCAGTATTTGGGGGTAACTCTTCATGAGAATTTATCATGGGAACCCCAGGTTATAAGAAGTCGGTTAAAGCTGTCCCAACTGTCGGGGGAATTTTGAAGGTGGCAAATTCCTCCACTTACAAACCTATTAGCCCGGCAGTTGAGATGTACAAAACCCAAGCGAAAGCAGCCGCATCTTATGGAGGAGAACTCTGGGGGTATAAAGCGGGTGTAGGAATTGTTAATGTAGAAAATAATTTTTAAGGCGCCTTTTGGCCCTTCCTCGTGGCACACCCCTTCTCCCCCTAAGATTAGATATGGGTCTACCCTCCATAAGAGATGACTTGGAACTAATGCCACTAAGATACTGGCACAGGCTTTGGTCTACCGTTGACCTTATACATTATAGGCAAGAGCTCCTTCATGTTATGAATCTGAACCTCTGCAATAAAATCCCGTGGCTGGCCTCTATAAAGAAAGAACTTTACTGGTTGGGACTCCCCGAACTATGGGAGTCCCCTGAACAAGGCTGCCACAGGGTCCCACGCAAACGCCTTGTGGGTATATACAGGGAGAAATGTTTTGCTTCCCTGGTCTCTGCTTCCAACAAAGGTATTCTGACTGATCGATTCTTGGAATTCAAGGATTCATATCAGTTTGAAGGGTTTATGGATATCATCTTCCCTATTTTAGCCAGAAAATTGTTTATTCAGTGGAGGCTAGGGACTCTCCCTATTAAAACCTTTACCTATAACTGGTCAAAAAGGGTTGATAAAATCTGCCCAGGTTGTTGCATCCACAATGAGGAAGAAATTCATATTTTGTTTTTTTGCTCAGCCTATAATAGACCTAGGAAACACTGGACAGTTCCACTATGTAGAAACCTGGGCATAAGGAGTTATTTGCACTCGTTTAGAATATTGAAAACGAGCACTGCCCCCCACATAGTCTTTGTAGTTGCTAAATTTTTAATGGCTATGTGGCACATTAGGTCTAAACTACTCAAAGATTGACTTTTGTGGCAAGGAATTTAAAAATTTTCCTTGTAATCTGACATTTTTTATACATTGGTTTTATCAACGGTTTTTATTAGCAGTGTTTGATCTATGATGCTATTGTATATTTGTATCTTTTATGGCCTAATTGGCCGAAATAAAGAATCATTTGATTTGATTTGAGATGGTAAAACACCCAACCTGCAACAGACTGCCCCTGCTCCTTTGGGGGTTAACTAAAGTGGTTTTGTAGGTGTGGCGGGAGAGGAGGAAGGGTAGAAAGAAGACTGCTGCTGGCACTGACTACCTCTTGAGCTAGTGTCCTCTATACTGGTGCAGGAATTGGTTTGGCTGTTGTGCTGGCAGGGATAGCTTGCACTGGTGAAAGTGTGTTGCCCTGGAGTGAGTGCAAAACGTGCAGCACTCCCGGTGAAACATGGGCAGGGGAGGCCAACCCCAGAGAAAGAGCAGAAACCTGACCCTTCTTGAACCTCTCAAGTGCTGAATGAGCAGGCTCACTAAACGGGAGAGCCATGAAATGGCACTTGAATCGCGTTGGACTGGACATTCCCTGAAAATTCAGTGGTCCGTATTGAGGATTGGGGCTAAGTGATGAAAAGGGACCCCATTGAGCGGACCTTAGAATTCATGTCTAATCCTCACCCAAGGATATGCTTAGCTGCATCCTGTCCACTGTGTATGGCTTCTACAAACTGGCCTCTCAAGTGGTATGAACGGTTTTGCACAATGATCTCAGCCATCTCCCACAGGGTGTGCAAATAGTGCACTAGCAGGCAGGTTACATGTGTGGAGTGAAATTGAAGGCTCCCTGAGGAGAAAATATTTATGTCTATTACCTCAATATTTTGAGACTCACAAAAAGGAGGAGGCATAGGGAAGGATTCTACTTTGATCAGGAAGACTCCTTCACCACCAAAGTCTACAGTGAAAGATTGGCAGACAAAAACATAACATTAGTGGCGTGAAACTTATGAGTTAACCACTGGGGTAGAAATTGGTTTGTTCCAAGCAACTAGGATCGATTTAGGCCTCTTTGAAGGGAAGTAAGGGGTCAGAGGTTGAAGATGAAGGCTGAAGAATTTGCTAAAATATTTGCCTTGTTCTCCTCCATGGGCAACCATAGTTCCAGAACCTTAGCCACCATCCCCGAGACAACGCCATTCCCTCTGATAGGGTGCTGCAAGACACTGCAAGTGAACCTCTGGGTTCGTATCTAACTTGCTGGCATATTGTGGGGCAAAATACTCCGCAGCATCTGCGTTTGCAGGAAAGTCGTTTTTTAAATGTTTTTCTTGTTTTTATTGCAGTTTTCATCAAATTATACAAGGAAAATAAAAAGGAAGGGTACACTTTCACTGTCACAATGCAGATTACTTAAAGTAAAATAGACAAGCATTAATATAAAGATATCCGCTGATAGATCCATGATCTGTCAACGTAAAAAATAAAAACAACACATGTACATGAAATAAAGACATTTTAGTGAGCTTGATCCATAAGACCGGGTGGCCGATCCAATAATCATTACATTCTTTGCAACACTTCAATCGGTAAGTTTAGGGTGTGATAATAAATAGGAGCGAAGTGGCTGCCAGATATTTTTTGGGCGGGCGGCAAGTAGAAGCAAGGGCGAGTACACCTCGCTAGTCATATTACAGATCATCATATCTCTGAGCCATGCCTTCACCGTGGGCGATGCAGTGCCTCCCCAGTTTAGTGACACCAGTCTTTAAGCTAATACTAACTCAATGGCAGTAAAGCGTCTGATCCCCCGACTCAACAGAAGTACATATCCTAGCAGGGCAAGTAAGGGTGTGTGCGACAGCTCAGCCTCAACCATCTGCTCAATATGCCCGAACACCTCTTCCCAATAGGCCAGCACAGCAGGACAGTTCCAAGCCAAATGGATAAAATCAGCTTGTGCCGTTGCGCATCTCTGGCATTGATCTGGCTTCGAGCGGTCAATTTTGGCGAGTAACACTGAAGTACCATAAATTCTATGTAGATACTTAAAATGCAAGAGTTTATGCTTATAATTATTGGACACCAAACTTGTCTGCTCTTAACAATATGCCCACATCTTGTCAGTCACAGGGTGTGCTAAATCCCTCTCCCATGCCGCACCGGCTCCCCCACCCATCATTGGTCACAGCGCTTGTGCCTGTCGTTATAGTCTAGCAACTAAATGTGCGCTATGGCCGTCGCAATAGTGGTAGTCAGAGGGGAAAGTTCCACAGGTTCCTCAGTTGTGGGGCGGAGTGCGGCAGCAAGTGCGGTCCGCATTCGGTGCACCAGGAATCGGTCAGTATGCTAACATCTCGATCCGCCGTTATGTCTTCCACCGGTCGTAATTGGCCATTCTTGAACATGCCACCTACATTGTGTACTTGACAACGGGCTAGAGCCCGCTGTGTTAATGTTTGTCATGGGTGCTATCCAGGGATTATTTAAAATCCGCAAGTGTGGAGTATACAGGTACTCAACCCCCAGGTACCAACGCAGATTCTCCCAGGCCCAACTCGTGGTTTGCAGGGTGTGAATTTCAGCCGGAGTTCTCCTAAGTTCCCGCGGGAGGATAGAAGAAAGTGGGTAAGGACGGGCCTGTGTGTGCTCAGGTTTCAATAATTGAAGGCAAGCATCTGGGTGATAACAAAAATAGGCGTAATGCGCCTGCGCTGTTAAATAATACAAGTAAAAAACAGGTACGCCGAACCCTCCCCTCTCGAAGGGCTGAATGAGTGTCTTCCAGTCCACTCACGGCTGTCTCCCAGCCCATATCAATCGAGTCAGCATCCCTCTAAGGGTTTTAAAAAAGGTTACTGAGAGGGGGATGGGAATATTTAAAGAAAAGTTACAATAAAACCCGGGCAGCACGACTATCTTAACTATGGCAATGCGTCCCGCCATTGATAGAGGCAATGCAATCCAGCGATCTATCTGCCCGGAAAGTTTATCTATAACCGAACCATAATTTAACCCCACTACTTCCAAAGCAACGCGGTGTATAGTGACCCCGAGGTATTTAAGGGGTTCATCACACCAGCGCAACAGGAACTCCAGCGTGAAAGGCATGGTGGCGTCAGTTAACGGAAACATTTCTGATTTTTTCCAATTGATGACTAGCCCAGAGAAGATACCAAACCGTACCGCCTCCTCATAATAGGCAGAAGATTCAGGGCGGGTTCACGGATAAACAAAAGGATGTCATCCGCATATAGTAGAGCTAGTACAGGACCGTGGTGAAACCCTATCCTCCGCTGCAGGTGCCGTTCCTGCAGATGCTGCACCAGTGGATCAATTGCAATAATAACAAGCATTTACAATGCAATGGTCTCGGCATTGTTAAAGTTAGAGCTATTGGCATTGCTCATGACATTATTTTTGTTTATGTTTTTGTTTTTAAAACATTTAAAGAAACGGCATTGTTATTTACAATGTCAATAGCTTAATCTCTCTCAAAAGCGAGACCTATTGCATTTGCACCCACACACAGAGCCACCCACACAGAGCTATTCACATAGAGCAACCCACACACAAATAGAGCCACACACAAATAGAGCCACCCACGCATAGCCACCTACAAAAAAAGCCACCCACACATAGCCACACACACAGAGGCACACACATACACACACACACACAGAGCCTCCCCCACACACACAGAGCCACCCACAGAGCCGCAATGTGTGGCGCAAGCTGCAGGGGCCTCCTAAGGAGGGCCCTGGCACTTATATGTTTTTTACTTGTATATAATTTTTTTTTTCATCAATTAAGCACGGTAGTAACCACGAACTGTTCTGAGCATCAGTATGACGGTGACGGTTCTTCTTAAATTCCTGAGTCCGGCCACAGATAAAAGGATCGTGACTTCAAAGGGAAGTGCTTAGAGTTCAACCCCGCAGCTAGGAAGAGTGGTCAGCAGCTGGTAATTGAGGGTAATAGCCCGCGCAGGCTGCCTCGCTTTGAAAGGGAGACTGGCTCTCAGATGGCTGTACTTTTATTATTAATGTTTTGTAGAGGGGGTCGGGGCTCTGGGGACTCCAGAGATAGGTGACACTCCAAATGTGCACCAAAAAACATGTGACAGGCAGAACTGCCTTTCAGTCCCGAGGGCCTCGTGGGGCACCACTAAGTGGCAAAGGCAGATTTTTTATTTTTAAATAGCTTGTTTTATTAATTTGTGGGGTTACATCAGGTGTGACACTGCAAATTACATCGCCTGCAGCCTATGGAACAGACACGTATTATAATGCCAGCAGCCATTACCCTAAGAGCTAGAGGCTCTGAAGTCTGTGAGCACTATACAAATTAAATACAATAAAAGAATACATAAAAAGACCACGTCTACTGTAAAAATGATCACAGGCTTTAGTCCTATTATTATGTCTGACCCGTCCCGGTTTTTGTTTCTCGAAATCCCGCCACCCTGCCAGCGCCTGGATAGCCCCGGGGTGATTAGCAGCACTTCATAAGTCCTGATTGATTGATTGAATAAAGCCCAAGGCCAATAAATATCAGTGTTATGAGAGACTCAGGGGCCCCTCAACATTCTGCGGGGTGGGCCATGGGGATGCATAGTTAAGTATTACACCACTGCTTGGAATACAGGGGTACGCTTGAAACACACAAAAGTCAGTGAACTATAAAAACCCATTCATCACTTGGGGGTCAGAGCCCGGCCAGCTCCTGACGAATATTCAACAGCATGAAACATGATTTAGCCTGAAAAGAGAGCTGCCTAGCTGACTACTGCCAGGTGGGAGATGTGCTTTTTCAGGTATCTGGACACTGCCGACAAGCTCGGGCTGACACCGTGCCCTGCCGCAGCAAGCCTCTGAAAATATACAAAACATGGAGGAAATGCAGAAAACGGGCAAATGCATTGGGTATTTCATGGGAAATTTTGTGGAATTCCAGCCTCCAGTCGAATTTAGCTCTCTTGTTCCTTGTCTCTCTTCTGCAGGTGTTTGAAAGGGGCCGTGAAAGGGGTGCGAAACAGGCGTCTTTGCCAAAAGGGTGAGAAATTCTCGCTTTCAAAAAAAGTCGAAACGGTGCTAGCTCGGCCTGGAGGCGGGGATTTCTTGTTAGGCACACGGTAGTCAGGAAGTGCCTGGATCTCTTCAGTTTGGTATCATGTTCGCGAAATACACATGCCACACATTCCACGCGAGACAGGGAGTCAGTGAGCACTCACATGACAACTCGCCGATCTTACATCCTCGTGAGTACATACATGTCTGTAATATGTTTTCGGAAAGACTATTACCGTGGGCATCTTGGTGCATCTCTGTGCACCTTGAGGCGCAGGTCGCGAGGCGCGCAGTGAAGCGCTCTAATGAACACTTCTCACCGGGTGGCGAGCTCTGGCACCAGTATGCCCACTCTTAAACACCGCGATGTAAGCACTTTGCACCCTAAGGTGAACACCTCCCCACTCTGGTCAGTTTATCGCTGTACGGCGCCAACTTGGTCCCACAAAACGCACACCTGCAGTTATGAGACCCGCACTTGCCACCAGATTATGAAGTGCGGATTTATCAAAGTAAACTGTACATTTATCACCATGAGGCAGGAATAGTGGCGCTACAAAAAAACAGAGTAGGATGGTAAAATGATTCTCTTATTCTCGAAAACATCCACCTGGACACACTGCCCCCTGGCACTGTGAGGATGGGGGTCTTTGACCTGGACAGCGCGCCTCCCGACCCCAGTACTCTAGCTTCAGTTAATTCGCATATGGCCGTCTGACACCCTTAACTGTCAAATGAATGTGTTAAATAAACCTTGTACTGGTGCACAAACAAAGCCACGTTTTAATAGATATAGATTTAAGTAAACTCAAACTCTGCCCGGTCTATAGTACAGAACCTGGATTGTGGAACAATTGTTACACGCAGATATACACTTATTCAACAGCAAATCATTATTCGCGTGCAAGAGGGATTTTCAGACATACATTCCAATTCGTGTTAAAAGTTATCTACGTGTGGATCCCATCGGATGGGATCCGAAAAATCTGTGTGTTTAATGTCACGAAAAAGGAATCCCTTCCTTGGCCAGAACTCCACGAAAAGGAGCCCCGCATCGCCGTATGTAAGGCGAGGGTGGAATGAGAACACGTCACGCCGCCCAGTGACCTCGGCTGTGTGCAGGTGAAGGTCCGTCAGCTGTACCAGCAGGCCTGCGGCCGATGATTGCCGGGGAGGGGCTGAGACATACCGGAGCCTCCTAGCCAGGCATCGGAGGTGACTGACTACACGTCAGCTGTGCCTTTCAAAGCCCGTCGTTCCAGGGAGAGGGAGTGCATCCTGCGGAAGGGGCGAGTACCTGCGCACCACTCGGGCAGATGTGCACGCAGGCCACTGCCAGGGGTGTTGGTAACTCCAGAAGTCCCTGAACAGTTTGCTGATATATAACAAGCACACCACTGCCTTTCTCCGAGGTGAAGCAGAAATGCCTCACAAAACAAGCCCCGTCCTTTTCGGATTCGGGGGCGTGTTTTTCTTTTTCTCTCCTCTTGCCATTGGCTGGAGGAGAGAAAAACCCCCCCAGCGAAAAGTAACGAAAAAACACGCCCCGAATCCGAAAAGGACGGGGCTTGTTTTGCGAGACGAGCCTCTTCTCCAATGGCTGGCCAGCATTTAAGAGGCCAGCCAATGGAGAAGAGGAGAGAAGAGGGGCGGGTTCAAGCCCCTCTTCTCCAAGTCATTAAATCTCGCGAGCGAGACTGCGCAAGCGCAGCCTTCGCTAGCCGAGACCTAAAAACTAAAGGTGATAGCGGGCATCCCTGCTGGGTGCCCCTTGACAGTGTAAATCTACTAGACAGTACCCAGTTTATCCGTAGTTGTGCAACTGGGTTAGTGTACAGAAGGCGTACCAGGGACATAACATTTTGAGGGAAGCCAAGTTTACTCAGTGCCGCATGCAAGAAATCCCACTCCAAAGAATCAAATGATTTTTCAGCATCTAATAAAATCGCAGCAGCAGGGAGCTCGAGATTAATCTGGTTAATGATTGAGAATAATTTGCGTAGATTTACTGATGTTGACCTGTTTGGCATGAATCCCGATTGAAAGGGAGATATAATTTGCCCGATTATGAGCGAGATGCGTGTGGCCAGCACCTTAGCTAATATTTTATAATTCTGGTTTAGGAGGAATAGCGTCCGGTACAAGGCACAGCTGTCAGCCGGTTTACCGGTTTTAATAGTAAAGTTATTATTGCCTCACACATTGTGGGAGGGAGTTCACCCGAGTCCAGCGCCTCCGCATAGACCTCCAGTAACTGCAGGGCGAGCTGCTCCTTGTAAGCCTTATAAACCGCCCCAGTAAGGCCATCCGTGCCAGGGGCCCGGCGTGCACTCGACTATCTGTGACCTCAATAATTTCATCTGCATTAATAGGAGAGGCCAGGAAGTCTTGCGGCCCCCCCTCAAGCCACACCATCGCTATTAGGAAAGAGTAGTTTAACTGCCTCACTGCTGTTTTTGTCATTATGTCTGACAATGCAGGCATCTTAATGCATACAAGTCTCACCTGAATAAATCATGTATCCTTTCAAAGTATTCGTCCCTAGTTAGAGGTCTATATTGAGTCTGCTCTACCAGCCAGTGCTTGAAGTAGAGAACACATCAGGATGGTTTTTAGAAACTTCACTGCATCATGCAATGACCCCAAATGGCAAAGCCAAGGGCTCTGAAGATGGCACTGGTGCAGATGAAAACAGCCAGACCTCAGCAGTGCAATAGCATTCGTTGGCAGCAGTAAGACGCTAGGAAGCATTTGGGGGTATACTTGATGGACTTCCAGTCGTGAAACCCGCTACATCCAGGGGACCTGAGGGCACACCATTGGAAGCAAGACGGCGCAAAGCCAGGACTGCCTGAGAGAAGGCTAAGATGTGTGCAGTATCAGCTCCGGAATCTGGAAACTCTGGGAAAACCTGAGGCAGCACAGGGCCAGCCATCACCCACGAGCTCGGACTCTTAAGATGAGGCCATGGGGCAGCATGACAATGACATGAAGCAACATGACCATGTCATGGAGAATTACGTCACAAGTACTGTCTCGACCCAGACTTACAGTGCTCTTTTGGTTTTCCTTGGCATTGCCTCAGGTCTTGGAAGAATTGCTGGTTGGCAGTAAATGATGCGACCGGTAGCAGGACATGGATCTGGAACGGCACAGACCACGATAGTCATTGCAGGTCCGCACCATAAACATCTTGGCCTCCATCTCCTTCATAGCCTTTTATGTCATAGGGCCGCATTTATTGCACAACTTTCAGTTGGGCCCCAGGCACCTCAAACCCACCCCTTGTGGGGGTCGGAGACAGACTTGTACTTAGGGCAGGAGTGACACTACTGAAACCTAGATTTCCTGGAGGCGACATTCTGCTGGTCTGAAACTTTTTTGAATTTAACAAACTAAGACTACCAAAGAGAGGATGTGGATGGAAGGAGAAAATAGATCTACGCATGTGTAAAGGCAGTACGTGATGTTTACAGTTTTCTGTTTGTATGTCTATTCTAAGTGTCAACTGCTGTAATAGCAAAATTGCGATGTACTTCCGCACAGTGCTAGGAAAACAAAATGTATTCTAGGTTTCCCCGAATACGACAAAGGCCACCAGATCAGCTGTGCCTGATCACAACCCTGTCAGTTCATAAACACGCTCGCATTCCTCAACATGTGGCCATAAGTCTGACAAGAACACAGAATTGGATGAAACACAAATTCACTGCAGCCAGCAACATCTCTGGGTCACGAAAGAACTCAAAAGAATAGATTGAGAATAAACTTCTGCAACTTTTGCAGATTGGTTGGATTTCCCACCAGGGGCTGCAGTGTCTCAAGCACATAGCCTGGAAATAGACTTAAGGCGGATGTGGAGGCCAAGAAGTGTTCCTGGACAGGTCTATAAAGCTGTTTAGACACAGTGGAGATCTATGCAACAGTGATGCTCTCATTAAACCAGATATGGATACTTTGAACCTTGGAGAATGCCTGTCTTCATTCGGAAAGTTGTTTCTATTGTGCTTCACATTATCATAAGGTGTTGACTTAATAATACAGTGAGACCTTTGGTGGCAGCTGAGCTCACTCCTCAATGAACCTGCTGAATTCAAAATTTGAGCAATCACACACAGGGAATACAGACGAAGTCTCACAATAGACCAAGATTGATAGAGGGTTCAAGAACCGCACTGAAGAACGTGGAAAAAAGGAACAGATGTCTCTGGCGAGGTCATGTCCTGGTTGGTGCCTCGCATTGATACGGAGTAGAGCACCACCTATCGGCGCAGGAGAGCTATTTTACCTCTTCTGGATCCACAGTTGGGGAATCTACTGGTGCAAATCATATTCAGTCAACACTTATGTGAGTTCACTCAAAGACCTAGTGGCTGGTTGGCGGCAACAGTTCTGAGAAAATCCTGACCAGTCTTCTCAGAGGCATGAGTCTCAAGTAGCCAATCATCAAGGTGTGTGTACATGATTTGATTTTTTCAAAGAAGTAAGGCTGCTATTATTACCATGCTCTTGGAAAACTACTGGAATATGAACATATGCTCTCAACAGACCCACTGCACACATCCAGTCCCCTTGTTGAAACTATAGGAAGATTTGACAGAGAGCAAGCATGCACATTTTTTTTATTTGTTGGCGAGTTTGAAGCCTAATGTAAATCTGAATTCATTCTACAGGACTCCTTTTTTAACCAAAAATGTCGTGAGAGGAAGAGACCGATTATACAGCTTTCTTTTGCAAAAGTATAGCTAGCTCTCTGTCTTTTAATAACTGTTTTTATTATATTTTTTAGTAGAAGCAGTGAAAGATCAAGTCAGGCAGGTGGCACACTAATACCAGCAAGGTATTAGCAATATTATATGACATTCCGCAGAGGTAACAAAAGACAAGAGTGTAGTCATGATATGCACAACGGAGCACGTGGTTATGACGAAAAGCCAATAAGACCGGACTCCATATTGAGCTGGCAGAGACTCAATTTTGTGCCTGGTCATGGACATGCCTGCCTTTGATGTGGATGCTGTCTGCCCTTATCTTTATTAGTACCAGCGAAGATGTTAAGTCGTCCAAACAATTACATTGATAAGAACACCTAACGCGACAGTCTGGGACAAGCATCTTGTTAACTATATTTCGTCAGCTAATGATAACAACATGAACAATGTTGTCTGAATTGACGTATGTTTACGATATTTGTTTATACTAACGCATCTAAGACTAGCATATTCATGCACACAGATTGTCAGTTATTCCCATATTGAATGTATGATCAACACTATAAAAAGCTCAAACAGTGGCCATTGGATTGGAGAGGTCCTTTGCCCCATATTATCGCATGAGATTCAGATGCTGTTACAGACAATAGCCAACTCATTTTGCCAATATTGCCATATGAACTTCAACACATCTACAACTACTGGTATTGTGCACTTTTTTAGGAACATCAGGTCTGATTTGGTGACTGGATTTAACGCTGTGTCCAGAATGGTACCAGCATTGTTTCATGTTTTGTTCTCCAGTCTTTTTGGAGGATTTCCTTCTACTCATCAGCTATGGTATTATCTTCCTACAAGGAGTTAACGTATCCAGCTGAGCAAAAGTGCTGCGAATCTGGGACATGTGTGGCTTTCTGAACTGAGTGAAAACTGGATGTTGTCTTTTCGGAAAAAAATATGCTGTGCAGGTGGCACAAGTGATGCATGAACTGTCCAGCTGAAATCATCATGGACCTTCATCTGGAGCAATTCCTAGTGATTTTCCTAGACACGGAAGAGCTCCTGCAACTGCTGCAATGCTACCAGAGGCAATGGCGAGCAATACTTTTGACACTGCTGCAAGATGCTTGTTATGATGGATCAATATTACCAGCATCACTTTTTGAGGAGCTTGAATGAATGATGAGATTTGTAAAGTGCGTGGCTATTCAAAGGAGTGTCCTGGCGCAATAAGGGCACAAAAAAAAACCGATACACACAAACAGACACACACCTTACTGTCACACTGGGAAGAACCAGGATTTCAGTTTACTATGTAATGCAGTTTCAAGGGGAATGAGATGCAAATCGCATAAGAGTGCCTTCCAGGTTTTTGGCTGCCAGGAAGAAGGTTTTGCCTCCCCTGCAAACTCATTTGAAGTGAGGAATTGATAGAAGAGAGGCAGAAGGACGCAACATTCTAGAAGGATGATACTGTACAAATCTGTTCGCCAGATAATGCGGACTAGCTAAAAACACTGCCCTATGCACCAAGACCAGGGCTTTGAATAATATCTGTTTCCTGATGGGCATCCAATGGAGAGCCTTTAAAGCCGATGTGGTGGACAAATGCCTAGAAAAACGTAGAAGTCTGGCCGCTATGTTTTGGACCACCTGTAGGCGGCTCGTTAACGGCTCCGCGATCCTAAATAGACAAGCTTGTCGTAGTCAAGACGTGAAGTGATCAATGCATGAGCCACCACTCTCCTCCCTTCCAGAGGGAGGAGGGGAAGACCTTTTTTTCAGGGTGCGGAGCATGGCGAAGCATTGACTCACCACTGCAGAGATATGCAGCCGCATAGAAAGAGCAGCGTCAGACTTCTCTCCTAAATTTTTTAACAGCAGCAGGAGGGGTGGTACCGGTAGCATGGAGGGGGCCAAAGATTTTCCCACCAAGTAGATAGATCAGGTCCAAATAGGATGATTTCTGTCTTCTCTGGGTTGCATTTAAGTTGGGCAACTGCATCCAATCAAAGACAGTGTGCATGCAATCCATAAGGGACGTTAATAGATGCATGGGAGCCATCGAGTGCAAAAAGCAGCATACGAAATTTGACATCCAAACAGCTCCACCACAGTGGCCCAGCGGGGACATAAAGATATTAAAAAGGGTGGAGCTAAGCAAAGACCCCTGCAGCACCCCTTGCTTGACTGCCAAAACGACTGGCCTCCAAGAGTCCAAAAAGGACTTGCAGTAGTCCCACACAGTACCCCCCCACCCACACACCTAAGGCAGACAATTGGTGGAAGAGGATAGTGTGTGGAAGTTGAGTTGAGTTGGGGGTATTGCTTTGGGGAATTGTTGGGGGACCGATTGTTGAACTGTGTTTTAAAGTTTTAATAATTGCACCCACAATTGCTGCTAAAACTGCACTTTCTTAAAAGTTTATTTTAGCCTACCTTCCACTCAAACTGCTTTTACTCTCCATGTGTTACGTTAGTCAGTTCCTGCCTCTGGCAGTGCTTTAGCCTGGTTGGTCGGTCCTCAGCCAATCAGAGCTCAGCCCGGGTGGAGCCTGTTGAGCCCCCGTGGCATTTAATGAACGTCACAGCGTGGACGTGCAGCGGGTGCGCCACTGGTGCGCCGAAGGTGCGCCTAAGGGAAGCCCGTCTGCGCCCGTCCGTGCTTGGATGTCGCTAGAATCCAGGGATTCTGCCTCTTTCAATACACTAAGACTAGCCTACTCCCGTGAAGCCTTACTTGCCTTACATGGAGTGGGTGCCTGGGGGACACACAGATGGGCCCCAGATGACTGCCCTACCCACTGTGGACAATGTACCTTTGAGATTAACCCCCCTGGGCAGTCTAGACCCTTCTGAGTATTAACCGTTGATCTCTGACTAAACACCACACTGAGGTGTTCGACCTCCTTCAGGACCGGTCACCCGAGGTCCTCTTCTTAATAGAAACCTGGCTTTCCGAGACCCCGTGGCTATACAGGCTCTCGCCCTCCCCACAGGAAACGCAATATGGAGCCAAAACAGAACAGGGGGGAGAGGGGGTGGTATTGCGATCATTTATAAATCAGTCCACTCGTGTAGCCTCACCTCCCAAGACATACCGGACTGTGAGAGTGCGCTCTTTAAGATCGCACTGAGTGCAAATTTTACCTTCTCTGGCCTACTCATCTATCTCCCGCCTGGTCCATCTAAAACTTTTAAAGAAGTCCTAGCAAATACTATTATGGCACTAGCACTCTAGACTGCCAATTTTAACATCATTGGTGAGCTGAACCTCCATCTAGAGATGTTGGAATCCCCGGACATTCTTAGCTTTCTTGGGGACCTGGCAGCCTGCCAACTGGTCCCCAGACCCTACACATGGTGCTGGACATCTCCTTGACCCAATTTTTTCAAACCTTGAGTACCTGGAAGTCCTAGCACCTCTCCCTATGATCTGGACTGATCACTTTCTCATCCCAACGCGGTTAACACTAGCCGGCCCCAAGTCCCAGTTAATCCAGCACCCTTCATTGAAACGACGTTGGCACAAACTTGACTAGGAGGCTTTCCTTGAGCACACAGCTATTAGACAAAGTCGGTAATATGGAAGAGGCTGCCACTCTCTTTCATAGGTGGGTAACTCGAGCACTGGACACTTGCATCCCTCTCAAACTTAACCACTCAAAAGGTGCTCGGGCTAACGCCTAGTTTAACGAGGACCTGACCCTAGCCAGGAAGAATTGCAAGGTTTTGGAAAGAATATGGAGGCGCTCATATGACTCCCATGCTAAATTACAGTATAGATCAGCTATCAAGTCTTACCATAAACTGGTGCGTAAAACTAGGGCTGCGCACTACTCCAGCTTGATCACTACAAGTAGCAATCGCAGCAAAACCATATTCTCCCTTATGAAGGATTTGGTTACCCCTCCCCCGACATCAGGCAGCGTTATATCTTCCAGTCAACAATGTGAAGAGCTGGCGAACTTCTTCCTGGAGAAAGTAAAATGTATCTACCATAATTTCGACCGCGGCGTAACACCCTGCGACACTGGGAGGAACACACACATAGGCCCAGAGACCGTCCCCCTCATGTCACTACCCACTATTCTTCTTAAAGACTTGGAAGCACTGGTGGTCAAAATAAAATCAGGATCCCCAGACGACCCCTTAAGACCTGACGCCTTTCGGAAAGTTCAACAGGGCCTTCTGCATGAGTGTCTGGAGTTGCTTAATCTATCCCTGACTTCGGCAGTGGGTCCAAAAACTGTGGAAACATGCCAAAGTGGTCCCCCTTCTTAAAAAAACCATCATTGGACACATCCAAGACAGAGAACTATCGTCCTATTTCGTTGCTCTCCTTGTCCAAGATCATGGAAGCTCATGTGAATATAACTTTAACTCACTTCCTGGAGGTCAATTCCATACTGGATAGCTCCCAGAACGGTTTCCGGCCACAATATAGTACTGAATCGGCACTGCTGATGGTTGTGGAACAACTGCGGTCCGCCGTGGATGCTGGCAGATCCTCAGCGCTGGTTCTGTTGGATCTGAGCGTGGCATTTGATACGGTATCCCATGAAATTCTGCTCCACTGTCTAGAGGATATAGGGGTCGGTAAAAAAGCCTTATCATGGTTTTCTTCCTTCTTGTCTGACCGGACTTTCCAAGGGATAGCTCCCCCTTTTGCCTCCCGTGTCCACTCACTCCGTTGTGGGGTCCAGCAGGGCTCAGCATTGAGCCCCACGCTTTTTAATATTTATATAAGCCCACTGGCGTGGATGGCCAAAGCGCGGGGAATCTCCCTGGTGTCATATGCAGATGACACCCAACTGGTGATCACCCTGTCAAACAATCCTAGCCAGGATAGAGCGAAATTTCAAGAAGATATACTGGCCGTCGCAGAGTGGTTGACAGCCAACTTTCTGCAGTTGAACTCAGCTAAATCTGAGATTCTTCTGGTTGGCAAAGAATCTCCTCTCTGGAATAATGAATGGTGGCCCCCTGCCCTCGGAGCCCCTCCTGGCCCTAAATCCACAGTGAAAAACCTGGGTATTATGTTTGACAAAGACCTCAACTTCGAGACATGCCAAATAGTGGCCGGGAAATGTTTTGGGCTATTGCGTGGCCTTAAGCCAAAACTCGGTTTATTTGATGCTCAAACGCGTCAGCTGATTATCCAAGCCTCTATACTGGCCCGATTAGACTACTGCAATGTGCTTCTCCTGGGCTCTAATAAGTCTGTGATGAATCGATTGCAGCGGGTCCAGAGCGCTGCAGCAAGTGCCATTTTCTCCCTCCCCAAGTACAGCCATGCTTCCAATCTCCTCCACCGCCTGCATTGGCTGCCCATTGAACATCGAGTGCGTTTCAAGGCGCTCTGTACTACGTACAGGTATCGGCCCTGAAATCCTGAGCGACTTGTGCGCCTTCTATGCACCTTCTCGAGCACTTTGCTCGGCGAATCGGCTTCTTGCAAGGATTCCACGCATACGGAGGACCAGATCTGGCGGCTGCTCCTTTAGGCGACTGGCCCCCGTCCTATGGAACTCTCTCCCCCTACACATCTGCAGCATCTCTGATCACCAGGTCTTCAGACGGCTTGTGAAAACCTGGCTTTTCTCTCAACGTTAACTCCTCGCCTGATCCCCACTCTGTCTTGCTTCAGTGCTGGGACACCTTATTGCCGAGGCAGCCATGCGCTCTACAAGTATTTTAATCTAATCTAATCTGTGGAACTGTCTCAAAGGTGGTGAACAAATCAAGAAGGTTCAGAACCGCATTTTTGCCCACATTCAATACCATTTTAATATGGTCTGATATCTCCAGAACAGCAGACTCCCTATTATGACGCGGGCCGAAGCCGGATTGACTGGGATGAAGCAGCTTTACTAGCTCTTTCTAACATTTTAGTGAATGCTGGGAGAAGTGATATTGGTCTATAATTACAGAAGATGTTAGGATCTAAGGCAGGCTTTTTTTGCAGCAGAACCACGTTGGCCAGTTTCCAAGTGGCAGGCAGAACCTCTAGTGCAAGAGACTGATTACAAATGGACATGATCTGGGGGTTGATGACATCTACCGCCGCGGCTAATATCGAAGGAGGGCAAGCATCCAATGGGAAACCAGATATGCCTTTCAGGATTCCTTCTCTCGATTGTTCTAGGGAGATAGGCCTGAACTGGGTCAGACTGCTACTATTGCTGTCATAAGCCAGGGCTCCAGCAGGAAGAGTTCTCCTGGAGAACAGACAGAGACCTCTGAATATTAGAGATTTTGGTCACAATGAAGGTGGCTAGACCATTGCAAAACTCTTGAGAAGGAGCAGTTGCCCTGTAACAGGACTGCGGGGAGAGGAAGGTGTTCACAAATTAAAAAATTGCCACAGGATTGTGCTCAGCCACGTTAATTTTATCTGCAAAGAACGCACTTTGAGCCTGTTTAAGAGACACATGGAAAGCTCTAAAAGCGGCTTTATAAATCTCTTTCCTATTAGGAGAATAGCTCTTCCAAGCACGATCAAACTTTTTACAGGATTTGTTTTCTGTGGCTAAGGAATCAGAGAACCAAGGGGCTGGGAGCCCACCCTGTTGCTTCTTCGGCCCTTGTGACTGCTCTACCCTCAGAATCAACATCATTTGTCAGACGGGGCGGGTAGTGTCAAGAAAATTCACCAATTCCACACTATCCACCTTTGACCATACCCTGAAGGTCATGGGGTCTGTTCTCTTGTCGAGCCGACACATACTGACCACTTTCCAAATAAGAGATCAGAAAATAGTCAGACCATGTTAGCGTCGCGGTGGGATAGGCGGAAGAAACACTATTAGAGAAGATCAAATCAAGGGTATGGCAATCTTAGTGGGTAGGGTCCAGGACCAGTTGAGGCTGATTCAGGGAGTGCATAAGTTCAATAAATGTAGAAGGCAATAGGTCTAGAGGATCACCGGCATGTAAGTTGAAATCCCCTAGCACAGTAAAGTTGGCCCACTGCAGACTGTGATGGCGTCAAAGCAGCTTCCAGGTATCCAATAAAGTCCTCAGCAGGACCTGGCAGGCGATAAATTAGAATCCCTGAAAAGGCGGTTTGAGCTTACACTACAAGATGAAAACCCAGGCTCTCTGCTCCTTGAAGATCATCCAATTTAAAAGTGGTGCAGGCCAGAGGTGATTAAAGGCAATCACCATGACCCCCTACGTTTGTGGCTTCTATTGCAGTGGACCAGAGAATAGCTCTCCGGGATAAAAAAACCAATACCAGGAGCAGAGGACTCCAAGCCATGTTTCTTTCATAAAGAGTATATTGTCACATATGGCAATTGTCGTTTTCCTTATGTTAGCACGAGCCTGTGGCAGACTGTCCTCTGCTTTGCGCACTTTACTATACGAACATATTTTGCTTTGTGCCACACTGCAAATTTCACACAGAACATGCTGTTTTTGCATTCTGTTCTTTCCTGGGATTTAGTCTGAACACAGCAGATAAGGTCGAACAACAATGCCCCTCATTATCCTGTTCTGATCAGGCCCTAGCACCTAGACCAAACACGCAGATGCAGCTGTTTGGGAGCATGTACTTTCATCATATAGGTATACACAGGCAGGTAACAGGCACTTGGAGAGGGATCTTTCCATAGAAGGGAGCGTGAAGGCACCTGTGATGTAGATCTTTCATCTATAGACTGAGGTATGGGGTCTGCTGCAAACACCCAGTGATCTTCTGGTGTATAATCATTTTGTTTCTATAGAAAGGGAGGGCGGTTAGGCTACGCTGTCAAATACAATGACAGCACCTTTTATGATTTACGGACCACTTGCTATGCTAACCGTATTTGTGTTAGGCATGTTTCTACTTGTTGTGGCGTGTATACTGCATACTAGGGCACGATAGTTAAAATAAATATTTCAAACTTTCCTCATGTCTGTCAGATCTTATTGTGGACCGGTACAAGAGTGTGAGCGAAAGGGTGTGTCCTGCAACCACGATTCCTGAGAAGGTCGGGAGTGTTGTGTTCTGGGGTGTATAATCACTTGTTCCTCTGTGAGTGAGTAGGAGGGCAAGTGAGACACTATAGCTGGTTAGTCCCTGGGCTCATGGGTACTCAGGTGGTGGGATGACTCGGTCCCTGACTACTAAGGTTCCGAGATCCCAAGCACAGTTTTGGAATGGAAATGATGGAAAATGTGATGGCAACTTTTTTGCATGGGACTAACATTAATAAGGCAGGCTGATAATTCAACCACTGAGTCATCCCCTTTCCCAATAATGTTCTGAAACCCTTCCTTAACCTTATAGGGGGGCAGATGTTAGGCAGTCTAAGGCAGAAAACAAAGAACATTTGAGACAGCACACATGTCCAAGGAGGAGTTGTAGGTTCAACAAGTTGGGGCAAGTGGAGCATGGGCATAGGGCTCAACTCCCTTCTAGAATAGCAGATGTGTCCAATATTGTCAGAGGCAACTTGGCCATCATGGCTGGCACTGGCTGCGGTCGGGCTTGCATTAGACTCTCCTTCAGTGCATCTGCGGTGCTTCTTAAATGCACCCTTGGCATCCGGTAATAGGCTTATCGTTTGAAGCCTCCTGCTGGATGAATAGGGCGCAGCCAGAATCAAAAATGGCACCTCTAGATGTCTCAAACAGGTACAAAAAGGCTGCTTGTTATGCCCCATGTTAACACAGCCCCTACCCGATAGCAGCTAAAACACAGAATGTCCCCGCTGTGAACACAGTTATTTTAAAAAAATCAATGATAAAATCACAGTCTAAAACAGTATAAGTAACCTGCTGCTGCAATTAGCATGTACGGATACCTCCACCTGCAGTGCTACTTTGCCACTGAATTCAAGCTAGCCTGGCTGATGAGGGGCGTTGCCCCGAAACCAGTCCCAGGATGCTTGTTTCCAGTCCGGGGAGGACCTGGCCATGGTAGCTCAGGCTGGGCTGTTCCCATGATGCACAGGGTCATGGCTGATTTGCATATGGCTGGGTCCAAACTGGGGTGGCGAAGTGAGCTAAAGAACGATTATGGATTTAACCCAGATCAGTGACTGGGGGTGAGTATCTGAAAAGTTTAAACTCCCCGTCCATCATCTCCTTGTGTTTGCTTTGTTCGCCCTAAGTTGGCAGGGTATGCCCAGACATGGGTCCCTTGCTCACTTTGCCACTGGATTCAAGCAAGCCTGGCTAATGAGGGCTGTTACCCCGAAACTGGTCACAGGATTCTTGTTTCGGTCCAGGGAGGACCTGGCCATGGCAGTTCGGGCTGGACTGTTTCCATGAGGTACAGGGTCAAGACTGATTTGCATATGGCTGGGTCCAAACTGGAGTGGCGAAGTGAGCTGAAGATTGATGATGGATTCAACCCAGAACTATGACTGGGGGTGAGCGTCTGAAAAGTTTCAGCACTCCGTTCATCATCTCCTTGTGCTTACTTAAATGCACCCAAAACATCAGGGGACAGGCTTCTCATCCGTAGCCTCCTACTGGACGACTAGAGCACAGCCAGAACCAAAAATGGCACTTCTCAAGCAGGTACAAAAAGGCTGCTCGTAATATCCCATGTTAACACTGCCCGCAACTGATAGAAGCCAAAACACAGAGTGTCCCCCCCAGTGCACAGTTATTTAAAAAATATATATATTAAAATCCCTATCTAGAATCACAGGCTAAAACAGTATAAGTAAAGCGCTGGCGCAATAAGCATTTAGCTTCCTGAAGATTGGCTCAAATCCCTGCTGTCATTTGGACCTTCAAATGAGGAACGTTTATACCTTCGCTAAGTGCTTTAGAACTACAACAACTTCCTGGTCTATCCACTTCACGAGTCGACAACATGCTGCTCAACTCGCCAATCCTTGTCCATGATCACACATAAGCTGCGTGTGAATCTGATTTTATTGAAATCTCCTCAGATGAGGTCTAAGAGTAACTTGTGATTTGACATGAAAATGCACAGGATCTAATATCTACTATAAAGACGGTCCTAAAGAAGAAAAGTTCAATAAACATTTTTTTTCTTTTTAAAACCACATTTTTTCCAGTTTGGCATATTCAGTATCATGCCTTGCTTGGTTAATTGCCGAAACTTATCTCTGCTTGATAGACATCATAAGATAACATGTTTTTATGAAAGTGTCATTTATAACATCTTGTATATAATGTGACATTTCAATTACTCCTTTGCTTGCTTGAAACATGCATTGCTTAAGAAAAAGTATTCACGCACATTAATGCATAATTTCATGCTTATTTATTTCTTTTCATGATATTTTACATATGCACACTTCAATTATATGCTGATGTTACAAATTTCTTTTTAATTATAGAAGTTCATGTTATTTCCGAGAGTATGGATTCCTAATTAAATAGGTATATATTAGTCCCAACTATGTCACAGACTCCATTTTCTTCCTTTTCATCGGCATGTTACCTTTGAAGTAGATGCCACCTGTTCTGATCTTTCTAAGAAGCTGTGAAGGTGTCAAGTCATTCAGATAATGGCATGGAAAAGAACACCTAATGCAACCTCAGTCTCGGGCAAGCATCTTATTATCTAGAATTCAAGGTCTGGAACAAGCATCTTGTTATCTATAATACAAGATCAGATGACGATAATATGAATGTATAGAGGCACTGCTCCTATTGAGGAAGAAAAAGAGAAAGTAGAAAAAAGGTGGACGAAGTCTGGGGAATCCTAAGGATTATTTCTTGGTACCCTCACACATCCAAAAGGATGTCATGCTTCATCATCGGGCATGCATCTCATAGGGCCGTCGCAGCAATAGTCTACGGGCCCGCAAACGGTCACTTTGACAGAGATCTTTTTGTTTTTAGCCATTTTGATGAGAAATATCTATGTGAGGGCGTTTAAACGTGTGGGGTGGAGTGAATGTGTACAGTGGAGTGCAGGGATATTAACACTGTCTAAGGAATACCAAAATGAACTTTAATGGGATGGCTCCCCTTGTCAGAATTTAAAAAACTATAATCGAACTGGGGCATTTGCAAGGGCTCAATGCACCCAATTAGCCCAAATCCGTGCGTGTGGTCAGTGGTATCACACCCTCTGATTTAGGTTGTGAGAAATTGGCCTGGTATATGCTGTCCACTAGTTATAGAGGGCACCTTGCACCAGTCCAAACGACCCTTATTGATGATTAGGTTAAAGACAACCTTTATTGAAAGCTATCCTAGTGGTAGCTATGGAGAGCAGCCTTCAGGCTAAGTCTCGAAGGAATGTAAAGCAGCTTGGTTTTCCAGATTATAACCTCCTGAATGACCAAATGAAAGGAGAACCACACAAGGAATATATAAAATATATGTATTTATTACTAAACACTCTCTATTAACCTCTTTATGAGATTAGAGAACAAGGTACACAATATTAAAGCACTGGAACGACAGTTAATAGCACAATACACAGTGGGTCCCAGGGGGGAGACCAAACCTTATACTAAGAAAGTGGTATAACAACCGCATCTTGACCAGACAGTGCCGAGAGCACATAGAATTGCTGGGACCCCAAGGAACCACCCAAAGTAGTGGCACAGGAGACCCACGAAGGACGGGTGCAGTGTGAGAACACAGACGCGAGCTCCGTACATCTCTATGGGAAAGTCGCGGTTGGAATTTTAAAGATTAAGGACACTTAGAAGAGGAAACCCAAGCAAACCCTTTGGAACATAGAAGGTTCTAAGGCCTGCACCCTTGAGAGTACTGAGGTACCCGTGTTACCTATCCCAGAGGAGCCGGGTGCAAAGGGGTCAAGTGGTGTCGGAAACGCTTTTTGATTTCAATGGCGTGATGCGAAGAAGTGCTGCTGCCGGGCCGATGAAGTGTCTTGTGAGATCCAAGCCTGGATTGGAGCTGAGAAAAACCTGAAAGCAGAGGGGACAGAATCTGGGTCACTTCACAGTGACACGATAGACGAATGCCCACCGATGTCGGGTGTTTCAGGTGAGAAGAGGTGAAGCTTGACTCTGCAGCCACGGGGACCAGGAGACGTCGACGATGACCAAAGTCCAGAGGTGAGCTGTGCCATGAAGGATGCAGAGTGCTGGGGGGGTCAGAGTCCAGATTGAATACCAATAAGCCTTGGCAACTGCAACCCACGCGGTCAGAGGAAAGATGCTTCAGTGAGGACCAGCAAGGTCCTGGGGATTCTCCAAGCTATGGAGAGTCAGGACACGTCTAGAGCAATCAGGAAAGCCCACAGAAAGTCAAAGTTGCCTTCACAGGGACCCACAGGTTGGCGGATCAGGGATCGCGTAGGGACCTCGAGCTGACTCACAAAATACCAGCCCACGGAACACTCGTGGAGTGTAGGCCAGAAATCTTCAGTGGAAATACTGCGGTCGGTCAGGACTACAAGTAGCCGAAAGCACAGCCTCAGGGGTCGCCAAAAAGCATATGCTGCTGCAAATGTATGGGGTGCACAGGGGTTCGGGTTGTACGCTCCCCACAAGGGATAGGGGCCTCAGAATTGCTAAGAGTACAGATCAACCTCGGAGACCTCGGGAACCCACCTCCTGTGTTGCAGAAATCTTCGGAGTCCTCAGGAGCTTCGGAGATGCAAACCAGTCAGATGAGTTTCGGGTGCCTGCCTTGCAGGGGAGTAACTCCTTTACTCCAAGGGAGATTCTTCAGTCATCCAGCGGTGTGCAGATCATCGAAGTATTTGGTTTCTGTAGCAGAGTTTAGTCCAGGTAAAATCTAAAGTCCTGTAGTAAGGGGTTCCTACTTTATACCCAAGGAAGGGGTGGGGCAAACTCTGGGGACCCACCAATGTGAGGGTCAGGACAGAGGGGTGGCTACGCCCATGTCCTTTATCCAGTTTTGTGCCAGAGCAGGAGCAAATGGCTTGTGCAACTAGTTTGAGCTGGACTATGCAGAGGGACACCAAATGTGCCCCCAGTGCAGACATCAAAGCACTGAGTGCACCCACCCAGCCCCAATACACTAAAGCCTGTCTGGGAGGTGGTTACACCTTCCTGTGACAGGAAACCTATTGTCCAGCCTTCCCCAGCCAGAGTTTCGTCCAGCAGCAGGAGGGCAGACTCGTGTCTGTGGCTGGCAGCATCCATTTTGTGATGCCAGGGTCAAGAAAGCTGGTACCGGTTGTACCGGTGTTGTCATATTTCTCCCTCTAGGAGGGTGGAATCATACCTTCCACACCAGTTACTTGTGTGGAGGTATGATTCCAAGGTGTTTGACACCAAACACAACATGTTTCCATGCAGCCGTTTTAAAGTTAGCATTTACCGCAAGGTTATATATAGGGTATATATGGTTGTCTGCATCACAAACAACCCCAAAATATAGGTTCTGAAGGCTGCAGAGGGGCTCTGCTCATGCAGGTGCACCCTTCCACATAAAACCCAGCACCCTGTCTTCAGGATTGATAATGCCTGCCATAGGGGTGACTGATAGGTTTATATGTGCAGTGATATGGAGTAGATATAGTGACCCTATATCTAAGTAAGGGGTGCATGCACCACCTTACACAGGCTGCTGTAGCAGACCTGTGGTGTCATTTTGAATGGTCTCCCAGGGGTGGCATAATACATGCTGCAGCCCCTGAGAGGCCTCTGGGGTACCTATGCCCTGGGTACATAGTATACCATATACTAGGGACTTATAAGGGCACCCCAGAATCCAATCTGGAGTGTACCTAAAGTACATGCAATCAATTTAGAGGAGAAAGCAGCTAGGCTCCTGGATAGCAGGATCCCAGCCAGACTAAGTTGAAAACAGTGAAACATCATCAAAAAGTGGGGGTAACTATTAGAAGCAGATCCTACTCTCCTACTGTCACACTGGTCAGTCCCAGGATCGGTTCGTTGCTCATAGGGGTCCACCTCTTGATATACCCAAGCCTTAGTAGCTGTAATGGCACAGGTCAGTGGGAGGATTAAGCGAGGGGAGGAAAGGATGGGAACAGCAGGGAGGGAGACCTAAAATGAAAAGAACAATATAAGTACACTCATACACTCCCACTAGATCTAAAACTGAAGAGACAATGATCACCTAGTACAATCTCTATACCTGTAAAGAAAAAGAATGACACCCGTAGATCAAGACACTTCTACCAAAAGTCATGGAGGTGAAAGTATTCCTTTCTGCGTTTTGGCTGTAACGTGGGAAACATATAAGAAAAACATTCATAGAGCATAAAACATACCACCATCAACAACTGTACAATGATCTCACTAGTTCAAGTTACATTAAAGCGGATGTTCTAACAATAACCTACCCTTTAATGACTCCACTATGCCTCACAGGGATAGAGCCTAGTCCTATACCACTCCTTAGTACCCCTGTTGAAAATAATCATAAGAACACAAAACAAAGAAACTTAACTCAGTTGAATGTTATCGTATCAAAATGCGTATACCAGTTTATCGTGTCATCCATATCATGGTTATAATCACCATGAACTCCAATTGGTTATATCGTAATACATAAAGTAATGTCACATATAATCCACATCAATGAAGGTATACCAGAGGACCAAAAGAACAGACAACTGCAATCAGGGCTCGGTAATTGTTCATAACTGTGGGAGAACCAGAGGCACGGTGTAAATATGAGAGTCACTGCCGTGAATTAAATGCCATGAGAATTGATCAGAGGTAAACTCAAAGAGAACAAGCAGCCACAGTGCTGGGAACCAGCCCGAGTCAATATGGAGCGAAAGGCAGGATGCTGACCAAACTCCCCTCCTCCGCACGAGCACATTTAGCGCTCACCAACGGAAGACGGGACGATCAGGGGTTATTCAGAACTGAAGAAACAGCGCTGCAGAGCACCCTTACCGGACCTCCCTGGGATCACCGAGTAGGAACACACCCTCCTTCGCCATCGAATATTTCCGATGCGTTGCCTGGTTCTACTTCCGCCTTTATGGAAGTCTCGGTGATGTGACGTGAGCGTCAGGCATCCTGGGATATGTAGTCCTGCATGCTGCCGGCGTCTTAGCTTTTGTTATTAAACATTCAGCTACCGCAGCGCGCTGGAAGCAAAGGCGTGTGTAACAGTACATCCCTCCCCTAACGAGAGCGTGCCAGGGGGCTGGGTTCCTGTGGGTATCTTTTGTGAAAGGAGGCCACCAATCTGGCAGCATGGACTTCCGACGCTGGTTCCCAAGAGTCCTCTTCAGAACTGTACCCCTTCCAAAGCCACCAAGTACCAGAGCTTACGGCCGTGGATCTTGGAATCCAGGATACCCCGCACCTCATATTCCGGAATGTCATTGACCAATAGAGGAGGAGGCCGTGTGCTGGTGGGAGTGTAGGCAGGTTTCAGCAGAGATATATGAAAAACGGGATGGATACGTAGATGAGATGGCAGTTCCAACTTCATTGCCACCGGACTGATACATTTATCGATCTTGTAGAGGCCAATATACCTGGGCCTAAACATGCTGTATTTCTTGAAACGGATGTTGCGGGTTGACAGCCAGACAGCATCCCCTTTTTGGTATAACGGTCCAGGTCATCTGTGTTTGTCTGCTGTGGTTTTATATCTGCATTTCGTGGCCTTCAGGTACTTTTGTGTATTGACCAGTGTATCGCGGATATGAGCCACCCTTTTAGATACTTCGGGTAAGTTGGTGTTCTCAGTTGGATGGATGAAGGGAAGGAATCTAGGATGGCGTCCATAGGTACAATAAAACTGAGACCCCAGAGTGGAGCTGTGTGTGGCATTGTTGTAGGCTATTTCTGCTAGCCACAAATAATCCACCCACTCCTCTGTGCACTTGTCCACATAACAACGTAAGTACTGTTTGAGCGTTTGGTTGAGGCGTTCTGTTTGCCTGTCTGTTTGTGGATGGTAACTCATTTAAAGGGCCGTGGTGATATGGAGCGAGGAACACCGCACTCTCCAGAACTGAGCCGTGAACTGAAAACCCCTGTCTGACACAATGATTCTGGGTAATCCATGCAAACGTACCACATGCCTCATCAACAGATGAGCTAACTGGCCCGCCGTAGGGATAGTCTTGCAGGCCACAAAATGTCCCATTTTCGTTAAGTAATCCACCACAACCATTATAACCGTACATTCTTTGACTACTGGCAACCTCACAATGAAGTCCAAAGATATGTTTTCCCATGGGATACTGGGAGTAGGAAGAGGTTGCAGCAACCCTTGAGAGCGTCGATGGTCTGATTTCATCTTAGCACATGTTTCACAAATCTTTATCCAGCTTCCAACATCTACCCTGACAGATGGCCACCAGAACTGTCTGGTGATAAGGTCCATGGTTTTTTCTACCCCATGATGTCCTGCACTCAGTGATTCATGACACCAGAGGAAGACTTGTTTCCTGAGTCTCTCAGTAGGTATCAACAGACGGCCTTGGTTCATTAAGAAACCCTTCTTGATTTTCCATTCCTTATGGCTTTTCAGCCAAGTCCTCCAGGTACACGTTTTCACTCCCCTAAGTATGTCCCTGAGGAAAGTATCCGGCTGTATCACACACACAACTTTCGTGGGGTTAATGATGGAACGCTCCGGGTCTGTATCCATGTCCTTGGCAGACTACTGTCTGGTGAGTGCATCTGCTTTTCTGTTCTCCGAACCTGGTCTGTAAGTAATAATGAAGTGATATTCGGAGAAAAACAGCATCCATCGGAGCTGGCGAGGTGTAAGATGTCGAGCAGCAGTCATGAACTGTAGGTTTCTGTGGTCGGTATAAACCGTGACCACGTGCTGTGCACCCATCAAAGTGTCTCCACTCCATAAATGCATTTTTTATTGCCAAGAGCTCTTTTTCAGAAATATAATAATTCCTTTCTGCATCGTCCAGCTTCCTCGACATGAATGCCACTGGATGCAGTTGTCCCTTGGAAGAATGCCTTTGGGATAACACTGCCCCTAATGCCACATCAGAAGCATCTGCCTCAATGATATATGGTTTTTCGGGGTCAGGGTGAGTCAGGACAGGGGCGGTGACAAATGCTGTTTTCAGGGCCAAGAAGTCGTCTTGGGCTTCTTTGTTCCATGCAAACTTCTGTGTTTTTCTCAGCAGTTGTGTTATGGGTGCCACCAACTTGGTGAACTGAATTATGAAGCGACGGTAGAAGTTCGTGAACATAATGAAGCATTGCACATCCCGCACATTCAGGAGAGTAGGCCAATCTCTTACCGCTGCAATCTTTCGTTCAGCCATTTCCTGTCCATATGGAGTGAGCATGACGCCAAGGAATTCCACCGTACTCACGTGGAATTCACACTTGCTCAGCTTGCAGAACAAGTGGTGCTTTTGCAGGATCTGTAGTATGTTTTTCACATGTCCAATGTGTGTGTTTTCGTCTTCTGAATAGATGAGGATATCGTCGATGTATACCACCACATAGTGGTCCAGGATGTCACGTAATACATCGTTCAGGAAATACTGAAACGCAGCGGGCGCACTGCACAACCCGAAAGGCATCACCAAGTAATCGTACAGTCCATAACGGGTCTTAAACGCTGTCTTCCATTCATCACCCCCCCTCATACGCACCATATGATAGGCGCCCTTGAGGTCCAACTTGGTGTAGATCTTAGCCCTTTTTACTTGTTCAAGTAACACCGGAATCAAGGGTAACGGGTATCGATTCTTCACAGTGATAGCATTCAACACCCTGAAGTCGATACAGGCACGTAACTCGCCAATAGCCTTTGGTATGAAGAAAAGTAGAGAAGCCGCAGGAGACTTTGAAGGACGGATGAATCCCAATCCCAAGTACTTATCCAAGTACTTCCGGAGATGGAGATTCTCAGGTTCAGTCAAGGCATAGATTATCCCGCTAGGTACTACCGCCCCAGGAACATGGTCTATCTGACAATCATATTGTCTATCGGGCGTAGTTGTTCCGCCTGGACCTCATTAAAACACCTCCGCATATGCCTTATATACAGCGGACAGTTGGATATCTTTTTCAGCCGCTGTGGCTATAGTCAAACCTGATGCTAGAGCTGCTGTAGGTCCTTCTGGCTCACCTTGACAGTGTTCCAT
Source organism: Triturus cristatus (assembly GCF_964204655.1). NCBI lineage: Eukaryota > Metazoa > Chordata > Amphibia > Caudata > Salamandridae > Triturus > Triturus cristatus. The sequence goes on along the minus strand of NC_140579.1, from coordinate 820,516,633 downwards.
ACAATAAGGAGAGTTTATTAGCACAGTTCTGGTCTTCCAATTGATTTCAGGGTTGTGTTTTACCAACCATGGTAACCCCAAAATGATCCCATGCTGGGGAGCTTGGCTTATGTTGAACGTTAAACATTCATGGTGAAAGGTTCCATGTTGGACCTGTAATTCTTCTGAATTGTATCCTATTGGTCCTGTGTCCAGTTTTCTTCCATCTACGGCATAGACGTCCTCTGGACGGTCTTTAGGTACTAAGGGAATACCTCTGCGTTTTGCTTCCCCCATATCCATGAAGATGCCTGTGGCCCCTGAATCGATCATGGCTGAAGCTTGTGTCCATTCCATATGTACTAAGAGTAACAAGGTGATAAACAAATGCCCCTGCTCAGAGGGGTTGTTGTTACGTAAAGAAGGGAGATAAGACTTTCCCCAAGAAACCCCTTTGTCTTTTCTTGAGTCAGCTAGTTTTCCGGAGCTGTATCCACGGCTGCCATCGCCGCTCTGTTGTTCCTAAATCGGTTGCTCTTAGGTTTAACAGGAAACTCCTTCACATAGGGCCCTTTTTTGCCACAATATAGGCACAGGCCCTGTTTACGTCTTACGTCTTTTTCTGCCTGTGTTAAAATGCTGCACGTATGGTACCAATATCCATAGGCTCTGTAGCTTGGGCGCCATGAGCTTCAGCACTTCTTTGTCGTTCAAACGGGGGTATGGTTCTTTCTTTCCTCTTATGGTCACCTTTACGCTCACTGAGTCTATGGTCAAGGCGCAGCGCAAGACTACTCAGATCTTCGCACGTAACAAGCTGAGGATCGATTTGAGCGATTGTCCTTAAACTCCTCCCTCAACCCTTGATGGAATAGCGCAGCTTGTTTAACCTCTGGCCAGTTTGTTTCTCCCACTAATCTCCTAAAGGCGTTCAGATATGTTACCAGATCCTTACTGCCCTGCCGCAACTCTAATAATTCCCTATCAGCTGTAAAACACTCAGACCTCCTGTCGAATACCTTCAAAAATTTGGTTCTGAATTCGTCCCAATCGTATAAAAGGGGATCGTCTTGAGTGACCAACGGTACTGCCCATTGTGCCGCATCGCCTGCTAAATATGAGATAAGAAAGGCTACTCTCGCTTGATTAGTGGGGAAGGATTTCTGTTTACAAGAGAAGTGGAGCATAACCTGTGTTAAAAACACTTGGACCTTGCTCGACTCCAAATGAAACCTCTCCGGTGTTGCTAACTGTATGGATACCGGTAGTTCAACAACCACAGCATTGGTGGGTGCCGCCGCTATACTCCCTATGTTAAAAGGGTTTCGTTGCATTCCCTCTACCCTGGCCTTGAGAACTGCTGTTTCCTGACGTGATGCTGCTAGCTCCGCCTGCACATTGGCAAGAACCGCTAGAACATCATGGAGAGTGGTCATCCCTCACAAACCGGGAGGACTCAATGCGTGGGTCGGAAATTCTGTCACACTGGTCAGTCCTCAGGATCGGTTTGTTGCTCATAGGGGTCCACCTCTTGATATACCCAAGCCTTAGTAGCCGTAATGGCACAGGTCAGTGGGAGGATCAAGCGAGGGAAGGAAAGGATGGGAACAGCAGGGAGGGAGACCTGAAATGAAAAGAACAATTTAAGTACACTCATACACTCCCACTAGATCTAAAACTGAAGAGACCATGATCACCTAGTACAATCTCTATACCTGTAAAGAAAAAGAATGACACCCGTAGATCAAGACACTTCTCCCAATAGTCATGGAGGTGAAAGTATTCCTTTCTGCATTTTGGCTGTAATGTGGGAAACATATAAGAAAAACATTCATACAGCATAAAACATACCACCATCAACAACTGCACAATGATCTCACTAGTTCAAGTTACATTAAAGCGGATGTTCTACCAATAACCGACCCTTTAATGACTCCACTATGCCTCAGAGGGATAGAGCCTAGTCCTATACCACTCCTTAGTACCCCTGTTGAAAATAGAGTCATAAGAACACAAAACAAAGAAACTTTACTCCGTTGAATGTTATCGTATCAAAATGTGTATAACAAAGTTTATCGTGTCATCCATATCATGGTTATAATCACCATAAACTCCCGTTGGTTATATCATAATACATAAACTAAGTAATGTCGCATATAATCCAAATCAATGAAGGTATACCAGAGGACCAAAAGAACAGACAACTGCAATCAGGGCTCGGTAATTGTTAATAACTGTGGGAGAACCAGAGGCACGGTGTAAATATGAGAGTCACTGCCGTGAATTAAATGCCATGAGAATGGATCAGAGGTAAACTCAAAGAGAACAAGCAGCCAAAGTACTGGGAACCAGCCTGAGTCAATATGGAGCGAAAGGCAGGATGCGGACAAAACTCCCCCCTCCGCACGAGCACATTTAGAACTCATCAACGGAAGACTGAATGATCTGGGGTTATTCAGAACTGAAGAAACAGCGGTGCAGACCACCCTTACCAGACCGGACCTCCCTGGGATCACCAAGCACGAACCCACCCTCCTCCGCCATCGAGAATTTCCGACGCGTTGCCTGGTTGTACTTCCGCCTTTATGGAAGTCTCAGCGACGTGATGTGAGCGCCAGGCATCCTGGGGTATGTAGTCCTGCGTGCTGCCGGCGTCTTAGCTTTTGTTATTAAGAATTCAGCTACTGCTTTGCATGGTTACTCCCAGGTCTATGTTCACCTGCATAGTCCATCCCCTGTAGGGAAATGGACCACCTCAAAAGTTTGGGATTTTCCCCCTTCATCTGTTTTAGCCATAAGAGGGGCTTATGGTCTGTCTGAACAATGAAGTGAGTGCCAAAAAAGTATGGCCTCAGCTTCTTCAGAGCCCAAACCACAGCAAAGGCCTCCCTCTCAATAGCTGACCAACGTTTCTCTCTGGGGGTCAGCCTTCTGCTAATATAAGCTACTGGCTGACCTTGACCCTCATCTTTCAATTGTGATAACACATCCCCTACCCCCAACTCAGATGCATCTGTTTGGACAATGAATTGTTTGGCATAGTAAGGACTTTGCAGAATGGGAGTAGCGCGCATGGCCTGTTTCAGGTCATCAAATGCCTTTTGACAGCTAACTGTCCACTGAACTTTCTTGGGCATTCTCTTGGAAGTTAAGTCATTCAAAGGGGTCACTATGGATCCATAACCTTTGACAAACCTCCTATAGTACCCAGTCAGGTCCAAGAAAGCTCTGACCCGAGTCTGGGTGGTTGAAGCAACCCAGTCCATGATGGTCTGGATTTTGCTCTGCAATGGTTGAACCTGGCCTCCACCCACAAGGTGGCCCACGTATTCAACCTGACTCTGCCCAATCTGGCACTTGGTGGCCTTGATAGTGAGGCCTGCTTTCTGCAGGGCCTCCAAAACATATCTCAGGTGGACCAGGTGATCCTCCCAGGTGGCGCTAAAGACAGCAATATCATCTAGAGAAGCTGCACTTTAGGCTTCCAGGCCTGTAAGGACTTTATTCACCAGCCTTTGAAAAGTGACAGGTGCATTCTTCAAACCAAAGGGCATCACCACAAATTGGTTGTGTCCACTAGGGGTAGAAAATGCTGTTTTTGGCTTTGCATCCTCAGCTAATCTGATTAGCCAGTAGCCAGCTGTTAGGTCAAATGTGCTCAGAATCTTGGCTGAGGCCAAAGTATCTTTAAGCTCATCGACCCTAGGGATTGGATGGGCATCAGTCCTAGTGACTGCATTGACACCCCTGTAGTCAACACAAAAACTCATATATCTCTTACCATTCTGGATGTGAGGTTTAGGTACTAAGACTACTGGACTAGCCCAAGGGCTATCTGAGGGTTCAATAACTCCCAACATCTTCTGGACTTCAGTCCTGGTGCAGTCCTTGACATGGTCAGGTTGCCTGTAAATCTTATTTTTAACAGACTGTCCCCTGTGTCCACTTCATGAGTGCACCAGGTAGTCTGACTTGGAGTCACTGAAAACATATGTCTAAACTGATTGAGAACGTTTCTGCAATCAGTGTGCTGCTGGACAGTGAGGCTGCCTGCCAAGGCTACACCATCAACTGAACCATCATCAGGGTTCTGTGAGAGCAGGTCAGGGAGTGGATAACTCTCTTCCTCCTGTCCCTCATCAGTAGCCATGAGCAAGCCCATGTCAGCCCTGTCAACATATGGTTCGAGCCTGTTGACATGGAGCACCCTAGGGGGGCTACTGGGAGTTCCAAGGTCCACCAGGTAGGTAACCTCTCCCTTTTGCTCAATTATTGTATGGGGGCCACTCCACTTGTCTTAGAGGGCTGATGGGGCCACAGGCTCCAACACCCATACTTTCTGCCCTGGCTGGTAAACAGTCAGCACAGCCTTTTGGTCATGCAAGGCCTTTTGCAATGCCTGGCTAGCCTCCAGGTTTTTAGTTGCCTTCTTCATGTACTCAGCCATCCTGGAGTGGAGAACAAGTACATAGTCCACGATATCCTGTGTAGGGGGTTTGAGAGGTAACTCCCATCCCTCCTTCACTAGACACAATGGACCCCTAAATGAATGTTCAAACAGTAGTTCAAATGGGCTGTAACCAACCCCCATCTGAAGAACCTCTCTGTAGGCAAAGACAAGGCAGGGCAAAAGTATGTCCCATCTGTGCCCAAGCTTTTCTGGGAGACCTTTAATCATGCCCTTGAGGGTTTTGTTGAACCTTTCAACTAACCCATTGCATTGTGGGTGATACGGGGTGGTAGATTTATAATTTACTTTACACTCCTTCCACATAGCAGTCAAGTAACTTAGACATGAAGTTTGCATCTCTGTCTGATGCTATCTCCTTAGGAAAACCCACCCTAGAAAAGATTCCCAGGAGGTCCCTTGCCACCACAGGTGCTGTGGTAGTTCTACGGGGAATTGCCTCTGGATACCTAGTGGCATGGTCCACCACCACCAGTATAAATCTGTGCCCAGATGCAGTTTGAGGATCAATGGGACAAACTATATCAATCGCAACCCTCTCAAAGGGAACCCCCACCACAGGTAGTGGGATCAGGGGGGCCTTTGTGGTACTACCTGCCTTACCACTGGTTTGACAGGTGACACAGGAGCAACAAAACTCCTTGGTGTTTACAGACATGTGAGGCCAATGAAAGTGAGGGACAATTCTGTCCCAAGACTTGTTTTGGCCTAGGTGACCTGCTAAAGGAATGTCATGTGCTAGTGTCAATAGGAAGCCCCTAAACTTCAGAGGTATAACCAACCTCCTGGTGGCAGAAGGCTTAGGGTCTCTACTCTGAGTAAAGGAGTCCATCATCCCAGTAGATCCTATGGGACCCACTAGCACTCCCAGCGGCCTCAGCAGCAGCTTGCTGTCAGAGGGGTTCAAGAGAGGGGCAGCTCAGCTGCTCCTGGCCCAGATCTGCCCTGGAAGGGCCCCATGACCCCAAGAACTCAACCTGATCAGGTTCAAGTTCCTCTGGGACAGTTCCTTCTTCAGGACTCAGATCAGCTCCCTCAAGAGACTAGTCTGGATTCTGAGTCGGGGGGGAAAACCCTGCCTTACCCCTACTGCTCCTCTTCTTGGAAGGCGCCTAGTCCATTTTTCCAGGATCCAGGGCCTGTTCAGTGGATGACATTTTTGCCTGTGACCTAGTCATAAAAAACACATCTGCAGGGATTACCAACATTTCTGCATGAGTCCTGAGCTCCACTTCAGCCCAAGCTGAAGTTTCTAAATCATTGCCCAACAAGCATTCAACAGGGAGGTCTGCACTTACCACAACCTTCTTAGGGCCAGTTACCCCTCCCCGGGTGAAATTAACAACTCAAGTAAAGTCAAAAGCCACGTTTATTTAGATCATTGGTCTCTAAACAGTATAAAAATCAAAAAATATAAAACTTACTTTATAAATAATTTAAAAATCATCATAATACCATCACTATTTCCAGTCAATCGATGCCTTGTATTTACATAAAAGCGCAACACTATCTCATACAATTGGGTTTCATAGAAAGTTATTACATAGTATGAATATTTCCAGTACCTTCCCAAGGTTAAAATAACATTTTAAAATTAATTCCAGCCTATAAATCAAAACCTCCGCTGATAAAAGTCATGCTTTACTTTGCGGCTAGATCAATTCATAGCTTAATTCAGAGTAATTTTCCCCAAAGCATCTTTTTACCGCATGCATATATCTAGCAATAGCAACATCAAGGTTAGGCATACCGGTAAGGAGCTCTATAGCTTGGGCCCGTGTTTTAATACCATACTTTAAAAATATAGGCCTCAGACAGAGTTTCCGCTCTGTTAAGACAGTCCTGCAGTCAACCAATATTTGTGGAGTATCACATTTATTTCCTAGCATACATCTGCAGTTGCCATTGGGCTGCATCATTATTGACCATATTTTCTCATTTATTCTCCAAGGATTGATCCCAATTCTTAGTCTTAAAATTTCACACCTGAACCAGTAATTTGGTAGAGTATCAAGGTACAGGTACCATGCTTCATTCTGCCATGTTTTGCTCATAAAATGTACTGATTTCTTCTTATTCAGATACTCTGCATCAACCCTCCTAGGTGCTACCTGCCCTTGGGTCCTTGGTGTCCTTTTATTTGTTTCTACGTGCAGTGAATTTGGACAGATATTCAAATTCAGATTTCCACACACCTTGTACAATTGCCTTCTTATCTCCTTGGCCCATTTCAAGCTACTAAGTTGGATTTCATTTCTGCACCATTGGGAAACCTTTAGTACATCCCCTGGATCCTGACGTTTCCAAAATCTTATCAGTGCCATTTGAACTCGTATTCCCCATAATGTTGTACCTAGCTCAGTTCTAATCGCCTGGTTTATTGCTGCTCTTGGTAGGGACAATAATGTTTTTAGGCACTTCCCTTCTTCAAACTCCCACCCTTGTTTACCACTTAAATACAGCACTTCTGCGCCATACAAGACTTGGGGGGGGGGGGGTGGAGGGTGTGTGTATCATCGCACTAAATGCCATCTCCCCATAGTCCCAGTTGAATTTTTTCAAACCATATACCGATGTGAGGGCCTTGGCTCTCTGGGCTGCTATGTGTGTATGTCACTTTAAAGTTTTAAAGTACTATCGAACCAGACTCCTAGATACTTATATTCCCTCACCATTTCAAGTTTTAATGTATCTAGAAACCATCTGCTCCCAAGGTCTCTTTTCCCAAAGCATAATTTTTTCGTTTTATCCTGATTTACTGTTAAATGCTTTGAGACACAATAATCATTAAATGCATTAAGCTTTCTTTGAAGCCCTATCTCGGTCTGATCGAAGATCACCAGGTCATCTGCGTACAGTAAGCACGTAAGGTGTCGGCCATTCATTTTCGGGCTGGCGCTTCTCTCCACCTCTTGAGCTACAGGTAAGTCTGCTAGGTAAATGGCAAATAGGAGAGGCGCCAACACACAGCCTTGTCTCAGTCCATTTTCAATAGCTATATTCACTGTCAAGGACCCAGCCCTGTCCTTAATTACCTGCGCCCAATTCCCTCTATGTAACTCTTGAATAATACACAGCAGGCTTTTTGGCATGTTATATTTTCCAGGGTCTCCCATAGACATTGCCGATCCACTATATCAAAAGCGGCCTGGAAGTCCACAAAGCAGCAGAAAAGCTTCCCCACTTGTTCAATTGACTTCCGTGCCACTGCCCATAGTGCGTAGCAACGGTTGATTGTGGAGTGTCCCTCCTTAAAGCCACCCTGTTCTACTGGCACAATCTACTCTTGCTCCACCCAATCTTTTAATCTGTCTAATAGTATTTTAGCAAAGACTTTCTCCCTTATGTCCAGCAGGTTTATCAATCTATAATTTTTTGGGGAATTCATGTCTCCCTTTTTGTGCACTGGTCTGATTATGGAGAAATTAACAACTGCCAAGGAATGGTCTGTCCTGACCTTGCTAGCATTGATCACTTGGTACATCTCACCAAGTATGATTTGCTCAGGAGCCACAAGATCTTTTGTCATCATTGTGACACTTGCTCCTGTGTCCCTGAATGCCAAGGCCTCTTTTCCATTTATCAAAGGCTGCTGTCTGTATTTGCCCAGATTACTGAGACTGACAAATAGGGAGGCAATATCCATGCCTCCATCACAGATCAGTACAGCCTGAGTAGGAACTCTGGCTAGGCCAGAGTCCACCTCAGATCCCAGGGTTAACCGAACTACACACTTATTCTGAGTACCACCACTTGGAGCTGAACTAGGGGGAACAGTTGCCTCAGGGGCAATGGTGGCGGGAGTGGAGTCCTTGGACTTGTTACAATAACTTGTCCAATGGATCTTCTGTTTACAGATTTGACACCATGGCTTCTTCTTGCCTTTTCCCTTGTTGGATTGTGACTCCCCACCAGATGCAGATTTTTGGAGCCCTTGAGAAGACTCCTGGTCTTTACCCTTCTCCCCACCCTTATCAGAGTTTTTAGAATCTTGCTTCTTGGAGTCACCACCTTGGTTCCGAACCTTCTGCCTCACCCTGGTTCTGACCCATCTGTCTGCCTTCTGGCCCAATTCTTGGGGAGAGGTCAGATCAGAGTCCATCAGGTACTGATGCAACAACTGATTTTGACAATTATTTAGGATCTGCTCCCTCATAATTTAAATTGTACAATCCTTTTAAATCACACACTTTACTGCCAAGTAACCAGCCTTCCAGAGCCTTAGTAGCACAATCTACAAAGGCAACCCAGTCTTGAGTCTGTGCCTTTTGGGTATCTCTGAACTTAATCCTGTATTGTTCAGTGGTTAAGCCAAGCTCATCAATCAGAGCACTCTTCAAGGCTTTGTAATTATCAGATTGTTCTTCTCTAACAGTGAGGAGTTCGTCTTTACCTTTGTCTACAAAGGAGAGCCACAAGATTTCTGACCACTGCTCCTGAGGGACCCTCTGTACTTTACAGGCCCTCTCCAGTGTATTCATCCATTTGTGGATGTCATCCCCACTCTGGTAGGGAGGGACAATCTTGTTCAGGTTCCTATGGCCATGAGTATGTTCTCTACCTCTGGGGACACTGTTGCTACCACCATGGGGCTCTAGCCCCAACGTTTTGGAAGCTCTCTGAAGCTCCAGGAATTCCCTATCTAAGGCCAATTGCTCTATCTTGATCCTGAGCTTAGCTCTCTCAAACTCAAGCAGTTGGCACTTCTTCTCATAGGAGGACTCCCTTTTATGAGAAGCAGAGGTCCCTACAGAAGTACCAGAATGATTAGATTCCTGAGAAGGAGATCTTGATCTTCTTGGTAAACTGTTAACCCTTCCAGATGGGGTAAAGAGAGGGCCACTGAGGCCTTTTCCCTTACCTTCAGGAAGAATTGGATTGTCCAGTTTAGAATCATTTTGATCCTCCTGGCCAGCATCAGAGTCCAGGTCATAGAGGTTTTCACTTCCTGGCCTTTCCTCTTCTGCTGTCCCACCCAACTTGCCTGCCTCATCAGAACCTGGGGTCTTTCTGAGGTCATCTAAAAGCAAAGCCTCTATGAGGCATTGAGTGCGTGGGTTTTTCCCTGTCTTCAGTTTCCTAGATGTACACATGGTCCTCAATTCTTGGAATGGGATATGGTCATACTTAGTTGGCAGAGGCCCACTGGCTTCTGGCCTAGAAGACATACTAGTGTTATGTGGTGTGGCACCTACCTAACCTAGTGGGAGCTACTCAACTCTCTTGAGTTGGAGAAAGGGTGTGCTAGACCCTTGACTTACCCAGCTCTAAGTTCAGTAGAACTTACTTTATTCTAGTCTTGATTTAGATGTACCTAGTACCTTCAGTGGTTTTCAGTTAGTCACCCAATGAGATTATATGGTAAGACAATAGCAAGCTTGAATCCCAACTGTTGCACACCAATGTGAGAAGTTGGCCTGGTATATGCTGTCCACTAGTTAGTGGGCACCTTGCACCAGTCCAAACAACCCTTATTGATGATTAGGTTAAAGACAACCTTTATTGAAAGCTATCCTAGTGGTAGCTATGGAGAGCAGCTTTAAGGCTAAGTCTCGAAGGAATGTAAAGCAGCTTGGTTTACCAGATTATAACCTCCTGAATGACCAAATGAAAGGAGAACCATATAAAATATATGTATTTATTACTAAACACTCTCTACTAACCTCTTTATGAAATTAGAGAACAAGGTACACAATATTAAAGCACTAGAACACTACACAGTGGGCCCCAGGGGGAGACCAAACAATATACTAAGAAAGTGGTATAACAACCACGACGTGACTAGACACAGTGCCTAGAGCACTTAGAATTGCTGGGACCCCAAGGAACCACCCAAAGTAGTGGCACAGGGGACCCACGAAGGATGGGTGCAGTGTGAGAACACAGACGCGAGCTCCATACAACTCTATGGGAAAGTCGCGGTTGGAATTTTAAAGATTAAGGACCCTTAGGAGAGGACTTCAAGCAAACCCTTTTGAACATGGAAGGTTCTAAGGCCTGCACCCTTGAGAGTACCGAGGTACCCGTGTTACCTATCCCAGAGGAGCCGGGTGCATAGGGGTCAAGTGGTGTCAGAAAAGCTCGTTAATTTTAATGGCATGATGCGAAGAAGTGCTGCTGCCGGGCAGATGAAGTGTCCGTTGTGATCTAAGCCTGGATCGGAGCTGAGAAGAACCTGAAAGCAGAGGGGACAGAGTCTGGGTCACTTCACAGTGACCAGGGGCACGATAGACGAATGCCCACCGATGTCAGGTGTTTCAAGCGAGAAGAGGTGAAGCTTGACTCTGCAACCACAGACCTGAAATGAAAAGAACAATTTAAGTACACTCATACACTCCCACTAGATCTAAAACTGAAGAGACCATGATCACCTAGTACAATCTCTATACCTGTAAAGAAAAAGAATGACACCCGTAGATCAAGACACTTCTCCCAAAAGTCATGGAGGTGAAAGTATTCCTTTCTGCATTTTGGCTGTAATGTGGGAAACCTATAAGAAAAACATTCATAGAGCATTATACATACCACCATCAACAACTGCACAATGATCTCACTAGTTCAAGTTACATTAAAGCGGATGTTCTACCAATAACCGACCCTTTAATGACTCCACTATGCCTCACAGGGATAGAGCCTAGTCCTATACCACTCCTTAGTACCCCTGTTGAAAATAGAGTCATAACAACACAAAACAAAGAAACTTTACTCCGTTGAATGTTATCGTATCAAAATGTGTATAACAAAGTTTATCGTGTCATCCATATCATGGTTATAATCACCATAAACTCCCATTGGTTATATCATAATACATAAACTAAGTAATGTTGCATATAATCCAAATCAATGAAGGTATACCAGAGGACCAAAAGAACAGACAACTGCAATCAGGGCTCGGTAATTCAGCTACCGCTTTGCATGGTTACTCCCAGGTCTATGTTCCACTGTATAGTCCATCCCCTGTAGGGAAATGGACCACCTCAAAGGTTTGGGATTTTCCCCCTTCATCTGTTTTAGCCATAAGAGGGGCTTATGGTCTGTCTGAACAATGAAGTGAGTGCCAAACAAGTATGGCCTCAGCTTCTTCAGAGCCCAAACCACAGCAAAGGCCTCCCTCTCAATAGCTGACCAACGTTTCTCTCTGGGGGTCAGCCTTCTGCTAATATAAGCTACTGGCTGATCCTGACCCTCATCTTTCAATTGTGATAACACATCCCCTACCCCCAACTCAGATGCATCTGTTTGGACAATGAATTGTTTGGAATAGTAAGGACTTTGCAGAATGGGAGTAGCGCGCATGGCCTGTTTCAGGTCATCAAATGCCTTTTGACAGCTAACTGTCCACTGAACTTTCTTGGGCATTCTCTTGGAAGTTAAGTCATTCAAAGGGGTCACTATGGATCCATAACCTTTGACAAACCTCCTATAGTACCCAGTCAGGTCCAAGAAAGCTCTGACCCGAGTCTGGGTGGTTGAAGCAACCCAGTCCATGATGGTCTGGATTTTGCTCTGCAATGGTTGAACCTGGCCTCCACCCACAAGGTGGCCCACGTATTCAGCCTGACTCTGCCCAATCTGGCACTTGGTGGCCTTGATAGTGAGGCCTGCTTTCTGCAGGGCCTCCAAAACATATCTCAGGTGGACCAGGTGATCCTCCCAGGTGGCGCTAAAGACAGCAATATCATCTAGATAAGCTGCACTTTAGGCTTCCAGGCCTGTAAGGACTTTATTCACCAACCTTTGAAAAGTGGCAGGTGCATTCTTCAAACCAAAGGCCATCACCACAAATTTGTTGTGCCCACTAGGGGTAGAAAATGCTGTTTTTGGCTTTGCATTCTCAGCTAATCTGATTTGCCAGTAGCCAGCTGTTAGGTCAAATGTGCTCAGAATCTTGGCTGAGGCCAAAGTATCTATAAGCTCATCGACCCTAGGGATTGGATGGGCATCAGTCCTAGTGACTGCATTGACACCCCTGTAGTCAACACAAAAACTCATCTCTCTCTTACCATTCTGGGCGTGAGGTTTAGGTACTAAGACTACTGGACTAGCCCAAGGGCTATCTGAGGGTTCAATAACTCCCAACATCTTCTGGACTTCAGTCCTGGTGCAGTCCCTGACATGGTCAGGTTGCCTGTAAATCTTATTTTTAACAGACTGTCCCCTGTGTCCACTTCATGAGTGTACCAGGTAGTCTGACTTGGAGTCACTGAAAACATATGTCTAAACTGATTGTGTCAGGATTCGTAGGCCGACGCGCCTACCTAGCGTTTAGACTACATTTCCCAGCAGCCTCGAGGACCCGGAAGTGGACGCCCATATAACGACGTCCCCCGCAGCCGAAGGTGTGCGTTATTCTACTTTCCAGAGGAAACTTCCGTGTTCGCCGCAGACGAGCGGAGCTGCGCATTATCCTCAGAGAGCACCTGGAGTTTAAGGCACCGAGCAGACGGAAGCCGCGCACGGCGGAAGGACAACATCCAGCGTCTGCCGTGATTCGTTCAGGAGCAGGTAGGAAGCGAGTCCCTGGCTCCTTTCCCCGTACTCACGCGCTCGTAACCCAGAGGGGAAGCGAGAGTGCAGAACCGTAGGTCCGCGAGGAGCGGATATCCCTTGGGAGGGCACCATAGGAGGTGCACCAGACTTGTACTATTTTCGAGGGTGCTACTCACCCCACACAGACCCCCTCCGGGTTCGGAGGAGGAGTATCCCGACCAAGCCTTGCTCGGCTGAGCAGGGGGACTAAGGAGTAGGGGAAGCCTTGCAACCCACCTGCTGTATGGGTGGTGAGGATTAACCATCGAGCAGCAGTGGTACTTTTGGGGAAGCAAGACTGGTAGCGTGTTGATCCTCACGGGTGTGAAGGAGCGCTATCTATTTGGTATACTCAGGCGGCGGTATAGTAACCGTGGAAGCCAACAGTCAGTACATCGGAGCAGAATGAGCGCTTAGGGAGTGGATGACTTCACCTCGGGTCTGAAGAAAGACTGAGGCTCATGACTTTGCGGGTGTGACTGAAGCTGAGTGTGGTGGCTGTCAGACATTGAATACGCCTGGGTATTGGAGTGAGATTTTTGCGGTCCTGAGAGAGGTATCTCAGTGATCGCGGGGAAGGATTCCCACTACACATGGTAACTACCTTTCTAGTGAGAATTATATGAGAGTAGCTAGACGTTGTAACTACGATATAACCTTTGTGCCATTTGTCTTTCAGGTTCTATTCCCCGCTGTCCCTTCCCCCCTTCCTGTTTTCCCTCGCCTGATCGCCTTTGGGCTCTGTAACCTTTTGGTTGGAGCCCGGGGATATCGGGAGGTGGACCCCTATTACGTCGCTCGGACCCTGAGGAGCTCAGTTCCTAACAGATTGAGAACTTTTCTGCAATCAGTGTGCTGCTGGACAGTGAGGCTGGCTCCCAAGGCTACACCATCAACTGAACCATCATCAGGGTTTTGTGCGAGCAGGTCAGGGAGTGGATAACTCTCTTCCTCCTGTCCCTCATCAGTAGCCACGAGCAAGCCCATGTCAGCCCTGTCAACATATGGTTCGAGCCTGTTGACATGGAGCAGCCTATGGGGCTACTGGGAGTTCCAAGGTCCACCAGGTAGGTAACCTCTCCCTTTTGCTCAATTATTGTATGGGGGCCACTCCACTTGTCTTAGAGGGCTGCTGGGGCCACAGGCTCCAACACCCATACTTTCTGCCCTGGCTGGTAAACAGTCAGCACAGCCTTTTGGTCATGCAAGGCCTTTTGCAATGCCTGGCTAGCCTCCAGGTTTTTAGTTGCCTTCTTCATGTACGCAGCCATCCTGGAATGGAGAACAAGTACATAGTCCACGATATCCTGTTTAGGGGGGTTGAGAGGTAACTCCCATCCCTCCTTGACTAGACACAATGGACCCCCAACTGAATGTTCAAACAGTAGTTCAAATGGGCTGTAACCAAGGGAAACAACCTTTACATCGCAACTATTACATCGCACTACACTTACAACGCAGGCATTACAACGGAATATCCTTTACAACGCATGACACTACAACGCATACCATTACAACGCATACCATTACAACGCATGACACTACATCGCATGTCACTACAACGCAGGCATTACAACGCATACCATTACAATGCATACCATTAGAGTTAGAATAGTAATTTTTAACCCCTACACTATCCAACACTTACCCTACTGTTGCACCCCCTGGAGTTAGAATAGTAATTTTTACCCCTATACTATCCAATACTTACCTTAAATGCAATGTAACAGTATGCGATGTAATGGTATGCATTGTAAAGGTAGTATGTGATGTAATGGAATGCGTTGTAAAGGTAGTTTTTTAAAATGCGTTGTAGTGTCATGCGATGTAATGGAATGCGTTGTAGTGGATGTTGCGATGTAAAAAATGCATTGTAAGTGCATGCGTTGTAAAAGTATGCGTTGTAACGTCATACATCTATAACCAACCCCCTTCTGAGGAACCTCTCTGTAGGCAAAGACAAGGCAGGGCAAAAGTATGTCCCCTCTGTGCCCAAGATTTTCTGGGAGACCTTTAATCATGCCCTTGAGGGATTTGTTGAACCTTTCAACTAACCCATTGCATTGTGGGTGATAAGGGGTGGTAGATTTGTAATTTACTTTACACTCCTTCCACATAGCAGTCAAGTAACTTAGACATGAAGTTTGCATCTCTGTCTGATACTACCTCCTTATGAAAACCCACCCTAGAAAAGATTCCCAGGAGGTCCCTTGCCACCACAGGTGGTGTGGTAGTTCTAAGGGGAATTGCCTCTGGATACCTAGTGGCATAGTCCACCACCACCAGAATAAATCTGTGCCCAGATGCAGTTTGAGGATCCATGGGACAAACTATATCAATCGCAACCCTCTCAAAGGGAACCCCCACCACAGGTAGTGGGATCAGGGGGGCCTTTGTGGTACCACCTGCCTTACCACTGGTTTGACAGGTGACACAGGAGCAACAAAACTCCTTGGTGTTTTCAGACATGTGAGGCCAATGAAAGTGAGGGACAATTCTGTCCCAAGACTTGTTTTGGCCTAGGTGACCTGCTAAAGGAATGTCATGTGCTAGTGTCTATAGGAAGCCCCTAAACTTCAGAGGTATAACCAACCTCCTGGTGGCAGAAGGCTTAGGGTCTCTACTCTGAGTAAAGGAGTCCATCATCCCAGTAGATCCTATGGGACCCACTAGCACTCCCAGCGGCCTCAGCAGCAGCTTGCTGTCAGAGGGGTTCAAGAGAGGGGCAGCTCAGCTGCTCCTGGCCCAGATCTGCCCTGGAAGGGCCCCATGACCCCAAGAACTCAACCTGATCAGGTTCAAGTTCCTCTGGGACAGTTCCTTCTTCAGGACTCAGATCAGCTCCCTCAAGAGACTAGTCTGGATTCTGAGTCGGGGAGGAAAACCCTGCCTTACCCCTACTGCTCCTCTTCTTGGAAGGCGCCTAGTCCATTTTTCCAGGATCCAGGGCCTGTTCAGTGGATGACATTTTTGCCTGTGACCTAGTCATAAAAAAACACATCTGCAGGGATTACCAACATTTCTGCATGAGTCCTGAGCTCCACTTCAGCCCAAGCTGAAGTTTCTAAATCATTGCCCAACAAGCATTCAACAGGGAGGTCTGCACTTACCACAACCTTCTTAGGGCCAGTTACCCCTCCCCAGGTGAAATTAACAACTCAAGTAAAGTCAAAAGCCACGTTTATTTAGATCATTGGTCTCTAAACAGTATAAAAAGAAAAAAATATAAAACATACTTTATAAATAATTTAAAAATCATCATAATACCATCACTGTTTCCAGTCAATTGATGCCTTGTATTTACATAAAACCCAACACTATCTCATACAATTGGGTTTCATAGAAAGTTATTACATAGTATGAATATTTCCAGTACCTTCCCAAGGTTAAAATAAAAATTTTAAATTAATTCCAGCCTATAAATCAAAACCTCCGCTGATAAAAGTCATGCTTTACTTTGCGGCTAGATCAATTCATAGCTTAATTCAGAGTAATTTTCCCCAAAGCATCTTTTTACCGCATGCATATATCTAGCAATAGCAACATCAAGGTTAGGCATACCGGTAAGGAGCTCTATAGCTTGGGCCCGTGTTTTAATACCATACTTTAAAAATATAGGCCTCAGCCAGAGTTTCCGCTGTGTTAAGACAGTCCTGCAGTCAACCAATATTTGTGGAGTATCACATTTATTTCCTAGCATACATCTGCAGTTGCCATTGGGCTGCATCATTACTGACCATATTTTCTCATTTATTCTCCAAGGATTGATCCCAATTCTTAGTCTTAAAATTTCGCACCTGAACCAGTAATTTGGTAGCGTATCAAGGTACAGGTACCATGCTTCATTCTGCCATGTTTTGCTCATAAAATGTACTGATTTCTTCTTATTCAGATACTCTGCATCAACCCTCCTAGGTGCTACCTGCCCTTGGGTCCTTGGTGTCCTTTTATTTGTTTCTACGTGCAGTGAATTTGGACAGATATTCAAAGTCAGATTTTCACACACCTTGTACAATTGCCTTCTTATCTCCTTGGCCCATTTCAAGCTACTAAGTTGGATTTCATTTCTGCACCATTGGGAAAACTATAGTACATCCCCTGGATCCTGACATTTCCAAAATCTTATCAGTGCCATTTGAACTCGTATGCCCCATGATATTGTACCTAGCTCAGTTCTAATCGCCTGGATCATTGCTGCTCCTGGAAGGGACAATAATGTTTTTAGGCACTTCCCTTCTTCAAGCTCCCACCCTCGTTTACCACTTAAATACAGCACTTCTGCGCCATACAAGACTTGGGGGGGGGGGGGGGGGTTGTGGAGGGTTTGTGTATCATCGCACTAAATGCCATCTCCCCATAGTCCCAGTTGAATTTTTTCAAACCATATACCGATGTGAGGGCCTTAGCTTTCTGGGCTGCTATGTGTGTATGACACTTTAAAGT
The DNA here is from genome assembly GCF_964204655.1 of Triturus cristatus. Classification (NCBI taxonomy): domain Eukaryota; kingdom Metazoa; phylum Chordata; class Amphibia; order Caudata; family Salamandridae; genus Triturus; species Triturus cristatus. The sequence goes on along the minus strand of NC_140579.1, from coordinate 820,499,214 downwards.
ACTATCGAACCAGACTCCTAGATACTTATATTCCCTCACCATTTCAAGTTTTAATGTATCTAGAAACCATCTGCTCCCAAGGTCTCTTTTCCCAAAGCATAATATTTTCGTTTTATCCTGATTTACTGTTAAATGCTTTGAGACACAATAATCATTAAATGCATTAAGCTTTCTTTGAAGCCCTATCTCGGTCTGATCGAAGATCACCAGGTCATCTGCGTACAGTAAACACGTAAGGTGTCGGCCATTCATTTTCGGGCTGGCGCTTCTCTCCACCTCTTGAGCTACAGGTAAGTCTGCTAGGTAAATGGCAAATAGGAGAGGCGCCAACACACAGCCTTGTCTCAGTCCATTTTTAATAGCTATTTTCACTGTCAAGGACCCAGCCCTGTCCTTAATTACCTGCGCCCAATTCCCTCTATGTAACTCTTGAATAATACACAGCAGGCTTTTTGGGATGTTATATTTTCCAGGGTCTCCCATAGACATTGCCGATCCACTATATCAAAAGCGGCCTGGAAGTCCACAAAGCAGCAGAAAAGCTTCCCCACTTGTTTAATTGACTTCCGTGCCACTGCCCATAGTGCGAAGCAACGGTTGATTGTGGAGTGTCCCTCCTTAAAGCCACCCTGTTCTACTGGCACAATCGACTCTTGCTCCACCCAATCTTTTAATCTGTCTAATAGTATTTTAGCAAAGACTTTCTCCCTTATGTCCAGCAGGTTTATCAATCTATAATTTCTTGGGGAATTCATGTCTCCCTTTTTGTGCACTGGTCTGATTATGGAGAAATTAACAACTGCCAAGGAATGGTCTGTCCTGACCTTGCTAGCATTGGTCACTTGGTACATCTCACCAAGTATGATTTGCTCAGGAGCCACAAGATCTTTTGTCATCATTGTGACACTTGCTCCTGTGTCCCTGAATGCCAAGGCCTCTTTTCCATTTATCAAAGGCTGCTGTCTGTATTTGCCCAGATTACTGAGACTGACAAATAGGGAGGCAATATCCATGCCTCCATCACAGATCAGTACAGCCTGAGTAGGAACTCTGGCTAGGCCAGAGTCCACCTCAGATCCCAGGGTTAACCCTACTACACCCTTATTCTGAGTACCACCACTTGGAGCTGAACTAGGGGGAACAGTTGCCTCAGGGGCAATGGTGGCGGGAGTGGAGTCCTTGGACTTGTTACAATCACTTGTCCAATGGATCTTCTGTTTACAGATTTGACACCATGGCTTCTTCTTGCCTTTTCCCTTGTTGGATTGTGACTCCCCACCAGATGCAGATTTTTGGAGCCCTTGAGAAGACTCCTGGTCTTTACCCTTCTCCCCACCCTTATCAGAGTTTTTAGAATCTTGCTTCTTGGAGTCACCACCTTGGTTCCGAACCTTCTGCCTCACCCTGGTTCTGACCCATCTGTCTGCCTTCTGGCCCAATTCTTGGGGAGAGGTCAGATCAGAGTCCATCAGGTACTGATGCAACAACTGATTTTGACAATTATTAAGGATCTGCTCCCTCATAATTTAAATTGTACAATCCTTTAAAATCACACACTTTACTGCCAAGTAACCAGCCTTCCAGAGCCTTAGTAGCACAATCTACAAAGGCAACCCAGTCTTGAGTCTGTGCCTTTTGGGTATCTCTGAACTTAATCCTGTATTGTTCAGTGGTTAAGCCAAGCTCATCAATCAGAGCACTCTTCAAGGCTTTGTAATTATCAGATTGCTCTTCTCTAACAGTGAGGAGTTCGTCTTTACCTTTGTCTACAAAGGAGAGCCACAAGATTTCTGACCACTGCTCCTGAGGGACCCTCTGTACTTTACAGGCCCTCTCCAGTGTATTCATCCATTTGTGGATGTCATCCCCACTCTGGTAGGGAGGGACAATCTTGTTCAGGTTCCTATGGCCATGAGTATGTTCTCTACCTCTTGGGACACTGTTGCTACCACCATGGGGCTCTAGCCCCAACGTTTTGGAAGCTCTCTGAAGCTCCAGGAACTCCCTATCTAAGGCCAATTGCTCTATCTTGATCCTGAGCTTAGCTCTCTCAAACTCAAGCAGTTGGCACTTCTTCTCATAGGAGGACTCCCTTTTATGAGAAGCAGAGGTCCCTACAGAAGTACCAGAATGATTAGATTCCTGAGAAGGAGATCTTGATCTTCTTGGTAAACTGTTAACCCTTCCAGATGGGGTAAAGAGAGGGCCACTGAGGCCTTTTCCCTTACCTTCAGGAAGAATTGGATTGTCCAGTTTAGAATCATGTTGATCCTCCTGGCCAGCATCAGAGTCCAGGTCATAGAGGTTTTCACTTCCTGGCCTTTCCTCTTCTGCTGTCCCACCCAACTTGCCTACCTCATCAGAACCTGGGGTCTTTCTGAGGTCATCTAAAAGCAAAGCCTCTATGAGGCATTGAGTGCGTGGGTTTTTCCCTGTCTTCAGTTTCCTAGATGTACACATGGTCCTCAATTCTTGGAATGGGATATGGTCATACTTAGTTGGCAGAGGCCCACTGGCTTCTGGCCTAGAAGACATACTAGTGTTATGTGGTGTGGCACCTACCTAACCTAGTGGGAGCTACTCAACTCTCTTGAGTTGGAGAAAGGGTGTGCTAGACCCTTGAATTACCCAGCTCTAAGTTCAGTAGAACTTACTTTATTCTAGTCTTGATTTAGATGTACCTAGTACCTTTAGTGGTTTTCAGTTAGTCACCCAATGAGATTATATGGTAAGACAATAGCAAGCTTGAATCCCAACCGTTGCACACCAATGTGAGAAGTTGGCCTGGTATATGCTGTCCACTAGTTAGTGGGCACCTTGCACCAGTCCAAACAACCCTTATTGATGATTAGGTTAAAGACAACCTTTATTGAAAGCTATCCTAGTGGTAGCTATGGAGAGCAGCTTTAAGGCTAAGTCTCGAAGGAATGTAAAGCAGCTTGGTTTACCAGATTATAACCTCCTGAATGACCAAATGAAAGGAGAACCATATAAAATATATGTATTTATTACTAAACACTCTCTACTAACCTCTTTATGAAATTAGAGAACAAGGTACACAATATTAAAGCACTAGAACGACAGTAAATCGCATACTACGCAGTGGGCCCCAGGGGGAGACCAAACAATATACTAAGAAAGTGGTATAACAACCACGACGTGACTAGACACAGTGCCTAGAGCACTTAGAATTGCGGGGACCCCAAGGAACCACCCAAAGTAGTGGCACAGTGGACCCACGAAGGATGGGTGCAGTGTGAGAACACAGACGCGAGCTCCGTACAACTCTATGGGAAAGTCGCGGTTGGAATTTTAAAGATTAAGGACACTTAGGAGAGGACTTCAAGCAAACCCTTTTGAACATGGAAGGTTCTAAGGCCTGCACCCTTGAGAGTACCGAGGTACCCGTGTTACCTATCCCAGAGGAGCCGGGTGCATAGGGGTCAAGTGGTGTCAGAAAAGCTCGCTAATTTTAATGGCATGATGCGAAGAAGTGCTGCTGCCGGGCAGATGAAGTGTCCGTTGTGATCTAAGCCTGGATCGGAGCTGAGAAGAACCTGAAAGCAGAGGGGACAGAGTCTGGGTCACTTCACAGTGACCAGGGGCACGATAGACGAATGCCCACCGATGTCAGGTGTTTCAGGCGAGAAGAGGTGAAGCTTGACTCTGCAACCACAGACCTGAAATGAAAAGAACAATTTAAGTACACTCATACACTCCCACTAGATCTAAAACTGAAGAGACCATGATCACCTAGTACAATCTCTATACCTGTAAAGAAAAAGAATGACACCCGTAGATCAAGACACTTCTCCCAAAAGTCATGGAGGTGAAAGTATTCCTTTCTGCATTTTGGCTGTAATGTGGGAAACCTATAAGAAAAACATTCATAGAGCATTATACATACCACCATCAACAACTGCACAATGATCTCACTAGTTCAAGTTACATTAAAGCGGATGTTCTACCAATAACCGACCCTTTAATGACTCCACTATGCCTCACAGGGATAGAGCCTAGTCCTATACCACTCCTTAGTACCCCTGTTGAAAATAGAGTCATAACAACACAAAACAAAGAAACTTTACTCCGTTGAATGTTATCGTATCAAAATGTGTATAACAAAGTTTATCGTGTCATCCATATCATGGTTATAATCACCATAAACTCCCATTGGTTATATCATAATACATAAACTAAGTAATGTTGCATATAATCCAAATCAATGAAGGTATACCAGAGGACCAAAAGAACAGACAACTGCAATCAGGGCTCGGTAATTCAGCTACCGCTTTGCATGGTTACTCCCAGGTCTATGTTCCACTGTATAGTCCATCCCCTGTAGGGAAATGGACCACCTCAAAGGTTTGGGATTTTCCCCCTTCATCTGTTTTAGCCATAAGAGGGGCTTATGGTCTGTCTGAACAATGAAGTGAGTGCCAAACAAGTATGGCCTCAGCTTCTTCAGAGCCCAAACCACAGCAAAGGCCTCCCTCTCAATAGCTGACCAACGTTTCTCTCTGGGGGTCAGCCTTCTGCTAATATAAGCTACTGGCTGATCCTGACCCTCATCTTTCAATTGTGATAACACATCCCCTACCCCCAACTCAGATGCATCTGTTTGGACAATGAATTGTTTGGAATAGTAAGGACTTTGCAGAATGGGAGTAGCGTGCATGGCCTGTTTCAGGTCATCAAATGCCTTTTGACAGCTAACTGTCCACTGAACTTTCTTGGGCATTCTCTTGGAAGTTAAGTCATTCAAAGGGGTCACTATGGATCCATAACCTTTGACAAACCTCCTATAGTACCCAGTCAGGTCCAAGAAAGCTCTGACCCGAGTCTGGGTGGTTGAAGCAACCCAGTCCATGATGGTCTGGATTTTGCTCTGCAATGGTTGAACCTGGCCTCCACCCACAAGGTGGCCCACGTATTCAGCCTGACTCTGCCCAATCTGGCACTTGGTGGCCTTGATAGTGAGGCCTGCTTTCTGCAGGGCCTCCAAAACATATCTCAGGTGGACCAGGTGATGCTCCCAGGTGGCGCTAAAGACAGCAATATCATCTAGATAAGCTGCACTTTAGGCTTCCAGGCCTGTAAGGACTTTATTCACTAACCTTTGAAAAGTGGCAGGTGCATTCTTCAAACCAAAGGGCATCACCACAAATTTGTTGTGCCCACTAGGGGTAGAAAATGCTGTTTTGGCTTTGCATCCTCAGCTAATCTGATTTGCCAGTAGCCAGCTGTTAGGTCAAATGTGCTCAGAATCTTGGCTGAGGCCAAAGTATCTATAAGCTCGTCGACCCTAGGGATTGGATGGGCATCAGTCCTAGTGACTGCATTGACACCCCTGTAGTCAACACAAAAACTCATCTCTCTCTTACCATTCTGGGTGTGAGGTTTAGGTACTAAGACTACTGGACTAGCCCAAGGGCTATCTGAGGGTTCAATAACTCCCAACATCTTCTGGACTTCAGTCCTGGTGCAATCCCTGACATGGTCAGGTTGCCTGTACATCTTATTTTTAACAGACTGTCCCCTGTGTCCACTTCATGAGTGTACCAGGTAGTCTGACTTGGAGTCACTGAAAACATATGTCTAAACTGATTGAGAACTTTTCTGCAATCAGTGTGCTGCTGGACAGTGAGGCTGGCTCCCAAGGCTACACCATCAACTGAACCATCATCAGGGTTCTGTGCGAGCAGGTCAGGGAGTGGATAACTCTCTTCCTCCTGTCCCTCATCAGTAGCCACGAGCAAGCCCATGTCAGCCCTGTCAACATATGGTTCGAGCCTGTTGACATGGAGCACCCTATGGGGCTACTGGGAGTTCCAAGGTCCACCAGGTAGGTAACCTCTCCCTTTTGCTCAATTATTGTGTGGGGGCCACTCCAATTGTTTTAGAGGGCTGCTGGGGTCACAGGCTCCAACACCCATACTTTCTGCCCTGGCTGGTAAACAGTCAGCACAGCCTTTTGGTCATGCAAGGCCTTTTGCAATGCCTGGCTAGCCTCCAGGTTTTTAGTTGCCTTCTTCATGTACTCAGCCATCCTGGAATGGAGAACAAGTACATAGTCCACGATATCCTGTTTAGGGGGTTTGAGAGGTAACTCCCATCCCTCCTTGACTAGACACAATGGATCCCTAACTGAATGTTCAAACAGTAGTTCAAATGGGCTGTAACCAAGGGCAACAACCTTTACATCGCAACTATTACATCGCACTACACTTACAACGCAGGCATTACAACGGAATATCCTTTACAACGCATGACACTACAACGCATACCATTACAACGCATACCATTACAACACATGACACTACATCGCATGTAACTACAACGCAGGCATTACAACACATACCATTACAATGCATACCATTAGAGTTAGAATAGTAATTTTTAACCCCTACACTATCCAACACTTACCCTACTGTTGCACCCCCTGGAGTTAGAATAGTAATTTTTACCCCTATACTATCCAATACTTACCTTAAATGCAATGTAACAGTATGCGTTGTTATGGTATGCGTTGTAAAGGTAGTATGTGATGTAATGGAATGCGTTGTAAAGGTAGTTTTTTAAAATGCGTTGTAGTGTCATGCGATGTAATGGAATGCGTTGTAGTGGATGTTGCGATGTAAAAAATGCGTTGTAAGTGCATGCGTTGTAAAAGTATGCGTTGTAACGTCATACATCTATAACCAACCCCCTTCTGAGGAACCTCTCTGTAGGCAAAGACAAGAAGACAGGGCAAAAGTATGTCCCCTCTGTGCCCAAGCTTTTCTGGGAGACCTTTAATCATGCCCTTGAGGGATTTTTTGAACCTTTCAACTAACCCAAGGCATTGTGGGTGATAAGGGGTGGTAGATTTGTAATTTACTTTACACTCCTTCCACATAGCAGTCAAGTAACTTAGACATGAAGTTTGCATCTCTGTCTGATACTACCTCCTTAGGAAAACCCACCCTAGAAAAGATTCCCAGGAGGTCCCTTGCCACCACAGGTGCTGTGGTAGTTCTAAGGGGAATTGCCTCTGGATACCTAGTGGCATGGTCCACCACCACCAGAATAAATCTGTGCCCAGATGCAGTTTGAGGATCCATGGGACAAACTATATCAATCGCAACCCTCTCAAAGGGAACCCCCACCACAGGTAGTGGGATCAGGGGGGCCTTTGTCGTACCACCTGCCTTACCAGTGGTTTGACAGGTGACACAGGGGCAACAAAACTCCTTGGTGTTTTCAGACATGTGAGGCCAATGAAAGTGAGGGACAATTCTGTCCCAAGACTTGTTTTGGCCTAGGTGACCTGCTAAAGGAATGTCATGTGCTAGTGTCAATAGGAAGCCCCTAAACTTCAGAGGTATAACCAACCTCCTGGTGGCAGAAGGCTTAGGGTCTCTACTCTGAGTAAAGGAGTCCATCATCCCAGTAGATCCTATGGGACCCACTAGCACTCCCAGCGGCCTCAGGATTTTTCCAGGATCCAGGGCCTGTTCAGTGGATGACATTTTTGCCTGTGACCTAGTCATAAAAAACACATCTGCAGGGATTACCAACATTTCTGCATGAGTCCTGAGCTCCACTTCAGCCCAAGCTGAAGTTTCTAAATCATTGCCCAACAAGCATTCAACAGGGAGGTCTGCACTTACCACAACCTTCTTAGGGCCAGTTACCCCTCCCCGGGTGAAATTAACAACTCAAGTAAAGTCAAAAGCCACGTTTATTTAGATCATTGGTCTCTAAACAGTATAAAAAGAAAAAAATATAAAACATACTTTATAAATAATTTAAAAATCATCATAATACCATCACTGTTTCCAGTCAATTGATGCCTTGTATTTACATAAAAACGCAACACTATCTCATACAATTGGGTTTCATAGAAAGTTATTACATAGTATGAATATTTCCAGTACCTTCCCAAGGTTAAAATAAAATTTTTATTCCAGCCTATAAATCAAAACCTCCGCTGATAAAAGTCATGCTTTACTTTGCGGCTAGATCAATTCATAGCTTAATTCAGAGTAATTTTCCCCAAAGCATCTTTTTACCGCATGCATATATCTAGCAATAGCAACATCAAGGTTAGGCATACCGGTAAGGAGCTCTATAGCTTGGGCCCGTGTTTTAATACCATACTTTAAAAATATAGGCCTCAGCCAGAGTTTCCGCTGTGTTAAGACAGTCCTGCAGTCAACCAATATTTGTGGAGTATCACATTTATTTCCTAGCATACATCTGCAGTTGCCATTGGGCTGCATCATTACTGACCATATTTTCTCATTTATTCTCCAAGGATTGATCCCAATTCTTAGTCTTAAAATTTCGCACCTGAACCAGTAATTAGGTAGCGTATCAAGGTACAGGTACCATGCTTCATTCTGCCATGTTTTGCTCATAAAATGTACTGATTTCTTCTTATTCAGATACTCTACATCAACCCTCCTAGGTGCTACCTGCCCATGGGTCCTTAGTGTCCTTTTATTTGTTTCTACGTGCAGTGAATTTGGGCAGATATTCAAATTCAGATTTTCACACACCTTGTACAATTGCCTTCTTATCTCCTTGGCCCATTTCAAGCTACTAAGTTGGATTTCATTTCTGCACCATTGGGAAAACTATAGTACATCCCCTGGATCCTGACATTTCCAAAATCTTATCAGTGCCATTTGAACTCGTATGCCCCATGATATTGTACCTAGCTCAGTTCTAATCGCCTGGATCATTGCTGCTCCTGGAAGGGACAATAATGTTTTTAGGCACTTCCCTTCTTCAAGCTCCCACCCTCGTTTACCACTTAAATACAGCACTTCTGCGCCATACAAGACTTGGGGGGGATGTGGAGGGTTTGTGTATCATCGCACTAAATGCCATCTCCCCATAGTCCCAGTTGAATTTTTTCAAACCATATACCGATGTGAGGGCCTTAGCTTTCTGGGCTGCTATGTGTGTATGACACTTTAAAGTACCATCGAACCAGACTCCTAGATACTTATATTCCCTCACCATTTCAAGTTTTAATGTATCTAGAAACAATCTGCTCCCAAGGTCTCTTTTCCCAAAGCATAATATTTTCGTTTTATCCTGATTTACTGTTAAATGCTTTGAGACACAATAATCATTAAATGCATTAAGCTTTCTTTGAAGCCCTATCTCGGTCTGATCGAAGATCACCAGGTCATCTGCGTACAGTAAGCACGTAAGGTGTCGGCCATTCATTTTCGGGCTGGCGCTTCTCTCCACCTCTTGAGCTACAGGTAAGTCTGCTAGGTAAATGGCAAATAGGAGAGGCGCCAACACACAGCCTTGTCTCAGTCCATTTTCAATAGCTATTTTCGCTGTCAAGGACCCAGCCCTGTCCTTAATTACCTGCGCCCAATTCCCTCTATGTAACTCTTGAATAATACACAGCAGGCTTTTTGGGATGTTATATTTTCCAGGGTCTCCCATAGACATTGCCGATCCACTATATCAAAAGCGGCCTGGAAGTCCACAAAGCAGCAGAAAAGCTTCCCCACTTGTTCAATTGACTTCCGTGCCACTGCCCATAGTGCGAAGCAACGGTTGATTGTGGAGTGTCCCTCCTTAAAGCCACCCTGTTCTACTGGCACAATCGACTCTTGCTCCACCCAATCTTTTAATCTGTCTAATAGTATTTTAGCAAAGACTTTCTCCCTTATGTCCAGCAGGTTTATCAATCTATAATTTCTTGGGGAATTCATGTCTCCCTTTTTGTGCACTGGTCTGATTATGGAGAAATTAACAACTGCCAAGGAATGGTCTGTCCTGACCTTCCTAGCATTGGTCACTTGGTACATCTCACCAAGTATGATTTGCTCAGGAGCCACAAGATCTTTTGTCATCATTGTGACACTTGCTCCTGTGTCCCTGAATGCCAAGGCCTCTTTTCCATTTATCAACGGCTGCTGTCTGTATTTGCCCAGATTACTGAGACTGACAAATAGGGAGGCAATATCCATGCCTCCATCACAGATCAGTACAGCCTGAGTAGGAACTCTGGCTAGGCCAGAGTCCACCTCAGATCCCAGGGTTAACCCTACTACACCCTTATTCTGAGTACCACCACTTGGAGCTGAACTAGGGGGAACAGTTGCCTCAGGGGCAATGGTGGCTGGAGTGGAGTCCTTGGACTTGTTACAATCACTTGTCCAATGGATCTTCTGTTTACAGATTTGACACCATGGCTTCTTCTTGCCTTTTCCCTTGTTGGATTGTGACTCCCCACCAGATGCAGATTTTTGGAGCCCTTGAGAATACTCCTGGTCTTTACCCTTCTCCCCACCCTTATCAGAGTTTTTAGAATCTTGCTTCTTGGAGTCACCACCTTGGTTCCGAACCTTCTGCCTCACCCTGGTTCTGACCCATCTGTCTGCCTTCTGGCCCAATTCTTGGGGAGAGGTCAGATCAGAGTCCATCAGGTACTGATGCAAGAACTGATTTTGACAATTATTAAGGATCTGCTCCCTCATAATTTAAATTGTACAATCCTTTAAAATCACACACTTTACTGCCAAGTAACCAGCCTTCCAGAGCCTTAGTAGCACAATCTACAAAGGCAACCCAGTCTTGAGTCTGTGCCTTTTGGGTATCTCTGAACTTAATCCTGTATTGTTCAGTGGTTAAGCCAAGCTCATCAATCAGAGCACTCTTCAAGGCTTTGTAATTATCAGATTGTTCTTCTCTAACAGTGAGGAGTTCGTCTTTACCTTTGTCTACAAAGGAGAGCCACAAGATTTCTGACCACTGCTCCTGAGGGACCCTCTGTACTTTACAGGCCCTCTCCAGTGTATTCATCCATTTGTGGATGTCATCCCCACTCTGGTAGGGAGGGACAATCTTGTTCAGGTTCCTATGGCCATGAGTATGTTCTCTACCTCTGGGGACACTGTTACTACCACCATGGGGCTCTAGCCCCAACGTTTTGGAAGCTCTCTGAAGCTCCAGGAATTCCCTATCTAAGGCCAATTGCTCTATCTTGATCCTGAGTTTAGGTCTCTCAAACTCAAGCAGTTGGCACTTCTTCTCATAGGAGGACTCCCTTTTATGAGAAGCAGAGGTCCCTACAGAAGTACCAGAATGATTAGATTCCTGAGAAGGAGATCTTGATCTTCTTGGTAAACTGTTAACCCTTCCAGATGGGGTAAAGAGAGGGCCACTGAGGCCTTTTCCCTTACCTTCAGGAAGAATTGGATTGTCCAGTTTAGAATTATTTTGATCCTCCTGGCCAGCATCAGAGTCCAGGTCATAGAGGTTTTCACTTCCTGGCCTTTCCTCTTCTGCTGTCCCACCCAACTTGCCTGCCTCATCAGAACCTGGGGTCTTTCTGAGGTCATCTAAAAGCAAAGCCTCTATGAGGCATTGAGTGCGTGGGTTTTTCCCTGTCTTCAGTTTCCTAGATGTACACATGGTCCTCAATTCTTGGAATGGGATATGGTCATACTTAGTTGGCAGAGGCCCACTGGCTTCTGGCCTAGAAGACATACTAGTGTTATGTTGTGTGGCACCTACCTAACCTAGTGGGAGCTACTCAACTCTCTTGAGTTGGAGAAAGGGTGTGCTAGACCCTTGACTTACCCAGCTCTAAGTTCAGTAGAACTTACTTTATTCTACTCTTGATTTAGATGTACCTAGTACCTTCAGTGGTTTTCAGTTAGTCACCCAATGAGATTATATGGTAAGACAATAGCAAGCTTGAATCCCAACCGTTGCACACCAATGTGAGAAGTTGGCCTGGTATATGCTGTCCACTAGTTAGTGGGCACCTTGCACCAGTCCAAACAACCCTTATTGATGATTAGGTTAAAGACAACCTTTATTGAAAGCTATCCTAGTGGTAGCTATGAAGAGCAGCTTTAAGGCTAAGTCTTGAAGGAATGTAAAGCAGCTTGGTTTACCAGATTATAACCTCCTGAATGACCAAATGAAAGGAGAACCATATAAAATATATGTATTTATTACTAAACACTCTCTACTAACCTCTTTATGAAATTAGAAAACAAGGTACACAATATTAAAGCACTAGAACGACAGTAAATCGCATACTACACAGTGGGCCCCAGGGGGAGACCAAACAATATACTAAGAAAGTGGTATAACAACCACGACGTGACTAGACACAGTGCCTAGAGCACTTAGAATTGCTGGGACCCCAAGGAACCACCCAAAGTAGTGGCACAGGGGACCCACGAAGGACGGGTGCAGTGTGAGAACACAGACGCGAGCTCTGTACAACTCTATGGGAAAGTCGCGGTTGGAATTTTAAAGATTAAGGACACTTAGGAGAGGACTTCAAGCAAACCCTTTGGAACATGGAAGGTTCTAAGGCCTGCACCCTTGAGAGTACCGAGGTACCCGTGTTACCTATCCCAGAGGAGCCGGGTGCATAGGGGTCATGTGGTGTCAGAAAAGCTCGTTAATTTTAATGGCATGATGCGAAGAAATGCTGCTGCCGGGCAGATGAAGTGTCCGTTGTGATCTAAGCCTGGATTGGAGCTGAGCAGAACCTGAAAGCAGAGGGGACAGAGTCTGGGTCACTTCACAGTGACCAGGGGCACGATAGACGAATGCCTACCGATGTCAGGTGTTTCAGGCGAGAAGAGGTGAAGCTTGACTCTGCAACCACAGGGACCAGGAGATGTCGATGATGACCAAAGTCAGGAAGTGAGCTGTCCCACAAAGGATGTGGAGTACTGGGGGGGGTCAGTGTCCAGATTGAACACAAACAAGCCTTGGCAACTGCAACCCACAAGATCAGAGGAAAGATGCTTCAGTGAGGACCAGCAAGGTCCTGGGGACTCTCCAAGCTATGGAGAGTCAGGGCACGTCTGGAGCAACCAGGAAAGCCCACAGAAAGTCAGTTACCTTCACAGGGACCCACAGGTGGACGGACCAGGGATCGCGAAGGGACCTCGAGCTGAATCACAAAATACAAGCCCACGGAACACTCGTGGAGTATAGGCCGGAAATCTTCAGTGGAAATACTGCTCGGGGTCAGGACTACAAGTAGGCAAAAGCACAGCCTCAGGGGTCACCAAAAAGCATATGCTGCTGCAAATGTACGCGGTGCACAGGGGTTCGGGTTGCACAGTCCCCACAAGGGATACCGGCCTCAGAATTGCTGAGAGCACAGATCAACCTCAGAGACCTCAGGAACCCACCTCCTGTGTTGCAGAAATCTTCGGATTCCTCAGGAGCTTCGGAGATGCAAACTGGCCAGATGTGTTTCAGGTGCCTGCCTTGCAGGGGAGTTACTCCTTTACTCCAAGGGAGATTCTTCAGTCATCCAGCATTGTGCAGATCGTCAAAATACTTGGTTTCTGTAGCAGAGTTTAGTCCAGGTAAAATCTAAAGTCCTGTAGTCCGGGGTTCCTACTTTATACCCAAGGAAGGGGGTGGGACAAACTCTGGGGACCCACCTATGGTAGGGTCAGGACAGAGGGGTGGCGACACCCATGTCCTTTGCAAATGGCTCCTGCAACCGGTTTGAGCTGGACTATGCACAGGGACACCAAATGTGCCGCCAGTATAGACATCAAAGCACTCAGAGTGCACCCATCCAGCCCCAATACACTAAAGCCTGTCTGGGAGGTGGTCCCACCTCCCTGTGACAAGAAACCAATTGTCCAGCCTTCCCCTGCCGGAGTTTCATCCAGCAGCAGGAGGGCAGACTCGTGTCTGTGGCTGGCAGCATCCATTTTGTGATGCCAGGGTCAAGAAAGCTGGTACCGGGTGTATTTCTCCCTCTAGGAGGGTGGAATCATATCTCCCACACCAGTTACTGGTGTGGAAGTATGATTACAAGGTGTTTGACACCAAACACAACATGTTTCCGTGCAGCCATTTTAAAGTTAGCATTTACCGCGAGGTTATAATGCACTTAAGTATATATGGTTGGCTGCATCACAAACAACCCCGGAATATAGGTTCCGAAGGCTGCAGAGGGGCTCTGCTCATGCAGGTGCACACTCACATAAAACCCAACACCCTGCCTTCAGGATTGATAAGGCCTGCCATAGGGGCGACTGATAGGTTTATATGTGCAGTGATATGGAATAGATATAGTGAACCTATATCTAAGTAAGGGGTGCATGCACCACCTTACACAGGCTGCTGTAGCAGACCTATGGTGTCATTTTGAATGGTCTCCCAGGGGTGGCATAATACATGCTGCAGCCAATGAGAGGCCTTTGGGGTACCTATGCCCTGGGTACATAGTATACCATATAATAGGGACTCATAAGGGTACCCCAGAATCCAATCTGGAGTGTACCTAAAGTATATGCAATCAATTTAGAGGAGAAAGCAGCTAGGCTGGGGTCCTGGATAGCAGGATCCCAGCCAGACTAAGTCAAACAGTGAAACAGCGGCAAAAAGTGGGGGTAACTATAAGAAGCAGATCCTACTCTCCTACATAGGTTATTTGGGTGCATTGGGCCCTTGGGTACATTGGGCTCTTGCAATAGCCCCCAGTTCAATTATTGTTTTTTAATCCTGTCAAGAAAACCCCCACATTAAAGCTCAGTTTGGTACCCCCTAGACATCACTCCCAGTAAGGTAATCTGGGGGTCTAAAAGGAGGAGCCCCCGAATGATTCCAAACAGCATTTCATGTCTCTGCTTCCAGTATTTGTGGATCTAGAGGCAATCCCACATGGTGTCGTAAAAAGTTGCTCCAGTAACCACAATACACCTGAGGTGGTTTGGGGCTGTGCACATTTTCCACAGCAATTTTGGCTTGTAGTATATCCTATGAAAGTAGTTAAACTGTGTTGGGGCGTAAAATACCCTTGCATGGTGATGGACAAGAACCCCTGCTCTGAATGCCCCAACTGCAATGATATCTGGATTCCTGGTACTGATTTATGTTGTACAGCGAGAACAAGTATCTTACATGTGTGTCATGACATAGGCCTGCCTCACGGATGGCAGTCTTTTTGGACCAAGAGGGTTACCCAAAGTGCTGTAGTCATAGTGGTGAAAGGCTACTACTTTTGCTAGGAGCTAAGCAACAAGACTGTGGTGGTGGCAGCAAACAGTTCAGTGATCAGTAAAAGTGAACCGGCGTTTTTACCTGGGTCACTGGAGTGAGGCCTACAGACACACTCATATAAAAGTAAAGTTCTGCTGCTGTGTGCTTAACTCGCGCTTGGCCTACATCAGCATTAGTGTGCATGTGTTCCTGTGAATGGTACAATACATGGAAGATTTAGTTCTGAGGGATACGTTGTGCTATATGTATGTGCCGGTTGTATGTGTGCTTGTGAATAGTACAATACATGGATGATTCTGGGTTCCATTTTGGGGTAACTGAAGGAGCATGAGGCAGAGGAATGCCCCCAAGACAGATTTGCAGATTGCTGTGAGGTGGGTGGAACACACTGTAGGAAGAGAGAACCAGCTCTTCAGTATACTTCAAAGGGTGCTCTTTGATTCAGAGGGAGGTCAATGGGAAGGGGCATGGCCACATTTCAGGAAGGAGATGGGGCTGATTAGAGAATCATAAAAAGGAGGGCTGAGGCCCTGGGGTAATTTTTTGATACACATATCACTGTGGCCCACATCCAGATGTGTACCTCTTGTCTCTCCCATGGCTTGTGTAGTGGGACTACCCGATTGTGATTCCCTTTTGCTGCTAAAGACTGCTTTCTAGAGGAAGGGCAGAGGAGAGGGCACTTCAAAAGGAAACAGACCCCCCCCCCCCAAATAAACTTCAAGGACTCAGAATCTAAATCACATTTGGGGTCTGTAAATAAAGTATAAGGGGAGCTCGAGTCCCACAGAATTGTCAAGCTGTGTGTGGAGGAGAAGCTCTGCAAGACTTCTGTCTATGATCAGGGCTGGAGGCCAAGGCCTACCAGTCTCCCAGCTGGTGAAGGGAAATCAACTGGGGAATCCCGGACCACCTAGCCCGGAAGTACCAGTGCCTGTCTGCTTGCCAAAACCAGTGTGCCCGTGGGACGTGGAGTACCAGTGCCTGCCTGCTTGCGAAGACCAGTGTGCCGTGTGAGGAAGAGGAGAGCCCTGGAGGGAGCCTGTGCAGGGCTGCATGTGCAATACTCACTGGAGACAGCTGTTGCAACCTCCATGCACGTGAGGGGGTGCTCTCTGAGACTCCAGTCATGCAAGTTCTGCTGATGCTGTTAAGCCTGATTAACTAACTAGAAGAACTTGAATGCCAAACATCCCTTCAGGCTGTAACAATTTTGTCTATAATTGAATTCGGAGTGGGACTCCTGAGACTTGGACTTCTAGTGAGGCTTGACCTGAATGTCGCCTATAGTGAAGGGGAAGTAATCACTACAATTAGCTTGATGGAAGTGGGATAATGGGACCCCCTATTAAACAGTAGAGCCCTGACCTCAGGGGACTGGATGTATTGTTTGTGAATGTCGTATTTTACTTTGTGGTCATAAATAAACACTTCTTTTTTCATAAAAGCAAGTATTTGACTGGCTAATCAATTATTTATTGCTGTTACTAAACGTATTTTGAGTTGTGAGCCTTTGTTTACACCCCCCCATGTGTCTAACCCCTACCTCCACCCCAAGAAGGTTTGCACTGCTTGTCCCGCACTACTACCGAGAGTCAAGTGCAGAAAGGATACTTGCCCAGGTGGCTCATGATCTATAGGGTGCCAGGTCCCAGGACAAAAGGGAGGAAAAGGCCTCAGACCCCCGGGTTGGGCCCAGTATCTCCCGCTTGCCTGATGGCCCTCTGAACAGGGTTCTGACAGACTGGTTTAGTCTGACTCTCAACGAGATGGTGTAGGAGGCTGGCTAATTATATGGTGCACACTTATTTAAGCGAAGCACCTTCCACTAATCCAGACAACCCTTATGGTGATTTTAGTGGTCTTAGACAACCTTAGAAAGCTCTCTAAGAGGTAGCTGTGGAGAGAAGCCTTCAGGCTAATGCAGAAGGAGTGTTACACAGCTTGTTTTACCAGCTCTAATCATGTAGTGTAGGTTAAACAATAAAGAACCACACAGTGTGGTTATAAAAATATGCCTATTCATTACACAACACTCACTCACACATCGGTATATCTCCTACCTGGAGATATAAACATAAATCCACAACAATACTTCAATTTTAAGAGTTGAGTAAGCACAACACAGTGGTCTCCAGGGGGAGACCAAACCATATATTGAAAAGGTGTAATGCGAACTACGACCCAAGTCGGGACTTGAACCAGGAGACTCAGAAGAGCTGGGGACACAAAGAGCCACCCAAAGTAAGTGCCCAGGAACCCCACGGAGGTTGTGTGCAGAGTAGAAACACAGCTACGTACGCAATAGAAGTCAATGGGAAAGTTGCAGTTGCAGTGTTATGAGCCCCAGTGTACCCCAATATAGGCCTAGGTTGTTGCACAACCTTTTACCTACGTTTGTCCTACCTTGCTCTACATAACGGTTCTGGCACTGACCTTTTACCTAGGTAAGTGCTGAATAAATGTAATGTGATTTTCTCCGAAAAACTAGCCTCATTTATTATGCATGAGGATTCTTAGTATCACAGCAGGATTACCATCTTCTGCATAATAACTCTGTATAAGGGTCATCACTATCGTCATCCTTGGCCGACATGCCCACAGTACAATTACACAAACCAGATGAGAAGCTTCCATGCTGACATTAGACGCGGAGGTCCCTACATGCAGACACTCTAGTACACAGTGGACTGACATCCCTCGCGGGATGTCCAACTCAAGACCAAGATGGGGGTCCTTCGTTCTCTCACCTCAGGTAATGGGGCTAGCTCTTTCCTAGTGGAATTCTTGGCTCTACACCTACACACATGCTAGGTACACCCAGGTACATCTAGTTAGGGTTTCATCGTAGGAGTACGCATTATTATTGCCATGCATCTATATGCCTGCATATATTCACTGTTTTAGCACTATGGTTGAATTCTACCTTCTATTTACTCTTTTGGTGCTTATAATCGTCTATCTGTTTCTGTCTAATGGTTTTTGCAGCACACATACTTTATACTAGAATGATGCTGGTTCAATAAATGCTCATTGAAAACGCCCCCATTGTTTATTCTGTATATCTCTTTCAGAGCAAGTGAGCACGAGTGACTGGGGAGAAAAGTACTGTACTGTTTCTACAATCCCTGAGGGGTCAGAGTTTCACACTGTGAGCTAGCTGGTCCACAGACTAACATTTCTTTCAGGCGTGTCTGGAATCAGTTAGTTTATGTTGACTAAACACGCACATCCTATATTGATTTGTAGGAACTACACGACATGGCACCCAATGTGGGGCCCGATTGCACAATAAAGCACAAGTTACTTTGGGACCAACTAGCAGAGCTGAAGAAAGGCTTGCCGCAGGCCCATGTGATTCATACGCTGAGTCATCAATGTGTTGGCGTGCACGTTGAAGGGAATTAATTTGCTGATGAAGCCGCCAAGGCGACAGTGCGAACTGCTGCCGTTGCTGCAATCACTCGTTCTAACATGAGGATAGACGGACAGATAATGGTTGCAGTCATCGCTTTGCTTAAAAACAGCTCAGCCTTGCCAAAAGGTTTTCCACTCAAGAACTCCTACAAGTTACATACACAAAATATTTGGTATGGTCAAATTCCAGGAGTGGGGTATAGAGTAATACCAAAGGTGGATCGCAGATAAGGTTTAATACTAGCTGCACACAGGGGTCTGGGTTCAGCGCATGCAGGTATTACTGCAACAGTTTAATTATTGAAACAACGTTATTGGTAGCCAGGTCAAGTGCGACATCTGTCAGCAGATGAAGGGTTCCACCGTAGCACGTCCACCACAGACACGTTTACTGATATCGGACAGACCTCTCGCATGTGTCTATTAGGGCCACTGCGGCCCCCTGCAATCTGACGGGGCTTACAAGTACATCTTAGTGGCAGAAAATCAATGCTCTAGATTTCTGTGGGTTTGGCCTCAGCGCTTGGCTGATGCCTGAACTGTTTTAAAAGATTTGCAAGTCTTCATAGGGACATTCGCAATTGGCACATTACATTCTGACCCTGGCCCTGCATTTAGCTCACGGGTACAAAGCAGCCATGGGAAGTTTGTGTGTGGTCTTGCAGTACTCCTCTCTGTATCATCCCGAGGGAAATTCGAGTGTGGAGAGGAAAAACCAGGACTTAAAGCAATCCTTAACAGCAAGGGTATTAGGCTCGGGTGGCAGTTGTTGTCAAGCACCTATATGGGGTCTAGAGGGCAATTAATAATATGTCAAGAAGTTCCCTAGGAGGCCGTACTCCACATGAGGTCCTGTTTGGGATGAGAATGTGGGTACCCAACCTCAATCGTGACAGCACATTGGCGTATGACAAAGCATTTGACATCAATGATCGTTTGGCTGTTTTACAGGAACTCAATGAATTCCAGGCATTACAAAGCAACGTCCAAGTAAAACGCACCACCACTGGGGAAGTGAAAGCTGTTTCAGCAAAAGCTGACTGGGTTCTAAAGATCGGGGACCTAGTCAGGGAAAAGATTGTGGACAAGAAAGAATTTGGGCCATCTTACAGGGCGCCTGTACCTGTCCTGGCTGTCGAAGGAACAAGAACAGTACTTCTTCCACCTCGTGCGGGAAAGAATGAAAAGAGATTCATCTCCATTGATTTGCTCAAACCACTCTATGTGGCTGATACTGAATAGCAGGCAGCATGGGCTCCTGGGTAGCAGCTGATCTCCTCTCGCTACCATACAGGAAGTTCAGACAGAAAAACTAATAACGTTAGAAGATTCTACTCAATGAAGTAATGAAGTTGCCAACAATGGAATGGAACCCTTACCAGTTGAATTTGAACAACAACAAAATACAAATAAAACACAGATCTAAATTCGACCTAATAACAATATCTATGTAAATATGTCTCACAAGGAGTCATCAGCCAGTTCAACAAAACCTGCTGAGCTACCAAAGATAGATGGAACAGCGTCTGGCTACTTATTCGATTTTGATACCTTCTCACTTGATCTGAATGGATGCGAGTCACCGCCAGCTTCTGTTTTGCGCAAAGAAAAAAATATAATATCTACCTTTGGCTGAAAAAGACTTACTTTGTTTCTCCCTGGCTACAGCTCTGGATTGCAATTGGTCTACTGTTCATAGCCCTCTGGATAGGTGTAGTGACTGTCTTTTTCCTGCTCCTGAATGGACATTATCTCCCAGTAAGCTCCGCAGTCCAACACGTGAACTTGGTCCTGAAACCATATACATTATCTCATCGTGAACGAAGTGACCTGTCTTTTGTGAACATTACAGCAGTTCCAATTCCTGAAGGAATAGTTTGGGATAGGGTTTCATAAGATGTATTTGGTCTCACTGAACTTTTGAAAATACGACATATATTTAAAATGTCTTTAAATGATATAATCACCTCCAGTACATTCTCTGATGATTGGGACTTTGAAACTGTGAATAGTATGCTGTCCGATTTAGAACAATCTGCTGCATTCTTTATAAAAGAATTGCATGATGATATATCTAATTTTGAAACTGTGTATTGTTATCAACATTATGGCCCTCATTTCTTGCACAAAATTAGTATCCCACTTAATGTTTTTACATGAATGGGAACATTGCCCAATCCCACATATAGGTTGTTCACAAACATTTGCACACAAGTTTGCTTATTTTTATGGGTTCAACACTTCAGACCGACCTCAAATTATTATAAGTTTACACCTGAAAAGAAAAATATGCTCACCAACATGAAACAGATTTTCTCTGCTTTCTTCATTTCCCAGCTGTCTTTATAGGGTTTTGACTTTTGGAAGGATATCATAGACACAAAATCTGTCTGGGGATCTAAAGATTGGCAAGTTCAGGGAACAGAGGCATTATTTAGAGCGTGTCTCATACCACAGCAGATTATCTTCCTGAACAACACGGTGCAACAGACTTCTTGTCTTGGTCTAGCTAAGATCAAGGACTTGAACACACCTCAGATTCCCTCACTTACACACTTTGAAGGGTGGCAAAACTTTACACAGCATAATGAAGATACGCTGGATGACATATTACACAAGGATTCTTACAATTCCTCAAAGCCTAATTGGAAGGGATGGTTAGTTTGATCTATCAACACAAATGGATGTCAATCAAAATTCAAGGGTACCACCGAAGGCCGGACCAACCCTATGTACAACTAGATATCCTGCAGTGTTGGGAAGTTATGCCTAGATTGGCTGTCCCAGATGAAACAACACTTTGCCAGTGTCAACATTTCAATTTTAATATTGTCTACAGTACAATCAAGTAGGCAGGTATGAAGCGTTGGGTAGGAAATACATCCATGAATCTTGGGAATTACCTTACAGATTTAGATGCAGAAATGTGGTCACTGAAGTCTCTCAGCGGTTCAGACAGAGAATTTGTTCAGTGGGTCTCTAATTTGTTAGGATGTTATGCTTCACGGAGCTTGCAATGCTTCGGTTGCAAACCTATCTTGTCACTTGAAAGGATCCCCAGCTGCTGTGATTCATCCGATGTTCAAAGTACTCTCTAATGGGAGTTATTTGAATGATCAAGATTGTTGTGGGATTCTGCCGGGCATCGCATATCTGGCCACAGTAAGTTCCAGGGTTACTTGTTGTATGCAAGTATTGTTTCCACCGACCCACACAATCAGAGAGGCTCCGCTATGGCATTTAATGTTTCCCTTATATGGTTTGATTCTCTCAGCAGAATGAAAGCCATACTTTTACAGAAGGAGGTGGCCTTCACCTCAGCCCGAGTGACTTTTGATCTCCAAGTTGCAAGGTGTTCAGCTGAGATACAGGCACTAGTCTGAACTAACTTCCTGCTCCATTTCGGGGAAAAGGTACATTGCATCTTTAACATGTCCAATACAAGTGGGATAGTACACCTATTTAAGAACATAGGAACTAGGCTATTAAACACCTTTCAGACGATTTTATTCCATCTTTGATACACTATTTTGGGAAGTGTTCTTGGAGGGCCTCCGCTGGTCCTACTACTTGTAGTGGCTATCCTGGTTTTAATTTTCCTTCCACGCAATGGACATCCCAAGTTCCAAAGAGATAGAAAAGGCACTCCTGTAGTGACGTTGCCGTGAACGCATGGTACTCCATCTGGGCACACCTCGGCTTTGGGAGCTAAGCGAGCATTGGTTTCTGTTGTTCACATCAGTCTGGGTCGACTGCATCTTGCCTGTACTATGCTGCCTATTCTGCGGATACAAATGCGTGTTGGACATCTGTCTAACACTTCCATCAGTTGCGCCTCCGGATGTGGGTATACTACTGGACCCATTAAAGGCCCATGTAGTGCAGTGTCCTCAGCGTATTCCAATTTGTATGTCGGCATTCTTAGAGCCACTGTGGGATACTTCAGCTCCTGTCGGAATGGACACAGGCTCAGTACCAGGCTTACAGGCATCAAGTGCTGTTTTTACTTTTTCATAGTTTTTAACACCTACCATGTTCTCAGATGTTTTAATACTCATATTTTAGTAATGTCTTTTTTGATTTTTAAACAGACATATTTTAGTATTTGTTAATTTGTCATCCAGTTAGATGAGGAGTGGGTGTTATGAGCTCCAATTTACCCAATATAGTCTTAGGTAGTTGCACAACCTTTTACCTACATTTGTCCTACCTTGCTCTACATAACAGTTCCGGCGCTGACCTTTTACCAAGTTAAGTGCCCAATAAATGTGTTTTTTTCCCGAAAAACTAGCCTCATTTATTATGCATGATGATTCTTAGTATCACAGCAGGATTACAATCTTCTGCATAATAACTCTGTATAAGGGTCATCACTATCATCATCCTTGGCAGACATTCCCACAGTACAATAACACATCTATGGAAAGCCCCCGAGAGTACTTCTTGGGTATATAAAGATCACCTCTTCACTGGGCAAACCAGAAGAGAAGCTTCCATGCTGACATGCTAACACGAGATGGTGAGGTCCCTGCACGCAGACATTCCAGCACACAGTGGTCTGACATCCCTCGTGGGGTGTCCAACTAAAGACCAAGACGGGGTCCTTCATTCTTTCACCACAGGTAATGGGGCTAGCACTTTCCTAGGGGGATTCTTGGCTCTACACCTACATACATGCTAGGTACACCCAGGTACATCTAGTTAGGGTTTCATCGTAGGAGTAGGCATTATTATTGTCATGTATCTATATGCCTGCATATATTCACTGTTTTAGGCACTATGGTAGAATTCTACCTTCTATTTACTCTATTGGTGCTTATAATCGACTTTATCTGTTTCTGTCTAATAGTTTTTGCAGCACACATTTTATACTAGAATGACACTGGTTCAATAAATGCTTATTGAAAACGTCCCCATCGTTTATTCTGTATATCTCTCTCGGAGCAAGTGACTGAACGAAAAGTACTGTACTGTTTACACGATCCCTGAGGGGTCAGGGCTGTCATGTTAAATAGTTTCTGTAACTATTTGTTCCCTGGTAAGCGAGGCTCATAGTGGCACTGTGAGCTAGCTGGTCCACAGAGTAACATATCCTTCGGGGGTGCCTGCAATCAGCCTGGACAGCAATCCCTTAGTTTATCTTGTCTAAACGCGCAGATCCTCTATAGATATGTAGGAAATCTACACAACAGCAGTTTAGAAAAAGAATCCTTCCCAGTGGATCCTGAAGAAACTCCATGGAAGACAGAAGGTTGGAGAGTCACCCCACTCGAGTATACCCCAGGAACCAGGATACCTACACCAGGGAAGCCGGGTGCATAGGTGCGATGCGACATCCGTAAACGGCCGTAGACCACAATGGAGGACTGGAGAAGACTGCGCTAGAGTCTGGTGAAATCCAAGGGTGGATTTATTTTTTTTTAAATATTTTTTATAGAAACCAACAGAGATCCGCATGTAAACATTTCAGTACAGTTATTTCAATACATTTCGCGATATTCGGCTACACCACCACATTCATTATTATTACATATCATCCTCCGAGTCATTGTCCTCTTCAGGGGGGGTACATATCTCTCCTCTATACATATTCCACTTACCCCATATTCTACTCCATTTTTAGGGGCATTTCCTATTAACAAATGTGGCCTTCTCCGCCACCATAGCAGCATCCGTATCATTACTCCATTGCTCCGCAGCTGGTATATTCCCGGCCCCCCACTTTCGTGCAATGTTCCTCTTGGCTATCATCAACCCTGTCGTTGCATCGTGTCGTTCGGCGTGTGTAAGGTCCGTAGGCCCCCATACATTTAAAAGTTAACACTTGGGCTCCATTGGGACTTGTTTCCCTGTTACCTCTACAATGATCTCCAGCACTGTCTCCCAGTACGGTCTCAGTTTTGGACAGTTTCACAATGTGTGATAGAAGGTGCCCATGTCCCCGCACTGCCGCAGACAACTCGTGTCAGTGGATCTTCCCATCTTATGTAGAACTACCCTGGTGTAGTAAGATCTATGTAATATTTTGAACTGTACCAGCCGTAATTTGGAGGAGATTGCCACCTCTTTAGGCGATGCTTCAGCGTCTCTCCAGTCCAGGTCATCTTAATGCGGTGTTTCTACCGGGCATTAAACCGGACTGGTCCGGATGAATCAGTTTGGAGAGGTATGGTGTAAGTCGAAGCACCAGTGTTTTTGCTAATATTTTCCCCTCTGCATTGATTAATGAGATTGGGCGGTACGATGAGCATTTCTCCACTGGTTAGCCTGGTTTATGTATGGCGACGATAGTGGCAAGCCTTTGGTCTTTAGGGAGTGTCCCCATTTCCCGACTCGTCTCATACATACCCAACAGGTATGGGACAATCTTATCCGTTGTGCACTTATATAGTTCATTTGGAATACCATTTGGGCCCGTGGCCTTTCCAGATTGTATTTCAGTGATAGCTATTTTGAGTTTGTCTATTGTCATGTCAGCTTCTAGTCTGTCAGCTTCTTGGGGTGTGAGTCGGGGCATATGGATGCCTTTAAGAAAAGCAAGTGCGTCCTGTATGGTGGTGGTGGTATTTGTGGATGTATAAACTCGCTCTTAGTGTCGTGCCAACGTGTCTACTATGAGTTGTGGGTCCATTGTAATATCACCCGTATCCGTTTCAATCTGGGCTACCCATTTGTTTGATTTTTACCTTTTGTCAAGCCATAAGAGGAGCTTGCCTGCTTTATCTCCGGATTCGTATATCCGGTGTTGGGTGGCCGTCATACCAGATACGGTAGCATTTCGAAGACTTTCCCGATATTCCTGTCTTTTTATGCGTAATGCGTGATTGACCCCCTCTGTAGGGTTCGCCATCAGTCGGGCTTCCAACTGCTCTCTCTCATGCTCCATGGTTTCTGTATCTTGTTTCACCCCTTTTTTATGCCCCCAATTTGTGATATAGCTTGCCCTCTTATTACTGGCTTGTATGCTTCCCACAACGTAGCTGGGGAAGAGACCGAAGCCTCATTATCTTGAAAATAGTGCGTGGTTGCTCTGATTAAGGCTTTCTTAATCTTAGAGTTCAGGAGGTACCCCGGGTATATAGGATACATACGACCTTGGATTTTGCGATGTGTGAGTATTTCTGCCATGATCGGTGAGTGGTCAGAGATACCCCTGGGTAAATGTGCGGCTCTAACTAGTTTATTCAGACTGCCCATTGCTACCAGTATGTAGTCTATACGGGAGAGGCTGTTATGTGTGCCGGAATGGAATGTGTAGTGCTTCTCAGTTGGATTTTGGAACCTCCAGATATCTAACAGGCCATGGGCATCTAGGAAGTCGGCCAGAGGTGAACTAACGCGATGTTGTGGGCGAGTCTGTGTGTGGTCTAGTGCATCATTTGTGGTCATATTAAAATCGCCTCCTATCATTAAATCTCCTTCCGGTAATAAGAGAAATTTGCCCAGATCTTGTAGGGCAGGAGTTTGCAGTGCAGGTGGTATGTAAACAGATACAAAATTAATTGTGCGACCTTTCCACTGCATCGAGGCTGCAGCAAATCGCCCCTGGACATCTTTAAAAGTGCGATGAATGATGAGGGGGAACTGTTTTCGTATCAATACCCCCACCCCTCGGGATCCGGTCGTGAACTCTGAGTGCGACACCAATTTAAACCCCCACCTGTCCAGGGCCCGACATGTGTAGCCCGTCAAGTGTGTCTCTTTCAGCAATGTAACTGCCGGGGATATGCTTTTCAAGTATTGTAGTACCAAACTTCACTTTATCTTATCCCGCAGACCATTAACATTCCACGAGAGAAAGGACAGCCTCGGCCGTACGGTACGCTGTGCTGTTAGGTTATGTGACGCCATTAGGTAGGTTAGTTTTCATGATGTGGTGAAGTGTGAGAGTCATCATGTGTACTAATTCAAATTGAATATACAGTGATAATTGCAGATCTCGAACCATTAAAACTCCAACAGTGTGGGGAGGAGCCTAGCGCTTGACCAAGATGGCCGCGTGAGCTTAGAGCTCCCGAGACCCTCGCGCCCTCCGTCGACTATCCTGTCACTAATCCTGCTGGTATGCATGGCACCGTGTTGCTGAGTTGTCAGGGAGGCGATTGATGCTACCCGCGGTCGGATCGCCCATCGGGAACCGGACTTATGACTGGCGAAAGATTGCGGCCTAACTCCCGGAGATGCCAGGGGCTAGAGTTGGCAGGATGCCCGACTCCTAGTTGATCAACAACGGCCTGGTGAGGTGTGAACTGTCGGACGGAGGCCCTCGCTCTTTCACTTTCGATTTCGTTCCCTTTGTCTGCCCGGACACTGTAGAGCTCTGGGTGGCTTTATAACCCCAAGGACGCTCGGCGGGCTACTCTGGCAGCACAAGGCGGACCTGCTCACTCCTTATTCCTCTCTCTGAGAGGGAACGGTCTTCACTGCATTGGACTGCCTGGAGTCCATTATGTCGGGCAAAGCAGAAGGGGATCGGCTGAAGACTAAGTCCACCAGGCGGGGAACGTATTCCCAAGTCAACAGTATGGACCGCTACGCCCTCCTGAAGACATCGCCGAGTGGATCGAGCTAGGCGCCGGATGCCCAGAAGGAGGACTCGCCTGGGACACCGGAGCTCTCCCTGCAGGATGTCATGGGCGCGCTTGATGGGATGCAGACCTCGATGGGGAGGCAATTCGAGGCCCTGGCGCATAAGGTGGATGCCATCCTGGTGGATGTCAACTTGATCCGCTCGGACCTGGGCAAGACAAACGAACGCGTTAAGGACCTGGACCACAAGACCATGGGCCTCACTGATGATGTTGCGGATTTGCAGAACGAGGTCCGGAAGCTGAGGGCCGAGAGTGACCTCGCCGCCCGCCGGCTGGAGGACTTCGAGAGCCGGTCCAGGCGCAACAACGTGCGCGTCATCGGGGTCCCGGAGTCCTCGGATGAGGCTTCGACGGACCTGCTTGTGGAAGATTTGGTCCTCAATCATCTGAAGCCTAAGGGCCTTGGAAAGTTTTTTGCGGTGGAAAGGGCCCATAGGGTGCCGGGCGGACGGCCCAAGGCGGGTGCCCCGCCGCGGCCGATTGTCGCCCGGCTCTTTCATTTTCGAGATCGGGACGCTATCCTGCAAGCTTCGAGGGTGACGGGCCCAGTCCCCTTCCAGAATGCGTCGGTGAATTTTTATCCGGACTTCACCCAGCAGGTGCAGAGACAGAGACAGAGCTTCCTGGGGGTGAAGCGGAGACTTCGGGAACTGGACCTGAAGTATGCCATGCTTTTCCCCGCCAGACTACGGGTGGTGCATGAAGATCGGACATTCTTTTTTGACTCTCCTGTTATGGCCGACGAATGGCTGGACGCTTTGCCCCGGCGACGGACCGGGGACGACACAGCCGAGCATGGAGACAGTGGCCGGGATGGACAGGGCTGAAATCTTAAAGCCGGCCTGACTTGATTTGACCATACTTGAAGATTTGAACAGAGTGCAGTAACTGTGGAGGGTTGCGGGAGGACGAGGGGTGCTCTTTTCCTCCCTTAGGGTACTTTTTGTAGATTTTTGTTTTTGTAGGGCGACAGGCACACTGCAAGTTGGGGGGGCTTTTTAAGCTGCAGCAGGGGTGCAGGGTGGGGGGAGGTATGGGGATTTTGAGTTTGTTGTTGGGGGGTTTATTTCTGCAAGGCATGATGATTATCCTCAGGACTGTTCCATGGTGGCGCCTTGGGTGTGGGGTGGGCCTCTTTCCGTTTGAGGATGGGGGGTAGAGGCTTAAGTGTTATAAGCTGGAATGTTAATGGTTTGGGGGATCGCATCAAGAGGGGGATTGTTTTGCAACTCCTGAAACGTTCAATGCCAGACGTTGTCCTGCTGCAGGAGACGCATCTCATAGGCAATACGTGCTATGCCCTGAATAGGAAGGGGTATAAATTCATTGCACACTCGGGATTCTCTTCTGGGTCCAGGGGTGTGGGCATCCTCGTTAGAGCATCGTTGCCTTTTGAGGTGGACTCCACCATTGTTGACGATAGGGGGAGGTTTGTGGCAGTGGCGGGGAGGTGGGAAGGAAGGACTTTGGTTTTGGTTTCGGTTTATGTCCCGCCGGCCCTGCAGGCCTCCACATTTGCTGAACTGGGCAGGGCTTTGCTGACTCTCCCGGGGGGAACGCTGGTAGTGGGAGGGGATTTCAACGCTGTGGGTTCCGGACTGTTGGATAGATACCCGCCCAGGGACACAGGGGGGGCTCAGAAATGGCTTCCAGACTTCCTGGATACGTTTGGTCTGATAGACTGCTGGAGGCTCCGGCACCCCACACAGAGTCAATACACGTTTCACTCCGGGGCGCATGGCAGCCTCTCCAGGATTGACTACCTGCTCACTCTGGCCGCACATGCCTCGTTGATATCCGAGGCGAGGCACATGGCACGTGGTATCTCTGATCACTCGCCAGTGTGGATCCGGCTGGATCTAGGTCGGGAGGGAGGAGGGAGGGTGGCCCCCATCAACCCATGGTATTTCCGAGACCCCAAGATGCGCAGCGCCCTGGTAAAAAAGGTAGATAATTACTTTAAGGACAATCTGGGAACCGTGGACTCGGCGGTGTTGCTGTGGGAAGCTTTTAAGACCGTGCTTCGGGGGGAGGCCCTCTCCCTGGTGGTGGCTGCCAAGAACCGGAGGGATTGCGAGGTGCGGCAAGTGGAGGAGGAGATTGCGGCCCTTGAAGGGGATATGGAGGAGGATGTTACAGAGTCCTCATTGCATGAGCTTTGCCTGAAGCAGGCGGAGTATAGGGACCTGGTGACGAACGCCGCCAAGACCCTCAGCAGGGAACAACAGGGCCGCCTTTATGACGTTGGGGATAAGGCAGGGAAACTCCTGGCGTGGTTGGACAGGAAAGAACGGGTCAATAGAGTGGTGCCAGAGTTGATTGGAGAGGGGGGAGAGGCGATTGTGGAACCTGAGGGGATTGTGGAGTGTTTCGCGGAGTATTTTCATAGGGTTTATTCCTCTGTGTCGGACAGGCCGCCCGAGGACTCGTCTGATCTCCTCCGTGATATCGAGTTGCCCTGCCTCTCTGACATAGATAGGGACGATTTGGATGGTGACATCACGATTGACGAGGTGGCGGGGGCGATTCGCGCGTTGAACTCGGGTAAGGCCTCTGGACCGAACGGACTGCCGATCGACCTGTACAAATTGTTCCCGGATAGGGTCGCCCCTCACCTGCGCGCCATGTTTTTGGAGGCGCGGGGGGATGGGATCCTTCCGTTGGATCAGAGGCTGGCGTCGATCGTGGTCATACATAAAGAGGGTAAACCCCGAGATAGATGCGCCTCCTATCGGCCCATTTCACTCCTCAACGCTGAGCCGAAAATTCTGGCCAAACTCCTGGCTACCCGTCTGATTAGGGTACTTGGCGATTTGGTCCATCCGGATCAATCTGGCTTTATCCCGCACCGAAACACAGCATTGAACCTTAGGCGGCTACATGGCGTCATCGCCAGGGCGGACACCCTGCGTGAACTGGCTGTTGTGGCATCCCTTGATGCCACGATGGCCTTTGATACGGTGGAGTGGGCATATTTATGGGCCGTGCTGGCCAAGTTTGGTTTCGGTCGCGGGTTTGTGAGTTGGGTTCGGTTGCTGTACGAGGGGCCACTAGCGAATGTTGTGGTGAATGGTCGGGCATCTACTCCGTTTCAGCTTGGTAGGGGTACTCGGCAGGGCTGCCCCCTGTCGCCTCTGTTGTTCGCCCTCGCCCTCGAACCGTTGGCTGCGTGGATACGTTGGCACCCGGATATACGGGGCCTTCGGTGGTCGCCTGATCACGAGGACCGTATTTCGCTTTATGCCGATGATATCCTGCTGTATCTTGCCTCACCTAAGAAGTCACTTATAGCGGTCTGTGACGTACTCGCATCTTTCGGCAGGAACTCGGGGCTTGTGATTAATTGGGGCAAATCGTACTTGTACGTTCTTAGTGGCGAGGTCCCACCGATCCCTAGAACATGTTCGATACAGGTTGCCCAGCAGGGCTTCGTGTATTTGGGGATTTTTATATCCATGGATCCTGCTGTGCGCTATGAGAGGAATCTGCTCCCCCCCTTGGCACGCTTGAGGCGAGATGTTGAAGGTTGGCGGAGGCTGCCGCTCTCCCTTGTTGGGCGTGCGGCCCTGTTCAAAATGATGTCTCTTCCCCGCTTCCTCTACGCCCTCCAGAACACCTTGGACTGGGTACCGGCCAAATACTTTCGGGAGGTCGAAGGCCTCCAACGGACGTTGCTGTGGGATGGGCGGACGCGAATAGCTATTTCAAAGTTGACGCTCCCATGGTACGATGGGGGCATTGCGCTCCCGGACATCCGACGGTACTATTGGGCCACGCAGCTGAGCGCGATCAACCATGGGTTTTATGGCCCTGCCCTCAGCCCTGGGTATGCCATGGATAGGTGGCTGCTGCGCGGCGGCAACTACTACAGGGCGTTGTATTCGCGGTCCTTAGACTCGTCCCTCACGGGGCCCACAGGTGTGGCGGTGCGCGTATGGAAGATGGCGACCGACTCGCTGGGCTGGAAGGATAGGCTAACCCTCGCTACCCCATTGTTTGAATCGGAAAGATTGGGAAGACTCTGGCATACGAAGGGCTTTGATAAGTGGGATCTGATAGGTATATCCAAGGTGGGAGATGTGCTGCATAAGGGAAGGGTGAAGTCCTTCGAGGAGTTGCAGACTGAGTTTGAGCTAGGGCCCTCAGAGTATTTTAGGTATATCCAGCTGCGTCACGCCCTCCGATCAGTCCTCGTGGAGGGTGAGAAGGTGCCGGAGTCCTCTCCCCTTGAGGACCGAGTCCTTGATGGTCATATGCCCGAGAGCACGATTTCGCTCATATATAAGAAGTTGATAAACGTCCGGGCAGACTTGCTATTGGGGCTGAGAGAACAGTGGACCAGGGATGGCCTTGAGTTGGATAATGAGGACTGGCAGTCAGCGGTTTCTTCGCCTAAGGAGGTTGCGATCCCGTCGCGTCTGAGGCTGGTGCAGCTTAAAATACTGCACCGGGTGTATGTGACGGGGCCAAGGCTGGTCCACATGGGATTCTCGGAGGACGGCCTGTGCAGAAGGGGATGTGGTATGGTGGGTACTTTCCTGCACATCATTTGGGAATGTGGTGTCATTGTGGAGTTCTGGAGGAGAGTCCATGCAGTTATGGGGGAGGTGACGGGCATTGTGGTACAGCCGGAGGCGCGGTGCTGCCTCCTGAACGTCTGGGGGCCCACTGACCTCGATGAGGCGCAGACCCAATGGGTGACTCTGGGTAACATGGTAGCTAAAAGGGATATCGCGCGATTATGGGGCTCCTCGGGACCCCCTACACTGACCGCGTGGAAGGAGAACATGGATTGGAGCATGTTTAGGGAGAAGACGGTCTACTGCTCTAGAGGTTGCCCCCGGAAGTGGCATGCCATCTGGGGGCGGTGGAACCAATACAGGGGGGGAATATGTCTTGCCCCGGAACTGGAACCTCCCGAGGAACAGCTTTCCCCCTGACCTACTTTCCAGCACAGTTTGGTTTTAGTAACCGTTCTGGGCCTCTGCTGTTCCCCTTCTTCCTCCGCACACAGTCTTATACTTAGTAGATGAGTGGGGTCCGGCCTCCCCTGGGGGCTTTCGCCATGGGCTTTCAATGTTCTGCCTTGCTGGGGTTTGTTGTGTGTTTTTTCTGTGTTTATTTAAAATTGGACCTTTGCATTACTCTTTGAACTGTATTGGGGACACATCACTGTATCCAACTTGCAATGCTGCCGAACCTTCGGGCTGTCGGCTGAATAGCTGTGTCCTGAATTTTGAAATAAAGGTTTTCAAAAAAAAAAAAAAAAAAACTCCAACAGTGTACACATTTCTACCAAGGAGATAGACTGACAACAATAACATCGTCCCCATCCCTCCCCCCCACACACATCCCCCCTCCCTGCATCTCTGCCTAGTAGGTTCAAAACTACCCACCACCCCAATAGCAGAGTGCCTATGATCCCCAGCAAACACAAAATCATAAACGTAGGGTTACGTGGTGTGGCGCCTGCAAGTCTCTCCCTCCCGGGCCCGCAGCAATCCCAAGGACATTGCATTTCCCTGATGGCGCGAACGAGTGTCTCTAGTCCTCAACTGAAACAGTGCACCCCCAGTTCGTTCACAGGGGCCGCCTATGCATTAATTCAGAGCTTTTCCAACCCCCACTATAAACAGACTGTGAGAAGTTGGCCTGGTATATGATGTTCACTAGTTAAAGTGACCACCTTGTACCATGCCAAGCAACCCTTATGGTGTGGTTGTAAGTCAACCTTTTCGGACTAGCTGCCCTAGTGGTAGCGTAGGCTAAGCAGTCTTTGAGGCTAAACTCGTTAAAGCGTGTTAAGCAGGCTGTTTTACCATATGTAACCCCCCTTTATACCAATGAAAGGACACCACACAGATATATATTCAAAATATATATGTATTTATTACTCAAAGTATCCCCTAGACTCTTTATGAGCACAGGAGCACAAATCGTTAAACAAGAAAGTATTACAATATACAGAAGTTGCACTTTATATGGATGGACCCTGGTGGCCACTCAAACCATATACTAAAATAGTGGTATAAGTACCACGACTAGGAAAGGGAAAAGGCCTAGGGCCTCTAGAATCGCTGGGCCTACAAGGAGCTAACGTTAGTTAGTGACCAGGAGGTCCACGGGTCGCGTGTGCAGTGAGGAAAGTTACACGCGGGCTCCCATAGGTTTTCAATGGGTGCGTAAAAGTTCAAAAGTTACTGCTAGAAGGGTCTTCTGGATGGACTACGAACTTAAGATTTAAAACACAGACACTAGAGATGTTTCTCTACACTTGGGCACCGGAGTGCCAGCTTTACCTCACCCACAGGAAGCGGGTGCATAGGTCTGGAAGTGCGTCGGGTTTCGTCTATCTGTTCAAGGGAGCCTGATGACAAGGATGCTGCAGGCGACCGGTCCAGAAGAGATGCGGTGGATCAAAGGGTGGATCGGAGTTGTAGAAGACCTGAAAGCAGAGGGGACAGTGTTCACAGTCACTAGCCAGTGACCAGCGTGGCACAAGGTAGGTACCAGGCGATGTCGGGTGCAAACAGGTGATGAGGGGTAGCTTGTCACCGCAGCCACGTGGTCCCTGAAGGTCGACGACGTCCAGGAGTCGGTACATGAGCTGTCCCACACAGGCTCTCGCTGTCGGCGGTGTCGGCGACTCGAAGGAAGCAAACAAGCCTTGGCAAAAGCAGAAGTTGTGAAGAATGAAGAAAGCTGATTACTCTGACCAGCAAGGTCAGAGGGGCGGCTCCTTTGGAGGGGAGCAAGGGCCAGTCTGGGGCAACCAGACCAGCGTCGTAGATTTCAAGGTTCATCGCCAAAATGGCCACTAGCCAACGGGCCAGGGACCGGGCAGGCGCGTCGAGTTGCAAAGTGCTCGGATGTTGGGCTTCTCAGGACCCAAAGCACAACTTGGAGGGAGCCTCTGTTGTCACGCTTGCAGCTTGTCGTGGGTCTTTCAAGATGGCTGGCTCCACGTGTCTCGGTGCCTCCACGGGTTCCTTCTTTGCAGGGACTGTGGATCGGGCGGTGAGAGGTCTGGAGGTCCAGGTCTTGTCGGGCTCTGGGCTCGGGCTCCGGCAGGAGGCGGCGGCAAAGCAGACGTCGAGTAGCTGGTTGGTGCTTGCGTTAGCAAGCTAGTCACTCCCTGACCATAGGGGAGATTTCCTTCTGTCCTCTGTGCAGCAGAGCGTCGAAGTTCCCGTCTTCTTCTTGTAGTTAAGTTGATTCCAGGATGTCTGAAGTCTTAGGACACAGCTCCTACCTTTAAGCGGATGCTAGGGGCCGGACTACCTGCTAGGTCCCTCCCTAAGGGTGGAACAGGAAGGGGGGTGGTTACACTCCCAATCCTTTGTCCAGCTCGCCCCAGGTCCGGGGCTGGTGTGCCCCAGGACCGGTTTGAACTGGCATATGCACCGAGGCTCCTTGTGAGCCTCAGGCATGTCTGATTCCATTCAAGCCCTACCTGACCAATACACAAAATCCTGTCTGGGGTGGTGCACGCACCTCCCCTGGCAGGAAACCCTTTGTCCACGTCTCCCAAGCTGGAAGGACTCCCAGCAGCAGGAGGGCAGACTTGTGTCTGTGGTGGCAGCATCCATTTTGTGGAGCTGAGGCTATGTCTGATTTTACCCGGGTTTCAGGTACTGTACATGTCGTGTCCCCCTAGAAGGGTGGAATGCTAACCCCGTCGCCAGAATTGGCGAGGGGTTAGTATTCCAATTCGTATGACACCTTACTCAACATGTTTTGATAAAGCCAAACCAAAGATAGCATTTAACCGCGAGTTTCATAATGCACTTAAGAGTATATGGTATGACGATATCTGGAAACGGTAGAAGGAAGTTGTTCCGACCACTGCAGACAGGCTCAGCTCATGCCAGAGCACCATCTCACATGGAACCAAGCACTCTGCCTTCAGCATTGTCAAGGCCTGCCATAGGAGTGACTTATAGGTTACCAGGTGTCCCATTTAAGGTTAGGTATAGGTATACTACACCTAAGTAAGAGGTGGTTACACCAACTTACCCCAGCTGAGTGATCAGCCAGTTGTGTCAAATTGCTAGGCCAGGCCAGGGGTGGCACAATACATGCTTCAGCCCCTGGTAGGCCTTAGATACACCAATGCCCTGGGTACCTAGTGTACACTGGTACAGGGGCTCACAGGGTGATCCAATTCCAATGGGTTATGCACCTAGGGTACATGGAGTCCATTTTAGAGAGAGAGCAGACAGGCTGAGACCCTGAATGGCAGGATCTCAGGCCTACTAAGTCGAAAAACCAGCTAGACACTAGGCAAAAAATTGGGGGTAACCATAGTCAGGTATCCACCTTCCTACACAACCCCCCCCCAAACGAAGGGAGATAAGGCTGTCCTTGATCAGGTAAGCCTATATTGCCCAAGTGGCCATATAAGGAAGAACCAGCACTGGTATGGTTACCCCCTGTCTCATGGTCCACTAAGCAATCCCTCACCCTAAAGGTATCATAGGGTCTCCCCCCTAGGGAATCTCTACCTTTGGTGTGTCTTTGCAAAGTAAAAGGCTGGTGTGGAGATGGAGTACTGAAGTGAGTGTCCTCAAAGTGAGGCCTCAGCTTCCTCCAATCACCCTCCACCATGGATGCCTTTCTCTCTTTAGCTGAGTTGCACTATGCTCTCAGGGTCAGCCTCTGGCTACCTAATGCTGGAGGCTGGGTCCCTTTTGTGGGCTTACTGGAGGGACAGGTCAGGTTTGGGGCCCTAAGGTCCCATGTTTGCCTGTGCCCAACAGAATCCCTCTGGGGGAGGTCCCTAATTACCTGTAAAGGAGATCCCTCAGGAATGTTTTTACCCATCACCTGGCTAGGGCTACTAGCCAGGCAATCCTCATTCTTTTGATGGGGGGGTTCTGGTGGACAGGGGCCCTCTTGGGGTCCACTGGCCTCCCTGACCTCTGCAACCCTGGGCTGACTGAGGCAGGGTAGAGAGCGGCAGGCTACCTGCACCAGACTGGGTCCCACCTTGGAAGGGGCCACTGACATCAGAGGCTCTGCCAGGCCAGGCCTGGCTACCTCTGGGGCAGTTCCTTCACAAGGGGTGAGGTCAGATCCCTGAGGAGGCTGACCTTTTCCTAATATCTGGGGAGAGGGAGACTTTTCTTCCTCCCCACTACTCTCTGTTTGTGTGGAGTGATCCATAGTTTCAGGCTTCACTACACCTATGTCAGTCTGAGTATAGGCTGAGACCATTACAGCCTTGACAACCTTTTCAGGGGGGCATTCAGTTTGTGTTTGGGCTGTGACTGTCACAGCTCTGCCAGTCTCTACAGGGAAGTCTGTCTGGGCCTGGGCTGTGGCTACCACTGCCCTTCCAACCTTTCCAGGGAGGAAATCTATTTGGACAGGGGTTGTGAATGGCACAACCCCACTACCCTTTTGTGAAAGGCCTACCATTTTAGAATGGGTGTCTTGTTCAACTCCAGCCCAAGCTGAGAGTTCTAAGTCATTCCCCAGTAAGCAGTCTACAGGCAAGGTTGGGGACACTGCCACCCTTTTAGGGCCAGTGACACCTCCCCAGCTGAGACATACCTCTGCCATGGGATGACTGTTCTGTTTGCCATCAATGTTAGTTACCTGGTAGGAGAAACCAGGCAAAAGCTGCTCAGAGGGAACTAGCCAATGGGCCACCATAGTGATGCTAGCTCCAGTGTCTCTGTAGGCCTCAGCTTTTCTACCATTGATGTAGGGCTCCTGTCTGTACCTACCCAAAGTGTTGGGACAGGCAGTGAAGTTGGCAATCCCCATGCCACCATCACAGACAAGAGTATCTGCTGTAGGGGAATTGGCTAAGCCAGGGTCCCCCTGTGTTCCCCAAGTAAACCCACCCACATTTCTGGGGGCACTCCCACCACCTGGGGGATTACTGCTGACAGCAATAGGTGGTGTGACAGGAGTAATTGGAGGAACAGTTTTGTTTTTAGCCTTTGGGCAACTGCTGTCAGTTTTCCAATGCCCAGGAATTTTACATTCATGGCAGTAAGGCTTTTTAGCTGTGGTAGAGGAGGGAGCTTGGGACCCACCACCCTGTGTGGAGTTTTGGGGCCCTGAGGAAGATTTCTCTTTTGTTTTATCCCCACCCTTCTCTTGAGGTTTGGTGGTATCTTTCTTTTGGTCACCACTCTGATTTTTAGGCCTGATCCTGGTCCTGACCCATTTATCTGCCCTCTTTCCCAATTCTTGGGGAGAGGTCAAATCTGAGTCTACCAGGTGTTGATGGAGGAGCTGGTTTTGACAGTTACTTAAAATCTGTTCTCTCATCATAAAATTGTACAATCCTGTATAATCTGAAACCTTACTTCCCAGCAACCAACCCTCCAAAGCCTTAATGGCACATTCAACATATTCAGACCAGTCCTGAGTCTGTGTCTTCTGGGTATCTCTGAACATTAACCTGTACTGTTCAGTGGTTAAGCCTAACCCATCAACCAGGACACTCTTCAGGGCTCTGTAGTTTCTGACATCCTCCTCCCTAACAGTGAGGAGTCTATCTCTGCCTCTACCTTCAAGGGAGAGCCATAAGATTGCTGCCCACTGGTCTTCAGGAATCTGCTGCACTTTGCAGGCTCTCTCAAGAGCAGTCATCCACTTGTGGATATCATCCCCACTTTTGTAGGGGGGCACAACCTTGGACAGGTTCCTATTGTCAAAGACCCTATCTTTGTCCTTCGGGACAATGTTGCCACCAGTGGTTATAGACCCACTCTCTCTAGGTTGCCTAGCCTTACTCAGTTTCTCTTCCATCAGAGCTACTTCTAGCTCCTGTCTCCTGATTCTCAGCTGAGCTTCCTTCATTCTGGCCTCATGCTCCCTCCTCTGAGGGATGGTCATCCTCCTTCTGGGGCGACCTTGAGAGCCTCTAGAGGCATGAGAAGCATTAGAGTCGCCTGAGTGATTCCTCTGCCTCCCAAACCCCTGGTTAAGTCCACTAGGGAGATCCAATGGGGTGAACCCATTGTCAGTCCCAAGTAGCCTTAAGTTAGCTGAGCCAGGTCTGGCACCTGGCACTTGGCTATCTCTCCCATCTGAACTACTACTACTGTCAGATTCACCCCCTTTGTCATCCCTGTCCCTATGCTGATTCTCATCATCTGTAGTCAGATTCTCAACTAAGGGGCGACTGTGGGAAAGGGGTACTTCAGTGGCATCTTCAGAAGGAGGGCCTCCTGTTCCTGTCCCTAAGGGGTCTAACTGGGAGGCTTTCTTGAGAGCTCTCTGATCTTCATCAGCCTGTAAGAGTTCTCTGAGTTCAGCAGAGGTAGGGTTCCTGGGCTGTTTAAGGCCCCTGATATTTTCCAACTGCCTGAGCTCATTTTGATTTAGGGTAGCAAAGATGGTTGGTGCCCTCTGGGGGTCACTCTCGACAGAGATGGGTACATTGGACCCCTCTGCCCCAGCCATTGCTCTTAAGTGTGGGTGGATGTGTTGCAACTACCTACACTTGGGTTTTCCTACTAAACCTATCTAGTAGTTGTAGTCAGGGTGTGCTACTCCCTTTGCTCTACAACAACTAAGTTCAGTAGAACTTAAGTATATAACTATCTTGTTTTATATGTACCTAAAGGTACCTGTATGATCTTTCAATTGGTAACCAAGAGATTACAGAGGTAAAACACAGCAAGCTCAAATCCAACCGCTGCTCACCAATGTGAGAAGTTGGCCTGGTATCTGATGTTCACTATTTAAAGTGACCACCTTGTACCATGCCAAGCATCCCTTATGGTGTGGTTGTAAGTCAACCTTTTCGGACTAGCTGCCCTAAAAAAAAACTCCAACAGTGTACACATTTCTACCAAGGAGATAGACTGACAACAATAACATCGTCCCCATCCCTCCCCCCCACACACATCCCCCCTCCCTGCATCTCTGCCTAGTAGGTTCAAAACTACCCACCACCCCAATAGCAGAGTGCCTATGATCCCGAGCAAACACAAAATCATAAACGTAGGGTTACGTGGTGTGGCGCCTGCAAGTCTCTCCCTCCCGGGCCCGCAGCAATCCCAAGGACATTGCATTTCCCTGATGGCGCGAACGAGTGTCTCTAGTCCTCAACTGAAACAGTGCACCCCCAGTTCGTTCACAGGGGCTGCCTATGCATTAATTCAGAGCTTTTCCAACCCCCACTATAAACAGACTGTGAGAAGTTGGCCTGGTATATGATGTTCACTAGTTAAAGTGACCACCTTGTACCATGCCAAGCAACCCTTATGGTGTGGTTGTAAGTCAACCTTTTCGGACTAGCTGCCCTAGTGGTAGCGTAGGCTAAGCAGTCTTTGAGGCTAAACTCGTTAAAGCGTGTTAAGCAGGCTGTTTTACCAAATGTAACCCCCCTTTATACCAATGAAAGGACACCACACAGATATATATTCAAAATATATATGTATTTATTACTCAAAGTATCCCCTAGACTCTTTATGAGCACAGGAGCACAAATCGTTAAACAAGAAAGTATTACAATATACAGAAGTTGCACTTTATATGGATGGGCCCTGGTGGCCACTCAAACCATATACTAAAATAGTGGTATAAGTACCACAACTAGGAAAGGGAAAAGGCCTAGGGCCTCTAGAATCGCTGGGCCTACAAGGAGCTAACGTTAGTTAGTGACCAGGAGGTCCACGGGTCGCGTGTGCAGTGAGGAAAGTTACACGCGGGCTCCCATAGGTTTTCAATGGGTGCGTAAAAGTTCAAAAGTTACTGCTAGAAGGGTCTTCTGGATGGACTACGAACTTAAGACTTAAAACACAGACACTAGAGATGTTTCTCTACACTTGGGCACCGGAGTGCCAGCTTTACCTCACCCACAGGAAGCGGGTGCATAGGTCTCGAAGTGCGTCGGGTTTCGTCTATCTGTTCAATAGAGCCTGATGACAAGGATGCTGCAGGCGACCGGTCCAGAAGAGATGCGGTGGATCCAAGGGTGGATCGGAGTTGTAGAAGACCTGAAAGCAGAGGGGACAGTGTTCAAAGTCACTAGCCAGTGACCAGCGTGGCACCAGGTAGGTACCAGGCGATGTCGGGTGCAAACAGGTGATGATGGGTAGCTTGTCTCCACAGCCACGTGGTTCCTGAAGGTCGACGACGTCCAGGAGTCGGTACACGAGCTGTCCCACGCAGGCTCTCGCTGTCGGCGGTGTCGGCGACTCGAAGGAAGCAAACAAGCCTTGGCAAACCAGAAGTCGTGAAGAATGAAGAAAGCTGATTACTCTGACCAGCAAGATCAGAGGGGCGGCTCCTTTGGAGGGGAGCAAGGGCCAGTCTGGGGCAACCAGACCAGCATCGTAGATTTCAAGGTTTTTCACCAAAATGGCCACTAGCCAACGGGCCAGGGACCGGGCAGGCGCGTCGAGTTGCAAAGTGCAGAGGGGCCTCACGCAGATCATGGAGAAGCTGGAGGGCTCACCTTTGGTGCAGATGCTGCTCGGATGTTGGGCTTCTCAGGACCCAAAGCACAACTTGGAGGAAGCCTCTGTTGTCGCGCTTGCAGCTTGTTGTGGGTCTTTCAAGATGGCTGGCTCCACGTGTCTCGGTGCCTCCACGGGTTCCTTCTTTGCAGGGACTGTGGATCGGGCGGTGAGAGGTCTGGAGGTCCAGGTCTTGTTGGGCTCTGGGCTCGGGCTCCGGCAGGAGGCGGCGGCAAAGCAGACGTCGAGTAGCTTGTTGGTGCTTGCGTTAGCAAGATGGTCACTCCCTGACCATAGGGGAGATTTCCTTCTGTCCTCTGTGCAGCAGAGCGTCGAAGTTCCCGTCTTCTTCTTGTAGTTAAGTTGATTCCAGGATGTCTGAAGTCTTAGGACACAGCTCCTACCTTTAAGCGGATTCTAGGGGCCGGACTACCTGCTAGGTCCCTCCCTAAGGGTGGGACCAGGAAGGGGGGTGGTTACACCCCCAATCCTTTATCCAGCTCGCCCCAGGTCCGGGGCTGGTGTGCCCCAGGACCGGTTTGAACTGGCATATGCACCGAGGCTCCTTGTGAGCCTCAGGCATGTCTGATTCCATTCAAGCCCTACCTGACCAATACACAAAATCCTGTCTGGGGTGGTGCACGCACCTCCCCTGGCAGGAAACCCTTTGTCCACGTCTCCCAAGCTGGAAGGACTCCCAGCAGCAGGAGGGCAGACTTGTGTCTGTGGTGGCAGCATCCATTTTGTGGAGCTGAGGCTATGTCTGATTTTACCCGGGTTTCAGGTACTGTACATGTCGTGTCCCCCTAGAAGGGTGGAATGCTAACCCCGTCGCCAGAATTGGCGAGGGGTTAGTATTCCAATTCGTATGACACCTTACTCGACATGTTTTGATAAAGCCAAACCAAAGATAGCATTTAACCGCGAGGTTCATAATGCACTTAAGAGTATATGGTATGACGATATCTGGAAACGGTAGAAGGAAGTTGTTCCGACCACTGCAGACAGGCTCAGCTCATGCCAGAGCACCATCTCACATGGAACCAAGCACTCTGCCTTCAGGATTGTCAAGGCCTGCCATAGGAGTGACTTATAGGTT
Organism: Triturus cristatus; assembly: GCF_964204655.1. NCBI lineage: Eukaryota > Metazoa > Chordata > Amphibia > Caudata > Salamandridae > Triturus > Triturus cristatus. The sequence continues at coordinate 820,457,668 of NC_140579.1, read as the reverse complement.
ACCAGGTGTCCCATTTAAGGTTAGGTATAGGTATACTACACCTAAGTAAGAGGTGGTTACAGCAACTTACCCCAGCTGAGTGATCAGCCAGTTGTGTCAAATTGCTAGGCCAGGCCAGGGTTGGCACAATACATGCTTCAGCCCCTGGTAGGCCTTAGATACACCAATGCCCTGGGTACCTAGTGTACACTGGCACATGGGCTCACAGGGTTATCCAATTCCAATGGGTTATGCACCTAGGGTACATGGAGTCCATTTTAGAGAGAGAGCAGACAGGCTGAGACCCTGAATGGCAGGATCTCAGGCCTACTAAGTCGAAAAACCAGCTAGACACTAGGCAAAAAATTGGGGGTAACCATAGTCAGGAATCCAACCTCCTACACAGACCAGTAAGTGAAATATCTACCGACCATTGTCATTGTTGCAGTCTTTTCATTTCCCGGATCGTGCAATGTCGCTGCCAGGACTCCCGGATCTAGAGCTTCTGGATCTTGACGGAGAGTGTCGCCTGTTTTCGAGTCTGCGGTCTATGTCTTTGGAGTATGAGATGGCGCTTCTGGTGGCGGTGTCGTCTCTGCGGCGTTGGAACGTGGTCAGCCCTTCATCAAGCCAGCGTTGGGCTTCGTCCGGTGTTGTGAAGAACCAGGATTTTTCCTCCTCCAGCACCTTCAATTTAGCTGGGAAGAACATCATATATATTTTAAACCTCTATCTCTGAGCGCCCGTTTGATGCCCTCGAAAGAGCGACGGTCCCTCTGTACCTTCAAGGTGAAATCAGGTAAGAATCTGATCGTTGCGTTATCATAGGGAAGGTCTCCTTTCACTCTAGCTGCCTGTAGAATTGCATCACGGTCTCGGAAGTTCAATAATAGTGCGGGGTGGTGCACCAGGTCGTGGCTTCGGGATTGGAGCCCTGTGTGCCCTCTCGATGGAAAATAGCAGGGAGTGTCTTTTGGGTTTGAGTTGATTAAGGATAAGGTCTTCGAGGAAGAGGTCCACGCTAGGCCCCTCCTCCCCTTCAGGCACCCCCACGACTCGTATGTTGTTGCGACGGGCCCGCCCTTCCTGATCATCCAATTGAAGCGCCATTTCCTTATGTTGGCGTACCAGTTTTTGCAACTTGTTTTCCAGTTCCCGTGTGGCATCTCGCAGTTCATTTATATTTTCTTCCGTGGCCATGACTCTTTCAGACATCTTCCGCATGTCCGCCCGCATACGATTCATTTCGATCGTGACCTTGTCTATTTTGGTCTCCAAATTAGTTCCAACTACCTGTATTGCCGCCATTATGGAGCCTAGTGAAGGCTCGTCCGCTGGTGTGGCCTCTTCATTACCTCCAGAATCAGTCGCGGGCTGTCGTGGTACTGGATATTTATCCATTCTGTTAACCTGGATGGTGGTAGTCCCATTCTTTGGTTTCGTCATCTTGAGACGGAGGAGTCGCCTGGACCGCCGCAGTTTCTCAGCTATATAATTGTCTTGTGTTGGGTTAGCCACACGATGACGGGCAGCGACGCGGCAGGTATGCTGTCCCGGTGATTCTGGAATGAGAGGGGAGGGGAGGCGGAGGGCCCCGGTGTAGGCCGTGAGCGGTCCGCTCTTTGAGCGGCTCTCCAGAATATGGATTTGCCCCCGCTACTGTGGCGTAATCTGCCGGTGGCGCGCCGAGTCTATCACTGCTTGGTGGGTGTTTCTTTACAGCCCTCGTCGGAGGTCCGTTCCAATGCTGCCGTCTGCCACTTCCCAAACTTCCCCTCTGCCTGGCTGGCCTTCTCCAAGGGAACAGTAGAGCCTGCAATGGCTGGTGCTTAGTTGTGCGCCGTTTGTGACGGGGCTTATTTCACTCAGGACACCCTCGGTCCTCCTCCCCTCTGAGTCACGTCTGCCAGTGCCGCACTGTAGGGTACTTCCTGCACCTTGCGCACCCCCGGGGACGGGCCAAATATGGGTTATGGTCTCCCGCTTCGCCTCTGCTGTCTCGTGCACTGTATACTAGCTACACCCTCATTTTTGTGTATTTTTGAGCATTTTGTATTTTGTCCGCAAAAGGACTGTTAATGATTTTGCCCAGATCCACAGCCACCTCATGTGAACCAAGCCTGAGCCACAGTAACAGTTTCTTTCTCTCAGCCCACTGATTCATTCAATTGGGTGTTCTGCCACTAGATTCCCGTTATGTCCCAAAACCTCTTCTAGTCTGGCGTCTCCAGGTCGCTGTTGTGGTAATTTATACACTGCTCCAGTTATTCCAGTTCTAATTCTGGGCCCACGGCTCTTTGTGCTACTAGCCTCAATTAATACCACTTTAAATCAATCATGGAGCATCTCAGCTGTACCCTTTGGCCTCCCTGCTGTCTGGGGCTGGGGGCAAGAATTACTGCAGTAGGCCTGAAGCCGGGATCCTTGCATGCCGTGCCTCCCGCCTCGGTCTTCTGCTGTCCGCTGCCAGGCTCCGCCCCCTGCCGTCTAAGTCGGGTCCGCGTTGTGCTGATCTCCAGCGGCTCGGCGTTCCGATGCAGCGCTCGCGTCTGTAGCGACGGAATTTCACCCACTGCCGGTCGTCTGGTACGGGGGCAGACCGTGTCAGTAGCGTGCCAGGGAATCACAGATGGATGCCGGATTTAGGGATTGTGAGAAGTTGGCCTGGTATATGATGTTCACTAGTTAAAGTGACCACCTTGTACCATGCCAAGCAACCCTTATGGTGTGGTTGTAAGTCAACCTTTTTGGACTAGCTGCCCTAGTGGTAGCGTAGGCTAAACAGTCTTTGAGGCTAAACTCGTTTAAGCGTGTTAAGCAAGCTGTTTTACCTTATGTAACCCCCCTTTATACCAATGAAAGGACACCACACAGATATATATTCAAAATATATATGTATTTATTACTCAAAGTATCCCCTAGACTCTTTATGAGCACAGGAGCACAAATCGTTAAACAAGAAAGTATCACAATATACAGAAGTTGCACTTTATATGGATAGGCCCTGGTGGCCGCTCAAACCATATACTAAAATAGTGGTATAAGTACCACGAATAGGAAAGGGAAAAGGCCTAGGGCCTCTAGAACCGCTGGGCCTACAAGGAGCTAACTTCAGTTAGTGACCAGGAGGTCCACGGGTCGCGTGTGCAGTGAGGAAAGTTACACGCGGGCTCCCATAGGTTTTCAATCGGTGCGTAAAAGTTCAAAAGTTACTGCTAGAAGGGTCTTCTGGTTGAACTATGAAATCACGAATTCAAACCTAGACATTAGAGATGTTACTCTACACTTGTGCACTGGAGTGCCAGCTTTACCTCACCCACAGGAAGCGGGTGCATAGGTCTCGAAGTGCGTCGGGTTTCGTCTATCTGTTCAATGGAGCCTGATGACAAAGATGCTGCAGGCGGTCGGTCCAGAAGAGATGCGGTGGATCCAAGGATGGATCGGAGTTGTAGAGGACCTGTAAGCAGAGGGGACAGTGTTCACAGTCACTAGCCAGTGACCGGCGTGGCACCAGGTAGGTACCAGGCGATGTCGGGTGCAAACAGGTGAAGAGGTGTAGCTTGTCTCTGCAGCCACGTGGTCCCTGAAGGTAGACGATGTCCAGGAGTTGGTTCACGAGCTGTCCCACGCAGGCTCTCGCTGTCGGCAGTGTCGGCGACTCAAAGGAAGCAAACAAGCCTTGGCAAAAGCAGGAGTCATAGGAATTGAAGAAAGCTGTTTACTCTGACCAGCAAGGTCAGAGGGGCTGCTCCTTTGGAGGGAAGCAGGGGCCAGTCAGGAGCAACCAGACCAGCATCGTAGTTTTCAAATAGGTTTGCTAAGATGGCCACTAGCCAACGGGCCAGGGACCGGGTAGGCGCGTCGAGTCGCAAAGTACAGAGGGGCCCCACGCAGATCGTGGAGATGCTGGAGGGCTCACCTTTGGTGCAGATGCTGCTCGGATGTTGGGCTTCCCAGGACCCAAAGCACAACTTGGAGGGAGCCTCTGTTGTCGCGCTTGCAGCTTGTCGAGTGTCTTCCAAGATGGCTGGCTCCAAGTGTCTCGTTGCCTCCACGGGTTCCTTCTTTGCAGGGACTGTGGATCGGGCTGTGAGAGGTCTGGAGGTCCAGTTCTTGTCGGTCTCTGGGCTCGGGCTCTGGCGGGAGGCGGCAGCAAAGCAGACGTCGATTCGCTGGTTGGTGCTTGCGTTAGCAAGATGGTCACTCCCTGACCATAGGGGAGAATTCCTTCAGTCTTCTGTGCAGCAGAACGTCAAAGTTCCTGTCTTCTTCTTAGTGTTAAGTTGATTCCAGGATGTCTGAAGTCTTAGGACACAGCTCCTACCTTTAAGCAGATTCTAGGGGCCGGACTACCTGCTAGGTCCCTCCTTTGTCCAGCTCACCCCAGGTCCGGGGCTGGTGTGCCCCAGGACCGGTTTGAACTGGCATATGCACCGAGGCTCCTTGTGAGCCTCAGGCATGTCTGATTCTATTCAAGCCCGACCTGACCAATACACAAAATCCTGTCTGGGGTGGTGCTCGCACCTCCCCTGGCAGGAAACCCTTTGTCCACGTCTCCCAAGCTGGAAGGACTCCCAGCAGCAGGAGGGCAGACTTGTGTCTGTGGCGGCAGCGTCCATTTTGTGGAGCTGAGGCTATGTCTGATTTTACCCGGGTTTCAGGATCTGTACATGTCGTGTCCCTCTAGAAGGGTGGAATGCTTTTTGCTTTTTGCTTCACTGGTTTTTGACATATTGAGGCTGTGGGCCTGCTAATCAGACCCCCAGCCTGCTGTTCTCTCTACTAAATTGACACTATGCACTATAGGTGCATAACCAATTGGAATTGGATCATCCTGTGAGCCCCTGTACCAGTGTACACTAGGTACCCAGGGTATTGGTGCATCTAAGGCCTACCGGGGGCTGAAGCATGTATTGTGCCACCCCTGGCCTGGCCTAACAATTTGACACAACTGGCCGATCACTCAGCTGGGGTAAGTTGGTGTAACCACCTCTTACTTAGGTGTAGTATACCTATACCTAACCTTAAATGGGACACATGTTAACCTATAAGTCACTCCTATGGCAGGCCTTAACAATCCTGAAGGCAGAGTGCTTGGTTCCATGTGAGATGGTGCTCTGGCATGAGCTGAGCCTGTCTGCAGTGGTCGGAACAACTTCCTTCTACCGTTTCCAGATATCGCCATACCATATACTCTTAAGTGCATTATGAACCTCGCGGTTAAATGCTAACTTTGGTTTGGCTTTATCAAAACATGTCGAGTAAGGTGTCATACGAATTGGAATACTAACCCCTCGCCAATTCTGGCGACGGGGTTAGCATTCCACCCTTCTAGAGGGACACGACATGTACAGTACCTGAAACCCGGGTAAAATCAGACATAGCCTCAGCTCCACAAAATGGACGCTGCCACCACCGACACAAGTCTGCCCTCCTGCTGCTGGGAGTCCTTCCAGCTTGGGAGACGTGGACCAAGGGTTTCCTACCAGGGGAGGTGCGAGCACCACCCCAGACAGGATTTTGTGTATTGGTCAGGTAGGGCTTGAATAGAATCAGACATGCCTGAGGCTAACAAGGAGCCTTGGTGCATATTCCAGTTCAAACCGGTCCTGGGGCACACCAGCCCCGGACCTGGGACGAGCTGGACAAAGGATTGGGGGTGTAACCACCCCCCTTCCTGGTCCCACCCTTAGGGAGGGACCTAGCAGGTAGTCCGGCCCCTAGAATCCGCTTAAAGGTAGGAGCTGTGTCCTAAGACTTCAGACATCCTGGAATCAACTTGAAACTAAGAAGAAGACGGGAACTTCGATGCTCTGCTGCACAGAGGACAGAAGGAAATCTCCCCTATGGTCAGGGAGTGACCATCTTGCTAACGCAAGCACCATCCAGCAACTCGACATCTGCTTTGCCGCCGCCTCCTGCCGGAGTCCAAGCCCAGAGACCAACAAGACCTGGACCTCCAGACCTCTCACAGCCCGATCCACAGTCCCTGCAAAGAAGGAACCCGTGGAGGCACCGAGACACGTGGAGCCAGCCATCTTGAAAAGACACTCGACAAGCTGCAAGCGCAACAACAGTTGTGCTTTGGGTCCTGAGAAGCCCAACACCCGAGCAGCATCTGCACCAAAGGTGAGCCCTCCAGCATCTCCACAATCTGCGTGGGGCCCCTCTGCACTTTGCAACTCGACACGCCTGCCCGGTCCCTGGCCCATTGGCTAGTGGCCATTTTGGCAAACTATCTTGAAAACTACGATGCTGGTCTGGTTGCCCCAGACTGGCCCCTGCTGCCCTCCAAAGGAGCAGCCCCTCTGACCTTGCTGGTCAGAACCACCAGCTTTCTTCATTTTCTGCGACTCCTGCTTTTGCCAAGGCTTGTTTGCTTTTTTTGAGTCGACGACACTGCCGACAGCGAGAGCCTGCATGGGACAGCTCGTGAACCGACTCGTGGACGTCGTCGACCTTCAGGGACCACGTGGCTGCAGAGACAAGCTACACCTCTTCACCTGTTTGCACCCGACATCGCCTGGTACCTACCTGGTGCCACATCGGTCACTGGCTAGTGACTGTGAACACTGTCCCCTCTTCTTTCAGGTCTTCTACAACTCTGATCCATCCTTGGATCCACCGCATCTCTTCTGGACCGGCCGCCTGCAGCATCTTTGTCGTCAGGCTCCATTGAACAGATAGACGAAACCCGACGCACTTCGAGCCCTATACACCCGCTTCCTGTGGGTGAGGTAAAGCTGGCACTCTGGTGCACAAGTGTAGAGTAACATCTCTAATGTCTAGGTTTGAAGTCTTGATTTCGTACTTCAACCAGAAGACCCTTCTAGCAGTAACTTTTGAACTTTTACGCACCCATTGAAAACCTATGGGAGCCCGCGTGTAACTTTCCTCACTGCACACGCGACACGTGGACCTCCTGGTCACTAACTGAAGTGAGCTCCTTGTAGGCCCAGCGATTCTAGAGGCCCTAGGCCTTTTCCCTTTCCTATTCATGGTACTTATACCACTATTTTAGTATATGGTTTGAGCGGCCACCAGGGCCTATCCATATGAAGTGCAACTTCTGTATATTGTGATACTTTCTTGTTTAACGATTTGTGCTCCTGTGCTCATAAAGAGTCTAGGCGATACTTTGAGTAATAAATACATATCTATTTTGAATATATATCTGTGTGGTGTCCTTTCATTGGTATAAAGGGGGGTTACATATGGTAAAACAGCCTGCTTAACACGCTTTAACGAGTTTAGCCTCAAAGACTGCTTAGCCTACGCTACCACTAGGGCAGCTAGTCCGAAAAGGTTGACTTACAACCACACCATAAGGGTTGCTTCGCATGGTACAAGGTGGTCACTTTAACTAGTGAACATCATATACCAGGCCAACTTCTCACAGATGCCTTCTCCATGTACTCAGCCATCCTGGAGCGGAGACCAAGTACATAGTCCACTATGTCTTGCTTAGGCTTTTTGAGAGGTAACTCCCATCCTTCCCTCACCAGACATAGGGGCCCTCTTACAGGGTGCATAAACAACAATTCAAAGGGGCTGTAGCCAACTCCTTTTTGTGGGACCTCTCTGTAAGCAAACAGAAGGCAGGGTAGAAGGATGTCCCATCTTCGCCTGAGCTTTTCAGGTAATCCTTTGATCATACCCTTTAGGGTCTTGTTAAATCTCTCAACAAGCCCATTGCATTGTGGGTGATAAGGGGTGGTGAACTTGTAGTTGACACCACATTCCTTCCACATAGCTGTCAAGTATCCTGACATGAAGTTGGTACCTCTGTCAGAAACCACCTCCTTAGGAAACCCCACTCTGGAGAATACTCCCAGCAGGGCCCTGGCCACAACAGGAGCTGTAGTGGTCCTAAGGGGAATTGCCTCTGGATACCTGGTGGCATGATCCACTACCACCAGTATAAATCTGTGCCCAGATGCAGTGGGAGGATCCATGGGACCCACTATATCATTTCCCACTCTTTCAAAGGGAACCCCCACCACAGGTAGTGGTATTAGGGGGGCCTTTGTTGTGCCACCTGATTTGCCACTGGCTTGGCAGGTCACACAGGAGCGACAAAACTCCTTGGTATCTTCATTCATGTGAGGCCAGTGAAAGTGAGGGACAAGCCTGTCCCAAGTCTTGTTCTGGCCTAAGTGTCCTGCTAGAGGAATATCATGGGCCAAGGTAAGAAGGAAGCCCCTAAATGGCAGAGGTATAACCAACCTCCTGGTTGCACCAGGTTTTGGGTCTCTAGCCTCTGAATAAAGGAGCCCATCATCCCAATACACTTTATGGGTACCTTGAGCATTCCCAGCAGCCTCAGCAGCAGCCAGCTGTCTGAGGGGTTCAAGAGATGGACAGGATAACTGAGCCTGCCCCAAGTCAGCCCTGGAAGGTCCCCCTGTCCCCAGAAACTCAACCTGGTCAGGTTCAAGCTCTTCAGGGACAGTTCCTTCAGGGCTCTCTAGATCATCCTCCTGGGAAGACTGATCATCACTTGGAGGCAGGGGGGAAGGCACAGCCTTAACCCTCCTGTTCTTCTTCTTGGTAGGTGCTTGGTCCATTGTTCCAGGATCCAAGAACTGAGGTTCAGTAAGGCACTTTTTGGCCTGTGACCTGGTCACAGCAAGGACATGTGGTGATATACCTAACATCTCTGCATGTGTCCTGTACTCCACTTCTGACCATAGAGAACTCTCTAGGTCATTGCCCAACAAACATTCTACTGGGAGGTCTGCACTAACCACAACCCTTTTGAGGCCAGTTACCCCTCCCCATGAGAAGTTAACAATAGCCACACTATGAGAAGTAGTGGTATTGCTGGCATTGGTCACCAGGTAATTCTCACCTGGTATGTACTGTCCAGGGTCCACAAAGCCTGGTGTCACCATAGTGACACTGGCACATGTGTCCCTGTAGGCTTGAGCCACTTTTGCATTAATCAATGGAGTCTGTCTGTACTTGCCCAGATTACTGGGGCTCACAGTCAGGGACAAATCCATGTCCCCATCACAGATCAAGACTGTATGTGTAAGGGTTCTGTCTAAGTCAGAATCTCCTTCAGTTCCCATAGTGATTCCCACTACACCCTTTGTCTGGGGACCAACACTGCTAACAGTACTACTGGGAGCAGGTGCCTTAGGGGCAACAGTGTTGGGGGCTCCACCCTTCTTACAATCTGTTATATTCTGTAGTCAATGTTAAGTGAGCCTGAGTTATTCCTATGTTACTTGTAATGTGTGTGTGATGTCAGCCTATGATGTCACAGTTAGAATGTTATAATACAAGTGTTCAGTCTGACAGATGCTGGAGTTGGTTGGCAGTTCAAGAGCTGTGTAGTCCTGCTATCTTAATAAATTCACTTTATTTCAACTGGATCTTGAGTGAATTACTACAGAAATTTGGCGACGAGTTGACTACACAGCAGAACCCACGAGGATCTATTATCAAATCTAAAATTAATCGAACATTTCGTTTTTTTAATCAAGACTTTCCAGCTTTTCAAATTTCAAAATTCAACTTTACCTGCACGGTGGATTTCTATACTTCATCTAATACTGCTGACATATCGAAGTAATTGTTTCCTGATTTCTTGCAATCTTGGATTTTAATTCCTGTGTTACGATCCGTTACTCCAGGAGAGGGCAAGCTTCTGCTGTCTGCTGTGTCCTCATTCTCACCATCTCCTAAAGACTAGGACCAGTGATATCTCTAAAGGACTTGGACCTGTGAGTATCCCTTGATTTTCTTCATCTGGAGGTGTGCGTGACTTTTTGGAACTTTCTCTATACCTGCGCTTGGTTAGAAAAAAGCCTGTTTAGTGAGGCTGTTTCTGTCTTCTCGCAACCTTGCGTTACCAAGTTGGCAGTGTTTTACCATGCTCAGTGTTGGAAGTCAATTTTGGAGCGTTAACGTTTGATTCGTGTGAGCCATTTCAGCGTGTCCAAACCGAGCAAGTTGTGTTGTTTTGAATCCGCTGCAACGTTTGCTTCTCGTGTCGTCCATTCTTCACATCAGTTGTTACGCGCGCATGTGCACGAGTGTTTACTCGAGCTGTTTACACGCGCACCATGTTGTGGCTTTCACTGGAGCATGCGCTTGAAATACCTACGTCATAGAGCACCCTGGAAACATCGTGGTTGTGGTGTTTCCCAGACAACCGTATCCAGGACAACGAACGTCACAAAGCACGTCTCTTAGTATCGAAGTTTCTAAGTACCCTGGAAACATTGTTGTGGCTGCGTTTCCTGGACAACAGCGACCGTCGACATCCAGCTGACTGGGAACGTCACAGAGCACGTCTTCAAACCATTGAGTTGATTATTTCTTTCATGACAGTCTTCTGAAGGCATTTGTTTCAACCACGCTCATTGGCTGACTACGCGAATATCACAGAGCTAGCGCAGAAGCTATGGAAGCTTGATTGTTTCTGTTATTTTGTGCCAACCACGTGTGAATTTTGTTTTGATAATCACACGCGCTAAGGATTACTTTGCCTACCATTTGACTGCAATGTATACATGCAAAGTTTTTCTTTCTGTTTATGTTAACTGTCAAATAACTTATTTTCTTCTTTAACAGGTTTCAATTTAATGTTAGTTATTGCATTTAAGAAGAAAATATTTTATTTTTTTTAATATTTACATATACAGGTTTGGTGGAATTCCCCTAAGTGTTTCTTATATGCAATCCGGTGTTTGTGTAACTAATTTTTAACATGTCAAGTATGCAGGCTATCAATGCTCCTCCTGCCTTTTTGGAAACTCCTGGTGAACCTCCTGTCAAATGGGATGTCTGGTTCGATGCTTTCGAGACTTATTTGGGTGCAATAGGGGCACTACGTTATCGCCCTGAAAGGAAAAAGTATTTACTTTTACACTCCTTAGGATTTGAGGGTAGATCAATATTTAAACATCTACCTGAGTTACCAGACAATGGGGAGGAGTTAGATGAATATCTTATCACGGTAGCCAAACTAAAGACCCGCTTTGACAAACAACCCAGTTTAATTGTGTTAAGGCATAAATTCTTCAAGCGTAAGCAGGCTGAAAGTGAGGATGTAGATGGGTACATCTCTATTCTTAGGAAATTGGCCTCAGTTTGTTGTTTTGAAAATTTCTCAGAACAACTTATTCGCGATCAATTTGTATGTCATGGGAAAGACAAACACATCAGGCAGAAACTACTTTCCATGGACAATCCTACTCTTGATGAAACTATCAAGATTGCTAAAAGTATCGAGACTTCCCAGGTGTCACTAAAAGAGCTTGATGATAAACCAGTTGAAAAAGTCAGTTTTGTTGGTGGTGTAAAGAAGGATAAGGGGAAAGTTGGGAAAAATGTCTCAAAGAATTTTACTAATAGCAAATCAGATTCTGTTATACCTAACAATGTTTGTTTGCGATGTGGTAATGCATCACATGTCAAGGGTGGGAAATGTCCAGCTTTGAATTCTATGTGCAATTATTGTAAAAAAAATGGGTCATTTTGCATCTGTTTGCCTCAAGAAGAAATTCCAGAAAAAATCGATAGCATGCGTGGTGGAATCTGCTGACGAGACAGATGAAGATGTTATCTCTGTTGTTCATGACGCATGTGCTGTCGATGAAACACATATACCTTTAACGGGTGATCCTTCATCTTGTGTTGACCCAATAGTCGAAATAGTTGTGGGTGATAAGAAGCTTAACCTTCTTGTAGATTCGGGTGCTAGAATCACAATGATTACCCAGAAGCTATTTCATGAAACTTGGGGAGACAGAGATTTGTTCCCTCCTGATAGATCACCAGTCTCGTATGAAGGACGGAAGATTGATTTGCTAGGTTTTATTGAAGATTTCTTAAGTTTTGAGGGAAGAAAGATAAGGGGTAAAATCTATGTGGCAGTTAAGGGTTTGAATATTTTAGGGTGGTTTCACCAAGGTCTTTTTGGCATGATTTTAAGACCAGGAGCTAAAGAGCAAGTGTTGCTTGTCACTTCCGATGGAGTGTGTACTAAGTGGAAAAATGAATTTCCTTCAGTCTTTAGCGACAAGCTGGGCAAAATTTCTGGTTTCAAACATAAAATCATTGTCAAGGATGGAGCTATCCCAGTAAAGCACAAACTTAGAGGGGTTCCTTTTAGTGTTCGTGAGGATCTTAACAAAGAACTTCAGACACTCTGTGAGAAGGGTATTATCGAACCCACGGAGTCCTCTCTTTGGTTGTCTCCTTTGGTTGTCGCTCGTAAGAGGGACGGACAATTGCGTGTGTGTGTGGACCTTAGGTCACTCAACAAAGAGATTTGGGTTGACTCCCACCCTTTGCCAAGAATTTCTGATCTATTCACTTCCATTAAAGGGGCTAGTGTGTTTTCTAAGCTGGACCTGGCCAGTGCCTATCATCAGATAGAGTTGCATCCTGATTCCTGTGCATTAACGGCTTTTGTGTCTCCTATTGGTACATTTCGGTACCGGAGGATGCCGTTTGGATTAGCCTCCGCGGCATCTGTATTTCAAAGGGTAATGCAAAACATGTTAAAAGGTGTGGAGGGTGTCATTGTCTTTCAAGATGATGTCCTCATTTATGCAAAGGATAATGATTCACATGATTCGATTGTCAGACAAGTTCTTGAAATTTTCAAGAAGAGCGGAGTAGTACTCAAAACTGAGAAATGTAAATTTTCTTGCAGCGAGGTTGAATACCTTGGGCATCTGTTGACTCAAGATGGTATCAAGCCTAGGCAGGGATTAATTGATGCAATTTTGGAGGCCCCTGTGCCAGAAGATAAAAAAGGGGTAAAGTCTCTTTTGGGACTCTTAGAGTACTACTCTAAGTTTATTCAAAACTACGCATCAATAGTTAGGCCCATTAGTGACTTGTTGAAGTTTTCAAGGAAGTTTGAGTGGTGTGTCGAGTGTGACCAGGCATTCTGCAAAGTCAAAGAAATATTAAGAGATAGTGATGCTCTCACCCCATTTGATCCAGATCTATCGTGTTGTGTAACTGTTGATGCCAGTCAGAAGGGTCTGGGTGCAATACTTACACAACAGAATGGAAATGTTGAGAATACCATTGCATTTGCTTCAAGGGTGCTTAGGAACGCCGAAATGCAGTATTCTGTAATCGAGAGGGAGCTGCTTGCTTGTTTATGGGCTATAGAAAAATATAGACCTTACATTTGGGGTAGACGTTTTAGGTTGTTAACGGACCACAAACCGTTGGTTGCCATTTTGTCTGCGGGACCCAGTAAGTGTTGTACTCCAAGAATCACAAGAATGGTTAGCAAACTTCTTCAATATCAGTTTGATATTCGTCATGTTTCTGGAGGAAAGAATGTCAGGGCGGACTTTTTGTCTCGTTTTCCTCAGAGCAGTGGACACTGTGAGGGGACAAGTTTTCAAGATCTAAATGATGAGGATAATGAGGATTGTTTGGTAGCTTCAATAGATATTCCGGTCCTTGCTGTTGGCTCTGAGTCTGATTGGAGGACAGCATTGTTGGATGATTGTCTTCTTCAAGAAGTGTGCCAGTTTGTCAAGGATGGGTGGCCGAGTGAGAAATCGTTGTCTGCAGTGTTACAACCGTACTGGAAAGTTGAGTCTGAGATTTCAGTAGAAGACGGTTTATTGATGAGGTGTGACAAGCTCATTCCTCCTCATTCCTTGAGGGTCAACATTATTAAAGAGGCCCACGAGGGACACCTGGGCATCACTCTTACTAAACGTAGAGTTCGTCAGGATTTTTGGTGGCCCAGGATGGATGTTGAGATTTCCACTATAGTTGAAAACTGCTTGGTTTGTCAGACTTCTGAGAAGAGTTTGAAGGTTTCAACTCCACCTTTACACCCCATTGAATGTCCTTCGGGACCTTGGGTCAAAGTGGGTATTGATATCATGGGGCCGTATGATATTCTTCCTTTGGGCATGAAATACATTTTTGTTGTAATGGACTATGCGTCCAAGTGGCCTGAGATTAAGGTTGTCAGGGAAGCCAATTCTTCATCTCTGGTCAAATTTCTCAAGGACATATTTTTGAGGGAAGGTTTCCCTCAATTCCTGGTTTCTGACAATGGGACACAGTTTTTGAGTGAAGAGTTTGAATCTTTTCTTATGCTCAGTGGGATTAAACATCTCAAAAGCTCACTGTATCATCCACAAACTAATGGTCTTGTTGAGAGAATGAACAGGGTTGTTGGTGATTGTGTCAAGTGGGCTGTTAATGGAAGGCATGATGTGTACAGAGCTCTCGAGAGCATGTTGTGGTTCTATAGAACTACACCACATTCGTCGACGAAGGTTTCTCCGTTTGAGTTATTAAGAGGTAGGAAGGCCAATACGAGTTTCCGTCCAGGATGGATGGGAAAGTGGGTGGACTCATTGTGTGATGTTGGGGTACTCATGGGTAAGGTTAAAACAAATTCTGACAATACTCAAGAAAAAGAGAAAGCATGGTTTGACAAAAAAAAAAGTGTAAAGATGGTCTCTCTTTCTGTGGGAGATTTTGTACGTATTAAAAGTCCTGTACACATCAAGAAGGGATGTTCAAAGTTTGGACATCCGGTCAAGGTCATTCGTATTTATAACAATGCTGCCCAGGTTGAGGGTGGTCATTGGTGGAATTTGTCTAGACTTATTAAAACTAGGTCTGATTTGTCTTCTAAGAGGTTAGGTGCGTCGAGCAAAGTTTTTACCTGTTCTAAGGATACCAGTGGGTCAAGCAAAGTTTATGGTTCTTCCAAAATGCTTTCGGGTCAACGTAGGAGGAGTACCAGAATTCGTGTTATTCCTCATAGACTTCGTGACTAGTGTTTTGTTTATTTCTTTTTGTTTTGTATAATATGTTTAGTGTTTAGTTTAGTTTGCCAGAAGGAAGGGAGGTATGTTATATTCTGTAGTCAATGTTAAGTGAGCCTGAGTTATTCCTATGTTACTTGTAATGTGTGTGTGATGTCAGCCTATGATGTCACAGTTAGAATGTTATAATACAAGTGTTCAGTCTGACAGATGCTGGAGTTGGTTGGCAGTTCAAGAGCTGTGTAGTCCTGCTATCTTAATAAATTCACTTTATTTCAACTGGATCTTGAGTGAATTACTACACAATCACTAGTCCAGTGAGTTGTATTCTTGCAAGATTTGCACCAGGGTTTCTTTGGACCTTCTTTCTTCTTTCCTTTAGATTGTTGGGACCCACCCTCATTAGTACTAGTTTGGGGCGCTGTTGAAAACTTCTGGTCTTTGGATTTCTGATCACCCTTTTGGTCTGTTTTCTTCTGATCACCCCCTTGGCCCTGGTTCTGGTTCTTTTGCTTAACCCTGGTTCTGACCCATTTGTCTGCCTTCTTTCCCAATTCTTGGGGAGAGGTCAGATCCGAGTCAACCAAGTGTTGATGTAGTTGCTGGTTTTGACAGTTATTTAAAATCTGTTCTCTCATCATCAAATTGTACAATCCTGTATAATCAGACACCTTACTTCCCAGCAACCAACCCTCCAAAGCCTTAGTGGCACATTCAATGTATTCAGACCAGTCCTGAGTCTGTGTCTTCTGCGTATCTCTGAACATTAACCTGTACTGTTCAGTGGTTAAGCCTAACCCATCAACCAGGACACTCTTCAGGGCTCTGTAGTTTCTGACATCCTCCTCTCTAACAGTGAGGAGTCTATCTCTGCCTCTACCTTCAAAGGAGAGCCATAAGATTGCTGCCCACTGGTCTTCAGGAACCTGCTGCACTTTGCAGGCTCTCTCAAGAGCAGTCATCCACTTGTGGATATCATCCCCACTTTTGTAGGGGGCACAACCTTGGACAGGTTCCTATTATCAAAGACCCTATCTTTGTCCCTAGGGACAATGCTGCCACCAGTGGGTATAGACCCACTCTCTCTAGGTTGCCTAGCCTTGCTCAGTTTCTCTTCCATCAGGGCTACTTCTAGCTCCTGTTTCCTGATCCTCAGCTGGGCTTCCTGCATTCTGGCCTCATGCTCCCTCCTCTGAGGGCTGGTCATCCTTCTTCTGGAGTGACCCTGAGAGCCTCTAGAGGCATGAGAGGCATTAGTGTCACCTGAGTGATTCCTCTGTCTCCCAAACCCCTGGTTAAGTCCACTAGGGAGATTCAATGGGGGGAACCAATTGTCAGTCCCAAATAGTCTTAAGTTAGCAGAGCCAGGTATAGCACCTGGCACTGGGCTATTTCTCCCATCAGAATTGCTACTACTGTCAGACTCATCCCCCTTGTCATCCTTGTCCCTATGCTGATCCTCATCATCTGTAGTCTGATTCTCAACTAAGGGGCAACTGTTAGGAAGGGGTGCTTCAGTAGCATCTTCAGAAGGAGGGCCTCCTGTTCCAGTCCCTAAGGGGCCTAACTGGGAGGCTTTCTTGAGAGCTCTCTGATCTTCATCAGCTTGTAAGAGTTCTCTGAGTTCAGCAGAGGTAGGGTTCCTGGGCTGTTTAAGGCCCCTGATATTAGCCAACTGCCTGAGCTCATTCCGGTTTAGGGTAGCAAAGATGGATGGTGCCCTCTGGGGGTCACTCTCGACAGATATGGGTACGTTGGCCCCTCTGCCCCAGCCATTGCTCTTAAGTGTGGGTGGATGTGTTGCAACTACCTACACTTGGGTTTTCCTACTAAACCTATCTAGTAGTTGTAGTCAGGGTGTGCTACTTCCTTTGCTCTACAACAACTAAGTTCAGTAGAACTTAAGTATATAACTATCTTGTTTTATATGTACCTAAAGGTACCTGTATGATCTTTCAATTGGTAACAAAGAGATTACAGAGGTAAAACACAGCAAGCTCAAATCTAACCGCTGCTCACCAATGTGAGAAGTTGGCCTGGTATATGATGTTCACTAGTTAAAGTGACCACCTTGTACCATGCCAAGCAATCCTTATGGTGTGGTTGTAAGCCAACCTTTTTGGACTAGCTGCCCTAGTGGTAGCGTAGGCTAAGCAGTCTTTGAGGCTAAACTCGTTTAAGCGTGTTAAGCAAGCTGTTTTACCATATGTAACGCCCCTTTATACCAATGAAAGGACACCACACAGATATATATTCAAAATATATATGTATTTATTACTCAAAGTATCCCCTAGACTCTTTATGAGCACAGGAGCACAAATCGTTAAACAAGAAAGTATCACAATATACAGAAGTTGCACTTTATATGGATAGGCCCTGGTGGCCGCTCAAACCATATACTAAAATAGTGGTATAAGTACCACGAATAGGAAAGGGAAAAGGCCTAGGGCCTCTAGAATCGCTGGGCCTACAAGGAGCTAACTTCAGTTAGTGACCAGGAGGTCCACGGGTCGCGTGTGCAGTGAGGAAAGTTACACGCGGGCTCCCATAGGTTTTCAATGGGTGCGTAAAAGTTCAGGTGGTGTGACAGGAGTAGTTGAAAGGGTTATATTGACCTCTCTAGGGCCAAACCCAAAAGGGAATAGACAAAGATTGGAAATAGGCCCCTGTTGAATGAGGGTCGCCGCTTACTAAGCTGGACTCCTACAAACCCTTTAACCCCATGGGGCACCAATGGAGCTGGCATAGTCAGCAGTGGCATGGGAACATTTAACAGATTTGAATCTCTATCCAGGTTACATGGTAATGATTGACTAACCATTATTCCCCGTACCCAGGTACAGGTGGAGGATATAGAGAGGGAGCCCACAATCGACTTGCCCCAATTACATATGACATATGAAATTGGATTAGTGAAAATACTCAGCTGTAATATTGCTGGGTTAAGAAATAAAATGGAAGAGGTAAACTGGACTACTTTCCTAAAAGACTATGAAATTGTTGGGCTTCAGGAATGATGGGAAGTGGATAGTACATTTTGGTTAGACGGTTATACTACTTACTTTGAACCTGCTAGACCATCAGTCATGGGAAGACCAAAAGGAGGTTTGATCTCTTTAAAGGTTACAGGGAGTCATCATAAACTAGAAACAGGATTGGTAAACAGTCTAGTTGTTGAAATTATACCAGTAAACTCAACTAAAATTTTAATTTTTAATTTTTATAATTCATTTGATAGAAGTACAGTCACGGAGCATTTGTTTAGCCTAAAAACCTACTTAGAGGGTTATAAGGAGAACCAATTACACCTTATTCGGTTGTTATTTTAGGGGATTTTAATGTACATGTACATGAACATAAGAGCTGTTGTGTCTCGGATAGTTTTAGGCCACTTAGGTTCCCAGAGATACATTTTGAACATACACCACAGGGTGATTTCTTAGAGCAAATCATAGCAGATCTGGGTCTTTAATATCCAACTAACCTATGTGATATGGACACTATTCCATCCTTTAAAGGAAGGGGAAATCACACGAACATTGATTATATTTTTTAAAAATTCTGCCCTTGAATCATACGTTAAAGAATATACAGCTATGTGGTCACAATTTAGTGACCACAATCCCATACATCTGATTTTGGGGAGGGGTATTGTCCTTAATTCGGAAGCCAATAAATGGGCTCCTACAGCAGTATTTAAGAACACAGATCAGGGTCGTAGACTGAAATGGTGTATGGTTATCCCGGAGGACTTTTGTAATGATCTAGTAACAAAAGTAGGCCCAGAAATGGAGCTATGCTGTGACAGTGGGGCTAGAGGAAATGGGATTTTAACTGTGTAGGAGAGCAGGGTCTGCTATCCTATGGTCACCCCAAATTTTTGCTTTTTGCTTCACTGGTTTTTGACATATTGAGGCTGTGGGCCTGCTAATCAGACCCCCAGCCTGCTGTTCTCTCTACTAAATTGACACTATGCACTTTAGGTGCATAACCAATTGGAATTGGATCACCCTGTGAGCCCCTGTACTAGTGTACACTAGGTACCCAGGGCATTGGTGTATCTAAGGCCTACCAGGGGCTGAAGCATGTATTGTGCCACCCCTGGCCTGGCCTAGCAATTTGACACAACTGGCTGATCACTCAGCTGGGGTAAGTTGGTGTATCCACCTCTTACTTAAGTGTAGTATACCTATACCTAACCTTAAATGGGACACATGTTAACCTATAAGTCACTCCTATGGCAGGCCTTAACAATCCTGAAGGCAGAGTGCTTGGTTTCATGTGAGATGGTGCTCTGGCATGAGCTGAGCCTGTCTGCAGTAGTCGGAACAACTTCCTTCTACCGTTTCCAGACATCGCCATACCATATACTCTTAAGTGCATTATGAACCTCGCGGTTAAATGCTATCTTTGGTTTGGCTTTATCAAAACATGTCGAGTAAGGTGTCATACGAATTGGAATACTAACCCCTCGCCAATTCTGGCGATGGGGTTAGCATTCCACCCTTCTAGAGGGACACGACATGTACAGAGCCTGAAACCCGGGTAAAATCAGACATAGCCTCAGCTCCACAAAATGGACGCTGCCACCACAGACACAAGTCTGCCCTCCTGCTGCTGGGAGTCCTTCCAGCTTGGGAGACGTGGACAAAGGGTTTCCTGCCAGGGGAGGTGCGAGCACCACCCCAGACAGGATTTTGTGTATTGGTCAGGTAGGGCTTGAATAGAATCAGACATGCCTGAGGCTCACAAGGAGCCTCGGTGCATATGCCAGTTCAAACCGGTCCTGGGGCACACCAGCCCCAGACCTGGGGTGAGCTGGACAAAGGATTGGGGGTGTAACCACCCCCCTTCCTGGTCCCACCCTTAGGGAGGGACCTAGCAGGTAGTCCGGTCCCTAGAATCCGCTTAAAGGTAGGAGCTGTGTCCTAAGACTTCAGACATCCTGGAATCATATGTTTAGTGTTTAGTTTAGTTTGCCAGAAGGAAGGGAGGTATGTTATATTCTGTAGTCAATGTTAAGTGAGCCTGAGTTATTCCTATGTTACTTGTAATGTGTGTGTGATGTCAGCCTATGATGTCACAGTTAGAATGTTATAATACAAGTGTTCAGTCTGACAGATGCTGGAGTTGGTTGGCAGTTCAAGAGCTGTGTAGTCCTGCTATCTTAATAAATTCACTTTATTTCAACTGGATCTTGAGTGAATTACTACACAATCACTAGTCCAGTGAGTTGTATTCTTGCAAGATTTGCACCAGGGTTTCTTTGGACCTTCTTTCTTCTTTCCTTTAGATTGTTGGGACCCACCCTCATTAGTACTAGTTTGGGGCGCTGTTGAAAACTTCTGGTCTTTGGATTTCTGATCACCCTTTTGGTCTGTTTTCTTCTGATCACCCCCTTGGCCCTGGTTCTGGTTCTTTTGCTTAACCCTGGTTCTGACCCATTTGTCTGCCTTCTTTCCCAATTATTGGGGAGAGGTCAGATCCGAGTCAACCAAGTGTTGATGTAGTTGCTGGTTTTGACAGTTATTTAAAATCTGTTCTCTCATCATCAAATTGTACAATCCTGTATAATCAGACACCTTACTTCCCAGCAACCAACCCTCCAAAGCCTTAGTGGCACATTCAATGTATTCAGACCAGTCCTGAGTCTGTGTCTTCTGCGTATCTCTGAACATTAACCTGTACTGTTCAGTGGTTAAGCCTAACCCATCAACCAGGACACTCTTCAGGGCTCTGTAGTTTCTGACATCCTCCTCTCTAACAGTGAGGAGTCTATCTCTGCCTCTACCTTCAAAGGAGAGCCATAAGATTGCTGCCCACTGGTCTTCAGGAACCTGCTGCACTTTGCAGGCTCTCTCAAGAGCAGTCATCCACTTGTGGATATCATCCCCACTTTTGTAGGGGGCACAACCTTGGACAGGTTCCTATTATCAAAGACCCTATCTTTGTCCCTAGGGACAATGCTGCCACCAGTGGGTATAGACCCACTCTCTCTAGGTTGCCTAGCCTTGCTCAGTTTCTCTTCCATCAGGGCTACTTCTAGCTCCTGTTTCCTGATCCTCAGCTGGGCTTCCTGCATTCTGGCCTCATGCTCCCTCCTCTGAGGGCTGGTCATCCTTCTTCTGGAGTGACCCTGAGAGCCTCTAGAGGCATGAGAGGCATTAGTGTCACCTGAGTGATTCCTCTGTCTCCCAAACCCCTGGTTAAGTCCACTAGGGAGATTCAATGGGGGGAACCAATTGTCAGTCCCAAATAGTCTTAAGTTAGCAGAGCCAGGTATAGCACCTGGCACTGGGCTATTTCTCCCATCAGAATTGCTACTACTGTCAGACTCATCCCCCTTGTCATCCTTGTCCCTATGCTGATCCTCATCATCTGTAGTCTGATTCTCAACTAAGGGGCAACTGTTAGGAAGGGGTGCTTCAGTAGCATCTTCAGAAGGAGGGCCTCCTGTTCCAGTCCCTAAGGGGCCTAACTGGGAGGCTTTCTTGAGAGCTCTCTGATCTTCATCAGCTTGTAAGAGTTTTCTGAGTTCAGCAGAGGTAGGGTTCCTGGGCTGTTTAAGGCCCCTGATATTAGCCAACTGCCTGAGCTCATTCCGGTTTAGGGTAGCAAAGATGGATGGTGCCCTCTGGGGGTCACTCTCGACAGATATGGGTACGTTGGCCCCTCTGCCCCAGCCATTGCTCTTAAGTGTGGGTGGATGTGTTGCAACTACCTACACTTGGGTTTTCCTACTAAACCTATCTAGTAGTTGTAGTCAGGGTGTGCTACTTCCTTTGCTCTACAACAACTAAGTTCAGTAGAACTTAAGTATATAACTATCTTGTTTTATATGTACCTAAAGGTACCTGTATGATCTTTCAATTGGTAACAAAGAGATTACAGAGGTAAAACACAGCAAGCTCAAATCTAACCGCTGCTCACCAATGTGAGAAGTTGGCCTGGTATATGATGTTCACTAGTTAAAGTGACCACCTTGTACCATGCCAAGCAATCCTTATGGTGTGGTTGTAAGCCAACCTTTTTGGACTAGCTGCCCTAGTGGTAGCGTAGGCTAAGCAGTCTTTGAGGCTAAACTCGTTTAAGCGTGTTAAGCAAGCTGTTTTACCATATGTAACGCCCCTTTATACCAATGAAAGGACACCACACAGATATATATTCAAAATATATATGTATTTATTACTCAAAGTATCCCCTAGACTCTTTATGAGCACAGGAGCACAAATCGTTAAACAAGAAAGTATCACAATATACAGAAGTTGCACTTTATATGGATAGGCCCTGGTGGCCGCTCAAACCATATACTAAAATAGTGGTATAAGTACCACGAATAGGAAAGGGAAAAGGCCTAGGGCCTCTAGAATCGCTGGGCCTACAAGGAGCTAACTTCAGTTAGTGACCAGGAGGTCCACGGGTCGCGTGTGCAGTGAGGAAAGTTACACGCGGGCTCCCATAGGTTTTCAATGGGTGCGTAAAAGTTCAGGTGGTGTGACAGGAGTAGTTGAAAGGGTTATATTGACCTCTCTAGGGCCAAACCCAAAAGGGAATAGACAAAGATTGGAAATAGGCCCCTGTTGAATGAGGGTCGCCGCTTACTAAGCTGGACTCCTACAAACCCTTTAACCCCATGGGGCACCAATGGAGCTGGCATAGTCAGCAGTGGCATGGGAACATTTAACAGATTTGAATCTCTATCCAGGTTACATGGTAATGATTGACTAACCATTATTCCCCGTACCCAGGTACAGGTGGAGGATATAGAGAGGGAGCCCACAATCGACTTGCCCCAATTACATATGACATATGAAATTGGATTAGTGAAAATACTCAGCTGTAATATTGCTGGGTTAAGAAATAAAATGGAAGAGGTAAACTGGACTACTTTCCTAAAAGACTATGAAATTGTTGGGCTTCAGGAATGATGGGAAGTGGATAGTACATTTTGGTTAGACGGTTATACTACTTACTTTGAACCTGCTAGACCATCAGTCATGGGAAGACCAAAAGGAGGTTTGATCTCTTTAAAGGTTACAGGGAGTCATCATAAACTAGAAACAGGATTGGTAAACAGTCTAGTTGTTGAAATTATACCAGTAAACTCAACTAAAATTTTAATTTTTAATTTTTATAATTCATTTGATAGAAGTACAGTCACGGAGCATTTGTTTAGCCTAAAAACCTACTTAGAGGGTTATAAGGAGAACCAATTACACCTTATTCGGTTGTTATTTTAGGGGATTTTAATGTACATGTACATGAACATAAGAGCTGTTGTGTCTCGGATAGTTTTAGGCCACTTAGGTTCCCAGAGATACATTTTGAACATACACCACAGGGTGATTTCTTAGAGCAAATCATAGCAGATCTGGGTCTTTAATATCCAACTAACCTATGTGATATGGACACTATTCCATCCTTTAAAGGAAGGGGAAATCACACGAACATTGATTATATTTTTTAAAAATTCTGCCCTTGAATCATACGTTAAAGAATATACAGCTATGTGGTCACAATTTAGTGACCACAATCCCATACATCTGATTTTGGGGAGGGGTATTGTCCTTAATTCGGAAGCCAATAAATGGGCTCCTACAGCAGTATTTAAGAACACAGATCAGGGTCGTAGACTGAAATGGTGTATGGTTATCCCGGAGGACTTTTGTAATGATCTAGTAACAAAAGTAGGCCCAGAAATGGAGCTATGCTGTGACAGTGGGGCTAGAGGAAATGGGATTTTAACTGTGTAGGAGAGCAGGGTCTGCTATCCTATGGTCACCCCAAATTTTTGCTTTTTGCTTCACTGGTTTTTGACATATTGAGGCTGTGGGCCTGCTAATCAGACCCCCAGCCTGCTGTTCTCTCTACTAAATTGACACTATGCACTTTAGGTGCATAACCAATTGGAATTGGATCACCCTGTGAGCCCCTGTACTAGTGTACACTAGGTACCCAGGGCATTGGTGTATCTAAGGCCTACCAGGGGCTGAAGCATGTATTGTGCCACCCCTGGCCTGGCCTAGCAATTTGACACAACTGGCTGATCACTCAGCTGGGGTAAGTTGGTGTATCCACCTCTTACTTAAGTGTAGTATACCTATACCTAACCTTAAATGGGACACATGTTAACCTATAAGTCACTCCTATGGCAGGCCTTAACAATCCTGAAGGCAGAGTGCTTGGTTTCATGTGAGATGGTGCTCTGGCATGAGCTGAGCCTGTCTGCAGTAGTCGGAACAACTTCCTTCTACCGTTTCCAGACATCGCCATACCATATACTCTTAAGTGCATTATGAACCTCGCGGTTAAATGCTATCTTTGGTTTGGCTTTATCAAAACATGTCGAGTAAGGTGTCATACGAATTGGAATACTAACCCCTCGCCAATTCTGGCGATGGGGTTAGCATTCCACCCTTCTAGAGGGACACGACATGTACAGAGCCTGAAACCCGGGTAAAATCAGACATAGCCTCAGCTCCACAAAATGGACGCTGCAACCACAGACACAAGTCTGCCCTCCTGCTGCTGGGAGTCCTTCCAGCTTGGGAGACGTGGACAAAGGGTTTCCTGCCAGGGGAGGTGCGAGCACCACCCCAGACAGGATTTTGTGTATTGGTCAGGTAGGGCTTGAATAGAATCAGACATGCCTGAGGCTCACAAGGAGCCTCGGTGCATATGCCAGTTCAAACCGGTCCTGGGGCACACCAGCCCCAGACCTGGGGTGAGCTGGACAAAGGATTGGTGGTGTAACCACCCCCCTTCCTGGTCCCACCCTTAGGGAGGGACCTAGCAGGTAGTCCGGTCCCTAGAATCCGCTTAAAGGTAGGAGCTGTGTCCTAAGACTTCAGACATCCTGGAATCATATGTTTAGTGTTTAGTTTAGTTTGCCAGAAGGAAGGGAGGTATGTTATATTCTGTAGTCAATGTTAAGTGAGCCTGAGTTATTCCTATGTTACTTGTAATGTGTGTGTGATGTCAGCCTATGATGTCACAATTAGAATGTTATAATACAAGTGTTCAGTCTGACAGATGCTGGAGTTGGTTGGCAGTTCAAGAGCTGTGTAGTCCTGCTATCTTAATAAATTCACTTTATTTCAACTGGATCTTGAGTGAATTACTACACAATCACTAGTCCAGTGAGTTGTATTCTTGCAAGATTTGCACCAGGGTTTCTTTGGACCTTCTTTCTTCTTTCCTTTAGATTGTTGGGACCCACCCTCATTAGTACTAGTTTGGGGCGCTGTTGAAAACTTCTGGTCTTTGGATTTCTGATCACCCTTTTGGTCTGTTTTCTTCTGATCACCCCCTTGGCCCTGGTTCTGGTTCTTTTGCTTAACCCTGGTTCTGACCCATTTGTCTGCCTTCTTTCCCAATTCTTGGGGAGAGGTCAGATCCGAGTCAACCAAGTGTTGATGTAGTTGCTGGTTTTGACAGTTATTTAAAATCTGTTCTCTCATCATCAAATTGTACAATCCTGTATAATCAGACACCTTACTTCCCAGCAACCAACCCTCCAAAGCCTTAGTGGCACATTCAATGTATTCAGACCAGTCCTGAGTCTGTGTCTTCTGCGTATCTCTGAACATTAACCTGTACTGTTCAGTGGTTAAGCCTAACCCATCAACCAGGACACTCTTCAGGGCTCTGTAGTTTCTGACATCCTCCTCTCTAACAGTGAGGAGTCTATCTCTGCCTCTACCTTCAAAGGAGAGCCATAAGATTGCTGCCCACTGGTCTTCAGGAACCTGCTGCACTTTGCAGGCTCTCTCAAGAGCAGTCATCCACTTGTGGATATCATCCCCACTTTTGTAGGGGGCACAACCTTGGACAGGTTCCTATTATCAAAGACCCTATCTTTGTCCCTAGGGACAATGCTGCCACCAGTGGGTATAGACCCACTCTCTCTAGGTTGCCTAGCCTTGCTCAGTTTCTCTTCCATCAGGGCTACTTCTAGCTCCTGTTTCCTGATCCTCAGCTGGGCTTCCTGCATTCTGGCCTCATGCTCCCTCCTCTGAGGGCTGGTCATCCTTCTTCTGGAGTGACCCTGAGAGCCTCTAGAGGCATGAGAGGCATTAGTGTCACCTGAGTGATTCCTCTGTCTCCCAAACCCCTGGTTAAGTCCACTAGGGAGATTCAATGGGGGGAACCAATTGTCAGTCCCAAATAGTCTTAAGTTAGCAGAGCCAGGTATAGCACCTGGCACTGGGCTATTTCTCCCATCAGAATTGCTACTACTGTCAGACTCATCCCCCTTGTCATCCTTGTCCCTATGCTGATCCTCATCATCTGTAGTCTGATTCTCAACTAAGGGGCAACTGTTAGGAAGGGGTGCTTCAGTAGCATCTTCAGAAGGAGGGCCTCCTGTTCCAGTCCCTAAGGGGCCTAACTGGGAGGCTTTCTTGAGAGCTCTCTGATCTTCATCAGCTTGTAAGAGTTCTCTGAGTTCAGCAGAGGTAGGGTTCCTGGGCTGTTTAAGGCCCCTGATATTAGCCAACTGCCTGAGCTCATTCCGGTTTAGGGTAGCAAAGATGGATGGTGCCCTCTGGGGGTCACTCTCGACAGATATGGGTACGTTGGCCCCTCTGCCCCAGCCATTGCTCTTAAGTGTGGGTGGATGTGTTGCAACTACCTACACTTGGGTTTTCCTACTAAACCTATCTAGTAGTTGTAGTCAGGGTGTGCTACTTCCTTTGCTCTACAACAACTAAGTTCAGTAGAACTTAAGTATATAACTATCTTGTTTTATATGTACCTAAAGGTACCTGTATGATCTTTCAATTGGTAACAAAGAGATTACAGAGGTAAAACACAGCAAGCTCAAATCTAACCGCTGCTCACCAATGTGAGAAGTTGGCCTGGTATATGATGTTCACTAGTTAAAGTGACCACCTTGTACCATGCCAAGCAATCCTTATGGTGTGGTTGTAAGCCAACCTTTTTGGACTAGCTGCCCTAGTGGTAGCGTAGGCTAAGCAGTCTTTGAGGCTAAACTCGTTTAAGCGTGTTAAGCAAGCTGTTTTACCATATGTAACGCCCCTTTATACCAATGAAAGGACACCACACAGATATATATTCAAAATATATATGTATTTATTACTCAAAGTATCCCCTAGACTCTTTATGAGCACAGGAGCACAAATCGTTAAACAAGAAAGTATCACAATATACAGAAGTTGCACTTTATATGGATAGGCCCTGGTGGCCGCTCAAACCATATACTAAAATAGTGGTATAAGTACCACGAATAGGAAAGGGAAAAGGCCTAGGGCCTCTAGAATCGCTGGGCCTACAAGGAGCTAACTTCAGTTAGTGACCAGGAGGTCCACGGGTCGCGTGTGCAGTGAGGAAAGTTACACGCGGGCTCCCATAGGTTTTCAATGGGTGCGTAAAAGTTCAGGTGGTGTGACAGGAGTAGTTGAAAGGGTTATATTGACCTCTCTAGGGCCAAACCCAAAAGGGAATAGACAAAGATTGGAAATAGGCCCCTGTTGAATGAGGGTCGCCGCTTACTAAGCTGGACTCCTACAAACCCTTTAACCCCATGGGGCACCAATGGAGCTGGCATAGTCAGCAGTGGCATGGGAACATTTAACAGATTTGAATCTCTATCCAGGTTACATGGTAAT
Organism: Triturus cristatus; assembly: GCF_964204655.1. Taxonomy (NCBI): domain Eukaryota; kingdom Metazoa; phylum Chordata; class Amphibia; order Caudata; family Salamandridae; genus Triturus; species Triturus cristatus. Next base: position 820,430,283 of record NC_140579.1, on the reverse strand, counting down.
GATTGACTAACCATTATTCCCCGTACCCAGGTACAGGTGAAGGATATAGAGAGGGAGCCCACAATCGACTTGCCCCAATTACATATGACATATGAAATTGGATTAGTGAAAATACTCAGCTGTAATATTGCTGGGTTAAGAAATAAAATGGAAGAGGTAAACTGGACTACTTTCCTAAAAGACTATGAAATTGTTGGGCTTCAGGAATGATGGGAAGTGGATAGTACATTTTGGTTAGACGGTTATACTACTTACTTTGAACCTGCTAGACCATCAGTCATGGGAAGACCAAAAGGAGGTTTGATCTCTTTAAAGGTTACAGGGAGTCATCATAAACTAGAAACAGGATTGGTAAACAGTCTAGTTGTTGAAATTATACCAGTAAACTCAACTAAAATTTTAATTTTTAATTTTTATAATTCATTTGATAGAAGTACAGTCACGGAGCATTTGTTTAGCCTAAAAACCTACTTAGAGGGTTATAAGGAGAACCAATTACACCTTATTCGGTTGTTATTTTAGGGGATTTTAATGTACATGTACATGAACATAAGAGCTGTTGTGTCTCGGATAGTTTTAGGCCACTTAGGTTCCCAGAGATACATTTTGAACATACACCACAGGGTGATTTCTTAGAGCAAATCATAGCAGATCTGGGTCTTTAATATCCAACTAACCTATGTGATATGGACACTATTCCATCCTTTAAAGGAAGGGGAAATCACACGAACATTGATTATATTTTTTAAAAATTCTGCCCTTGAATCATACGTTAAAGAATATACAGCTATGTGGTCACAATTTAGTGACCACAATCCCATACATCTGATTTTGGGGAGGGGTATTGTCCTTAATTCGGAAGCCAATAAATGGGCTCCTACAGCAGTATTTAAGAACACAGATCAGGGTCGTAGACTGAAATGGTGTATGGTTATCCCGGAGGACTTTTGTAATGATCTAGTAACAAAAGTAGGCCCAGAAATGGAGCTATGCTGTGACAGTGGGGCTAGAGGAAATGGGATTTTAACTGTGTAGGAGAGCAGGGTCTGCTATCCTATGGTCACCCCAAATTTTTGCTTTTTGCTTCACTGGTTTTTGACATATTGAGGCTGTGGGCCTGCTAATCAGACCCCCAGCCTGCTGTTCTCTCTACTAAATTGACACTATGCACTTTAGGTGCATAACCAATTGGAATTGGATCACCCTGTGAGCCCCTGTACTAGTGTACACTAGGTACCCAGGGCATTGGTGTATCTAAGGCCTACCAGGGGCTGAAGCATGTATTGTGCCACCCCTGGCCTGGCCTAGCAATTTGACACAACTGGCTGATCACTCAGCTGGGGTAAGTTGGTGTATCCACCTCTTACTTAAGTGTAGTATACCTATACCTAACCTTAAATGGGACACATGTTAACCTATAAGTCACTCCTATGGCAGGCCTTAACAATCCTGAAGGCAGAGTGCTTGGTTTCATGTGAGATGGTGCTCTGGCATGAGCTGAGCCTGTCTGCAGTAGTCGGAACAACTTCCTTCTACCGTTTCCAGACATCGCCATACCATATACTCTTAAGTGCATTATGAACCTCGCGGTTAAATGCTATCTTTGGTTTGGCTTTATCAAAACATGTCGAGTAAGGTGTCATACGAATTGGAATACTAACCCCTCGCCAATTCTGGCGATGGGGTTAGCATTCCACCCTTCTAGAGGGACACGACATGTACAGAGCCTGAAACCCGGGTAAAATCAGACATAGCCTCAGCTCCACAAAATGGACGCTGCCACCACAGACACAAGTCTGCCCTCCTGCTGCTGGGAGTCCTTCCAGCTTGGGAGACGTGGACAAAGGGTTTCCTGCCAGGGGAGGTGCGAGCACCACCCCAGACAGGATTTTGTGTATTGGTCAGGTAGGGCTTGAATAGAATCAGACATGCCTGAGGCTCACAAGGAGCCTCGGTGCATATGCCAGTTCAAACCGGTCCTGGGGCACACCAGCCCCAGACCTGGGGTGAGCTGGACAAAGGATTGGGGGTGTAACCACCCCCCTTCCTGGTCCCACCCTTAGGGAGGGACCTAGCAGGTAGTCCGGTCCCTAGAATCCGCTTAAAGGTAGGAGCTGTGTCCTAAGACTTCAGACATCCTGGAATCAACTTAACACTAAGAAGAAGACGGGAACTTCGACGTTCTGCTGCACAGAAGACTGAAGGAATTCTCCCCTATGGTCAGGGAGTGACCATCTTGCTAACGCAAGCACCAACCAGCGAATCGACGTCTGCTTTGCCGCCGCCTCCCGCTGGAGCCCGAGCCCAGAGACTGACAAGAACTGGAACTCCAGACCTCCCACAGCCCGATCCACAGTCCCTGCAAAGAAGGAACCCGTGGAGGCACCGAGACACGTGGAGCCAGCCATCTTGGAAGACACTCGACAAGCTGCAAGCGCGACAACAGACGCTCCCTCCGAGTTGTGCTTTGGGTCCTGAGAAGCCCAACATCCAAGCAGCATCTGCACCAAAGGTGAGCCCTCCAGCATCTCCACAATCTGCGTGGGGCCCCTCTGCACTTTGCGACTCGACGCGCCTAACCGGTCCCTGGCCCGTTGGCTAGTGGCCATCTTGGCAACCCTTTTTGAAAACTACGACACTGGTCTGGTTGCTCCAGACTGGCCCCTGCTTCCCTCCAAAGGAGCAGCCCCTCTGACCTTGCTGGTCAGAGCTAACAGCTTTCTTCAATTCCTATGACTCCTGCTTTTGCCAAGGCTTGTTTGCTCCTTTTGAGTCGCTGATACCGCCGACAGCGAGAGCCTGCGTGGGACAGCTCGTGAATCGACTCCTGGATGTCGTCGACCTTCAGGGACCACGTGGCTGCAGAGACAAGCTACACCTCTTCACCTGTTTGCACCCGACATCGCCTGGTACCTACCTGGTGCCACGCCGGTCACTGGCTAGTGACTATGAACACTGTCCCCTCTGCTTACAGGTCTTCTACACTTCCGATCCACCCTTGGATCCACCGCATCTCTTCTGGACCGACCGCCTGCAGCATCTTTGTCATCAGGCTCCATTGAACAGATAGACGAAACCCGACGCACTTCGAGACCTATGCACCCGCTTCCTGTGGGTGAGGTAAAGCTGGCACTCCGGTGCCCAAGTGTAGAGTAACATCTCTAATGTCTAGGTTTGAAGTCTTGATTTCGTAGTCCAACCAGAAGACCCTTCTAGCAGTAACTTTTGAACTTTTACGCACCCATTGAAAACCTATGGGAGCCCGCGTGTAACTTTCCTCACTGCACACGCGACCCGTGGACCTCCTGGTCACTAACTAAAGTTAGCTCCTTGTAGGCCCAGCAATTCTAGAGGCCCTAGGCCTTTTCCCTTTCCTGTTCGTGGTACTTATACCACTATTTTAGTATATGGTTTGAGCGGCCACCAGGGCCTATCCATATAAAGTGCAACTTCTGTATATTGTGATACTTTCTTGTTTAACGATTTGTGCTCCTGTGCTCATAAAGAGTCTAGGGGATACTTTGAGTAATAAATACATATATATTTTGAATATATATCTGTGTGGTGTCCTTTCATTGGTATAAAGGGGGGTTACATATGGTAAAACAGCTTGCTTTACATGCCTAAACGAGTTTAGCCTGAAAGACTGCTTAGCCTACGCTACCACTAGGGCAGCTGGTCCGAAAAGGTTGACTTACAACCACACCATAAGGGTTGCTTGGCATGGTACAAGGTGGTCACTTTAATTAGTGAACATCATATACCAGGCCAACTTCTCACATTGGTGGCAGCGTTGGGATTTGAGCTTGCTGTGTTTTACCTCTGTAATCTCTTTGTTACCAATTGAAAGATCATACAGGTACCTTTAGGTACATATAAAACAAGATAGTTATATACTTAAGTTCTACTGAACTTAGTTGTTGTAGAGCAAAGGGAGCAGAACACCGTGATTACAACTACTAGATAGGTTTAGTAGGAAAACCCAAGTGTAGGTAGTTGCAACACATCCACCCACACTTAAGAGCAATGGCTGGGGCAGAGGGGTCCAACGTACCCATCTCTGTCGAGAGTGACCCCCAGAGGGCACCATCCATCTTTGCTATCCTAAACCAGAATGAGCTCAGGCAGTTGGCTAATTCCAGGGGCCTTTTAACAGCCCAGGAACCCTACCTCTGCTGAACTCAGAGAACTCCTGCAAACTGATGAAGATCAGAGAGCTCTCAAGAAAGCCTCCCAGTTAGGCCCCTTAGGGACTGGAACAGGAGGCCCTCCTTCTGAAGATGCTACTGAAGCACCCCTTCCTAACAGTCGCCCCTTAGTTGAGAATCAGACTACAGATGATGAGGATCAGCATAGGGACAAGAATGACAAGGGGGATGAGTCTGATAGTAGTAGTAATTCTGATGGGAGAAATAGCCCAGTGCTAAGTGTTATACTTGGCTCAGCTAACTTAAGGCTGTTGGGGAATGACAATGGGTTCCCCCCATTGAATCTCCCTAGTGGACTTAACCAGGGGTTTGGGAGACAGAGGAATCACTCAGGTGGCTCTAACGCCTCTCATGCCTCTAGAGGCTCTCAGGGTCATTCCAGAAGAAGGATGACCAGCCCTCAGAGGAGGGAGCATGAGGCCAGAATGCAGGAAGCTCAGCTGAGGATCAGGAAACAGGAGCTAGAAGTAGCCCTGATGGAAGAGAAACTGAACAAGGCTAGGCAACCTAGAGAGAGTGGGTCTATACCCACAGCTGGCAGCATTGTCCCTAGGGACAAATATAGGGTCTTTGATAATAGGAACCTGTCCAAGGTTGTGCCCCCCTACAAAAGTGGGGATGATACCCACAAGTGGATGACTGCTCTTGAGAGAGCCTGCAAAGTGCAGCAGGTTCCTGAAGACCAGTGGGCAGCAATCTTATGACTCTCCTTTGAAGTTAGAGGCAGAGATAGACTCCTCACTGTTAGAGAGGAGGATGTCAGAAACTACAGAGCCCTGAAGAGTGTCCTGGTTGATGGGTTAGGCTTAACCACTGAACAGTACAGGTTAATGTTCAGAGATACCCAGAAGACACAGACTCAGGACTGGTCTGAATATATTGAATGTGCCACTAAGGCTTTGGAGGGTTGGTTGCTGGGAAGTAAGGTGTCTGATTATACAGGATTGTACAATTTGATGATGAGAGAACAGATTTTAAATACCTGTCAAAACCAGCAACTGCATCAACACTTGGTTGACTCAGATCTGACCTCTCCCCAAGAATTGGGAAAGAAGGCAGACAAATGGGTCAGAACCAGGGTTAAGCCAAAGAACCAGAACCAGGGCCAAGGGGGTGATCAGAAGAAAACAGACCAAAAGGGTGGTGATCAGAAATCCAAAGACCAGAAGTCTTCAACAGGGCCCCAAACTAGTACTAACGAGGGTGGGTCCCAACAATCTAAAGGAAAGAAGAAAGAAGGTCCAAAGAAACCCTGGTGCAAATTTTGCAAGAATACAACTCACTGGACTAGTGATTGTAAGAAGGGTGGAGCCCCCAACACTGTTGCCCCTAAGGCACCTGCTCCCAGTAGTACTGTTAGCAGTGTTGGTCCCCAGACAAAGGGTGTAGTGGGAATCACTATGGGAACTGAAGGAGATTCTGACTTAGACAGAACCCTTACACAGGCAGTCTTGATCTGTGATGGGGACATGGATTTGTCCCTGACTGTGAGCCACAGTAATCTGGGCAAGTACAGACAGACTCCATTGATTAATACAAAGGTGGCTCAAGCCTACAGGGACACATGTGCCAGTGTCACTATGGTGACACCAGGCTTTGTGGATCCTGGACAGTACATACCAGGTGAGAATTACCTGGTGACCAATGCCAGCAATACCACTACTTCTCATAGTGTGGCTATTGTTAACTTCTTATGGGGAGGGGTAACTGGCCTCAAAAGGGTTGTGGTTAGTGCAGACCTCCCAGTAGAATGTTTGTTGGGCAATGACCTAGAGAGTTCTCTATGGTCAGAAGTGGAGTACAGGACACATGCAGAGATTTTAGGTATATCACCACATGTCCTTGCTGTGACCAGGTCACAGGCCAAGAAGTGCCTTACTGAACCTCAGGTCTTGGATCCTGGAACAATGGACCAAGCACCTACCAAGAAGAAGAACAGAGGGTTAAGGCTGTGCCTTCCCCCCTGCCTCCAAGTGATGATCAGTCTTCCCAGGAGGATGATCTTGAGAACCCTGAAGGAACTGTCCCTGAAGAGCTTGAACCTGACCAGGTTGAGTTTCTGGGGACAGGGGGACCTTCCAGGGCTGACTTGGGGCAGGCTCACTTATCCTGTCCATCTCGTGAACCCCTCAGACAGCTGGTTGCTGCTGAGGCTGCTGGGAATGCTCAAGGTACCCATAACGTGTATTGGGATGATGGGCTCCTTTATTCAGAGACTAGAGACCCAAAACCTGGTGCAACCAGGAGGTTGGTTATACCTCTGCAATTTAGGGGCTTCCTTCTTACCTTGGCCCATGATATTCCTCTAGCAGGACACTTAGGCCAGAACAAGACTTGGGACAGGCTTGTCCCTCACTTTCACTGGCCTCACATGAATGAAGATACCAAGGAGTTTTGTCGCTCCTGTGTGACCTGCCAAGCCAGTGGCAAATCAGGTGGCACAACAAAGGCCCCCCTAATACCACTACCTGTGGTGGGGGTTCCCTTTGAAAGAGTGGGGATAGATATAGTGGGTCCCATGGATCCCCCCACTGCATCTGGGCACAGATTTATACTGGTGGTAGTGGATCATGCCACCAGGTATCCAGAGGCAATTCCCCTTAGGACCACAACAGCTCCTGTTGTGGCCAGGGCCCTGCTGGGAGTATTCTCCAGAGTGGGGTTTCCTAAGGAGGTGGTTTCTGACAGAGGTACCAACTTCATGTCAGGATACTTGACAGCTATGTGGAAGGAATGTGGTGTCAACTACAAGTTCACCACTCCTTTTCACCCACAATGCAATGGGCTTGTTGAGAGATTCAACAAGACCCTAAAGGGTATGATCAAAGGATTACCTGAAAAGCTCAGGCGAAGATGAAACATCCTTCTACCCTGCCTTCTGTTTGCTTACAGAGAGGTCCCACAAAAAGGAGTTGGCTACAGCCCCTTTGAATTGTTGTTTGGGCACCCTGTAAGAGGCCCCCTATGTCTGGTGAGGGAAGGATGGGAGTTACCTCTCAAAAAGCCTAAACAAGACATAGTGGACTATGTACTTGGTCTCCGCTCCAGGATGGCTGAGTACATGGGGAAGGCATCCAAAAACCTTGAGGCAAGCCAGGCCTTACAGAAAGCTTGGCATGACCAAAAGGCTGTCTTGGTTGAGTTTCAGCCAGGACAGAAGGTATGGGTGTTGGAGCCAGTGGCCCCAGCAGCACTCCAAGACAAATGGTCTGGACCCCATACAATCCTGGAAAAGAAGGGAGAGGTTACCTACTTGGTGGACCTAGGCACTCCCAGGAGTCCCCACAGGGTATTCCATGTTAACAGGTTAAAAGCATATGTTGACAGGGCAGACATGGGCTTGCTCATGGCTACAGATGAGGGACAGGAGGAAGAGAGTGACCCTCTCCCAGACCTGTTGTCTCAGAACCCTGAAGATGGTTCAGTTGAAGGAGTGACCCTTGGAGGCAACCTCACTGAGCATCAGCAGATTGAATGTAGACAGGTTCTACAATCATTTCAGCATATGTTCTCACTGATACCTAGTCAAACTGACTGGTGTACCCATGTGGTGGACACTGGTGACAGTCTTCCTGTGAAGAACAAACTTTACAGGCAACCTGACCATGTCAGGGACTGTATAAAGGCTGAGGTACACAAAATGCTGGAACTGGGTGTCATTGAGCCATCAGAGAGCCCCTGGGCTAGCCCAGTGGTTCTGGTCCCCAACCCTCACACCAAAGATGGCAAGAGAGAGATGAGGTTCTGTGTGGATTACAGAGGACTCAATGCTGTCACTAGGACAGATGCACATCCTATTCCAAGGGCAGATGAGCTCATAGATAAACTGGCTTCTGCTAAGTTTTTGAGCACATTTGATTTGACAGCTGGCTATTGGCAAATCAGGTTAGCTGAGGAGTCCAAGGCCAAAACAGCATTTTCAACCCCAGGAGGACACTACCAATTTTTGGTGATGCCCTTTGGTCTGAAGAATTCACCTGCCACCTTCCAAAGGTTGGTGAATCAAGTCCTTACTGGGTTGGATGACTTTTGTGCAGCATATCTTGATGACATTGCTGTCTTTAGCTCCACCTGGGAGGATCACCTGATCCACCTGAAGAAGGTACTTGAGGCTCTGCAAAAGGCAGGCCTCACTATCAAGGCTACTAAGGCTACTAAGTGCCAGATAGGGCAGAGTAAGGTTGTGTATTTGGGCCACCTTGTAGGTGGAGGCCAAGTTCAACCACTGGAGAGTAAGATACAATCCATCAAGGACTGGTCTCCTCCAACCACCCAGACTCAGGTCCGAGCTTTCTTGGGCTTGACTGGGTACTACAGGAAGTTTGTTAAGAACTATGGGTCCATTGTGACTCCTCTTAATGATCTGACATCCAAAAAGATGCCCACAAAGGTTCAGTGGACAGTAAGCTGTCAAAAGGCCTTTGGAGACCTGAAGAAGGCCATGTGCTCTGCACCTATCCTGAAAAGTCCTGACTCCTCCAAAGAGTTTATTGTCCAAACAGATGCTTCTGAGTTGGGTGTGGGAGCTCTGCTGTCACAACTTAATGTAGATGGTCAAGACCAACCCATTGCTTTCATTAGCAGAAGGTTGACCCCCAGAGAGAAGAATTGGTCAGCTATTGAGAGGGAGGCCTTTGCTGTGGTGTGGGCCCTGAAGAAGCTGAGGCCATACTTGTTTGGCACTCACTTCAAGATTCAGACCAACCATAAGCCCCTCTTGTGGCTAAATCAGATGAAGGGTGAAAACCCCAAACTGCTTAGGTGGTCCATTTCCCTACAGGGGATGGACTTTACAGTGGAGCACCGGCCAGGTACAGACCATGGGAATGCAGATGGTCTCTCCAGGTACTTCCACTTAGGACATGAAGACGAGACTGGTCAAGGCTAGTTTAATGTCCCTGCGTTTGGGGGGGGTTGTGTAGGAGAGTAGGGTCTGCTATCCTATGGTCACCCCAAATTTTTGCTTTTTGCTTCACTGGTTTTTGACATATTGAGGCTGTGGGCCTGCTAATCAGACCCCCAGCCTGCTGTTCTCTCTACTAAATTGACACTACGCACTTTAGGTGCATAACCAATTGGAATTGGATCACCCTGTGAGCCCCTGTACCAGTGTACACTAGGTACCCAGGGCATTGGTGTATCTAAGGCCTACCAGGGGCTGAAGCATGTATTGTGCCACCCCTGGCCTGGCCTAGCAATTTGACACAACTGGCTGCTCAGCTGGGGTAAGTTGGTGTATCCACCTCTTACTTAGGTGTAGTATACCTATACCTAACCTTAAATGGGACACATGTTAACCTATAAGTCACTCCTCTGGCAGGCCTTAACAATCCTGAAGGCTGAGTGCTTGGTTTCATGTGAGATGGGGCTCTGGCATGAGCTGAGCCTGTCTGCAGTAGTCGGAACAACTTCCTTCTACCGTTTCCAGATATCGCCGTACCATATACTCTTAAGTGCATTATGAACCTCGCGGTTAAATGCTATCTTTGGTTTGGCTTTATCAAAACATGTCGAGTAAGGTGTCATACGAATTGGAATACTAACCCCTCGCCAATTTTGGCGACGGGGTTAGCATTCCACCCTTCTAGAGGGACACGACATGTACAGAGCCTGAAACCCGGGTAAAATCAGACATAGCCTCAGCTCCACAAAATGGACGCTGCCACCACAGACACAAGTCTGCCCTCCTGCTGCTGGGAGTCCTTCCAGCTTGGGAGACGTGGACAAAGGGTTTCCTGCCAGGGGAGGTGCGAGCACCACCCCAGACAGGATTTTGTGTATTGGTCAGGTAGGGCTTGAATAGAATCAGACATGCCTGAGGCTCACAAGGAGCCTCGGTGCATATGCCAGTTCAAACCGGTCCTGGGGCACACCAGCCCCAGACCTGGGGTGAGCTGGACAAAGGATTGGGGGTGTAACCACCCCCTTCCTGGTCCCACCCTTAGGGAGGGACCTAGCAGGTAGTCCGGCCCCTAGAATCCGCTTAAAGGTAGGAGCTGTGTCCTAAGACTTCAGACATCCTGGAATCAACTTAACACTAAGAAGAAGACGGGAACTTCGACGTTCTGCTGCACAGAAGACTGAAGGAATTCTCCCCTATGGTCAGGGAGTGACCATCTTGCTAACGCAAGCACCAACCAGCGAATTGACGTCTGCTTTGCCGCCGCCTCCCGCCGGAGCCCGAGCCCAGAGACCGACAAGAACTGGACCTCCAGACCTCTCACAGCCCGATCCACGGTCCCTGCAAAGAAGGAACCCGTGGAGGCACCGAGACACGTGGAGCCAGCCATCTTGGAAGACACTCGACAAGCTGCAAGCGCGACAACAGAGGCTCCCTCCGAGTTGTGCTTTGGGTCCTGAGAAGCCCAACATCCGAGCAGCATCTGCACCAAAGGTGAGCCCTCCAGCATCTCCACGATCTGCGTGGGGCCCCTCTGCACTTTGCGACTCGACGCGCCTAACCGGTCCCTGGCCCGTTGGCTAGTGGCCATCTTGGTGACCCTTTTTGAAAACTACGACACTGGTCTGGTTGCTCCAGACTGGCCCCTGCTTCCCTCCAAAGGAGCAGCCCCTCTGACCTTGCTGGTCAGAGCTAACAGCTTTCTTCAATTCCTACGACTCCTGCTTTTGCCAAGGCTTGTTTGCTCCTTTTGAGTCGCCGACACCGCCGACAGCGAGAGCCTGCTTGGGACAGCTAGTGAACCAACTCCTGGACGTTGTCAACCTACAAGGGCCACGTGGCTGCAGAGACAAGCTACACCTCTTCACCTGTTTGCACCCGACATCGCCTGGTACCTACCTGGTGCCACGCCGGTCACTGGCTAGTGACTATGAACACTGTCCCCTCTGCTTACAGGTCTTCTACACTTCCGATCCACCCTTGGATCCACCGCATCTCTTCTGGACCGACCGCCTGCAGCATCTTTGTCATCAGGCTCCATTGAACAGATAGACGAAACCCGACGCACTTCGAGACCTATGCACCCGCTTCCTGTAGGTGAGGTAAAGTGCCCAAGTGTAGAGTAACATCTTTAATGTCTAGGTTTGAAGTCTTGATTTCGTAGTCCAACCAGAAGACCCTTCTAGCAGTAACTTTTGAACTTTTACGCACCCATTGAAAACCTATGGGAGCCCGCGTGTAACTTTCCTCACTGCACACGCGACTCGTGGACCTCCTGGTCACTAACTAAAGTTAGCTCCTTGTAGGCCCAGCGATTCTAGAGGCCCTAGGCCTTTTCCCTTTCCTGTTCGTGGTACTTATACCACTATTTTAGTAAATGGTTTGAGCGGCCACCAGGGCCTATCCATATAAAGTGCAACTTCTGTATATTGTGATACTTTCTTGTTTAACGATTTGTGCTCCTGTGCTCATAAAGAGTCTAGGGGATACTTTGAGTAATAAATACATATATATTTTGAATATATATCTGTGTGGTGTCCTTTCATTGGTATAAAGGGGGGTTACATATGGTAAAACAGCTTGCTTTACATGCCTAAACGAGTTTAGCCTGAAAGACTGCTTAGCCTACGCTACCACTAGGGCAGCTGGTCCGAAAAGGTTGACTTACAACCACACCATAAGGGTTGCTTGGCATGGTACAAGGTGGTCACTTTAATTAGTGAACATCATATACCAGGCCAACTTCTCACATTGGTGGCAGCGTTGGGATTTGAGCTTGCTGTGTTTTACCTCTGTAATCTCTTTGTTACCAATTGAAAGATCATACAGGTACCTTTAGGTACATATAAAACAAGATAGTTATATACTTAAGTTCTACTGAACTTAGTTGTTGTAGAGCAAAGGGAGCAGCACACCGTGATTACAGCTACTAGATAGGTTTAGTAGGAAAACCCAAGTGTAGGTAGTTGCAACACATCCACCCACACTTAAGAGCAATGGCTGGGGCAGAGGGGTCCAACGTACCCATCTCTGTCGAGAGTGACCCCCAGAGGGCACCATCCATCTTTGCTATCCTAAACCAGAATGAGCTCAGGCAGTTAGCTAATTCCAGGGGCCTTTAACAGCCCAGGAACCCTACCTCTGCTGAACTCAGAGAACTCCTGCAAACTGATGAAGATCAGAGAGCTCTCAAGAAAGCCTCCCAGTTAGGCCCCTTAGGGACTGGAACAGGAGGCCCTCCTTCTGAAGATGCTACTGAAGCACCCCTTCCTAACAGTCGCCCCTTAGTTGAGAATCAGACTACAGATGATGAGGATCAGCATAGGGACAAGAATGACAAGGGGGATGAGTCTGATAGTAGTAGTAATTCTGATGGGAGAAATAGCCCAGTGCTAAGTGTTATACTTGGCTCAGCTAACTTAAGGCTGTTGGGGAATGACAATGGGTTCCCCCCATTGAATCTCCCTAGTGGACTTAACCAGGGGTTTGGGAGACAGAGGAATCACTCAGGTGGCTCTAACGCCTCTCATGCCTCTAGAGGCTCTCAGGGTCATTCCAGAAGAAGGATGACCAGCCCTCAGAGGAGGGAGCATGAGGCCAGAATGCAGGAAGCTCAGCTGAGGATCAGGAAACAGGAGCTAGAAGTAGCCCTGATTTAAGAGAAACTGAACAAGGCTAGGCAACCTAGAGAGAGTGGGTCTATACCCACTGCTGGCAGCATTGTCCCTAGGGACAAAGATAGGGTCTTTGATAATAGGAACCTGTCCAAGGTTGTGCCCCCCTACAAAAGTGGGGATGATACCCACAAGTGGATGACTGCTCTTGAGAGAGCCTGCAAAGTGCAGCAGGTTCCTGAAGACCAGTGGGCAGCAATCTTATGGCTCTCCTTTGAAGGTAGAGGCAGAGATAGACTCCTCACTGTTAGAGAGGAGGATGTCAGAAACTACAGAGCCCTGAAGAGTGTCCTGGTTGATGGGTTAGGCTTAACCACTGAACAGTACAGGTTAATGTTCAGAGATACCCAGAAGACACAGACTCAGGACTGGTCTGAATATATTGAATGTGCCACTAAGGCTTTGGAGGGTTGGTTGCTGGGAAGTAAGGTGTCTGATTATACAGGATTGTACAATTTGATGATGAGAGAACAGATTTTAAATACCTGTCAAAACCAGCAACTGCATCAACACTTGGTTGACTCAGATCTGACCTCTCCCCAAGAATTGGGAAAGAAGGCAGACAAATGGGTCAGAACCAGGGTTAAGCCAAAGAACCAGAACCAGGGCCAAGGGGGTGATCAGAAGAAAACAGACCAAAAGGGTGGTGATCAGAAATCCAAAGACCAGAAGTCTTCAACAGGGCCCCAAACTAGTACTAACGAGGGTGGGTCCCAACAATCTAAAGGAAAGAAGAAAGAAGGTCCAAAGAAACCCTGGTGCAAATTTTGCAAGAATACAACTCACTGGACTAGTGATTGTAAGAAGGGTGGAGCCCCCAACACTGTTGCCCCTAAGGCACCTGCTCCCAGTAGTACTGTTAGCAGTGTTGGTCCCCAGACAAAGGGTGTAGTGGGAATCACTATGGGAACTGAAGGAGATTCTGACTTAGACAGAACCCTTACACAGGCAGTCTTGATCTGTGATGGGGACATGGATTTGTCCCTGACTGTGAGCCCCAGTAATCTGGGCAAGTACAGACAGACTCCATTGATTAATACAAAAGTGGCTCAAGCCTACAGGGACACATGTGCCAGTGTCACTATGGTGACACCAGGCTTTGTGGATCCTGGACAGTACATACCAGGTGAGAATTACCTGGTGACCAATGCCAGCAATACCACTACTTCTCATAGTGTGGCTATTGTTAACTTCTTATGGGGAGGGGTAACTGGCCTCAAAAGGGTTGTGGTTAGTGCAGACCTCCCAGTAGAATGTTTGTTGGGCAATGACCTAGAGAGTTCTCTATGGTCAGAAGTGGAGTACAGGACACATGCAGAGATTTTAGGTATATCACCACATGTCCTTGCTGTGACCAGGTCACAGGCCAAGAAGTGCCTTACTGAACCTCAGGTCTTGGATCCTGGAACAATGGACCAAGCACCTACCAAGAAGAAGAACAGAGGGTTAAGGCTGTGCCTTCCCCCCTGCCTCCAAGTGATGATCAGTCTTCCCAGGAGGATGATCTTGAGAACCCTGAAGGAACTGTCCCTGAAGAGCTTGAACCTGACCAGGTTGAGTTTCTGGGGACAGGGGGACCTTCCAGGGCTGACTTGGGGCAGGCTCAGTTATCCTGTCCATCTCTTGAACCCCTCAGACAGCTGGTTGCTGCTGAGGCTGCTGGGAATGCTCAAGGTACCCATAACGTGTATTGGGATGATGGGCTCCTTTATTCAGAGACTAGAGACCCAAAACCTGGTGCAACCAGGAGGTTGGTTATACCTCTGCAATTTAGGGGCTTCCTTCTTACCTTGGCCCATGATATTCCTCTAGCAGGACACTTAGGCCAGAACAAGACTTGGGACAGGCTTGTCCCTCACTTTCACTGGCCTCACATGAATGAAGATACCAAGGAGTTTTGTCGCTCCTGTGTGACCTGCCAAGCCAGTGGCAAATCAGGTGGCACAACAAAGGCCCCCCTAATACCACTACCTGTGGTGGGGGTTCCCTTTGAAAGAGTGGGGATAGATATAGTGGGTCCCATGGATCCCCCCACTGCATCTGGGCACAGATTTATACTGGTGGTAGTGGATCATGCCACCAGGTATCCAGAGGCAATTCCCCTTAGGACCACAACAGCTCCTGTTGTGGCCAGGGCCCTGCTGGGAGTATTCTCCAGAGTGGGGTTTCCTAAGGAGGTGGTTTCTGACAGAGGTACCAACTTCATGTCAGGATACTTGACAGCTATGTGGAAGGAATGTGGTGTCAACTACAAGTTCACCACTCCTTTTCACCCACAATGCAATGGGCTTGTTGAGAGATTCAACAAGACCCTAAATGGTATGATCAAAGGATTACCTGAAAAGCTCAGGCAAAGATGAAACATCCTTCTACCCTGCCTTCTGTTTGCTTACAGAGAGGTCCCACAAAAAGGAGTTGGCTACAGCCCCTTTGAATTGTTGTTTGGGCACCCTGTAAGAGGCCCCCTATGTCTGGTGAGGGAAGGATGGGAGTTACCTCTCAAAAAGCCTAAACAAGACATAGTGGACTATGTACTTGGTCTCCGCTCCAGGATGGCTGAGTACATGGAGAAGGCATCCAAAAACCTTGAGGCAAGCCAGGCCTTACAGAAAGCTTGGCATGACCAAAAGGCTGTCTTGGTTGAGTTTCAGCCAGGACAGAAGGTATGGGTGTTGGAGCCAGTGGCCCCAGCAGCACTCCAAGACAAATGGTCTGGACCCCATACAATCCTGGAAAAGAAGGGAGAGGTTACCTACTTGGTGGACCTAGGCACTCCCAGGAGTCCCCACAGGGTATTCCATGTTAACAGGTTAAAAGCATATGTTGACAGGGCAGACATGGGCTTGCTCATGGCTACAGATGAGGGACAGGAGGAAGAGAGTGACCCTCTCCCAGACCTGTTGTCTCAGAACCCTGAAGATGGTTCAGTTGAAGGAGTGACCCTTGGAGGCAACCTCACTGAGCATCAGCAGATTGAATGTAGACAGGTTCTACAATCATTTCAGCATATGTTCTCACTGATACCTAGTCAAACTGACTGGTGTACCCATGTGGTGGACACTGGTGACAGTCTTCCTGTGAAGAACAAACTTTACAGGCAACCTGACCATGTCAGGGACTGTATAAAGGCTGAGGTACACAAAATGCTGGAACTGGGTGTCATTGAGCCATCAGAGAGCCCCTGGGCTAGCCCAGTGGTTCTGGTCCCCAAACCTCACACCAAAGATGGCAAGAGAGAGATGAGGTTCTGTGTGGATTACAGAGGACTCAATGCTGTCACTAGGACAGATGCACATCCTATTCCAAGGGCAGATGAGCTCATAGATAAACTGGCTTCTGCTAAGTTTTTGAGCACATTTGATTTGACAGCTGGCTATTGGCAAATCAGGTTAGCTGAGGAGTCCAAGGCCAAAACAGCATTTTCAACCCCAGGAGGACACTACCAATTTTTGGTGATGCCCTTTGGTCTGAAGAATGCACCTGCCACCTTCCAAAGGTTGGTGAATCAAGTCCTTACTGGGTTGGATGACTTTTGTGCAGCATATCTTGATGACATTGCTGTCTTAAGCTCCACCTGGGAGGATCACCTGATCCACCTGAAGAAGGTACTTGAGGCTCTGCAAAAGGCAGGCCTCACTATCAAGGCTACTAAGGCTACTAAGTGCCAGATAGGGCAGAGTAAGGTTGTGTATTTGGGCCACCTTGTAGGTGGAGGCCAAGTTCAACCACTGGAGAGTAAGATACAATCCATCAAGGACTGGTCTCCTCCAACCACCCAGACTCAGGTCCGAGCTTTCTTGGGCTTGACTGGGTACTACAGGAAGTTTGTTAAGAACTATGGGTCCATTGTGACTCCTCTTAATGATCTGACATCCAAAAAGATGCCCACAAAGGTTCAGTGGACAGTAAGCTGTCAAAAGGCATTTGATGACCTGAAGAAGGCCATGTGCTCTGCACCTATCCTGAAAAGTCCTGACTCCTCCAAAGAGTTTATTGTCCAAACAGATGCTTCTGAGTTGGGTGTGGGAGCTCTGCTGTCACAACTTAATGTAGATGGTCAAGACCAACCCATTGCTTTCATTAGCAGAATGTTGACCCCCAGAGAGAAGAATTGGGCAGCTATTGAGAGGGAGGCCTTTGCTGTGGTGTGGGCCCTGAAGAAGCTGAGGCCATACTTGTTTGGCACTCACTTCAAGATTCAGACCGACCATAAGCCCCTCTTGTGGCTAAATCAGATGAAGGGTGAAAACCCCAAACTGCTTAGGTGGTCCATTTCCCTACAGGGGATGGACTTTACAGTGGAGCACCGGCCAGGTACAGACCATGGGAATGCAGATGGTCTCTCCAGGTACTTCCACTTAGGACATGAAGACGAGACTGGTCAAGGCTAGTTTAATGTCCCGGCGTTTGGGGGGGGGTTGTGTAGGAGAGTAGGGTCTGCTATCCTATGGTCACCCCAAATTTTTGCTTTTTGCTTCACTGGTTTTTGACATATTGAGGCTGTGGGCCTGCTAATCAGACCCCCAGCCTGCTGTTCTCTCTACTAAATTGACACTACGCACTTTAGGTGCATAACCAATTGGAATTGGATCACCCTGTGAGCCCCTGTACCAGTGTACACTAGGTACCCAGGGCATTGGTGTATCTAAGGCCTACCAGGGGCTGAAGCATGTATTGTGCCACCCCTGGCCTGGCCTAGCAATTTGACACAACTGGCTGCTCAGCTGGGGTAAGTTGGTGTATCCACCTCTTACTTAGGTGTAGTATACCTATACCTAACCTTAAATGGGACACATGTTAACCTATAAGTCACTCCTATGGCAGGCCTTAACAATCCTGAAGGCTGAGTGCTTGGTTTCATGTGAGATGGTGCTCTGGCATGAGCTGAGCCTGTCTGCAGTAGTCGGAACAACTTCCTTCTACCGTTTCCAGATATCGCCGTACCATATACTCTTAAGTGCATTATGAACCTCGCGGTTAAATGCTATCTTTGGTTTGGCTTTATCAAAACATGTCGAGTAAGGTGTCATACGAATTGGAATACTAACCCCTCGCCAATTCTGGCGACGGGGTTAGCATTCCACCCTTCTAGAGGGACACGACATGTACAGAGCCTGAAACCCGGGTAAAATCAGACATAGCCTCAGCTCCACAAAATGGACGCTGCCACCACAGACACAAGTCTGCCCTCCTGCTGCTGGGAGTCCTTCCAGCTTGGGAGACGTGGACAAAGGGTTTCCTGCCAGGGGAGGTGCGAGCACCACCCCAGACAGGATTTTGTGTATTGGTCAGGTAGGGCTTGAATAGAATCAGACATGCCTGAGGCTCACAAGGAGCCTCGGTGCATATGCCAGTTCAAACCGGTCCTGGGGCACACCAGCCCCAGACCTGGGGTGAGCTGGACAAAGGATTGGGGGTGTAACCACCCCCCTTCCTGGTCCCACCCTTAGGGAGGGACCTAGCAGGTAGTCCGGCCCCTAGAATCCGCTTAAAGGTAGGAGCTGTGTCCTAAGACTTCAGACATCCTGGAATCAACTTAACACTAAGAAGAAGACGGGAACTTCGACGTTCTGCTGCACAGAAGACTGAAGGAATTCTCCCCTATGGTCAGGGAGTGACCATCTTGCTAACGCAAGCACCAACCAGCGAATTGACGTCTGCTTTGCCGCCGCCTCCCGCCGGAGCCCGAGCCCAGAGACCGACAAGAACTGGACCTCCAGACCTCTCACAGCCCGATCCACGGTCCCTGCAAAGAAGGAACCCGTGGAGGCACCGAGACACGTGGAGCCAGCCATCTTGGAAGACACACGACAAGCTGCAAGCGCGACAACAGAGGCTCCCTCCGAGTTGTGCTTTGGGTCCTGAGAAGCCCAACATCCGAGCAGCATCTGCACCAAAGGTGAGCCCTCCAGCATCTCCACGATCTGCGTGGGGCCCCTCTGCACTTTGCGACTCGACGCGCCTAACCGGTCCCTGGCCCGTTGGCTAGTGGCCATCTTGGTGACCCTTTTTGAAAACTACGACACTGGTCTGGTTGCTCCAGACTGGCCCCTGCTTCCCTCCAAAGGAGCAGCCCCTCTGACCTTGCTGGTCAGAGCTAACAGCTTTCTTCAATTCCTACGACTCCTGCTTTTGCTAAGGCTTGTTTGCTCCTTTTGAGTCGCCGACACCGCCGACAGCGAGAGCCTGCTTGGGACAGCTCGTGAACCGACTCCTGGACGTTGTCAACCTACAGGGGCCACGTGGCTGCAGAGACAAGCTACACCTCTTCACCTGTTTGCACCCGACATCGCCTGGTACCTACCTGGTGCCACGCCGGTCACTGGCTAGTGACTATGAACACTGTCCCCTCTGCTTACAGGTCTTCTACACTTCCGATCCACCCTTGGATCCACCGCATCTCTTCTGGACCGACCGCCTGCAGCATCTTTGTCATCAGGCTCCATTGAACAGATAGACGAAACCCGACGCACTTCGAGACCTATGCACCCGCTTCCTGTAGGTGAGGTAAAGTGCCCAAGTGTAGAGTAACATCTTTAATGTCTAGGTTTGAAGTCTTGATTTCGTAGTCCAACCAGAAGACCCTTCTAGCAGTAACTTTTGAACTTTTACGCACCCATTGAAAACCTATGGGAGCCCGCGTGTAACTTTCCTCACTGCACACGCGACTCGTGGACCTCCTGGTCACTAACTAAAGTTAGCTCCTTGTAGGCCCAGCGATTCTAGAGGCCCTAGGCCTTTTCCCTTTCCTGTTCGTGGTACTTATACCACTATTTTAGTAAATGGTTTGAGCGGCCACCAGGGCCTATCCATATAAAGTGCAACTTCTGTATATTGTGATACTTTCTTGTTTAACGATTTGTGCTCCTGTGCTCATAAAGAGTCTAGGGGATACTTTGAGTAATAAATACATATATATTTTGAATATATATCTGTGTGGTGTCCTTTCATTGGTATAAAGGGGGGTTACATATGGTAAAACAGCTTGCTTTACATGCCGAAACGAGTTTAGCCTGAAAGACTGCTTAGCCTACGCTACCACTAGGGCAGCTGGTCCGAAAAGGTTGACTTACAACCACACCATAAGGGTTGCTTGGCATGGTATAAGGTGGTCACTTTAATTAGTGAACATCATATACCAGGCCAACTTCTCACATTGGTGGCAGCGTTGGGATTTGAGCTTGCTGTGTTTTACCTCTGTAATCTCTTTGTTACCAATTGAAAGATCATACAGGTACCTTTAGGTACATATAAAACAAGATAGTTATATACTTAAGTTCTACTGAACTTAGTTGTTGTAGAGCAAAGGGAGCAGCACACCGTGATTACAACTACTAGATAGGTTTAGTAGGAAAACCCAAGTGTAGGTAGTTGCAACACATCCACCCACACTTAAGAGCAATGGCTGGGGCAGAGGGGTCCAACGTACCCATCTCTGTCGAGAGTGACCCCCAGAGGGCACCATCCATCTTTGCTACCCTAAACCAGAATGAGCTCAGGCAGTTGGCTAATTCTAGGGGCCTTTAACAGCCCAGGAACCCTACCTCTGCTGAACTCAGAGAACTCTTGCAAACTGATGAAGATCAGAGAGCTCTCAAGAAAGCCTCCCAGTTAGGCCCCTTAGGGACTGGAACAGGAGGCCCTCCTTCTGAAGATGCTACTGAAGCACCCCTTCCTAACAGTCGCCCCTTAGTTGAGAATCAGACTACAGATGATGAGGATCAGCATAGGGACAAGAATGACAAGGGGGATGAGTCTGATAGTAGTAGTAATTCTGATGGGAGAAATAGCCCAGTGCCAAGTGTTATACTTGGCTCAGCTAACTTAAGGCTGTTGGGGAATGACAATGGGTTCCCCCCATTGAATCTCCCTAGTGGACTTAACCAGGGGTTTGGGAGACAGAGGAATCACTCAGGTGGCTCTAACGTCTCTCATGCCTCTAGAGGCTCTCAGGGTCATTCCAGAAGAAGGATGACCAGCCCTCAGAGGAGGGAGCATGAGGCCAGAATGCAGGAAGCTCAGCTGAGGATCAGGAAACAGGAGCTAGAAGTAGCCCTGATGGAAGAGAAACTGAACAAGGCTAGGCAACCTAGAGAGAGTGGGTCTATACCCACTGCTGGCAGCATTGTCCCTAGGGACAAAGATAGGGTCTTTGATAATAGGAACCTGTCCAAGGTTGTGCCCCCCTACAAAAGTGGGGATGATACCCACAAGTGGATGACTGCTCTTGAGAGAGCCTGCAAAGTGCAGCAGGTTCCTGAAGACCAGTGGGCAGCAATCTTATGGCTCTCCTTTGAAGGTAGAGGCAGAGATAGACTCCTCACTGTTAGAGAGGAGGATGTCAGAAACTACAGAGCCCTGAAGAGTATCCTGGTTGATGGGTTAGGCTTAACCACTGAACAGTACAGGTTAATGTTCAGAGATACCCAGAAGACACAGACTCAGGACTGGTCTGAATATATTGAATGTGCCACTAAGGCTTTGGAGGGTTGGTTGCTGGGAAGTAAGGTGTCTGATTATACAGGATTGTACAATTTGATGATGAGAGAACAGATTTTAAATACCTGTCAAAACCAGCAACTGCATCAACACTTGGTTGACTCAGATCTGACCTCTCCCCAAGAATTGGGAAAGAAGGCAGACAAATGGGTCAGAACCAGGGTTAAGCCAAAGAACCAGAACCAGGGCCAAGGGGGTGATCAGAAGAAAACAGACCAAAAGGGTGGTGATCAGAAATAAAAAGACCAGAAGTCTTCAACAGGGCCCCAAACTAGTACTAACGAGGGTGGGTCCCAACAATCTAAAGGAAAGAAGAAAGAAGGTCCAAAGAAACCCCGGTGCAAATTTTGCAAGAATACAACTCACTGGACTAGTGATTGTAAGAAGGGTGGAGCCCCCAACACTGTTGCCCCTAAGGCACCTGCTCCCAGTAGTACTGTTAGCAGTGTTGGTCCCCAGACAAAGGGTGTAGTGGGAATCACTATGGGAACTGAAGGAGATTCTGACTTAGACAGAACCCTTACACAGGCAGTCTTGATCTGTGATGGGGACCTGGATTTGTCCCTGACTGTGAGCCCCAGTAATCTGGGCAAGTACAGACAGACTCCATTGATTAATACAAAAGTGGCTCAAGCCTACAGGGACACATGTGCCAGTGTCACTATGGTGACACCAGGCTTTGTGGATCCTGGACAGTACATACCAGGTGAGAATTACCTGGTGACCAATGCCAGCAATACCACTACTTCTCATAGTGTGGCCATTGTTAACTTCTTATGGGGAGGGGTAACTGGCCTCAAAAGGGTTGTGGTTAGTGCAGACCTCCCAGTAGAATGTTTGTTGGGCAATGACCTAGAGAGTTCTCTATGGTCAGAAGTGGAGTACAGGACACATGCAGAGATGTTAGGTATATCACCACATGTCCTTGCTGTGACCCGGTCACAGGCCAAGAAGTGCCTTACTGAACCTCAGGTCTTGGATCCTGGAACAATGGACCAAGCACCTACCAAGAAGAAGAACAGAGGGTTAAGGCTGTGCCTTCCCCCCTGCCTCCAAGTGATGATCAGTCTTCCCAGGAGGATGATCTTGAGAACCCTGAAGGAACTGTCCCTGAAGAGCTTGAACCTGACCAGGTTGAGTTTCTGGGGACAGGGGGACCTTCCAGGGCTGACTTGGGGCAGGCTCACTTATCCTGTCCATCTCTTGAACCCCTCAGACAGCTGGTTGCTGCTGAGGCTGCTGGGAATGCTCAAGGTACCCATAAAGTGTATTGGGATGATGGGCTCCTGTATTGAGAGACTAGAGACCCAAAACCTGGTGCAACCAGGAGGTTGGTTATACCTCTGCAATTTAGGGGCTTCCTTCTTACCTTGGCCCATGATATTCCTCTAGTAGGACACTTAGGCCAGAACAAGACTTGGGACAGGCTTGTCCCTCACTTTCACTGGCCTCACATGAATGAAGATACCAAGGAGTTTTGTCGCTCCTGTGTGACCTGCCAAGCCAGTGGCAAATCAGGTGGCACAACAAAGGCCCCCCTAATACCACTACCTGTGGTGGGGGTTCCCTTTGAAAGAGTGGGGATAGATATAGTGGGTCCCATGGATCCCCCCACTGCATCTGGGCACAGATTTATACTGGTGGTAGTGGATCATGCCACCAGGTATCCAGAGGCAATTCCCCTTAGGACCACAACAGCTCCTGTTGTGGCCAGGGCCCTGCTGGGAGTATTCTCCAGAGTGGGGTTTCCTAAGGAGGTGGTTTCTGACAGAGGTACCAACTTCATGTCAGGATACTTGACAGCTATGTGGAAGGAATGTGGTGCCAACTACAAGTTCACCACTCCTTTTCACCCACAATGCAATGGGCTTGTTGAGAGATTCAACAAGACCCTAAAGGGTATGATCAAAGGATTACCTGAAAAGCTCAGGCAAAGATGAAACATCCTTCTACCCTGCCTTCTGTTTGCTTACAGAGAGGTCCCACAAAAAGGAGTTGGCTACAGCCCCTTTGAATTGTTGTTTGGGCACCCTGTAAGAGGCCCCCTATGTCTGGTGAGGGAAGGATGGGAGTTACCTCTCAAAAAGCCT
The DNA here is from genome assembly GCF_964204655.1 of Triturus cristatus. Taxonomy (NCBI): domain Eukaryota; kingdom Metazoa; phylum Chordata; class Amphibia; order Caudata; family Salamandridae; genus Triturus; species Triturus cristatus. Next base: position 820,406,912 of record NC_140579.1, on the reverse strand, counting down.
AAACAAGACATAGTGGACTATGTACTTGGTCTCCGCTCCAGGATGGCTGAGTACATGGAGAAGGCATCCAAAAACCTTGAGGCAAGCCAGGCCTTACAGAAAGCTTGGCATGACCAAAAGGCTGTCTTGGTTGAGTTTCAGCCAGGACAGAAGGTATGGGTGTTGGAGCCAGTGGCCCCAGCAGCACTCCAAGACAAATCGTCTGGACCCCATACAATCCTGGAAAAGAAGGGAGAGGTTACCTACTTGGTGGACCTAGGCACTCCCAGGAGTCCCCACAGGGTATTCCATGTTAACAGGTTAAAAGCATATGTTGACAGGGCAGACATGGGCTTGCTCATGGCTACAGATGAGGGACAGGAGGAAGAGAGTGACCCTCTCCCAGACCTGTTGTCTCAGAACCCTGAAGATGGTTCAGTTGAAGGAGTGACCCTTGGAGGCAACCTCACTGAGCATCAGCAGATTGAATGTAGACAGGTTCTACAATCATTTCAGCATATGTTCTCACTGATACCTAGTCAAACTGACTGGTGTACCCATGTGGTGGACACTGGTGACAGTCTTCCTGTGAAGAACAAACTTTACAGGCAACCTGACCATGTCAGGGACTGTATAAAGGCTGAGGTACACAAAATGCTGGAACTGGGTGTCATTGAGCCATCAGAGAGCCCCTGGGCTAGCCCAGTGGTTCTGGTCCCCAAACCTCACACCAAAGATGGCAAGAGAGAGATGAGGTTCTGTGTGGATTACAGAGGACTCAATGCTGTCACTAGGACAGATGCACATCCTATTCCAAGGGCAGATGAGCTCATAGATAAACTGGCTTCTGCTAAGTTTTTGAGCACATTTGATTTGACAGCTGGCTATTGGCAAATCAGGTTAGCTGAGGAGTCCAAGGCCAAAACAGCATTTTCAACCCCAGGAGGACACTACCAATTTTTGGTGATGCCCTTTGGTCTGAAGAATGCACCTGCCACCTTCCAAAGGTTGGTGAATCAAGTCCTTACAGGGTTGGATGACTTTTGTGCAGCATATCTTGATGACATTGCTGTCTTTAGCTCCACCTGGGAGGATCACCTGATCCACCTGAAGAAGGTACTTGAGGCTCTGCAAAAGGCAGGCCTCACTATCAAGGCTACTAAGGCTACTAAGTGCCAGATAGGGCAGAGTAAGGTTGTGTATTTGGGCCACCTTGTAGGTGGAGGCCAAGTTCAACCACTGGAGAGTAAGATACAATCCATCAAGGACTGGTCTCCTCCAACCACCCAGACTCAGGTCCGAGCTTTCTTGGGCTTGACTGGGTACTACAGGAAGTTTGTTAAGAACTATGGGTCCATTGTGACTCCTCTTAATGATCTGACATCCAAAAAGATGCCCACAAAGGTTCAGTGGACAGTAAGCTGTCAAAAGGCATTTGATGACCTGAAGAAGGCCATGTGCTCTGCACCTATCCTGAAAAGTCCTGACTCCTCCAAAGAGTTTATTGTCCAAACAGATGCTTCTGAGTTGGGTGTGGGAGCTCTGCTGTCACAACTTAATGTAGATGGTCAAGACCAACCCATTGCTTTCATTAGCAGAAGGTTGACCCCCAGAGAGACGAATTGGTCAGCTATTGAGAGGGAGGCCTTTGCTGTGGTGTGGGCCCTGAAGAAGCTGAGGCCATACTTGTTTGGCACTCACTTCAAGATTCAGACCGACCATAAGCCCCTCTTGTGGCTAAATCAGATGAAGGGTGAAAACCCCAAACTGCTTAGGTGGTCCATTTCCCTACAGGGGATGGACTTTACAGTGGAGCACCGGCCAGGTACAGACCATGGGAATGCAGATGGTCTCTCCAGGTACTTCCACTTAGGACATGAAGACGAGACTGGTCAAGGCTAGTTTAATGTCCCTGCGTTTGGGGGGGGTTGTGTAGGAGAGTAGGGTCTGCTATCCTATGGTCACCCCAAATTTTTGCTTTTTGCTTCACTGGTTTTTGACATATTGAGGCTGTGGGCCTGCTAATCAGACCCCCAGCCTGCTGTTCTCTCTACTAAATTGACACTACGCACTTTAGGTGCATAACCAATTGGAATTGGATCACCCTGTGAGCCCCTGTACCAGTGTACACTAGGTACCCAGGGCATTGGTGTATCTAAGGCCTACCAGGGGCTGAAGCATGTATTGTGCCACCCCTGGCCTGGCCTAGCAATTTGACACAACTGGCTGCTCAGCTGGGGTAAGTTGGTGTATCCACCTCTTACTTAGGTGTAGTATACCTATACCTAACCTTAAATGGGACACATGTTAACCTATAAGTCACTCCTATGGCAGGCCTTAACAATCCTGAAGGCAGAGTGCTTGGTTTCATGTGAGATGGTGCTCTGGCATGAGCTGAGCCTGTCTGCAGTAGTCGGAACAACTTCCTTCTACCGTTTCCAGATATCGCCGTACCATATACTCTTAAGTGCATTATGAACCTCGCGGTTAAATGCTATCTTTGGTTTGGCTTTATCAAAACATTTCGAGTAAGGTGTCATACGAATTGGAATACTAACCCCTCGCCAATTCTGGCGACGGGGTTAGCATTCCACCCTTCTAGAGGGACATAACATGTACAGAGCCTGAAACCCGGGTAAAATCAGACATAGCCTCAGCTCCACAAAATGGACGCTGCCACCACAGACACAAGTCTGCCCTCCTGCTGCTGGGAGTCCTTCCAGCTTGGGAGACGTGGACAAAGGGTTTCCTGCCAGGGGAGGTGCGAGCACCACCCCAGACAGGATTTTGTGTATTGGTCAGGAAGGGCTTGAATAGAATCAGACATGCCTGAGGCTCACAAGGAGCCTCGGTGCATATGCCAGTTCAAACCGGTCCTGGGGCACACCAGCCCCAGACCTGGGGTGAGCTGGACAAAGGATTGGGGGTGTAACCACCCCCCTTCCTGGTCCCACCCTTAGGGAGGGACCTAGCAGGTAGTCCGGCACCTAAAATCCGCTTAAAGGTAGGAGCTGTGTCCTAAGACTTCAGACATCCTGGAATCAACTTAACACTAAGAAGAAGACGGGAACTTCGACGTTCTGCTGCACAGAAGACTGAAGGAATTCTCCCCTATGGTCAGAGAGTGACCATCTTGCTAACGCAAGCACCAACCAGCGAATTGATGTCTGCTTCACTGAGACACGTGGAGCCAGCCATCTTGGAAGACACTCGACAAGCTGCAAGCGCGACAACAGAGGCTCCCTCCGAGTTGTGCTTTGGGTCCTGAGAAGCCCAACATCCGAGCAGCATCTGCACCAAAGGTGAGCCCTCCAGCATCTCCACGATCTGCGTGGGGCCCCTCTGCACTTTGCGACTCGACGCGCCTAACTGGTCCCTGGCCCGTTGGCTAGTGGCCATCTTGGTGACCCTTTTTGAAAACTACGACACTGGTCTGGTTGCTCCAGACTACCCCTGCTTCCCTCCAAAGGAGCAGCCCCTCTGACCTTGCTGGTCAGAGCTAACAGCTTTCTTCAATTCCTACGACTCCTGCTTTTGCCAAGGCTTGTTTGCTCCTTTTGAGTCGCCGACACCGCCGACAGCGAGAGCCTGCGTGGGACAGCTCGTGAACCGACTCCTGGACGTTGTCATCCTTCAGGGGCCACGTGGCTGCAGAGACAAGCTACACCTCTTCACCTGTTTGCACCCGACATCGCCTGGTACCTACCTGGTGCCACGCTGATCACTGGCTAGTGACTATGAACACTGTCCCCTCTGCTTACAGGTCTTCTACACTTCCGATCCACCCTTGGATCCACCGCATCTCTTCTGGACCGACCGCCTGCAGCATCTTTGTCATCAGGCTCCATTGAACAGATAGACGAAACCCGACGCACTTCGAGACCTATGCACCCGCTTCCTGTAGGTGAGGTAAAGTGCCCAAGTGTAGAGTAACATCTCTAATGTCTAGGTTTGAAGTCTTGATTTCGTAGTCCAACCAGAAGACCCTTCTAGCAGTAACATTTGAACTTTTACGCACCCATTGAAAACCTATGGGAGCCCGCGTGTAACTTTCCTCACTGCACACGCGACTCGTGGACCTCCTGGTCACTAACTAAAGTTAGCTCCTTGTAGGCCCAGCGATTCTAGAGGCCCTAGGCCTTTTCCCTCTCCTGTTCGTGGTACTTATACCACTATTTTAGTAAATGGTTTGAGCGGCCACCAGGGCCTATCCATATAAAGTGCAACTTCTGTATATTGTGATACTTTCTTGTTTAACGATTTGTGCTCCTGTGCTCATAAAGAGTCTAGGGGATACTTTGAGTAATAAATACATATATATTTTGAATATATATCTGTGTGGTGTCCTTTCATTGGTATAAAGGGGGGTTACATATGGTAAAACAGCTTGCTTTACATGCCGAAACGAGTTTAGCCTGAAGGACTGCTTAGCCTACGCTACCACTAGGGCAGCTGGTCCGAAAAGGTTGACTTACAACCACACCATAAGGGTTGCTTGGCATGGTTCAAGGTGGTCACTTTAATTAGTGAACATCATATACCAGGCCAACTTCTCACAAACTGCCTATGGCAAAATTTGCATACAGGTAGAAAAAGACCTTTTGTATATCCGTAAGGAATACCCAAATAGAGGAGAGAGGTTGTTTGACCACAGGTGTTCAGTGGCACATCAAAAATGAATGGCTGCCCTAAAAAATAGACCCCAGGTTAAGAGTATGATAGCTGCCTGTAGGAAATATTATAAGCGGGCAATAAATATCCGTAAGACGGACCATTCTTCTCTGATAACAAGGGCAGTTTACTGGAATGCAATATCTCTGAAGTGGATTGGTTCAATCATTTTAAGGTCATATATGGGGATCGGGGTGAAACTGAACCCAGGAGTCCCACTTATGTGGGCATGAAATATTCCTTAACTTTTTCAGATAAGGAAATAGTGGCGGCCATAGCTCAAATGTCGAGAAATAAAGCTCCTGGCCCGGATGACGTTCCTTTATATAACCAATATACCCCTCTGGTCTAAATTGCTAGCCAATATTTTTAATAAATTGTGTGAAGTTGGCTTACCACAGTCCTGGTAGCAATCAGTAATAGTACCGGTTTTTAAAAAGGGGAACAGAAGTGACCCGCGTTGCTATAGGCCAATTTCTCTGATAGATTCAGCCGTGAGGGTTTTAGGCAGAGTGGTTTTGGTCAAGCTCACTGAGTGGCTCAATGACGCTAACATCCTCTCTAACCTACAGCATGGATTTAGGAAAGGGAGAGGTACAACGGATTAGTGCCTAAACTTGCTTCTATTATCTGGTAAATACACGATCGCAAAGAAGGGCTCGCTCCATTTATGGATCTTTCATCAGCCTTCGATCGTGTAGATAGATCTAAGTTATGGCAACTGCTACTGAGGTTGGGATTGGATAAAAATATTGTAAATTTGTTGGCAGAACTGCATCAAGATCTCAGAGCCACAGTGAGATTTGACCAAAAAGGTAACTTAACACGTAGCATCCGTATTATTAAAGGAGTGAGACAGGGTTGCATATGTCAAGAATTCCTGTCATGCGAGGGGATGAAAACACGCCCTTATGTAAACAGGAGAGCTGTTACATAACTCAAGGAAAACACGCCCTTATGTAAACAGGAGAGCTGTTACATAACTCAAGGAAAACACGCCCTATAAAGGGAGGAACCGGGAGGTACAACGCTGTCGGATATTGTGTTTACACCGACGTACCTGCTTAGTGAAGAGCAGTGTTCCGGAGTGGTGCTCCAGTAAGGCAAGAACGGAGGTAGATCGAGTCGTTACTCCCTGGGCCGTGTCTTGCCCCATCGTCACCTGTGAAGGACCCGGAAGCTCTACCGGATAACCATTGAGCTTCGCTTTTTGACTCGGCTGAGTCAAAGCGCAGTGGCGCTTTTGCTGGTTGGAGTCGTAACTCCCAGCCCGACCAGAGATACAGGGACTGCCAGCTGTAACGCACACCAGGAGGTGTTTGCCGCGTTACAGACTCGGAAGTCTACAGGATCGATCGAGCGGCTGCTCTCGGTTCAGTCTTCTTTGCTTGTGATTGGGGTATCGGTGACGCATCACCAGGAGGTGACTCCGCGTCCCGGTGCAGTCTGAGGAAGAGGTTGAGCGGCTGCTCCCTTCAGGTAGAGACCCCGGCTGGGTGTTTCCCTGACTCCTCGATTCTCCCCAACACTCTTCGTGCCCCTCACAGCCTACCTATTGGCATTGTCGGCCATTTCATTTCTGCCCTCTGTTGGCATACGCTGGGATCGGCGTATATGCAGAGGACGGTTAGGACCATCCGTGCTGTGGGCTGGTAACGTACTTAGCCTGGAGGATTCCAGTGACTATAACCTTTGTTTATTCCTTGTATTATTTTTGCCTTCATTAAAATAACTAAACCTTCACAAGTGGTTGCGTTCTCATTATCGTGTCTGTTAAACGATCCTGAGACGTTCAGGGCGTTACAAAATATCCGACCTTAATAACACTAACTGTCTCCCGGTCGATAACAGACATGGCAACACTTGATGATGTGCTGGCTGCTTTAGCGACCGTGCAAATTGAATGGGCTGCCTCCAGGCAAGAAACAGCCGATGTAAAAGCCAGACTGGATGCTATCCAATTGGACCCGCTCATGCCCAGCACCTCCCTCACGAACCAGACCCCTGCGGTAGTAGTGGAAATGCCGGTAGCCGTCCCCTTGGCAACACCAGAGAGGTACAGTGGGGATCCTAACACAGTGCAGGTATTCCTCACACAAGTGGCGCTACATTTATCGTGCAAACCAAGTGGCCTGTTGCTAAACAGACGGCGCTCTTCCATCACGGGCTGTGCGATGAGCTCAAGGACGCCGTGGCTCATATTGACCCACAACCCAAGACATGTGAGGGCCTTATCAACCTGGTATTACGGCTGGAACATAGGCTAAGTGAAAGAAAGGGGGATCATGGGAGAAAAGGAAACTCCCTTCCATCCTATGTGACAGTGGGAAGTCCTGAAACTTCCACCGCATCCAAGGGAGAACCCATGGACATCGGCGCAATACGAGCGAGCCTCACAGCCACGGAGAAAGAGTCACGCCGTAAACAAGGATTGTGCCTATATTGTGGCAAAAAAGGCCACTACGTACGTGAATGCCCTGCCAAACCGAAGACGTCACGTTATCGGGCCAACCGGTCGGTAACAGCCATGGTGGACGTACCGGCGGAAAACTAGAGGACTCCCAGACCAAAGAAGGGGCATCTCGGAGTCACTCATCCATCCCTTCACTTTCCAACTCGGTCACTAAGGGACAACGACACCTGTTTCTCACAGTGCACGTGGGAGTGCATGACCAGTGGATACCCGTTGTGGCCATGGTGGATTCAGGGGCCACTGGCATGTTTATGGACCACAACGAGGCATGCAGGCTAGGGCTAGTGCTTCTTCCCAAAGCTGTACCCGAAGACGTCTATGCTGTAGACGGAAGGCGATTGGTGACGGGGCCCATCGGGCAGCACACGGGGGTCCTTCCGATGAGATGTGGGAGGAACCATTTGGAACAAATCGATTTTAACATCATCCGAGCGCCCCAATATGGCGTCATATTGGGATTGCCGTGGCTACAGAAACACAACCCCTCTGTGGATTGGCCAACACATCGCATCGAACTGACGTCACCGTATTGCATCCTGCATTGTGGAATAAGAACGGAATCCCTTGACGCAGATGAGAGCGGGAGTCAGACGGTGGCTACAGCGGCAGAAAAAGATGTGGCTCTCCCCCAGGCTTATCACAGTTTTGAGGATGTATTTGATGAGGTGAAGGCGGAAGTGCTACCACCACATAGACAGTTTGACTGCCAGATCGACCTGGTGCCAGGGGCCAGCGTTCCCAGCGGCAGGCTGTATGCCCTGACGGAGCCTGAAAACGTGCATCTCCGGGGGTACCTGGATAAACTCCTCAAGCTAGGATTCATCCGCCCGTCCAAGTCTCCGGCCGCCTCGCCACTCTTCTTCATCCCGAAGGCTAATGGGGAGCTGAGAGCCTGTGTGGACTTTAGGGCATTGAATGCGATAACCGTAAAGAATCGGTACCCCTTGCCTCTCATCAGTGTACTTCTGGAACAGGTCAAGAAAGCTCGTATCTACACCAAGTTGGATTTGAAAGGGGCATACCATCTGGTGCGCATGAGGGACGGAGACGAGTGGAAGACCGCCTTTAAGACCAGGTTCGGCCTTTTTGAGTACCTCGTCATGCCGTTCGGTCTGTGCAACGCCCCGGCAGCCTTTCAGTACTTTTTGAATGAGGTATTCAGAGAGGAGTTGGATATCTACGTGGTCGTATATATCGACGACATCCTCATCTATTCGTCCAGTGTGGAGGAGCACGTACACCACGTCAAAGCTGTGCTCCAAAAGCTGAGGGAAAACATGCTGTTTTGTAAACTCAGCAAGTGTGACTTCCACGTCACATTCGTGGAATTCCTCGGAGTGATGCTGAGTCCAGAGGGACAGGAGATGGCAGAACGAAAGATCAAGGTGGTGAAAGAATGGCCGGTGCCCCAAAGCGTGAAGGACGTCCAAAGTTTCATTGGCTTCGCCAACTTTTACAGGCGGTTTATAGATGGATAGGCTTTCCTGTTTTCAGTTTCTATTTTTGGTAAATTCTGGTGGTGTTTTTTCAGTGTTTTCCAGTGATTTCAATACCTCAAAAAAACAGTGCTTTTCAGTGGTTACTCATTTTCGCGCCATAAAAAACGACTGAGACAGTGTTTTACCGGTGTTTATGGAACGCTTTGCTGTTATTATTGCTTGCTTTCCTCGTCAGGCCCCAGCCATGGTAAGGACCACACTGTATGACATTTAAAGTGGATAAGAGGGCGATCATGATGTGTGCTGAAGAGATGAATGCCAGAATGTCACCATCTGAGCAGACCAAGCAGTGTATATAGGTACAAACTACAGAGAATCGTTTGTGGCAGCCAGCAACGTCTCACAGTTTGGATCATGTTTCATAATTTCCCCTACAATATCACTGGGAGCTTCGGACGACATGATTTACAAGTGTTCATATGTGCCACCATAGCATAATACAAAGTTACACATTGGATGAGCAGAACAGAAAGTGTATTTAGAAAGTGTATTTTCACCCCGAAGAACAAGAGCACCACAGTGCTGAATAACTGAAGGTTCCAGTTCATCTTATAAACACAAGATTTTTTTGAGATGCCTTCGGTTCTTCACAAAACCTCTAACCAAACAAATTTGATGAAGGAAAAGCATGATAGACAATAGGGATTCCGGGACTCCCATCAACCTGAGGGATTTCCACAACAAATGTCTGGGGACTAGACTGAATGATCTCCTCAGTTTAACAAACGCTAGATATATTTTAATGTATTTCCAGAAAATCCGAGAAAGCCTGAAGACCTGGTCAACTGTGCTAGTGTTACGCCTGAAAACAGCCTGTCATCCATTGTTCCAGTTGATTAAGAAACTGCCTACAGAAAATCTACTGCAGATTGTCCAATAAACGGATGGGCCTGTAATTACTTAGGATGCCCCTATCCCCCTTTTAAAAGAAAAAAATATGTTAGCACTAATCATTTCATCACGGAAACAAACTTAAATAAACAACATGGTTTCCCCCTGTTAATTTTTTTTTTTTTTGCAATTTAACAAGTGAGACCTCAACCAATGAAACTCTTCCACAGCTCATGAGAATAACGACAACACTGTGTGCTTGTGTGTTTGTATCGCTAACCAAGCCGAGTGATTCAAAAGGTTAAACGCCTTAATTATCAGGCAAGTGACACTTCCCGGGCGCCCTCTGTGCGAGCCTTCAGGGAGAATTCCTCTTCATTACTACCTCCTCCTGACCCCAGACTCTGCAACACACTCACTCCCTTACAGGCTTGATTATCCACTACTCCTCTCCAGTGCACCTTATCTCACAGCTGACCTTGGACCCCAGCCCCATATTAGGCACCATCAGGCTCCACTTTCATTTTTCCCGGTAAAAACATTAGTAAAATCACCTTCAAACTGAAAACATTGAATATAGCGGTAAATATAATTAGCAGACACTTTAAAGTATGTTCCACAGTAGCCCTTATGACCAGACTGCTAATTAAATAAACAGAAAGGCCATGACAGGGCCGGCTTCAGCGCTGATGCGAAAGTCTTTTTTGGCGCCGCACCAATAACCTCTTTCTCCGTAAATACCTTTACTACCACCTTCCAACAGTGCCCCTCATCCCTCCACGGCCCCTCTATTGACCTCCTCCTCGGATTCCCTCACTGCCACCTTCCACCAGTGCCCCTCATTTCTCTGTAGCCCCTCCCCCTCATGACCTTCTCCTTAGAATCCCTCACTACCACCCTCCAGCAGTGCCAGACATCTCTCCATAGCTTCCCCTTCCACCCCATGACCTCTTCCTCAGATTCCCTCACTGCCACCCTTCAACAGTGCCCCTCATCGCTCCATAGCCACTCCCACTACCTCCTCCTCGGATTCCCTCCCTGCCACCCTGCAACAGTGCCCCTCATCTTTATGTAGCCCCTCTCTCATATGCATTTCATTTGTTGTGTAGCGCTACTCATATCAGTGTAGTGTGTGTCAGTACTTTACACTACGCACACATTATACAGAGACAACGAATCATACAAGTATGTAAATTAGTCTACAGGGAATGTCACATAAGCCAATGAGGATTACAAGGTGTATGAATCACATGTCATCCATACTGGTGGGCAGTATATTTTAAGAGGGTTTGGTCTGGAGAAGCTTAAACTCAGGATTTAAAGAGTACTCCAGTGGTTAGGGGATGCCTTTACTGATAAAAATGTATATCTGCCCAAAGATACTCATTTTAGCAACATTAGAATGATGAAAGACTGAGGAAGTTCTAACTATATCACAAAATAAAAAAAGCGAAGTTCTAACTATACCATTCAGGTTTGCATGCAGCTCTTTGATGACAATTCATTGGTCACTGTCCTATGTTAGGATTGTAACTTCTGAACTGCAAGTAACACAAGGATCTCTGTCACAATGACAGTAACCCACTGAGCTTCCACATAAACTACAGTTCGTCTGCATTTAAAAACTACTAACAGACAAATGATTGCTCTCCAGCAGGATCATTAATCCCCAGCGTTATCTGGGCATCTTTTATTGTCTTATTGTTGTCCTGCATCGGCCATGATAAGGATAAAAAACTGTTTAAATGAAGCAGACACGAGGTATGTGTCCTGCTGGGCCTGTGCAGATTTATAAAAGAAAAACAACTAGTAACACATTCTCTTACCTACTCCGTGAGTCAAACTTTGTGTCACAGCCTGATGTGATACGCAGCTGCAGGGGTCAGGAAAGGTGAATAGGAATAAACAAACTTCTTTTCTCCTGCACTGCATAGAAAAAGAAATATCCACGCAGCAGGACAGTAGGCAAAGGTTACCGCGGCCAAAGAAAGGTTTTGTCGCCTTTCGCCATGTGGAGATGAAGAGTGAAAAAATAAACAAAGCCTCGTTTACATGTAAATGGTCTTTTAAAGACCTATGAAGTACTCCGGTGCGGCTTCGATAATCTCAAACTGTCTGTGTGTGGGCACCCGGGAGGCTGTCTCGGCTGACACACACCACTTGTGCTCTGCGCGCCTGCCTTCAAGCCCTCACTGCGAGGGCCAAGGCTCCTGTTTGGGTGGCTAGAACCGGGCCTGATTACAATGCGGGCACAGGTTGTAAAGGCATATCCACACGTGCACGAATGCAAGCATTGCAACCAGTTACAGTAAGCACCGATAGGCCAGCGCTCACACGTAGGCACGGTTTTATAACCTGCGCTCGTATTGAAACTCATAAGCATGATTGCACCTCAAAATATCATGCATATAGTATCATAACACGGTTGGCGCACATTGTGTTTTTCACGGCAAAAGTTGAATTTTGGTGCCGGTATTTTTCACTTTTATTTTTTACTTTTTTACCGAGAGGGACACGCTTACACAAGGTTGTTTATTTGATCTTTTCTGAAGCACTCAGTTTGGTTAGCGATTCGAATACACAAGCGCACAGTGATTGTCATTGTTCTCATGAGTTGTGGCAGTGTATCACAAGTTGACGTCCCCCTCGTTAAATGACACTATTTCTTTTCATGTGGAAACCAAGTCTTTTATTTCCGTATGTTCCCATTATGATCAGTGCTATAAATACATTTTTCCTATGTTGTAGTTACCCCCGATTGTACTGCTTTGGCTCCCTCAAGTGGCCAAAAGGTGCAAATGGCCAAGTAGTGAATCCAATTTGAAAAATTCAGCGATACTCGGTTTAAACCGGGTCAGCTGATTTGCAATCGGTAAGGTAATCTCGGGTAGAGTCGGTTAAAACCGAAATCCGGACAGCCTATAGATGGATTTTCAGGATTGGTGGCCCCAATCACACAGCTACTGAGGAAGTCCAAGGAGTTTGTCTGGTCCCCTGAAGCGAACAAAGCCTTTGAGGCCCTGAAAAGCGCCTTTAGTAAGGCGCCGGTGTGGCTCACCCCGATCCGGATCTCCCCTACGTGGTGGAAGCGGACGCATCGGATGTGGCGCTGGGGGCTATCTTGTCCCAACGCAACCACGACACAGGGGTGCTTCATCCCGTTGCGTACATGTCCCGCAAACTCAACGACGCCGAACGCAACTACCATATTGCGGAGAAGGAGCTTCTCGCAATCAAGGACGCCTTCACCGAATGGAGGCATTGGTTGATGGGGGCAAGACATGTGGTATCGGTGTACACGGACCATCGGAACCTACAGTTCATGACGGCCACAAGACACCTTTCTCCCAGACAGCTGCGGTGGATGATCTTCTTTGCGGGGTTCAACTTCCGCATCACATATCGGCCGGGGACGGAAAACCGGAAGGCGGACGCCCTGTCCCGTCAATCTGCAGTTAAGGAACCATTGCCTGCGACCGAGCATTCCATCATTTCCCCGAGGATGGTATTGGGGGTTATCCAACCGGATACTTTCCTGAGGGGAATAAAGAGAGGGATCAGGTCATTCGCATGGCGGAGGTGGCTCCTCAGTCACAGAGAATGGCAGCTGAAGGACGGGATACCCCTGAAGGGCAGGTGCCTATTGATACCCACGCCTAGGCTAAGGAAACAAGCATTCATCTGGTGCCATGACTCTCCATGCGCAGGTCATTTGGGCTTTGAAAAAACGGTGGCTAGCATGGGACGGCATTTCTGGTGGCCAACCATGAGAGTGGATGTCAGGAGGTGGGGACAGGAGTGTCCTACGTGTGCTACCATGAAGGCCGACCATGGCCGAACCCAAGGGCTCTTACATCCACTTCCGACCCCGGATAGACCATGGGATAGCATATCACTGGACTTCGTGGTGGGCCTACCGGTAGACCAGGGGATGACGGCAATACTGGTGGTGGTGGATTACTTGACGAAAATGGGGCACTTCATCCCCTGCAAGAGAGTCCCTACGGCCGGGGAATTGGCGTCACTACTCCTAAAGAATGTGGTACGACTGCATGGATTACCTGGGGTGATCGTGTCGGACCGGGGGTCGCAGTTTACTGCGCAATTCTGGAAGACTTGGTGCACTGCGCTGCATGTTAAGACCGCCCTGTCCACCAGCTACCACCCTCAAACGGACGGCCAAACCGAGCGCCTGAACCAAACGCTCAAACAGTATCTGCGATGTTTTGTGGACCAGGGCAGGGAAGAATGGGTCGACTTGCTATGGGTTGCAGAGATAGCCTATAACAACGCCACTCACAGCTCCACACAGTCATCTCCGTTCTATAGCAACTATGGCCAACATCCCAGGTTCTTGCCATTTCTACATCCGTTCAGAGAGGACAGGATTCCCGCCACAGCGGACAGGGTGGCACACATAAAAGACACGTTGATGCGCTCAAGGGCTGTCCTAATAGAGGCCAAGAGAAGATACAAGGCTGCGGCAGACAGGAAGAGAAGGCCCGGGCCACTGTACCGCACTGGAGACTACGTCTGGATATCCACAAGAAACATGAGGTTTCGAAAGAACAGAGTGTTCCATCCCAAGTACATGGGCCCCTATCGAATTACCAAGTGTATGGGTCCCGTGAACGTGAAGGTGTGCTTGCCCCAGTCATTGCGGATACACCCTGTCTTTCATGTATTATTGCTCAAACCAGCACCCTCCAAGCCGTCTGGGACACCTAGGCCGGTATGCGTGGAGTCGGAGGTGGAGTATGAAGTGTCGGGCATACGGGCGTCCAAATGGCGCAGGGGGAAGCTGTGGTACCTGGTTGCGTGGAAAGGCTATGGCCCGGAGGAGCAGTCATGGGAACCGGCTGAAGGGGTTCATGCTCCGCGCTTGGTCTCCTTGTTCCATCGGCGTTTTCCTGCCAGCGCTGGACCCGTGGGGAGCCGCTGAGAGGGAGGATGTACTGTCAAGAATTCCTGTCATGCGAGGGGATGAAAACACGCCCTTATGTACACAGGAGAGCTGTTACATAACTCAAGGAAAACACGCCCTTATGTAAACAGGAGAGCTGTTACAGAACTCAAGGAAAACACGCCCTATAAAGGGAGGAACCGGGAGGTACAACGCTGTCGGATATTGTGTTTACACCGACGTACCTGCTTAGTGAAGAGCAGTGTTCCGGAGTGGTGCTCCAGTAAGGCAAGAACGGAGGTAGATCGAGTCGTTACTCCCTGGGCCGTGTCTTGCCCCATCGTCACCTGTGAAGGACCCGGAAGCTCTACCGGATAACCATTGAGCTTCGCTTTTTGACTCGGCTGAGTCAAAGCGCAGTGGCGCTTTTGCTGGTTGGAGTCGTAACTCCCAGCCCGACCAGAGATACAGGGACTGCCAGCTGTAACGCACACCAGGAGGTGTTTGCCGCGTTACAGACTCGGAAGTCTACAGGATCGATCGAGCGGCTGCTCTCGGTTCAGTCTTCTTTGCTTGTGATTGGGGTATCGGTGACGCATCACCAGGAGGTGACTCCGCGTCCCGGTGCAGTCTGAGGAAGAGGTTGAGCGGCTGCTCCCTTCAGGTAGAGACCCCGGCTGGGTGTTTCCCTGACTCCTCGATTCTCCCCAACACTCTTCGTGCCCCTCACAGCCTACCGATTGGCATTGTCGGCCATTTCATTTCTGCCCTCTGTTGGCATACGCCGGGATCGGCGTATATGCAGAGGACGGTTAGGACCATCCGTGCTGTGGGCTGGTAACGTACTTAGCCTGGAGGATTCCAGTGACTATAACCTTTGTTTATTCCTTGTATTATTTTTGCCTTCATTAAAATAACTAAACCTTCACAAGTGGTTGCGTTCTCATTATCGTGTCTGTTAAACGATCCTGAGACGTTCAGGGCGTTACAGCATATTAGCCCCTCTGTTATTCACCCTTTATATTAACAACCTTGAATCAGTTTTAGAGGGTGCTAGTTTGGATATTCCCCGTGTAGGAGAGCGATTAATTCCGGCTCTCCTATACGCGGATGACGCCGCCTTGATAGCCAGAACGGCGAATGGACTACAGCATCTTTTAACTACCTTTGCCATTTTTATGAAGTTCTTGGACTTAGATGTTAATTTCTCTAAGTCTCACACTATGATTATGGGGGTAAAATCTAAGAAATGTAAAACCCATCACTGCGAAGGGCATGAACTAGCACAGGTGGCTACGTTTTTATATTTAGGAGTGTTATTCGACTATTGCAGTCCAAGATTTTGCTCGCAGATTGGGATTGAAACCTATCCAGGCTATGTTAAATATCTACAGGGCCAAATGCCTTGCTATAGGTAGCTATGGTTCTGATCTCTGGGGAAACAGAGATGCCGGCGATGTCCAAATAGTGGAAAACAAGTTTTTAAGAAACTTGCTTTCTGTGCCGCAATCGACATCTACCTATATCATACACCAAGAAATGGGTATGGGTTTTATATCAGATGTCATAGGAATAGCTCCTCTACTTAAATGGATTGGTATTTGGACTAACCCGGAGCTTGAGTTGAACCGCGAAATTATTCGCGATTGTTTAACCCTTGATTTAGCTAGCAGTATCCCGTGGTTTAATTATATAAAAAGGATTGCATCTTATTTGGGGAGACCTGAGCTATTTAGCTCCCCGGAGAAACTCCGAAAGGCAGACATGCTCTGGGTTAAAAGCATGTATGTGCAATTATCACAAAATGATAGAGAGTCCAGGGAATTAAGGAAACCTCTTGTGCGGGCACACCAGTTGTTATGTATATCACAAACGATTGAGCCATATTTGACTATAGATACAAACCAACAACATCGTTTTCTTCTGGTGAGATTCAGATTGAATCAATTACATCTGCTCCTTGCTGAACCAATGGGATGGAAAAAATTGGAGGATTTGAATGTATGTACTTGCGATAATTTTTCCACCCAGGACTCAATGCACTTTGTATTATTTTATGATCATTTTCTGCACATTCGAAATCGGTTAATTTTACCAATTTTAAAAGGCAAAGGATTTACTCAGGCTAGACCAGCTTTTTTTATATTTACAATTGTTGATTAACATTTGGGAAATTTTTAATATAGCTAGCTTTTTGACCGCTGCTGTTAGATTAAGGATTAAGGATTTTTACATGTACATTGATAATTTAGATCTTGCCACTGATATTCTGTGATGAATGTGATTTTGTAATAGTTTTTTAAATGATTTTTAATGTGTATTTTGTAGTATGCTTTTATGGTTTTAGTTAACCGAATAAAGTGAATTTGATTGACTGACTGGCCTCCAACACCCAAGGGTCATTTGTCATCACTTTCCATTCTTTCACAACTTTTTTTTGCCTGCCTCCCACCTTTCCTTGGATAAAACCAGTACAAATCCTCATATTCGCACCTACCTGATGCTTGAGCAGAGGATTATTCTGAATGAATGAATGAAATTGTTTTGTAAAGTGCGCAATACCCAAAGGTGTCTTAGCGCTAGGTGGATCAAGGACGGAAAAGGGACAAAGGCCAAAAAATAAGTCAACAAACAGTTGCTCTAAGCCGGTGGAAATAGCCAGTTCTTTAGCTGCTTTCTAAACAGCTGCAGGCTGTGTTGGGAGCAGAGGGCCAGAGGGAGGGAATTCCATAACTTTCCCCCCCTGGAATGTCAGTGTCCTCCCGCCCCATTTTGCTCGATTAATTCTGGGCATCTGAACCTTTTGCTCCATGCTAGATCTGAGCGTTCTACTGGGTGTATACCATGTGAATAACTCTTAGAAATAGAGGGGGCTAGTTCCGTGAAGCGCCTTGTGCATTAGGCACAATGTTTAAAAAGAAATTCTCCTCTCTACTGGTAGCCAGTGAAGGCCATGCAGTAAATGCAACACCAGTTTAAACTTGGGGATGTTCAAGAGTGTTCTGGCCATTCTCATCATCTAGCTCTGACTCCCCTTCCTCTTTGAGGGAACAATCCATATTGACTCTGGGATCCTCTTGTGAATCCTCTGTTACTATTAAACTGGAACCTATAAAAACTTCGGCTGGGAGGTTGCCCTCTCTTCCCAGCCCTGCCATAAAAACTATTTACTCCACTAAAAACTTTCCTCATATTGAGCCGTGCTTAATCTAAAGCAGTAAAAGAATGCACGTACTTTCCCAAGGCCTTGACTAATCCCTCACCAAAGAGCAAGCCTTTAGGATCTTCCCTTGTTTCCTTTCGTGCAAAGTCTCCAAGTTTAGGATTTATTCTATTCAATACTGCCTTTAGCCTTTCGGCAATCAACCCTGCATTTGCATTCCCTTAGAAGCAAATTGTCCTCTGGCACCAACCCCTTAACAAACTAATATTCAAATCCGTGCCCTTAAGGTAGGCCTCTTCAACCATGTCGAACATTCTTGCAAGAGGACCTAATGTGGAAGTGTGCCTTCTGCCAGACACACTGGTGCAGGGTCACCCTTTGTCCATGGGTTCAAACAAGTAAGGAGAATCAACACTGGAGTGAAGTAAGAATCGGGCAATTTATTAACACTCATGAGTGGGGGCTCCGTCCAACAAGCACCAGGAGGCACTCAGGGAGGAAGCACACCGAGCAATGATTACATGGGTTTTTATAGGAAGAGATCACAAACAGGGGATCCCCAATGGTGTAAATAGAGCTTGAGAAAGACACACACATTGAGGTAATACAAACACCAACAGCCTTGGTGTTTAAGCAACTTTGAGTCTTGGAGCTGCATAACAAGATACGCTATCTACGGACACTCTATTCATGGTTTAACCATTGACAGGAAACTCCGAGCAGACACCAGCTGTTCTTTTGTGCTGCTTCTGCGTGTACACATATTTCGCAACACCCCAATCTGGTTTCTTTACACATGATTGTGCAGGAGTGCCAAGGACAGAGCAGGTGCTGGGAAAGAGGACAGAGAAAATGGATGACGCATAGGTCAACACAGCAACGAGAAGAAGTTGGGTTTTTTACATTTTAACAGTCTCTCCTTTTTAGCCTATGCTAATCCATTTTCAAGGCACATATATTAGTCCTGGATATCAACCATCATAAGTTTATCAATTTCCTGTTGTACCATCATTTGTTTATTCAAATCATGGACGTTAACTGGAGGGGGCTTGATATTGTTACAGGCGGACATGCAAACTGTACACATCATATGGGCACACTGAATGCAACAACAGCAAGTAAGAAAGATGGTTCCTATTATGACTACTACCATCAATAGTTTCCAGTGCCAAGTAGAAAACATACCCCAAAACCATTCTGACCAAGTCCATGTTCCTTTTTACTGATGCATTTCTGCAGCTATTTTATGTAGTTTGGAAATAGCATCATACACCGAAGGGGCATTATCAGGAACATACACACAGCAGCTACTTCCTATTATGCGACATGCCCCACCCCGATCAGCTAGTATCGCATCTAAATCCATCCAGTTTTGTAAATCCACAATCCTGGTAATTTGGAGCTCCTTTGTGATATTTCGAAGGGCTGCCGTTGTCTGATTGGTCACTGCCTCTACCACTCGAGTCAGGCGTCTTATTTTCCTGCTGTTTATTACTGGACCAATAAAGAAAAAGAATCCCGAATTGAAGTCAACATACTGCTGTAATGAAGTGTCAGTTTGATCCACCTCATCATCCTCTATAGTTCAATTTAGGGAAGAGTCATTGAACAATCGTCGATCCTTGTCATAGGATGCAGGGGCCACGAACAAAGGAGGAAGCGAGAAGGACACATGGCATATTCCAGACCATCCACTTGGCAAGTGAAAATAGCCTTTATTTCCACAAATAAAATAAGTGTTATGAGATGCTAGAAAACTGCTATTGTTTGTTCCTGTTATGTTTAGTACTGTAATGCAATCACTTTTCCCCACAGGGGTACCACTGACACTGCTTACACAGAGGGGGGCGCGCGCTCTCGTAACAGCGATGACAGGAGGCCCATTCCCCTTGGCTGTTCGGGTGTTGGGAAAGACGCACCCTGTGGTGGAATTTCCTTTGCTGTATTCCTCCATTTCCCATATGGTCCCATTAGCTTGTGGGGTGCCGTCATCATCGGGGTAACATACTTGATTCAATTGTGCATTGAGTACCCCACATTAGCTGCGGCAACATTGTTAACCTCAGAGGCCCACAAAAGTTCAAACCATGCCCTACAGGAACCATTATAGGAAAATGGTAAGGGAATGAGGGGCGTTCCTCCCTTCCTCTGGTGGGCTGGCAACATTCCACATACCCAGCAGTTGGTAGTATTTGTAGCATTATGAGTATGATGTAACATCCATATGAAAGTCTTATTTTTATACGACGATCGATGCTTCCTCTCATGATAAGGAAGTGTGAAGTAATAATGTTCCAAGGGGACAGGAGTATTTGTAGCAGACAGTAAGTTTCGAGCTGGAATTACCTCCTCCACTGTCTATAATGCTGCTGCCAATATCACTAACAGAATGATCAGGACCATCATGCACATAGACTTGTCCTTCGCTCTCCACTTGGATACAAATTTATGCATTCTCCTTAACGGTACTAGTACAACCACAGGTCGAAGAGAGACCTAGGTATCACTGAGCACGTATCACAACCCTCACTGAACCTAGTTCAGCTGATTCTGAGATCCCACCGTGCCACAGCCGAACCGTCCCACTAATTGGGAGCAGGTCCTCTGGTATCTCTATCTGTTCCTTCCCTTCCTCGGTCGTAGATTGTACCTTGTTACCAGAGGTGTAGTCTGATCAGGGAACAGAACTTCTTTGTGTGTAGGAGCAATGTTCTTCTGGGTTTGCAATATCTCCTTATAGTCATCTCTACCTTCGGATTGGAGGGAAGTTGCTGGTATCCTCTTGCAATGGGAGGCGTGGATCCAGTTCTTCCTATTGGTGACATGGACAGTGGTCGGAGTTGCAAGCAGAACTTGTTTGGGGCTCTTCCAGGGGGTTCCAAGTTCTTGGAGCGTTGGAAATTCTTCGTTAACACAAAATCGCCAGGCTGGAGACAGTGGGCTAGACCTTCTGAATTGTCGGGTATGGCTTTATTTACCTGCTGATGAATTAGAGACAATTTTTCAGTTACGTTTATTAAATAATCACTGAGAACGGGGTACTGTATCTCTTTTATCACATTTGGTCTTGGATGTCCCCACACATTCATAGGCCTCCCAAACACTATCTCATAAGGAGAGAGACCAATCTTACTGTGTGGGCTTGAACGAACTGATAACAGGGCTAGGGGCAAAGCATCTGGCAATTTAAGGCCCGTTGTTGCCTGTATTTTAGCAAGCTTCAGCTTCAGTGTGGCATTGGATCGTTCTACATGTCCCGCTGCCTGAGGGTAATTGGCAGCATGAAACTTCTGTTTTATCCCTAGACCATTCATTAGGTACTCTATTATCTGACCAGTGAAGTGAGGGCCATTATCACTATAGGACCCTCCAAGTTCCAAATCGAGGGAAGAACTCTTTCAACACATTTTTGGCAATTGTAAAAGCAGTATTATCTTTGGTTGGATAGGCCTCTACCCACAGAGCTACGTTGGGAGGGCGGTCTTTCTCTGTGGTAATTCCTCAGCTCTGGAATAAGCTACAGCAGAGCCTACGTGGAGAAGCTACGCCACTTCCTTTTAGAAGGAAGTTGAAGACCATCTTGCTTATTGAGGCATTTGGATAAGCTTCCCCACCTTTGTTTGATCAGCTGGCAGTAGGGGGCGTTTGGGTTCTGGGTCAATGTGTTAGCGCTTAGAGACCGTTGGTGATTTGGCGCTTTAGAAATATATATTAACATAACATAACTTGCTAAATGAACAAACCACCACTAAAGCATACTTCAAGTTGTTACAACGTTCCAACTGGATATAATCATTTGAAGGGCTTCAAAAGGTACCTGGGGTGGAGAAAATCCACCTGTGGGAGTTGATACTTCCTTCCCAGGATTGTGTTGTAAACATATCCTACAATGCCTCACTAAATGTTCAGCTGTTTTACAAATGTCCAGATTGTCCCAAACCTGCCCTAGTTGGGAGATGGTGTTTTTCGCACTAACGTCGGCATGTCCATGAGCTATAGTCAAAATGGGCAGTAAATAGGCATGGGGCAATTTCCATTTCGACATATTTTTGGACCTCCAACATCCCTCATTATCTAACTCCCCTTTATTTTCCCATTCTGCCTTTTCTTCTTCAGTAGCTGACTGTTGTATCTCCTGAACCTCCGTGTACATGTTTTCCCATCTTTCAGCTTGGGACCGTAGTATATACATTCTGCTTGTTTGAGTGCTTGCAGTATCCTGTGCTACCTCATCTGCGAAAGCATTTCCTTGTCCCGCCTTATCAGTAACTTTCTTGTGGGTACTACATTTGATGATGGCCACGCTCTTTGGCAATTTCAGGGCGGTGAGGAGGCCATTTACCAGTTCACCATGTTGAATCTTGGCACAATGCGCAGTTAGGAACCCCCGTTCTTTCCAAAGCCTACCAAAGTCGTGTGCCACACCAAATGCATACTGGCTGTCAGTATAAATATTTACTGACAATCCCTGACTGAGTTCAGAGGCCCTCAATAGCGCGATGAGTTCAGCAGCTTGGGCTGATCTTTGAGGAATACGAGCTATTTCCACTACTGTCTGTAGTGTTGTTATGGCATAGGCTGCAGAAGTGGCACCATCAGGTAGTTTTAAACAAGAGCCATCCACCCATAGTTCTCCTTCAGGATCTAACAAGGCTTTGTCTCTGAGGTCTACTCTTCCCTTGGTTTGTTCCTCCGTCAGAAAAATACAATCATGCAAATCATGGCGTTGTTCAGCTGGTAAGGGCAACAATGTGGCAGGATTCAATGTCAAGATGAGAGAGTGGTGCGCGCTACAACGGTGGTTTGTAATAAATCTTTTGATAAAGTTTTTTTTGAAGGTTTAAAAAAAAAAAAGTTTTGAAGGTGCTCCTGGGGTGACGTATCGGTCAAGGGACGTCGTGTGTAGATAAGAAAAAGGTGGCACAATCAAATTTGAATGTGACCCCCTGGGCACACTGGTAGGTCTCCTTTTTAGAGATTCAATTAGAAAAAATGAGTTCAGTTACACTTTGTTTTGCGATTTAAGCAATTTTATTCATTGCGTTTTTCTATATCCGCATGTTTGTTTATGCTTTAGTTCATGCTTTGTTTCAAACTGTTTAGGACATCTTGTAACTCAGATGTTTCTTTGCAGTCCAATGCATTTCGGGTTCTTTTGAACCCTTCGTCAGGGACAAATCTAAAAAAGCAATCATAGTGAGGAGGCCAGTAAATATATAATATATTATGATCAATTATCACAATGCTGTATTTGGTCATTGTTGAAAGAAGCTTTGAGTGTTGTTCTTGTATGTGTGGGGGAAGAACTAAGTGTTCTCGATGTGTCTGGTGTTTAATTCATTACGCATGGAAGAAAAAACATGGGTTACCATGTAAATGAGTTTTAGCGAACAGTTACGGTTAAATGTAAAAAATACGAGTGGAAATGTAAGTAAGAAGGTTGGTATTACAATGTTCACGATCTAAGTCGGATTTGCGCGAAAACTTCTAGGGTGTCAAGAACGAAACGTGTATTGATGCACATGGTGTTGTAACGCGATGTCCACAGTCTGTGTCAGATAACGTGGAAAGAGAATGTTCACATATTTGTTTGACTCACAAAAAGAGTTTGGTGCACATGGTGTTATAACACGATGTTCACGGTCTATATCAAATTGCGTGGAAGCTTGTGAGATATCAAAGGCTGTTCACGTGTTAGTTAAAATAACCTGAAGGGTTGTGAGAAAAAAACAATTACTTACTCTGAGTTCGGGATGCGCTGGTGTATGTTTCTTTGGTAACGATGTAGTTGAATGGCGTTTGTTTCATGCTAGCCATAAATAACGGACTAGTCAAATAGCAAAATGTATCGAAATAGAAGAAGGATCTTTGTTAAGATATGTGACGTGGCCATGATCTATTGGTGCGTTGTATCCAAAAGGTGAAATGTTATAAGGATATCTTGGCGGCCATGTTGGATTGGTGTACGGGTGTGTGTAAAGAAATAGTGGAGTGTTGATCATATATAATATGTTCTATGGGTGGCGATGTTGAAATGGTGTATTAAGGTGTGAGATATGTGTAACATTACTCCCGTATAATGACGGGATTTATAAAGTGACAGAATGTATATTGTTTTATAATGTGAAGTGCCATTAATGTGATTATATGGAAGTGTAAAATGAAACAATGGTTAGTTAGACTTAGGTCAACATCAGGTTAATATATGAACGTTGAATTCAATAACTTCCACTCCTAAAAGATAAATGTAAATGCGTAGAATGTCTCTATGAATGGCATAGACGTGTTAACATATATACAATAAAGATTGAAAACAATATTTTGGGAAAAATAAGAAGGTCATGAATAGATACAATATCCAGATACAGTGTTTATCTCTATAAGTAACATTGGTATTCCATACGGTCATTGAGGCCGTGCAGTTTTAAAGAATCCATTTTCTTGATCCAAAAGTTCTCACGCTGTAATAAGTACTTGTTGTTGTCTCTGCCTTCTTTTCTTGTAATAGTTTCCAAAATTAAGAATTTCAATTGGCTGATATTGTGGTGATTTTCTAGAAAGTGAATGGCAATGCTGGATTTGATGTTGTGTGTGCAGATATTGGATTTGTGTTCATTGAGTCTTATTTTGATTTTTCGTTCAGTTTTTCCAATATAAACTAAACCACACGGACATTTTAGCAAATATATCACGTTGGTTGTGTCACAGGTAGCTGTGACTTGTAGTTTGATGATGTGTCCTTTCCGTGGGTGTGTAGTGAAGGATCCTTGAATAATGATGTTGCAATTGTTGCAGTTATGACATGGTTGAGTACCTTTGTATGTTGTATTCAGTCTTTCATCTTTAGCTTTCAGTAATTCATCCAGGTTTTTATTCCTTGTGAATGCAAAAATCGGAAGGTCGTTGAATAAATTGTTGAAATCTTGTTCCTGTTTTAGAATAGGCCAATGTCGTTTGATTATTTTCTTGAAATTATTACTGACCGTGGAGTATTTAGATACTAAAACATTCCGTTTATTGGTATTCGGGGTGGATTTTAAGAACAGTTCATTGCGTGTTTTTTGTTGACAGCGCTTGATAGCTTGTTCTATGATTTCTTTAGGACATCCTCTTTGTTTGAAGCGAGTAGACATTTCTCGTATCCTTTCATTTGCCAGTTGTGGTTGTGAAACAATGCGTTTGACCCTAAGTATTTGCGAGTATGGTAGGTGGTTTTTGAGAGGTTCTTGATGGAAGCTGTTATAATGTAAAATGTTGTTGCGGTCGGTTGGTTTCCGATGTAGGTCTGTATGCAATGTGTTGTCGATATTGATAATGGTCACGTCCAGGTAAGTGATACTTTTCTCCTCCGTCAGAAAAATACAATCATGCAAATCATGAGGTTGTTCAGCTGGTAAGGGCAACAATGTGGCAGGATTCAATGTCAAACATCTCTGGAGTGTAATATGGGGTGCCAGAAGCGTAAGTTCATATCCTGTGAGCCTAGCACTAGTCAGATGCCTTGCTTTGGTTTGGTTAAGCAGCGTATCTACAGAATGTGGTACCATAACCATAAGGTTGCTGCTCAATACTATCCCTTCAGATTGCCATATGGAGATGGCCGTAGCAGCCACCGCCCTAAGACAACCCGGGAGTCCTCTGGCCACTGGGTCCAATACAGCTAAGAAATAAGCACATGGGTGATGTTTGCTGCTGTGTGGCTGTGCCAATGCTGATAATGCACACCTTTCTCACTCGTGCACATATAGTGGAAAGGGTTTGGTGTAATCAGGGGTACCCAACACAGGAGCAGAACAAAGGGATGCAGGAAGCTGTTGCTATGCATTTTGACATTCAGATGACCATGGTAGAGGAAAGGGGGTGTCTTTGGTAATAAGGGTCAAAAGGGGTATGATGATGAGTAAAAAATGTGGGATCCATTGTCTACAGTAAGAGGTGATACCAATAAGTGCTCGGACCTCTTTTTGTGTACGGGGAATAGGAGTGTGTATGATAGTTTGAACCCTATCCTTGGTGAGAGTGCATCCCTCCTTTGACAAGAGGTGACCTAGATAGGTGACCTCTGGTCAACAATATTGCAATTTCTTCCTAGAGACTTTATGTCCTTTAGCAGCAAGATGGTGCAATAAGGAGAGGGTGGCCTCTTGGCAATGTTAAGTTGTATCGGCTGCGAGCAGGATGTCATCGACATATTGGTCAAGTGTGACTCCAGTGGGTAAGGGAAGTTCATCCAACTGCCGTTTGAGTGCCTGGCTGTAGATACTAGGACTTCCTCTAAATGAACGACCTCTAAGTGAAAATCCAAAAAGATATCTACTATCCCGATGTATAGGGTTGGAGAAAAAGGCATTCTTAAGATCAATGATAGAGAACACAGTAACTGTGGGCGGGATCAATGTCAACAAGGTGGTAATATCAGAAACAATGGGATATTGAGGAACTACTATCTTATTCATTTCTCCCAAATCAATCACAAATCGGTAAACTTTATCCTGTATTCCATCCCCTCTTTTAAGGACAGGAAGAATAGGACTATTACAGACATTAGAGGAGACTTCCTCAATGACCCCTGCAAGCATCATGTCATCAATTATGTGCATTAGCGCATCTTCACCTTCCTTTGATATTTTGTATTGTGGGACGCGTGGCAAGAAAGCCCCTCCCCGAACCCGTATGTGTACTGGGGGAATGTCCATCCTCCCAACATCTGTGTCTGCAGAAGCCCAGACACATGGAGGAACGGAATCAAGGTCCGAGCCTGGGGAAATGTTACATTGTTTGGTCGACGTTTTCTTTCCAAAGATGGCACGCACTCCAGATGGAGAGCAATGTATGGAAGCGTGAAAATATTTCAAAAGATCAAGTCCCAACAAATTATCAGGGGCATGCTGGGGAAGTAAAAAGGCTGCAGAGGTCATACAATTTTGAACCTGTAAAGGCAATTTTCATGACACAGGGCTAGGGTTGGTGTTCCATCGAGCCCCACCGATGTAATTATCCAGCCAGACAAGGGTGTCCCAGGGACCAGTTGTTGAGATATCACACCACGTGTCGCCCCTGTGTCTACTAGGAATTTCTGATCCTGCCCAAGGATGGTAGGTGTTATATAGGGTCTTGACTGATCTACAGGTATCTCGACTGGTCCTCCTTGTCCTATGCTGTCCTAGCTAAAGTTCATTCCTATGGCATCGTCCGGTTCATAGTCATCCAAAGAATATTGATTATTTCTTTGATCAAAATAATTATCTGACCTATTTCTGCCTGAATTTTGTTGTGGCTGTTGGGGGGCTTGAGCTCCCTGATTATTACTCAGGGGTGGTGGGTCCATTAGGGCGCTTGGGCGTTGCCCCACTAAGCGTTGCTGTGCCGTCACTCTCTAACTCTGACTCTCACGAGTCACACAATGCAGATTAATCCCTCAGTCCGATTCCCAGCTCGCCTCCGGTTTAGAAGGGGGCGGGGCAGCACTACTGTTCAGCTTCAAGTCAGTGTCTGGTGATTGACATCCACCACCATAACACTTATCACAGGTGGTGGGCCGGCGGAGCGCACAGCAAGAGTGCTAATGTTCTGTTTAGGGCTTACACATTTTGCAATCAGCCCTGAACATGCGCACACTAGGCTGCTCATTAGAAGAGCGAGGGTTGTTCCATGCTGCTCTTCTAATGAGCAGCCTAGTGCGCATGTTTGGGCTGGTAGCAAAAAATGTGAAGATCTAAACAGAACATGCGCACCACTGCTCAAGCCAATCCTGGCGCTGCTGCTGGAGCAGCGTCTGGATTGGCTGAGAGCAGGCGGTACTTGCCAAGGCGCCAACGCGACCCAGGACTCGGAGGACTCCGGACTTGCAAAGGCGGTGCTGATCGGGTAAGTTTACTTTGCTTATTGCTTAATTATTTTAATCTCCCCCACGCGACCCGTAACACCCTCCCCCGCAAGCATTGGAGCGCGAGCTGCGACCGGTTTGCAGACAAAGGTCTGAATATATTAGAGCTCAGCACAGTGGCGGGACTGAGAGAAAGCTACTTTACAGTCTTTTCCCTGCGCAAAGCTTTTATTTGGAGCTAAGTGCGCCCTGCTGCAAAGGAATGAATATTACAAAGGATCAATGTAAGTCACTGCAGCTGTTGCATTTCTGACTCTTCGTAGTGCTTCGCCGGGTACAAAGCTTTCAGTGGTTAATGCCAGCTAAGAAAGGCCATTTCATTTTCGCCAAGTAACAGTGCCATATTTGCAATGTTCTAGTTGATGTGGGCGTTTGTACTGTCGGTTCATTTTTTCATGCGAGACAATACAAAGTACCTTATCCATTGTGTACTAGGTCAAGAAAAACATTTGGCAAAATGCAATACGAAACAACTTGAAATGTTTGATGAGACAACCAAGTGGGAAAAAATGTAAAGTGCAGCAGAAAATGCCACTCTTCGTCCTTTAGAGGTCGAGATCTGTATCTAGAAACACGTGATTTCGGCTAAAAAAAAACTTTGTGTGACAAGGCTGAGTCTCTTATCTCGAGGTTAAAACAAGAAAGGCAGTTTCATTGTGCAATAAAAACACCTATAATTCAAGGAGTGGGGTCCAATATCAATATCTGTCTAAACCCCTGGAAGCAATGTCACAACTAAAGTGGTATGACGTCTGTACACACTTACAAAAAGTCAAACCCCTGAAAAGACACGAGAACCCTAGCCTGAACATCCCAACTATGAATGCAGAAAAGATTTCTGTTATTGCATACACTTTAAAATTAAAGTTACACCTCTTTTTATCTCCACTCAAAAAGTGCAAAAGACAAAATCTGATGTGCCCAAAAAGGGTAGGGGTGCCGATTTATGTACCGAAAACACAGAAAAAAACAGGCGTCTTGAAACCTGCATTCTAAAGGTCCACTGATCCAGTCTTACTGGTTAAGTGCAGGGCTCGAGTCGGGGTACCACGCGGGTGGACGGCGTCCCCCCACTTATTTTACCAGGTTTTTCTGGGTGGACGCCGTCCCCCCTGCCCAAAAGCTGGACAGCATTGTGTGAGCAGAGAGCCCGGGTGGGAGGGAAGTTTCCCGTAAATTACCAAAGATATGCTAATATTTGTAATTGGAGACTTTAAGAGGCACCGGTGGTGTGTGCAGGCTGGAGTGATTGGGAGGCGGAGCGAGCAGGCGTTGGCGGTTAAAGCTTGGAATGTGTGTCCTTCTGTATCTTGTGCACTTTTGAGCACTTCGTTGTGCAACTGGGGCACCCCCTCGGGGGAGTGGGGGGGAGGGGGGTTGCAAAGGACATCGAGGAACAGACCAGGGGTAGCAGTGCTGTGAAATGCCCCATCATCTAAAGGCATATGAATACTCATGAGATTCCTGTTGTGACGTCACTTCCGGTGACAGCGTCCCCCCACTTCTTTTCATGAGATTCCTGTTGTGACGTCACTTCCGGTGACAGCGTCCCCCCACTTCTTTTCATGAGATTCCTGTTGTGACGTCACTTCCGGTGACAGCGTCCCCCCACTTCTTTTTTTAGGACTTGTGCCCTGGTTAAGTGTATAGCCCCGGAGGGTGTCACCCCCCACTTTCGGGCTTCTATAACTGCCTTTCATGAGGTCTCACACACAGGATTCATCAATGGCTTTTTGAAATGTGCCCGTGCTCGAAATTAGATATAGAAATCTCCCTTTTTGGTTTGTATGTATTTCTCTTGTTTTGTGCTATTTCGAGTTTATTTAATTTACTTGTATTTGTATAGCTGTTAACTAGTTTCTGTCTCCCCCTTTGGTATTATGTACGTTTTAGTTTTTGGTGCGTGGGTGTTGTCATTTGGGTGGATGTGTTCCATTTCGTTTGTACGTATAGCATTTATTGTGTTTGCTGCTTATCTTTATATTCTAGATCGTACGTGTGTGTATGTTTGTGCCAGTTGTCCTTTATGCCATTTAATATGTATGTGACATTTAGTGTTTCAGAGTGTCTGTGACTGTGATGATTTCTGTATTTGGGCCTGCCTTTTGTTTGTATTTGATGTCCACATTCTGCTTGCTGATGAGTGTGTGTGTGGTATTTCGGGTATTTCTGTTTCCATGTGTATACTCCGTGTGCCCTTTATTTTGATTTTCAATTGCCCATTGCGCTCATCTGGGTATGGAGCATCCTTTGTTTGGGGTGTCTGTTATTTGAAGGCGTGTTCTGTTTAGTGTATAAATGGTCCTTCTATTTGTTTCTAGTTCTCCCACTTATCTACTGCTCTAGTCTCTGTGCTGCAGCTGTCTCTGTGTGTGGCACCAGTCCTAGTCGCAGTGCTGCAGCAGGCTCTGTGTGTGTTTGCATCTCTAGTCTCTGTGCTTCTCAAATTTGCTTGAAAATGCACCATTTACCCACTCTTTTTTCAAAATTTTCTTGAGGGGTTATCGCCCCGAACCCCCCTTAGGATGTTCATGCTCGCTTGCTGCGCTCGCTCGCCAAGGTGCTCTCCAACAGAAAGCTTACACCTCACCACTTTCAAATGTCACCAGCCGCCCCTGTTATTACTTGCTTGACCCCTGCCCCTCCCACTAGAAGCTAAGACGGGGCATTCAGAGCGCCAGTGTCCTATTTCTTTGCAATAGGCACACTGATCCGGTCCTAGTGGTGTCTGTCTATGCCGTGGGCCTGGTGATGGCATTTGAATGTGATCTTGAACACTGCCTCGACCCTGGGGTCCATAAGCCTGAACCATCATAACCTTAGTCTTTAAATCCTTTATTTTACCTTCTTTCCTGTCATGCTCATCTTTCACCTGATTCTGGTAATACCGAGCCATATCCAATATGGCCTTAGGGGATACTGAGGCTCATGTACTTTCAGACCCCTTTAAACGAACAGATATTTTGGGAAGTAAGTTTCCAACAAATCGGTCTACAAATAAATGGGAGCCCGTGGGTGTAGATGTGTCTTGCCCACTAAAGTCGTGGAAAACTTCCTCAAAGCAAGTAAAGAAATCAGGGACGGACTCGTCCTTTCTTTGTTTACAAGCAGTAAAGAGCGTCCAATCTATCTTCCGTGGGGGAATTATCGTCTTTATATAAGTGAGCATGGTGCCAGGGTGGTTCAGTATGATTGAGCGGGTTTTTTACCAGGCTTCCTATCAGCTTAAGCAACATGATCCTGTTTCCGAGTGAGTAGCCACATATCCGGCGGCAAGATCATGCCGAAGAACCTATCAATGTCTGCTAGCGTCATAACACAATGACTGCCTGTACATCGTCATAGAAACCTTTAGGGTTCTTTCGAATATCAGGTAAAGTGACCTTAAGAGCGAGGATATCCGTCTTTTTCCAGGGCGTATATATCCAATTATGCATGAAATGGGCTCTGGCATTGTGGTAGTTAGGATCATTATTATCTGCATTCCCCCTTCCGAGGACATACTGGGGTGCGGCTTCCCTCATAGGTCTTATCCGGGGAGAAACAGAAAGTTTGTCGCGGTGCTGCATTATCGTTGCTATGGCGGTATTAACCCTGCCCACAGGGAAGGCCCCTACCTGGCACTGCCGATTAATGGCTCTGACATCGTCTGGACCATTTTCCCCTGTAACCATCTCCCACTGAGCTAAAAACTGGTAAAAATGTTTGTTTATACGACAAAGGAGTTCACCTTCAGAGAAATCTTGTATCTGATCTATCATTTCTCCTGCCTCCATTTTCGGGTTATTTAGCCAACTCAATGCTATCTGTTTTATTAAATCTTGGCGTGGTTGAGGTATGGCAGAGCGGAGAATTCGGGGACCTGGGATAGGTACGGGACCAGCTGCCGGTCCAGGTGCGTCAACTTGGGATTGGGGGATAAGGGAGGAATCTGCACAGGTTGAAAAGTAGGGGGTTGGACAATCATCGGTGGAAGAGGTGGGGTCTACGGCACAGGAAGTACAGGATTTGGTGGTCCAGGGGGAGGGGGCGCCAAAGGTGCGTATGGAGGTGGGGGTCGTTCAATCAATAATCCATCGGTTTCTGAGTCAATCAACATCATCATGGTGGGCCTGGGCTGTCGCCGTTGGCCTAACAACATATTCTGTAGATGTTGTCAATCTTTGTTCTCGATTGTTAGACCTGGTACCATTGGCGTGGGTCTCCCATCCATTTTTTGCTGTTGCCTCATGTGTTTTTGCTGGTCATAGATGCTTTGGGCACTGTGCCACTGCTGTTCAGTGCCACAGTGCAAGTGCTCCCTATAGTAAATTGATATATGGATTAGTGACTCCATGATTGGCTTGATTGGTTTACTTGTCAGACCCTAGTACAGTGCACTTTGTGTGCCCAGGGCTTGTAACCAATGCTGCTGGTAGGCTTGCAGCACTGATTGTGCCACCCACCGGAGCAGCTTGTAAAGAGTGTCTCAGGTCTGCCATTGCAGAGCCTGTGTGCAGTCTGGTACTGCCATGCTGACTGGGCAAGTGCACCCACTTGCCAGTCCCTAAAACCTTCCCTTTTATACATATTAGTCACCCCTATGGTAGGCCCAAGGGCAGGGTGCATTGTAGGTAAAAGGTAGGACATGCCCTGGTGTGAGTGGCATGTCCTAATAGTGAATTACAGCCATTTTCGGTTTTCACTATTGCAAGGCTACCTGTTCTCCATAGGCAAGAATGGCAGTTTGGTTATTACATTTGATAATCCTAACTGACTCGGGGACGATGGTAGAAATTCGAGTTTAGTATGCCTGAACTCAGAATGATAAAAGACATCTTTTAGTGAAGTTGTTTTTCACATTCTGTGTTTGAAAATGCCACTTTTAGAAAGTAGGCATTTTCTTGTCTAACCATCCAAACCTGCCTCTGCTAGGTTGTGTATTCCTTGTCTGGAGTTTGAGTGACAGGGCTGGGGAATTCCAGGAGACAGGGTGAGGTGGCCCAGTGGTGAATA
Source organism: Triturus cristatus (assembly GCF_964204655.1). NCBI lineage: Eukaryota > Metazoa > Chordata > Amphibia > Caudata > Salamandridae > Triturus > Triturus cristatus. The sequence continues at coordinate 820,374,512 of NC_140579.1, read as the reverse complement.
GAGAGATCTGCATGTAGATGGGAGGGAGGAGCTGCACCTGGGACCTGAATAGGGCTGTGCCTTCCCTCCACAATGCTGGCTCCACCTCCTGTGGTGTGTCGGAGGTCCCTGCCCTGCACTGTGAAAGGAAAGAAGGAGACATGTCAACAAAGTGCTCCAGGACTGACCAGAACTGGTTTGGACTAGGCAAAGGCCTCTCTGCCTTCAGAGAACAAAGGGAAAAGGAGTATAAATATTGGGACCCAGACCCAAGAACTTTAGATCACTTCTGGGAATCAAGACGAACCTTTGCTGAGGAGAAGAACCAGGAAGCTGAAGGAGGAGACTACCCCTGTGCTGTGTGTTTGGGGGTTGGCCTGCAGTGGTTGCTTCATGGCCAAAGAAAGGAGAAAAGGACTGAGTGTGCTTTCTATCAACTTGAAGAAGAATCTCCAAGGGCTTGAACTAGAGCTTGCCTCCTGCCTGAAGTCTTAGGGATACAAGACTTCACCAACCAGCTCCCCCCTGAATTCCCTTGCTGGGAACTGAAGTGCTTGCTGTTGTGGCACAGGGTCAGACTGATTTGCATATGGCCATGTCTGAACTGGGGTGGCAGAGTGGGCTAAAGAACGGTGATAGATCAAACCCAGATCTGTTGACTGGGTGTGAGTGTTTGATTGGTTCTGATGCTCTGTCCATCACCACCCCCTTTTGTACCGCTTTGTTCGCCATAAGTTGGCAGGGTATGCTCAGACGTGAGTCCCTTGCTCACTTTGCCACTGGATTCAAGCAAGCCTGGCTGAAGACGGCTGAAATGCCAGAAACCGGTCCTAGGAAGCTTGTTTCCGGTCCAGGGAAGGCATGGCTTGGCAGTTCGGGCTGGACTGTTCCCATGAGGCACAGGGTCAGACTGATTTGCATATGGCCATGTCTGAACTGGGGTGGCAGAGGGGGCTAAAGAACGGTGATGGATCAAACCCAGATCTATTGACTGGGTGTGAGTGTTTGATTGGTTCTGATGCTCCGTCCATCACCACCCCCTTTTGGGCCTTCTGAGAGACTGCGTGTCGCTGGGAGCTGGAAGCGCGCCGAAACAACGAGAAGCATGTCGCCGCCGCAGCCCCTGTCATCGCATCGCCGAGCAAGCGAGCCGCCGCTGTCATCATCGCATCGCCGAAGCGGCGCATTGCCAGAGAAGCGGGACGCTGCCACAGAGGTCATCGTCGCATCACCGGAGAAGCGCGTCGCAGGGCCTGTCGCGGCTCCAAAGATCATTGAGTTGCCGCACGGCCGTCAGGCGTGTTGCATCACACCAACGTTGTCGCATCGCAACCAAGACGCTATTATGTCGCATCGCAACCAAGACGCCATTTTGTCGCATCACACCGGAGAAGAGTATCGCATCGAAGTGCCAGCGTGTCGCATCGCACCGGAGAGCAGTAAGAAACCGACGCATCAACTCCCCACACAGTAAGGAAGCATGCATCAACTCCACCTGTCGATCCTCCGTGATCAAATGATCAATTCCAAATAGCCGTCCGGAAGCCCCAGTCAAGGTCAGCAGCCGCCAGGAAATCAGAGTTGGGAAGTCGAAAAAAATCACCTTGGCCACGAGAACTTGTCTCCTCAGGTGGTGCGCTCCTTAGTGAAGTTCTTCTCACCGACACAATCTCCTTCCCCGGTCCAACTGCAGGCCTTTGATGGGGCCCCACTTTTGGGTGCCAATTTGTGGAAGTGTGCCTTCTGCCAGACACACTGGTGCAGGGTCATCCTTTGTCCACGGGTTCAAACAAGTAAGGAGAATCGACACTGGAGTGAAGTAAGAATCAGGCACTTTATTAACACTCATGAGTGTGTCCTCTGTCCAACGAGCACCAGGAGGCACTCAGGGAGGAAGCACACCGAGCAATGATTACATGGGTTTTTATAGGAAGAGATCACAAACAGGGGACGCCCAATGGTGTAAATAGAGCTTGAGAAAGACACACACATTGAGGTAATACAAACACCAACAGCCTTGGTGTTTAAGCAACTTCGAGTCTTGGAGCTGCATAACAAGATACACTATCTACGTACACTCTATTCATGGTTTAACCATTGGCAGGAAACTCTGAGCAGACGCCAGCTGTTCTTTTGTGCTGCTTCTGCATGTACACATATTTCGCAATACCCCAATCTGGTTTCTTTACACACAATTGCGCAGGGGGAGTCCGAAGGACAGAGCAGGGGCTGGCAGAGTAAATGAATGACGCATAGGTCAACACAAAAACAAGAAGAAGTCTGGTTTTTTACATTTTAAAACTAAGGTATTCAAAAGCTTGTCCTCACATTGCTTTAGTGACTTCTTTAGACCCTTTCTATGATCCCTTCTGGGAGGACAATCTGTTCTGCATAGTTGAGACCTTTCCGAAGATGTTGAATCTTGAATCTCTGAAGCGCCTGATAATGTAACTGGCCAGGAAAAATAGCCTGAATCGATTAAGCCAACAGACCCACAATACGTGTTATGAACCTCAAGAATACAGTCTGCTTCCATCTCCCTCCATCTCCCTCTGTCTCTCTCCCTCTGTCTCTCTCCCTCTGTCTCTCTCCCTCTTTCTCTCTCCCTCCCTCTGTCTCTCTCCCTCTGTCTCCCTCCCTCACCCTCTGTCTCTCTCCCTCTGTCTCCCTCTCCCTCCCTCTCCCTTCGTCTCCCTCCCTCCCTCCGTCTCCCTCCCTCCCTCCGTCTCCCTCCCTTCATCTCCCTCCCTGTCTCTCTCCCTCCCTGTCTCCCTCTGTCTGTCTCCCTCCCTCCATCTCCCTCTCTCTGTCTCCCTCCCTCCCTGTCTTCCTCCATCTCCCTCCCTCTCCCTGTCTCCCTTTGTCTCCCTCTGTCTCCCTCCCTGTCTCCCTCCGTCTCCCTCCCTCCTTCTCTCTCTCTCTCCCTCCCTCTCCCTCCCTCCCTCCCTCCGTCTCCCTCCCTGTCTCTCTCCCGCCCTGTCTCTCTCCCTCCCTGTCTCCCTCTGTCTCCCTCCCTCCCTCTCCCTCTGTCTCCCTCCGTCTCCCTCCGTCTCCCTCCGTCTCCCTCCCTCCCTGTCTCCCTCCCTCTCCCTCCCTCCCCCTCCTTCCGTCCCCCTCCATCTCCCTCCCTCTCCCTCCCTCTGTCTCCCTCCGTCGCTCTCTCTGTCTCCCTCCCTCTATCTCCCCCTGTCTCTCTCCCTCCCTCTGTCTCCCTCCCTCTCCCTCTGTCTCCCTCTCTCCGTCACCCTCTGTCATCTCACCCGTGTGTGTGTCAGCCCTCAGCCTGGGCTGAGACAGCTTCCCAGCGCGCGCACACAGCCGCCCTGAGACAGCTTCCCAGCACTCACACACAGCCGCACCCGAGTACTTCACAGGTCTTTAAAAGACCATTTACATGTTAATAAAGCTTTGTTGTATTTCACCTCTTAGGCCCCTGCATCTCCACTTTGACAATCACTGGAATCCCCCGGCCCCCACAGAGCAGAGTCTCAGAGTCCGGGCTGCTGCAACCGGCATGGTTTACACTATTTAATTTTTTTTGGAAAACACATGTAGGATGTCTGCAAGGTCCGCGGGCCGCCGAGGAAGGCTTGCCGGGCCGTACTATGAGTAACCCTGATCCAAACCATCTATATTTTCCTGAACTTCTTTATCTTTTAATTCCTTAAACTTTTGATAAACTGTTGTCTTTTCCTGTTTCCTTCTCACTTTCTCTGCCTTGAGCTGCCGCTCCTTCACTTCCTTCCTCCACATACGCAAACTGTCAAACATAGCTGGACTGACTTTCCTAGCAAACAATTCTTTTTCTAAGTACTCAAGTTTATGAGGGTCCATCATCCCCTCTAATGGCCACTGAAATTGGGGATCCATTTTGTATATTTGTTCCACAATGCACTATACATAATGGGACAAATACCATGTTTAACATACATTTCAAAATTCAGCGTACCTTCTGGGGGCGCCGGCTGACTTTCTTCTAAAATGCACTGCTTATCGCAGCAGCAACAACAAAACTTCCATAGTTCACTAAAAACAGGCATGTTGTATAAGGCATAAACAATAGTTTACAGACAGAGAAAATGTTCTCACATTACCTGTATATTCTCAACATTTGCAAATGTTTATCAAACAAATACCAAACAAACAAAAACCAGTTTAATACAATCCTACCTATTCGTAGTCGTCAACTCCCACCTGTCGATCCTCCGTGATCAAATGATCAATTCCAAATAGCCGTCCGGAAGCCCCAGTCAAGGTCAGCAGCCGCCAGGAAATCAGAGTTGGGAAGTCGAAAAAAAATCACCTTGGCCACGAGATCTTGTCTCCTCAGGTGGTGCGCTCCTTAGTGAAGTTCTTCTCACCGACACAATCTCCTTCCCCGGTCCAACTGCAGGCCTTTGATGGGGCCCCACTTTTGGGTGCCAATTTGTGGAAGTGTGCCTTCTGCCAGACACACTGGTGCAGGGTCATCCTTTGTCCACGGGTTCAAACAAGTAAGGAGAATCGACACTGGAGTGAAGTAAGAATCAGGCACTTTATTAACACTCATGAGTGTGTCCTCTGTCCAACGAGCACCAGGAGGCACTCAGGGAGGAAGCACACCGAGCAATGATTACATGGGTTTTTATAGGAAGAGATCACAAACAGGGGACGCCCAATGGTGTAAATAGAGCTTGAGAAAGACACACACATTGAGGTAATACAAACACCAACAGCCTTGGTGTTTAAGCAACTTCGAGTCTTGGAGCTGCATAACAAGATACGCTATCTACGTACACTCTATTCATGGTTTAACCATTGGCAGGAAACTCTGAGCAGACGCCAGCTGTTCTTTTGTGCTGCTTCTGCATGTACACATATTTCGCAATACCCCAATCTGGTTTCTTTACACACAATTGCGCAGGGGGAGTCCAAAGGACAGAGCAGGGGCTGGCAAAGAGGACAGAGTAAATGAATGACGCATAGGTCAACACAAAAACAAGAAGAAGTCTGTTTTTTTACATTTTAAAACTAAGGTATTCAAAAGCTTGTCCTCACATTGCTTTAGTGACTTCTTTAGACCCTTTCTATGATCCCTTCTGGGAGGACAATCTGTTCTGCATAGTTGAGACCTTTCCGAAGATGTTGAATCTTGAATCTCTGAAGCGCCTGATAATGTAACGGGCCAGGAAAAATAGCCTGAATCGATTAAGCCAACAGACCCACAATACGTGTTATGAACCTCAAGAATACAGTCTGCTTGCGTAGTCAATGTCAATTCTCTCTTGATGCTCTGTACCTTCTGGGGAAGAAGAATCAACTGGCAAATGCAAGAGTCCACCTGAAATGCCAGAAACTTTATGCGCTTTGACTGAGTCAGAACCAATTTTTGAGCCCGAAGAAGGAGAATTGTCCACTCCAAGTGCCTAAGAGCCAACTGTGGACATTGGGCCATGAGAATGATGTTGTGTAAATAGATAATCAGACGCACTCCTCGAGACTTCAGGGATTCCATTACCGGCTGTAGGAGCTTCATAAAGCACCAAGGGGTGGAGGAGAGGCCAAAGACCCTGTATTCGTAACAATGACCACTCAGGAGGAACTGAAGAAAATGTTTGAGGGGCGGAAAATTGGGGACAGAGAGATACACGTCTTAAGAATCTAGCCGAACAGTCCCACACCTGAAGCATGTCCCTTAAGAGATGGATGCCCTCCATCTTGAAATGGCAGTAAACAATGCAACCACTGAAATTCTTGAGATTGAAGACCCAGGAAGACGCAACTGAGAAAACCATTCGGTGGGGAATTGATGCCTCTGTGGCGCCCTTTTGCAGGAGAGTTTGAACCACCGAGGAGATGAAATCCTTCTCTTGTTGGGATAAAGACATCATGTGGGGGAATAACATGCTTCCGGGAGCTGGAGAACTCCAGTTTGTAAATCTGACCAGTCTCTAGAAGCCAGGGAACCTGTGTGAAAATTCTCAATCAATCAATCAGGCATTTATTAAGCGCGACTACTCACCCGTAAGGGTCTCAAGGCGCTGGGGGTTGGGGGGTTGCAGGCTCCAGTCCATCAAGGAGGGGGTCCGTAGAAGAGCCAGGTTTTGCGGTTTCTTACGAAGATGGGAAGCGATGCTGTCTGTCTGAGGTGGAGTGGAAGGGCTTTCCAGGCTTTGGCTGCGAGGAAGGAGAAGGAGCAGCCTTCCGATCTGGTTTTTCTGGTGTGAGGGACCACGGCGTAGGAGAGCTGGGCTGATCGTAGGGACCTTTGGGATGCATGGAATTTGAGTCGGCTCTTCAAGTATGCTGGTCCGGTGTCATGGAGGGCCTTGTGTGCGTGGGTGAGCATCTTGAAGGTGACTCTTGCCTCAATGGGGAGCCAGTGCAGTGTGTGTAGGTGCTGGGAGATGTGGCAGTGTTTGAGGTCCAGTCTTGCTGCGGCGTTCTGGATGTTCTGTAGCTTGCGGTGAGGTTTTTGTTTATTCCGGCGTAGAGTGCGTTGCCATAGTCCAGTCTGTTGGTGATCAGGGCGTGAGTGACGGCCTTTCTGTGTTCAAGGGGGATTCGTTTTAAGGCCTTACGGAGGAGGCGGAGGGTGTGGTAGCAGGAGGACGAGACTGAGTTGATCTGGCGGTCCATTTTGAGCTCGGAGTCCGGGATGATTCCCAGGTTGCGTGCATGGTCCGTGGGGGTGGGCGGGTTTCCGAAGGTGGGGGGCCACCAGGTGTTGTTCCAGGTGTTGGGGTTTGGGCCCATGATGAGTACTTCCGTCTTGTTGGTGTTTAGCTGTAGGCAGCTGTTCTTCATCCATTTGGAGATGGCTTCCATGCCTTCTCGAAAGATTCTGCCAATCATGTAGAAATTACTGGGCCCTGCCCCCCCCCCAGTAACACACTGGAAAACAGAATTAGTCTCAACTTTGGTCCCAGACCCTTGAGAAGAGCGCTGCGATCCTGCATAGTGACCTCTCTGCAAATGATTCTTGTTACCTCGGGGACGAGAGGGTTAGAAGTTGGAATTTGCAGAGGCAACTTGGTAACCACCCTTGGTTTGGTAAAAGCCTCTCTGCAGGCCTTGGTGGTAGCCCTGGCCGAACGCCTGCCCTCAGAAGCGCCTGGCCCTGCCAAGAGGACAGAAGACTTTGCAAAGGGATCCATGCACTTTATCAAGATTACAGAATGTAGCCACAAATATAGATATCTCTTTAAGAAACAACCGACTACACTGCAGGCCCTGCACCACTGGACCAGATTCAGAAGATGCAAGCTCTGTGTGTTTCGGGTTGAATTGAAGGAAGATAGACCGACACTGTTGGCTGGAAATAGCTCAATCTACATTGCCCAATTGGCATATAGTCCTCTGCAGTCAGCTAACCAACTCATCGGGGTCAATGGCCATAGCTGACTCCTTGGTTCTGTAGCATAATTCCAGTATCTTGATATGGGGTCCCAACATGTCAAGGAGCTTTTCCTGAGAGGAACGCAAAGCACTATCTATACACTTCTTTGGGTCCTTAGAATAATTTTTTAGATAAATAACGAAGGTCTGATCCACTTCAAGAGTGTCAGTGACTTTGCCCGGGTGATCAGTCTGGGACACTCGGAATGCCGGGGCGTCATACGCAAGGTGGATATGCGAATGGACATAGTCTGCCACTTCTTGTTGAGGAAGCCATATAGAGGACTTTGGGTGAACAATGTCAGTTGCCTCAAACGTGAGAACCATAGCTTGAGGAGAGAGATCTACATGACATGACTTGCGTTTATGCTTGCTAAGACCAGGTTTGTCTTCATGATCCTATCTCTGGGATGATAAATTACTGGAATCATCTGTTGTCAGAATATGGGCTGAGAGTGTGGTGGAAGTGCTGTTTTCATGATCCATTGTCAAGGAGCTGGCCAATCTCTTGAAATCCTTTAGGGGTTTTACTACTGCCTTTAGCTTAAGAGGATCATTGACCACCCATTACATGTGAAGTGGAGGTATGCAGCCAACCCTGTTGCTCAGCGTACACACATAGGTGTCGCTTCAGGGGTTAGATGGCTCTCACCAGGGCCTTGTTCACTGAGTGCTGCACCCCAGCGTCAAGAGCGTCTACAAGGTCTTGCTCCAAAGACGCAGCCGGGTTATCATAATAATAGTCCTCATAGTGCACAGCCATGTTCCAAAAGCCTGCACAGCTGGACAAACAATGTCTCCGGAGGGAAAAAGATCAGATCAAAAGGCTAGAGGAAGAGTCAAGCTTCTGAAATGGAGCAATCAAGGGGAGTGCTGCAGATTGACCCTAATAGCAGGCCAGCAAGCCACGAGGGCTAATGTTAGAGGTTTTTTTAAACATGGAAAGGGAGAGTCTGCACTTACTCTAGGCAAAGCCTATGTAAATTGTTCCAACCCTGTGCAAACAGCTACAAAAGGGCGTAGACAGGGAGAGCAAACGAAGGCAGAAATCCAGCCATTGCGCATGCGTGCTGGATGTTCTCTTGTTGTAATAGAAAGAGGATTGCGCGACTGCAGTCGTGTGGCCTTGCTCCTCTTTGTCTCGCTCCACACAATAAACGAGGGTGGCGAGGCACCCTGTTGAGGCAAGAACGCGCTACCGCGCAAGCATGGGGAGTGTAGAGAACAGCGCAGGTATGAGCAACATACAGTCATGCCGAGCAGGTGATAGCTCATTAAAAGCAAATCATCCAAATTAGAGCACACGAAAACAATAAGGCACAATAAAATCAACAAGCATGAAATAAGCTGAAAGCATCAGTAGTATAAGCACATAGTTGAATAAGGCACATAACTGGCTTGGAAGCAGCAAAGAAAGAGGAAGATGAACTGTTACAAAGGGGTAATGTTGGGCTGGGTCTCTATGGTTATCATGTGACTGTTATGGCTTCAGGAGAGATGTAAGGGAATATTCTCAAGAACGTGCGATAATCATCGCCAAAATAGGGTAACGCAATTTTTCATATCGCCGTCTATCGTGGGAAAATAACTCTGTGTTAACGACGTATTCACAACACGGCGGTAACATGCGATAGTTTCCCGATAATGCGTCAAATGTCCGCGATAAAATTACTGGGACGGTGATAAAAATCTAAAGCCGAACATGAAAAAAGTGGCGATGGGCCCAACCGCGATAAAAAAAATCAGTGATAAGCTGCGCCAGGCCTGCAATTCACATACGTCAGGCGGGAAAAATCACTATAAAAGCAGAAAAAAAACACAAACAAAACCAAAACAACTGCGAAGCACAATGAAGGTAGCCAGAGCAAGTGCAGAGGACAACCAGAACCCCACAAGCCCCACGGAGGACCAGCCTGGGACCTCGGGATCAGGGAAGGGCAAGGATCAGAAGAAGAGGAAGACGTGGTTCATTCCGCAGGAAAATAGGATCCTGGTAACGTAGGTGATAGAACACCATCAAATACTGTTTGTCACCTCCACTGTGTCATTGGCAACAAAAAATGGAATATGGCAGTCCATCGTGGACATGGTGAATGCAGTTGGAGTGCTGAGGAGGACAATGGAAGATGTGAAGCGCAAAACCAAGCAGAAACGCGGCAACAACCAGAAGGCAGAAATGCAGACTGGAGGTGGGAGTCCAGCGCCACAGGCGGAGCTAGATGAGATGGAGGAAATGGTGTCCACAGTCATCAGTGTGGAGACGGTGACAGGAGTTGGGGGACTGGACACTGCTCAACATGACCTGACACAACAGCAACAGGGTGAATAGTGACCAGGGACTGGGGGGACAGGGGGAGATGGGCACAATGGCACACATGCACAATAAAGTATAGCACAGTGCACACCCACAATGACTCTGGATCATGTCTCTGATCCCCTTGGCACACTGCAGCACACCTAGAAACAGCAAGTAGGCCCCCGTCAACTATGTGCCCAGAGGGTGCCCTTCCCACACATCACCAATTTCACAACCAACCTATGCACATGTGCCAAACCCAGCAAAGCGGTGTGCCTGTGAGACACACTGACAATGCAAGTGACACTGCATGACGAATAGCATGGCCGCAGTCAATATATCATGACATGTTGCACGCCACAACACTGAGGTGGCTGAGTGTGGACCACATCCGTAAATGAGCAGGTCACACTCTGACACATCCACGTGCACAAACAACCCCTGATGTCAACAACACATCTGCGGACAAACCATGCCCCAGAGTCCCAACTCCCACCAAGAGCCCAATTTACCCATGTATGCAACATCTCAGCACTGTATGAGCACAGAAGTCAAAAGCACACCGCCTGAAAGGGATAAGGGGCAGCAAAATCAGAGCTGCAGGGGCGACTCTCCCAAAATGCAGCACACACACATAACATTCAGAGCACATCAACATTGACAACAATGTGGTACAAACTGCAACACGTTCACAACAGAACAGAGGACACAACTGGTGCCGCTTGTGTGTAGAAACTGGCCAATCACATTTGGCATAGCAAGGAAATGTGAGATGATAATGTAAAAGTACAAACACACATATGTGATGTTGTCGAAATGTCCACTGTCCTGCATCAAATAGGCAGCTCCTCCCAAACAGTCACAATGTACATTGTCATGCAGTCTGTATGTAAACTTGTACAATGAGTCAACATGTGAACACAATGTTAAACTGCATCTCCCCTTCACATTGCAGAGGGAAAATCAACACCTCCTGCAGAGCAGATCGAACATCTCTTCACTGATGATGAAGAGGACCTCCACACCTTCAACACCTTCCAACAGCTCCTGGACTGCTTCGGCGCCCCACCTCCAGGAGCAGGGCATCCCAGCTGCATCGAGAAAACCTCACCCCGTGCACAGACCACACAGCAGGAAGCACCCACCACCACGGCTGTCTCCCAGGACTCCCACGAACACATGGCCTTCCAACACCGTGTGTTGGGGTGGCAGGAGAAGATGGCAGATCAGGTGCGGGTGGGGTTCGACCTCATGGCAGCCAAACTAGATGCCATACGTAGGTGTCTAAGTCACATCAGGGACCACTTACAGTCCCTAACAGACACCCACAGTCCGCTTCATGCTCTCCAATGATCCATGGCTGACATCGCTGGAGTCCTGACTCTGAGACAAGAACAACTGACTAGTCAGAGTGGCTCCAGCGATGTCAGCCGGGAGTTGGGACACATGCGGAGGATCATGGAGAACATGGAGCGGATCCAGGCGGAAAGAATGGCTGCCATGGCTGCACACCAGCGAGAGGTAGCTGGGTTCTTCTATGCCCTGCAGACCCTCATCATGGCATTGCTGCCACAAGGCCTGGCGCAGATGAATGCTGCTGCTACTACTCCATCCACATCTCCGCCCCCTGAAGTGTCAGTGACATGCAGTGCTGCAGGCAATCCACCTCGGCCACTGATGTGTCACTGCCACACAGTGATGCAGACAAAACAGCACCACCCACATGTGAGGCACATGAAACATCAGAGGACGAAGATGCGGATGATTCTGCCTTAGTGGTAAGAAGGAAGCAGTAGCATTCATCTCCGCCATATGCCCTGTTTCTGCTTGGTTCTGCCCTCTGCATCATCACCTTCCACTGTCCCCCGATGCACTCTGTGACACTCACCTTGGACCTCTACATGGACTGCCATATTCTGTTTGGTTACCAATGACACAGCAATCAGACTGCAGACTGAATTCATCCTCTTCCGATGAACGTGTCATTCCCTAAAGGACTCTGGCTGGCCCTCCACAGGGCAACAATGTAAAGTAGGGTTTGCAAAGCCCTGTACTGCCCCAGCTTCAACACTCCACTGAATGTGAATAAAACATTCAAATTCACACAGATGTGTCATGTCCATGATCATTCAAGTATAAAAGTATGGATGTATGTAGGGTCAGTGATTCCCCCTTATGTCCATGTTGCTCATGTTGTGGGACTTGAGTCACAGGGTGCAACATTGCCGATTGCGGTCCGGGTGGCGCTGACACTACAACAGAGACACACGCATTAGTTACTTTCTTGTCCAGCCTAGAACTGAATCACGCCCAGAGCCTCGGGCTCATTGTTCACACCCTTATGCTGGACTGACATACGCAAGCCCAGCCCACTCCTCTTACACTTACAGGGAGGGGCGACAAAGCTACATGTCCCAGGTCTTCCCTGTAGTGATCTGCTGATCACTGGTCTAGTTGTCAGCATGCCACAGCCACTCCCTGTGGGCTGGTTTACACCCACACCACACCCATCCAGCACAGGCATCACAGGACATGTGACGCTGCCAATAAAAAGAGCCTACCACATAACATTCCCCACTGCTGGAGGTGACATGATGGCGTCCGCACCACAAGACTCAATCACAAAGGGTCCATGACCTGTGGCGCACTGGGTTCGTGGCACCCTATGCACTGTGGCCGGCACGGGCCTACCGCCACGGGACAATGACTTGCGGTGCAGAGTTGGTAGCAACCGATGCACTGCAGCTGGCACGGGCCTACGGCCACGGGACGATGACTTGCGGTGCACAGAGTTGGTGGCACCCGATGCACTGCGGCCGGCACGGGCCTACCGCCATGGGACGATGACTTGCGGTGCACAGAGCTGAGCGGGTATGCAGCCTGCGATGATGTGTAGGCCTCGATACGCCGTCCTGCCAACAAGATTCGATTTGAATTGAGAGCCCTCCTGGACCGCAGTGTACGCCGAAGGCAGCAGTCAGCACACACATGACTCCGCGGTGCCGCAGGGTGCGCTGGGGGCCTGTGGTGCTGAATCCAGCAATCAGCTGAGGAGGTTGCACAGGCATGTGGTGGGCCCTCTTGGAGACACGCCGGTGGCAGCAGGTGAGCATTGAGGCCTGGGTGCGCAGGGGCAGCAGTCATCGCTGGGCGGCGGACTGGTCTGGGGACCAGGGCTGGGATGCAGCAGGCGCACAGGATCGCGCCGGCACCACCGGTCACTGCGGCGGCCTCGTGGCTGGGTGGGGGGCACCATTCTGGCAGACACGACCCTGCATGCGATGACGATATGTGCGCGGGTTGACTTGGGACGTAGCTACCTCATCTCCAGTGTAAATCTGGCCCTTGAAGCTGGTCGGCCACGTGTGTGTAGGCCTATGGACAGAATATGGCGGACACAGAGACACACGCAGTAGTTACTTTGGTGGCCATCCCGGAACTGAACCACGCCTAGAGCCCCGGGCTATTTATTCATGACATACGCCAGCCAAGGCCACTCCGCTCACGCATACAGGAGGGACGGCAAAGCTTCACGTTCAAGGTCTTCCACACAGCCTGAGGTGACCTGTTTGCGTCCACTGTCCACAACACTACAAACACCAGCAGTATATGTCCACATGGACATGTCTGTGCTCTGCATACTGAAGTCTGTCCAGCACATCACCGCCACACTTGGCATTGTGTACATTCTCATTGATGGGTCACTTGCCTCCTTTGCACATACTTGGTTCCCACCTCTCCCCACATTCTGCAATTGTGTGGCACAGATGCCATGCCGTGGATGGGTTGTCTACATGGCTGGCCACGGTTACCACAGTTAGTTGTGTTGCCGTTTCTGGTAGTTGGGCATCTTGATTGGCATGTTGTATGTGATTTTGTAACGTTGTAGAAAGAAAAAACCTTTTAAGGGGTTCACTGATGCACCTGGTCCTTAAGCCAACAAAGAAGTGATTGGTACGGAGGCTGGAATATCAAAACAACAGTTTATTAACCTCACATGAGGGTGACTGCGTCAATACGGTACCCTCAGGCCACTATAATGAGACAGTCTAAGGAGTACAGAGAACATGGGTCTTATATATACATTTGTTGCATAGTCAGCATGAGACCAAGGGGAGGTACTGGCACATACAAGAATAGTTATTGACTAATATGGGTATACAATAATTGCTTGCTCAACAAAGTGGGACGGGAGACATTTCTCCTTACATCAGTAAAAACAGCCTGGCAGTTATACACTAAGAGCTGGTGCATTCTGGCAGCTACAGGTCTTTCTGAGCATGTGCAAGGCCCTGGCTCAGTGCTGAAAGAATTAACTGTAACAGATGACACAAGCAGAATACAAGGGCAGGCAATAGTGAAGAGGGAGAAAGCACATGGCGAGCACATGGCTAACTAAAATGACTGCTAAAAACAAAATGGCTTCCCCTGATGCTAACAGCCATTGCAGCTAGTTTCCACAGATGGCCGTTTTAGCATTAGCTGAAGACATCCGCTATGATCTAGAAGGAATATAGGAAATATTTTGCACATTTATTCTCATAAATTTATTAATATCCTGATCTATTGCTAGGTGGGCATTTACATTCTAAACATTATTAAGTGGGCATATATAAGGTATAAGCAGGAGCACATAGGGGACATAGCTTTGGGTCATAATGAACACACAGATAGCAGGAGAAAATAATGGCTATTATTACAAACAGAACTATCAATATTTTCCAACCCCAAGCAGAAAGCAAATCCCAAAACCATCCAGTCCAATTCTATGTTTCAGGGCTCCTATGTATTTCAGTGACCATCTATTTCAATTTCAGAATAGCCAGCAGCACATATCTAATATAGTATCTTAATAAAAAAACTTTTTAATAGACCTTTCCAGTGTTCTTTTCATGAGGGCTAGAGTACCAAGTATTACACTTAGGAAGAGGGCATAGTAACATTTGTCAACTGTTCAAAAAAAGTTTCTCTTGCAGAATAAACACTCCTAATCAAATATTAAAGAAAATACAAGGATCATTACAAAAACTATTTTCGCTTCAGGGGACCAGGAGGACCACACGGGGCCATGGGAATTAGGACGAGGAGCCGCAAAGAGCTGCTCCTCCTCCAAAATGGGACAACCAAAGGGGTACATTGCTAAAAAGTACTTAAATAATAGAAGCCGCTGTACAACCAGCCAGAGGGGAGTCTTCTCCCTGTGTCCGTCTGAGCCTCACAGGCAGGCTCCTATTGTTCATCAAAACGGTGGAGCTGCACAACTTGCAACTCAAGAAAACAATCACGGCCCAGTTTCAAGGGAAAAGTTTCTTCTTTCAGGATAGGGCAATCACCTCCCTGGGCAAATGCCCTCAACGATCCTGTCCAGTGTCTCAGGCAGTGCACCAGTTTTCTTCACTTTAATCTAACAGGCACCAAAGGCACAGCACCTGTACCCTGAACTCAATTACTTCCCTAACTCTTGTGTTGCTCCGCTGGCGCACTGCTCTTTTGTTGGGGCCAAAGATTGTACCCGGTGTGCTCAGGCATCCCTTGATCAACAAACAGAGGTGCAGACTTGCATTCATTTAGGGACCAAAATTCAGATGCCTAATGCTGAGATATCTGAAGCAACCCTTGTTTGACAGAGGGTCACCTCAAGCAAAAGCCTCCTTGCCATCCTTGTCAGTCTGTGACTCTCTCAGCTGGGCATCAAAAACTGGATTCACAAAAGGATCGATCTGTGACCCCGTCTTTCGCCCAAGACAGTGGCAGGAGTACACACTTCACGTCTCAGTGCTTCTGGCCTTCTACCTTCACTGAGGTCCTAGTTGCCAGCAATACCTGTGCTGGTTCCCTTCACCTTGGCGTCAAGCTGGACTGGCGCTGACTCCCCAGGCTGGATCTGATGTCCGGGCCCCTCTGGCAATGGTTGTAGCGAAGCAGATAACTATTGGTGGACAGAACAAAAGATCTTTAGAAGAGGCATACAAATAATCTATCAACAGAGCGGATACTCTATTTCCAAAATACTTCTTTTGGCTTGGGGCGCCCCATACATTAGCAAGGCATTTTCTCTCCCACACTATCTCAGACCCACTGAACTAACTATGTCTGTCTCTGACCAAACTGCTTGTTCTGTGCTCCTAAAATCACCCCTCCTTTACAACTCTATTTCAGCCTGACCCAAGGACCTTTTATTGCCCTATCTGACACGTCCTGGGTTAACAGCTGTCAAAAACCTCTGATTCTTACAGGTTTCACTTACACTTGCTTTCTGCTCCCTTGTGTCCTTATTTTGCTCTATGTCTTGACAATTCTATTTGTATATGTACAACCGTATTTGGCCTTGTCCACATCTAAGGATTTTACTGATGACAGCACTTTCTGCCCTATATATGCTCCCCTGAATATCTATGTGGGGCAGAAGAAGCTTGTTCCAAGACGTGACACTGTGTCTGCCTTCTGCCCTGGCATGCCAATAAAAGAAGAAAGGTGCAAATACATTTCCTGTGTTTTGTGGCTGCTGGAGTCTGCTTTGCGTTGCTCTGAGGAGGGTTGGAAGATTTATTACCCAACACCCAAGAACCACTTCATCTATCTGAGAGTTTTAAAAAAACGTGGACCTATTTGAAGCAGCCAAGGAAGTGTATGTTTATTTACTAAATTCTGAGGGAAAAAGAAAAACAATACAGACATACTCCAAATCCTTACATTTGTGTATTCCTATATTATTCATCTGAAGAACCTCAAGAAAGGAAATTCTTAGAACAAGCATTCTTTTGTGCTTCTTGTCTTAACAATCTTGTGTTTCATAAGTCATAACCTTTCACTACTTGTAAAGGACTGCAGACACTTCTAAAATGATTTTTCTTACGTAAAAACACCTACATTTGACACTTAGGACCATGCTCTCATGTTATAGGCGCAGCGGGAAAATCTAAAACTGCTAATTTAACAGGGATTCTTATTACATAAATAACTAACAAAACCTCAACATAAGGGCTGTCAGCTCAATTACACAGACTAATAAGAGACTAGTAATGCCTTTGCAAAACTGTATGTAGCATGAGAATAACATAAACAATAATGGTGTTATCACCTGAGAATTTTAGAACAAAAACTACCCACATATAGTTCCCCTTTAAAGGTCAAACAAGGGAACAGCAACCTAGACTACTCATCCTTTCATAATTTCATCAGACAGGATGGGCAGCAACATGGCGTATTTTTTATTCATTTTATTAATGTTAACAATAATTTTAAAACAGCATTACTGAATAGCCAATTAACTGTCTCATGGCCGTTCCTAGACAGCTTAGACAGGCTCAAGAGATAGTGAGAAAAAGAGAGAGAGAACACATAAATCAAGAAAAATGACAATGTGTTACTTAATTTTAGTTGCCCTTAATTTGCCCAGGAGCTAATCTCCCTAATCTCCTCCCCCATGCGACAGTAGGTAACCTTAAACATGTGACCTTCTGTTGACACTATTTACCCCTATTTTTTGGCAGCTGGGCACAAACAAACTTGTAGGAGGTAGATAACTAGGAGAAACCACACCAAAGAGGTCATAGGACTGTACCATTTTACTAGAAGACATTAATCCTTAACCAACTACCAATTCCTTGTTAGCTCATTAAGCTGTGTAACATAATAGCACATTAATGCAAACTTTATTTCATAGCCTTTTGCTCTCGCCCTAGCACAACAATTTTAAGTAGTATTTCTCTATGTATGGCAGAGCTATTCTCTGCACATGGCCTACAGACGCTGCTATCCCTTGATAATGTTATTCAATAGGATAAACCTCACCTGCATATCTCCTACACTTGTATTATTGCTTAAGAAAACAGTGATATCCCCATGTGCTCCTAACAGAATATGCAATATTTCCTTTAGCTAATGTTACCTAAAACAGATCTGTGGTGTCCAATCTTATTCCAGGAATGCTTAATCAGGGCCATATGTGTATTGAAACAACTAAGTAAATTCTTCCATTTCTTAAATGTAGTTACAAGCTTTCATAGTGTAATGTAGAAATCAGATAGCTCCCTGAGTTGAAATTTCACGTTCAGTAGGGCTTGTCAGTTCCAAAAACAGAACTTGGCCTCTGACCCTTAAACCTGTTGTCCCCTGTCTGAGAGAAGCTAATTCCATGCAGCAGGACTGCTTTTAAAAAGTAAATTGTGCCCAAACTCGACTTTGGTGGTAGGGGCACTTACAAATGGATAACCTACATGTTTTGGCATATTAGGGACCCCCATGGTCTCCCCTACATATCCCAGGGGTAGGGGATCAGAAATGTACACGGTACACCCTTATAAAATATGTTTTTATATGCCTGAGTAAAGTGAAATTTCACATTTCACTCCCCACAATGTGGTCAAGTGCTGCTCAAATTCAACTTTGATTCTAGGAGCTTATATATTTTTCACGGTAGGATTATTAGACATTATAAAGATCATAAAAACGATTTTAGTGCAATTATTTGTAATACATTTTTTCTCATGTAGTCCCTTTTTTAAAAAAAAATAATGATCACTAACTCTTTTGATGTTTCCACATATCAAAAAAGCAACCCTCATTCCTTTTCTTTTAAATGCATGTATTTATAACACTAAGCACAGAATCTGTTCTGAAACATAAAATAGTCTGTGCCACTTTTTAAAGGGCAGTAATTATTTAACATTAGAGTCACAGATGAGCTTATGCAAAAAAGCAACAAGAAAGAAAATCCCTACTATAAATCCTTTTTCTTTTATCCAAAATAATGAAATTGGATTTCTAACTTTCAAAAATCAGTAGTTGTTAACGCACGTGCCTTCATACCATGCTGTACTAATTTAAAACCTATTTCCAACAGTTTTATCTGTAGCTTTGTGGCCGGGATAGCCATGTGTTGTTTACTCAGCTGCTCTTTTACGACCAGCAGGCCTCAACTTCAGAAGAAAAACCCTTTGCTGTATTGTAATGTCTTGAAAAAGTTTGATCTCTGTCTGTTTTGACAGACAGCTTCCACTCAGTCAAACAGCGTTGAACAGCTCTTTGAAAGCTCTTTTTCTGGTACAGAAATTTGAGCACGGTGCACACAGGCATTCCAAGCCAGCACAAATCTATCGTCTTGTGATGTGGAAAAAGGCGCGTTTATTTCAGCAGCAACCAATTTACTCAGATGATGTTAATGCCTTTTAATATTAATATCTAAGGATAATGCTGTAACATTTTTTATGGAGTCCTAGTTATGCAAAGCACACAATTTCCTTTTATTTTTCCTTTCTATCAGCCTATTTTTTTTTCCCTATTGAGTGTTCATTTTAATTTATTTTTTTACCATTGTGGCAATTGTCACACATCTATAGTTTGTTACTGTTTTCCTGCTAATGGTAGCGTGCAGCTATTTAGCATATGTTACATAATTCATTCCTTGAATTTTAAAATGTAGTTCTTTCAATGACATTTGCATAACAGAATGATGACAAAAAACCAAATTCAGCTCATTCCAGACATTTTCAAGAAGGGGGTCATACACTCAGAACACACAACACTGCTTGTTAAAATATGCCATTCTCACACAAAAAACATAGTCTACTTACTGAAACAAGTACTTTCAAGCATCACCACCGGTGTCAATCCACAACCACAGAGACACTAAAAAAAAAAAACAATTAACCCACAAATCAACACTTAGGACAAAGCATGAGACAGCCCACAGACTGTACTCAAACCAAGCCATTTGTAAATACCAATTGTAAGTCATATTTACAAAAAGAGCTCTCAAAAGTAGTCCAAAGACTGCACCAAAACAGTCCAAAGACTGTTCCGTGTTCAAGAAGCCAAAATACACCAAAATATCAGTTTGGCTGGCAGAACACTCAAAAGCACCACTTATGAAGTTTACTATATACGCAGATCAGGATCCTTTTTATATATATATTTTGTTCCATGGTGTACTAGTCATCAGGAAAGAAATACCTTTTTAATATACCTAAACCTATTTAGGTATCCCCTCTAGGGGAATCAGCTGAGTACTTTCTAAATCCATATTGGTACCACCAAGACAGCAACACTTTCTACAAAGTGTGCTAGAAGCAGGCATGCCAAAAATATTATAGCATATATAATATTATACTCCAAATGACACTTAACACGATTGGTGCTGTTCAAGACTTCAAAAATTAGAGAAAAATCTCCTCATTACCTGCCTTCATTTGCTGCAGCAAACAAACAAACCAAAAGCTTGGCCAAGTCATTCCAAAAAGTGTTGCAACAGCAACCTTACCAAACCAAAGTCTCCGGCTTTCAACTGCCAAGTTCTGAGTGACCTAATAGTTGTTTTGAAATACTCACGCCAAAGAAGATCTCAGTCGGGAATAGCCAACACCTGGAGGGTCAGATCGGGAAAACCGGAAAACACGTTGGTCTGCAAAGACAAAGTCTCCTTGTGCAGGGTACCTCCTCAGTAGATTCCTTTCCTGTCCTCCTCAGTAGATTCCTGTCTTCCATCAAGACCACTTCCTTGAATAGCCGCTTCTCCGATGAGGCCCACGTTCGGGCGCCAGTTTTTAGAAAGAAAAAACCTTTTAAGGGGTTCACTGATGCATCTGATCCTTAAGCCAACAAAGAAGAGATTGGCACGGAAGCTGGAATATCAAAACAACAGTTTATTAACCTCACATGAGGGAGACTGCGTCAATACAGTACCCTCAGGCCACTGTATGAAACAGTCTAAGGAGTACAAAGATGAGGGACCTTATATATACATTTGCTGCATAGTCAGCATGAGACCAAGGGGAGGTACTGGCACATACAAGAATAGTTATTGACTAATATGGGTATACAATAATTGCTTGCTCAACAAAGTGGAAGGGGAGACATTTCTCCTTACATCAGTAAAAACAGCCTGACAGTTATACACTAAGAGCTGGTGCATTCTGGCAGCTACAGGTCTTTCTGAGCATGTGCAAGGCCCTGGCTCAGTGCTGAAAGAGTTAACTGTAACAGATGACACAAGCAGAATACAAGGGCAGGCAATAGTGAAGAGGGGGAAAGCACATGGCAAGCACATGGCTAACTAAAATGGCTGCCAAAAACAAAATGGCTTCACCTGATGCTAACAGCCATTGCAGCTAGTTTCCACAACGTGTGCATTCTCACAGTTGTGAGTTGTATGATTGTGGAGTTGAGGTGTGTGGTGTGTTCAGTTGGTACTTACAGACAAGCAGTGCATTTCCTTAGGTGCCATCCACAAAGCACTGGTTGGTGATGGACTTGCGGAAGATGTAGGAATCATGCACACTGCCTGGGAAGTTTGCGACGACATTGGTGAACAGGCCCCGGTGGTCCAGTTTTGCCTGCACATTGATGGAATGTGTGTGGTTTCTATTGCGGTGATTGTGTGCAGTGTCGGCAGGGGGCACAAGTAGTACATGTGTGCAGTCAATTGCCCCTAACACGTGCGGGTAGCCAGCTATGGCGTAGTTCCCTTGCTTGGTCTCCAGCTGTTCCTGCGCAGTGTGGGGGAAGTGAAGGTGCAGGGCTATCAAGCTGATACAAACCGTGATGCTTACAGGTATGATAAATCATGCATAATAAGACCGTGACAGAAGTTTGTGTGGTCGTAACCTTCCTTTTCTTTCCTACCAAGGTTATGACCACACAAACTTCTGTTACGGCCTTTTTATGCAGGATTTATCATACCTGTAAGCATTCCGGTTTGTTCAGGTGAAATACACTGTACCAGATTACGTTTGTGACTATACGGACGCTTGACCATTGTCACCATTTATCCAATAGGTTTCTGAATACTGACTTTCGGAATATGGAATTGTATTGGGGAGTTCCCACAGCATATACAGTTAATTGAATCCACACGTTGCCCTGATGAAGTTCACCATTGGGAATGGAACGCATTGGCTGTGCTTTTCATATTGTTGATTTATGTATTTGTAATAAAGAACTGTTTTTACACTACTGTTGACTACTGGACTTCATGACCTGGTGCACCCCCATTTATCACGTAGAGGGAGACAGGACACACCTTGTAGCCGGGTACAGCGGGAACGATGAGTAGCTAATTAACCCTCTCCCCTTAGGGGTGACACCCATGCGTGCTCAATAAACACGACACGTATACCACCACCTCCGGGGGAAAGGGAAAAAAGGGACAAAGAAACCAAAACAAAATAATCTACTGCTGGTAGTGGCTGGCACGGGATGTCCTCGCTAGATAAACCTTCTCTCGCTAGGCTCCACCCCAGAGACCCTGTAAGTGAAACATAAACACACAATGCATCATGCGAACTCTATGTACACACCTCCTCTCTCCCCGCACTCCTAAAGAAAGCACACTTACAGAAACAGGCTTATATTCCTATGTCCAGCAGTCACGTCCACAACCATAACAAAAGCCAAATGGTGTAGGCAGTCTTTAGTAATATTGAGAATGTACTTATCTCCAGGGTTGCAGAGTCCAGAGGGCAGGGACAGGATACGTAACCTGTTGTCCTTTCTTGGTTACCTCACCAAGCAACGGGCTTAGCAGAGCAATATTTCTTCAGCGTCAGGAAACTCCCTAGTGTCCTCGTGGAGCAGGCGCTGTGAGGAGGTGTAGCGCTAGCAAACGCGCTGTAGGTCAAGTGTACAGAGAGCCGAAGCGCTCTCAGCAGTGTGGAGTCTTCACGTCGGACGATGTGCTGGGAAGGAAAGATACGAGGAGCCGATGCTAGCTCCCTGTCCTCAATCAGCGTGACAAGGGCGCAGGCGTCCAAAGCGGCTCCCGTAGCGCAATGCGCTACAGCGGGGAAAGGTCTGTGAGAACGGGCCACACGCCCGGTAGTGTTTCCTGGTCCGTGACCAGCTTGTCTATGGCGCAGGCGCCCAAAGCGGCTCAAGTAGCGCAACGCGCTACAGCGGGGAAAGGTCTGTGAGAATGGGCCACACGCCCGGTAGTGTTTCCGTTGGCAAGTGACGGTCTCCTCATGCGAGTGAATGTCCTCGTCGTCGGCTGGATTCGGTCCTCAGGGAATCCCGGAAGAGTTCCAAGTGGCAAGCCCCGCGTTCTTAGTGGGCGGAGCTTAAGTAAGCCAATCACATCTCGCTCTAGAATTGTGGGAACTGTAGTTATTTCTCCCAGGATCATGGGAGATGTAGTTTGGAGTCCCCTTACAGCATTCATACCATACTTATGTGCCCCCTCTAGCGCTTCTCCTCACCCAGGACCTGACACCATTTCAGTAACTACAATCTTGGATCTGGAGCACAGAGGCGTCAAGCAACGGCTTGCGTTTGGGTTGGGTTGCGTTTGGGTTGGTTGTGTCGAATTTGAACTAGCGTGTGGTGCGGATACAGGGGCCCGCCGTTGCTTTTGTTGACATGCATCCAAGACATGTGTGAGGAAGTTTGATAGGGCTGGCTGTGAGACTCCTCTGACTCTGGCAGTTGTTGGTTGGAAGGTCCCAGAGGCCAACAAGTGCAGCACAGCCAGCAGCTTTGTCTGCGCAGGGTTGTGGGCAATGTGGGTCAGGATGCGGAGGATGGTTGTCCTTTTGAGCCTGTAGTGGGCAATGGTAACCTCTAGCGCTGAGTCTCTGAGGCTGGTGCATTTTAGGAACATCCGCTGTCTTGTTCTGTGCTGCCTAGGTGGTAGTCCAGGGGGGGAGTGGTCCGGAGGGGGGGGGGTCCTGGGGGTGGTGGCGGTGGGTATTGTGTCCCTCTTGGGTCTCCGAGCTGCATGATCAGTAGCTCCATGACATGTGTTGGTCTTCAGATGTGGCTCTGGGCTGGGCTCCCTTTCATTTTGCAGGTTGTCATCCTGCTTAACACCAGTAAAAGGCAGGTGTTAAATCCCTGCTGCTAATGCGCCTTATTGCCTGTTTTTGGATTGCATCGCAGATCTGGCTGGTTGTTGAGAATATCGCGAAGTGGTGTTTTTGTGTGTTTTTGCACAGGAACGCCCACTCTGCATTTCATTAACGTTAGTTGTCGCTCTCATCTGTGGCGATGTTTTTTGCAGCAGCTATCGATGGAAAACTGGAGATATCGGCAGTTTGCACCAGCTTGAGAATAGGGCGATAAATCTATCGCCACTTTTGCAGGGCTAAAGTGCCGAAAAATCGGCAATAAGTCCTTGATAATATGCCCCGTAGTGTTTTTGAAACTTTAATTTGATTGGCTGCTGTTTTGAAGAGTACAAGAATGAGAAGCATAATCAGAGCCTCCGGACCTGACTTTGAATTTTGTAGACTGAATATTGTGATCGAGGGACTGTTCAGTTATTTTGTTGCAATTAATTTCCCCCATGACTCTTGGGAAATGTAGTGTTTATTACTGTTTATTACTAATGAGAAAGATACTTGGCAACGATTGCTTTGGAAAATACAGTGAAGCACATTATGCATAATCCTCACCTAAGTGTCCTTGCTATACATGCCAATATTTTGAAATGAAAAACAGGAGATTTTGAAAAACAATCAGGGGAATCAATGCTCCCCATTTCTTAATATTGAAGTGGAGGACATATTAGGCCAGAGTCGACTACATTAAAGTGATGGTTTATAGCACGGGTACTCATAGTACGGCCCGCGGGCCGCCAGCGGCCCGGCAAGCCTTTTTTTTGGCGGCCCGCGGACCTTGCAGACATCGTACCGGTGTTTTTATTTTATTTTTTACAGTGTCAGCAAACACAGACTCTGCTCTGTGGGGGCCGGGCGATTCAAGTGATAGTCTGAGTGGAGCTGCAGGGGCGCCAAGAAGAGGTGAAATACAACAAAGCCTCGTTATCATGCAAATGGTCTCTTAAAGACCTGTGAAGTACTCGGGTGGGGCTGTGTGTGTGCCCAGGAAGGGAAGCTGCCACACAAGCGTGAGTGAGGTGACAAAGAATGACAGAGGATAGCAGGGTGTGATAGTCGGGTGAGGTGACAGAGTGTGACAGAGGGTAGTAGGGAGAGACAGAAACAGAAAGACAGAAAGAGATAGAGATAGAGACAGACAGAGACAGGGATAGACTGACAGATAGTGACAGAAAGTGATAGAGGCAGAGCCAGAGCCAGATAGAGGCAGAGCCAGAGAGAGAGGCAGAGCCAGATAGAGGCAGAGACAGATAGAAGGCAGAGACAGATAGAGGCAGAGACAGGGGCAGACAGAGCTAGATAGAGGCAGAGACAGGGACAGACTGACAGAGACAGAGACAGATAGAGGCAGAGACGGATAGAGGTAGAGACAGATAGAGGTAGAGACAAACAGACAGCGATAGAGACAGACAAAGATAGAGGCAGAGACAGATAGAGGCAGAGACAGGGACGGGGCAGACAGATTGAGGCAGAGACAGACAGACGGAAAGAGAGACAGAGGGAGGGAGACAGGGGCAGACAGAGCTAGATAGAGGCAGAGACAGGGACAGACAGAAAGAGACAGAGACAGACAGAGATAGAGACAGACAGAGATAGAGACAGGGACAGGCAGAGACAGATAGAGGCAGAGACAGGGACAGGGCAGACAGATAGAGATAGAGACAGACAGAGACGGAAAGGGAGACAGGGACTGACAGAGACAGATAGAGGCAGAGACAGACAGAGAGGCAGAGAGATGGAGAGAGACAGAGGGAGATAGGGAGACAGAGGGAGGGAGACAGAGGGAGGGAGACAGACAGAGGGAGGGAGACATAGAGAGAGGAGGCTAGAGAGAGAGGGAGACAGAGAGGGAGGGAGACAGAGAGAGACCGAGGGAGAGAGACCGAGAAGACGGGAGACAGAGAGGGAGGGATAGAGGGAGACAGACAGAGGGGGAGACAGACAAAGGGAGGGAGACAGACAGAGGGAGGGGGGGCGACAGGCAGAGAGAGGAGGGAGACAGAGGGAGGGAGAGGATGACTTAAAAACCTTGGTACAATCGCTGGTTCTCTCAAGACTGGATTATTGCAATTCTCTTCTGACGGGCCTACCCAAATCCCACCTCTCCCCTCTCAAATCCATCCTCCATTCAGCTGCTCGCCTCATTTCAGGGTCTAAACGAAGCGACCATATCACTCCTATCCTGTCCTCTCTTCGATGGCTTTCGATTGAGGCAAGATCTATTTACAAAACTGCCTGCATCACACACAAAGCCTTGCACACGTCCTCCCCTCGTTACCTGGCAAATAAATTGAAACTGTCCGGAGGCTCTCGACCCTCTCGGAATGCGGAAAAGCTTCTGCTTGAGCCCCCCTTCTTCAAAAGGGAAAGATCAATGGTGCAATCCTTCTCAGGCAATGCGGTGAGAATATGGAACTCACTTCCCCCATTGCTCCGTGCCACCTCCTCGTCCCGGATTTTCAAAGCTGAACTCAAAACTCTTCTCTTCCAAAGACACTTTCAGAACTAATAAATTCATACTCCGGCCCCTCTTGGAAGTTCGCTCTTCATTGTAAATTTGCATTTTTTCCTGTACATTCCTCACCCCTGTGTGCTGTGTTGGACTTTGCGTTTGTGTACCCTTCATTTTTAGTCTGTATAATGTTATATTCTGTACCACTTTTCTCTTGCAACGTAACTAGCTCTATTGTACAGCGCTCTGACACCTTTGGGTAATGTCCGCGCTTTATAAAAATGCACTAAATAAAAAATAAATAAAAGGGAGAGAGAAGGAGACAGAGAGAGAAGGAGACAGAGAGAGAAGGAGACAGAGGGAGAGAGAGAGAAAGAGAGAGAGGGAGGGAGGGAGGGAGGGAGGGAGACAGGGAGAGAGAGATAAAGAGAAAGAGATAGAGAGAGAGATGTGTATGCCGGGTCCGGTGGCTCAGTGGACGAAGGCGTCCGCTGCAGGGGCCTGTGTTCCACCTCATGGTAACAGTTTTTTAGGTCTCGCCTTGCTATCGCGTAAGCGATCGCAAGGCGAGACTATTGTAAAAGGGCTTTTCACCGTGCTCCCAAAAAGCGGATTGCATTGCTAGCACGCGCACAATCACGCGCATGGTGCCGACATGCAGTCCGCTTTTTGGGAGCACTTCAAAGGGTCCGCTCCCCCGCCTGGAATGCGCTCCCCCGCCCCCAAGCGCGCGCGCGCCACGCTCCGCCGGGCTTGTTTTGTTTCACTTTTTCAATAGCAATCACTTTCAGTCCCGCTCGTCGTCACCGTGTAGGGCATGGCTGGTTATCAGCAGCTCTGGTGCATCTTCAGGTACACGACATTGAAATGCATAATCCTATTCATGGTAGACTCTGTACTAGAATCAGCTGCTTAACCCGTGATGTGATTTCATGTCTTCTAACGTTGTGATGTATGCGCCTCATTTCCCACGTTCATTGTTTTTTTTCAATAGCAATCACTTTCAGTCCCACTCGTCGTCACCGTGTAGGGCATGGCTGGTTATCAGCAGCTCTGAGGCCACTGAGGACATCAAAGCGGCCGCGAAAGTGCACACTATTTGCCACCCCCTTCCTGCTTGTTACTTCACTGCTGCTTTGAATAGATGCATCATGGAGGGATGTCATCATTCGGGCTCCAAATAACGGCCCGTTCCCAGGCAGATCCTCCGTGCTCACAGTAGGAAAGTCGAGATCTGTCGTTGCCTAAAAGCCGAGTAAATGGCAGACGTGCTATATGTAAACTGTGTAACATAAAACCCATACATTGAGAGTAATCTCTCATTACTTAATGCCTTTTAGTGTGTCATACCTTTGAGCAAGCGCATGTCCGTTTTCTAGTACTTTGTGTTTCACTATTCACATCCGGTAATGGCTTAAATATGTGCGCATGCAAAGTCTTGTTGGTTGAATAGCCTTGACAGCACGAAAGTGAGACATGACGTGAAACCACTTGGACTATATATTTTTATGAGGCATCTTATGTCTGCTTTTAACCACATATTAAGGGTGCCCTAATGGGAATTTGTGCCTGGGACACCTCACGCTAGTTATCGCTGCTCTTCTCCTTACTCCTCCACCCCTCCCCCTCCCACCCCCACCCCCAGGCTGCACGACACGTTGCACTCGTTATCACAGCTCCTCTCTTTGCTCCTCCAACCCCCTCCCCGCGATCCCCAAGCTGCACGACACCTCCTGCTTATCACCGTTCCTCTCCTTGCTCCTTCCCCCCGCCCCCCTTCCCCTGAGACTGTCACGGAGCGTGCATTTAGGACAGTCACACTGTGAAACGACCATATGGCCCACGGCCTCCCAGTGCCCTGCTGTGTTTTTATGGCGGCCGCGCACATCGCCGAAAATAAGTTTACAACACTCCTCTTCTTGCATTTCAAATGCTTGTTTTTTAAGCGGCGCAGCAAGCCGCATGCTAAATGCAGCCGCCCTGCCATTTCTTTTCTATTTCTTTACTTTAGTTACAATCTCGGTAACCACGCGAGTGACATGATTTCATCAAAAGTAAAGAAATAGAACAAGCATTTGCAATGCAATAGGTCTCGCAGTTAAACGAGTATAAGCTATTGGCATTGTAAATGACAATGCCTTTTATTTATGTTTTTAAAAAGAAAAAGAAAAGGCAGTTATTTGCAATGTCAATAGCTCAAACTCACGTAAATGCGAGACCTATTGCATTGCAAATGCTTGTTTTTGTTGCTCTAGCCCCGCCCCCCACCCCCAATGACCCCACCCCCACAGTGCGGCCCTCGGCCACAAACCACACTGTAAATTTGGCCCCGAGAGAAAGTTTGTGAGTACCCATGGTACCCGGTCTCCCACCTAAATCAAGTGTGTTAGACTAGATGCACTAACATAACTGAACTTTCCCTCTGACCAGCTTGAGAATTTTTCACACGTACTCAGAGGCTTGGGCCTAGTAGTCCTATTTTAATGTCTATCAGTTTTCAAACCATTTCAAACACTAGATCGAAGACCAAAATGTGTTAGCGACCATCTTGTGTGTGGAAAAAAGCACTACGTTTCTGATTTCCACCCTTGTGGGAGGAATGAGGATAATCACCCTTGGGCGGTCTATAGTTTCAGACCTTTGTGCACCCTTACATTGCTGCTGGACTACGATTCCCAGCGCGCCGCGCTTGACAAGCCGGTGTGGGTACTTCCGGCACGCATTTCCGGTTGTCTGGCTGGGTGGAGGCTGGTGCTGAGTTGAGGGGAAGATGGCGGCCGCGGCAGTAGTGGAGTTTCAGCGGGCGCAGACCCTGCTCAACACGGACCGGGACGCGAGCATCGACATCCTGCATTCTATCGGTGAGAGGCCATTGTGGGCTCATGCCGGGACTATCTTGTGAGTGGTTAGCGAGGGTGAAGGACTTCATTGTCACACGCTGCTGACTCACCGTGCCAGCTAGGCCGGGATAGATATTGAAAACTGGGGACTTACAACGGCTAGAGTCGATATAGTCCTGCCAGTGGTAAGTTGTGTGTTTGTCTACCATCCACATCCTCTGACCAGGCAAGATTAGTGACAGAACGCCTGACTTCGTTCGGGGCATGCTGATGGGACTAACTGTGCTTGAGTCATTGGAGAGCATACTTGTGAGTACATATTAATTTTAGTGGCTGCTGGGTAGCTTAACCTTCTGGGTAGGGATAAGCTTCAGAATGCATCTACACGAGAGTTTATATAAGAGCCTGAGTATAGCGGTCTGAATGGAGCCACAACCTGTTCCCGATTTTCGGAGTAGTACGCGTGGCTGTCATACTGGTGTTATCGGACACTGCCCCTGTGCCCCATCCAAGGAATATGCCGGCAGCGATAGTCTCGGTTGCAGGAGAATGTGTACAAGGCTGATGAAAGAATGAGCATAGCACAGTTGCTTTTCTGTGGCATTTAAGGAACAAAGGTCGCGAGGTGGAGGTTTAGCACACAAAGATACTTCTCAGCCAGCTGGGGTCACCATAACAACGCCGACATGTGGTCAGGTGTCATAGCTGTGACACCTATTCTTTTGAGGTTCTATATCTAACCAGCATTGGCATAGCCAATAGGTCTCGCCTGGGACCTTATAAGTATTTAGCCATGCAACAGTTGGTGTTGTTGCACCAAGGATATTCTGCTGAATAACTAAATACTTTTAGGGTCCAAAAAGCGAGACCTATTGTCTATGCCAATGCTTGTTGTTTTTAAATCACAGTATGCAGCCTGCCAAATGAGCACGCTACTTAGAACAACGCTCGTGCTGCTTAAGTAACTTTCCACACACTACGATTAAAATAGAGTTTATGATGTTGATGTTTTTAGGTGTGGGGGGGTCAGAGTGTGGGAAGGAATATCTCAGCCGGTCACAGAGAGAATCACAGAGATGCGGATAGACAGGCCCTGCATACCGGGGCTCACCAGATACTCCGAGATTCCAGTCACAAATCACTGTTATTCTCCTTCTAAAACGTACCCAGCTCCAGTAAGATGGAATTAGAAAAATACAAGTACTCCCATTTGTGGAAAACTCCCTTTGAATGGCCTTAAAAATTGGCAATTATGCAACCTACTGTGGCATTTTAAGATAAACAACTCCGAGAGAAAAATGTTAGAACGAATAGCAATAAAATGTGACACCTGAAGAATGGAAAAAGTGTGAAGCACAGAGTAGCAAAAGGAGTTTAAAGCATAAACGATTTTGGTTTAATAATGGGAAGCCAACGCGCACTCGCACACTTACCTTCAGCGGCCTCGCAGACCCGCACAAGCCTGTCTAATGTGTTTTTAACAGGTGATTATCACGGGGTGCGTCAAAGCCTCAGGTGAGACTCCCTGGCCGACATCAGAAGCACTGAAGCCCCACTACTTTTGCTCTGCCTTTGAAAAAGCAAATATTAAATTATATTAGGCTAGCCTAATTAGTTCCAAGTTATTAGCATTCGAATATTGTGATTTTAAACAAATGAATTCCCAACATTGCACACTTAAAACCTGCATGTGAAACACGTGAGTTTTATAAGCACAGTTTGTGACTGTGTGCCAACAGAAGATGCAACTGTGAGTAAAAATGCCCCGAGTATACTTACTATAGGAATGTGGTCTTCCGCTGCCTGCTGCTGTGCATCTGTTTCCATACAAAAAGTACTACTGAGAGGTTAGACTTGTACATATTGTAGTTAATTTTTATGTAATTTACCTCCGGAATGGAGATTCAAATATGGTAAAGGGGTTATTCGAACAGCACAATTAAATGTTCATGTTTAATGTATAAAGAAGACCGACATCCCAAAATTGTTCGTAGTGGCATTTGCTCTTAAGAGTACACAGGACTAGCATGATCCAAGAAACCCTGAAGGGGGGAGAAGGGGGAGGGGAGTTATCAGGGGTGTTTAACAGGCTCCCACATCTTAACACTGGCGCATGCTGCAGACTCCACCTCTTATCCAAAGCAGAGCATGGAAGGGGAGAAGAGAGCCCCTGGGAGATGGGAAACTAGTGCAAAGAGGAGGCCGGAGCTTCATAAACTGGAGGAAACTAAGGCAGGAGAAGCCGATGGCGAACAGGAATGAGAAAAAAACAGAAATATACATCCCAGGGGGGGAGGAAACATGAGCGCCTAGGGGGGAAAGGAAACACGAGCGACAAGTGGGCCTGTGGGGGGGAGGCTGGAGCATCATAAACTGGAGCAAAGAGGGAGGAAACTAAGGCAGGAGAAGGCGAACAGGAACGAGAAACAAGCAGGAAGTGGGATAAGGGAGGGGGTGGCAAATAGTGAGGACTTTCGCGGCGGCTTTGATGTTCAGTGGCCGCGCGGCTCACTGAGAACATCAAAGCGGCCGCGAAAGTGATCAGGCAGGCTGCCAAATGGTGCGCGCGCCCGGCGCACATTCACTGTATTTGGAGGCCTGAAAAGCACTAGTTTGCACTTCCAAATCCCCCTATTCCTAAAGCTCTGGCCAGAGCAGCGCTAAAGCGCTGGCTCAGGCGAGACCTAAAAGCGAGTGCGCCTATCTGCTCGTAATACACATTTTTTTGATGTATTTCCAGTGGATTGCCTCTGCAGCCAGTTTGAAGTTGGGAGCACCGTTTTCTCTTCCGGGTACTTGGGTGTACCGTGAGACGCCTTTCCGTGACTAGCTCTTCTAAACAGTAAAATAGATGTACAGCTGGGTGAGGGGGTTGAGCTGGTGTGGGGTGTATGAGCGAGGGTATGAAACGTGGTCTTAACTTTCTCTATAGACGATATTCGGAGAACACAGGGTTCATGTGTTTCGAGGGAGGCCTGTGCTGTCAACAATAAGCGGGACCACCTGGCTACTCCATTGGGCGCAGAGTACCTTCGCATTTTTTTGATTCTTGTTCAAACCATGATAGCTTGTCATCAAATCTAATACCCAGGTGGTTAAAAAATGAACCCTGGACAGACCACTACCATATATTTTAAAAGTACCAAAGGGGTTCCTGCAGTTCAAAATCATGAATCTTGTTTTCGTTGCGTTTATCACAAGATTTTTCTTGGTACGGGAGGTCTCAAAGCAGCCCAGTAATTTATGCATTGCCACTTCGGTGCAGGAAAGGAGGACTGCATCGTCTGCGTAGAGTAATGTTGAAATTTTGTCACCCCCGATGTGGGAAACATCCAGATATAAGCGTTGGTGCACTGAGCCCTCATTGTTTATGAAAAGATGAATAGTAAGGCGCCAAGACCCTTGGTTGTCTTATCCAGCTGTCTATTGGAAAGTTAGGCGTCAGTTCTCCCAAGTCAAATGCCTCTTAAAATCTATAAACATCATATCAAATGATACTTTTTATGACTGTTTAAGACATGTATATAATCTCAATGCTTGGTGATTGTGCTGTGGTATTTCCTGAAACCGGTCTGGAGCGATGACAGTAGATTATCAGCAATAACCCCGGTAAAACTTCCCAGCACTGTCAAGCAGTGAAATTGAGCGTAAAGTTGCTGGGTCATTCCGTGGGCCCTTTTTAGGTCTCGCCTGAGCCAGGGCATGCTTCCGAGACATTTACGCAACTCTCTGCTCGCCTTGTCTGACCGTGAGGGGAACGGCTGATCCTTTGACTCCGCATTATATTTTCATCTCCCAGGCATCGCTGTGAATGCGCTCCAAGCCGTGAGGGGAACGGAACTTTGCTGAGGCAAAGCGGAGCCCTTGAGTCCGCGAGCCTACAATTCCCAGAGGCACTAGCGCTAACTACGCACTGGACGACAGCAGAGGGCAGGTAGCCCTCATAAGCACGGGGGCGCCTCCCGCAGCGCGGGACGCAACTCTCTGCTCGCCTTGTCTGACCGTGAGGGGAGCGGCTGATCCTTTGACTCCGCATTATATTTTCATCTCCCAGGCATCGCTGTGAATGCGCTCCAAGCCGTGAGGGGAACGGAACTTTGCTGAGGAAAAGCGGAGCCCTTGAGTCCGCAAGCCTACAATTCCCAGAGGCACTAGCGCTACCTACGCGCTTGACGACAGCAGAGGGCAGGTAGCCCTCATAAGCACGGGGGCGCCTCCCGCAGCACGGGACGCGCGCGGGCTTGCCTGGGCGAAGGGCGGGCCCGTCTTGCGCCCGTCCTCGCCAGGAGGAGGCAGGGCTGGGCCCCCCCTCTTAATTTCGTTTTCCATCTCTAAAGGTACTGTGATCTACTCGGGGTTTGTTATCCCCATTTGCTGTGACTTCAGGGCTGTGTTTGCTTGTTCACCGGATTTGCAGTGTGCGCATGACTGTTCCCTTGCCAAATTGCTACTGCAGAGTTATAATTTGTGTATCTTGTGGGCTCTATATTTGTATACACGGGTGTAATGTTATGCCTACCACCATGACTATATAACTGTTCTATTCTTCTATCAGTCTTATTTTCTCTCTTTTTATCATAGTCCATCATTTTATAGCAAGCTCCTTGGTACCTACTCTAATTATAGGCTGGGTAATGGAAGGGAAGGGTAAACGCACGGGGGGGGCGGGACTGTTACTGGCACCTTAGACCAATTTATAACGCGGGCAGTCTCGGTCCTAGAGCACGAAATTGCCATCACTGAGCGGAGACTTTCCACTGAACCAACGCTAATAAGACGCTCATCTATTGGACCTTTAGCATTAGTTAAATCTCCTATTAGGCCTGTTGATGTGGACAACCCCTCTCAGCTCGGGGATCTTCAGGCAAGTCCTATTATGTACCAGAATAGTATAAGGATCTCCGAGGCCTCCGGTGAGGTCGCTTCTGCAGACGGAAATCCCACAAGACCCGAAGCAATTTATCCTCAGAAACGGGCTAGTAAGAAATCAAAAAGTATGACTAATCCAAAAAGGAAAAGAGTCGGGGATACTCAAGGTGGGAGGCAGTCGAAACTCTCCAAAAAAATTGATAATCCAAAAAATGTTTCTTGCGTTTTATCTGTGAGGGACTGTGAAGCTACTGGGGTGGGTAAAAAAAGCTCCCCTGACCAGATACAACCCGATGAAATGATCATCCAAATAGAACAGATGGTTCGTTCATTATTACTCCCCCTTGTTGAAAGGGTTAAACTGGTCAATACAAAAGTTGAACGCCTTGAACAGACGATGCTCGATTATTATTTTTTTTTTAAGAACAGATTTTAGTAAGCGATTGCATTACAGTTGCTGAGCCCTGAACTCCAGGTATGTCAGCCAGGCGGGTGTATCACAATAACAACATCACAATCCGTTTTGTTTTACTGTTAAACTAAGAACATGCTACTCCTACTTTCAAACCTATACTATCCCCCCACCCTCCTCTCCCCCCCCCCCCCCCCCCTATGCTCGATAATTTTTGCTCTCTAAAAAATGTCATCAAATTAGTAACAAGAGAGAGAGTTAAATCTAATTCCAACTCAATAGTCATGGCAGCACCCACAACAATCACCACATCTATTCCTGTTGTTGATTCTGCTGCAACCACTAGGGATAGTTTAGGGACTGATCCACATATGGTTCCGGCTAATGCTAATCAAACTAACCCACGGATAGGTCATACTAGTAATAAATCTGGGGGTAATGATAATAACGAGAACCTTAATAGGGTAAATAAGGGCATGAGTGAAGGTACAAGCAGTACCACTTACACCAAACCTGCGAAATCTCCAAATGTCCATATTCATCTTCCCCCCCCCAGCTTCGCTTCCTTATGTAGCGGTATTAACTGGCGTCCTGGAATTAAAAGGTGACAAGTCTGAATCATACCCTGAACTTAAAAACAAAGTGATCTTTTGGCTAAATAAAAATAGACCCATCCCTGCTGGTCTGAATGGGAAGATCTTATTTGCCAGAAGGGTTTCCTGGGTCGGACCAAGACCAAAAGACGTTGAGGGCGATTCTATTGTTGTAAACTTTCAAGTTAGACGCATAGTGCGTTTTATCTGCGATGGTTCACTTTTTGGGGACCAGCCGGGGATAGGGGTGCATGACTTGGGCCATTTCTATAATTCAGCCCCTTACCAAGCTGAAAGATTCATCCAACACTGGGGAGGGATGAGAACGTTTCCTGAGATCATCATTCCACATACCGACCACCATAATGGTTTTCGTAATTTAGACCATTTTGACTGACCGGAATCCCAGACCTCAAGGGATGCCACGGTAACTGGAGTTGTGCCCGTGGTTGGAAGGGATGAAGCTGATTTTCCCCTCCCCGGGACGTCAAATCTAGCCAGGGCTCTCTCCTCGCAAACGCATTTAGAGCACCTAAACCATCATGATGAAAGCCCTAACATTATCCATCAGATCAACCTGCCGGGATCAGGGGTGGGCTCAATGATTTCGTGGAATGTTGCTGGTATGAAGACAAAAATGGACTCCCCAGAGTGGGTACAATTTATTGGTAACTTCGATGTCTGTCTCCTCCAGGAGACCTGGTCTTGTGTGCCTCAGCTCCTGCCGGGTTTCCTAAATTTTCATGTTCCTGCATCCAAGGGACCCAAAGGGCGTCCTATGGGCGGCTTAACGTGGGTTCGCCAAGATTTATTCTTGGTGGCCAATGAGATTCCTACAGGGTCCCCTGACATTCAATTAGTCAGATTATCCCTGGGCCCACTGGGTGACGTGGATATTTACAATTTGTATCTGAGAGGGACCAATGGGAAAAGGTCTCGGACTTTGGTTACATTGGATTCCCTTATTGCTCAGCACTCATGTGAGAGGGGAGTGCTTGCTGCAGGGGATCTGAATGTAACTTTTGAACCACTTTTAAACTCAGAAATTTGCTGGGGATTTGACCCTGAGGAAGATCAGCTATGGGGTATCCCTGGACTCGATTTAGACCCAATTAAACGTTGGTCAGAGGTCGTAGTGCAGGTCAATGCCCTCTGTTACGAAAGAGGTCTGAGGGCATTGAATGGAAGAACCCCGGGGGATAAGGAAGGGGCCAACACCTTTGACAACGGCCGCCACAGGAGTAGAATTGACTACGTCCTTTGTAGCATGAGGTTATGGCAATCTGTAAAAGACATGGTAGTAGAACCTAGACCAGAAAGTGACCATAATCCTCTATGTGTAACGCATTGCTGGTGGAAGAATGGCAACGCAAAAGAAGAGGAGGTGAAATCCATGTCACCTGAAGTATTCCCCTCTAATGACATGCGCAGGCTTAAGTGGAGTGTGGTTAAGTCCAATGAAAAGGCAATTGATAGCATTAATAATCTGCTGTCTAAAGTTATATTGGAGTTCGAGAGTCACAAGATTACTGATTCAGGTATCTCGCTAATCACAGGACTCCACAAAACATTTTTTGAGGGATTACGCCGTTTTTTTTTTAAACCAGCTAGGAAAGGTAAAAGACCCCCTCCCAAGCGTTTACGCTGGTATGATGACGATTGCAGGAGAGCCAGAGCTGATCTTACCACAGCCCTTTCCAGTGGTTGCATTGATCACGTGCGGGAAGCCCGCCAACTATATAAAAAATGTATAGGCCTGGCTAAAAAGAAATGGGACGAGCTCTATTGGTCTGACCTGAAGGATGCCAGCGATGCCAGGGACACACGACTATTCTGGAATATTATTAAGTGGGGCAGGGGAGGGTCACCTGACAGACCCTTAAACCATGTTTCACAAGAAGAATGGGTAAATTACTTTAGACCCCAATATGCATGTGAC
Source organism: Triturus cristatus (assembly GCF_964204655.1). Taxonomy (NCBI): domain Eukaryota; kingdom Metazoa; phylum Chordata; class Amphibia; order Caudata; family Salamandridae; genus Triturus; species Triturus cristatus. The sequence goes on along the minus strand of NC_140579.1, from coordinate 820,337,923 downwards.
CCTCAGACAAACCCTATATGGGAGATATCCCAGGTCTTTTTTCCCCATGCTCCTTTTAGCACAAAAGGTACCCTAATGGCTCTGGGATCTGTAGCATCTGGATGAGCTCCAGGACTTGACAGGATTCCATCTGACCTCTTCCTCCACAACAAAAAATGTTGGAGTAAATATATTACCTTACTCGCAAATGCCGTTGCTGTAGGTGCCCCAGTTCCTAAATCCTGGGGGGGGGGGGGCTGTTATAATCCCCGTGTTTAAGAAGGGTGACAGAACGCTCCCTGGGAATTACAGACCAATTAGCCTGATCGATACAATTCAGAAGGTCATAGGGAGGATGGTACTGAATCAGTTACTAGTGTGGGCTGAAGACAACATGATCCTGTCCCCCTTCCAAGCCGGTTTTCGTAAATCAACCAGCACATTGGATCAGGTTTTTCGCTTCGTGCAACTCCACTGGAAAGTAGTTACTTTGGGGAAAGGCAGTCTCTATGTAGCCTTTGTGGACTTGAGAGCTGCCTTTGACCTTGTGCCTCGCCATCGGTTGTGGGCAGTCCTTGAAAAACTAGGGCTTCCCGCAGAAATTTTGATTTTGATAAAGAGGCTTCACGAGTCTAACTTCGCTAAAATTCAGTGGGGAGGCGCGGGTGATGACACCCCTGAGTTCCCGGTTGAGCGTGGTGTGCGGCAAGGTTGCACCATGGCTCCTACGCTTTTTTCCCTATATATCAACGGGATAGCTCAATCTATGCTTAGTGCCACTACCGGTGCCCCAAAGCTTGCCGGAGTCATCACTCCGATATTAATGTTTGCGGATGATACGTTAATTGTATCAAAAACTCCAAGTGGCTTGCAAAGAGCTTTATTAGTCTTTGAGGATTTTTGCCTTGGTCATGGTTTAGAGGTAAACGTGGCCAAGACGAAATATATGGCTTTTAACCCACATCCAAGTTTTAGAGGGAGAAGGTTCTTTTTGGATGGGCAACCAATAGAAATGGTCACCAATTTTGTTTATTTGGGCATACATATGACCAGTAGCAACAAATGGGACAAGCATATAGAGGTGGCCGCCCTGAAGCTTAGGCAAATCTCGGGAGCATTAACCAGAGAGCACAAAAAATCTTTTACCAAGCCCATAAAACCTGTGCTCCAAGTCTGAGGCTAAGGCCCTAGGTTCAGCTTTGTATGGGGCAGAACTATGGGGGTTTCATCGGCTAGTTCCTCTAACCTCAGCCGAAAATACATTTCTCCGTAGTATAACAGGCCTTCCTCAGAGCTCCCCTATGGTCCCTTTAAGGTACGAGCTTGGTAGGAAGGCCATTGTGGATATAGCCAGACTACGCCCGGTTCTATACTGGCGAAGGCTCTGGACTACTCCCGAGCTCCCCTTGTATGCTAAAGGGCTTATGGATGTCATAGAACTAGACGTTTTTCACAAGATTGACTGGCTGAGGCAGCTCCGCCAGACCTTGATAGCTTTGGGCATGGTGGGGCTATGGAGTGACCCAGCAACTGCAGTTTCCCCCAAAAAAGACTATACCAGCTATTGGGAACGAGTTGACCACCAGGTGTGGAGTAGAGCAAATTCCAATGGGACGACTGGTCGTTACCTAGAGGTAAAGACCACACCCGTCCTAGAACAGTACTGGTACTTGATCACGAAACCCAGAGATAGGAAGCTTTACTTCCAGCTCAGAGCTGGTTCCCTACCACTTAAATCTCTTACAGGTAGATGGTCTAGTCCCCGAGAGGAAATGTGCCCTGCTTGTGGGTTACAGACAGAATCTACTGCCCATTTCTTGTTTCTTTGCCCAGTGCTAGTCACTCCTAGGCGAGTGTGGTTGTCACCTCTGTGTAGAACTTTGGGTACTAGGAGTTGTGCTGTCGCCTTAAGAATTCTATGCACTAGTACTTCGCCAATTGTTTCCATATCAATAGCTAAATATTTGGGTTGGGCATGGACCCTAAGGGCGCAAGCCTGTGGCAAACACCAGAAACATCCCCTCCATTCAGCCCAAACTATTGTAACATAGCGTGAACCTTATCAATTGATTCTCCGCATCTCTGTAGCTGATGTGGGTTTATTAATCATGTTTTATTAATCTTGTTGTCATCTCGACTTGTTTAATGCTTTTTTAACATTTCTTAAGTATTTATTGATGAATTTCAAATGTTTTAATGGATTTTATATGTTATGTATGTTTGTGTCTATTCGATTTAAAAAAAAAAAAATCATAAAGACTAATGATGATGATGACATTTAGTGAGTGTGCTCCAACCACAGCTTTTTCGGTGGCATCGACCGTGCAGTTACGTGCCACAGGCACGAGCAGAGGCGCCATCTGGCTTTCCTCTCGCTCTCCCTGTGCGCGCATCACTCGCGTGATTTCTTAAAATTTTATTTTTGCGCGCGCGCACACAACTCCCGGTCGCGGCCGCACGTTTTCTTTTTGCTCGCGGCCAGTGCTTGTTTCTTCTTCTCCTGGTGCCCTGCATGCTAACTTACATTGCCACCTTGATGAGCAATGATCTCCTATATGCAGCTTTGTGGTACACGTTTTATGCATTGGCCTAGTACGCCCATCAGCGTTGGCCATCTTGTTTTAGCGAGCAGCCCATACCGTGTACTTCGTTCTCTTTGGTTTAATGCGGCAACCCTGTCCCGCTGTACTGTAGAGCTCTGCCTCCCTCACCAGGCATGCTGTGCCACCACTGACCTTCCCAGCCAAATGCACCCAGGTTGCTTGCAGCCGTTATTCAGTAAAAACAAGGTATTCACTCGTTGCGCGTGCGTCTAGTCACGGGAGAGAGGAGAGCCCCCTCATTACTCTGTCATTTGTTAACCATCGCACGCTTCGTGCAGCCCGCCTCCTCCGCGTTAATTAAATTGAGTTGTGAATTGGCTAGTGACCGTGCATTAGAACATTAAAGGTTGCCTCCCTCTGTTTTCAATCGACCCTCTCAAAAATGAGACCTGGCTGAATTTAGCCAAATCTACCCGGAGATATGACGAAAAACCGGGACTTCCCCCTCAAAACCGGAACTCCTGGCACCCCTCAAAGGAGCATGTCCTTGTGTGACATGTGGTGTTTCTCTTTGCCTTCCCATCGCACCTCAGCTCCACAGGTAAGTGTCGTGCTCTCGGTGCTCAAAAGCTCCCCCCACCCGCACACTTGTACCCGAATATGCATTCTACGCTGTACAGGTGAGTGCAGTGTGCTCAGTCATCGCAGAGCTATCTCTCGGATTACCAGCCTGCTGCAGCCCTCCGCTTTATTTTCCCTCTCCATTGGATTAATGGGAAATAAATCACTGTGTACTATTTAGATTAACTCCACCTCAGCCTCAGATTATATCTGCGCGCGTTCGCCTTGATGGCGGAATTATTAAAATGAGCTCAGCGGGCACCTGCCACCATGAATAATGAATGCACCTTCTGGGCGCTTCCATCAGCCCTGTTTCTCTCCCTCCCACTACCTCTTGGTGCCTCCCCTCCCACCAGTCCACTCTTCTCTCCCTCCACCTCTGTGTCCATCTCCTCCCACCCTCGTTGCTTCTCTCTCCTTCTATCCTCGTTTTACTAGGACCTAGGCGTTTTGGTGCTTGTGGCACGCACGGAGCCTTGCTCCCTTTCTTTCTCTAGCCACTTCAATGTTAGTTTCAGCATTTACACCAGCAAAAACGATTTTGTAGGGGGTTTAATTTCTAGTTGAAGAAACTATGTTGCTTCTTTGTAAAAAAACTATTTTTTTAATGTAATTGAAATGAGTATAATTATGCAAACACGCTCTGCATTTATTTTTATTCCCCAGTCATATCACCGATTTACACAAATGAGTTCCTAGTTGTTGCAAACGAAATGAACCTCCCGTCACTATATCCGCATGTATTTTTGAGCATTGCCTGTTTTCATGTTGATACCGGGAGGCAGTGGGCAGACCTTCAGACGGGCAATGTCAGCTTCTTATATTGAGAACTGTGAGGGTGAGGGCAAAATTGGACCCTCGTTGCACCTGTTTTTTACAACTTTTGGTGTTGAGCACCAGCAGGACCCGGCCTACTTAAAGCCCTCGCTGACGTGATATGTCAGTGATAGATATCTGATAACCGTGCACGGGGCATAAAGCAGAGGGAATTATCTTATGTATAGTGGCCTGGATAACAGAAAATGCTATCATGAGAAATAAACGATATGGCTTAAATGAGTGAGGCACAGAGCAAAGAATTGTAATAACACTTGCAGTCCAAATTAGAACATCTTTGTGGCTATCCACAATACCTCGTTCACTTCTTTGTAAAGGTGCAATCCAAATCGGTGCTCAAATGGAACACTGTTATTCAGTACCTGTTACCTGATGTTAAGTGCCAGCAGTCAGGGCTTTAAGTGGCCCTGGTCTTGCCAGTGCTGAGCACCGGCAGTTCCAACAAGCATTTGCATAGCCAGTAGGTCTCGCATTTGGGATCTTATAAGTGCTTAGCCATGCAACAGTTGATGTTGTTGCACCAATTATATTGTGCTGCATAACTAAACGCTTATAAGGTCCCAAAGGCGAGACCTATTGGCTGTGCCAATGCTTGTTATGAAGAAGCACTATGACTGCTATGGCCCTAAAAGCTGGGACCTTCTCTGTTATCCAATCTGCATTAAATACTGCTGTTAATACAGGATCCCTTAGAGATACATTATTTTGAAAGGTATTGCTTGGCATACTGTTGCGGCCCAGCGCTTTATTTGACTTTTAGACGAAATGGCCACCTGGATTACTTCAGTGAATTTATTTGTCCATTTCCTTCTGTTGGAGACAACTGCAGGCACAAGCCTATCTTTCTCTAGAAATGAGATGTCCTTGCTTTGACCATGGTCGCAACTGGGTAGAGCAGCTGTGCTGAGCTTTTGTATGTTATCCCAAAATGATTGACCCATTCGGCTAGAGGTAATGACTGAGCCTGATTATTGTTGGAGGACCCTTACAACCCCAGATGAACATTTTCCAAAAGCCTGTATTATCCTTTTCTCTGAGTACGTTTTCGAGGGTGGCCAATGTTCGTGTTCGTGGATGAATGTGATTTGTTATATTTAATCTGTCACTTGTATTCCTGTCATAAGATTTTAGGTGTTCTTCCCAGGAGTGCCTTTGGCTAAGGTCTACTTCATTTTTGCACATTCATAGTCAAACCAAGCTACGTTTGGTAGCAATTGGGGAACCCTAGCACTATTTTTAGGCTCTACTACACCATCTTCAACAAATTGTATTGCTTTCATCAGTGATTAAAATTTCTCAACCTGATCAAACTGAGATTATCCAACTCTGATAAGAGATCCTTGTAAACTGGTTTAAGAAAGTGGCTCTGTATATACTGTTCCCAAATAGGTACAGTGTGCACAGAGTCCACAGTCCCCAGAGGTTTGGCAGAGGCTTAAATTAGGTATAACCTTACACTCAAGTGATAGCTTGGTCGAGCAGTAAGGCAGTATCAGAGGACAGTGTAAAGCACTAGTTGTACACACTCAGTCAGCAAATGGTCTCGCACTCAAGAACTGAACTCTAGGCCAATGGTTTGTATATAAAAATATATGGTTGTTTTTATTTTAGAACCAACAATAGGTATCAAAATATACTTTCTCGGAATGAGGTGCTTTAGATAAATACTTTCAATAGGCAATAGACTTTTGAATGCATAGATGGAATGGATTTTTTTTTTTTTATAACTTTATTTAACCATTTCTTGCTCATACACAACCAGGTAAATCATCAACATAACTGCACAAAGTCAATGCAGCATTTTCAGTAGTGATACACAACATGTCAGTATTTAACAACGAGGAATACAGTTAAGTATTTGCAATTTCCGCTCGTCTCACCACAGACCCCAGTTCGTATATAAGTCCAAAGGCCGACAGTCCAAGCCACAGATACAAAGCGCTCAGCGAGACACGTAAGCTTAGACATAAATCTAGTTCAGGAGAAAGTTTACATCAAGTCACCCACATCCCCGTTCCACCCTCACGCCCTCACACCAACTCAATGGAAATTTCTAGTTAAATGCAATAGATTACTTTTTGGATTACTTTTCTTACCACAGGACTGGATCCTAGATTCAGTCCTGGGACATCTCCTGTAAACAGTTGAGTAAAAACGTTTTGGTTACAGTTATGATTTTTAAGGAATATTTATTGTATTTAAAAAGTTGACACTTAAAAACTTTTTCACATAGCATCACCAATGTTATCCCATGGGAGGAAATTCACATAGCAGGTAAGTAGGGTTATCGTTACTTTTTCTAACTCAGTGTTGGATCCTGGATCCAGCACTGGTGCATCTCCTGTAAACAGTTGGAAGAAAGCGTTTTTGTTATACAGGCGATTTTTAAGGACTATTTGTAAGTTTAAAAAATCGACACTTCAAAGAATTTCTGGCAAAAACCAGGCAATGTTATCCTATGGAGGAAAATCAAGTTAGCGGTAAGTACGGTTGTAATTACTTTTCAGGGTCAGTGCTGGGCACCAAGATCCAGCACTGGGATCTCTCCTGATAGCAGATGAGTAAATTTGTTTTCGTCGATCGGCTGATTTTTAGTGAATATTTTAAAGTTTCAAAACTCGACACTTAGAAGAATTTCCAAGTGAAACCAGTCAATGTTACCATATGGAAGAAAAGGGAGTTATCTGCTTTTGGGTAAGTACTCGACTGGCAGAGTTAAGGTTCTGGGCATAGACTCGGGGGTCCCCCAGGGTCAGGTAGGTACAGTTGTTACACCCTCAGCGGCACAGGGGCAGCTGGGTGCAGAGAGAGTTAGGCCCAATGTTATCCTATTGGAGGCAGGGGGCCCTTGGTTGGTGGCTGCTGACTAGCAGGCCACGCGGCTGTGGGAGCTGTGCTCCTGGTCACTTACTCCAGGCAAGTGGGGAAGTAGATTAGGATAGAGGTTGCACTGCTAGGGGCACTCGGGCGGCTGGGTGCTTTTGAGCCGTCTGGCTTGACGAACAAAGGCTGCAAGCTCGGGGAAGAAGATTCTTCAGGTGCGACCACCACTTCGAGAGGTAAGTTGGGAAGTTGTAGGATAGGTAGGCACCCAGGAGCTGGGCACGGGGGGCTGCAGGGCGCTGGGTGCAGGGGTGTTTTTTCGCATCGGAAAATCGTACCCTCAGCTGGTCGCGGTTGGAGGGGTCCCTGGTTCTGAGAATGCAGGCATCAGGAGCGTCGAGGTGGGTCCTTGGGTGCTGGATTCGGTGTCACAGTTGCCGGGGGGACGTCCTCGTGGTCTTTGTCCACTCCGGCACAGGCCAGGCTTGGCAGGTGCAGTGTGTGCAGGAGTCACGGTTCCTGGCTGATACCAGGGGTCAGTTACTTGCTTTGAGCAGTACCACTGCTTGTGGGAGTCCCAGTTGGTTAGTCACAAGACAGTCAGGTCTTCCGGGGTTTTTGAGGTTGCTGACCACTGGAGATGCCGGGGTTTAGCAGGAGCAGGTTCGAGGGTCGACAGGCCTGTAGGGCTGGGGCCAAATCTGTTGGTGTCTTCCTCTTGTTAGCAGCTGCACGGCAGGTCGTCTTGTTTCTTGATCTTCTTGCTTGTTTCGGAATCTGGATCTGAGGAAGGAAGGTTCAGGGTGCCCCTAAATACTAAATTTAGGGGCGTTACAGGTAGGTAAAGGGCAGGGACCGATGGGTCCCTTCGCTGGGGTGGGTACACCCCCTATCCTGCCACTCTCCTGTGGGAGGGGGGCAGTAGCCTAGTCCTGATTGGGCAGGGCTCCCCATCTTCAAGATGGCAAGAACCCGGAGATGTGCTTCACCTCGCCTCCCCCACCTGAGGGGTGGGGTTGGCAGAGGCTGGCACACCCCCTTTCCTCCCTTGGGGTTTCCCACCAGTCTTCCCGCCAGAGTGGGGGTCAGAACCGGTGGGGGCCAGTTGCTGAGTACAGCAAGTGGCCTGGAGAAGCTCACAAATCAATCTAATTGGAGCAAAACACCTTTTTCGAGGGCTTTAGCAAGAAGGGGGAGGTTGGTAATGGGGCGGAGGTTGTTTAAGTCATTAGGATCAGCATTAGCGTTTTTGATAATGGGGGAGATTTGACCAAGTTGGAGGGAGCTAGGTACACTTCCCGTAGCAAGGGAGGTGTTGATGATTGTGGTCCAGGATGGGAAGATGATGTGCTTTAGGTCTTGGACAAGGTTAGAAGGGAGGGGGTTTTTAGTATGGGAGGATGGTTTTAGTTTAGTAATGATGCTGTTGACTTTGTGCTCAGTTACAGGGAAGAAATCATGCCAGGAGGCTTTGTCTTTTGGTCTTGAGTATGGGAGGTTGGGTACAAGAGGAGTCGGGGTGGGAAGGTGTAGGGGGTAGTTTAGGGAGGGAATAGGAGAATGAATGTGTGATGAGGGGTTAGGGTGAGGTAGGGGGTGAGTATGAGGGGGGACCTAGGGGTGTCAGGAGTGTGATTTAGAGGAGATGTCAGGAGAAAGTAGGGGGTTGGTTGGGATCTGCGTTGTGGAAGGATTGATCTATTGGCGATTTGTGTCTGAGAAGTGGGCAATTTCTTCACATCTAGCGGTTGAGGGCGTCGGGTTAGGCGGAGCTGAGGTGGTTTGGTGCTGGATAATGTTGAACAGTTCTCTAGGTCTGTTTTTGGCCCAATCGAGTTGTGTACGGAAGAAGGATGCCTTTTAGTTAAAAAATGTGTTTTTTGTATGTAGATCTAGCTGATCTGAGGAGTGTCAGGTTAGAGTGGGAGGGATGCTGTCTCCAGGTTCTTTCCATTAGTCTTAATGAGCGTCTTTCGTTGTTAAGTTAAAGGGTAAACCAATATTTGAAAGGGATGTTTCTTAGTTTTAAGTTTAGGAGGGGCCAATTGGTCTAGGACATCCGTGACTGCTTTATTGAAGTGATCAGTAAGCTCATTTGCGTTTTGTGGGAAAGGAGTGAGGAGGACTTATGGAGCTCTATCTGGCCTGGGGGGCGGAGGGGGATAAGGATCTCCTGTCACCCTATGTCCCGAGTAGAAATCTTCGCTCCAGGGAAAAACATCTGCTGTCAGTTCCCCGTTTCTGTAGAGTGAGATGGGGGGGGGGGGGGGGGGGGGCCTTTTCCTTCTTGGCACCTAAAATGTGGAATACCTGTCCTATTGAAATTAAAACTCAAGATACTGTCCCTATGTTTAGGAAGGCATTAAAGACGTGGCTTTATGCCAAGGCCTATCCGTAGTTCTGGCTCCTGGTCTGTTTTGATTTACTTGCTGTTAGGCGCCTTGATGCCTTTGGGCTTAGTTGCGCATTATAAATATCTTTTCATTCATTCATTCATTCAGTTGAGCTTGTAGTTTGGACTCAAGTTTGCCAGGAGGGATACGTTTTAGATTTCTGGTCCATTTCATAGATTTAATTTGTTTAGAGGTGAGGGGAAGCGGCGTGATGGAAATGGTGATCAGTATGAGGTGGTGGTCGGACCAGTCAATGGGGATGATGTTGGTCAGGAAGGCTAAGTCATTGTAGGTAATGATGGCATCCAGGATGGCTCCTTTGATATGGGTGGGGAACTCACAAAGTTGTTTGAGGTCATTGATCTCAAGAAGGTTGGTGAAGACGGTGGTAGTGGGATCATTGGTGTAATTTAAGTGGAGGTTAAGGTCTCCAAGGAAGAGATTTTTTGAGTTGGATAAGGATTGTGTAATCAAGTCAGAAAGTTCATCAATAAAGGGGTGTGGATCACCAGCCTGTCCCTCTTGCTGCTGTTCCCTGTGCTGCCTTTTTGCTTTTCCTTGTTAGTTGCCTCTTCCTCTTTATTTTAGTTGCCTCTTTCCTCTTTGTTATACCTTTCCTTTTACCTTGTATTTGGTTTTCTCCTTTCCTTCTATTTCCCTTTTTCTACTTTGTGCTTCCTTTTGTTCCCCACCGCTGCTGCCCCTGTGGCCCCTCCCCATCCCGCATGTACCCTCCCCCCCAACCCCTACTTAATGGCGGCCGCTGCGCGCAAAGGTGAGCAAGTCCCATGACCTCCTGGTCAGTACATTGCTTTCTTGGCACACAGCGCCACCTTGAGTGCCTCCTCCCCCGGCGCTCTTCGCTGTCCGAGGCCCCTGTACCCCGCTCTGATCCTCTTCGTTCAGCCTGTCCCTCTTGCTGTTGGTCCTTGTGCTGCCTTTTTGCTTTTCCCTGTTAGTTCGCTCTTCTCTTTATTTTAGATGCATCTATCCTCTTTATTTATAAACCTTTCCTTTTTCCGTGTATTTGCCATTTTCCTTTCCTTCTATTTCCCTTTCTTTCTCCTTTACACTTCCTTTTTCCCCAGCCACTGCTGCCCCCGTGGCCCCTTCAACTCCTGCCTGTTCCCGCCACCTGGCCAACCTGACCTCCACTTAATGGCCGCTGTGATGCCAGCGTGCAAAAGGCAAGCCCGTCTGCGCCTGTCCTCAACCCAACAGCGTCCAGCATCAGGGACTATGGTCCTACAATCCGCCAACGCTACAGCTCCTCGACTCGCCACGCACTGGACTCAGGGCAACAACTGCGAACTCTCTTCACCGACTGACACCCACGGACCTTTCTCCTGCCACCATGGCCGCCGCTCCTTCGCCGGGACCCACGATCTACCTCAACCCACCTCCCCAACTCCACCATACCCCAAATCCTGCAATGCATCCTCTTCAACATCCCCTCCCTCCACAGATACACCACAGAAATCTGTGGCCTCCTCAACAACTTGACCGACGTCGCCTTCCTTACAGAAACCTGGACGAACGACGCCTCAGGACCCGAAATCGCGATTGCCATCCCGAAAGGCTACAAGATCACCCGGCGGAACCGCCCTGGAGGAGGAATCACCATCGCCCAGAAGTCCAACCTCTGACTGAGCATCCCCACTGACGGACACAAAGACCTAATGGAACACCTCCACTTCAAGATACAGACCAACTCGATCCACCACCCTCCGAGGCACTCTATCTACAGACCCCAAACATCCTGCTCCGACTCCATCACCGACATCGCCCTGCAAGCCATCACCTCCGCTGACTACACCTTGCTGGGAGACCTCAACTTCCACCTCGACAACCTCGACAACCTCCAAAACCCCAACTCCTCCTCCTTCCTGGCCAACCTCAACAGCATCAGGCTCAAACAGATCATACCTGCACCCACAAATACAGCAGGACATACCCCATCTTCATAGCAGGAAACTCCCATCACCTTCAGCCACACCTCTGAACTCCCTTGGACGGACCACCGCTGCGTCCATTTCACCTTCAAATCCAACATCCGCCGCAAACACCCTTACCAGCTCCCTCGCAGAAACTGACACAAGACCACTGACGATCAGCTCAACGCCTCCCTCAGCTCTGCTCCCACCAGTAACAGATGACCCAACCACCACCGCCTGGACCCTACACAACTGGATCACAGACTGCGCCAACACCATCTCCCCCCACCCCCCCCCCCCTCAAGCAAACCTCCAAATCACATACCAAGATAGCCAGCCGGTTCTCCACCGTACTGTGAGAATCTAAAACATGCAGACGCCTCGAAAAATTATGAAGGAACTGCAAAACCACTGCTGACCTCTGCAACTTCAAAACAGCCACCACTGCCCACAAACATAGCTCGTCAGACATGCAAGGAAGAAAGCGCTCCAGGACAGGTTCGCCGCCCACGCACACAACAGCAAGGAACTCTTTGGCATCATCAAAGAATTCTCTCAACTCAATAGCGAGTCAACAGACATCCCCCCCCCCCCCCCAAGACCTCTGCAACAGTCTCCGCACATTCTTTCATCACAAAATCAAGACCATTTGACAACTTTGACAACCCACACACGTAACGGACACCCACCGTCCCACTCGCCACGCAGCCGACACCTGACAGCTGGACAGCTCTCCTCATCGAAGGCACCCTAAAGACTATACAGTCAACCCACTCCGGGCCCCCCGCGGATCCCTGCCCCTACCACATCCACCACAGAGCTGCAGACGTCATCGCCCCCGAGATGCAAAGAATCATCAACCGCTCCATCGAGACCGCCTCCTTCCCCGATGACTGGAAACACGCTGAGATCAACCCTCTTCTGAAAAAACTCTCAGTGGACCCCACCAACCTCAAGAATTTCAGACCGATCTCCTTACTCCCATACACAGCGAAAGTCATTGTTAAAAGCCGTTAACAGCCAGTTCGCCTCCATGGAAGAAAATAACACCCTCTACTTCTCCCAATCCGGCTTCAGGAAGAACCACAGCACCGAAACAGCCCAACTCGTTGCGACAGACTACCTCCGCTCCCTCCTTGACAGAGGAGAAACTGTAGCCCCCATCCTCCTGGACCTCTACGCAGCCTTCGACAGTTTCCCACCGTACCCTAGCCCGCAGACTCTACGACGCAGGAATCCAAAACAAGGCCTTCGACTGGATCCACTCGTTCCCCTCCGGCAGAAAGCAGCGGGTCAGACTACCTCCCTTCCTCTCGAATCCCACACCGACCACTTGTGGAGTCCCCCAAGTATCCTCCATCAGCCCCACCCTGTTCAACATCTACATGGCCCGCTTGCGACCGTCGCCAGATCCTATGGACTCCACAACCTATAGTACGCAGACGACACCCAACTCATCCTCTCCCTATCCAACGAACCCAACATCTCTAAATACAACTTTCAAGAAGGAATGGAAGCAGGCGCCAAGTGGATGAAAAACTGCTGCCTACAACTAAACTCAGACAAAACTGAAGTCCTCGCACCCTGATGCCTGGAATGACACCTGGTGACCCCCTGCCCTCGGGAACCCACCCTTCCTCACCGACCACACAAACAACCTCAGAATCATCCTGGACTCCGAACTCAAAATGGACCACCAAATCAACACTGTTACTTCCTCCTGCTTCCACACCCTCAGCCTTCTACGAAAGACCTTCAACTGGATTCCCCTCGAACACAGGAAAACTGTTACCCATGCCTTTATCAGCAGCAGACTGGACTACGGCAATGCCCTATACCCCGGGATCAACAAGAACCTCACCAGCAAACTCCAGAACGCCGCCGCCAGACTAGTCCTCAACGCTACCATTGAATGTGGGCGTGTATGCAGTAGAGAATGGACTGGCTCAAACAGAGCTAACTCTCACTGAAGTAGTATAGTCCAGTATTAATCATGCAGGGTCTTTACAGAGTCTGATTACCCACTGGGCTCTGGCCATTAGCCAGAGGTTGAACGTCTAAGTCGTGGTTACTCCCATGGCAGAAGTGGAATATTGCCAGTAAGGAGAACACACGTGTGAATTAGCGTATTGCCAGTTAGAGATTATTGAATGATTAATGAAGGCTACCAGTTGCTCTCCCCATGGTATATACTCATTCAAGCCCTGAATATGTGTGGACAGACGGAAAATCCAGTTTTTCCTTTTAAAGGGTGCACCTTTTCTCAAAATGGAAGGGACTTCCATCACAGTCAATCGTAAATCAGCTGTGTGGCCTAGGTCAATAAAGTGTGTGCACATTTTAGTGCTAGTACTTTTACACCTAATATTGCTGCGTTGCTCAGTAATCCGTGTCTTGACCGGTCTGGTAGTCACCCCTATGTATCTTTTATCACTTAAATGCATTTTTTGTATTGCAGATTGTATGTGCCTTTTGTGTCCACTAGAACGTGTTGGTCAGTTTTATTTCATTTGTCCCTTTTTTCAGTCCCTTCAAGTGACAGGGACCACAGGGTCCCTTGGTCTAAACTGTCTGATACCCTTGGTCTCGTGTGCACCAGCATGTCTTTTATGTTTGAAAGCTAACCTAGGTTGTGGCCTGGTTAAACTCCCAGACTGGAGGATGTTCCAATGCTTTATATTCTTGCGTATTCTGTTAAACAGCTGTATATGTGGGTAGTCTCGATTGACGAGAGTTTGAGGGTTTGTTATAGTCAGAAACTGGGCTAAAATTACGGCGCAACAGTAAAAATTGTCCGTACGGGAGGTTTTCTAATAGTGCCCTGGGGTAGTGGCTATCGTATAATAGCAGGCTGTTGATATCTGTGTTTTTTTATGTTATGTAGTCGTGGTCAAGTTGCCACCCTCCCCCAGGTGAATTTGTAAGCCTAAGAAGGGAATATTTTCATCAGACTTGTGAACCAGAGAAAATGGTTGAGGGAGTTAATCCAATCGCAAAAAGCGTTTGTATGTGGTTCTTTTTTTATTTTTTATTTTTTTATATATATTTATATATTTTTATATAGCGCTGGCTAGAACCGGAGGCATCCGTGCGCTTTACATGGAGAGAGTTGCATAGGTTACAAATTACACATTATTACAGAAGGTACAACAGTTACAAGTTACATTCTTAGGTTAATGGCGAGTAGAGGGTGAGGGGAGGAAGAATTAAGAGGAGCATAGGCATAAGGATAGACAAAGGAGGCAGGTGGAGGGGGATTCAGGGGCGGGAGGAAGGGAAAAGGGGAGGTAGCCAAAGAATGAAGGAGGGGGCGGAGGTGGAGAGGGTAGGGGACACAACGTGGAGACAGGGGAAGTAACTGTCTGACGTCCGGCTGGGTGGGACAGGGATCATTCTCAGTTTGTCTCATTTTCGCTGAAACTCTAGGGCAACGATGCTGGATCCATCCCTATCTCCTTTACAAAAAATAAGGATGTTGGTGTATTTTTGCCACAAATAAATATTTCTGCTGTAGGGGTTAATAGTGTCAAAGTTGTTTTCCTCCTTAAAAGCTGCCATGTAGAGGCAGGCCAGACTAAGGGGGAAGGTGGTTCTCATTGAGGTCCCCCGAGTCTGGTCCTAACGTTGGTCACCAAACTGAAAAGTTTTCTGTCAGGGCAATGGTGGAGCAATCCATAATGAAACTGCCTGAAGTAGGGGCAGTCCAGTCCTCAGAAAGTAGGGCTCTCTCGAACACTGCCAGAGTGGCTGTTTGAGGAATGTTAGTATAGAGAGCCTCTACATCAGGAGTTACCAGTAAATCAATAGAGTCTGTGGGATAGTGGAAATAGTCGCAGAATCTGGAAAATGGTTCCAGAAGTGAGTCGATGCTTGACACAATTGGTCTCCCTTGTAGTGGGAGGACACCCTTGTGTATCTTGGGGAGGATGTAAAAGTAGGGTATCCTGGGTTGAGTGTTCATCAGGACATCTATCTGGATTGTAGGAAGCTAGCAACTACTACTACTTTCTCGTATCTCGGCGTCCTTTTCAGTCATAAAGACACATGGACTCGAGCAATTGAGCAGAAAAAACTGGGTTTTAGTAGATCAACCAGTTCCCTGGCTACTTTTGCAAAGAGACTGGGAAGGAAGCCACCCGGTGAACTCTTACAAATCTACAAGGCCCAGTGTACTACAGCAGCGATATATGGGGCAGGGGTGTGGGGCTTTGCAAATTCCCTTACTTTACAAAATGTTGAAAACGCTTTCCTTCGGTATATCCTCTCCGTCCCTCCTGGCACGTCGTCTTTTGTGTGCCATGAGGAGTTGGGCCTCCCGTATTTAGCAGACCGTATCAAACTTGAGCCAATTACTCTATGGCATAGGATCTGGATCAGTGAGCAGACCCATTTAAATAGAGACATCCTGCTTGACTGTATTAAGTTGGATGGGGCGCTGAAGATACCTTGGCTTACGTTTATCTATAGGTTTATGAATGATCTTGGACACCCAGAGTTTTATTAAAATCCCAGCTCTATGGCCCGAGTATCGAGGAAAACCCTGAAGAATGAGTGCCTCGAAATGTTGGGCTCCGTTAGAATAGCAGATGAGGCTTCCAAACCTACAGTCATCCAACACCAACTAAGGCGTAGCTCTCTGGGTATGGAACCTTATTTACATTTTGTCCCAAGTGGACATGACAGAATGCTGCTGATAAGATTCAGACTGGGTGTGGTACAGACTAGTGACCGCACCCAGAATGAATGACTGGTCCAGAGTGTTACCCCCCTGCTTGTGACACCCACTCAGAGCAGTCCACCATTCACCTAGTCTTTTTTGCAAGTTTTTTTTAAAGAATTAAGGAAAGTCTGGTTACTTCCCCTTTTAAGTCAGCAGGGCCTAAGGCAATGCCGTCCAGCACTTGTTCGTTTACAACTTCTAGATAATGAACATGTGGCCTGGAGGGTATCTACTTTTCTGAAAAAGGCCCTGTGGTTGAGGAAAAGCATGTCTCTCGAATCTTGGGAGGTTGCAACTTGGGTGTATTATTGAGACTCGAATTATGTTTGGATATTATGTAAACTAGATTTTTAATGTAAGGTGTCTTTATTTAATCTTTTCTTTTAACTTGGATATTTTAACTGTGCACTTTTATTTTAAAATATTTAATGATTGTGATACGTGCTTTTATGACTGTAATTTTCATGGTCGAATAAAGCTTAATCGATTGTTAACCAAAAATTCAGCCTCATTATTACTAATCCATTCTTGGGATTCTGCTGTTGATACCACAGAGTTAATCTGGGTACTCAAACGTCTTGTGGGATCAATGGAGATAGGGGTATAGTATTTCCTGTCCGACAGCTACCGGTTACACTCAGTATTTTAGTCAATGGTAGACATAACAATGGTGCCCCCCTTGTCTGCCTGTTTTATATGATGACTTCATTACATTGGCTTACGATCTAATCGCTGCCAACTCAGACTTGGAAAGGTTCTGGAAGGTGGGACCACGTTTAACCTGAGTTTTTTCCTGTAGAACTGCCTGGTCAAAGGTCAGTAACTCTATAGGAGTTATATTGGTAGTGGGGGTGAACCCCTAGAAGGGTTGCATAGACCGAGGCAGTTTTTTGAAGACCATGTTTGTGCTGGAAGAACGCCCTCAACCTAATTTTCCAGAAAAAATTATAGAGTTCATAGTTGTTCTGGAATCTATCCATCCTAACGTGTGGGAATGAAGCAAGGCCCTTCTTGAGTACCTTGATCTGTGTCATTCATGGTTCTCTTCGACAGGTTAACAACTACTTTTTCTTCCCTGTCTGACTCCTTGTCTGTACATGGTGTGGGGGTGGTTCCTGCAACTGTACACATTTGTGCCTCTTCTTCGACTTCTTCTTCTGCCCCAGCCTTGGTCTAAAAAAGCAGGGCTGTAGGGTTGAGAGAAGGGTTGTTGGCCATGAGGAAACAAGGGGTGTTGCCAAAAGGGGCTGCCTGAAATGGTGGCATTCCATAATTCATGAAGGGTATTATCTGGCCTCTCCTTCCCCTATTGTTGCTACCCCAGCTATCCGTGCTGGAGTTGCTGTTGGACGAAGAAGTTCTTCTGCGTGATGTTTGGCTTTCGTCTGACGATGTCTCACATGCCGTGATAAAATAGTCATCCTTCAGGTATGGATACACTTTCTCTCTCTGTCAAACCTCTTAATATCTTTTTGTAGGTTATTAATCTTCTGTTTCATAAGGTAGTCCTTATACTATGTGATCTCATTATTGACAGCAGTATATGAAACCACCACCTATATGTTTTAATGTATGTGTCACATGTTTGTCTAACTTGGTACCTGTTACAAATCCCGATTTCACACATTCTATTATTGCATGCCTCTACAAGTACTAACAAGACTGCTCTGTATGGCGCTATTTTATGATTTCTTTTCATTTCTTCCTCCCGCAGGTCAGTGATTTTACATTCTGCAGGTACACTTATAGGGTACTTGGTGTTTGGACACTACTTGTTGCATCCTTGGTCCCAGACAATGATTAGTTATAAATTTAACGGTCCTGAAGAATTGCCCTAGATCACATCTTAACGAATTGAAGGCATAAAACATGTTAAACTTATATCACCAGGGATCATTGTCCCCACTGGTGATATCACGCTTTTAATAAGTCAGCCATAATCATGGATTAAAATTTGATTTGAGACTTGCCTACCCTTTTTTAGGCCACTAATCAATACATCAACACCTACGTTTCCTCAATCTACACAAAGGGCCTTTAACTTGCACTTCACATCACAACTTTGGAACAAGATCTCCGATAAAGAGCCCCCTTGAGGTTGCCTGTCAGGCATTGCATCCCTGGCCCGAGGAGGAGCAAGCCCGACGATGAAGCATGAGACCAGCAAGGGTGTGTGAGGGCCCTATTTCCAAAAAGGAACTATTTCCCTTGTAGTAACTCCTTTTCTTTGACACTCCTCTTAGTCCTTTGTCCCCTATAGGAACAGCATACCACCCTATTTAAAGATCATCTCACAAGTGCTGCTTGTAGGTAGGGAACAAATCGCTTATCTATTAAATTGCGTTTTAGGAAAATCTGAGCTGCTTGTTTTGCAAATGCATTTTCCAAATTCAACTGAAAGGGCTGCATAAAGATGACGTGCACTTAAAACATGGATTGGTTTTTGGGATTTAGTGGTTGAGGGTTGGATTTCTGTATACAACATTCAGCCTCTTAATGGCACTCCTGATAATCTGTAGAGCCATCAACTCATGGGGCTCAGTGGTTGAGAATATGCAAACCATTTGTCAATTCACTAACTTAACAATAGAGTGCATTGTGCGCAGATAGATACAGGTATGGGCTGTAGCTTTAAAGTGAGGCTAGTATGACTATCTTTTGCCTTGTGTCCTTAACAGTGAAACTAGTTAATATAAAAACCTGCCATGGGGTAAGCCACTGTCTTGCAATCCACCGCTGTCGCCAGTACTCCAATGCTTTCTGAGGTGCATGAGCGGTGCAGACTGAGCTCCTTTTCATGTGTGAAGTTTATTAAGCTAGGTTGCGGTTTATAAACCTGCAGTATCTGGAATAAACCTCAATGCTTTTCCTGAGAATGCTGAGATAATTACCTGTCACTTAGTATGTTATGTGACTTGGATCATTTTTCGAAAACTCGCTGTGTTGAATCAATACTGTTGAAAAGGGGCATGTTTCTATAACGTTCAAGACAGGAAGCAAATATCATTTGTGAGGGCGGCAAAGCGACTACTGCACTAAGTTCATCCGAATTTAAGCTGCGCTCGCCTAAAATAAGCAATGTCTGAGACACTTTAGTTTTACAGGTAAGTAATGCCCAGTGGAGGTAGACCCTAGATTACATTAACAATAGCAGCAACTAACCCCAATTGCTGATGTTCATTGTGTGAGGCGGGAGAGCCAAGTACAGGCATACGCTACTGAACACAGACTGTTTGTTACTGTAGAGATCTTTCAACTACAGGGACAGTAAGTCTCCTTTTAGGCAAGTGAGATCGGTGGCGGATAGTGGGTACATCTGATCAGGAAGCTAGTGGGAGAGTTTTGTGCTCTTTGGCTGTCCAATGCCTGACCTCTCTGCTGAGACGGAAACCTGTGGTGGAACCATACTGTTTAATGTATAACAACTCTCCTAATGTATGGCACCGTTCAGTTAATATACCAACCTTGATGAGAGGTGCCGGTGTTGCCTTTCAATAATGAGCATTAACTGTGTTTACACTTAGCTAACACTTATGGGATGCTACCTCTTCTTTGATTTATCAACGCAGTGGTGCTACGCTTGTGGCTAACATTGTTTGGTCTACGTTTCATAGTAATTGTGGAAAAAAAGTCTTAGCTTTGCTGAGACTTTTCAAATTCGTTTAACAGGCCCGCCAGCCTCCGATTTTAGTCTGGTATGTCCACAGTTTGATTTACTTTTTTACTTGCTCAAGTGTGTGGAAGTTGCAGCTTTTGTGGCAGTCTACAGGAATTCAGTATCTGCGTGGCTACTCAAATCACACCTTGACCGAGGACTAGTAAAGATACTAGATAGAATGACTGGTAACATCTTTGATCCCATGGCCTCGGACCTATCTTTGGAAGTATGTAACCTGCAACGATAATTAGATACTAAGTGGTCCACATTTTTTATTTGCCAGTACTATTTCTCAATGAGTTAATATGCTGCTGCAGAAGTCTTTGCGGCATTTCCAGGCCACATGTACAAATCCTAGCTGTGTGGCTCAGCCTCCCGAGGATCCACGACCTGAGAACCCTTGAATTAGGAAATGGGTTCCTCCATTTATCTATTTACTACTAGTCTATTCAGTTTATGGTATACACAATTTAAATTGCCAATTTATTCATGAATGTTTTGCCACACACACAAAAATAAAGGTTAAGTTACTGATGCAGAACTGTGAATTAATTTCCCCCTGTGGTCTCCTGGGAGTGATGCAAATAATTATACATTTCCCCATGTATGTTTAAAAGATGGCAAAAAGTAGGGTACCTGTTT
Organism: Triturus cristatus; assembly: GCF_964204655.1. NCBI lineage: Eukaryota > Metazoa > Chordata > Amphibia > Caudata > Salamandridae > Triturus > Triturus cristatus. The sequence goes on along the minus strand of NC_140579.1, from coordinate 820,317,773 downwards.
ATATATTTCTAGGATTCCTATTTATTATTCTTAGTTGCAAATATTTTATACTCCAGCGCTCTTCTTTTTTCAGCTACTTTTGAGTCTATTTGCAAAAGGCTTTCTCTTAAAGAGGTGAACTGTGATTGTGCTGGTGTGGTTGGAGCAGACCACTTTTTGTGGTGATTTATTCTGAAAAAAAGATTTAATTCATCTGGTACCAGACTACACGGTCATCTAGAAACCTTCAAGGATTTGGCTTGTGAAATATAGTGGTAGAGCTTTGTCCCTGTAATCGATTCTTATAAAAGTGTCGGACGACATAGGCTTTTATTTATTTTTGCTCTTATGAGTTCTGGGCGCAGCTGGGGCTGTATTGGAGCATTTTGAGGTTGTGTTGGGAGTTGGATGAATTGTAGCTGGTATAAGTTATGGCTGATGTTGTAGTGACTCTGGGTCTACTATTAAGACCAGTTCTGTGGCTCTGAATCAGCCAAGGATTGACATTCCAGTAAAATGCATGTGTGAGCATGAACCAATTGGTTAATTAGTATCCTGTAAAAATTGGGTTGTTTCAATATTGAATCTACTGTAACATCAGACTCGAGGTAGTGAGATGGTAAAGTCCTGTTGATGGGAGATGAATGTCACACCAGACTAATGGATGAAGCTAGCCAGTCTTGGGCATTTTCACTGTGTTTTTTATTAGTCTTTAGTTTTGGCATACTTTGCAGCAGTGCACTGACAAACTGATTACTAAAAAGAGGCTTGTTTCCTGTCTCTAATATTGATTTCCTTTAGTGGCAAACAGAATCTGAGGTCATTTTTGGCTGTTTCCAAGAACACCATCCTGACTTGGAGGATGAAAAGCAGTCTAATTTTTGTGGAATAATAAACCTGTATGAATATTAACACAGCTCAGGAGAGTTATGAGCTGGACAAAGTGTAGTCCTGAGTGAAAATCCTTCACAGTGGAGTACCAGAGAAGACGACTGCAGTGACAAGCCCAAGCCTTTATTTCTCGCCTTTTTCGGGAAAAAAAAGAAAACTTTTAGTCTCTGAAGAGATTTAAACAGGGTTAAACTGCCACTTGTTTAGGTTTTTACCTTACTCAAAAGGGTTGCCTTTTTGTCAGTGCTGACCATGTAACCAGTCCAGCAGCCAAATCAGTTCCTGCTTTATTTTAGGAACTGTGGTGTATCCAAAGACATACAGGCCCGACAGCCACGCTGTTACTAGCCATACTCTATAGCACTGCCTGGAAAGCTTCTTTATATTTCCCTGATGGGAATCCATTTGTATCTAATTTGACGCATTGGCTGTTGGAGAGAGGCTAAACCCATACTCTGCATCCTTTAAGGTGGGATGGTGGCCAGGTCTGTATAGCCCTGTGTCCCACCTCATTCTTTTTCTGAATGTTTTTTCCTGTGGTGCTCTGGTGGACTCCTGGACTCCATCCTGGATGCCAAGATTGGGGTTAGAAAAATTGTTGGGGCTTAAAGGTAGCCGGTAAGGCCTGATGCCTGGGCAAACTTGCCTCCACCCCATTATTTTTTTTAATATATTAAAACTGCCCTGGCGACCTGATGTGAGGGCGGGCCAGACCATCTCCATTCTCCTCTTTTTAAATATGTATATTTTTATATATCCTGCTGTATACCGGTTGAGGTAAATTCCCCCCTCCCCCGAATCGTCCTCTACATGGTTGGGGGGGGGGGGCGCAGAAAGACTGTTGGTAGGTTAAGTGGATGATGTGATCCCATTAAAAAAAATGTGTGTGTATATATGGTGTGTGTGTGTGTGTGTGTGTGTGTGTGTATATATATATATATATATATGTATGTATGTGAGACTTTGTGTCTAGACGGCTTTATGACCCTTCACAAGTGCATATTTGGGTGTAGATCCCACAATCTACCATCCTTTGGGGGGGGGGGGACAAAGACTACATGCCCTTTTGGGGGTACAACCTGATGCCACTTGAGGCCAGGCCCGCCCCCTATCTATTTTGTATCGTAACATTCAAAGTGGGCTTCCTGCCTTCTGGGTTGGGCAGATTCGGGGTAATGCCAGCTCCCAAAATCTACCCTCCCAGGGGTTAGAAATTGAATGCAACGCTTTGTGGGTCGGGGAGACAATTGTTTGTGCTTGGGAGGCACACTCCCCCACCTTTCAGTTTTCCTGGTGTTTGGTGGGCTGATCCCTGCTCAGTTTTTAGGTCGAGCCAGCGCGCATGCGTTGCTCTGCGAGGCGTCTTGTTAGCACTCTAAACTACTCTGTGTGGGTTTAAACCCCCCCCACGCATTGGGTTGGTTTTTGCCTGTCATTTTGTTGTTGTAGCCTGCAAATGGCTAAAGGCGGGTGCATGTCCCACCTCTTTTGCAAGGGTTCACTCCCACGAGGTTTTGCTCTCGGGAGCAAGCAGCGGCGCACATGGTGGCAGCTGCATTCCTCGTTGGTCAGGTTACTGTCTCCACAACGAGCCGTGCTTTCGCTTTCTTCTGGGGTCGCCTGTTTCATGTCCATTGCAGTGACCCAAGATATCGATTCACTGTTAACCAACTGCCTTGACACCCAGACGAGGCACGGGAGCCGTGGATGCGCCAGTGGTTACAAGCTCCCTGTGCGGAAGCACCTCATGCTCTGCTTGCAGACGCGTCCAGAGAAGAAAATCTGTTTCTGATGAAGGGTTTGTTGCTACATCGGAGGTGCGTGCAGATCTTTACCACTTGTTTATTATTTATGGTGTTCCAAAATAAAGACACATTCACTGTTGCATAAATGAAATAATTGGAAAAAAAATATTTCGATCATTCAGCAGCATCGAATGCAAAAAATAATTTACAAAAATCATTAAAAAAAACATTTAATACTGTGAGAAAGTGGCTCTGTATATACTGTTCCCAAATAGGTACAGGGTGTACATAGTCCACAGTCCCCAGAGGTTTGGCAGAGGCTAAAGTTAGATATAACCTTACTCGCTAAAGTGGTAGCTTGGTCAAGCAGTAAGGCAGTATCAGAGGACAGTGTAAAGCATTTGTTGCACACACTCAGTCAGCAAGTGGTCTCAGACACTCAAACCAATGGTTTATATATAAAAAAATATATATGCTTGTTTTATTTTAGAACCAACAATAGGTATTAAAATATACTTTCTCAGAATGAGATGCTTTATATAAATACTTTAGCAATATGCAATTGACTTTTGTAGAAAGTTGCAAGTGGTTGCAATAGGCAACACAATTTTAAACACAATCATGCATTGAGTTCAATGGAAGTTTCAAGTTATTTGCAACAAATTACTTTTAGGATTACTTTTGGGATTCCAGGACTGGATCCTAGATTCAGTCCTGGGTCAGCACTTAGAATCAAGTGATAAAAGTCAACTTAGTTATTGTTATGATTTTTAGACAATATTTTGCTATTTTAAAAGTTGACACTTAGAAAATATTTCATAGAAAACAGTCAATGATTCGCTATGGAAGAAAATTCAAGTTGCAGGTATAGTATGTTCTCGTTACTTTTGTAATCCAGTACTGGGTGCCTAGACTCAGTACTGGGACCTTTATCCAAAACAGGTAAGTAATTACGTTTTCACAATTTATACGATTTTTAAAGAATATTTAAAGTTTGCAGAAATCGACACTTAGAAGAAATTTCACAGAAAAACAGTCAATGGTTTCCTATGGAAGAAAATTGGGTTACTGGTAAGTACGGTTGTGAATATTTTTCAGTCATTGCTGGGTACCAAGATCCAGCACTGGGAGCTCACCTAATAGCAGGTGAGTATTTTCGTTTTCGTTACTCGGCTGATTTTTGGTGAATATTTTAGGTTTTGAAAAGTCCACACTTAGAAGAAATTTCAGGAAAAACCAGTCAATGTTAACCTATGGAGAAAATTGAGTTATCGGCTTTAAGGTAAGTACTCGACTGGCAGAGTTACGGTTCTGGGCATAGACTCGGGGGGGGGTGGGGGGGGGGGGTCTCCCAGGGTCAGGTAGGTACAGTTGTTACACCCTCAGCGGCACAGGGGCAGCCGGGTGCAGAGAGAGTTAGGCCCAATGTTATCCTATGGGAGGTTGGTGGCTGCTGACTAGCAGGCCACGCAGCTGTGGGAGCTGGGCTCCTGGTCACTTGCTCAGGGCAGATGGGGAAGTAGATAGGTGTGGAGGTTGCACTGCCAGGGCCACTCGGTCGGCTGGGTGCAGGGTGCTTTTGAGCCTTCTGGCGCTCAATTGGTTTCAATGGGAAAGCTCCGGTTTAGAAAGACTGCAAGCTCGGGGCGAAGATTCTTCAGGTGCCACCACCACTTCGAGAGGTCAATTGGGTAGTTAGAGGATAGGTAGGTACCCCGGAGTTGGGCACAGGTGGGTGCAGGAGTGCCTTTTGGTGTCGGGAAATCTTACTCTTTGTTGATCGCGGTTGGGGGGGGGCACCTGGTTCTGAGGCTGCAGGCGGCGTCAGGAGCGTCGAGGGAAGTCCTTGGGTGCCGGACTCGGGGTCACAGCTGCCGTGGGGTCGTCCTCGTGGTCTTTGTTCACTCCGGCACAGGCCAGGCTTGGCGGGTGCAGAGTGTGAAGGGTTTGCGGTTCCGGGCTGATACCAGGGATTGGAAGCAGATTTTGAGTAGAGCCTCTACTCATGGGAGTCCCAGGTTCTTGGAGCCAAAAGGTAGTCCGGTCATCTGGGGTTTGTGAGGTTGCTGGCCACGAGAGATGCCGGGTTGGAGCAGGTTCGAGGGTCGACAGGCCGGTAGGGCTGGGGCCAAAGCAGTTGGTGTCTTCCTCTTCTTAGCAGCTGCAGGGCAGGTCTTCTTTCTTCTTGCTCTTCATTATACTTCGGAATCTGGAACCTGGGCAAGGAAGGTTCAGGGTGCCCCTAAATACTAGATTTAGGGGCGTTACAGGTACGTGAAGGGCAGGGACCAATGGGTCCCTGTCCTGGGGTGGGTACATCCCCCCCCTATCCTGCCTCTCTCCTGTGGGAGGGGGGCAGAAGCCTAGTCCTGATTGGGCAGGTCTTCCCATCTTCAAGATGGCGAGAGCCCGGAGATGTGCTTCACCTCGCCTCCCCCACCTGAGGGGTGGGGTTGGCAGGCTGGCACATCCCCTGTCCTTATTTGGGGTTTCCAGCCAAGCTTCCCGCCAGAGTGGGGAGTTGCAGTGGCCTGGGGAAGCCCACAGAGCGGCATGCCTTTGAAGCTTCCCCCTGCCCCTGGAGGAGATCTAGCACCTCGCCCAGGATGTGCATTTTTGCAGGCCCAGGAGAGCTGGGGCTCTCCTACCCATGGGGTCCAGCAACATGTCTGCTGTGTGGCAGCCTCTCAGACCAGACGTGGATTGTAGGTTAGGTTTCAGGGGGCATCTCTAAGATGCTCTCTGGGGTGCTTGGTACATTAAATCCCACACTGGCATCAGTGTGGGTTTAATGTGCTGAGAAGTTTGATACCAAACTTCAGTGTTCAGTGTTGCCATTATGGTGCTGTGGAGTTCGTGTTTGACGAGCTCTCCGCACCATGTACTCTTAAATGGCAGCACTGCACTTACAGTGCCCAGGAATGGACCTGGGTACCGTAGGGGCACAGGGCTCATGCTCCTGTGCCCACACCACTGGCATAGGGCACCCAACTAGAGGGGTGGCTGTATGCCAGAGCAGTGTAGGTGGTGGGCATGGCACACAGGGATGTGTGCCATGTCGACTCTTTGTTTTGTCTTGTATCCAGACACTCAGCCTGCAAGGGGGGGGGGTGTGTGTGTGTGTGTGTGTGTTTATTTTTTTACAGGGCCTCTAAGGGTGGCACAATGAGTGCTGCAGCCCTTGGAGGCCTTCCCTGGTCACAAGGTCCTGGGTACCATTTACCAAGGGCTGACATGTGGTCAGGGTTTGCCAATTTGGGTTTTAGGTTTTAAGGGAAGGAACATAGGCCCTGGGCACCTGATTGACTGAGTGTGCCCTGGACTCCTGCCAAAGTACATTCAGCAAAAAGTGGGGGCATACCATGCAAGAAAGATGGCACTTTGTCACAAATACCAGATGTTCGGCTGCTTGGTGTGGTGTAACAGGTTATATGCAATGAAATGGGTGACTGGCTTCCATGCTCACACTTATATAAATTACTAATCCAGTCCCCTTCCACAAAATGACCCTCTCTCAGCAGCGACATGGTTTCCAGTTGAATCCATCCAAGCTGTGGAGAACACCAGCAGAGACTTACCGATGGCCAATGGGGTCTGATCCCAGCTGCACTCAGTCCAACAGCCAAAGAGAGCTGAGGGGGAAGCGTGCAGCCCAGACCATGGAGAGCGCCTTTGAATCTCCCGGGGTCGGATGTCAATACCAATGTGATGCAGAAAGCAGCCTCATAGCGCCTTTTCCAGATTACTTTTAGCGCTGCCTTTTTGTGGGCAGCCTGAATAGGCAGTTAATCTGCTTTGAGTCAGGCGTGAGTCAGAGGTACACCCCCTCTGGTCCAACATGGAGGGCTGGGGAGTATCGACCAGGAGGGCACTAGCTTGGCGTGGGGGCCGAGGCTGTCTTCACGAAGCTGGTGTGACTTATGTGCTTTCGGTGTGGTTGCCTCGGGGCTCTAGAGGCTGATCACGAGTTCTGATCACCAAGTCCTTAATAGGGCAGCAGGGAGTTTTAAGCAGTTGAAATGGATTTAACATTATGGCGCTGTTGAAATTGTATAATTGACGCAGTGCTTTTTTAGGTCTCGCCTGGCATTCGCGCGCATGCGCTGCTCTCGCCATGCGAGGGCTTCTTGAAATCAATACGGTTCCAGAAGCTGTGTGTCCCCTCCGCCTGCAATTGTTATTGGCGTGCGTCGGTTTTCGCCACTAATTATGCTAAACATGCTTCATTCATTGCACAGGAGGGTTTTTAGTCCCTCCTGGTTGCCACCCTGTCCGCTTTAGGCCACGCCCACCAGGATTGGATGTTTTACTGGTGGCGTGAGACGGCGCCTTTAATCTTTACTCATGGCACTTTTATTTTTACTATGTTGCAGAGTGCATGTGCAGACTGCTCGTGTTGCACTGTCTGCGCTCGCCCATACACCTCCCACTCAGTTTGTTCCACCACCACCTTCAAAGACCGATCTAAACCACTTTCTGTGCCAGTCTCACCTACACTGCCATAGTGCTCTCTCTACTACACCTACCCTCTCCCACTCGGGCTTCAGGAACGCATTCCCGTCGCTGCTCATTCATCCGATGGTGTTTACTGTCCCATCCCCGTGCACGCCAGTGTGCTACTGCCAAAACCGGTCTATGCGCCCTTCAAGGAGCAGTATATTTACAGCACGTGCTGCTTGTTTGCTTTCGTTGGCTTCACTGCGCTGGTGGTCTTGACAGGGGGTGGGGGGGAATGTCTGCACGGTGGCTCCAAAGGGTCGCTAGTATCTGTTAATCAGCCACAACCTCTTTTCCGAGCAGTACTCACTTGTGAGTGAGTTTGACAGGTTTGGTTTTTACCTGTTTTCTGGAGCGCCTGTAGGTTTAGGTCTCTGCTATTATTTGTGCAGTCTGATATAGCGCACATTTTATCCGTAGGTACTAGAGCGCTTTACAATGAAACGCAGCATTACATGGGAGTTTAGGAGTGACGCGTTATTTCGTTTACATCTCATTCATTCCACCCACCCACTACACGCTAAGCAGACAGGCACAGTTACTTTGCAGCTCTCCAACGACAAGCTTATTGTTGTCGCAAGTTGGCGCTTTACAAAACAAACAGTTTGAGTTCATAAACTGACTCTTGCTCTCTCCTGCGAACTGGGTGTGTTCACGGGCCCTAATTATCTGCTTCTGGGTGTTTTGTGTTTCTCTCCATCTCAGTCTGGGTAACTCAAATTAATTAAAATATTTTTAATAATGCTGTACACATTGAGCAGAAACTATCTTTTAACTCTAATTTTAATCCGAACGGCGGAAAATATCACCCTATTTTCCGAAGCGGTTTTCCAGCCACTGCCATCCCCAGGAGACATTGCACCCCAGCGAGATGTGAAAATAACGCGGATTTCTGCACTCAGGATTGTTCTTCGTTCTTACAGTGGGCACCTCCCCTCGTAAAAGCTGTTTCCAGCATGTTGAAATAATTATCCGCTCCTTTTGCTTTGGAGAATGAAAGTGTAGCAAATTCACGTGTCCCTCCTGCACCCCTCCCCCCCTCTTTCCAGGAGCGGTCATAAAATGTTTTTCACGGCTCGAGTTCTACTTTTGTTTTAAAAGGTGCCCTGATGTGTCCACTTGATCTGACGTGTTGACTGACGCATGCAGCGGGCGTGGCCTGGAGCTGTTGTGCCCTCGTGTTCAGTGCTGTCGAGTTCCCTAAACTCTGCCCCGGCCTGTCCATAAGAGGGAAGTTTAACAAGTTTAAGATTCAGCTTTGCGCATAATAGATGCAAACCAAGCGGCCAGCGGGGAAGTGAAATCGATTTTATTTATGCTTTTTGCGTTGTCTTTATTGCTATTAAAGTCTAAACTCTTGAAATCTGGGGTGATGAAAGGCGGCTTTTAGGCCTATGTCAAAGCGGCGAACTCCGTGCACGCATGAGCGGCTTCACAAAGAAAACAGAGGGGCTGTCAGGGATTTCACAATAATACTGCAGCCTTTCTTGTAGTTGGGGGGTGGGGGGGTGGCTCTTGGGCTGTTGATGAGGACTTTGTTGGGGGAGGGAGCAGGTCACCAACAGTTCGCAGGTCCTCCATACACTTTTTTTTTTGGCCCAGACTTATTTCAATATTGCCTTTCCCCTGCGCCTGCTATGGCACGTACTCTTCTGAAGGGCCCAGTACTACCACAGCAGTCCATAGGGAATGCATTCGACACTTGTATGCACCTGGAATCGCTTCTAGGCGCTTCTCCTCGGAACAAGCGTTTTTTTTTTTTATGTACATTGCATAGTTGTATGAAATTGGCTCTATATATACTTCACCAAAGTGAGGTACAGTGTGTATAGAGTCCAAGAGTTTCCAGAGGTTTGGCAGAGGTTAGTTAGATATAACCTTACTCTCTAAAGTGGTAGCTTGGTCGAGCAGTAAGGCAGTATCAGTGGACAGTGTAAAGCATTTGTTGTATACACTCAGTCAGTAAATGGTCTCACACACAAGAACTGAACTCTAGGCCATTTGTTTTGTATAAAAAATATACGGTTTTATTTCTAGAACCAAGCAAGTCTGGTACAGGTAAGCATATAAATACCTTGCAGTAGTAATTGTCTTGTTTGTGCACAGTTCAAAATTGCAGTATAACTGGTACTGGTTTTGATTACAGATTTAAGAAATCAGATTGCAGCACATTGCAGGTATAGTACATTCAATTGAATGGGCTTTTTAAGAAAAATGCAGTTAATTACTTTTTAGATTACTTTTCTAACCACAAGACTGGATCCTAGATTCAGCCCTGGGACATTACCTGAAAACAGGTGAGTAAATGCGTTTTGGTTAAAGGTATGATTTTTAAGGAATATTATTGTATTTCAAAAGTTGACACTTAGAAACTTTTTCACATAGAATCACCAATGTTATCCTATAGGAGGAAATTCACTCCGCAGGTAAGCTACATTTGCGTTACTTTTGTAATCCAGTGCTGGACTCCTAAATTTAGCACTGGGACATCTACTTAAAACAGGTAAGTAATTACGTTTTTGCAGTTGGTACGATTTTTAAAGAATATTCTTGTATTTAAAAAGTTGACAGTTTGAAACCTTTTCACAAAGAACCCCCAATGTTATCCTATGGAAGGAAATTCAATTCGCAGGTAAGTTACTTTTTAGTTACTTTTCTTACTCGGTGCTGGACACCTGGGCTCAGCACTGGGACCTTTCCTGCACACAGTTGAGAAAATTCGGTTAGGTCATTTGTGCGATTTTTAAGGAATATTCTTAGTTTTAACAAGTCGACACTTGGAAACTTTTTGGGAGAAAAAGTGTCAGTGTTATCCTATGAGGAAAAATGAGTTATCGGTTTCAAGGCAAGTAATCAGTCTTTTGAGTTAGGGTTCTGGGGTTGGACTCAGGGGTCTCCCAGGGTCAGTGATGTACTGTTTCACCCCCCCAGTGTCACTAGGGTGGCCGGGTGCGGAGTGTTGAGGCCCAATGTTATCCTATGGAGGATAGCGGGGCTCCGGTTGGTGGCTGCTGGCAAGCTCCTAGGGTTAAGCTCAGGGCACGTTGGGGACCAAGTTAACACCAAAGGGGCACCCTCAGCGGCGCTAGGGCAGCCGGGTGCAGGGTGCAGTTTTGAGGTCAGGTGCCCTGTTGAATTCATTGGAGATTCTCCGGGACAAAACCACTGCAGGCTCGGGGACGAAGATTTTCCAGGAGTGACCACCACTTCGGGGGGTAAGTTGGGATGTAGAGGGATGGTTAGGCCCCACTCTGTTGGGCACACAATGTTGTGGGGCGACTGGTGCAGGGGTGCCTTTGGACGTAGGATTTTCATACCCGCTCTGGTCGCGGTAGAGGGGGGGGGGGGTCTCCTGGATTGAAGCGACAGGCATCGTCTGGAGGCAGGTCAGAGGTCACCGGATCTCGGGTCAGGATCGCCTGGGGGGGGGGGCCTCCTCGTAGTGATTGTTCACTCAAACACAGGCCGGACACGGCAGGTGCAGTGTGTGCTGGATTTGCGGTTTCTGGTTGGCACCAGAAGCTGCAGGTCAAACACGTCCGTTGTTCACGGGAGAAGCAGCTTGGAAAGTGAATGCAGGCAGGTCCTCCGGGGTTTTTGAGGCTTTTGGCCGCTGGACACGCCGGGGTTTCGCAGGAGCAGGTTCGAGAGGAGACCAGCCTGTAGGGCTGGGGCCTAGTCAGTGGGCGTCGTCCTCTTGTTAGCTCTGCACGGCTTCTCGTCCTTTTCTTGTGGTTGCTGGATCTGAGGAGGGAAGGTTCAGGGTGCCCCTAAATACTAAAATTAGGGGTGTTGCAGGTAGGTAAAGGGCAGGGACCAATGGGTCCCTTCCTTGGGGTGGGTACACCCCCTATTCTGCCACTCTCCAGTGGTGGTGGGGGGGGGGAGAAACATGAGCCTGTCCCTGGTTGGCTGGGTCCCCCCTCCTCAAGATGGCGGGGACTCGAGGTTGTGCTTCACCTCGCCTCCCCCACCTTAGGGGTGGAGTTGGCAGAGGTGGGCTCACCTCTCTTCCTTACTTGTTTCTCCCGCAGGTTTTCCCGCCCAAAGTGGGGGGTAGAACCAGTGGAGACCAGTTGTTGAAAGCAGCAAATGGTCTGGAGAGGCTCACAAAGGCGGCATGCCTTTTGAAGCTTCTCATTCGTGAACCCTGCCCATCCTGGGGGAGGAGGTTTGGCACCTTGTCCCAGGATGTGCATTGTTTCAGGCCCCAGAGAGCAGCAGGCTCTCGACCCAGGTTTCCAGAAACATGTCTGGTGGTGGCAGCCTTCACAGCCACTCAGTCAGGTCACTGGGAGTTGGTCATTTTTCTGGGGGTATCTCTAAGATGCCCTCTGTGGTGCATTTTACATTAAATCCCACACTGGCAGCAGTGTGGGTTTAATGTGCTGAGAAGTTTGATACCAAACTTCCCAGTCTTCAGTGCAGCCATTATGGTGCTGTGGAGTTCGTAATGACAACCCCCCAGCACCATATACTCTTAATGGCAGCACTGCACTTACAGGACCCAGGAATGGACCTGGGTCCTGTAAGGGTACAGGGCTCATGCACCTGTACCCTCACCACTGGCATATGGCACCCAGCTAGAGAGGTGACTGATGTATGCCAGGGCAGTGGTTTGTGGGCTTTGCACACAGGAATGTGTGCCATGTCGTCTTAGTTTTGTTATACACCCAGCCTGCAAAGTCTGTGTGTGTGTGTGTACAAGGCCTCTAAGGGTGGCCCAATAAGTGATGCAGCCCTTAGGGGCCTTCTCTGGTCACAGTGCACTGTGGTACCATTTACCAGGGGCTGACATGTGGCCAGAGATGCCAATTGGGTTTAGGCTTCAATGCAGTTTTAGGGAAGGAACACAGGCCCTGGGCACCTGATTGGCAGGAGCCCAGGGCACACTCAAAGTACATCAGCAATACAACAAAAAGTGGGGGCATACCATGCAAGAAAGAGGGCACTTTCTCAATTACTAATTTTATATTCTGTAGCCTCAGATGTTGGCAAGTTGTATAATTGGGGCAGAGGGAGGCAAAAACACACACCTCTGTTATTCGGGGGTATGTAGCGCTATATCATTTAAGGCTCGCAGTGCTTCGAAAAAGGGAGGCCTTTTGAAACAGCAAGCCTGTATTATAGTGCCCACTTACACTGGCTCTTGCTAACCCTGTTCTCTTCAAATTGACCAAGAAAGAGGCAAACTAAAATGTGGAGTGGGGGCAATCCACCGTTCTCCTCATTCTGCCTGTGCTCCCTCAATTGTTGCTTTACTTTGGGCAGAGAAGGGGAAACTTTCCCAAACTTAAAGATAGTTTCTTTCCATTTCCTAACTGCATCAGTGAGGGAAAGATAGCTCAGTGGGTTAATGCTCACTGCAGAGGTTTCTTTGCAACTTGACTAACTACTAACAGCATTGCTTTTACTTTTCTAGTGTGCCCAGGGCCCCCAGGTCCAACACCGGTTGCTCTTCATCCGCTGACACAACAAACAGTACTCCGAGTGAAAAACAGCATCCAAGTGCAGTAATTCAGATTATCTCTGTATATGCCCGGACAAACACAAAAAGTTTGTACATTTGCTACGCTAGCCCCCATGAAAAAGTTGCTATACATACCCAGTGTCTTTTGTAAGAAAGTTTTTATAGTTTCGCTTTTGTTTTTACAAAATTAGAAAAGACTGGTTTGCCAGCTGTCCCGTCATGAAAGTTTAGAACAGACTTTAGGGTGCAAGGATGTGGGCTGGGGGCGACGGAAGAGCAAGTGGTGTTGAGACAGTGCCCTTTACCCTTCCCGAAGCTACAACACAGCACAAAAGAACAGAAGTGTCTGTCGGAAGAGTGACTGCGAACTGCTGCCTCAGACCTGCCGGCCACAAATATGAACTGGGCTCTCCTAGAAAATGGCATTGTCGTACTCAGAAGGAACAGCAAATATGTGAGTCCTTCTTAGCGTAGATACGGTGTCGCAACCAGATCGCAGCAGCATGTTCATTAGCCCCCTGAGCTATCTGTACCGTTGGGAGCAACATTCTCTTATGAAAAGCCTGACTGCTCGGCACTGAAGATGGAGTCCATTGGTGAATAGCGAGATTTTGGTTGAGCGAGGGTGAGGGGGGGTGTCGGTTCGGGGGGGGTGGGCAGGGTGGAAGGCAGGATGCAACTTGAATTTGCAGGCTAGCTAAACTGCTGAATGGCGGGATTAGTGGAGGAGAAAACTGCATGAAAAGAATAGCTTCATTGTGTCCAGTCTTTTCTGTCGAGAGGGGGGTGTCGAGAGGGGGTGTCGTGTGTCTTTTCTTTTCTAGAACGTGTCCTTCCTGACAGACTGCTTCTGCCTTCCAAAAGTGCAGGCAAAAGACGCGTAATAGACGGGTTTCTCGACAGATCAGTGAAACTCTCGAGTTTGAGTCTGGCCAGAAACTTAGGGAACAAAAATTATCCACTTTTTTTGTTTCTGCTCCTTTGCATCATTCTAAACTTTCTGTAAACATTTCCTACGTTTGACATCCTATGACTTTTCAACATCTTTCCTAAAATCATTGCTTTTTAGGTCTAGCGCCTAGCGTTGCACTGCGCGAGACATTTAGAAGGTGAAAAACTGGGTTTTAGCACTGTCATAGGAATCGCACACGCTCGTGCGTGTGCTTTTCCTTTAGTGCTACCCCATTGGCGAGCTTCTGTTTTTGTTTGGATCAATTTCACTGTGAAGCAGCCTTCAGCGAGGCGCAGATTAGCCAAGAGATCCTCCTTCAAAGACCGCCTGGATAACAACGCACATGACTGCAAAGAGCTCTTCAGCATCGTAAAGGAACTCTCCAACCCCAGCACCAACGACATCCCGCCCTCACAAGAACTGTGCGACTCACTTGCCATCTTCTTCCACCGCAAGATCACTGACCTCCACGACAGCTTAAACACCATGACCGCCCCAACCACGCCAGACTCAATCTCCCCAGGGAACACCGCCAACTGCCTGACCCCCTGGTCCAACGTCAATGACGATGAGACACGCAAGGTCATGAACTCATCCACTCATGATCTCCGTCAGACCCGTGCCCACACCACGTATTCAACAAAGCAGACGCAGCCATCACACCCCAACTATGGAGGGTCATCAACATCTCCTTCGAAACAGCGACATTCCTGGGAAGCTGGAAGCACGCCGAAATCAACGCCCTCCTCAAGAAGCCCAAGGCGGACCCCAAGGACCTCAAGAACTTCCGGCCCATCTCCCTGCTCCCTTTCCCGGCGAAGGTCATCGAGAAAATCGTCAACATGCAATTGGCCCGCCACCTGGAAGACGACCACATCTTGGACCTGTCCCAGTCCGGATTCAGACGAAACCACAGCACCGAGACAGCCCTCATCGCCGCCACAGACGACATCAGGCGCCAACTAGACAACGGTGAAACATCAGCCCTCATCCTCCTGGACCTGTCAGCCGCCTTCGACATGGTCTGCCATCACACTCTAAAGACACGCCTCCTAGAAGCCGGAATCCAAGACAAGGCCCTTGACTGGACCACGTCCTTCCTCGCCGGCAGAACCCAGAGCGTCCGCCTCCCACCCTTCCCATCCGAAGCCACCAATATCATCTGCGGCGTCCCCCAGAGCTCATCCCTCAGCCCGACGCTGTTCACCGTCTACAAGGCCCCCCTCGCACAAGTGGCCCGCCATCACGACCTCAACATAATCTCCTACGCCGACGACACCAGCTCATCCTCTCCCTCACCAAGGACCCACACACCGCCAAAACCAACCTCCACGAGGGAATGAAGGCCGTCGCCGACTGGATGAGGAGCAGCTGTCTGAAGCTGAATTCGGACAAGACGGAGATCCTCCTCCTCGGACCCACCCCCTCAGCCTGGGACGACTCCTGGTGGCCGACCACACTGGGAACAGCACCAACACCCACCGACCATGCACGCAACGTAGGATTCATATTCGACTCCTCCCTCTCCATGTCTAAGCAGGTCAACGCCGTCTCCTCCTCCTGCTACAACACCCTCTGCATGCTCCGCAGGATCCACAAGTGGATCCCGACCAAAACAAGAAGAATGTTGACACATGCCCTCGTCAGCAGCAGACTGGACTACGGCAATGCACTCTACGCAGGAATCCCAGCCAAACTACGACGACTACAACGCATCCAAAACGCCTCCGCCCCACTGATCGTCAACGTCCCCCGCCACAGCCACATCACCCCCCCCACCTGAGACCTACACTGGCTCCCCGTCGACAAGAGGATCACCTTCAAGCTCCTCGCCCACGCACACAAAGCACTCCACAATGCCTTACCAGCCTACCTGAACAGCAGACTCCGCTTCTACACCCCCACCCGCCAGCCTTGCCCTCGCCGCTGTCCAACGAACGACCTTCGGTGGCAGATCCTTCTCCTACCTCGCCGCCAAGACCTGGAACACCCTCCCTACCCACCTACGGCAGACCCAAGACCTACTCGCCTTCAGAAGACTCCTCAAGACCTGGCTCTTCGCCCCCCCACATCCCCCCCTCAGCGCCTTGAGACCCTCACAGGTAAGTAGCGCGCTTTACAAATACGTTTATGTACTTTTTATTTTAGGCGGGGGTGATAACTTAAATGAATTGTGGACCAAGATTCTTGCAGTTTGATTTGCCCTTACCAAATCTCTTCTTGTAGAATGGTTTGCATGCCCACTGCTTGGTAGAAAGATGCACACCAGTAACCGGTGGTCTGGGTGCTACCAACACCTGCTAAGCTATATCTTCAATAGCAGCGAAAAAGGTTAGAAGGCCAGATTTATTATTAATCTCTTTCAGCTATACCTGAACAGTCGCCAGCAACCATCCTGTACCACCAGTTACTTAAGTTTAATTTTTTTTATATATGGAAAAATAGAGCAACAATAAATATACAAATACATATTAATATTTTAAGCATGTATCAAACACTCACCAAATCATCATACAAGTTTATATTAACTTAAGTTAAACAGCAAATTCATGAGATGCAAAAATGTTAATTCCAAAAGACCTGTGTGTGTCGTAATCGCTTTCGAACCCCCACCCTCCCAAAATTACTGTTTCCATCTCAAATAAGTGACAAGGTGTCCACCAGTTCTTCATGGAGGGCGTGCAGGAAGATTTCCATCCGCGAGCAATACAGAATCTAGCACTGTAGCGAAATTAAAATAGGACCCACTGAAAAGGGGCACTCCCACCACTGATTACGAGTCAAAAAGGCTGCATTGATCCAAGAGTGGCTCGTGTGTGTGTTTTAGTTTTCGCTTACCTCAAATGCACTTTGAAGAATGCTACCTAGGTGAACATAGCTGTGGCACCCATCGAACATCTCTTCCCTGTCCCCAAACCTCCATTGGCAGACGTCTGCATTAGATGCCCAAGCTGCAAAAAGAGCCCACATCAAACAAATGATGCCATCTTTCTCGTCTCCGTTGAGCAATATGAACAGGGACCTCTTGGGACCAAGGAGACGCTACAGTCTACTAGAAATAGGTTCTGCTGGCACTC